>NC_091469.1:92163052-93436802 GCF_036971445.1 Narcine bancroftii
GAAACACAATCAGTGAGAGGGCAGGATGGCTTAAACTTTGTACAATGTGTTCAGGATTGCTTTTTTCATCAGTATGTTGAGGTACCTACTAGAGGGGAGGCAGTGTTAGATCTATTGAGCAGGTGACAGAAGTGTACGTTGGTGAGAACTTTGGATCCAGTTTCAACTTAAATATGGAAAGGGATAGGTCAGGTCCAAGGTTGAAGGTCTTTGAGTGGGGGAAGGCCAGATTGGAAGAAATGAGAAGGGATTTTCAGAAAATTGTATGGGCTGATCCTTTTTCTGGAAACGATGTAGAGGAGATTTGGAGGGTATTTAAAGAAGAGACATTAAGAGTACAGGATCTTTACGTGCCAGTCAGATCAAAAGGCAAGGCCAAAAGCCTAAGGGAACCGAGATTTTCTGGAAAAATTAGCAAGTTGGTTCAGGATAAGAGGGGGGGAATTTACTAAATTTAAGAAGCAAAAAATAGATAAGATGTATGATTATTATATAGATTGCAAGAAAAAAACCTGAAGAAGGAAATTAGAAAGGCAAAAAGTTATGAGGTGTCAATAGCTGATAAGTTAAAAGTGAATCATAAGGTTTTTTACAGATATGTGAATAGTAAAAGGAGGGTTAAGGAAAATGAGAGCGGTGAACTGTGCGAGGAACCGTATCAGATGGGAGAGATATTAAATGATTTTTTTTTCTCATCTGTGTTCACGGAGGAAAAGGACATTGGACTATGTGAGATAAGTGAGGCAAATGACTTAGTTATGGAAAAGATAGGGATTAGTAAAGAGAGGGTTTTGGAGATGATAGGGTCAGTAAAAGTGGATAAGTTTCCTGGTCCTGATGGGATTTTCCCCAGGATGTTAAGGGAGGTCAGAGAGCAAATAGTGGAGGCACTGTCAGTGATTTTTCATTGGAGGAGGGTGAGGTGCTGCGGGATTGGAGGGTTGCTAATGTAGTTCCATTTAAAAAAAGGCACGAGGTGTCGGCCAAGTAATTATAGGCCTGTAAGCTTGACTTTGGTGGTAGGGAAAGTTATGGAGGGTATTCTTAGAGTTAGTGTGCACAAACATCTAGATAAGCATGGATTGATCAGGAGCACCCAGCACGGGTTTGTGAAGGGGAGTCATGTTTAACGAACCTTGTCGAGTTTTTCAATGAAGTAACGAGAAAGGTGGATGAAGGTAGGGCAGTTGATGTAGTCTATCTGGATTTTAGCAAAGCTTTTGATAAGGTTTCACATGAAAGGTTAATAAGGAAGGTTCAGTCACTCGGGATTAATAGAGAAATAGTAAGATGGGTTCAGAGGTGGCTAGAGGAGAGACAACAGAGGATCATGGTGGACAACTGTCTGTCAGGATGGAAGCCTGTGATGAGCGGTGTGCCTCAAAGATTGGTGCTAGGTCCCCTGTTGTTCATAATTTATATTAATGATTTGGATGATGGGGTGGTTAACTGGGTAAGTAAATACACAGATGAGGAATGTTTTCAGGGATTACAGAGGGATTTGGTTTGTCTGTAAAATTGGGTTGAAAGATGGCAGATGGAATTTAATGTAGAGAAGTGTGAGGTGCTACATTTTGGGGAAAAAAAATTATCAAAATAGGACATATGTAGTGAAGGGGAGGACATTGGGGAATGCACAAGAACAAAGAGATTTTGGAGTTATGGTGCAACGTTCCTTGAAGGCGGATTCCTATGTTGACAGGGTGGTTAAAAAGCATTTGGTATGTTAGCCTTCATAAATCCTAGAGTATAGGACCTGGGAAATGATGCTGCGACTGTTTAAGGTGTTGGTGAGGCCAGGTTTGAAGTATTGTGTTCAGTTCTGGTCTCCAAATTATAGGAAGGATATAGATGAGGAGGAGAAGGTGCAGAGAAGATATACAAGGATGTTGCCTGGCTTAAAATACCTAGAGTACAGAGAAAGATTGAAGAGGTTAGGACTTTATTCATTGGAATGTAGACGGTTGAGAGGGGATTTAATAGTTTAAAATTATGAACGGAATAGATAGACTAGATGCAAGTAGACTCTTCCCCCTGAGAGCAGGGGAGGTTGAAACAAGAGGACACAAGTTGAGGGTAAGGGGGCAAAATTTTAGGAGAAACATTAGAGGATGTTTCTTCACTCAGAGTGTGGTGGCTGAATGGAATAATCTTTCGGAGGAAATAGTTGAGGCAGAGTCAATTCTTTCATTTAAGAGGAGGCTGGATATATACATGGATAAGAGGGGGTTGGAGGGTTATGGGCGGAGAATAGGCGGGGGTGATCTAGTGGAGTTGTTTGAGTGAACCGGAGTGGACTTGAAGGGCTGAGATGGCCTGTTTCCATGCCATCAACTGTTATATAGTTATAGGTTTCCTCACTTGCATTCTCATATGAAAGGTGGACATCACCCAGGTTTTTTTATATATACTGCAAACAAGCATGTTTGCAGACAATCACAAACAATGCCTTGCTTTGACGAATCTCACTGACCAATTGATTTAGCAGGTAGCACATGATGACAGAAAACTGAATTTGAGCAGATCAGTAAACTAGCATTGACTGCCAAATTGCTCTCCAATTTGGTCAGGTGTATGGAAAGGAAGTATTTTTATTTTCACACTATGAACCATACTGATCAAAATACATACAGACATTTTTCTCTTGTGTCATTTTCTCCCCTTTTTCCCCTCCCTTCCCTCCCTCCCTCACCCCCCTCCCCATTTATTCTAAGTTCAATCTATATGATACAACCCGTTAAACAATGTCGTCACTTAATAAAATTAAACAAGGAATTTATGTCTTCTACTTTTACATACTGGGTCAGTTCATTTCATTGCCTTCTCCTTCTGTCATTTTAGGTGGTGGAGGTCCGTGGTACGATTTATTTATTGTGTTTCATGTATGGTTCCCATATTTGTTTGAATACTGTGATGTTATTTCTTAAATTATATGTTATTTTTTCCAATGGAATACAATTATTTATTTCTATGTACCATTGCTGTATTCTCAGGTTGTCTTCTAATTTCCAGGTTGACATAATACATTTTTTTGCTACAGCTAAGGCTATACTAATAAATCTTTTTTGTGCTCCATCCAAGGAAAGGAAGTATTTGATCAAAGCTGACACTTTCTCAAAGTGATGATGTAACCCAATGCGACCTTTATAATTTTTATTGTTATTCAGGACAAGACTGGATTTTTAAAAAAATAATTACCAAATAGTCAATTAAACTACCATTCAAATTTCAGTTATTTCATATCGTTGAAATCATGGGATAAAACCTTGCTATTAAATGATTCTTTTAGTGTAATTCCTTAATTTATGATTCAATCAATTGATTCTTACACATAAAAAGCTTTTTTTTCAGTGCAGTTCATTACATGCAAGAATCATTGTGACAGATAATTGAAACAAGTTGTGTGGCAGATTGATACTGAAGATCCATTTTTCATTTCAAGGGCATAATGTTCATCTGTTGGACTAATTGTCTTTATTTTGTCCTTTTACCTCACTTTGTGAGGTGTTAGTTCAACAAGCACAATTTAGAAGTTACTAAAGTCAATTCTATTCTTTTGGGCAGATATTGCACACCAATTTGAAAGAACACTTTCCTCTTTAGTAACTGTGCAAAATCAGTGATAGCAAATATTCCACCAGATTTTCTTTTCATTTTAGGAAAATATTTTACCATTTCACTTCTTAGTCTTCTGCAATGGTGTCAGACAGATTCATCACATTAAATTCAACGGCATCAATCTTCAGCTCATCCTGATCTTTTAACTGATTTCTATTAACACCAGTTCAAGTTTCTTCACGGCTCCTGTTTTGTTTCCCCTGTTTCCTTCAGACTTCTAATTTCCTCTGGTATGCACTGAGATCTGTTTGTCTCCCATGATCTTTACAGCTCCAGAGATTCCACTAATAGTTGCATCAAGTGCTACCATAATCCACTCAAGCGCATTGTTTTTCTGATCATATTAATGCACACTTTTAACCTCAGATAGAAGGGATTTTCTGCTCTGCACATTTTCTGCTCTGCACACTTCAAAAATATTCATTTTTTTCTACAGATTGGGTTGACCCATTTCCAGTCGTTCCTTGTCTCATCTTACCGCTTTCACATTTTAAAAAAATAATTTGGTGTTAATGAATAAAACCACTGACCAGAAAATAACAAACTGCATATAATTTTAATTGCATGGTACCTTGTTCTTTCTGCAAAATGTGATGGATAATATTTTAAGATGCCTCCAGCAATTAACACAATAAAGGTTTTTTTCATTCAAAGAGGATGTGCTCTGCGTCTTACACTGTGCATATCTCCACCACTTGCACAATGCAAGCATGGGACTGTTAAAATTTGTTTACTGTGACTTACATAAACCTAAGAGCACCACATTGGCCTCAAATAGTTAGAGAGAGTTTAACTGACAATGCTGCTTGTTTCATTGTCAAGAGTCTGACCTTGCATGTTGCTGCTAAGAAGTCTAAAATCTCCCTCAATTTTATTGCTTCTGCTTCTCTCAAGTCCCATTAATTGTTTCCTCATGTGGCCTTCAATTGTTTCTTGACTGTCCAAAACACTCCAATTATTTCTCTGAGGAATCTTTTACTCCACCTTCCTCTCCCTAACCCTCTGATCTTCACAAGCACATCTGACCCTTCCCTCACCATCCCGAATACACTTCATCTGCAATCTACTTTATAATGGAAGGAGTTGGCGAAGAAAGGGTCTTTGTGTTTGTTTAAGCATATAAAGACATTTTTAAAATTAAGAGTGTGGTGTGCTGTGGTGCAACAAGCAGGCACAAAACACAGAAAAGACTGTACTACAGGCTTTAATCCACATAAACACCAGTTTCAATCTTGATGGTTCCAAGTTTGACTGGCCCAGGAGGGACGGGCTCAAGGTCTATATCCAGGTTGGTTGATTGACAGCTGGCCAGATGGAGTCAGCCTCCCACGTGGTATTCCTGTAGGTATAAAGGTTTCCCCCTGCAATAAGCAAGTGGTTGTATCACCACAGAGAGTTCTGTAGGTTCGGGCTCTCAAATCAGTGTCATGCAAGAACCTCAAATGCACACACACACACACACACACACACACACACACACACACACACACACACACACACACACACACACACACACACACACGCACACACGCACGCACGCACGCACACACACACACACATATGGTAGTTGCTAATTTTGTTCAGCAGCCAAAATCCAAAAATAAAAAAAAATGTTTCCCCTTAAATGGTGTTTTTTTTAAATAGAGTGAGGCAGTCCAGTTGACACAATGCTTTGTAAAAAAAAACAGGTCAGGCGAACAAATGCCTGGTTCTTAAATCCCATATCAACTGCTCTCTAAACTGGGATTTAAAATGTTGTTTCTCTCATGACATAAAACCATTAGTGCTGTCAGTGGTTAATGGGGAAAATTAGCTTTATGCATAACTTGTCATTGCTTGTATAAAAAATAAAGATGATTGGAAACCAAATATAGATCAAACTTACAAAAGTTTCAAAAGCCAAAAAAAAAACTGCAGATACTCAAAATGTGAAATTACAACAGGAAAAAAAAAATGCATTGAGATTAGACGGCAGGTGAAGCAGCTGAGTATTTCTATAACTGCTGCCTCACCTGTTGGAATTCACTGCAGCACAAGATGTCTTTTTTTAAATAAAACGAGCAAAGTTGCTGGAGTAAAACAATGTAAGAGCATGTAATTAAATCACTGGACAATAGATTTTTTTTCAAGTGGTTTCCTTTCTGAAAACAAATTGGGATTATGATAGACAACTTCAAGCTGAACTCGAAGCTTTCAGGTTTGCTGTATCTCGAAGGAAGTTGGAGAAACATTGAATTAACTTTTATTAAATTTAGCATTTTTAATTGCATGATGATGCTGACATGTTGCGTTAGTTCAACTGACCTAAAAAGGTTTTTCAGGTGATTTTCATTAGTACTCAGCATCTGATGCCTCTCATGTCAGTGTCCAACAATAGTCGGCCAGCATCGAATGTTCCAGTTGTCCTGATATTGGTTTTTCCATGGTCGCAATGTCCTGGTGAAAATTTTCACCATGTTCACCATTGACTACACCAAGATCATCAAGGAAGAAGTCCAAGTGCAAATGCAGAAAATGAATGTTGCATTTCATGGTTTTGTATGCTTAATATGGACTTAAAATATGAAAGAAAATCACAAAAATAGGTTATAAGTAAAAAAAATAACTAAAGGTGTTAAGAGAATTGTAAGGTTTTTTTTGGTGATCTGCAGGCCAAAATCCATAAAATGCAACCAAATGTGTTCAGGAAGAAAAATCTTCATTGTCTAGTGGTATTGGCAGAATTCAACTCTCCATTTGAATTTCCAAAGATTTGCCTGCTGGAGAGGAATTGATTTCTGGGAGAGCATCAATGTTCAGGCAAATAAAGAAGCAGTGGTGTTTTGTCTACCTTCAATATCATTTTAGACTTTCTGCAGAAAGAAAACTTGCATGAAAGTTGGAACTATTCTTCCTTCATGTACTGTGTTGTGCTAGCATTGCTAGTGCCTTCTCCCATGGTGCTATATGCTCATTGGTGCTTGCCTTGACCATTGTGCCTGGAAGCATAATGGAAGAGGATTGAATCAGTAGGAAGCAGATACTTGCACAAGATGGCAAAATAATTGCAAGACGAAGGAGAAAGAAGTGGAGAGTGGGACTTACATGATTGTTCTTGCAGAAGTTTAGTACGGGCTAGATCAGCCTAGTGATCTCAATATTTGCTGTAATGTTTCTGTGATTGTTTGTTACGTAGAGGAGAAATGAAGCTATTTCAGCTTCTTTTGTCTTCTTGAGCATCCTAAAAATATTGCATTCACTAATTTATAGGATGCATTGATTTGATTTTTTTTTGCATTCATTATTCAAGCATTCATTATTCAAGACCAATGGAAGAGGGGAAAAAGATCATGGGAGAAGAGCAGTGAAGAGGGAAAAAGTTACAAGTGGATATTTAGACCTTGTGGATCAGGCAACATCATTGGAGAGGTTGGGAAAAGGAAAGATTGTGATTGGTGGCTCAGGTCTGCTGTGAGAAATCGGTGGGAGAGGATTGGTTCACAAATGATCAAGGTGCAATGAGAGACAGGATGTTGGTCAGAGAGATAGCACTGAATTGACAGAGGATAGAAAAGAGGGGAATTAGGGAGGTGCCTGGGGAAATGTAAATGAAGAGTGCATGGCAGCATGCTGCAATAACTTGTAATTTAAATAATATTCTGAGCTTCAATTCTTCCTTCCAAAGTGGATAACCACACGTTTCCCAACATTGTACTCCATCGGCCAGACCTTTGCCAACTCATTTAACCTATCTATATCTCTCTACAGACTCTCTGTATCTGCACAATTTGCTTTTCCACTCAATTTAGTGTCATCAGTAAACTTGGGCAAACTACACTCTGTCACTTCTTCCAATCGCTTGTGTATACTGTGAACATTTGTGGGCCAACAACCCTCTGCTATAGTTAATAAAAACAATAAACATAAATTATAGAACAAAAAAATAGCAAAAATTTAAGCTTAGTCTCTTGTTTCTGTGTTATCAGCAGTGATACTGCTCATTCCATCTTGTCCTTCCTTCTCCACTTGCTTCAAAGTTGATAGGTCCCTTCGACAGTGGTTAAGATGAAGCCATGATTATATCTCATTTATCTTCACTACAGTAGGTGGTGACAGGATCATGTGGAATTGCCTGGGTAATTTCCACTTTCTCTTAAATTTCCTCATGTACACTCAGTCTCCAGGGTTCAGCAGCAACTCAATATCTTCCCCTGGAGGTCCTTGTGCTTCCTGAACCTGAGAGTAAACAGATCTACTTGCCAAATGTTAGTCCTTTCAAGTATTTTCCTAGTTCTTCTTTCAACATTTCTAAACTTACCTAATTGCTACTGGGCTTGGCCATTGGCATTGACATCACCCTTGCAGTAACCATCTAATACAGAGTTAATGGGTGCATCTACTTCAACTGTTTCTCATGGCCATGAGTGCTAATGGTAAGCATTGTATCCAATTTAATCCCAAGTTCTTCTGCATGGCAACATTCTGCAAACACTTACTACTAAAATAGTAATTCTGATCTTCAATTTTTCCTTCAAAGTGAAAAACCTCATTTTTGTCTGTCTGCAAATTTTTGCCAGTTTAGCTTTCAAGCTACCATTACATCTTTGTAGTATGCCATCTGATTGTAGAAAATGCAAAGCCTGACAAACTCCAAACCTTGGGAAAATGTATTTCATAAATGCTTTTGATACTGTTGTGGCATCCACATGTGGGCTGGGAAATACATCAACTCACTTTGAGAATCTATCAATTATTGCTAGATAGTAGTGTTTTCCTTCTGCATGTCGATCTTATCGACCTAGTCCATTACAAGGCAAGTAATGGGGTGACTAGTGGTGGTATAGAGCTTGGTGTTGTAGGAATCCTTTTCTTCATATTTGTTTCCTGACAAGTTTGGCATCTCAATATTGTGTTATTCACATGTTCAGTAAATTTCGGTGTAAACCAATAGTTCTGAATTTTATTCATCTCCCCCTTATGGAGTGGCACAGCAAATTTGCTGTATTAACAAGCTCCGCATCACAATTTTCCTTGTCTCCCCATCCCTACTAATTTGTCCAGGGTGCACCCTTTGTGTTCCAATCTTGTTTCTCACCAATGGTTGTGACCTGTTGTGCTTCAATCAAATCCTACAGGGGTACCTCTTTTCTCCTACCAACGCTGCTTGATTTGCCTTGGGCCAGTTCTCCTGTCAGTTATCAAATCTCTCAGTTGTTCACTTTGTGACCTTGTCAGCATGGTCACTGCCAATGGACATTAGATCAGAGCTTGACATGTGCTGGATATTTTACCCCTGCCATTTTTGATGGTAGTTTCATGACCTCAAGCAATTCTTTAATTTCATGCACATTTCTAACAGGGTTTTCTCCTGCAGTAAGATACACTCTCCTATCCCAAACCTTATCCCAGTTATGTATATATTCAGAACTAAATGCTCCCCCTTGGGCCAGGGCATGGACTTACCGCATGTCATGATCTGACATGGAACTTGTGTGCTCAGATGGCTTCAGATGGCTGCAACAGGCTGGCATGCTTCCACAATGCTTATTTCATCAGCCTGAACCTACAACCGATTCCACGATGCCCCTTAAATTCTAAAGATACTATTTCCCATTTACTTTTCTTGTCCTTTTCTCCATTCTTTTTTTCTTCCCATTAAATTATCTTTATTTAAATATTTCTTTCATGGTTAATTCAGTGCTGGACGTTTCTAGAGAGGACATCTTCTCACTCACAACATCTATGTGACCCACAATTCACCTCTTTTCTAAGGGTGTATCAGTGGCAGACACAGCCTACAGTTCACACAGCAGCGGATACAGCCCATGAATGGCAGCCTACAGCTCACAGTGTGGCAGGTGCAGCCCACAAAGTGGTGGCTTTACAGCACACAATGTTGTGGGCACCACCCATAAATGAATTATCAGCCTACAGCTCACAATGTGGCAGGCACAGCCACAAATGAAATGATAACCTTACAGCTCATGATCAGGTGGGCACAGTGTACCATGTCGGCTTACAGCTCACTGTTCACCCTTGTATGCCTAGTACATAACATTAAAAAAAAGAAGCAGAAATAGACCATCAGGCCCCTCAAGGCTGCTCCATCATTCACAAGAGATTACATGAAGAATAAACAGATCATAAAATCATCCCCACCTACCTGCCTTTGCCCCATATCCCTTAATTTCCTTACATACTATGTAAAAATCTATACAACCTTATCTTTAATATATTTATTGTTTACAGTGGAGGTCACCTCCACTGCTTCAATGAGCAGCATATTCCACAGATTCATCCCCCCTCTCGATCCTAAATCTACTCCTATGAATCTTGACGTTCTTCCCTGGTTCTGGACTCCCCTAGCAATGTAAACAACTTAGCTACTTCACTCTTATCTATGACTTTCATATTTGTATATCTTTCTATAAGATCCACTCACATTCTTCTAATTTCCAGAGAGCATAGACACAGATGACTCAAATCTTTCCTTATAGGTTAACCCTTTCATCCCTGGAATAAATCTGGAGAATCTCCTCTGCACCACATCCAAAGCTAGTAGTTCATCCTTCCTCAAGTAAGGAGACCAGAACTGCATGCAGTAAACCAAATGCGGTCTCACCAGTATCTTTTATTGTTTGCAGCATAACCTTCCTGCTCTTAAATTCATTTGCTCTAGTAATGAAAGCCAACATTCCATTGGCCTTCTTGATAGCCCGCTTAACCTGCAAACTAACCTTTTGTAATTCATGCACAAGTGCTCCCTTGTCCTTCTCCACAGCAGCATTTTGCAATTGCTTGCCATTTAAATGATAGTTAGATCTTCCACTCTTCCTTCCAAAGTGGATAACCATCAACTTTGTACTCCATCTACAGACCCTTGCCCACTCACTTATCCTATCTATACCTCTCTGCAGACTCTCCATATACCCTGCACAATTTGCTTTTCTGCTCACTTTAGTGCCATCACCAAACTAAGATACATTACACACTGTCCTCTCCTCCAGATCGTTTATGTATATCATGAACAGTTGCACGCCCAGCACCACCTCTGCAAAACACTGCTCACCATGATTGCTACCAGAAAAACACCCCTGTACCCCAATTATCTGCTTTCCATTGGTTATCCAATCTTCTATCCATCACTCCCAACTCCCTGCATCCTTGTCTTCTTCAGCATCTTATCAAATGTATTCTGTAAATCCGGGTAAACAGCATCCACCTGCTCCCCTCTATCTACTGCACTTGTTATATCTTCAAAATCTACAGTAAATTTGTCAAACAGGACCTACCTGATCTGCTTGATTAATTCATTTCACTCCAGATGTCTCAGTATTTCATCTTTAAGGATAGCACTAGTAGTGGCCTACAGCTCATGGTTCACCTAACTCTCTGATATAAAAGTTCCCTTCTTATTCTTCAATTAATCTCTTATTTTTCACTTAATTGTTTATTCTTCATTTAATATCTTATTCACTTAATTGTTTATTCTTCACTTAATCTCTTATTCACAGTCAGGAACTACCTGTACTTAAAAAATCCCTTAAATTTTAATGTACACCTCTCCACCGTTCATTCCTCGACTGAACTGATTTTGAAATAATTGATGATGCACTCACCCATGGAAGTCCACCACTCACACCAGACCACATCTGGAACTACATCTTGGAGCCTCCTCGGTTGACTTTTGTGAAAAAGGTGTCTGCTTACCCTATCGCAAATTGGCCAATCATCTACTGGAGGAACCCTGCAGTCCAACAGTCTCCTTCCATAGTCTCACCGAGATACTGGCTCACCAAATTTGGGGAGGATCAGTGTCAATCCTCCAAGCAAGTTCTGCGGTGAGATGCAAATCATTTTACTCTCATGAGGACTGAAGGACTCAAACTTTTCTTTAGCCAATTCCCTTTATTCATTACACAGGCCAGTGGGTGGTCCGTCACTCCTGTGGGGAATCCAGGAGCTCTCTGAACATACAGTTACATCAGTTTGTATACCCTGCTCCATTCTGACTTGACCAATGCAAAAATATCAGTCTTCTCCCATGTGACAAGCATCACCCTATCAGCATTGAGCTACACATTATTCATCCGCAAATGGCATCCTTATGTGAACCAATCATGGTACCAGGTTCCCCTTTCCTCAGGCATTGTTCTTGCCCACCACATTAAAAGGGGAAACTCCAGGCTGGTGAAGCTTACTCGCTTGTCAGGGGTTGCCCAGCAACAAATGCCAAATTATATTGCATCGCTCAAGTGACATCAATCTTTAGGCTCTACTGGGATTGTCCAGCAACAAACATCAAACCATTATTGCATTGCTCAGATTACATTCTTTAATGTTTCTTTTTTCAGGTTCTTACTTCACAAGGAGAACTATAATTTTTCGGGTTGGACTGGTCTTTCGGGATGGACTGCCCTGCACAAGACTAAAAGAGGAAGAAAGTGTGAGATGGTTGCACTTCGTTGAAGATCTCCATACCAAAAGCTATCCCTGCTCCAGCAACAATTGAATATTAGGTGCAGTCAAAACACAGCATCAGTACTTGAGATCAAGGGCACCGTGGCAAGAACTAATACACATCTGACTTCTTTCAACAGAAGCAGGAAGAATCAGCAACATCATGCCATAGTGATTTTCTGTTCAAAGATATCTCATTTTATTTTAATCTTTTGCCAATGCCCCATCAGTGGTGCGAGAACTACACAAAGCTAGGAAAGCAGCTTTTGCTCAATGCGCAATTTAGTTTAGTTGATTTATATATCACATTTAAAACAACTCACATTGACCAAGGTGCTGTACAGATCATAAATTACATCTCAACTTAAGCAGCTATTTAAAGTTCAGAATTGTTCTTACAACATAGTAGCAATCAACAATCACCTCAAAATGCAACTTCATCCTGGATTTAAAAGAGTTAAAGGAAGGGGCTGATTTGATGGAGGGAGGAATGTTGTTAAACTGTTTGGGGGCTGCTATAGCGAAGGCGAGATCTCTCCTGAGTTTGCGATTTGAGCACAGAACAACCAAACACCCTAAATTGGCCGATCTGAGGGTACTTGAAGTAGAGTAGGGAATTAGCAGATTGGTGATGTAGGAGGGGGCTAGTCCATTAATGACTTTGTAGACAAACTGGAGAACTTTAAAACCTATTCTGAGCCATACTAGCAGCCAGTGAAGGGAGGTCAGAATAGGGGTGATATAGTCCCTTTTCTTGGTTCCTGTCAGGAGCCTTGCTGCAGCATTCTGCACATGATGCAGACAGGATAATGACAACTGATTAATTCACATATATAGTGAGCTGGAGTAGTCTAAACGGGAGAAAATATGAGAGCATGGATAACTTTCTCAAGGTCTTTCAGTGACAAATGATTTGATTTTGGCAACAGTGCAGAGCTGGATAAAGCTAGCTGGATAAACCACTGCATTGAGTTGTTTGTCAAACTTGAAGGTGGAATCAAATATCACACCAAGAGATTTGACATGTGGTTTAATGAGGATGGATAAGTTACCAAGAGTACTGGAGATACTTTTGGTGAAGTTGGGTGGGCTAAATATGATGACCTCAGGCTTGCCTTTGTTTAGCTGCAGGAAGTTTTGAGCCATCCAGCACTTTATGTCCTCCAGACACTCGTTGAGACTGGTTATCTTTGGTTGGCCATTGGACTTGAAGGGAAGATAGAGCTGAGTATCTTCTGCATAGAAGTGGAAGGAGATGCTGTGTTTTTGGATGATATGGCCAAGGGGAAGCATGTATAAAGAGAAGAGAATGGGGCCCAGAATACACCCTTGTGGGACCCCACAGGAAAGGGTAGCAGAGGAGGAAGAAAAATTTCCCATGTTAACTGAAAAAGTCCTATCACTAAGATGGGATTTTAACCAGTTCAGGGCCGTGCCATTGACACTGACCCTCTGCCGGAGGTGATCTATTAAAATAGTGTGATCCACAGTATTGAATGCTGTGCTATGGTTCAGGAGAATTAGAATGGCAGAGCTCCCTGAGTCAGTGGCAAGGAGCATGTTATTTTATACTCTTAGTAAGCTCGACTGTGTGCTATGGTGGGCCTTATAACCTGACTGGATTTTTTTGGATATATTGTTTTGATTTAGGTAGGGCAACAAATGGCTAAGAGCAAATTTTTGGAGGACCTTTGACAGGAATGGAAGTTTAGAAACAGGTCTGTAAATTATTTTGGGTGCAGTGGGGGTCTAGATTATTGTTTTTTTCATGAGGGACTGAAGTATAGCATGTTTGAAACAAACTGGAACTATCGCAATGGCCTAGAAACTGTTAATAATAGAGAGGACGCTCGGACCAGCTGTATCAAAAACATTCCTCAGGAGGTAAGTAGGGATAATGTTGAGGGGGAAGGTTGTCGGCTTCATGGCGAACACAATCTTTCCAAGAGTAGGTAGTATGATTGGGCTGAAACAGTCCAGGTTGGATGAACAGAGCTGTGGTACAGTTAGATTGCAGGTTGGGGTGGAGATGGGGTGATGTTTATGAAGAATTTTAAAAATTCTTCGCATTTGGTAAGGGATGCATCAGAGTTGTTTTAGGTGCCATTGGCAACACACTTTGCCTGCTCTGCTTGATACCAGAAGGGATTGAAACATCCAGCTGGTCTCTAACAATTGGCAGCAAATCAAGGAGCCTCACAGCTAACAATGCATCGCAAACCTGCAACACATTTGAAACCTCGTCAGCAGAGCTAAAAGTAGCCACAGGGCAACAAGGACTTTTTTGCTGGTAACATAGCTGATGCAGACAAAATGGAAACTCAGAATCCTTCTCTCTTTGCTGGGTATACTGTGACGAATCTGCTCAAACTGAACTGAATGTTCACTGCAGTATTACAATGTCAAACAGGCAGCAATGTTAAATATAATCGAATAAGACACTAATATGCTGAATAGCTATTTCCACTGGCTGAACTCCTCTGATATTGAAGGAAGTGGCAGAGCTGATAAAGGTTGGGAATGCCTGCATGGATAACTTATAATTTTGATAACGTGGGAGGTCCAGCTTTTGCCACAATTAAGAGGAGGATGAAGCGACCTGATGTGCACTTTCTATCTTCGAGTTCCATGAATTTACCTCAGTATATTTTCAATAAATACTCCCTAACTCACTGTTCACCAGTAATTCCAGACTTCACTGTTCCTCTTCCAGTTGGTCACAATACAAAAAGCCACTGCAAAATAATAATTTCAAACCAAACTCATCAGTGGAATCGTGTCATGTTTCATTAAAAAAAAACCAATGATCACCCTCATCACCCATCTCCTCGATTCCTTTGTCTGTTCTTGGAGTCCACTATTATGCTATCCCAGAGACTGCAGCATGACTGATGTAAGTGTGGCCTAGGGAGCTCTGAGCTGAGATGCCTTAATTAGTTACAAGGTATATAATTTTGGTGCTCATAAGATGGCCTGCTGAATGGCCATCTCAGCCTAAGAGGAAACCAGTATGTGTTTTAGACCACTGTTGCTCCCAGAAGGCAGGCATCAATAACCATCACAGGACACTGTGTTGGTCCACTGACAAATCCTGTAAGCTACATTGTGCAGTGAAAACCATTGTCATATAGTAGCAGATTCATGAGTTCTGATGAAGCTTCCATTGCAGTACAATGCTGTAGAATTGCTGCAGTAACAAACATGCAGGTGAAAATCAGGAGGTCATGCAAATGCACATTTTGCCCTTGACCCCAGTGTCTACAGACTTTCTTGTTTAACTCACTGTAGAGCAACTGCTGCTTTTGATGGAAAGGAAACTATGATATCAGATTTCAGCAACAAAACCCAACAGCAAACTTTGCTTTGTGGTAAGACTACAAGTGTGCAAATTGAATGCCTCAGTGATTCCAAAGAGGAAAAGAAAAGCTCCAAAGACTTCCTCCATGTTCTTATCTGGATTGAGAGTGGGAGGTAAACAACAGCAGTAAATGTGCAATGCTGTGTTGGAATAAATGAAAGTTCAATGTGCTTAGAGATGGTTTTTAAGTGAATGTGTGCCGAGTGCTGAATTCAATATGTGGAATGTAAAGAAATTGGCTGCTATGACATTTGAGAACACAATTGCATTCACTGACCTTGTCTGAGATCGCAAAATGTGTTCCAGCACTGCATCCAATAACATAAAGCTTGAATTCTGGTACTGACCTCTGCAGCAATATGTTCTCTTCAATTTCTTATGGATAAATAGGAAAATTCTTTAGAAACAGGATTTTTGACTTCATTTGATTGTATGCATTTCAAGAAATATTCATTATTTTACAGTAGTTTAAATTTTATATCTTGATATTATAAAATAATCATTTTTTTTATTTTCTCAAAAAATCTTTAATTATAAACACAAAAAGGCTAAAGTCTGTAAGGAAAAGATGGAGCAGATAGAGGATTAATTTACTGGCTGGAAAATTCAGAAAAGTGATTTATTGAAGAAGATTGATCCATTGGGGAATCAAAGTCGGATAAATAATGGTAAAATCTTCAGAAGATTTTGAAGGTCTGGACCCGGTTCAATTTTTTCAGAGTTTCTAGTTTTGGGAACAGAATATTTTCCGAATGATCTGAAACTAGACAGAGCTCATAGAGCAATAAGAAGGAAGCCACTTCCTGGTTAAGCTCCATGTTTTATTTTGATTAGATGTCTGTGTTATCAAGATAAAGAGTTGATTTTAAGACTTGCTGTTCAAAATGCAAGAAGTAACAATGCCTTTTAGTAGTTAAAAATAATTGTCTTTTTTATGCTGATTTGAGTCAGGCTGTAATTAAATGCTGTAAAGAAATTAATTTGGCTAAGGATGAATTGTGGAAGAAACGATACAAATTTTCTTTTCAGTATCCTGCTGTGCTTAAAGATTTTATGGAGATTATCAATCACAGTTATTTAGTGATAATGCTGAAGCTCTTACATTTGCTAATTCTTTACCCGATAATAAGCAGGTGCAAAGTCAAGAAACGTTTCCTCAACAACCTGTTCTGCTTCTGAAGAGGAAGAATGGGAAGGGAGAGATGGAATCTCAACAATTGATTGATATTGGTATGGATGATGATCAAGTTAAGAGATTTGGAGGAAGCATTTCATAATTGAAATTATTTTTATATATTACTTTTTGTTGTTCTGTTTGGGGGAGGTGGTTTAGCTACTAAATCCTTCTGAAATTGTCAGCCATTTTGTGGCATTGGTCATTCTCATATAATTGAGGAGGTTAATATTATTACAGTAATGTTTTTGTTTGAGTATTTTTATGGGGTTTCTCTCATTTTTTTTCTTTGAGGAGAGGTTTGGCTTTTTTTGTGTGGTTGGCATGGGGAGGTGCTTCACCATATTTGGGGGGTGTTTATTGATCTATCTTAATGGATAATTTAAATTTTGCTACTTTTAATGTTATTGGGCTTAATAATCCAATTAAGAGAAAAAGGGTAAAGGCATATAATAAAAAAAATAAGGTTGAAAGATACACACATGACTGAAAAGGAACATAAAAAATTAAAAAGAGATTGGGTTAGGAAAGTTATAGCATCTTCTTTAAATTCAAAAGCAAGAGGAGTAGCTATTTTGATTAATAAAAAGTTATATTTTAAATAGGAATCAGTTATTGAGTCAATTGGTAGGCTTTTGATTGTTAACTTTATTTTTTTTCTGAGTGTTGGACTTTAATTAATATTTATACTCCTAATATAGATGTTCAACTCCTTCCTTAATTTAAATCAAGCCTATGATAAAATTATGGTAGGAAGTGATTTTTTTGTTGTTTGGATCCATTATTAAATCGATATTCAGCAGATAATATTTTTAAGTTGATTTATTTAATTAATGTTTCTTGGGAGCAATCTAACCAACCAATGATTATTTCTCTTGATGCAGAGAAGACCTTTGATAGATTAGAATGGAGTTCCCTATTTTGGAGAATTTCAATTTTGCGCATTTTTTTATTGTTTGGATTAAGGCTTTATATATAAATCCTGCAGCTAGAATTGTGACAAATGGACAGGTAACTAGATTGACCAGACAGGGATACCCTTTGTCACCAGCACTATTTGCATTGGTTATTGAACCTTTTGTTCAGATGATTAAACAAGAAACTAATATTAAAGGTATTAAGGTGAAATCTGATGAATTTAAAATAAATCTGTTTGCAGAAGATGTTCTGATATATTTAATACAACCTTTAAATTCTTTGAGGAGTCTGCATGATTGACTGGAGCAGTATGGTGAAATATTGGGTTATAAGTAAGATTATGCCTTTAGCTGAAATGGATTATTATTTGTGTAGGATAATTTTTAAATTTAAATGATCAGATCGGATCCTTGAATTCAATATCTTTTTCAATCTATGCTTTGTAAGATTCCTCAAAAAAAAATTTAAAGACCTAAATGTTTTGGTGAGGAGATTTTTACAGAAATATAAAATGGTAAGGATATTATTACAGAAATTAACTTGGAAGTATGCATTAGAAGGTTTGCAACTTCTGAATTTTCAAATTTTTTATGTATCAGCTCAGTTGAAATTTATTAATAGGATGTTTGAAGTGGATTAACCTTTGTTATGGGCTAATATTGAATTATCTCAGATTGGTGAAAAGAAGATGGACCAGTTTATTTATAGATGGAATCCTCAATTATTAAGTAATTATAATTTAATTGTATTGAAACACTTAATGGATTTATGGTATAAAAAATGGAACTATAGGTAAAACCCATTTGTTTCAAAATAAGCTTTTTTTTTCCTTTTACACTTAATAATCAACTTTTAAAGTTGTGAGATCAGAAAGGTATTATATTAGTAGAAGATTGTTATGAAGCAGGATATTTTATTTGATTTCAAAGAATGAAAGAGAATTTTGAAATATCTTCAAATATTATTTTTTTCATTATCAAATTAAAGCCTTATTGTTGGATAATTTTGGGCGTACATTACAGCTACCAAGATGGTCTAAATTTCAAATTCAAGAAAGGACTTATATCTGAGATGCATGCTTTATTATAGAATAAAATGCTTAAGTCGGATGTTTATAAATCTAATTTAAAGTGGAAGATTTGTCCATATCTGTCTCTCAGGATGATTGGAAGAATTTATGTGAGGATAGTCTAACTAAAATTGTAAATGTAAGGTACAGATTGGTTCAATATAATTGTTTTCATCAATTATATTTAACTCCATAGAAATTAAGGAAATATAATTTATCTCCTCGGATTTATGTTTTAGCTCCTTCTTACTTTCTACTTGGCTATGTGAGACGTGAAACATTTTTGGAATAGATTTTAGGAACTTTTAAAGCTATTTTTAAATTGAATTTTCTACTTGATCCTTTAGTATTTTTGTTGGTTTATATTAAGAGATTGAGTTTGGAGTTAAAACTAAATAATTTTAAAAATTGTTTTTTTTTCAAATTGGCCTTAGCTGTGGCTAGAAAATGTTTGGCAATTACCTGGAAAAATGAGACTTGGCATTTGGAAATGAGATTATGTATTCCATTGGAAAAGATAACATATAATTTATGTAATGATTATTCTTTTTTTATTAAAACTTGGAGCCTGTATTTGTATTACATGGGGTTGAATTATTAACACCACATTGATGGTGTTGCTCCAAACCATGGCAACTAATTGATTGATGAGTTTTATGTTATGTGATCTCCTCTTTCTTTATTTTTTCTCTTTGGGGGTAGTTTAGAGGGGGGTAGGAGGGATGGGTGGATTAGGGTAGGGGGGAAGTGGGTTGTAGCAAGCATTACTTACATAAAAAATATCATGTATACATTCTGTTTTTTTTTCTTCAGCTGTGTTTTTTATTGTATGTTTTATCATGATTAATAAATAAAATTTTCAGAAAAAAATGGTTGGACAGAATATTGAAATTGAAAGGGCACACGGAGCCCTCATACCCTGACCAACATCAGATCAAAAGCCATGCTCTGTATTGATCAAGTTTCTAAGACACCAAGACAGAGAAAAGAGATTGATTGCAGTGGCAGACGGAGCAATAGGTGCCTGGCTTGAGATTGAAGGAAAGAGAGAATTTAATCCGGTTAAAAGCTCCCTCTGACAGAAAGGGTACCGATTTGTGTTGCATTATCCAGCAACTTTAAAGATTATCATGCAAAATGATGAGAGATTTTTTTTTCAGACGGTAAATGTGGAGATTAATTTCTGGAAACATTGGGAAATATTAGATCACAGGAATGATTAATTAAAGATAATGTTTCTATATTCAGATACAACTCTTGTATACAAAGAATGGGGAAAGGTGTGGGGATAATGAGTGAGTTTTTTTTAACTGTACCATGCATACTTTTGTGGGAATTGCCACAACCCGTACCATAGAGGAGGTTAGTGTTGTGTACAATATTAACAACACTGGGATTGGGGGAGGATTTGTTAATTTGGATGTATGTTATATATGTTTTAACTATATTCTCTTTGTTTCTTTTCTACTTGGACTGCTGGAAAGTATAGGCCACATCACGAAGGATAAAGATTGAGAAATTTATTGTAGGAGATGTGTGGGTGGGGTGGGGGAGAGGCGAAGAGGAAATGTCGATGTTGTAAACTCAGAGGTTTTTTCAGGAGTAAAATAAATTTGTCAGAAAATTTCTTTGGAAAGGTAAGATATCAAGGATCTCCATAGAAAAAACTAACCTGGAAATATGAACTTGGGTGGTTTACAATTCCCTAATTAAAAAAATTGTTATGGAGTCATTCCGATAAAATTCCTTACCTTCTTTTCTGAGGACAGAGATAAACCTGTATAGGTGAAAATAAAATTGGATAAAACAGGAAAGAGTATAGTAGAACATTTTATATATAAATGGGACCTTAAATGAATAACAGGTGAGAGTGAAACCCCTTTGTTAAACCATTAAATTGATATCTAGTATAAAATAAATAGTGATATTGGAATAAGGGGAGACTTATCTCCCAAAACTCCTCTGATCCATATCAGGCTTATACCTTCTAAAACGGGTAACAAATTTTTGATATCTGATCTTATAAAGGAATCATATATATATATATATATATATATATATTGTTATGAGCAGGGACAGTTGATGTCATTTGAACAATTTTTTAAAAAGTATGGAATTCCTAACAACACAATCTTTTGTTATTTTCAAATAAGAGTATATTTAAAGGATAAATTGGGACCAACAATTTTTTTTTACCCAATTGTAGTGATGTAGAGACTATGATTTGAAGGAGAAATACAAATAAATTTACTTCAGCAATGTATCACTTTCTTCAATGGGAACCCTCCCCCCACCCTCCCCAAAATAGGAGGTTCATAAGACCAGGCAGAGATGGGAATCAGACTTAAATGTAAGAGTTGACAAGCAAACTTGGTCTGACCTATGTCAGGATAGTATAACTAATACGATAAATCTAAGATATACATTAATACAAAATAATATTTTGCATTAAATATACCTCTCATGACAGGGAAATGAAAGGTATAAAACTAGTGGAGGATTGTTTTGATGCAGGTATATTTCTTTCTTTTAATAGATTTAGAGAGAAGTTTGGGATCTTACTGAATTCTTTATTTGCTTATTATCAAGTTCGAGATTTATTAGAAAATTTTGAACAAGAATTGGTGTTACCTGGTCAAAAGAAATTAGAGATTGTAGCAGTAGCTACACCAAATGAAACTCGCAAACACTACATTGGGGGTTTCAATTACCGTTTATTTCAAACTTTGTGTGTGCCCCTTTAAGGGCAGTATGAACTCTGCCTCCCCGTAGGCAGTGATGTCATCATGCTCGCCTAAGGCACGCACTCTGTTCAAACCACGTGGCACAGAGTTCCCCCAACGGTGCCATCTTCTTGCGGCTGCCCCACTGGCACAGCAGTACAAGCGGGGCTGGTTTGCCATGAGTATGTGCGCTGCCACACAACGCCCTCAGAACTGGCTTACGTGTCTCGCCACCTGGGCGGCTGGCCTTGATGTTTCAGTTAGGCCAT
The DNA here is from genome assembly GCF_036971445.1 of Narcine bancroftii. Classification (NCBI taxonomy): domain Eukaryota; kingdom Metazoa; phylum Chordata; class Chondrichthyes; order Torpediniformes; family Narcinidae; genus Narcine; species Narcine bancroftii. Next base: position 92,184,621 of record NC_091469.1, read on the forward strand.
CGCTACTGGCTGGTTGAGGTCCAAGTGTGCTGCCTTGATATGGTTGACCCTGAACTGTTCCACCTTGCCCCCAATGTCCAAGGTGAACATCTTGCCTGATCACTGCAGGAATTTGTAGGGGCCTTCATAGGGGTGCTGCAGGGGCGCGGTGTGTGGGCTGTGCCAGACGAAAACGTACTTGGCTGTGTCCAGCTCCTTGTGAAGATGGTATAGCAGGCTGCTGTGGTGGGACGAAGGTGGGGACGCTAGTGAGGTGAGCTTACCCCGTAAGTCTGCCAATAAAGTTCAACCCTCAGCTGCGGAGCCGAGGTCTGGGCCAAAGAACTTCCCGGGTAGCAACAGCGGTATGCCGTAAACTAACTCTGTGGATGATACCTGCAGGTCCTCCTTCGGAGCTGTTCTGATGCCAAGAAGAACCCAGGGCAACTCGTCTGTCCAACTGGGACCAGTGAGGAGAACCATTAGGGCTGACTTTAGGTGTCAGTGGAAATGCTCGACTAGGCCATTGGTTTGGGGGTGGTATGCGGTGGTGTGGTGGAACTTGACCCCCAAGAGGTTCGCCAACTGTGACCCAGAGGGCAGTCGTAAATTGAGTACCTCTGTTGCTCATCATGTGCGCCAGAACCCTGAACCTGGCAATCCAGTGAATGAGTAGGTTCCTGGTGCAGGTCTCGGTGGAAGTGTCCTTCAGTGGAATGGCTTACGAACACCACATCGCGCGGTCAACAAGTAGCGGGCATCCCTGAACACCGGTAGGAGGCCGATGATGTCGACGTGTATGTGTACGAATCTTTTGGCCGTGGAGTCAAACTGCTGTTCTGGGGCCTTTGCTTGGCAGTGGATCTTGGAAGTCTGGCACTGCATGCAGTTCCTCACGATCTGGGCTACCTGCTTCTTGAGGCCATGCCACACGAAACGCTCCACCACCATATGAACCGTGGTCTTGACCGAGGGGTGAGCCAAATCATGGACCATGCTGAAAGCTTGTGTCCTCCACTGTGGCAAAACTACAGGGTGCAGGAAGCAAGTGGAACTGTCACAGAACAGTGTGTCAGGGCTGCCCAGCAACTTGAGGTCCCGCACCTGGAGCCCTGTGATGACGGTGCAGAGGGCTTGTGTTGGCGCATTCTCCCTTTGTGCCTGCACTATCTGGGCAAAGGCTGTGGATGGTGGGCCATGAAAGTGCATCTGCCACGACGTTATCCTTACCAGCTCGGTGCCAGATGTCGATGGTGAACACCGACACATAGGATAGATACCGCTAATGACAAACCAAACAGGGATCCTTTTCCATGGTGAGGACCTGAGTGAGTGATTTGTGGTCAGTGAACACAGAGAATGGCCTACCCTCCAGAAAACAGCGGAAATATCTGATGGGCAGGTACAGGGCCAGGAGTTCCCTGTCGAAGGCGCTGTACTTTAGTTCTGGGGGCAGAGGTGCCTGCTAAAAAAGGCAAGTGGGTGCCACTGCCGATTGACCCATTGCTCCAGGATTCCCCCATTGGCTGTAGCCAATGCATCCACTGAGAGCACTGTGTGAGCGTCCGGCTGAGATGGTATGGCCCAGGAACTGCAGGGACTGCTTACCGAACTGGCACTTGGTCACGTTGACCGTGAGGCTGAACTCTGCCAGGCGGGTGAGCAGTGCACGGAGATAGACTTTGTGCTCGTCATGGACCCAACTGGCGATGAGGATGTCGTCGATATAGATGACACTAAGTCCCAGTCTCTGCCCACTGCGTCCATCAGGCATTGGAAGGTTTGGGCTGCGTATTTGAGGCCGAATGGCGTCTGTAGGAACTTGAAGAAGCCGAACAGGATGGTGATTGTGGTTTTGCCGATGTTGTCGGGGTGAACTGGGATTTGGTGGTAATCCCATACCAGGTCAACCTTCGAGAAAACGTGGGAACTGTGAAAATTGGCCGAGAAGTCCAGAATGTGCAGGATAGGGTATCAGCCTGGCGTGGTTACATCGTTGAGGTGACTATAGTCCCCACAAGGTCTCCCATCCCCGGATGTCTTGGGAACCATGTGGATGGGGGAGGCCCAAGGGCTATCTGATCTACGGATGGTCCCTAGTTCCTGCAGTCGGGAGAGTTCTTCCTTAGCCAGTTGCAGCTTCTCAGGGGCCAATCCCCTGGCTTTGGCATGAAGAGGGGGCCCTGGTTCGAGATGTGGTGGAAGACTCCATGTTGGAGCATGGCGGGAGTGAACTGTGGCTGCAGGATGGAAGGGAACTGATCAAGAATACTGGAGTACTTGTCCCTGGTGACGTTGATGGAAGCTATCCCCGGGTTGCACGTGTCCATGGCATCAAGGAAGACAGATTGGAAGGTGCGGGGATTAACCAACTGCCTTTAATGTCCACTAACAGGCTGTGTGCCCAGAGAAAATTGGCCGCCAACAGTGCCGTGCCCACCGAAGGCAGCACGAACTTCCAGCGGAATTTGACCTTTCCGATCTGGATCTGTGCTGTGTGAGTGCCGAAAGTCCTAATGGAGAATCTGTTGGCCATGCGTAGGGTAGGACCCCGTGCACGGGTGCTGGTCTTGAGGGCGGTCGGGGGGGAGCATGCTCAATTCAGCTCTGGTGTCTACTAGGAAGTGTCAGCCAGTGGACTTATCGGTCACATGCAGGAGGCTGTTCATGTGACCAGCCACTGCAGCCATTAATGACGGCTGGCCAAGTCATTTCCCTGAAACATAGAGTGCTGCCAGCACTTGTACGCTTGAGCCCCCCAGCATTGATGGTAGAAACACCAGGTGGGGTGATGCTCTTCCGGCTTGTGCTTTGGGGGGCATTGTGGTCAACTGGACCCTGGGCAGGTGTCCTGGCTGAGGGTGGCCTCATTTTCTTGCTTGGTCCACCAGAGGACATTGTCACATTTGTGGCCCGAAATGTGAAGTTAATAAAACATCGAACACAAGTTTTATCAGGTGAACTGCTCAGTGTCTTTATTTTCCAGTTTCCTTTGTTCTCCTGCTTGTGCTCTTATCTCTCTCTCATACCACGTGACTTCCGGTACATCTCATACATATTCATTATCATGACATCCCTCCTTTAATCAGAAATAAACTTTACCTTCACTTACCAATATCCCTCGGACACCTACAAACATCATAACTAATGGTAATACTATAACTCAACTACATAAAATTTACTTCCTACAGCACTCATACATGCACTTTATGATATAAGATTAAAATACTGTCCCAAAGTTCTTATTAAAACTATGGCACAAAGTCTTCGTATCGTTTGGGCGCTTTCTGGTTTCGTTTTGGCCCGCCTGCGATATTGTCGTCGCTTCTCGGTTGTTCACTCTCAGCGTCGGAAATACTGCTCGCCACGGCTTCGGGTGTTTCTAGCGCTCTAGTCACTTCATCAGGAGTGCTGGTAACTGCCTCTGGAACATCATCAGGTCTCTCAGTTTCAGCATCTCGTATTGGCCTTTCAACCACTTCACTCGATGTATCTCTGGACTGGTACCTTTTTACACCTGATACATTTCTCTTATACAGGACTCCAGTCGGAGACTTGACTGTCACCATACTGCCACTTCTGGATACAACAGTATAGGGTTGATGGTAATAAGGTGTGTCTAGCTTACCACCAGTTTCATACCTCACTAGAACATTATCTCCTGGCATGATGTCTGAGTACTTGGCTCCACATTTCGAATCTGTGTACAGCTTTGCTGCACCTTTCTTTTCAGCATCGTGGTCCCTCATCTCCTGGTCGTCTCGGATTTCCTTTATTTCTGGCATTTTTGTGCGGATTTTTCTCCCAAAAAATGCTTCTGCAGGACTTTTTCCAGTGGTTGCATGAGGCGTTGCTCGATAGACAGCCACATAAAATAGCAATGCTTCTCGCCAATTTTGTCCTTCTGCATGTGCAATCCTCAATCATTTCTCAATGGACTGATTTTGTCTCTCCCCCGTTGGCTTGCGGCCATTTCGGAGTTACTTTATGATGGTGGATACCTGTGGTCCTCATGTATTCCACAAATGTCTCTGAAATGAATTGTGGACTATTATCAGAGAATAATGCAACAGGTAATCCATATCTTGCGAATATCTCTGCTAATGCTTGTATTGTTTTTTCAGTGGTTGTGGACTTCAACACCACGTACTCATAGTATCTGCTGTAGTAATCTATCACTACCATAATTGATTCACCCGTCGATAAAGGTCCAAGAAAATCAACAGTTACGTCGATCCATGGTCCTGTCGGGAGTTGCGTACTCCGGATCGGTTCTGGCGGATTACTCCTACTTGTGATTTGACATCCGTGACAAGTTTTGACAAATTTCTCTGCATCTTTATCACAACCTGGCCACCAAACCTTGGTCCTGAGGTTTTGCTTGGTACCAACAATACCTAGGTGTCCTTCATGCGCTAAGGATACGATCTTCGGTCTCAATCTTTGCGGTATCACCAATCTGCAACCTCTTAATATACACTGTCCGATGCAACAAAGTTCGTCTCTAATGGGAATGTAAGCCTTGTGAGTACACTTGTCCCATTGTCCACTCTGTATGCATTCTCTTACTTCCATGAGTTCTGGATCACGTTCGGATTCTCTCTCGACTTCCTTCGTAGTCACAGCTTTTGGTGTCGACTGAATAGCTATGAAGCGTACAAAGATCTCTGTTTCAGTTCCCAATTCTGACTTGGATTGTGGACCACCATCCTTCACCAATCTGGACAGCGGATCTGCAATGTTTGCTTTCCCTGCAATGTGGATTACTTTATATTTGTAGGGTTGTAGTCTGAGTACCCATCTCTCTATTCTGGCACATGGTTTGGATCTAGGTGCATAGATCACCTCTAATGGCTTATGATCTATGATAAGTTGAAATTCAATGCCGTATAAATATGCATGGAACCTCTCACAGGCCCATACAAGTCCGAATGCTTCTTTCTCTGTCTGAGAGTATCTTCTTTCCACATCTGATAACGATCTGCTGGCATAGGCAATGATTTTTGGTCCCCCATCATGCATCTGGACCAACACGGCTCCTAAACCAACCGGGCTGGCATCTGCTATGACTTTGGTTGATGCCGCCGGATCATAATATCCAAGAGTTTTTGCATCTGTCAGGCTTTGCTTCAGCGCTGCTGTGAACGCTTTCTTCTGCTCAGATCCAAAATGAAATGGTACACCTTTCCTGGTTAGTTTCCTTAATGGTTCTGCCACTGTAGCGAAATTAGGAATGAACTTTGCACAAAAATTGACCAATCCCAGGAAACTCCCCACCTCCGTTGCATTCTGAGGTGCACGTGCCTCTGCAATAGCTTTCACCTTGGCCTCTGCAGGGTTTAGTCCTTCCCGTGTAAGTCTGTGTCCCATGAAGTCCATTTCAGACACACCGAACTGGCACTTGTTTCTATTCACGGTAAGGCCTGCCTCCTGTAGTCTAGATAGTACACGCCTCAACCATTTGTCATGCTCTTCCTTCGTTGGTCCATGGACTATGATGTCGTCAGAAATGTTGGCAACTCCAGGAATGCCTTGAATCACTCGATGGATTTCATACTGGTAGATCTCCGAAGCTGCATTAATTCCAAATGATAGTCTCTTGTAATGATACAATCCACAGTGAGTCACAAATGTTGTTACATCTCGGGAACCTGGATCCAGCTCTAATTGATGATAGCCCCATTTCAGATCAATTTTTGAGAATACCTTGCTGGTAGTTAGTTCTTGAAGTATTTCCTCCACTGTTGGTATAGGGTGTCGTTCTCTAATTATAGCTTCATTGGCCATTCTCATGTCAACACATAGTCTTATGTCACCCTTTTGTTTGGGCACAATCACTACATTGTGTCGAATGTTCCACCGGTTCAATAATGTCTTGTTCGATCAATTCTTTAATTTTGGCTTCGACTTTCCCACGAAGTCCAAACGGAGTTCAGCACATTGGTTGTGCCTTGGGTTTGACCGTTTCATCTACCGCTAGCTTCAATTGTCGACCTTTCAGCTTTCCTACTCCTTGGAAGACTGCGGGGAATTCTTGCTTCATATCCTCGTATGACTGAATTGAATTGACACAAGCTCCAATATGAAGTATTGCCAGGTCTTGCGCTGTGCTTATACTCAGCAATGGTTCTCCCCTCTCTTCTATGACCATAAACTCTGCTTCGGTGTATTTATCTCCAGCTTCAACAGTTGCAGTAAAACATCCAATGGTCTGCAATGGCTTGGTTGCTGTGTATGGATACAGTTTCTTGGAACACTTCTTTGAGGTACAGATGATCTTTTTCCTTTTCAACTTCTCCCATAAATGTCGATCAATCATATTACTGTCACTGCCTGAGTCTACAATGACCTGCACTGTCACTCCACCAATGATCACTGGGACCTTCTCATGACATACATCATTCAACGTAACTTGGTAACAACTCTGTCCCTCCTGGGTATCATCATCGTCACCGTCTATCTGGCGAATGGTGTCTTTCTTTCCAGGATACTTTCCTTTCCCCCAGGCTTTGCCTTTGGAAGTTGTACTCTTCCTCTTCTGGTCTGCATTGGAGTTACTTTTGCACTTCTTTGCAAAGTGGTCTTTACCTCCACACTTTCTGCAAACTTTGCCTTTGGCCGGGCAATATGGGTCTTTTCCAAAATGACCTCGGTTTCCACATCGATAACACTCCACGTCCTGTGTCGACGTATATCTTGGCTGGTTATGGCGATGTGAGAGCCTCTTAATTTGCTGGCTTGAGTTGTCTTTCAGGGTCATGGCATGAAATTGCCCTTCAACAGCCTCTAATGCAGCAGAAATGGCTAAAGCATCAGTGAGTTCCAACTCACTCCCTCTTTCCAGTAGACGTCTTCTGAGTTTATCTGATCTACAGTGCTGTATGACTTGATCCAATAATTGGTTGTCCAAATCAGCTGGCATGTAATTGCATCCAACAGCTAGCTGGCGTAGTCTCATCACGTACTGAGCAATTGTCTGGCCATCTTCTTGTCTCGTTCTCCGAAACAAATGGCGTTGAAATATAGCATTCGGTGTCACTACATAGTGTGCATTTAATGCATCTACCGCTTTCCGGTACTCATCCTTTCTTCCAGTATTCAAAAGTGTCTTAAATGTTTCCCGAACTGCGGATCCCGCAGTGAAAAGAAGTAACGCCCTTCTCTGCGCTTTTTGTTCAACCGTACCGGTATCTAGAAATAGGCCACGACTGTCGGCGTACGATTCAAATTCTTCCAGCCATGCCTTCCACTTCACACTTACAGTGCTTGCATCACCCGTTGGGTCAAAATGAGCAATTCCACTATGTGTTAGAAAGTCACCGTCTGCCCCAGCAATGAGGAAATATTCCAGCCCCAAAAGTACTGAGTCAAAGAGAAAATTCTTATCAACTTGAAGTTCTCTTTAATCCTCTGTAATCTTCTTTAGTCTTTAATTTTCTTCAAGATTCTTTCATCCTCGTCGCCAATGTCACATTTGTGGCCCGAAATGTGAAGTTAATAAAACATCGAACACAAGTTTTATCAGGTAAACTTCTCAGTGTCTTTATTTTCCAGGATACTTTCCTTTGTTCTCCTGCTTGTGCTCTTATCTCTCTCTCATACCACGTGACTTCCGGTACATCTCATACATATTCAATATCATGACAGACATCTGCATGGGCCACAACTCATCGTGGATCAGAGAAGTCCTCATCTGCCAGCAGGAGTTGTATGTCCTCAGGCATTTGTTCAAGGAAAATTTGCTGGAAATGGAAATAGGGTTGGGCCCTCTGCTAACTCTAACGTCTCATCCATGAGGGCAGCTGTTGTTCTGTCACCCAGCCCATCCAGGTATAGGAGTCTGGAAGTGTGTTGCTGTGGGGAGAGGCTGAAGGTTCCGAGGAGGAGATTCTTGAGGGCGAGGTATTTACCTTCCTCTGTTGGGTTGTAGATGAGGTTGTCCACCCTGCCTGCGGTCTTTTCATCGAGTATGCTCATGGCGTGGTAGAAAATCGTGACATCTGATGAGATGTGTCATAGGCGAAACTGCGTTTCTGCCTGCCTGAACCAAGTGCATGGGCGATGTGTCCAGAAGGGGGGCAGTTTCAATGTGACTACGTTGATCTCTGAAGAATCCATAGCAAGAGGCCAGAAAACCATCTGAACTCATTGGGGTCACCAATGTAGCATCAGCTACATGAAATGAAACTCGTAACCACCACATTGGGGGTTTGAAAGACTGTTTATTTCAAACTTCGCACACGCCACTTTAATTGCAGCATGAGCTCCACCCCTGCGTAGGTGGTGACATCATCTCGCTCACCCGATGTGCGCGCTCTGTTCAAACCACGTGGCACGGTGGTCCTCTGATGGCACCATCTTCTCGTGACTGCACCACCAGCTTGGCGGTAAAAGCAGGGCTGGTTCGCCACAAGAATGTGTGCTGCCACAAGATATTAATTACTGATAAGGGAAAGAAAGGGTTTATTTTGGAAATGTATATGTTATTACAGGAAAAGATGACTAAGGTTGATGTATATAAAATGGAGGATAAATGGGAGAAAGATTTATCTGTTACTTTATCTTGTGAAGAATGGTCGAATATGTGTGTTGATAATGTTATGAAATTAATTAATGTGCAGCACAGTCTAGTTAATTTTAATTTTTTACATCTGTAATGGAGGATTTAGACCAGCCTATGCAAGAATGTATACATGTGAATCAGATGACATAATCTAAATTCCACCATGAGGCCCAGGGATGCAGTTGAATCAGAAGACATAATATAACCATATAACCATATAACCATATAACCATATAACCACTTACACCACAGAACAGGCCAGATCGGACCTACCAGTCCATGCTGTAGCAAATCCCCACCCTCCTAGTCCCACTGACCAGCACCCTGTCCATACCCATCTAGTCCCCTCCTATCCATGTAACAATCCAGTCTTTCCTTAAATGTAACCAATGATCCCGCCTCGACCACATCTGCCGGAAGCTCATTCCACATCTCCACCACCCTCTGCATAAAGAAATTTCCCCTCATGTTCCCTTTATAATTTCCCCCCTTCAAACTTAAACCATGTCCTCTAGTTTGAATCTCCCCTTTCTTAATTGAAAAAGCCTATCCACATTTACTCTGTCTGTCCCTTTTAAAATCTTAAACACATCTATCAAGTCCCCTCTCAATCTTCTATGCTCCAGAGAAAAAAGCCCCAGTCTGCACAACCTTTCCCTGTAACTCAGACGCTGAAATCCTGTCAACATTCTCGTGAACCTTCTCTGCACTCTCTCTATTTTGTTTATATCTTTCCTATAATTTGGTGACCAAAACTGTACACAGTACTCCAAATTTGGCCTCACCAATGCCTTGTACAATTTCATCATAACCTCCCTACACTTGAATTCAATACTCCGTTTTATGAAGGCCAACATTCCAAATGCCTTCTTCACCACACCATCTACCTGAGTATCAGCCTTGAGGGTACTATTTACCATAACTCCTAAATCCCTTTGTTGTTCTGCACTCCTCAATTGACTACCATTCAATGTATATGACCTATTTAAATTTGCCTTTCCAAAATGTAGCACCTCACATTTATCTGTATTAAATTCCATCAGCCATTTCTCAGCCCACACCTCCAGCCTTCCTAAATCACCTTTTAATCTACGGTAATCTACCTCACAGTCCACAACACCACCAATCTTTGTGTCATCCGCAAACTTGCTTATCCAATTATCCACCCCTACATCCAGATCATTAATATATATAACAAATAATAGTGGACCCAGGACCGAACTCTGAGGAACTCCACTAGTCACCGGCCTACAATTGGACAAACAATTTTCTACCACTACTCTCTGACACCTCCCATCCAACCACAGCTGAATCCATTTCACTACCTCTTTATTTATACCTAATGCCTCCACCATTTTTCCTAACCTCCTATGGGGAATTTTGTCAAAAGCTTTACTAAAGTCCAAATAGACAACATCCACAGCTTTCCCTTCATCAACCTTTTTTATAACCCCCTCGAAGAACTCAATCAGTTTTGTCAAGCATGATCTACCCCTGACAAAACCATGCTGATTACTCCCTATCAATCCCTGTATCTCCAAAAATTTGTAAATAGCATCCCTCAGAACACTTTCCATCAACTTGCCCACCACAGACGTCAGACTTACAGGCCTATAATTCCCAGGTTTGCATTTGGACCCTTTCTTAAACAGAAGAACCACATGCGCCACCCTCCAATCCTTTGGCACCACCCCCGTGGCCAGTGACATCCTAAATATCTCTGTTAATGGCCCCACTAACTGTCCACTAGCCTCCCTGAGTGTCCTAGGGAATATTTTGTCCGGTCCGGGAGATTTATCCACCTTTATCTTTTTTAACACAGCCATCACTACCTCCTCGGTTATCCTTATATGCTTCATAACCTCCCCACTATTTTTCTTTACTTCAACTGGTTCAACATTTTTTTTCCCTAGTGAATACCGAGGCAAAGAAATCATTCAAAATTTCCCCCATTTCCTTAGACTTCTCACTCAGCCTACCCTCGCTATCTACAAGGGGTCCAATTTTATCTCTCACTAATCTTTTACTTTTAATGAACTTATAGAAACCCTTTGGATTTATTTTTACTCTGTCAGCCAAAGCCTCTTCATGCCTTTTTTTGGCCTTTCTAATTTCTTTCTTAAGATTCCTTCTACACTCCTTGTAGTCCTCCTTCAACTTCTCAGCTCCCTGCTCTTTATACCTATTGTACACCTCCCTGTTTCTCCTAACCAAATTTCCAATATTCCTCAAAAACCAAGCCTCCCTATGACTTCCAGCCTTTCCTTTGATCCACACTGGGACATAACTACTCTGTACCCTCAAAATTTCTTTTTTGAATATCCTCCATTTTTCATTAACATCCTTACCTGAAAATATCCTGTCCCACTCAATACTCTCCAAATCCCTTCTTATTCCTTCGAAATTTGCTCTTTTCCAATCCAGAACCTCAACTTTAGGCCTCTCCTTGCTCTTCCCTAAAACTACCCTAAAACTAACAGAATTATGATCACTAGACCCAATTGGTTCTCCAACATTAATGTCCGCTACCTGACCTAGCTCGTTCCCTAACAGGAGATCCAGTATTACACCGTCCCGAGTCAGTTCTTCTGCTAACTGATTTAGAAAACAATCCTGAGCACATTTAACGAACTCCAGCCCATCCAGCCCTCTAACCGTATGGGTATCCCAATCAATGTGTGGGAAGTTAAAATCTCCCATGATCACTACCTTATGATTTTCACACATATACGTTATCTCCCTACAAATTTGTTCCTCTAATTTTCTTGGCCCATTTGGTGGTCTGTAATACACCCCTATTAGCAACCTCTTGCCTCCTCCACCCCTCAATTCCACCCAAACAGCCTCACTGGTCGATCCCTCCATACCATCTTGCCACCTCCCGGCAGTAATGTCCTCCTTAACAAGCAGAGCAACTCCTCCTCCTTTTTTCCCCGCTGATCTATCACATCTAAAACAAATGTATCCTGGAATATTAAGTTGCCAGTCCTGCCCCTCCTGTAGCCAGGTCTCGCTAATTGCCACTATATCATGACCCCAAGTATCTATCCATGCTCTCAGCTCATCTACCTTGTTCACTAGGCTTCTTGCATTAAAATATATGCATCTCAGAGAATGACCCTCACATATATTCTCTTTTTTACCTTCTACCCTAATCTCCATCCTACCTTTGTTATCTTTTTTATTTCTATCTAGGTGGCCATACTCCCTGGACATTGCTCTCACACTCTTTTCCCCACGCCCCTGCCAAACTAGTTTAAACCTTCCCCCACAGCTCTAGAAAATCTGCTTGCCAGCACATTGGTCCCCCTCCAGTTCAAGTGGAGTCCGTCCCTCTTGTACAGGTCCGACCTTCCCCAGAAGAGATCCCAATGATCCAGAAATCTTATCCCTTTCCCCCTGCACCATCTCTTTAACCACGCATTCATCCTCCACATCCTCCTATTTCTACCCTCACTAGCTCGTGGTATGGGCAGCAATCCAGAGATTACTACCTTGGAGGTCCTGTTTTTTAACTTCCTACCTAATTCTACATAATCCTGTTTCAGGACCTCATCCCCACTTCTAACTAAGTCATTGGTCCCCACATGGACCACGACTTCTGGCTGTTCTCCTTCCCCTTGCAGAATGCTATGTACTCGATCAGAGATATCCCTGACCCTGGCACCAGCGAGGCAACATACCAACCTGGATCCCCGATCTCGTCCCACAAACCTTCTATCTGTCCCTCTGACTAATGAGTCCCCAACTACAAGAATCCTATTCTTATCCTTCTTTCCCTTCTGAACCTCAGGGGCAGCCCCTCTGCCTTATACCTGACCCCCACGACTCGTCCCTGATAATCTAATTTACACTGAGGCCCAGAGTTGCAGTTGTCTTTTGTTGGTCGCAGACTGTCAGGAGACCTTGAAGATAAGTAAATAATTTATGCAGGGTGATGGCTATGAGTAAGCAATTTTTGGGTAATATAAACCATGGTCCCACTTGAGACTCTCTGAGGGGTGGAAACGTCTCTCAGCAAGAAGAACTTCTCGAGTCCAACCAACTTCCCGATTGGGGTGGTGGAGAAGCTGCTACCGGTGCCCCGACAACCTACTACAAGCGTGCGGTCGTTGCCTCGCTTTGGCAGTTGCGACCAGTCCAGGTGTTGATAAGTATAATTGGGAAGTATATTGTAGTTTGAAATCAACTTTAGATTTAGTAATAAAGATTTGTATAAACTGAAGTGCTCTCGGCGTGTGTCTCTGTTTTCTTTCGGTAGCTCAAACACTGTGACCAATCTAAAATGAATAAAGTGAGAGGTACAAGTTTACCCAGGAAAACATCAATTTTATTTAACTCCTGAAAAGTTGAAAAAATATGGTTTTACTTCATCGGATCTGTGTTTTCGATGTGGAGAACAGATGAGTACTTTCTTACATTTAGTATGGGAATGTACAAAAGTTAGGCATTTTTGGGAAAAAATTATTTTGGGAGATTTATTTAAGATAGATTTGCAACTTGATCCGTTGGTTTGTTTATTCGGTTATATGAATACACTAAAGACAGGATTGAGATTGGATAAATCCCAAATTACATTTATACATTTGGGGTTAGCAGTAGCTAGGAAATATTTAGTTATTACGTGTAAAAATGATGTTGAATTGAATATACAAAAATGGCATTATGAATTACAATTGTGCCTTTATTTGGAAAATATAACATATAATTTGCAAAATAATTATTATTTTCTTGTTAAAATGTGGAATTTATTTTTGGATATATGGGTTTATATATTAAATAAATGTTTTTATTTGTGATGTAAAGAGTTGGAACACCAACCACAACAATTAAATACCTGTCATAACTTTATTTTTAGCTCCGAGAGGAGGTGGGGGTTAAGTAGTAGGTTAGGTAGGAGATGGGGCAATGGGGGGTGGGGGGTTGTAAGGGGTTTTTTTTGTTAGATAATTTTTTTATGTATGGAATTGGTAAAATTTTTAAATAACATTTAAAAAAAAATCTCTCTTCACAGAAAAGAAACAAATTAAAATCAGATCTATCAGACCTATCGATGTTTTAGGTGTGGCGAGGAGGTAGGAACTCTTTTACATTCACCTTGGTTATGTTTGAAAGCAAGGCCTTTTTGGTTAATCTAGGATATTTCCACAAATCCCCGAATTATTTTTACTGGGTAATATTACAGAGACAAGACCTAAAGTGAAACTATCCCAACATTAAACCAAATTTATTAAAATTGTGTTGGCAGTAGCTAGAAAATACATAGCAGTTGCATGGAAGTCTGATTCACATTAAGGTATGGCATGTTGGAATGCAGAAATATATAGTTGTATTCCCCATGACAAATTATCTATAACTTAAGAAATAAATGCACGCTATGCAAAGTGTGAAGTAAGAATGACACACACACAGTCGAGTTGAAGTTGAAGACTGATTTATTGCTGCGGCAGCTCTGTTTATATTCACTCCCTGGCTCTGATGACAAGAGTAGCATCATTGCAATGCCTCACTGGCATTCATGCAATTGGCCGCTGTTTCCTGCTGTGCAGGAGGTCACACAGGACAATGATCATTAGTCCCTGCGGGGCTGCACGATTATTGGGTTCACTGGCTATTTTATGAGCTGGGTCATAACTCATTTCGCAGGATGCTACATGATACCCCCTCCCCCCACCCAAGAACCAATGATTGAAGTGGCCTATCTCTGTGTCGTGGGGCTGAGTTTCAACTAGCTGGAGAGTGTCTATATGCGTTAGTTTGAGGCAGTCATGGATGAAGGTTTCCTCTTTGCCGGCAATGTCCAAAACACACATCGACCCATTGTGCCTGACGACTCTGTTTGGCCCCTCGTAGGGTCATTGGAGGGGTGCCTGGTGTGCTCACCTTTGCACAAAAACATATTCACAGGTGTGCAAATCTTTGGGGATGAAAGACTTGGGCTGGCCATGCGGTGGTGGCTGTGGAGGACTAGGGTACCCAGTCTTTCCCTCAGCTGTTTCAGTGTATCCATGGGAGTTTCTGGATCCTTGACAGCAGTCAAGAACTTCCACGAGATTACCAAAGGTGTTCCATAGTCCATTTCTGTTGCAGAGGCATTATAGTCCTCCTTTGGCATGATGCATATCCACACAAGGACCCAAGGTAGTTCATCCACCCAGTTGGGCCCCTTGAGCTGGGCCATCAGGGCTGTTTTTAATGTTTGTGGAACCGCTCCACCAACCTGTTGGCCATGATATGCCATGGTATGGTGGAGTTGGGTTCTCAACAATTTGTATAGTGCCACCCAGGGCAATGAGGGAAACTTTTCTCCCCAGGTGAGATGTTCCGGGCTACCGAGCCTGGACACCCAAGTACTGATTAGTGCCTTGGCACAGGTGTCTGGGGTTGTGTCAGCGATTAGGACTGTCTCCAGTCACCTCGTGGTGCAGTCATCCATATTGATGAGGTATCTCACCCCACAGGAAACCAGTAGCAGTCTCACGACGTCGACGTGGATGTGGCTGAATCTACGCCATGCTGGCTCAAAATTCTGGGGATGTGCTTTAGTGTGAGTTTGCACCTTGGATGCCTGGCAGATCTGTTTTATCTGTTTGCAGACTGACTGATCTGTTTGCAGAGCGCATGCCAGACAAACCTAGTGGCCACCAACTTTACCATAGTTCTGAAGGCTGGATACACCAGGTTGTGCACCACATTGAAGACCTGTCGCCTACATGCTGCCAGCACAATGGGGCAGGATTTTTTGGTGGAGATGTCGCAGAAAAGCATCTGATTGCCATGGCGATGATGACACCCTCCAGCTGCAGCCCAGAAATCATCATCCCCTATGCCAGGATCTCAGGGTCGTCATGCTGTGCCCTTGCTAAGGCTGAACAATCTATGCCCTGGAATATGGTGTGGGCGGATTTGATTGCGAAATGGGAGAGTACATCAACCACAATGATGTTCTTGCTGGCGATGTGTTGAATGTCCGTGGTGAATTTGGACACATAGAAAGGTACCTTTGCTGCCTGGCCGACTATGGGTCAGACACTTTGTGGAACATGAAAGTTAGTGATTTGTGGACTATAAAACCCCTTGTTCAGTGAGGTACAGTACCAATAGCTCCTCCTCAAAGGCATTGTATTTAAGTTCAGGTGACCAGAGGTGCCTAATAAAGAAGGCCAGGGGCTGTCATTGCCTGTTGATTAGCTGTCCGAAGCCTCCTCATCCCAGGCAACTTCTTAATTTTTCCCTCACATGAGCACAAAAAGGGGGCGCAAGATCCAAGCTGCTGCTGGTATGAGTCGATGGTAAAAGTTAATCATATTGGTGAACTCCTGCAGTCCCTTCACGATGTGAGATCTTGTAAACCACCAAATGGCCTCCACCTTCTCAGGCAGTCGTTTCGTCCTGTATCTGTCACTATGACATCCTTGGAAGTCAATTGTGTCCTGCCCGAAATGACACTTGGCGGGGATGATGGTCAGCCTGAACTCCTGCAGGTGGGTGAATAACTGTCTGAGGTGGACCATGTGCTCTGAATGGTTGCAGCTGGCAATAACAATAACGTCCAAGTAGATGAATGAGAATGGGTGGTCCCAACCCACCATGTCCATCAACTGCTGTAAAGTCTGAGCAGCATTCTTAAGCCTGAAGGGCATCCTCATAAATTTAAACAGGCCAAAGGTGATGATTATGGTGGTTTTGGGTATGTCCTTGGTGTGCACTGGGATTTGATGATAACTCCTGATTAAATAAACCTTTGAAAACACCCATGACCCTTGTAAGTTGGCGATAAAGTCTTTGATATAGGGCATGGGGTATCTGTCTGGTGTGGTGGCCTTACTGAGGCCATCAGTAATCGCCACATGGCCTTCACCCTTCTGCTGCCTTTGGGACCATGTGCAGTCCAGGACAGGACCAGGAGCAGTCCGACTGCTGCACTATCCCTAACTCCTCCATTTTCTTAAATTCCCCTTTGGCAAGGCCAAGCTTTTTGCGGGGTGCTGCACGCCCTGGCATGAGGCAGGGGGGGCCTCAGTGAGGATGTGATGCATCTGGAATGTTCCATGCAATTCTGGTCTCCCTACTTGAGGAAGGAGGTAGTGGCTTTGGAAGTGGTCCAGGGGAAGTTGATTCCAGAGATGTGGGGCTTAGCCCATGAGGAGAGATTGAGTCTTCTGGGCTGCACTTCAATTCAGAAAAATGAGAGTGGATCTTGTAGAAAACTATAAAAATTATAAGGTAGATGTAGGTAAATTATTCCCATTCATGGAGTAGTCTAAAAATAGGGGATTATAGCCTCAATATGTAGGGGAGTAGATTTAGGATGAAGATGAGGAGGAACCTCTTTCCCAGAGGGTTGTGAATCTATGAAATTTGCTGCCCATTGAAGCAGTGCAGGATTGATCTGTGTGTATATTTAAGCCAAGGTTCGATAGAATTTTATAAAGTCAGAAAATTAAGGGAGATGGGGAAAAGGCAGGTAGGTGGAGATGAGCCTATTATCAGATCAGCCATGATCTCATTTGATGGTGGAGAAGGCTCGATGGGATGAATGGCCTATTCTTGCTCCTATTTCTTGTGTTCCTATGTTCTAAACAAATGCATTGTAGGGCATACCATGATAGAGAAAATGCTCGATTTTCAACAATTTTCAAACAACTCTGATCAAAACCACTCACACGGTAATTTGTGATTGTAAGTTGACCAAACTACCAATGTATTCAACAATATCTCCAATATCTCACTCCAGCAGGGCATGGTATGCATCTATTTCAAACAAGCATCAATCATACCGGTGTGCAAGAAGAGTGCAGCAACCTTCCTTAATGACTATTGACCAGAAGCATTTTCATTAACAGTGATGAAGTGTTGTGAAAGGTTGGTGATGAAGTATATCATCTCCTGTATGAGTGGTGATATCAATACATTTCAGTTTGTCTGTGATAGTAACAGATCCATGGCAGATACCATCTCACTGCCTCTACACAAACCCCTGGAGCACCGGGACAGCATTCATCAGGATGCTCTTTATTGACTACAATTCAGCATTTAACACCATCATTCCTTCAAAACTGATCAAAATAAGTTAGCAAATGGAGAAATACTTAATCAACAGCAATAACATTGTATTAGACAGCTTGAACATTGTGTTCAGCTTGCTTTGGTTCATCAGTTTTTCTCTATTCATTCCAATCGCAAGCAGTTATCCAGTTTCGGTACACAAATTATTTACTGGAGGAAATATAACTAATATTTGATTTAATCTTAACTATAATACAATGCTGGATATTTGTTGTCCAAAACCCCTTTAATAAAACAACAATTTCTTTTGATTCAAGAGTTCAGAGTTGGCATTTTCTTGTTGCTTGATGGCTTCTGTTCTTTTACCTAAATCAAGCACTAAAACAAGAAATGATTTTTGATGCTGACGACATCAATACTTGACACAGGTATCTGCAGTGGAGATGTGACTTGACACAGATATCTGCAGTGGGGATGTGACTTGACACAAGTATCTCCAGTGGGGATGTGACTTGACACACGTATCTCCAGTGGAGATGCGACTTGACACAGATATCTGCAGTGGGGATGTGATTTGACACAGATATCTCCAGTTGGGATGTCTGAATGAAGCTATGCAGAAATGCAGATCACTAAAGAAAGCAGGGTGCTCTCTCTTACCTCGCTCAAATTGGTTTTGTCACTCCCTATAATGAGGGCAAGAGAACAGCGTAAGCTCAAGCAGCAAATTGGATCTTGCATCATTAAAACCTCTTACATACAGTCCTTGGATTTCTATGGAGAAGGAGATCAGAAGTAAGGGTTTTAGATAGACAAACCAGTCATTTTGTTTTGTTAATTCAGAGAGGGCTCAGTTCCACCATGCCAATCAAAAATTGAAGTTGGTTGTCTGGAGATTTTCTCAGGATATCTGGAAATGTGCAATAAATACAGAGATAACCAATAATACCTACATCCTTGAGAATCAATTTTTTTAAAAAAACAACACACTAACAAAAAAAGATTGATGCACATGAATGTGTTCCCACAAATGCTGAGAGATGATTATTTCCTATTGCAAAAGATAAATGGAATTGCTCCAGTCCATCTTGACACTCCATTTGTTGAAAAGAGTGTGGAGGAGGTTTTCCCCTGACTGTTCAGATCACTAATCATTGTTAATGCTTCTCTGCAAAATCCTGCTTCTTCAATTTGGGAGGCTGTTTGCACTGCTTGTCCTGACTATTGATCATCGAGCTGGGACCTGCCTGTATGCTTCATTTTGTTTTCCAGTTTCTCCACCCATTTGTCATTATGGAAATGAGATTCAACATTTTACCCACTGTTATCACCAAGAGAATCTTTGGTCAGTAGTAGGGGTCCTTTTACTTCACATTTTTAGCTCCATGATATAAATCCATGTGTTAAAGTAGTGGGATATGTCTTGTCTATTTACAGCAAGATTCATACTGAGTATACATGCAGACTGTGAACTCACTCACTTAACTGGAATGTTGGTGCAGACACAGAATAAATGATCATTTCTCTCAATAATGATCTCCATTTCTATTTAAATGAAGATCATTATGTAGCCATCTTCAAAGGCAGTCTCTCAGCATAGAGGATAGGTTTTGAAGATGCCTGTGTATTAATTTGTTTAACCTGGAGTGGCTGCTATATTAAATATAATGTATAATGTATAAATTTAATGTAAATAATGCATTATTTGATTTGATAAAAGGTTAAGTTGTGCAACTTGCCCTCTTCAAGGTACATTCACAAGATCAATTCAAATGCAGTCATTTTTACCATTAAAGAGGATGAATATGGGTTGATGGAAACTCAAAATGTAAGAAAGTTTCTACTAGGCTTGACTCCCAGGCCAAAAGGGCAGAAAAGTGCTCACAAGCAACCAAACCATTCAACAGTCTACTGATGCTGTGGGGTTCAGATTTGATTGGTCTTCGAACTTCAGCTCTCTGGAAACCCAGCAGAAAAAAAAGGAGATTCAGCGTTGCTATGTGAGGGAAGCAAGTTCCTTTCCAATACCTGTTTGACAGTCAGTAGCAAGAGGACTGTTTCATCTCCTTATTCAGTCTTCCCTTTTGTTTGGAAAGCACTCTTGCCCCAACAGTGAAGTTACAGCCATAGCTCTGTTTGGTCGCAAGATCAAGGATTCATCCCCATCCCTCTCCAAACCTGACCATGAATGGTAAAGGCAAACAGATTATCCAAAGGAAATGGCAAATGAGAATACAATACCTCCATGCTTTATAGATTTATCATTCTGATTTGAAGTCACTCTGTAAGGTTATGTTATCCACTTGATGTTTTCCTGAAAAAAAAACTCAAACCATAATTAGCAATGCTATGAACAAATAGTTTTGAACATGATTGATGTGCAAGATTACTAGAAGACTTCCAATTGCAAGCTGGAGTAACAGAGTGTCAATGAAACTGTGGATGATGTAACCATATAACCATATAACCATATAACCATTTGCGGAGCGGAAACAGGCCATATTGGCCTTTTGAGTCCACATCGGTTCACTTCTTTTTTTTTCTTTCTTCTTCTTTGGCCATGTGGTCATATTGTGAATTATATTGGAATTTTATCTGGCCACTTCCTGGCATGCACATCAAATGACCTTTCCTTCCATTTTTTCAAACTCTCCTGTTTGGAGAGTTGAATTCATGTGGTGCAAATCTCAATCACCAATGACAATATTAATATTTGGTAGGGATCCACCAAATTTATTCTCAATGGGTGATATCTGAAGAGGGTTTTTCCATTCTCCCAGTCCAAAGATGAATTTATAAAATTTAGTGACTACAGAATAGCTGTATGTTTAATTTCATGTGGATCTGGCTTAGCATCTATCCTAACTTCATTTGCAAGATGCCAATCTTATAGATATCAAAATAATCAATAAAAAAATCCTCTCTGACGATTTCCTCCCTGACACTGCTCCCCCTTCCAAAAGCACCGGCCCCTGGTCTGACTACTCCCTCTAACGACACAGCTCCATCCCTTTGACTACTCCGTCTGACTCTTCCCTCCCATGACCTCCCAACCTTCGACTATTCCCTCCCCTGTTACAGTCCCTCTTCGAGTATTCCTTCTTTCATTATTTGACCATGATTCGATGAATAAAGCCTTGGGTTGCTTTTGTTTTGGCAGATTGGATGACAGAATAGACAAGACCATCACCCCAGAATTTATTTTCTCCAAAGGAGAAACATGATGATTTCAACCTTGCATATACTCAGATCAAGTACAGCATGTAAGACCTTTCTAACAATTATTGTATTATCAAAACAACCTTGTCCTTCATAGCTTTGAGCTACATCTATATACTTTCCATCGTTAAATATTAAATAAACTGATAACATCTCATTCCTATTATATTAATGACTGCATTATCAGTGTGGTACCACATTGTGTTAAGTGAATTTTCATTTTGGCATAACATTTTGAAAGCAGTTCAACTACTATTGCTATAGCAGATTTCTCAGATAGTCAACAGGAATTAAGAGGAGCAAGCATTGCCAAGAAATTGCTGCCAGCTTTAGGTCAAATAAGATGGTCTTAGTAGGGAATTTTAATTTTTCAAATATTGATAGGGAAAGTCAGTGCAAAATGTTCAGATGGGGTGAAATTTGTCAAATACTTCCAGGAAAGTTTCCTCCGGCAATATGTAGAGGGTCCCTAAAGGGAGAGGAAAAGCTTGACCTAGTCTTGGGAAATTGGGACGGTCAAATAGATTAGCCTTTGGGTACCAGTGACCATTGTTCTGAAAGGATTAAGATAGTTAAGGAAAAATTCAGGGCACGACCACGAATTAAAATTTGGAATTTAAGGCAAGGCTGATTTTGAAAGTATTTACAAGAATTTGCTCAAGTTAATTGGAACAAGCTGTTTAAGAGAAGAGGGACATTAGGAAAATGATAAGTTTTTAAAGAGTCTGAATAAGAGTCCAGGACATACATTTTCCAGTTATTGAAAGGTCAGACATGTAAGTATAGGGAAGCTGGGATGATGAAAGAAATACAGACTCTGGTCAAGAGCAAGAAGGTGGCATGGGGCACATATAAGCAGCTGAGATCAAGTCTATGTCCAGGGTTACAATAGAGGATTAAGCCAAAAAAAAGTCAGGGAGACAAAAATGGGATAAGACATGGCTTTGACAGATAACATCAAGGATAACCATAAGAGATTTCTGTTCATCAAGAGAAAAAGGGTGGGGGGAGTCACGTGATGGAGTAATGGCTGGTCGAGTGGAACCAGCCGTCTCCAAAGAAAAAAAAAATTGAAAAAACCGTGCTCAATAAACATAAAATACAGGAAGAGAAAGATAAAGTTACAGAGAAGAGACAGAAGATGGCACCCAAAAGAGAAAAAGTAAGAACAACAGAAAAGGGAAGAAGGAAAAATCACTGGAGAAGAAAGAAGCCACCGTGGAGAGGAGCAGTCAATCTCCAACATTGGTGAGTCCCCAGAGGAGTGCTGTCCTCCCGACCAGCGCTCTTCCAAAAATGGCTCTCAGAGGCAAGAGGAGTTGCGCAACTGCGCAGAGTTGCGCGACTGCGTAACATTTCACTTTGTTAAAATAATAAATTAAAGGTTTATTTCCAGCTGAACGAATGCCTTATAATTGGTGGTTTTCAAGAGATTTTCATAGTGCAGTAACTTCATGGAGAGCGTAATCAATTAATAATCCTTTTAGAATCAGCATTGATCAGTGCAAAATGCAAACCAAGAGCATTCGGCCCATATAATTAATATGTGGAGCATACAAAATAGACAGAATCATTGCTCTGCAGAAGAAAAAAAAAACTAAATGATGTATTACACACCTGTTCTTTAAGCACAGCAGCCCGGAGGCAGCATAAATTGGCTTTCTGGAGAGCCATGAAACAAAATCAAGGCCTGGCTGGCATAGTTCTCACAAAAGGAGACTTTTTATTGACATTCGGGTATGAGAGATGGCAAGGGAAAGGAACAAATGGAGGGGGAGGAAGAAGGTTGAATTGGACTTATGTGCAGCATCTCCTTTTGAAAGGACCAATGAAACAAACATAACAAAGGAAGTGATTTGTAGTATTAATATTCTGATTATGTCCTGTGGACAAGTTAATTACAAAGAGCACAGAAATGTGGAAACTACTCAACTGACAGCAACAGAGTTTCCTTTGAGGGTACCTGGAGCACTGTGTGCATTTCCAGTCTCCTTATGTGAGTTATGTGAGAATCAATATACTGGTTTTGGAGGTGGTGAAGAGGAGATTCATAGCATTTATGACAAAAATGAGGGGTCCAGAGAGATAGAGTAGCCTAAAACTACAGTCATTGGAGTTCAGAAGGATGGGGAAGGTGGTGTCTTTTCAAAATGCATGTGTTACAAGCCCCAAGGACCCCAAAACCCAGCACCAATAGACATTCACCAAGACAAGTAATTACTTAAACAGGAGTTGTTTTCAATTATCTTTAAACATGAAAACAGAATCAAACTTTAACTCATCTCTATTCTTAACTAACCCAAATTAACCCCCTTCTAATTCGAAGCACACATGTATGTATTGTGTGTGTAAATTTAAGAAAAGTTATTTGGTTCACGGTTTAATCTCACTTCTCCTTCTTCCAAGTTCACTGGTTACAGGCAATTTTTATACTGTGCACAGAATGTAATAAGTATAAAGTTCACCAGGATTTGGTGCTCGAAAGGTAAATGTTTACCATTCAGGAAGGTTCTTTTAGAGTTTGCAGAGGGAGATTTGTTTTTTTCCAAGATTTCCACAACTGAGGTACCACCATTAGTCACCTCAATGTCTCGCTGATGAAACTTGCCCCATCAGGGTTCTCCAGATAAACCCTCTTTCTTTCATGCTATCACAGAGTTCCTTTCTGTTCCACTTATTCCAAGAGAAACATCAGACAGATAGCACTTCCAACCATCTGCCAATCTGGACCTTTCTGTTTCCAACCAGCTTCTCCTGGCTTGCAATGTTCCGCTACTTTCAGAGTCCCACACACACTAGCTGAGAGAGTTTGTTGAGCTTGTCTCCACTCTCTCTTCAACTGAGAATGCTAGAAAGCCCATGTGAACCTCTCACATGCAAAAAGTTCCCACCTTCTTCAGCAAACCATGGGAGTTCTCCTTCTTGATCAAGCTGTTGTCTTAGGTAAACAAAACCCAGATGTGACCTTTCTGTGACCACTTTGTAAAAAGGTCAGAAACCTTGTAGCTATTCATCTAGCCAGCCTGTCTCCAATTCAAACAATGCCTATTCATTTCATTACTCATTTCAATTCGCACCTACTTGTGAAATGTGGTGCATAAAATTCTCCATTGTTTCTGTAAAGTTCAATGAATATGAATTCTTTAGTCTTTCAAATAAGATCTGTTTTAAACTGTGTGTATGTATGTTACCCACTCTACTTTTACCAATTATCTCCCAAATGTATATTCCATTACACATTAAATAATAAAATAGGATAGATAATATGTGGAGATAGTTTCCACTGGCAGTTGAGATTAGAACAAGGGGACATAGTATCAAGGTTCAGGGGAGTTGATTTAAGACAGAGATGATGAGGAACTGCTTCTCCCAGAGTGGTGAATCTGTAAAACTCTGCACAATCAAGCAGTAGAGGCTGCCTCATTAAATATATTTAAGACACAAATAGATGGATTTTTGAAAATTAGGGGAATTAAGGGTGATGGGAATAGCCATGTAAGTGGAGCTGAGTCCACAGGCAGACCAGTCATAATTTTATTGAATGACAGTTGATGGCTTACTGTTGCTGCTCTTTCTTATATTCTTAGCCAGTAAGAGCTCTAATATTCATTATTTACATATGAAGTACATATCGCCTCAAACCGTGCATCTTGGCGCCTCACAGTTTGGCGGGCAGCAACCTCCTTTGAAGAAGACCGCAGAGCCCATCTCACTGACAAAAGACAAAGGAGGAAAAACCCAACACCCAACCCCAACCAACCAATTTTCCCTTGCAACCGCTGCAACCGTGTCTGCCTGTCCCGCATCGGACTTGTCAGCCACAAACGAGCCTGCAGCTGACGTGGACTTTTACCCCCTCCATAAATCTTCGTCCGCGAAGCCAAGCCAAAGAAAAAACATACCACTATAGCATACTGTATATCCAATGTATGAACTGTTCAATGCCAGGTGAGTTCTGCAGTGTTCCATGCAGTCCTCCACCCACTTTAATACATCAGCGTGATTCTCTTTGATAAAATCACTGACCAGCCATCTGACAGGGTGATATTTGTAATCTTTAACTGGATTCAAAATGCAAAAAAAATATTTATCAGCTTCGGAAACACTATTTGCAAGTGTCAAGCTCAAAAGGTAATCTTTTGTCAGAAATCAAAATGTATCAATGTGGGAATATTTTTCAATTTACAAGACAATTTTTGAATTTACACTATCAGTATGTCCATCAACATTATTGGCTGTGATAATGCAGCTGTCAAGCACATCTGTAAAGCAATATTTCAACTTCAGTATTTCAAACTGGATTTCAATGCCTTTCATTCAACTGCCTTAAAGAGAATGTGGTGTCATTTTTCTTTACAAGATTTATTATGGATTTATAGTTTACGGTATCACTAATTCAACATCCGAAAAAAATACTAAAAATGTAGAACTGATCACCTTATTTTTATTTAAAAGGTGTGGGATCTGAAAGGGCAAAATTCATCCTTAGTTCAATTATATAGTTTCCAAATTTTAATCAATTGATCGATAATGTATTTCTCTCCACAGATAACATCTGTCCAGCCTTAGCATTGTGCTTTACTTTCCTCCCTTACCACTCCCCTGTTCTTTCATTCTACTCACCACATTTCACTCTCCCCACTAGCATTTCAATTCAGACATCAGTGTATATACTTTGTGAATGATTAAGTCCTAAAAACTTAGATAAAAAATATCAGGTTGCATGTCCGAGGTAGAAGTGAAGCAAGCAAACCAACTGCTGAAGGAAATCAGTAAATCCGGCAGCATCTGTGAAGGCAAAGGGATGATCACCATTTCGGTAAAGAATGTGATGAAAAAAATATCAAAGAGAGCCCATGAGCCATTAATAGAGGAAATAAGTATGAAAGCAAGGAAGTTAAGTCAAATCTTTTTAAAACTTGAGTTAAGTCATTACCAAATTGTTGTTTTAATTTCCAGTCACCACACCATCCAAAAGAAAATGGTGCAGAAGATATTTATTGAGGTATTTCAAGGGGTAAGCAAACTTCATTTGTGAGGAAAGTAAATTTTATTTTCTTTGAATCAGAGATAATTGAATGTGCAAAACCTTGACTATTACTGCAGACAAAAGAAAGAAAAACTTTTCCATTAGTGGACAAGAGCAGGAGAGTAAGACTGAAAGAAGTGCAATTAGGGAGTAAGAGTTATACAGTACAGAAATAGTCCCTTGTCCTGGCCACCTCCATGCTACCTTTCTGCTCTTCCACACAAATCCCACATTGAGCTTATATCCTTGTACATTGATCTGCACAAAGCCTGTACAGACTCCACGGGCAGTTTCCTCCAAGTTGGCGATGATTCAGAGGAGCTAAGGATCAGAATTCCACAAGCGAACAGACCCAGGTATGATAAATAAAATGGGAGGCACTGACAAGGAAGGACCAATGGTAAATCAGAAACAGGCTTCATGACAAATGCCACACAACTTCATCTCGGATAGATGACAAATTGGATCCTGGCCAGAGCAAAATGATGGGCCTTAGCATGATTCTCAAACTAGACACTTAGGATTTAATTAAGACTTCAGATTGCTCATTAAACATAAAGCAGTGGCATTTATTTTTTTTTTCAAAAGCATTTTCTTTTTAATTAAAATGTAGAGCACATCTGTGCAAAAATCTCGGAGGTAACTTATAAATAGATGACTCAAAGTGGAATCAGCCTGATTACCATGGTAATACAAATCAAATTTTTTTACTGAGTATAATAAACAAGACCATGGCCATGGGTACATAATTCTATGATACTGGAAGTTGTCCATTAGATTAAACCAATGGATTGATCCATTAACAGAACTCATAGAATGTGAGAACCTTTTATTCACTGTGTACCTACTCGCAGAGACAAAGAGATAGCTTTTGTGCAGAAAGATAGCCAATCCACAGATGCAGGGATTGAGTACAATGCACAAAAGTGCTGGAAGAACCCAGCAGGTCATGTAGCATCCATAGGAGGTAAAATGCAATCAACGAGTTGAGCAAGGGGCTTAACTGACGATTCATGACAAAGGGCTCAGGCTTGAAATTTTGATTGCATTTTACTTCTTATGGATGCTGCATAACATTATTAGTTTCTCCAGAACTTTTGAGAATTTCTGGAACACTGCTGCAACATGCACATTCAACAATACCACATTGTGGATATATACCACATTCTGGAAAGGAGGCACACTCAATATTACGTAGATACATGTAAAAGTTACTCATGCACTTAAGTCTCAAATACGAGGCAAATGAGATTTATTTTGGTCATGATGAAGGAAATGTGCAGATCAATCAGAAAACGCCTGAAGAACAGGTCATTCACCAGATACATCTCCACCACAGTGAAGGAGGATCACAGCTAAATGTTATTCTGAGAACTTCATTTGGAAGGTAAAATGATGGGCATTTTCCACAATTCCACAGACTCTTAGACACACATATATCCAAGAATCCAACTGTTCACCTGTCCCAGACATCTGGTCACACACCTGGCCACATATCTGCTGGAGAACCCAATGACACACATGTCCAAGATCCTGATGCACACAGGTCTATTGAAATGACTATTATTTTGGGCATGATCTGATGAAGCAATTCCCTTACTTCCTAACAGGAGAATCAGCCAAATTGTCCATTATCACCCAGAGTCATTCTTGCTCCATTTTCGATGAGATAGCCACTGGTCAAAAGTGTGCTGTTCCTCCAGTGATCCACACACATGACTCTCTCACCACCTGTGTCCCTGGCAAAAGCAACAAATGTTCTTCATCCTCATCAAAGCAGTGAATTTGGGTACAGCCTGTACTAGCTGTTGCAACCCAGTCTCTCCACAGCCGCGAATGGTTGCAGTCTGTACTAAGACTTAAAGTGATACTCACACTAAGTGAAATGGGAGCTCATAATACCTCCCCACATCAAAGAAAATTTTGCTCTGTAAGAGAAAAGTTTTATTCGCAATCTTCAATGATTGAAATAATACATTCACTTTTGTTACATGATATTATACAGACAAATATAACCTTGTTCAGCAGCGGATACAAATACTATTTTTCTGTTTGCTGCAAAACATTGCGAACTTAACATCTTGAAAGACAATCAGCAATTACATTATCATTGCCTCTAATATGAGTTAATATTAAATTATATTCTTGCAGAATTAGACTCCAATTTATAAATCATCAATTTTGGTTTTCATTGTACTCCAGATTTAATTCCATGCAGAATATTTTAGAGCATCAAGAACCAAGAATATTAAGGGGTTCTGATCAGTATACACAACAAGTGGACCCTGAGCTATGCAGATCTAAACATTAGAATGCTGTAAAGCCAGTAAAAGTGACAACAATTATTTCTTTAGGGTAGAATAATTATTTTGATGTTCATTGAATTTCTTGGATATGTAAGCCAGTGGATGGTCAATATCACCACAACCCTCCTTTGATAATAACACTGCACCCACAGCTTCATTACTAGCACCTACTGCTAAAGAAAATCACTTCTTAAAGTCAGGTTACTTAGGCACAGGCTGGTGACATAAAATGGCTTTCAGTTTATCCAATGCTTCCTGATAAAATTCTGTCCAAGTAAGCTTTTCACTTTTCTTCAGAAGGTTAGTCAAAGGAAAAGCAATATCAGCAAAAATTCCCCAAAAACCTCCTAACATCTTTCTTACCTGTGGGAATGGGAAACTCAGAAATCATCTGAACTTTTGGCTGAACAGGTGCCAACTTGCCTTGACCAACAACGTAACCAAGATAAGTCACATTAGCATGGCCAAATTCACTTTTAGCTAAATTAACTGAAAGGTTTGCTTTTGAAAGTTTGTCAAACAATTTCTCTAACTCAGAGATAAGTGCTTCCCAGGTGTTATCTTCATAACCAAATCATCAATATCAGCATCATATTCCATATGCTCTAAACCTTGAATCACGGATTTAATCATTCTTTGGCCTGTCCCTGAAGCATTTTTCATTCCAAATTCAAACAATCCTGATGAGGTCATCATTGCAGAAATTTCCCTCCTCTTTCTGTTAAGGGAACACACCAGTAACTTTTTAATAAATCAATCTTCATAAAAAACATAGCCTTTCCAACCTTGTCCACACAACTATCCACCCTAGGGATAGGATATGCATCTGTCATCATTACCACATTTATTTTTCTATAATCAGTGCAAAATCCATCTGTCCCATCTGATTTGGGCACCAGGACACAAGCCAAACTCCAATCTGAGTTAGAATATCTAATAATATCATTCTTTAACATGTATTTAATCTCTTGATCTACCAGTTTGAATTTTTCAACAATCATTCAATATGGATGCTGTTTAATAAGTTTTGCATCTCCAAAATTAACAGCATGACAAGTTATTAGGGTTCTCTTAGGTGTGGTGCACTGAGGTAGCAGCCAGCAAGCACTCTACAACAGGCTTTATTCCAGTAAAAGTCTGAACACCAGTTAATGCCTTGATAGCTTCCATGTGACTGGCTCAAGAGGGGCCAGCATGGGTCTATATTCAAGTTGGTTGATTGACAGCCCGCCAAGTGGAGACAGACCCTTAGGTGGTCTTCCTGCAGGTACAGAGATTTCCCCCTGCAGTAGGCTGGTGGTTGTATCACCACATTCACACACTTCTTAAAATTGTCCGGGGGGGGGGGGTGGGGCTGTGCAAAGTTGTCGGGTGGCATTTACAAATTTAGATGGTTTGACGGCCGTCAAAATCTCTGTGAACGTCGCAGGATTGGCTCCTAGTCATAGGTCGGTGAGGGTGTGGTTGCTGCCTGAGGGCTGGCTGGGTCTAGCATAGTCGTGGCAGGTGTCAGTATGGGCAGTGTTTGGTTTATCTGCTCATTTATCCGTGGAAAGGGTGGCCAGGTAGGTGTGGACTGACAGGAGTGGGGTTCACTAGTGGGGTGGAGGGAGAGTTTTAGCCCCTGGTTCCTGGTAACCACGGTGGGGAGGTTGGGCCAGGTGGTTGTGATGATGGGGAGGTGGTACCTCTGCTTGTGCCAGAACCCTGGTTGAGATGCTGTCCTTACAGCCACTGGGGTACCTGAAGTAGGCATAGTTGTGGTTGGCATGGAGTAAAAGCACCTGCTTGACCAGCGAGTCGGCCATGTGGTCCTGCACATGTTTGCAGAGGAGCACCAGTCCAGGAGATGTGAGCCAAGTTGGGAGTGAGATTCCAGTTGCCGATTTCCAGGGGAATGAGCAAAGGCGCTCTTGCACAAGAGCAACCTAATGGCATGGAGTGCTTCAGGTCAACAGACCAGCCTTTGGACTTCAGGGCCAGGTAGACCGCCTTCCAGATCACTCCGTTTTTGCACTCCACCTGCCAGTTACCCCTCGGGTTGTAATTAGTTGTACAAGTGCTGGTGCAGCTCCTCACTCATGAAGCTGGGGAATCACTGTGCTGTCTGAATATGGTGAAGATCTGCATCAGAGTCCTGATAATGACGGCTGTGGAGGTGTCAGGGCAAGGGAAGGTGAAATGAAAATGGGAGTATTCGTCTAGGACTGCGAGGAAGTAGACATTCTTGTTTGTGGAAGGCAGGGGGTCCTTGAAGTCGATGCTAAGCCGTTCAATGGGCCTAGTGGCCTTGACAACGTGGGTGGATGAAGTGTGGTTTGCGCTCTGCACAGACCCTGCACGACTCGGTCATGATCCGGATTTCTTGTACAGTGAAGGGGAGGTTCCAGGACTTGATGAAATGGTTTAAGCGCATGACGCCTGGGTGACAAAGGGAGTCATGTAGTGCCTGCAATTGGTTGGCCTGCACTGCCGCACAGGTCCAGGGCAGAGCGTCAGGGGAGTCGTTAAACATCCCCAATCTGTACTGGATATCATAGCTGAACGTGGCCAGCTTGACTCTCCAGCGCAAGATCTTATTGTTTTTGATCTTGCCTTTACGGGTGGGGTACTGAACATGAATGCCACTCCACACTGGTCGGTGAGGAGGATGAACCTCCTGCCTGCCAGGTAGTGGCACCAGTGGCAGACTGCTTCCACGATTGCCTGGACCTCCTTTATAATGGTAGAGTGTCCGAGCTCAGACCCGTGGAGGGTCCTGGAGAAAAAGGCCACAGGTCATCCCCCTCTTGGTTAAGTGTGGCTGCGAGGGAAACGTCAGAGGCTTCACACTCCACCTGGAATGTGGTGTCCTCATCCACGGTATGCATTATGGCATCGGTGATCTCCTGCCTGATGTGAGTGAAAGCTGTTTGCACCTCATGGTGGAGAGGAAAGGTAGAGTCTTGGCCCAGTGAATGGATCTTGTCCAAGGAGTGGGTGACCCATTAAGAGTAATAGGAGGAATGCCAAGGCACCTGCGGAGAGACTTGAGCATGTGGGGGAGGGGCAGTTCCATTAGTGGGTGCATGCATTCTGGATTAGGGCTGATAACACCATGTTCCATGATGTACCCGAGGATGGCGAGGTGAGTGGTGCTGAACACACACTTCTCTTTGTTGTAAGTGAGGTTCAGCTCCTCAGCTGTCCAGAGAAATCTCTCCAGGTTGTCATTGTGGCCTCAGATGGGGATATTGTCCAAGTATGGGAAGGTCGATCTTAGGTTGTGCTGGTCTGCCATGTGGTCCATCTTCCGCTGAAAGACAGAGACCCCATTAGTGACCACAAACAAAACCCAGCAGAACTGGTAGAGGCACCTGACTGCCACGAAGGTGGAGTATGGATAGGGAGCTGATGATAGGTTGACTTTAGGTCAGTTGTTGAGAAAACCTTATAGCAGGTTATCACATTGACCATAATGGGTAGGCATCCAGTTGGGTGTACCGGTTTATGGTCTGGCAATAATCGATGACCATCATCGGTTTGCTAGGACTTGGGCTCTCTCGGGACTAGTGCTGGGCTCTATGATATCTTCACCCAGAAGCCATCTCACTTCTACCTTAATGAAGGTCTGGTTGGTCGCCCAATATTGTCTATTCCTGGCAACTACAGGATTGCAATCTGGCGTAAGGTAGTTGAAGATGGTGGGAGAGGTTACCCGTAGTGTGGAGAGGTCGCAAGTGGATTGGGGACGGTCGCAGGGCTGCGCACTGTGGAGTGTGAGCGGAGGGAGGGGCCTGCCAAAAGTGAGGGTAAGGCTTTGGAGGTGGCACTGGAAGTCCAGCCCTTAGAGGACTGAGGCACAGAGCTTGGGCATAACCAGGAGCCAGAACCCTTGGTATGTTTGTCTCCCCAGTCAGATCCACTGAGCAGCGACCGAGGCCTCTGATGGAGCGGTCCTGGGATTGTGAAAGCAATAGCAAAGTTCGTGGGGTAGATTTTGAGCCTTCGTGTCTGGTCCACATCTGGGTACATGAAGCTCTTAGTATTACCGCTATAGAATAGGAATTTTGTTACCTTCCCATTAACAGTGATGTGCATCATTGAGCACCCGAGTCCATGGTGAATTCCCTTTTTAAGGTGGTGGAAGCTAGGACCATCTTGGGTCAAAGTCACTGCTCCTGATGGATGAGGTGAATAGCGGCCAGCGGCTTCCTTCACGTGCATGGGGTACATCAGGTATGCGCCCGTGTTGACCACATCATCCCGTCCATGTGCCGTCAGGGCTCAGCTGGCCCACGAAGGCAGCACCCAGAGATATATTTGGCATCAATGCAATCAGGCACCCCATCTGCCCATGATGCCATCCATACTAGTGGAAGTGACGTCTTTGATACTGGCAGAAGTGACATCATTGGTGTGGGCGGGAACTGCTGCGGAAGATGGGAACCGGCAACAGCGATAGTCTCCTCCACATAAGACTCTTCTGCTACAGTGGTTGTCTGCATCTGCCAGGCCGGGGGATGGGCGAGTCGGGCATTAAAGCCTCAGCATGAAGTGCTACAGCCTCCAGAGAGCGGACCACCTCCATTGTCTTGACAAGTGAGGTGATGTTTTCTTCTAGCAGTTCCTGCTGGGTGCTCCTTGAGTGGAGTCCTCGCACACAGGCATCCCAGATCCCCTCTGGTCTCAGTCAGGCATGGGCAAGCTAGATCTGGCAGGACCCCCAGATAGGCATCTGCCATCTCACCTGGCTGCTGAGACCTGATGCTGAGCAGGTACCTGGTATAGACCACGTTTGTCGGGGGCTTGTAAATGCTCTCTAGGATGGCCATCGCCAGTTCATAGTCTGTGCAGTCCTAGATAGTCTGGAAAGCTCGTGGGCCCAGCTTGGTGCGGAGCACCATGAGCCATTTTGGTTTGTGTTGATCACTTCTGTCTGTGTTAGGACAATCGCCTCAATCGCATGCCTCCTGATCTCGAAGCGTGCCTGGGCTTACGGGTGTTGAGGGTCAATCTCCAGGCTCCTGATCGACAGGAATTTCTCCATGGTCGTTCTTTAAAATTTTACTGGAATAAATTGTGGTGCACTGAGGTAGCAGCATGCAAGCACAAAACTCAAAAGGCTCTACAACAGGCTTTATTCCAGTAAAAGTCTGAACACCAATTCAGGCCTTGGTGGCTCCCGTATGACTGAGTCAGATGGGACTGGCTCGGGTCTATATTCGGGTCGTCTGATCCGGTTTGGCCAGGTGGAGTCAACCCCTAAGGTGGTCTTCCTGCAGGTACAGAGATTGCTCCCTGCAGTAGGTTGGTGGTCGTATCACCACATTAGGCACATCTGGAAAAAGGTTCCTAAATTTTAAAAGCAAATTTTGTTTCATTTGTTCCTTTTTCTAGGGCTGAAGATGAGCCAATTTAGCATCCAAATTTGGCAAAACAATTGAATTAGACGGACAAACTGGGACAATGTTTTGTTTGAGGTGACCTTCTCAAGGGTCAGCTTGAACAGTCGCATGGACCCTTGATTCATTAGGTCTATCAACAACCAATTCCACTGATGAAGGTTGCTCCTTGCTAAATGCCAAAATCTCAAAATAAGGTTTTAGCAAATTGACATTGCAATTCTGCGTTTTATGTCTCGGATCAGGTGTTCAAACTACGTAGTTGAATTAATTCACCTTTGACTCCATTTCATATGTGCCTGACAATTTAGCCCTAAGGGGATTGTGTTGAGAAAAGGATTTTAACACTTTATCCCCTGGTTAAAAAGTTCTCGCCCTAGCCTTTTTATCATACCAGACCTTCATTTTGGCTTGAGCCATTTTCAAATTCTCTTGAGCTTATTTACAGACTTTCTGCAAATGATCTTTAAACTTTGAAACATAATCTAATAAATTCAACTGCACATTCTCATTAACCCATTGTTCCATCAACAATACTAAAGGTTCTCTAACTTGGTGACCAAACACCAGCTCAAAAGAGCTAAAAGCTAATGATTCACTCTGAACAAAAGGAGATAAGTCTCCTCCATCTGTGCCTTTGCGTAAATCAACACGTATCTCAAAGCCTCCACAAAGGCTCTGTTATGACCATTTCTAATCTTTGCTAATAGATTACAGTGAGCACATTTGCAGTTTGTTTTCTTAGCCTCGCAGCTTGTTTTTTTTTACTCAGCGTTCTCATTTAATCTATTTGTAACCCATGCTCTTCTGTATTTTTTAATTGTTTTTGCTTTTGCCATTATTGTATTTTATTAAAATTGGTCAATTTTGGGGTGGGGTTAATGTAATGATGTAATGGGGGGAGGGGCGTATTATACTGATCGCTTGCTTTTGGCCTTGGCTGTAGAGATACTCCAACCCACTGGTGTAACAGAGGGAGATGCTTTCCCACTTGTAGGTTTAGAGGTGGTTCTAGTCTGTTAATAAAAGCCATGTATTGGTATAATACTTGACTTGTCCATATCTATGGCATATCACACCCTCATCCCAGTTCTTCTAATTCACAAAACAATAGGCCCTCATCATGTTTTTGAAGGTTGAACAGAACCTCTCCAAGGCCCCTTGAAATTCTGGATGACATGCAGATGATGTGATTTGGTTAGCCCACCTCACTGACAAAAGGCAAAGGAGGAAAAACCCAACACCCAACCCCAACCAACCAATTTTCCCTTGCAACCGCTGCAATCGTGTCTGCCTGTCCCGTATCGGACTTGTCAGCCACAAACGAGCCTGCAGCTGACGTGGACTTTTTACCCCCTCCATAAATCTTCGTCCGCGAAGCCAAGCCAAAGAAGAGAAAGAAAGAATTTATAAACTATCTGCTGAAAGATCCCCAACATGAAATTACTTCCTTGGTCTGACTGAATCTCTTTAGGCAAACTGATTAAAGTTAAAAATTTAAAAAGAGCTTTTGACACCATTTTAGCCTCAATATTTCTAAGTGGAACTGCTTCTGGAAAGCTGGAGGCTGTATACAAGGTAGTTAACAAATACGGATTCCCAGCTTTTGTCTTGGACAACGGGCCAACACAATCCACAATAACTTTAGAAAAGGGTTCATCAAAAGCAAGAATGGGTTGTAATAGAGCCACTGAGGGGACCTGATTGGATTTACTCACAACCGGACAAATGTGACATGTACGGCAAAATGTCACAAACTTCTTTTCTATAACTAGGCCAATAGAATTATTTCCTAAATCTTATGCATATTTTTCCTTATACCAAGAAGACTTCTCAAGGGCGTGCCATGTGCCAAAGTTAAAATTTCATCCCTATAGGCTTTAGGAACTACAACCTGGTAAACAACTGCCCATTCTTCACTGGCAGGGATATCAGGTGATCTCCACTTCCTCATCAACATGCTATCCTTGAAATAATAACCAACTGACACTGTCTTAACTTCATCATCAGAGAGAGCCTCATCTCTCATTACAGTAAGATCGGATCTCTGTTCTGTTCTGCTATAAACTCTTTTTGGGATAAGGACAAATCTTTACACTCAGGTTTAACTTCAGAACTCTGGTCCAAAAAAGAAGGAGGTAAAGTCTTTGAAAGGTCATCATTACAAGCTGAGAGCTGTTTCGTACTTTTCCAGATTCCGGTCTGTGTGAAATCAGTCTGCACAGGACTGTTTGCATGGGCAAGCATTTTAGCCATAGCCCTATTCACTGTTCAGGCTGGCTATATATCAGAATCTGTCTTTCTCTCATCAATGACTGATTTAGCTGTCATCTGCACCGCAGGGGCAACTTTACCCTCTGCAAGGCTATTTCAAAATAACAACAAAACTCCCTCCACTGGTAAACTTGATTGGATCCCTACTGTAACAGGTCCATCAACTAATGTTGTTTTCAATACTATCAAGTGCAGAGGTATCAACTCCGGATCACCCCCCTCCCCCCCTCAGACCTCGAATTAAATTTAGTTCACCCTTGGAAATCTCATCACCAAGCTCCAAAATGAATGATTTTCACTGTCACTTGTGGTTACCCTTCCTTTACTGAAACCAAACCATCTGGCACAAAATATTTGAATTCATTCCTAATATTAGCAGCAGGTCTATGTTTTTGTTTTCTTTGTTTTCCGTCTCTTTGAATAAATGCACCTGATTCTGCCTCCTTTCCTTTTTTTTTCTCAGCACAGACAATGCTATCACATGACCAGGTTGCTTACAAAATAGTGGCAAAAGAGATCAAAAGGTTTTCTTTCCATTTATTTGCTTTCCTTCAACTTTACCAATAGCAATGTATTTTATTTCTTTCTTGTATAGCCCATATTACTCTTTTGAAAAGTTCAACTTGGTACAAACTTAACCTTTTCATCTGCAAAATTAGAAGATTCCTGCCAAGTTTCCACCCCCTGTTCTTCTAAATATGCTTTTATATCATTAGGAATGAACCTATTAAATTTTTGAACTCACACCAGCTCTCTCAATCTGTTATAATCATCATTTATATTTCAGTAGAGAGGCATGGATAGGGTGAACAGCCAAAACCTGTTTGCCAGGGCAGGAATAGCAAACACCAGAGGATAAGCATACAAAGTGAAGGGAGGGGATTTTTTTTTATTACACAGAGAGTTGTGAGTGTCTAGAATGCCTTGCCAGGGATAGTGTTGGAAGCTGAAACATTAGAGGCATTTAAGAGACTCTTAGACAGGCACATGGATAGAAGAAAAGTAGAAGGTTATGGCATAGAAAGGGTTTAGTATATTTTTAAGGCATATATGGGTCGGCACGACATTGAGGGTCAAATGGCTTGTACTGTGCTATAGTGTTCTATTAAATTTAGTTACCTTAGCACATAAAAATGCTAGGACTCATATAATTGGCCTATTCTTGGCAATATGTGCTGAGGATCAAACCAATGAAATCACTCGAGAATTCCCAATTCAATAAGATTCTTCTGGTTGTTATTTGCTTCATGTGGCAAAAAAAAAACTTGCTACTCTGTACTCACATGCCTTTGAGAGAATAAATTTCAAAAAAAGTAACTTCCATTTAAATTTTAAAATCACAACAATCTACATTCACAATATAAATTCAATAGGGTAAGGGTCATCAGGTCGAAGAAATGAAGGAGAAAAAAACATACTTTAAATTTAACTGATGCAGTGACTATAAATCCCAGCATGCAAAGTATGCACAGCTTGACAGAAGATGGGGATAGTTTGTGATGACAAAGGTTGATGTGTTTTCAGTTGCATGGACAGATGTCAAGATTCATGTGTGCAAAATTATGTTTTGCTTTGTTTGCCCTTTAAAGGCATACAGAGAGGTGACATTGGTCCAGCGCCACTGAAAATAAAAAAAAAACAAGAGAAATTCCTTTAAGAGACAGAGCATATGTGGAAACTTCTACCTCCTTCGATGCTGTAGCCTCCTACACCAAAATAATCTCCATAGAAGCACAGAATCCTGACAATTCCAGCACTGAATTGAGCTCAAGCCACATGGGAGACCGCTGAATCTGGAATCTGTAGATAAATGCAGTCTACTAGAGGAAATAAGTGTGTAGCATCAATGGGAGAGATATAAGGGTCAAGGTTTTGGGTTGAAACCGTTCATCAAAACTGGTAATGCACAGGAACAAGCCACTGCAATGAGACCAGGTGGAATGTTGCAATCCCATCTGCCCCCATTTTCCCATTGGTTTCTTCCTTTCTCTCTTCCTCATCCCCCAACCCCAAACCCCCATCCCCCTCTGGTCCATCTGGAATCTCTTTATAAAGTTCAAAGTTCAAATTTATTATCAGAGTATGTACATAGCATCACATAAAGCCCTGAGATTCTTTTTTTTTCCAGCGGGAGAGACAGAATTACCACTTATTGGTAGTGCAAAAAAAACTACTCATCGTACTCATGTAAAGAAATAATGATCTGTAACAAACTGATTGTGCAGTGCAGAGAAAAAAATAAATCAATAAATTGGAAAAGTAAGAATCCTTAAATGAGTTCTTGATTAAATTTGTTGTTGAGGAATCTGATGGTTTGAGTCTTGTGCCAACTATACCTCTTTCCTGATCGTTGCAGTGAGAATGGAGTATGTGCTGGGAGGTGTGGATCCTTAATGAAATACATACACCCCACAATGGGGCACTACATTTACTATAGTGAGAAGGATGTATTCTTATGTGGTTACAAAATTATTCACATTATTCTAACTATATAACACAAAACAATGTTTTTTTTCCCCAAAGGAACAAAACAGAAGTGAATGTTTGTACACTATAGAATAAACTGCCGTCATTTAATCATATTTTCAATCTTCTTCAGCATGATGCTGAAAAAAGCCATGAAAGACCTCAAAAATGAAGACGCTGTTTACATCCAGTACCGCACGGATGGCAGTCTCTTAAATCTGAGGTGCCTGCAACCTCACACGAAGACATAAGAGCATCTTGTCTGTGAATTACTCTTTGCAGACGATGCCGCTTTAGTTGCCCATTCAGAGCCAGCTCTTCAGCACTTGACGTCCTGTTTTGCGGAAACTGCCAAAATGTTTGGCCTGGAAGTCAGCCTGAAGAAAACTGAGGTCCTC
Organism: Narcine bancroftii; assembly: GCF_036971445.1. Classification (NCBI taxonomy): domain Eukaryota; kingdom Metazoa; phylum Chordata; class Chondrichthyes; order Torpediniformes; family Narcinidae; genus Narcine; species Narcine bancroftii. The sequence continues at coordinate 92,223,248 of NC_091469.1, forward strand.
CATCAGCCAGCTCCCCACCATGACTATCAGCCCCCCCACATCTCCATCGGGCATACAAAACTCAAAACGGTCAACCAGTTTACCTATCTCAGCTGGACCATTTCATCGGATGCAAGGATTGACAACGAGATAGACAACAGACTTACCAAGGCAAATAGCGCCTTTGGAAGACTACACAAAAGAGTCTGGAAAAAACAACCAACTGAAAAACCTCACAAAGATTAGCGTATACCGAGCCATTGTCATACCCACACTCCTGTTCGGCTCCGAATCATGGGTCCTCTACCGGCATCACCTACAGGTCCTAGAACGCTTCCACCAGCGTTGTCTCCGCTCCATTCTCAACATTCATTGGAGCGACTTCATCCCTAACATCAAAGTACTCGAGATGGCAGAGGCCGACAGCATCGAATCCACGCTGCTGAAGATCCAACTACGCTGGGTAGGTCACGTCTCCAGAATGGAGGTCCATCGCCTTCCCAAGATCGTGTTATATGGCGAGCTCTCCACTAGCCACCATGAAAGAGGTGCACCAAAGAAGAGATACAAGGACTTCCTAAAGAAATCTCTTGGTGCCTGCCACATTGACCACCGCCAGTGGGCTGATATCACCTCAAACCGTGCATCTTGGCGCTTCACAGTTCGGCGGGCAGCAACCTCCTTTGAAGAAGAATGCAGAGCCCACCTCACTGACAAAAGACAAAGGAGGAAAAACCCAACACCCAACCCCAACCAACCAATTTTCCCTTGCAACCACTGCAACCGTGTCTGCCTGTCTCGCATCGGACTTGTCAGCCACAAACGAGCCTGCAGCTGACGTGGACATTACCCCTCCATAAATCTTCGTCCGCGAAGCCAAGCCAAAGAAATGGACATAGTAGTGCAGGAATGTTTCAAACCATTAGATGTTGAACAAGCTGGACACAGGGGCAATGGCCAATTTGATCTGTGATTGTGACATTAGGGTAATGAAGATAAAGTCATACATCCATCCAAATTCTGTTCAACTCAAGGCCTACAATGGACTGTCCATTGACACAAAGGGCACATGTAGACTCAAGGTGAAAGTTAAAGGCAAAGACCATCACCTCATGCTTGTAGTAATCCCAGAAAGATATGACTCACAGTTTTGTGACAAAGTGTTTGAAAACTTAGGCCTTTTCAAAGGATACACCACATTAACAGCACCAATGCACAGAATAGCATCGAGGAAATATTGGATCAATTTCCAGAAATCTTCAAGGGGTTTAGTGATCTACCATTCACCTATAAGATACAATTAAAGGAGGACACATAGCCAATATTGTAATACGCCAGATGGGTTCCAGCACCACTAAAAGAAAATCTCAAGCAGCAACTCGACTGAATGACATCGCTAGAAGTCATAAAGTGGATGAGCCCACAAAATGGATGAGTTCAATGTATGTGTCAAAAAGAATGGTGACCTACGTTCGTGCATGGATTTGAATGCTAACATAAAGAGGAAACATTATCAGATTCCAACCAGGGTTGAAATTACAAGTGAGATGGCTGGTACAATTTTTTTCAGAAATTGCCAGGGCTTCTGGCAATTAAAAATGCATGAAGATAGCACAAAATACTGTACATTTAATGCACTGCTTGACAAATACTCTTGTTTAAGGATGCTTTTGGAATTTCCTCAGCTTCTGAAGTATTCCATAAGACAATGGAGCACATTATAGAAGACATAAATGGGGCATGCATGTACATGATGATACATGATCCACACAGGAGCAACTCAATGAGAGGTTCATCAAAGGACTACAACATATCCAGAATATGGATTAAAGTTAAACAGAACAAAAGGTCAGTTTGGTGTGAAGGAAATCACCTTTCTAGGAGATAAGCTGTCGGAGGCAGATGTGGATCATGCAAGAGCAAGGTGAAAGCAATTCTAGAGATGTCCAGACCCATTGACAATAAGGGCATATTGAGAATTCTGAGAATGGTCAATTTCATTGGTAAATTTATACCGTATCTGTCTTCCAAAATAATGTACCTGAGGAGGTTATTACAGGACAAATGTGAATTCAAGTTGATTGCCAACCACGAGGAAAAATGAGAACAACTAACTACAGAGCCGTTACTTTTGACATTCTTTAACCCATCCAGAAGGACAAAAAAAATCTACTTATGATTCAAAACGTAGAATAAGTGCCTTACTACTTCAGACTGTGAGAGAAGATTGGAGGCCATTTGCATATGCATCAAGGACTATGACCACATCTGAATGCTGATATGAGCAGTTAGAGAACTAGTGTCAAGATTTGGTCTATGGACTCGAGAAATTCCACATTTATGTGTATGGTTTACCAGCATTCATGGCAGAGACAGACCACAAGCCATTAATAAACTTAATGTGCTGGCTGATGCATTGTCCAGGCCAAGAACACAGAGTGAAACACACAATAAAAATTCCACAGAGAAAAATATGAAACTCCACGTAACCTGATCACAGAATATCTTCCTGTATCTGACATGAAATCCAAGCAGATTTCATCTGAATCAGAAAAGGATATAGTTCTACAGAAGATCATCTAGAATCTGAATGAAGGTTGGTCGAGAGGTGAATGCCAGCAACACTACAACATCAGAGCTGAGCTGAGCGTTGTCAATGGGCTTCCACTCAGACAGAGTAGAAATGACATTCCTCAGTCTCTGCAGTAATATATGCTGAAAATGTTGCACACGGGGTTCCTTGGACTGGAAAAATGCAATAAACTGTTGTTTATTGGCCGGGGATAAATGTTGACATCGACAAAATGGTCTTAGTTGTGAAACTTGTCTGATACATCTTCCAAAGTGGATAAAGGAACCCATGATCATAATTGACTTACCAGAGGAGCCATGGCAGAAAGTTGAAAGTCAAAGCAGAAAGATCTGTTCCACCTGGATGGAAAGAATTATTGACTATCTATCTATTGGGCTTCCCCAACATGTCTATTGCCTGCGTAATCAAATATATGAAATCAACTTTTGCAAGACATGGAATTCCTTAAACTATCTACACTGACAATGGACCATGCTACAGTTGTAGAGAATTCCAGAACTTTGCAGAAGAGTGTGATTTTTGACATGTGACTTCAAATCCTCTGCATTCACAGTCAAAGGGTAAAGCAGAGAAAGGAGTTCGCATAGTTAAACAGCTGCTCAAGAATACACAAAACATTGGCTCAGATCCTTATCTAGCTCTGTTGAGTTACCGAGCTTCACCACTTGAACATGGAATATCACCTGCTGAGCTCCTGATGGGACATAGACACTTCTCTACTCTACAGACTCAAACAAGAACAGAGATATCAAATGAAAACTAGAACGTCTGCAAAGAAGACAAAAAACAAACTACAACTTCATCAATAAGCTTAGGGCTACTGGCACAACATAACATAATGAGACTTTGAGGTTCCAACATGTGGGTCAAGAACACCATTGCTCTGGAGGAAATAAATCCAAGCTCCTATGCTGTCAGAACTCAGGATGGTCAAATGCTGATAAGGAATTGAAAGAGCCTGCTGAAAACCCAAGTGTCGCTTCAAGAGCAGACAAATACAGAAGATCTAGCCTGCACAGCAACAGAGGAACCACCACAAATTAAGACAGTAGTGGACCAGCAGAGCTGGCACATGCACTTGTGTTGAGAAGATCCACATATGTTATTAAAGCACCCGACAGGCTTAATCTCTAAAAGAACTGCACACTTGAAAAGTTTGTGCAGTTGATGTTTGTGTTTATGTTTATATTTAACTTTAAGTTGAAATGAATACTGTATTACCATGTAATGTTGCTGAATTGAACATCTTAAGGAAAGGGGATGTGGTGATTGGGAGTTAGTGATCCTCCTGACCACTAGAAGGAGTCAGAGATGAATGTTCTGCATAAAAGTAAATGCAAAATGGATGCCCTTTGAGGTCACTATTTGTTAATTATATATAATTAATAAAGTTTCTTTGTTACAATAAAATAAATATTATAATTCCAACCTCTGCAAACTCCTCAGGAAGTAAAGGCACTTCATAATACCATTAGGGTGTTGGGTCAAGGAAGAAAGATAGTGACTCTGAAGAACTTATATTTGCCCACCCTCTGCTTCTCTGAAACCATCCCCCCCCCTCCCCAGTGATCATTGGATTATATACCTCTGCTTTTTTCCTTTCTGAAGTCAACAATCAGTCCTTGGTTTTGGTGACATATAATGTGAAGTTGTTGTTGGTGCACCATTCAGCCAAGTTTTCAAACTCCCTCCTCCTCATTGCCCCTATTTATGTAACTCACTACCGCAGCATCGTCAGTGAATTTGTAGATGGTGCTGTTACTGTACCAAGCCACACAGTCATAGGTGTATTGTAAGTTGAGCAGGGGTCATGCAGTACTATGGTGGTCTGGTGCTGATGGAGATGGTGGAAGAGATGTTCTTACAAATCCTCACTGATTGTTATCTGGAGGTGAGGAAATCAAGGATCCAATTACACAGTGGGGTGTTGAGTTCAGGTTGTGGATTTTGCTGATCAGTTTTGTGGGGATCATGATGTTGAATGCCAAACTGTAGCTGATAAAGATCACTCTGATGTATGCTGACCAGGTGTTCCAGGGCATTGTGTAGAGCAGAGAGATGGCATCCACCTTTTGCTATATCCATGTCACTGCTCAGACAGGAGCTGATATGCTTCAAAACCAATCTGTCAAAACACTTCTTCACTGTTGATGTATCATTAATCAATAATCATTTAGGCACATTACCACACCCTTTTGGGCACTGGTATGATTGATGACTGTTTGAAGCAGGTGAGTACCATATACTGATGAAGTGAGATGTTGAAGATATACGTGAATATGTTGTAAGGTGGACAGAACAGAGTTTTAATACTCAGCTAGGTGCTCCATCCAGAACAGATGCTTTCCTCAGATTCATGCTTCTGAAGCAGGCTGCACATAATCCTTGGATAAAGACAGGAGAGGATCACCTTTTAACCCAATCGATTGCAGGAACTCTTAGTGAAAGATTGTGAACTGAATTGCTAACAATTCCCTCCCTACTTCCCCCCACTTATACTGCTTGACCAGTTGAGTTCCTCCAGGAGAATACATTTTGCTGTTGATCCCAGTATTGCAGATTTTCCTTGAGACCCACTCAGTAGAAGATGGTAGTCCAACCTGTTCTTAGGTCATGGAAGCTTGGCTTGCTAGCATTCTGTGCATGGCTTAGCATGTATTTCTTCCTGGAGTTGTGAGCTGGAAGGATGAGTCAGTAAGTTTACAGATGATACAAAGGTTGGAGGAGTTGTGGATAGTGTTGAAGGTTGTAGTAGGATATAAAAGGATATAGATGATGCAGAGTTGGGCAGAAAAGTGGCAGATGGAGTTCAATCTGTAAAGGTGTGAGGCATGCATTTTGGAAGGTTAAATCTGAAGGGTGAGTACAGGGTTAATGGTCAGATGCTTAACAGTGTGGAAAAAAGGGGGACTTTGCTGTCTAAATCCATGCATTTCTCATGTTTGATGCACAGGTGATAAGATAGTTAAGAAAGCCTAAGGGATCCTGAGCTTTATTAATCTAGGATGTCATGTTGCAACTCTACATATCTCTGCGAGAACACACTTAAAGTACTGTGATCAATTCTGATCTCTTAATTATAGAAAGGATGTGGAAGCTATGGAGATGGTGAAGATGAAATTTACCAGGATGTTGCCTGATTTGGAAAATAAGTCTAACGAGTTAAGATTAGTAGAGCTAGGACTTTTCTCTTTGGAGTGAAGAAGGATGAAGGGTGACTTCAAAGAGGTTTACAAGATCCTCAGATGCATAGTTAAGGGAAACATCCAGCACCTTTTACCCAGGGGATTTGAGAGTCTCTTAGGCAGGCACACAGATGAAAGAAAAATAAAGGGTTCCGAGATACGAAGGGTTTAGTTTTTTTAAAGATATTTTTGTGGGAATAGATAGGCACAATATCGAGGGCCCAAGGGCCTATATTGTGCTGTAGTGTTCTATGTTCTATAACATGAGCACAGGAACCTTTTCCACCTAATAGCTAGTTGACTATGATGGGGAAACACAGAAGAAATAGAGAATGACAAGAAAGCAAATGGGTTGTGATTGAGGCCAGATTAAGTACATGATGCAACACCTTGGAGTCATAGCAGTTTGACATTGCATGAACCAAATCCCTTGTGACAATTGTGATCACAATTGCATTCTAAACTCCCTGCACATTGGTCAAGCCCAAAATCCAAGCTCTAACTTCACTTATCCCAGGTAAGAGACAATAAAGTATTACAGGGGGTAGCCCAGTGACGCAGTTTGGTGAGTTGATTCTTAACCTTTATGGACCATGAAATCCATATTCTAATAGTCTTTGGCATGTTCAAGAATTAGGAGGCTGTATAGCACCTGAGAATAGAGAATAGGTTTTTGCCGACTTCGCTCAGAAAAGCGAAAATAAAGCTAATCATTTAGTAACAATAGCATATCCAGAAAATGAAGTCCTTCATTTAGTGAGCACACTTCATGATTACCAAAGTACATATTGTAGAGCCCAAATTTCCATCTAAGATTTATTCCAAAAATTCACTGAAGTGTAAAAACTATCACTTTTAATTTGTGCTTAGTTCATGATGGAGTTTAATAAACCGAAATGGGTCTTTCAGTCCATGGCAATCATTTTGCCTATGTGCATTAATCCCACTCACCTGCATTGGATCTATCTCCTCTGTGCTTGCACATTTGTGCTCTTCTAAATGTTTCTTATAGTAATTGTATCTGACATCACCTGCAGTCCCAGATTTTAACCACTCTTCCTGTATAACAAAAATGTTCTCCACAATACCATTTTTAATATTCCTTCCCCTCATTTAACCCCTATTCTCTCTTATTGCTGACCCTTTACCAGAGGATGAAGATTCACTTCCTCACTGACAATCAACACAGGCTCAAGTCAAGGATGCATGCTTTGCCCACTGTTCTACTCTCTATGCCCATTACTGTATGGCCAGGTACAATTTAAATGTCACCTACACATTTGCCGATGACACCACAGTCATAGCAGAACCACAGATGGCAATGAAGTAGCAGACAGAAGGGAGATAGATCTGCTAGTTGATTGGTGCCACAACAATAATCTTGCACTCAATGTGAGAAAAAGTACGCAGTGGAAACGATTAAGAGCTTCATGTTCCTGGCTCTCAACATTTCTGAAGATCTATCCTGTGGCCTCCATGTTGATGCAGTCACAACCAAGGGCTATACCTCATGAGGAATTTAAGGAGATTTGAGATGTCACTAAAGACACTTCCAAATTTCTACAGCGTTCTGACTGGTCGAATCACTGTCTGTTAAGGAGGTGCCAATGCACAGGACAGAAAAAAAAACTCCAGAGAGTTGTTGACTCAGCCAGCAACATCACAGACACGTCTTTACTCCATCAAGGACAGCTGCAAGAGGCAGTGTCTTAAGAAACAGCTTCTATGCTCAAGGACCCCCCCACCACCCAGCTCATGTCCTCTTTACAGTGCATCTTGGCGCCTCACAGTTTGGAGGGCTGCAACCTCCTTTGAAGAAGACTGCAGAGACCACCTCACTGACAAAAGATAAAGGAGGAAAAAGCCAACACCCAACCAACCAGTGGTTCCCTTGCAAGCACTGCAACCGTGCCTGCCTGTCCCGCATCGGACTTGTCAGTCACCAACGACCCTGCAGCAGACATGGACATACACCTCCATAAAATTTCGTCCGAGAAGCCAAGCCAAAGAAGAATCAGGAAGGAGGTACAGGAGCCTAAGGAGGAACACCCAGTGACACAAGGTCAGCTTTTTCCCAACGGCCATCAAATTTCTGATTGGACAGACACTACCTCACTTTTATTTTTGCATTAATTCATTCTTTCTACCCCACCAATGCCTCTTTTAATGTTGTAAACATCTTACAGGTCACCCCTAAGCTGCATTTCACCGAGTAAACAAAACCAGTCTATCCAATTTTCTGGAAATGTGGACATGTTTGCAGGTTACACTATAGTTATGAGATTTAACTCTCTTGAATTTAATTGAATCAAATTTTTAAAGCTGAATTCAATCCACAGAAGCTAAATTTCAATCCTATTACCTTCTTCTCATATCAAACCTCATTCAAAACCTTGCTCCCTTGCAACTGATTTTGTTTTTACCATTTATATCCTAGGAATGAGAGGACTCTTGCTCCAATGCTAATAAAGACTCAAATGTAATTTCACAGAAATGCTGAAGGAACTCAATCAGTCTCGCAGCATCCATCGGAGGTCAAGATATATTACTGATGTTATGGGCCTGAGCCCTTCCTTGAGGTACCTTGATACCTTGAGGAGAAGCTCAGACCCAAAACATAGGTAATACATCTTTACCTCTGATGGATGCTGTGAGACTGGTTGAGTTCCTACAGCATTTCCGTGTTTTGACTACAACCATGGTGTCTACAAACATTCATATTTCACTCAACTGTAAGAAATAAAAGAAAGGGGAGCTCAGGAGGTGAACAAATCATCTGAAGATAATATACTCACAAAGGATACAGTATCTAAGGGCAAATAAAACTAATTATGGGCATTATTTTTCTTTTAATAACTCTAACAAGTCTGTTAGGACTTTCTCTTTCTCATCCTTTGAATAATGATTTTGATTTATTCTAAGGTGAAATGATTGTTTTTATCTCAAAGACCCAAGGGAAATCAATTTTGACAATTTTATTCTATTTCCACTGAATTGTAAAATTGTAGTATAAAGTATCTGTAATAGCAACTAACAGTACTGATAAATAACTGGGTGAGAATGTCATGTGGTGCTATCAGAAAGAAATTGAGCTATGCTAATTACAATAATTTATTCATAGATGCCAGTTGCTCACTTTGGAAATAAGAGAAATGTTTTTTATTCAATCCTTTTTATATTCAACGACACTGAAAAGGTTAACATTTATTTCCCATCACTAATAATCTCTGAGAAGATAACGATGAGCTACTTTATTGAATTTTTGCAGTCCTTCAAATTCGGTTGTGAAGTTGTGGAGGGAGGGCCTGGATTTAGATTTGGTGAAGCTGAAGTCACTGGACATATTACCAAATCAGGATAATGTGTGACTTTGTCATTCCTTCATCAGAAAGATAATGTTTATGGAATGCCATTTGTGTTATCATCAAGAACTTGAGCAGGCAACATGATACAGTGGAACCCCGTTATAACACGGTGGATTGGGTCCAACAAAATCGGATTGCATTTAAAGTGAGGTTGTGTTAAAATGGGTCATAAAAAAGCACCATTTTTACAAAAAATATAAAGATCACATGTACAATACCTGTATTTGCAATTATCCTTTTAAAAAATTTCTTACAATCATCTTCAAAAATGCAGGAGAGCGAGCTCCAAAATGCCTCTGAGTTGGAGGATTTTTCTGTGGCCCACCCCCTGGGTCTCCAGCCAACACAGGCTGGCCTCGAGGTAATCAATGGCTTCAGACACTTTCAGATGTGGGAGTGGAGGCTCCTCCTTGTCATCCACCTGTGGTTCGGGAACCAGTGCTATAGTAACATTACAAATGATCTCGGAGTCCATCAGATGCTCCTATGTCGGGCATTCGTCATCAGCAGAGAACCGCTGATGAAAAATCTCTTTGCTAATTTCAAATAGCTTCTGCACCTCACCCTCCTCTTCATCTGTGAAGCTGTAGAATTCTTGTTCATCACCATCATCTTCAAGTTCCTTGGTGGATTTTCATGATGAAAAGGTTGGACCCAGACCCTTCTCCCAGCAGCTTTTCAACACACAAAGAGGTGACTACTGCCCAGCCCTTCCCACCTGAGTGGCAAACTTCTTTAATGTTCATGCTTTTCAGATAGTCTTACAGCGTTGTTGATTCGTCTACAATTCTATAAATTAATTCATTCTTGTAATTCTGCTTGAACACAGAGATGGTCTAGGGCACACATGTCAAACTCTGGCCCGCGGGCCAAATTTGGCCCGCTATATAATTATATTTGGCCCGCAAGATCATATCAAAAATGTATTAGAGGTGGCCCGCTGGCCGCCGTGCCAGTATAGCGCATGCACAGTAACCATTGTATCCCAGGATGAGAGAGAGAGAGAAAATACTGGTCCTTGAAAAGTAGTAGTGGGTGGTTTTATAAACACGCTGTCATGTCCCCCCGCCCACCCCCCCACCGCAGCGCGGCCTGGCCAGTGTCAGGGGAAGCCAAGGCCGCTTCCCAGCGCCCGGAACCCCAGTGGCACAGCGTTTCTTGGAGCTGCAGATGGAGTCGGGACGCCGGAGGGAAGATTGGGGCTCCCCACCGGGCGATGGGGGCGCCGGCCACCGGCCGCCCTGCGCCTTCCCACCGGACCCGCGGTGGGTGCCCGGAGTACACATGGAGCGTGAGGCTGGTCGGGCAGGTAGGGTGGAACCCCCCGCCAATCTCGGGAGTGGCATGGGCTGGATCGGGATTAGCCGCACTCACCTGCTCCTCCACCGCTGACCGGGATCCCAGTGCGGTCCTGAGCGCGAAGACTGCCCTGGAAAGGTCCTGGGACACCGGCACGGAAAGAAGAGCAGGGTCCGTGGAACATTACAGATCAGAAACAGGCCCTTCGGCCCTTTGACTCTACCTCGTGAAAACCCAACACTGGAGAAATTCAGCGGGTTAAACCGTATCCTTTATCCAGCAGAGAGGTACCTGACAATGTTTGGCCCTTGATCCCCCTCATCAATGTATGAACGAAAGTCTGTGGTTCTCATAAAAACCAGAAGGGAGAAACTCAGCAGGTCAAAGGGGGTCCGGGAGAAACTCAGCAGGTCAAAGGGGGATCCGGGAGAAACTCAGCAGGTCAAAGGGGGGTCCGAGAGAAACTCAGCAGGTCAAGGGGGAGGGGTCCGGGAGAAACTCAGCAGGTCAAGGGGGGTCCAGGAGAAACTCAGCAGGTCAAGGGGGGTCTGCGAGAAACTCAGCAGGTCAAGGGGGGTCCGGCAGAAACTCAGGGGGGGCCTGACCTCGCTAGGACCGTTGCCCACTCCCCCTCCCTGCCGCAGGCTGACCCGCGACTCACGGTGACGGGGCCGCTGATCCGCCGAGATGCCGCCCTGCGATACCCCCGCACTGTTGTTGTCCAACCCAATCGCCCGCAAACCCCACCCTCCTGCACACAGGCCTGAGTAAGTATTATGAACTTTAATCTCAGGATAAAATGATCTTCCAATAGTTTCATGTCACAGTGATAAATATATTCCTGGTTAAAAATGGTCCTGCACCTGGATACAAGCTCATTAGGCATAAAACTTGAAAAGTGTGTAAATCAAAGGATATCTGTACCAATGGAAAAAGGGCATGGCAAATAACCCTGCTAGAGTTCACGCCCACAATCAGTCACCCATTTGATTGTTTCAGGAATCATGTTATTCTCCCACATTCTCAATAGCCCTCAGATTTTACTATTCGACAGCACACTAGCAACATTTGACAAATCCTCTATAGAGAAATATTATTTATTGAATATTTTATTTCTCATTTGTTAATGCTTCTGGAAAGAGTTTATCCAAAACTATTATTAAACATTTATTTTAATAAGAAAAAGTTTAACATTACATATGTTGAAAGAAGAGAAAACATGCAGATGTTGTTGAAAATTTTCAATAAATATTTAGTTCGGCCCTCGACTTAGTCCAAGTTTTTAATTTTGGCCCTCCGTGAATTTGAGTTTGACACCCCTGGTCTAGGGGATGGAACTGAGATGTAGTGTTCTTTCAGAGGTTCTTTCCATCACAGCTTATTAGATTGGCAATTGGCAAGTGGGTGGAATAGTTGTTAAGCAAAAGAAGAGCTTTGGGTTCTAGCTTTTGCTTACTCAAATGAGAGCGGAGAGCTGGGACAAATGTTATGTAAAACCAATCCTTAAAGATGACACTGGTCATCCAAGCAATGCTGCTATGCATGTATTCGAATGGTAACAACTTCATGTTGACCTGATGGAAACAGCAGGGTGGGTGAAATTTGCCAATCATGAGTGGTTTTAACTTACATGTTTCAGTCTCGTTAACAGAAAACAATGTCACGTGATCTTTGCATTAATAGGTGTCATCTTTGCTAAACAATGTGTGGTCTGGGATAATCTTGTAACAGAGGCCTGTTTCGTCACAGTTGTACACTTGTTCTTTGACATAGCCACTTTTTACTAAGAGGGTATTTGCTGGCAAATTTCTCCAGGCACTAACACTCAAGAAATTCCATGATAGGATTTAAACCGATCTATCCATCCATTGCTAGCTTTGAACTATGAGATTTCTTCATTGATCAGATGGTCAAACTTCTCGGCTTGAGCATTGAGAATAGGCTTGGAAATTGGAAGGACTTTTGAGTGTGCATGAAGAAACCACTCGTACAAGGAGTCATCAAGGCTGATATCTTAGGCTGTATTCATGCATTTGGCCTTTAGTCCCGCCTCTTCCTAAACTTTCCATAGCAATATGCATAACTTATTTTCCTGAGATTTCCAGCCATGAAGTGTTGATTCAGGTATGCCAAGGATGCGTGCAACTTGGGTTTGACTTTTATTCTTGATCGCATCAAGTGTGTGAAGTTATCTTTCACTGAAAAAAAGATTTTTGTCTTCTAATGGAGCAGCCTATTTTGATTTGAAAACAATATCAATTCGGAAAAAAGGAAATAAAGGGGTCCACTGGCTGATAGCGTTATATCCGGGTTCGCGTTAAATCAGGTTGTGATAAATCAGGGTTCCACTGCACTTTTGAAAATAAGCTAACATGGTAATCTAGATAATTATTTTTCTTTTCTGTCTTGGGATCTTTTACGTAAAAATATACTAGGTGTGATTTCAATTTAACATTGCTTGCAGAAGATGGCACCTTTCATTCAGTCACTCCAATGTTATGACTTCTCCCAAACTCAATTGGGAGTATGGTCCTTGACTTAAGCCAGCATTGAACTTGAACACACTAGATCATTGCTGACATTCCTCAAACAAGATTTAAAAAAAGCTAGTTGAAGTTCCAAACATTGTTTATAATATGCCATTGTTTATAATATGCCGGCCTCATCACTTAACACAATCCTGGGTGCTCCATACTAGTTTTAATTGCTCTTTTGTGCAAGCTACGCATTGCCTTCAATTCCATGATCTTTCAAAAGTGTATCTAACTATTGAGCCTTGAACATTTTTGTTTTTGTTGTGAAGATTTCAACTGTATAAGCAGGAGGTTAATAAACTACTTGGTGAGTATACCGTACATGGATTATTTGAACAACAGGAAAGTGAAGAGTGCATGCAATGGATGCAACTCCACACCTCAGGCTATATCTACAATCCACAAGGAAAATTGATGTTACAGTAAAGGGAAGATTGAGGCAGCTATGATCTACTTTTTCTTGCAATGAACTGTGGAGAATTCCTACTCCTTTGGATTCAGCTTTCATCACTGTTTACACCTAGCAAGCTTGAGTTTGCTTATTTGACTTGAAAGTGAATGAACAATTCATCTCATGAAAAGTATTGGGTCATGAATTATATGAAAGGTTAACATCTTCAATATCTGATAGTGATTGAAACTGTGAACTTGGTGCATTGCCCTTCAATTCTAAATTATATCATCACTCTTGATGTTTACTGGTGAAGAGTATTTGCATTGTCCTGTCGATCAAGCAACCCATAGCTTTCATGTTCAAAATCCACTGAGATTTTGACCTTAACAGAATGTTAATACTGAACTCGAGGAATTTTGTATTCCCCTTTTAAATGCAAGAATTTTAACATTAATCGGATGTAAGGTTGAAGTTCACCACAAAGGATCTTCATCAACTCATCAGAAATAAACTTGTAATGAATTATTAATTTATATTTGGACTTGGGAACTCTGGATGCATTCTGAAATATCTAATAGTAGGGCTGTAAATTTTGGAACTTGATGATGTGATATATGTTTCTTTCAATGCTTAATTCTCCAATCAAAGGTGAGGGCATCTTTTCCATTTCTCATTCTTTTTCCAAATGGACTATGACCATTGGGATTATACAATGCAGTGATGTGATTATCAGGGTGACACACCTAGAATATTTTGGTCACAAGTTGGCAACTGCTTGTTGTAGGTGAAATAATCACAAGCCAACCTTAAGAGTTAAAGACAATGACACCGCCCTTCAGGACAGACTGAAAATCTTCTGTGCATGGTTTGCTGAGAAGAACAGGATAACACTGAAGAAAGCTCCATGTTGCCCTGATGGATGGACTCCAGCTGAGGAGAGGTGAAGCTTATCCAAGGTGAATTCACACAAGGCAGACAACATGCCTGTTTGGATATGGAAGGACTGCACAGACCAATTGAGAGACGTCTTCAATGATATGTTCAACACCTCAATGCAGCAGTCCATCATCCCTCCAAATTTCAAGACAATCATCGTCATCATGGTACCCAAGAGGATGTCAATAACAGGCTTCAATTACTACCACCTTGTGGCTCTCACCTCCACCACTGTGAAGTGATCTGAGTGTCTGATGATAGAATGCATCAAAGCACATCTTTTGGACCATTTTCAATTCGTATAAAGAAGAGAACATTGCATTCTTGATGTTGTAGCCTTGTCTGTTCACACCATCCTGACCCAGCTGGAGACTCATATGCCAGAATGCTGTACATCAACTTCAGCTCAGTGTTTTGTTATGGAGTCCAGAGGACCCCAACAAACAGCAGCAATAGATATTTACTACCACACAGGGTTACTTAAAACAAAAGTTGTTTTTAATTATATTTGAACAGATTTAAACTTTAACTTATTACTTAACCTACCTAACTGCTTAATCCCCCCTCTAATACTAAGCGCAGGTATGTGTAATGTATATTTAAGATTAGAGAAATTCCCTTTAACGAGCAGTTCATGGGGATCAATTGGAGGTGGAGTCTGGAGAAGGTAGGCCTCAAAATGTGGAACTGGAATCTGGAATGGAAGAGGTTACTTATCAAATGGACAATATGACTCAAGCATTTCTGGATGTGACAACTAAAATATCTAATATGTCTGAAGATATATCTAATATGAATGAAGATATATCTACAGTTAAGAGAGATGTCAGTAAATGTATTAAATTAGTGGATACAGTGCAATAATTTTTTTTAAAAATTGAAACCGTTTTTTTTCTGAATGTAAAATTCAAGTTGAAAGTAACAAGGAAAAAAATAGAGAAAGTGCAAGATTTGTTGTGGATTGGGGAATCCAGAAGAAAGACTTACTGAAAAAAATTGGAAAATCAAAGTTGGAGAAACAATGTGAAAATTGTGGGTCTTCCAGAAGACATTGAAGGGTTTGATCCAATAAACTTTTTCAAGAATTGGATTCGTGAGGTGTTGGGAAAAGAGTTTTTTCAGAAGGTTTAGTATTGGAGAGGGCACATAGAGCGTTACTAAAGAAACTGTTACCGGGACAACTGCCACGAGCGGTCTTAGTTCAGTGTCTGAACTATCAAGAAAGAGAAATGATATTATGGTTGGCAGTACAGAAGGCATGACATAGTCAATCTCCAACGATGATTCAAAATGACAGAGTATTTTTTTAACACAGATTTGAGTCAAGAAATTATTAGGCGATGACGGCAATTTAATTCGGCTGAAGAAGTACTGTGACGGAAGGGTTATAATTTTGCTTTTCGATATCCTGCTGTGTTAAAAGTATTTTATGATAACTTTCAATCTCAATTTTTTGAGAATGGTCATGATGCATTAATTTTTATTAATTCATTACTGGATTTACGAGGACATGGAAGAGTTTTGCCATTGTCGCCCAAAAAGAGGGCAAATGGAAATGGAAATGGGCACAATGGGAAATATGGGATAAATGGAAAAAATGGAAAGAAAGAAATTTTAACACAGTTTTATTGACATTGAAGATCCGGAACAATAATTGGGAAAGGAGTCATTGGGTTAAATATATTTACAGTACTGGATTGTATTGATGTGAATTATATATTTCTGTCTGGGGTGGGGGGTGGATACCATTGAAATCTTTGATAGTCATCTGTGACTAGTGGGCTTTACCACACCCAGTTTTTTAGGGTGTTACTACCTTTGGGTAGTTTTTTTTGGGGGGGGGTATAATTAAAACAAAAAAAAATACTCTCTTTTAAAAATATTTAGGAGACGGAGAGTGGTTTTAACTTACTAGAAGGGGAGCAATATTTTGTAGTAAGTGATTATATTGGTAGTTTATAAGGATGTCTAATTTGAAATTTGCAACTTTTAATGTTCAGGGGTTAAATAATCTGATTAAGCGAAAGCGAGTTTTGGCTTATATCAAGAAAATGAAAATTGCTATTGCCTTTTTACAAGAAACACATTAGACTGAAAAAGTACACTTGAAATTGAAGAGAGAATGGGTTGGACATGTGTTTTATATTTCCTTCATTTAATTCTAAGGCAAGGGGTGTAGAAACTTTAATTCATAAGAATTCATCTTTTGAATTGCAGACTATGGAAATGAATGCTAGAAGGGTTTTAAAGATGAATTGTAAAATTTTTACTGAATCTTGGACTTTGCTTAATATTTATGCACCTAATGTGGACAATGAGTATTTTATTTTGGATGGTGTTTTGTTATTAAATCAAGCTAATGAAAATATTTTTGTTGGGGGAGATTTTAATTGTGTCTTGGATCCTTTGTTAAATAGATCCCCAAAAAGTATGAAGAAATCAATGATATCGATACCAATTGGGGCCTTGATGAAGGATTTAAATTTGGTGGATATTTGGAGAAGGGATAACCCTACAGAGAAATATTTTTTCCTTTTACTTATATCGACATGTTTCATTTTTTAGAATAGATTTTTTTTTAGTATCGGCACATTTACAGGGAAGGGTATTACAGGCAGAATATAAAAGCAGGGTTATATCAGATCATTCTTTATTATCTTTTTCTTACGTAAGTTCAGAAATGGTACGTTCATCTAATAGATGGAGATTTAACACAATGTTTTTGAAAAAAACACAGTTCGTTATCTTTGTTAAAGAACAGATTACATTCTTTTTGTCTGAAAATGCTAAATCAGTAATAAGTTGTTTTGTGCTATGGGATGCATTAAAAGCTTATTTAAGAGGACAGATTATTAGCTATACCACTAAAGTTAAGAAGCAGTATATAGCAGAAAGTTTAGAATTAGAAAAGCAAATTGATAAATTGGAGAAGGTATTTTAGAAGGAAGTGACAGAAGATTAAAAATAAGTGGCTTTGACTAAATTGAAATTGCTTTATAATATGTTGCAGACTTATCAATTTGCATGTTTAATTAATCGATCTAAGCAGTGTTATTATGAGTTGGGTGAGAGGGCACATAAGGTACTTGCATGACAGTTAAAGATGGAACAGGTTTCACGGGTTATTAATGCTGTAAAGAAGAATTCAACAGTTACCTATAAACCTCAGGAAATTAATGACCAGTTTTATTCATTTTATTTTAAAAAAATACTTCTGAGGTGAAACAGGATAGTGGTTCTATTGATTCTTATTTATCTAAGTTAATGGTATCAGCATTAGAAGAGAAGAATGTTATGGATCTGGAAGCTCTGTTTACAGAATTAGAGATTAAGCAGCTATGTTGGAAATGCCCAATGGGAAGTCACCATGCGATGATGGGTTTTCAGTATAATTTTATAAAACTTTTTATAAAGATTTATCTTCAGTGTTTGAGGAGGTATTACAACAAGTAACTGAACAGCATGAGAGTTACCAGAATCTTGCTCTAGTGATTTAATTACTGTAATGCCAAAAAAAGATAGAGACCCATTGAAAGTGTCTTCGTATAGACCTATTTCTTTATTGAATGTTGATTATAAAATTATAGCAAAAGTATTAGCAAATTGACTTGTCAAGTATTTACCTAAATTGATACAAGTTGACCAAACAGGTTTTATTAAAAATAGAAATGCTTCAGATAATATTCTTCAATTGATTAGTCTGGTCAATTAATATTGACAGCAGCCCAACCATCCAATGGTGGTTGCACTTGATGCAGAAAAAGCCTTTGATAAGGTTGAAAGGGATTTTTTATTTAAAATATTGGAGAAGTTTAAATTTGGCCCCTTTTTATTGGTTGGGTTAAAGCTTTATATACAAACCCGACTGTTAGGGTGGTGACAAATGGTCAAGTTTCATCATCGTTGAAATTGATGCTTCCAACTCAATAAGGTTGTCCATTGTCACCAGCTCTGTTTGCATTGGCTATTGAACCATTAGCTCAATCAACAAGGCAGAATGAACAGATAAGATGAAGAGTATAAGATTAATTTATTTGCAGATGATATTTTGATATATTTAACAAACCCAGAACTACCATTGCCACATTTACGGGAATGTTTATCACAATATGGAACATTATCTGGATATAAAATTAACTAGGACAAGAGTGAAATTTTGCCAGTCAGAGTATAAAAATATTATAAAACTGAAATGGTCTGATAAAATTAAATATTTAGGAATAATTGTAAATTCTGAGTATCAATCTTTAAATAAGTTAAATTATGTTCCTTTATTAAAAAAAGATTAAAGCAGATTTAATTAAGTGAAAAGATCTTCTGTTAACTTTAATTGGTTGAGTTAATTGTATTAAGATGAATATTCTTCCTTCTATTCAATATTTATTTCAATCAATACCGTGTTCTCTTTCAAATGGTTTCTTTCAGGATTTAAATAAAGTTATGAGAGAATTTTTATGGAAAGGTAAATTACAGCGGGTAACATTATATAAACTTACTTGGAAGTATGGGTTAGGTGGGCTTCAATTACCTCATTTTCAAAATTATTATGAAGCATCCCAGTTGAAATTAATTAGTAGACTGATGTATTTGGACGAGCCCCTGAGTTGAGCTAAAGTTGAGATAGCTTGTATTTCTGAGGTTGAGGTGTATCAATTTATATTTTGATGGAATGTAAACTTGTTGAGGGAATATAATATGCCAATATTAAAACATCTATTAAAACTATGGACTAAAAAAATAAGATTTTAAGATCAAAATGTAAATTGTCAATTTTAACTCCACTATATAATAATCAGCTTATTTATTTTTCAATGTTTAATAGTAATTTAAAGAGTTGGGATTCTAAGGGTATAAAAACATTACAGGATTGTTTTGTAGAAGGACAGTTTCTTTCTTTTAATCAATTGAAAGAGCATTTTGATATTGCTGAAAATTATTTATTTGTTTATTATCAACTTGGAGCTTTGGTGAAAAATATGTATGGTAGAGAGATGATTTTACCTGTATTGACAGAATTTGAATCTTTGATTTCTTCTATACCAAAAAGGGGTTATATTTATGTTATGTACCAAGTATTACAAGACAATATGGATAAGCCAGAATGGGAGAAGTCTAAGCTTAAATGGGAAAATGATTTAGTTTTTGTTTTTCCTGAAGAATATTGGGCAGATACGTGTTATGATAGTGTTACTAAATTGACGAATGTGCGGTATCGAATGGCTAATTCTATTTTTTTTACATCAATTGTATTTAACCCCAGAGAAATTGAAAAAATATGGTTTTAGTAATTTGGATTCTTGTTTTAGATGTGGTGTATGTACTGGAATGTTTTTACATGCTGTTTGGTCTTGTGTGCATGTACAACAATTCTGGGATGAAATTAAGTTAATTTTGGAAAAATTATATAATTTTAAGTTACCATTAGATCCATGTATTTTTTTAATGGGTTATATGATTCCTTTAAAGGGATAGGTTTGGATAAATTTCAAATGGCATTTATATATTTAGCATTATCTGTAGCTCAAAAATGTGTAGCAAGTACATGGAAAGATAATATAGTGATTAATATAATGTGATGGGATAATGAATTGAAAGCTTGTATTGTTATGGAAAAAATTACATATAATCTGCAGAATTTTTTTTTGTTACTAAATGGTTACCATATTTGGAATATATGAATTTAGATATATTTTGATTTATTGTATACCCTTAGTTTCTGTTTATATATTTTTGGCTCTCCTTAAGAGAGTTGGCTGACGAGATGGGGGTGTGGGGATTTGATTTAACTTTATGTTTTTTTATTGTTTATTTTTCTTTCATTTTTAATTTTTTAATATATTTACATATATATAAATATATATATATATATATATATATATATATATACACATAAAATTTTCATTATGGAATGTATTTTGCATTACTACTAATGATTCTTCAAATAAATAAACTTTAATAAAAAGGAATTACCGGAGGTTTGGTATGACATTGGAAACCCTGGCAAATTACTACAGATGTGTGATGGGAAGCATGCTGACTGACTGCATCATGGTCTGGTATGGGAATACCAATAATAAAGGCCTATTCTACTCACCTTTCACCTATGTCTGTGGAGATCAGTAGTGGACTCAGCCCCGGACATCACAGGCATATCTCTTGCCACCATTGAAAACATCTATGAGGAATAATGGAATCAGAGAGCAGCAGCAATCATCAAGGATCCACACCAATCAGCACAGCTCTGTTCTCACTGACACCATCAGGAAAGAGGAATAGGTGCCTCAAGACTTGGACAATCAGGTTCAGGAACAGCTGCTACTCTTCCACCATCAGGCTCCTCAAGAACAAACTCAATCAGGGACTCGTTTAAGGATGCTTATTTTTGCACTTTATTGCCTTTTTTCTTCTCTGTATTGCAGAGTCAGTTTTTTTACTTTGTTTATTTGTTTACATGTGTACGTTGTGTTTTTTTTTGCATTGCCAATAAGTGATGATTCTGCCAAGCCCACAGGAAAAAGAATATCAGGGTTGTACATGATGTCATGTATGTTCTTTGGCTTGGCTTCGCGGACGAAGATTTATGGAGGGGGTAAAAAGTCCACGTCAGCTGCAGGCTCGTTTGTGGCTGACAAGTCCGATGCGGGACAGGCAGACACGGTTGCAGCGGTTGCAGGGGAAAATTGGTTGGTTGGGGTTGGGTGTTGGGTTTTTCCTCCTTTGCCTTTTGTCAGTGAGGTGGGCTCTGCGGTCTTCTTCAAAGGAGGTTGCTGCCCGCCAAACTGTGAGGAGCCAAGATGCACGGTTTGAGGCGTTATCAGCCCACTGGCGGTGGTCAATGTGGTAGGCACCAAGAGATTTCTTTAGGCAGTCCTTGTACCTTTTCTTTGGTGCACCTCTGTCACGGTGGCCAGTGGAGAGCTCGCCATATAACACGATCTTGGGAAGGCGATGGTCCTCCATTCTGGAGACGTGACCCATCCAGCGCAGCTGGATCTTCAGCAGCGTGGACTCGATGCTGTCGACCTCTGCCATCTCGAGTACTTCGACGTTAGGGATGAAAGCGCTCCAATGGATGTTGAGGATGGAGCGGAGACAACGCTGGTGGAAGCGTTCTAGGAGCCGTAGGTGATGCCGGTAGAGGACCCATGATTCGGAGCCGAACAGGAGTGTGGGTATGACAACGGCTCTGTATACGCTTATCTTTGTGAGGTTTTTCAGTTGGTTGTTTTTCCAGACTCTTTTGTGTAGTCTTCCAAAGGCGCTATTTGCCTTGGCGAGTCTGTTGTCTATCTCATTGTCGATCCTTGCATCTGATGAAATGGTGCAGCCGAGACAGGTAAACTGGTTGACCGTTTTGAGTTTTGTGTGCCCAATGGAGATGTGGGGGGGCTGGTAGTCATGGTGGGGAGCTGGCTGATGGAGGACCTCAGTTTTCTTCAGGCTGACTTCCAGGCCAAACATTTTGGCAGTTTCCACAAAGCAGGACGTCAAGCGCTGAAGAGCTGGCTCTGAATGGGCAACTAAAGCGGCATCGTCTGCAAAGAGTAGTTCACGGACAAGTTTCTCTTGTGTCTTGGTGTGAGCTTGCAGGCGCCTCAGATTGAAGAGACTGCCATCCGTGTGGTACCGGATGTAAACAGCGTCTTCATTGTTGGGGTCTTTCATGGCTTGGTTCAGCATCATGCTGAACAAGATTGAAAAGAGGGTTGGTGCGAGAACACAGCCTTGCTTCATGCCATTGTTAATGGAGAAGGGTTCAGAGAGCTCATTGCTGTATCTGACCCGACCTTGTTGGTTTTCGTGCAGTTGGATAATCATGTTGAGGAACTTTGGGGGACATCCGATGCGCTCTAGTATTTGCCAAAGCCCTTTCCTGCTCACGGTGTTGAAGGCTTTGGTGAGGTCAACAAAGGTGATGTAGAGTCCTTTGTTTTGTTCTCTGCACTTTTCTTGGAGCTGTCTGAGGGCAAAGACCATGTCAGTAGTTCCTCTGTTTGCGCGAAAGCCACACTGTGATTCTGGGAGAATGTTCTCGGCGACACTAGGTATTATTCTATTTAGTAGAATCCTCGCGAAGATTTTGCCTGCAATGGAGATACATGATGTCATGTATGTACTCTGACAATAAATGTTAAGTATGAAATCTGGAGGTTTGTGGTAGGAAGTGGTACAATTTTGTCATTATGGGGAATTAATCTTTGCAAGTGCCTATTTGGCAGTGTTAACAAGAGCAGAAGGCCAAGATGAAACAAGAAGGAAATCATACGGGAATAGAATTAAGGAATTTTTAGAAGGTTTATGAAAATTAAAATTTTTGCTTGACCTTGTGGTATTTTTATTGGGTTATATTAAGAAAAAGAGTTTGGAATTAAAATTGGTTAAGTTTCTAATTACTCTTTTTGAGATTGCCATTAGCAGTGACAAGAAAATGTCTGGCAATTACTTGGAAAAATGAGACTGGTTTAAGTATTCAATGGTGGCATATGGAGATAAGGTCTTGTATTCCACTGGAAAAGATAATGTA
Source organism: Narcine bancroftii (assembly GCF_036971445.1). NCBI lineage: Eukaryota > Metazoa > Chordata > Chondrichthyes > Torpediniformes > Narcinidae > Narcine > Narcine bancroftii. The sequence continues at coordinate 92,246,057 of NC_091469.1, forward strand.
TAATTTATGTAATCATTTTTCCCTTTTCTTAAAGTTTGGAGCCCATATATGAGATATATGGGTTTGAGTTTGTAATAGTTTTTTTCCCCCCACAGTTGTTGGGGTTGCACCAAACCATGGGAATTGTTGATGATTGGTATGTGAATTGATCTCCTCTTCTATCTTCTATTCTTTTTTTTTCTTTTGAGGTAGTTTGGAGGAGGGTTGCGGGGTGGGGGATTATAGGGAATAAACATTATGTTTCTATTTGTATTTTGAATCCGATTGTATGATTTATTTTGATAGTAAATAAAATTGTCAAAAAAAAAGGAAATCAAACTGTAAGAGGTAAGAAATGCAACTTATTTTCTGTTTCTTTTCACCCGGAGAGGGTCAAAATCAAGTTGCAGATACCTTCCATTTCCTCTACTGCTGACAGTCATCACATTTTGCAGCCACAAGTAGGTTAAGTCAAAATGTCTTACTCTCTGACCTCGTGCAGGTCTAAGACATTGGGGGTCCATTGGCAACACATAACAGGATAAGCATCAGTAATGAAAATACACAGTTTAATCACAATCCCACTAAGATTTTTAGCAGTGTGCCAATTTTTCACCTGATGTTCATCAAATGGATGGCTGAATTTTAAAAGTATAGCAAGTGTTAGGTAATGCCTGGAATTTGCAAATTGCACCCTCTGAACCCGTCCTTTGTTGTGTGATCATCACAAATACCATTGTTTCAAACTGGGCTTCACACAAAACACAATACTTTAACCCTGTTATCCAACATGAAGAAATGGCTGGTGAAAGGAGGAAAGGATTAGCTGATATAATGAGAGAGGGAGCAAAAGGACAGCTCAAACAAAAAGATTTGAGCAATCTCTGAAACCAAGCAGTAGCATAGGAAGAGAGCGATCCAATGTGTGCACTAGTGCAAAAGGTGAGAAAGCCATTAAGAGCAGTGTTGCTGGATTGACATTTCAAAATAAGATGGAACTTGAAAGTTAACATCAAAGGAAATTTTAATCAGCTCATCATTTTGTGAAATCAGAAAGTTGCACTGAGTTTTCTCACATTCTGCTTTCCAGAGGGAAAGAAGCTTGGTCATAATGGCCACTCTTTCCAATATGTGAAGCAGGTTTAATTCAAATACTGCATTCCCTTTGATCATAAAAATAATGTGGAGAGAAAAGGAAAGTGGACAAAACTTTCAAAGCCCCAAGTCTCCACTCAGCTCTCAATGTAATTACATTTTTCAATATTTTCAGTCACCAAAATAGCTCTAAAATGTGTGAAAAGTACACTTGATAAGGAGTATTTGTCCTGTTCAATGTTTACTCTTTCATATTCATTGCTCTGATGGCAAAATCAACAACCTCTTAAAGAAAATTAAAGAAAAGCTGTTGCATTCATGAGTAACACAATAATATCCCTGTTATTCCGAATTTAAGTGACTGACAGCCTCAAGCAACCGGCAAAAGTAATTGAAGAAAAGGTGAGGAATGTGAACGTTTAAAATTGGTACTCCTGAGCAATCAGATTGCAAATGCGCAACATGCCATCTCAATTAACTTATCTGGCATCTACCAATTTGCCAGACACTGCTGCTTTTACTGTGTACATATATTTTGTGTGTTTTTATATATTACACGTGCACACACACACACACACACACACACACACACACACACACACACACACACACACACACACACACACACACACACACACACACACACTAGAATGCACTGCTAGAGAATGTACTCTCACAACATTAAACATTTTTTTGGATGTGTTGAAATATATCAAAATATTGAAGAAATAAAATCATAGTTAAAAGACTGAAACCCACCATTACCCATATATAGATGCACATCCACTTGAGCACATCAACCACACACAGCCAACATGCTAATGTGCATAACTCAACTACATAAATAAAACACTTCAATCATCAATCATCTTTTTCCTGCCAGAGGAACTCTCCCACAAGAGCGCCATACTGCTCCCATCCATGTACCTGTCCAAATACCTCTTAAATGTTAAAATTGAGCCCTCATTCACCACCTCAGCTGGCATCTCATTCCACATTCCCACCACTCTCTGTGTGAAGAAGTTCCCCCTCATGATCCCCTTAAACTTTTCCCTTTCACTTTTACCTATACCCTCTGGTTTGTATCTCATCTATCCTTGATGGAAAATATCCTATCTAGATTTACTCTGTCTATCCCCCTCATAATTTTAAATACCTCTATCAAATCTCCCATCATTCTTCTACGCTCCAGGTAATAAAGTCCTAACCTATGTAACCTTTTCCTGTAACTCAGTTCCTGAAGTCTGGACAAAATCCTAGCAAATCTTCTCTGCACTCTTTCTATCCTATTGACATCTTTCCTGCAGTTAGGTGACTAAAACTGCACACAATAATTTGGCCACACCAATGTCTTATAAAACTTTACCATAGCATCCCAACTCCTGAATTCAATACTTTATGAAGGCCAAAAGCTCTCTTTACAACCCTATCCACTTGTGACATCACTTTCAGGGAATTATGTACCTGTATTCCCAGATCCCTCTTTTATACTGCACTCCTCAGTGTCCAACCATTTACTGAGTGTGTCCTTTCTTGCTTTGTGTTTCAAAAATGCAACACCTCACACTTGTCTGCATTAAATTGCATCTGCTATTTATCAGCCCATTTTTCTAGCTGGTCCAGATCCCTCTGCAAGCTTTGAAAACCTTCTTCACTGTCAACAATGCCTCCAATTTTAGTGTCATTAGCAAATTTGCTGATTCAATTTATTACATTATCATTCAAATCATTGCTATGAATGATAAATAACAATAGTCCCACTAGTCACAGGCCTCCAGTCTGAGAACCAATCATTCACCACTACTCTCTGGCTTCTCCCATCCAGTCATTGTCAAATCCAGTTCACTACTTCACCATTAGCATCTGGACTTTCCTGACTAACCTCCCATGTTGGACCTTGCCAAAGGCCTTACTAAAGTCCATGAGAACAACATCCACAGCTGCTTCTTTGTCAATTTTCCTGGTAACCTCCTCAAAAAACTCTACAAGATTGGTTATCACAACTTTCCACACTCAAAGCCATGTTGACTATCCCTAATCAGTTTCTGGCTATCCAAATAATTGTACATCAGATCTATTATCACACCTTCCAATAATTTACCTACTACTGGTGTCAGGCTCTCCGGCCTATAATTTCCAGGTTTACTTTTGGTGCCTTTTTTAAACAACAGAAAAACGTGAGCTACCCTCCAATCCTCCGGCACCACACTTGTGGCTAAACACATTTTAAATGTTTCTGCCAGAGCCCCTCCAATTCCTATTCAAGCTTCCCTCAATGTTTGAGGGAATACCTTGTCAGGTCCTGTGGATTTGTCTCCCTTATTTGCTTTAAGACAGCAAGTACTTCCTCCTCTTTAATCTGTAGAAGTTCTATGACATTACTGATTATTTTCTTTACCTCCCATGACTCTGCCTGTTTCCTGAATGAACCCTGATGAAAATAAAAACATTTTAGATCTCCTTCATCTCTTTTGGCTCCATACAAGCTGACTGCTCTGATCTTCAAGGGGACCAATTTTGTTTCTTTAGCTCTGTAGAAACCTTTAGGATTTTTCATCACATTGTCTGCCAAAGCAACCTCGTGTCTACTTTTAGCCTTCCTGATTCATTTCTTTAGGTTTTTCTCACATTTTTAAAAATAAACTTCAACTACCTTATTTGCTCCATGTTGTCTGTACCTGCTATATGCCTCTCTCTTCTTCTAAACCAGATCTCCAATATCCCTTGAAAACCAAAGTTCCCTATGCCTGCTAACCTTGCCTTTAATCCTAACAGGAATATACAAACTCTGTACTCTCAAATTTTCACCTTTGAAGTTCCTCCACTTAACTCACAGATCCTTGCCTGAAAATAACTTATCCAAATTCACACATTCTAGATATTTTTTTCATTTCTTCAAAATTAGCCTTTCTCTAATTTAGAATCACAACTCAAGGCCCAGGCCTATCCTTCTCCATAATTTATTTCAATGACTAAAAATCACACAAACAACCGATCTGATCATGTGCTTACCATCCCTTTGAATTCATTTGGGTTTGATAATTGATAGTTGGACAGATAACATAAGGAAGAGGCTCACGGAACATTCCCATGTTCAAATGATGAAAGGATACAGTATTCAACTGCTAAAGGCTGAAGTATTTGCAAGGCAGAGGTGAGACTCAATGTGCCCTCCATCATGGTTTTGAATCTGTAGAGCTTCTTTTCCTCAAGGATGCTGTGGTCGGTGTTACTGAACATTTTCAAGCTAGATGTTAGATAAGGGTTGTAAAGTCATTGCTGACTGACAGCAGAATTGAATTGACGCTACCTTTAGATCAGCCAAGATTTTACTTGCAATGCAGAGCAGCCTCCAATTGCTACCCCATTCAAAATTTACAAATAGCGTGCTTGTATTAACTAATAATTTTCAACTCAAAGATTTTGATGAATATTTTTTACAGAAACTTCAAGATCCTTTTTTGTCATGTCATAATAAAAAAAATGTAATATACATGAGATACTTTAAATTTTTCCTGCCGTAAGGCAATCAAAGAGTCACCATTATCTGGTTATTATCACAGATTCGCTGAATACAAATTTGCTGCTACATTATGATGGTGACTGCGCCTGAGTTACTTTGTTGTTTGAAAAGCACAGTGGTTCATCCTGCAGACATGAAACAGTCTAGATTGTAATTGCAAGTCTTTTTTTTGTTCCTTCTTCTGTCAATGGTTTGTGTAAAATTTACAAGATTCTTCAATGAAACCTCTCAGTATCTGGTCTTGATAACTGAATGACTATCTTGCAATCTTGCAGAATGCCCTACAGGCACATTTAGAAGAAGAAGATGTGATTTATTGATCAGTTGAATATGTTGTCATAAATCTTCATATGGGGATTTACATATTTAAAAGTTCCCTCTTGTTTTAAAGGCAGAGCATTTTTTTCTCCTGGAGATCAGGAAAAGGAGAAACAATAATTTCACTGAACTTGGATTTTCATATTGAGATTTAAGTTAAAGGGATGAACTATCATTTATCGTGTGAGCGGTTTGAGCCTTTGGAAAAAGAAACCAACTCAAGTAGTAAAGTGAGAGACCTACCCTTTAGCTACATCATATAGGATCCCATCACTCTGGAGCTACTCTCTTCTCATTGATGCCTTCAGGCAGAAACCTGAAGTCCAACACCTTTGAGGTTCAAGAGCAATTTTGTTTCTTAACAGCTAAGAGCCTCTTGAACCTTCCCAAACTACCCTAAACATTAACAACTCCAGGATCTCCAAAAGATTTGACAGGATGATTGATACATCACTTTTTTTTGTGATAACTCCAACTGTGAATATTTATTTATCCTTTCATATTTACTTATTTATTTTCTTGCACTAATGATACATTACTATATGTTTATTTATACCAACATGCTTAGTGCATCTGTGCACCTATGTGGATGCAGCAAAACTTTCAGTCCATCTGGAGATTGTAATTATGATTATTGCAACATAGTCTCATTTCATATGTTGGGAAAGGCTTAGGCTGCATTTGTACCTCAGAGTATCAGGTGACTGATGACCCAAGGAATGATGTTACCTTCATTCATTTCATTTTGTTCCACTCTGAACAGCAATGTCAGGAAAGGGTTTAAATGAAATCCATTATTTTCTTAAGTGCATCTTTGCTTCTACCAGGAAGCTAAATGTGATGTTTCGAGATTGCTGATATTTAATGTATAAACCATGCATTACTAATGTTGCTCCAAACTAATGGCGTTATGTCACAGAGACTGTCAGAATGGGTTATATTTTGATAATATTGTGATTTATTTATTTCCTTTTGCAAAACCTCTGCAAGGTTTTTAAAAAAAAAAATTATTACAGAATTGATTGTTTGTTAAGAAGGCAGTTTGTTTTACTCTTTATTTTACATTCAATTGAGATATCCAGTTTGGGGAGTGTAATCCAATCTACTTCCAGTATGCTTACAAAGAGTTTCATGGAATTAGTCATCTGTTTTTTTTTTTCAAATTGCCTCAAGAAACTGGTATAAAATATGCAATGGTCTAAATCACTGGTTTTCAAACTGTCCCCCTAAATTCACATTCTACCTTATGCAATCCCTATTCCATAAGTGCCCTGTGATTAATAAGGGATTGCTTAAGGTGGAATGTGAATGGGAAGATAAGGTTGAGAATCACTGCTCTGGACCCAAATGTTATTGAAATATTTTGGTTGATAAATATTGTCATTAGCCCATTCCCGTACACACAACGAGTCAATTAAATATGATTAAAACAGTGGTTTTCAAACTTTTTTTCTTTCTGTTCATATACCATCTTAAGCAATCCCTTTCTAATCACATTATTTATGGCATAGGGATTTTTTTTAAGGTGGAATGTTAGTTAGGGGGTGTTTCATCTTGTATTCATATGTGTGAGTTCTTAGACAACACATAGATGAAGAAAAATATAATTTACTTTCTTCTTTGGCTTGGCTTCGCGGACGAAGATTTATGGAGGGGGTAAAAGTCCACGTCAGCTGCAGGCTCGATTGTGGCTGACAAGTCCGATGCGGGACAGGCAGACATGGTTGCAGCGGTTGCAGGGGTAAATTGGTTGGTTGGGGTTGGGTGTTGGGTTTTTCCTCCTTTGTCTTTTGTCAGTGAGGTGGGCTCTGTGGTCTTCTTCAAAGGAGGTTGCTGCCCGCCGAACTGTGAGGCGCCACGATGCACGGTTGGAGGCGATATCAGCCAGTTGTTAGAAACAGCACCATGGGGCATGCCATGAGGCTGCAAGCCTCCATTACATATCTTGCATACTGTGTGTCCTGCTCTGTGTCACCCCCTACTGGCAGTCAAGTATAATCAAATGGGAGCTATAACCCTTAAGGCATTGCGGCCATGATCACTATCATTGCTGGGTGGCAGTTTGAAAACCACTGATCTAAATGAAGCAAAATGTATATTAAGTGCGCACACCATTCATGAAAAATTCATAGTTCACCATCCATAATAACCTTGATGAAAGGCTCAAGCCTGAAATCTTGGTTATGTATCTTTGTGTTTGCTAGATAAATACGCTGTTTGACCTGCTGAGTTTCTCCAGCATGGTGTTTTTAATACATTAAAAAAAAACATTTTAATCAACTTGTCATTACAGAAGAATTTAACTCTCTAATTCTCTAGAAAGGCATATGCCACATTTTTTTCTTAAACTTCTCAATGGAAAGATGAAAATCTGTTTCCAGATGTAAAATAAGAGTGCAGTCTGGGGTATTGCAATGCCAATAATCCTCAGTAGCTAATCTATGGACCTGTATCTCGAGAGATGCAGGGAATTCAGTTATGCCAATGAAAGAAGAAACATTTGAAACATACAGTACATTACTTTTAATGTCACTGAGCACTGGTTTTGATCTTATTAAAAAATTTAAAAAAAATCAATGTGCCAGTATTATTTGTGTGAAAGATTCACCATAATTTAAACGGAGTCATTTTTTTGAGAAAGATAACTTAATATTTCTGACAGACTTACCAGTATGCTTTCCTCTAAGCTGACAGGTAAGTAAAAGGTGAAAGAACTGGTTGAAAAATCAAATGTATTTTATTCAGTTCCTTGTTTCCTTGAAATTCAGTGTCCGGCTACACTTCTTAAATGCACTGAAATGAAATGGCAAATACAGATGACAGTTAAGACATAATGATGCACAAAATGCATCTCTGCCTTGCAAGCTTGTGTATGGGTAACATTCCATGTATGGGAAAGGCACCACAGCAGTTAAATCAATTATACAATGCACAAGTTGGATGTTAGACTGAATATCAAGACTAAGAAAGTTATAAACATGAAAGCAGATCTCAACTAAAGTAGCAGGCATGTTGTGGATAACTTAAAGGGATGCACCATTACAAACATCACTGTCAAGGAATTGGTTACAGAAGACATGTGGTCTGCTAAAATGCAACAGACCAGGTAGCTGTTCCTTCAACTTCTCATGGAGGGAATCTTGAATGCTCCGATGACCTTGCATGATTTCATGCTTGCTACCATGCTAAGCCTGAAGAGTCAGAGATACAAGATGGTGGCTCTCACTTTTTGCATCAACTTACTTCACCACAACTTATTCCATCCAATCTTAGCATCTGAGAGCTATCACATTAAGGGAATCAATAGTGGCATGCAATAGCACAGGTTAGTTTAGAAACTGTGCATTAATCTCAAAATTCCATGCAATGAACAGGATGCCTTCTGGTGTTTCAGTATGATCTACACCTGGTTGTTTGCCCAGTAGCCTTTGAACTCACCAAAGGTCTGTTTTCTCCACACTCCTTCTAAACTAGCTGGTGTATTTGGAAGGACAGTGGCTGTCACATGACAGCACTGTCCCCCTACCTAGTTGGAGGACACACCAGTTGCCAATCAAAGTTTGGTTCCGCCCCATCCATTAGTGCACATCTTTCCGTTGCTGCCATGTAAATGACCTGGACTGGACTCTCCAGCCTGCCTCTATTTGCCCTTGGGCCATTGCTGTGGTAATTGGATTAACCCTCCTGGCTCTGAGCCATTTGACCCTGCTAACAATCTGGGCTGCACCCTCCTATAAAGGAGCCATATGTTCTTTGTTCTCTCTCTTTGCCCGCTCGGGACCATCTAGCTTTACTCCAGGCCTAGAAATGTGGAAGGGCACTGGAGAAATTTGGTAAGATGTGCACTGTTAAAAGGGTTGGGAGTGTTTAATTAGTGTCCCTTGTAGCATAGAGCCGAGTCTCCACTGAATCATGGCATTGTAGTGATTTTTCCTAGATCATTATATATACCAATTCATTTTGTTTTTGTGTGTCTGCATGTGTGCATGTGCGTGTATATTTTGTTTCCACACTATTTTTCCTCACACTCTTTATTGTCCGCTATTTCTTTCCCACAGGTGCTGTAAACTGTGTGTGTTGCATCAGTTATCATTTCCAACACTTGCCTTCTGTAAATAAAATCCTTCCCTACCAAAAAAGGTGTTCAGAGTCCTTTCCTTTGATACTGACCAAACCTGTTTCCTCACTCACAACAATTGGCACTGCGAGCTGGGTCTCAGGGGTCTTGCCTGGACATGGGTGTGGGGAAATGTTCTGGAACACGGGCAAAAAAGCCAGTGCAGGAACCAAGGATCGGATTCCTGGGTGGATAAAGAAGAGAGAGGGATTTGAGCACTTGTCCAGCATGCTGGCAGACCATAATAAAGTAGTGGACTGGTCTGAGCAATTGGACCCACATGGCAAAAACTGAGGCACAATGTGGTCTTCCTCCTTAAGGAGACAGGGTTCCCCAAAGCCAAATGGAGTCAAAGGGGTGTTTTTTTAGCTGTTTGCATCTCTCCTAAGATGCCAGGTTGGGATTACTAACCAGATCCAGCATTTATGCAGCCAAGAGTTTGAGGAGCTCCGGCAGCGCTGCATGCAATAGAAGGCAGTCCAGCCTGCCCAGACTTGAGCCAACAGGGGGACTGAAGTTACCTATAGGCTAATACAGCTACAGCAAGCGCTGGGAGCCCACAGGACTAGATGGCCCACAGACCCACAAAAAATCAAAGCCCTGGTCCAGCACGGTAACAAGCTGGAAACATGGCTGGGGAATGGAAGATATAATGTTAAACAGTGATGAGAAGGGGGTGCTCAAGGAGCCTAGGTCCCACAATCACTCTTTTCCCTATGCACCTGGACCCTGAATGCTCAACCCATCAATCACCCAGTCCCGGGTCCATTGCAGAGAGGAGGATGCAGATGATCAAGTTACAGGGAGCATACAATTAGTCACTCTGAGACCAGAGAGACCCGAGATTTCTCCCCAAAGGAGCTGACTCAGCTGGCAGATCAGTACCATTAATGGCAGGGTGACCACTTGGCTGCATGGCTGCCCCAGCTGTGGGATGAGGGGGGCCCCCAACTGGAAACTCTCTCATCAAGATGCGAGAGCCCTGGGGAGCTTTTCTGACCAACAAAGCATCAACAAAGACCTTCAGGCACCACAGCCAGAGATCTGGGAAAGCATTACCGTGTGGGATTGGGTAGTGACTGTGGTGAGGGTCCGGTACCTCCTGGAGTGGAATCTACACAGGCATTTGCAATGGGGTTCTATTACTGAGAGCACCTGGATTATTAGAGAGTGGGCGCTGGTCATTGGCATCTACCAGGGAGCCTGTAACTATAACTTTTTAGAAAATACCCAGGTGACCAGTGCCCTAGCAGGATACCGCGTCACCACCGCATGTCCTGATTTAATGCCAGTGGTCCTGCCTGTCATGGCACCGGCTAATGGGAAGACTGTACAGGATGCCATCACATTCCTGGAAGGGTTAGAATACATGCAGAGGGGGGAACCCACCAGGTTCGTAGGGCATCATTGAGGGCTGAAAACACATTCCCTCCCTGCTTTACACTCAGGTAGCTGTACTTAGATCTGCTGTGCACAGGGGTTAACCATGCCAGCATAGATCGGATCCCAACCTCTAACATTTATGCTCTGTGGAAAGAGCTTTGGGATGGTGTGGGGGGTGGGGGGGGGGTGGGGGCGGAGGCCAGGGGAAAACCTACAACCACCCTGGGATAAAGCCTAGGGCTGCCTCTGCAGATACTTTCAGTATCTCTGCTCCTCCCCCACTTGAAACAGTCTCTCCCGCCCTCAAGGCTGAGCTCAGAGACCTGCTGAGACAGGAAAAGTTCCATCACCCTCACCCATGGGGTGGCAAACCCCCACTCCCCTCCTTTCCTCAGGATTGCTAGCATCTGTTCAGAAAGACTTAACTGACTTCTGACCAACAAGACAGTTTGTCATGTATTATGCAAAAAATGTCTCAGCAAAAGAACAGCTGTTGCTATGGAAACTTTATCACTGGACATTCTAGCTTATGAAGTCGTTGTAATTTTTTTTTAAGGCACCCTTAGCTGTGCATAATGTTTCTAACACACTCAAAGAAACTGACCACACAATTTTTAGATACATATTTGCAAAGTTGATGCAAAGTTACAGTTTGTAAGTTGACCGGCATTGATCAGATCATGGTAGGAAACATTGTATATATTTTGTTTCACAATGACAGCATCACCCAAGAATTCTCATTTATGGAAAACACCTCATGGGGTGGTGGCTGTGGGATCCTTATTTAAAAACACTAAATTGGCTACCTTTCTGTCTTGACTCCTCCTGCCTATCATTGCAGGGATCCAACACAGGCACTTAGGGCACCCTTTGAAAGAGAACACAAGCAAGAATGGCATCATGGTGTCAAATGTTAGCCCAGAAAAACAGGCGCCCCAGGTACACCCTGCAGCTATACCTGCTGGCTTGTACCCTGCTTCACCACGGTGACAGGCATCTGGGCTCTGTGCATAGGGAGCACCAAAGCATGATGCCATAGCGCAGGATGTGCTAGACAAGAGATGGCTCTGGCACCTGATGGATGACCTTGCACTACCTGCTCACAGACATTGCTGGTAAGGGTGTTCACATTTGCCAGCTAAGCTGTAGAAACCAGACATATGAGTCAGTAACCAAACAAATTCTTTTACAGCTCCCTGCCCCATCAAAACACCCTATTTGATTGGTGGTGGGGGTGCTGGTGAGGTGTTGTCCAGCATTTGGAAGCCACTAGTATATATTGTGACAGAATATTTAGGAATATTTTTGGGAGATACATTGGAAAAGATAGAGTGGGTTACATACATACACATACTTTAAAACAGATCTTATTTGAAAATACTGGAGAATTCATATTATGAGTGACTTTACAGAAATTGTGGAAATAAATGGACTATTGTCTTTAAAGCAACAAGCAGGAGACATGATGTCTATTGATAGCTCTTTGCAGAATTTTGGAATGATCACAGAAAGGTCACTAATGGGTTCTTGTTCACCTAAAAACCAGATAAACCAGAAGACTGACTTTTATTTTTTTGCTGGAGAAGGTCAGGTGTTTTTTTTTCAAGCAGTCTGAAGCAAGTGAGAGAGAGAGGGTCACAAGGGCTTTCTGGCAGTTTTGAGAGTCTCAGTGTCTCAGAGAGAGAGGGAGACTGAACAGTGTCAACCAAGAGAAGCCTGTTGGAACTGAAACAGAAGCTCCAGAGTGGAGGATGGCCTACTCTTGTGTGTCATGCAGAAGGAGAAAATGAGCTCTCTGATGTTTCTCTTGGAATAGGAGGAACAGAAAGGAACTCTGTGGTAACCTGAAAGAAAGAGGTTATGATCTGGAGAACCCTGATGGGACAAGTTTCATCAGCAAGACATTGAGGTGAGTAATGGTGGTACCTCAGTTGTGGAAATCCTGGAACCACACATCTCTCTCTACAAAATTTACAAGAACCTTCCTGAGCCGTAACTTTATACATGTTAAATTCTCTTAACAGTATAAAGATTGTCTGCAACCAGAGCACTTGGAAGAATGAAAAGTGAGATTGGACTGTGAACTAAAGAACTTTCTTAAATTTACACACACATTACATACACATATGCTTAGAATTAGAAGGGGGTTAAGTTGGGTTAAGTTAAATAAGTTAAAAATAGAGATAATTTAAAGTTTGATTCTGTTTTTATACTTAAAGATAATTAAAAGCAAACTTTGTTTAAGCAACCATTTGTTATGGTGAATCTATTGCTGCTGGGTTTTGGGGTCCTTTGGACTCGTATCAATATATTTACCCACTTGATTAGTATTTTTGTAAGCATATCTTTTTGGTTTTACTCATTATTGGTGAGTGGTGTGACATTTGAGGGGTGTAATATATTGGGAAGGGTTGTGGCTGTCATTAGATGGCACTGCTCCATAACCAGTTGGAGGACACACTAGCTGCCAATTAAGGTTTGCTTCCACCCCTCCCATTAGTGCACAGCTTGCTGTTGCAGCCATGTAAATGACCTGGACTGGACTTTCCAGCCTGCCTGTACTTGGCCTTGGGACATTGGCTATTGTAATTGGATTAACCCTCCTTGCACCAAGCCATTGGGCCTGCAAACAACCTGGGCTGAAACCTTCAGCACTATAAAAATGTGTTCTCTCTCTCTGCCAGCTTGGGATCACATTGGTTCACTCCAGGCCTAGAAATGTGGAACCGCACTGGAGAAACTTGGTAAGGGTTGGGAGCATTTAATTAGTGTCCCTTTGTACTATCAATTAACTACAGTCTGAGAATCATGATTAATAGACTTTACTCACCTTAAAGTGTCAGCACAGCTTGCCTGCTTCTGGCCTGGTTCCAAGGCAGGTTCTGAGGGAGCGCTTTGGGTGTAACAGCTTTTATGGGGCTATCTGGGAGGGAGGAATCACAGGTTATATATAATACACACACACACACACACACACACACACACACACACACACACACACACACACACACACACACACACACACACACACACACACACACACACACACATAGTGGTACCACCACATTCACCCCTCCTTTTTAAACATAGTCCTGTGGGGTGGGGTGGTTTAGTGTTCATTGCAATTCCAAAATCCTCTGTAGGACATCAGTAGCTTCAGCCTATCCGGTGGTCTTATCTGTCGCTGCGACCATCTCAGGGTCTGCTGTGGCATAGCCGTTGTTTCCTATATGGTGTCTTGTGCAACAGGCAGTGCCTCCAGTGGCTGAGGGGGAGTTAGTACAGTGGTGCTGTTCGGGTCGGAGTTTGGAGTGCAAAACCGGGTGGGCTGGTTGGTCAGGGTTACCAGGGAGGGGATTGGCTGGCCATTCGGTGTGGAGGGGTCTCCTGTGTGCACCAGTTTCTGGATAGTCTCCTGTTGACTATCCTGATACTGCATGTAGGCATATTAGGGGTTGGCATGGTGGAGGTGGACCATCTTGACCAAAGGGTCAGTTTTGTGGTGTCTGATGTGCTTTCAGAACAGCACTGGCCCAGGTTTTGTCAGTCAGGATGGTAGTGTAGTCCCGGATGCCGACTACCTGCAGAAGGAAAAGAGAAATTCGTGCTGTGTTGCATTCGTGGCCATATAGAGGAGGGACCTAGTGGCATGCAGTGTGTCGGAGAAGGCATCTTGCCACCAGGAGGTGGGTAGTCCCCTTGATTTAAGAGCTAAGAGAACCACCCTGCAAATGGTGGCATATTCCCTCTCGACATCTCCATTCCCCAGGGGTTATAGCCCATGGTCCTGCTCATGGCTATGCCCTTGGCCAACAGGTACTGCCGCAGCTTCTCACTCATAAAGGAGGACCCCCAGTCACTGTGGATATAGCAGGGGTACCTGAACAGAGAGAAGATGCCAAGTAATGCCTTTATGACATTGGCCATGGTCATATCTGGGCAGGGGATGGCAAAGGGGAAGCAGGAGTATTTGTCCATGATGTTCAGGAAATACATGTTCCTATTGGTGGATGAAGCGTTCCCTTAAAGTCTATACTCAGCTGCTCAAAGAGGTGGGTGGCCTTGATAAGGTAGGTTTGGTCCAGCCGATAGAACTGGGGTTTGCACTTGGTGCAGACCGGGCAGTTATGTGTTAATTTCCTGAAGTCTTTGACTAAGGGAGGTTGTGTGCTCTAACAAAATGGTAGAGCCTGGTGACTCAGGGTTTTTTTTTGAGGGCTTGGAGGCAATCCAGCTATGCGTTGGCATATGTCCCCGGGACAGGTAATCAGGAGGCTCATTTCCCCTCTGTTTATTGCTAAATGTAAAAGCAACAGTCAGTCAGCAAGTTGAATGGTTTTCTGGCCAGGAAGTGACTCCAATGGCACATAGGTTCCACTATGGCTTGGTTGTCTTTCTTGATGGCCGAGTACTGGACCTTGGGGCCCTGGAGTGTTCTGGAAAAGAATGCCACAGGCCTACCTGCCTGGTTGACTGTGATGGCCAGGACAAGGTTGAATGCATCACTCTCCATCAGGAAGGGGATGGATTCATCTACAGCATGCATCTTCACCTTGATGATGCCACCCTTGATGCATGCAAATGCCATTTGGGCTTCTGCCAACAGGGGGAAGGTGGCTGAATTTATCGGGGGCAGGCTTTGTCAGTGTAATTGGGGATCCACTGGGCATAGTTGGAGAAGATGTCCAAGCACCCTTTCAGGGCCTTGAGGGTCTGGGGTAATAGAGGTTTGAACAGGGATTGCATGCAGTCCAGGTCTGGGCAAATGATACCATTCTCCACCATGAAACACAAGATAGCCAGCCTTGAAGTGCTAAAGATGCACTTCTTTTGTTTATAGGTCAGATTGAGGCTTTTCGCCACCTGGAGGAAATTGTGGAGGTTGGCGTCATGGACCTGCTGGTCATGGCCGCAGAAGGTCATATTGTCTAGATAGGGGAATGTGGCTTTGAGTCCAAAGTTATTGACAATGTGGTCCATCTCCCTCTGGAAGACTGAGACCCTGTTGGTGGCTATGAAAGGGATGCGGAGGAAGTCGCCATACAGCACATATATACATCTATACACAATTATGGTAGCACCACACCTTTGTAGCATAGAGCTGTGCCTGCACTGAGTCAAGGGATGGTTGGCATTATAGTGATTTTTCCTTCATCGATGCATGTACCAGTTCATTGTATGTGTGTATTTTTCCCTAAGCTATTTTCCCCGTGTTCATTATTAATTGTCTGCTATTTCTTTCCCACCGCTGCTCTAATGTGTCTATCTGTCTGTGTGCTGCATCAGTTGCCATTTTCCACACTTTCCTTCTGTAAATTAAATCCTCCTCTACCAAGACTGTGTTCAGAGTCCTTGCCTTTGAGACCTACCAAACCTGTTTCCTCAATCACAGCAACTGGTACCCTGTTCCTTCTCTCCTTTTAAGCACCCGTGCCTGAGCCTCCTCATCCCCTTTAAACTTCATGCTTTGTCTCTTAGGCTTCCTTTAAATTTAACTGCTCCACTTAAAACTATTATTCTATAGTGAGACATTGAGGAAGACAGGGAAACAATTTTTTTGGTGGGTTTTAAGGAAACAACATCCATAAAATCTGATGCAGATTGGCACCAAAGTCCCATGGGTGCTGGATGGAGGCATCAAAAATAAGAGGACGTAGGTTTGAGGTAAGAAGTAGGAGATATCAAGTAGTTCTTGTGGGAATGTTCTGATTTTGTGCAGAATAGGTGCTATCTGGCTCCAAGAGTGAAACATGATAGGTGGAGATGTTGTGACTGTGGTAAATACACAGAAATGATGCAGAAATTCAGATGGTCTATTCAGTCTACAGGAGACAAAGATATATTGCCGACGTTTCAGGCTGAACCCTTCCTAAAGGAAACATCAGAAAAGGCAAGAACAGGATATGTCAGAAAGTCTCGGAATTTAAAAGAAATTGGGGAGGAATGTCGATAAGGGACTACATGAGAATTTATCTGTGTGAAAGGAGACAGAGAAAGGAGAGGCAACAGGGAAAGAACAAGGTGGGGTGTAGTCAAGAGAAGTCAATATTAATGCCATCCAGTTAAAGGTTGCCCAGTCAGAAGAGAAGGTGTTCTCCAATTTATGGGTGATCTCAATCTGGCAGTGCAAGAGTCCATGGACAGACATGTTGACAAGGGTATTGGATGGAGAATTGAAATGGATGGCCACTGGAGAAACATGCTATTGTGGCAGACAAAGCCAAGGTGCTCAACAAAGTGATCTCCTAGTCTGCGTCCAGCCTCTCCAATGTAGAGGAGACCGCAGCAGATGCAGTAGATAACTCCTGCAGATTCACAAATGAAATGTTGCTTCACTTGGAAGCATTATTTGGGACCTTGAATAATGGAGAAGGAGTAGGTGTGGACACAAGTGAAGCACCTCTTACGGTCACTGGGATAAGTACCAAGGGGAAGATTGGTGGGGAGGAGTAGACAAAGGATTCATGGAGTGAGCAGAAGGAGGAGAGAGGAGGAGAGGAGAATAGGACTCTAGTGGTGGGATCATGTGGTAGGTGGTGGAAGTGGTGGAGGAGGATGTGTTGGATGCAGAGGCTGGTGGGGTGGTAGGTGAGGACAAGGGTAATCTTGCCCTTGTGGCATGTGGGGGTGAGGGGACCAGAGGAAATGTGCAGGTAATGAAGGATATGCGGGTGAGTGCTGAGTTGTTTGAAGAAGGAGGACATCTCTGATAATCTAGCATGGAAGTCCTCATCCTGGATGCAGGAATTGAGAGAATGGAATGGAATCCTTACAGGGGTCAGGGTGGGTGAGGTGTAGTCAAGGGAGCTGTGAGTGTTGGTGGGTTTATAGAACATATCTGTTGAGAATTTGTCTCCTGAGATGGAGACAGAGAGATTGAGGAAAGAAAGAGGATTGCTCGAGATGGACCAAGTGAATTTGAGGTTGGGGTGGAAGTTGGCAGCAAAGTGGATGAAGTCAACAAGTACATCATGGGTAAATGAGGCATCAACAAAGTAAACATTGATGTATTGGAGGAAGAGTTGAGGAGCCTTGCCTGTATAGGCTTGTAGCATAGAGTGCTCCACATAGCCAACAAAATAACAGGCATAACTGCAGCTTTAACCTGGAGAAAGTGGGATAGCCAAAGGAGAAATTATTAATGGTAAGGACAAGTTATATCAACTAGAGGAGGGTGGTGGTGGAGGGAGACTGTTTAGTTCTATTTCCCAGAAAGAAATGGAGGGCTTTGAGGCTTTAAGAATGTTCAATGGAGGTGCATAGGGATTTGATATCCATGGTAAATATGAGGCAATTGAGTTCAGGGAACCGGAAATTGTTGAAGTGATGGAGGGCATGTGAAGAGTCACAGATGTAAGTTGGGAGGGACTGAACTGGGGTGGGGGGTGTGGGGATGGGACAAAACAATTTCAAGGTAAATGGAGACCAGTTTGGTGAGGCAGGAGCATGTGGACAGGATGGGTCTGCCAGGACAACTGGGTTTGTGGATCTTGGGTATGAGGTAGAAAAGGGCAGTACAGAGTTTGGAAACAATAAGGAGATAACTGGAAGTGATGAGTCAGAGATAATGCATGATACAGTGGTTTGATGAGTTTTGGTGAGTTCCAGTTTGAGGGGTAATAAGGAAGAGGTGTGGAGAGTTGTAGTCTGGCCAGATAGAGGTCAGAGTGCCAGACCACAACAGCACCACCCACATCTGCAGATTTGATGGTGAGGTTCAGATTGGTCCAGAGAGAGTGCAGGCATTCTGAGGGGAATGAGATTGAATGAGTGAGGAGAGTAGTGAAGTTCTGGATCATGCCAAATCAGATATAAATGGCATGATTATGAGGCATTTAGATAAACACTTCAATTGCTAATGCTTACAATGTTACAGTCCAAACGTTGGCAAATGGGATGTATGTTGACAGAGGTTCATAGACATGGTGGGTCAAAGCACCCATTTCTATGCTGCACAAGTCTTTATTACTCCAGAGAAAGTGTCAAAGTTTGACGTTTATCAGGTCAAAATCATTCACTGCTCAGGGTATGAAGATGTGAAAAAATACTGATATAAATACAAAATGCCTTTTCTCAATAATTTCCTGTCTATTTGTCAGACAAAGAAATTGAAAAATTATCAAACAGACCAGGTATGATAAAATATTCATACTACAGAAGAAAAGGGTCAGTTACAAAAGAAAATTAGAAATTAATGAAAAGACTTCTGAATGGTTAAATGGAAAATATTGAAAAAAAATCAAACAATACAGTTTGCAGAGTGTAGCATGTCTATTAACAAAAGACTGGAGCATCCGGTCGATGTAATATATCGAGGTCGACCAGTCCAGACTGTCCTGGGTCTGGTTAGGAGCAGCCCTTTATGACCTGCCGATGGGCGTGGCTATGGGTCTCAGCCAATCACTACTACTATATGTAAATATATGCAAATATATACATTGGTGATAGTATCCTGTACTATCACAAAGAGTTTAATTCTGCAGTAAGCAAAAGAAACACAATTTCAAGTGACCCTGAATCCAATCCATTGAAGTAAAATAAAGTCCAAATTGATAGACAAAAAAAAACCAAGAGAATTTGTTACTCATGATTAAAAGTCATCCCCCAAGTTCATTGTCTCCCACCTCGAATCCAGTATCTTCCTTGCTATCAGCCTCTTTCACTAAAAGTAATTAAGTGGAAAGAAAATCTAAATTGGTTTCTGGAAAAAAAATATTATCCTGTCACACGGCAGGTTACTCATAATTACTGTATGTACAAACCCATCCTTTGAGCTGAAGTAGCCCTGATCATTAGCTTTTTATTATTAGCAAAAGCCACTGCTTCTGCACATAGGGCTGATTCAAATTATTATTATTAACTGTAGACATCCTTCCTTCAGCCAAAGATTGTCAGACAATTAGTCCATGGCTAATTGGAATTAGAACCCACCTCTGCTGGGAGATAGAATTTCAACAGTTACTTGACGCAAGTTGTTTGCTGCTCAAGTTAAACATAAAAGTCTACATATATCACCCTCAAATTGGAAGAACAAAACCTTGTATTCTCACAAACCAGTCAGCATTAAAATTTGATGTCTCCAATTTCTGTTAACCCCCTCCTTTGAGTCTCTCTCTTCCCTTATCCCTCTGTCTCCTTTCTTCCAGCTCCTCAAGCCCTCTCTTCCATTATCCTATCAGATGGCTACCCTCAAACCTCTCAACCTATAACTTCTCAGCCTTTTCTTTCCACTTCTACCCTCTCATCTGTATTCATCTATGACCTCTTACCATATTGATTTCATCCGGGTGCTCCAGTTTCCTCCTGCATTCCAAAGACACTCAGGGTTATTAGGTTAATTGGTCACATGAGTGTATTTGGGCGGTGCAGGTTCATGGGTTGGTCGGGCCTGTATCTGTGCTGCATCATTAAAAAATATATCTGTATATTTCTCATAAACATCCTGGCCTTGAACAGACTTTCCAGCAATATCACTGATTATGGTGTTCGCAATGGATCGGATGGCTGATACATTAATGTGCTGACATCAGCCTTCTCTTCTGGTGTACAGTTAAATGCAATCAACAGATATATTTTGACCTCCATTCAATTCTAGGATATGAAGACTCCAATGCAACTGTTCCACACTTCTGTTCCATTTGGATCCAAAGTAAAGTAGGTCCATCATCTTCTTTGTGGCCTAGTAACCTGCAGATGCCTCATTTTGTGGAAAATTAAAGTATCACACAAGCTTAACTGGACATTTTGAGTACTGCTAGCCCTCATTACAGCCCAGAAATGCCTCCTACCTCCTAACCTGCAGACTTCATGCTTTCAGTCTTCATGTATCCAACCAATAACTCTGATTACATTGGTAACATTTGGATGCCCATGCCAACATGATCAATTAGATTGGTGCATCACAGAAGTGTCCCTCTGCTCACCCAATTTATGGTGACTTTTTGTCCACCAATATTAATCCCATTATTTTTTCCATGCCTTTCTAATTTAAAAGTTTCAACACTTCTAAATGTTGTGATTGTATGTATCTGATTTCAACATTTCCTTGGGTAGTGTTTTTAAGGTTTAAACAATTACAATTTATGTCTACATGCTGTCAATGTCACCAGTTCAAATTGTGAATATCAGATTGTCAACAGTTTTCAAGGAAATATGAGAAGAGTAACTAATTGTGCAACAGTAGGGAACAGAAAATCTTTTACACTTCAATATTTACACCCATTTGGCTTTTCTATGCAGTCTTTCAAAGTTTAAATTATTTTGCTTAAATTCTTCTTTGGTGCACCTCTGTCTCGGCGGCCAGTGGAGAGTCGCCATATAACACGATCTTGGGAAGGTGATGGTCCTCCATTCTGGAGACGTGACCCACCCAGAGCAGTTGGGTCTTCAGCAGTGTAGATTCGATGCTTGCGGACTCTGCCAGCTTGAGTACTTCGATGTTGGTGATGAAGTCATTCCAATGAATGTTGAGGATGGAGCGGAGACAGCGCTGATGAAGCGTTCTAGGAGCCGTAGGTGATGCCAGTAGAGGACCCATGATTCGGATCCGAACAGGAGCATGGGTATGACAACAGCTCTGTACATGCTGATCTTTGTGTGTTTCTTCAGCGTGTACAGAGCCGTTGTCATATTTGCATATACACACACAACAAAAAGTGTAAGAACAAGCAAAAATATGCTATATAGGTACAGAGTAATTACAATGCATCCTAGAGTAAAAATAAAAGTTTAATAATAAATATGCAAAATTTAAAATGATATCTCTAGTTCATGCAGAAAAAAAGAATAAAAGAAATAAAAAAACTGTAACTTAATAATCCTAAATCTATACCCCTTAACCTAAAAAAAAAAGCCACTGGGATGCCTTAAACCACCAAAAGGGTAACAGTAGTAGTACGTTGGTGAATTTTTTTCAAAATATTACATGTATTCTTTTCAAGATTCAATCATGATAAGGTTTCGGTTATCCATTGAACATAACTGGGAGGAATAAAATCCTTCCATCTTAGAAAAATACATCTTCTAGCCATTTAAGTAGCAAGATATATCACATGGCAATCCAAGAACAATAATTGACTGTTCTTTATCACCATACCAAATCAGGATGCAATGGGATGAGGGTGAATGGTAACTGAGGAAATATGGGAAAATGCATTCAAAATTTCCTTCCAATAGTGATCTAATGCTGAATAGGATCAAAACATACAATATAAAGAAGCAACACCATTATGGCATCTCTCACATAAATGGTTGATAGTAGGAAAAATCTTAGCTAATTTATGTTTGGATAAATGTGCTCTAAATACTGTTTTGAATTGATTAAGTAAATGACGTGCACAAATGAAAGAGGAATGGACCAATTTTAAACACTTGGTCCAAATATCATTGCAAAGAATAGTTTGCAAGTCACTCTCCTGCACATTCTTAATTTTATTCATAGAAAAGCAACACATTTTAGAAATTAATCCATAAATGAATCCTATTAAACCCTTCTGACAAGGATTTAAGCAAAAAAAAGTCAATACAATTACTGTCATCCGAGAACAGAAAAGTAATAACTTGTTTTTTCAGAAAATCTCTACCTGTAAATATCTAAATAAAATGCAAATTAGGGAGATTCAATTTACATGACAAATGCTCAAAGGTCATAAAATACGATCAAGGCATGATGGAGGGAAAAATGAATGATTAATAATCAGAGTGGATAAAGAAAAAATATTCTGTTCAAAACAGCGCCTGAACTTAAATCAAATTCATAATGAATTTTTGACTTCTGAAGTGCCTATTAATTTATTCACCTTTACTAAAGAAAACAGAAGGGAAGCACCAAGTAGTGTAGCCAGAGCAAATTCGTTAAAACCTTTCAGCTCCATGAATGTCCATTCTGGGCAGTCTGATTTATCTATGTCATGAATCCAGAAAACAATATATTTAATATTAATAGCCAAAATAATAATGTCTCAGGTTAGGAAAAACAAATCCCCTATCTTTTTTTTGATTTCCGTAAATGAGATTTATTCAACCTTGGACTCTTGTTGTTCCAAACATACGAAGAGGTAATAGATTGAACGAAGTCGAAAAATTTCTTTGGTATAAAAAAAATTAGAATTGGTATAAAAAAAATTAGAATTACTTGGAATAAATAAATAATGTCAGCAGAACATTAATTTTGATTACATAAATTCTATCAAGTGACATAGAGAGGGGGGACCATTTAGATAAGGTCTCTTTCACTTGACTAAAGAGAAGACTGAAGTTTTCTTTGAAGAGACCTTTAATATAATACATTATAAACATATCAGTTTGAACGATTGATTCAAAGATCTAAGCAACGTTGTTATGAGTTAGGGGATAGACCTCATAAAGTTTTAGCATGGCAATTGAAAACAGAACAAGCATCGAGAACTATCAATACAGTGCGCAAAGATAACTCAGTTACTTATAAACTTCAGGAAATCAATGACCAATTTTTATCATTTTACTGGAAATTATATATTTCTGAGGGAGTTTGAGATGATGGTGCTATTGAAGCTTTCTTGTCTGATTTAAATTTGCCAAGATTGGAGGAAGATAATGTTAGGAAATTAGACTCTCCTTTTACTGATTTAGAGTTAAAGGACGTTATCCAACAAATGCCCAATGGGAAGTCTCCAGGAGATGATGGATTCACTGTTGAATTTTATAAAGTTTTTTTTTATGAGGATTTGCCTCCTCTATTTATGGATGTCCTTCAACAAGTGAATCAGGAACAAGCTTTACAAGATTTGTGTTTGAGTGCAATAATAACGGTTATACCAAAAAAAAAGACAGAGACCCTTTGAATATAGCTTCATATACACCCATTCCTTTATTGAATGTAGATTATAAAATAATAGCAAACGTACTGGCAAATAGATTTGCTAAGTATTTGCCTCAACTGGTACATACAGATCAGGTTGGTTCTATTAAAAATAGGTATGCTTCTGATAATATTTTAAGAATTATTTTGTTGATCAATGCATCACATCAGCAGCCCAACCTATCAATGGTAGTTGCTTTAAATGCTGAAAAAGCATTTGATCGGATCAAATGAAATTTTTTATTTAAGGTGTTAGAGAAATTTAAGTTTGGACCCTTTTTTATTGGTTGGGTTAATTTATTTGCTGATGATGTTTTGATATATTTAACTAATCTGAAACATTCTTTAATTCATTTGCAGGAATGTTTTGAACAATATGGTGTATTGTCAGGATAGAAGGTGAATTGGGATAAAAGTGAAATATTACCAATTTCTGATGCAAATTATGATTTGTGTAGACAAATTACTAAACTTTGTTAGACCAATAAGGTTAAATACTTGGGTATAATGATTGATGTAAATATTCAATCATTATATAAATTAAATTATGTACCATTAATGAGAAAAAAATTAAGGCTGATTAGATTAAAAGGAAGGATTTACCTTTGTCATTAATAGGTCGAGTAAATTGTATTAAGATGAATGTTTTTTTCTGAGAATTCAATATCTTTCCTATTTTATTACAGGGATATAATGTACTAATTTAAAAACATTTGTTAGAGATTTGGACTAAAAAATAATTTATTGATAGGTACGAAAGGTAAATTATCAGTCCAGGCTCCAATATATCAAAATAAATTGATTTACTTTTTGCTGAATAATAGATTTTTTAAAAAGATTGGCAGATTAAGGGAATAAAATTATTGTGAGATTGTTTTGAAGAAGGTCGATTTTTATCTTTTAATCAACTTAGAGAGAAATTTGGAATTTCAATGAATTCTTTATTTGTGTATTATCAGCTTAGAGCATTAGTGAAGGATAATTTCAGAAGAGAGATGAAAATACCTAAGTTAACAAAATTTGAGTTCTTCATTTCTCAATCATTAAATAAGAGTTTTATTTCTGAGATGTACACATTGTTGCAAGACACTGTGGATAAAATAAATTTAGATAAATCTAGGACCAAATGGGAAAGTGATTTAATTAGTCATATTGATCAGTCCATGTGTCATGATGGAGTGACTAAATTGCTTAATGTAAGATATAGTATGGTTAATATAATTTTTTGCATCAGTTGTATCTGACCCTTGAGAAATTGAAAAAAAGTATGGATTTAGTAATTCAGAAGTGTGTTTTAGATGTGGAGTATGTGTAGGAACATTTTTACTTTCAGTTTGGTTTTGTGATAAGGTTCAACCATTTTAGCAAAGAATTAGGGAATATCTTCAAAATGGTTTAAGATTAAATTTCTAATAGATCCAAAAAAAATTCCTGCTGGGTTGTACTGCCCTACTTACTGATATGGGGTTGGATAAGTTTCAGACAGCTTTTCTTCGTCCAGCATTAGTGGAAGCACGTTAATGCCTGGCTATTTCATGGAAAGATGAGGTTGAGGTGAATATAATTCATTGGCAATAATGAGTTGAAATCTTGTATTTATAATGGAGAAAATAACAGAGTTTGTATGATAATTATGATTTTTTTTATTAAGATGTGGCCGCCTTATTTGAATTGTATGGGTTTAGTAATATCTTAAAGTGTTGTATAAGTTTTTTTTTATTGCTCTTTGTATGCTCTCCTTGCTGGGTATGCTGAGGGTGGGTGGGGAGGAGGGAGGGATAGTTGTAGGTTTTTTTTAAATATTACGTATTTTGTATGTTTTTTTTGAAATTTTTAAATAAAGTTGGAAAAAAAAAGATCTTCAAATATCTTAGTAATTTTATCCCCTAAATAGGTGAAAGACCCCCTTACTATTTTAAGTGGAATATTATCATAGATAGGATCAGAACCATTCAAGAGAAAACGTTCACTTTCTGTGCAAATTAGGCTTGTAACCTGAAAAAATAATAGTTTGATAAGAATTTTAACATAGCAGGTATGGAGCATTCTGGAAGTGAGATATATAATAACAAGTCATCAGCATAAAGTGAAAAGTTATGATATTTGTCCCTCTTTAAATCCCTGAAATGTTTTTTGAGTCCTGAAATGCAACAGCCAAAGATTCTAATATCAGGTCAAATGATAAAGGGCTAAGTGGGTACATTGCCTCATGCAATGAAACAATCTAAGAAGTTCAGATCTTGGATTATTGGTAGATACTGAAGCTTGAGAGCAATGATAGATCAATTTGATCCATGATATGAATTCTGGACCAAATTTAAATCTTTTCAACATTTCAAATAAATATGGTCACTTTAACCTGTCTTTTTGCCAGTCTTTAACTTGGCCACATATTCACTCAAATAACTGCTGGTGTTAAAGTTGCAACCCAGGAAATTTTCTGAAGGCACAGGATTAAAGGGTCCTTTCAGAAAAATTAATCTCCTCAAAGAGAACTCATCTGTCTTTTGGGTTCTAGTATATTTCTCAACATCTGCCACATCTGAGGCTCAACTGCCAACAACATTCCCTTCCTCTTCTCATGTATCCCTGTTCTGCATCATTGCCAGGGGTCTATCAATACCAATTCTCTGGAATATGTTTATTGACCATGCTGAGAGAATAGCTGAAACTGGTCAGAATTTTTTGAGGTCACCAATAAATCTGCCATGTCTTCATTACTGTTCCATCTGGGGAAGTTCTCCATTCTCACACAATAAGTCTTAGCCCTGGTAATCTGTCAGAACAACATCCCAAACATGGTAACACTTGTTTACTGAGGAGAGGAACAAGCTAGCAACACAAGAATCTTTTGTGAGTGCAGTCAGTCAACAGTGGTCCCTGGTACAAAAATGTATCATAGAGTCAGACATCATTCAAACAAGCTCTTTGACCCATTGAGTCTACATCATCATACTAATTTTTATTCTGCCCACCTTCTAATCAAATCCCTACAGATTTCTCCACTCAGTTACCTGTATGGATAATAAACAATTAAACAGGGACATGATTGAAATGGGGTAAGCATCTTTGGGATCATAAAGAGAATGTACAAACCCTATGCAGAGCCCTCACTCAGGATTAAACCCAGCATGCTGGAGATACAAGGCAGGAGCTCTCCCAGATGCACCACTGCCAAGTTCAATTTTTTTATTGTCTGATTATATATATACAACCCAATAAACAGCGTCTCTCCAAACTATGGTGTACACACAACACACAATGCACAGTAAATAATCATCACATAAATATTCAAAATAAATACATCTAAATACTTGGAATATTTACAGATCACAGACTACAATTCATCAGTTTCACAACCTGAAGGAAGAAGATATTCCCCACCCTGGCAATGCTGATTTTGATGCTTGTACCTCCTCTTTGATGGTACAGGGTTGAAGATACTGTGCACTGGATAGAAAGGATTTTCTATAATTCCTTGAGCTCTATTTAGGCTACCTGCTAATATCAGCCATAGAGAAAAGGGAGACCCCAGTTATCCTCTTGGCTGTTTTAATGGTCCTCTGTACAGACTACTGTTCTGACATTTTGCAGTTGCTATACCATACAATAATTCAGCCAGACTGGATATGCTTAATTGTGCTCTTGTAAAAAGGTTGTTAAGATGGAAGCTGGCAGCCTTGCCCTCCTCACCATCCTCAGGAAGTGTTTGCACTGCTGCACTTTCCTGACTAATGAGGAAGTGTTGTGAGTCCACAATAGGCCATCCTTATATGCACACCAAGGAACTTTGTGCTCCCCACTCTCTCTACGATGGAGAAGAGATGAACTTCATCCCCCTGAAGTCCACAATATTCTCCTTTGATTTGTCCACAATACTCTGTTTTGTCCGCGTTGAGACTCAGGTTCTTGCACCATTTTACAAGCCTTCCAACCCCCTCTCTAAGATGGGCTCAACATTGTTAAATATGTGGCTGACTTCTGTTGTATTGTCCTCAAATTTTCTGATTCTGTTTGTACTGAACCTGGCATCGCAGTCATGGGTCAGTAGTGTTGAAAGTGATACCACATGGTGCACATCATTCTTAAAAGGTGCACCCCTGTTTATTAAATACAATTTGTTCCTCTAAATTTCATGCTGCCAGCTAAACAGTCTCTTAAATAGTATTAAGGAAACGATGGGTTTTGATGTGGAGTTTATCTGCCCAAGTCAGCTTCCCTTCATCTCTTGTCATCAACCTGCATTATATTCAGATGCAATAGAATAAGCTAAAAGTGCTCATACCCATTTCAACTCTCTGTGCAATTGATGTAAACTATTTATTCCATTATGGATTAAATGTACAATGGCAAATCATCTTTGATGGAGTCATACCAATCTTTGTGATAAATGCAAAGGAGCTGATTGCTTATCAGCATTGAATCAGCTACTAATGGGACTCCAGATTTTACAACTGAAGTCGACACTACAGATAGATCGGCTATACACTGATGAAGCATGGCTTCAAAATTAACTCCATTGATTGAATTGATAAATCAAATTTGCTGTATTGTGAATATGTCCGCTGCAAATGATGATGTCAGTTGAAAGCCCCTAACAGTATATTAACACTTAATGTGCACATTTCCATCTCTGTCTACAGGTACAATAAATGCAGACTATTTGCCTGGCCAATCTATTTGTTAATTCAACTACAGACAAATGCACAGGGGGAAAAAAAATGAGTAAACTTCAACAACTATTTCCCGAAGAAATAAATGATTTGAAAAAAAAAATTGTTCCTGGCACACAATGAAAAGAGAAACCAACACCCATCTTGTGTACAAGATTTGTGCTCAAATACACAATGCGGATCCCTTGAGTTTTCCATGAATTCGTAAGCACTCAGATACATTCAAGCCTTCCATTTCTGACCTCTAATGCTTTGGAAAATGGACCAGGCATAGACGTACATCATTCATGGTGGTACATCCAAGTTTCTCTAGTTTCAGGCAAACTCCTAATTTTTTACATGATCACACACTAGGGTATGGCAGTCGTGGCACATGCCCTGGATACCACTTGAAGTGGGGGGGAAAACCACTGTCCTCATCTCGTCCACTCAATAACCAACACCCAAGCCGACCCCAATGCTGATCATTGCTTTTCGCCTCATGCTTCTCGCCTGCCGAGTCGACTGCTGATCCTGCCCCCGCTGCGGCCTCACCGATTCCCCTAGCCCCATCCGTTGCTCCCGTATGCATCTGTGCCCATGTGTCTTCATACCTGAGCATGTGGTTGAGGACTGGGGCAGAGTACGCACAGACAAAACCATACTTGGAAGCTTAAATGGCAACTCATGTAAAAAGTGTGATCTATAATTTGAAAGAAATTTACGGCAACTCATGTAAAAAGTGTGATCTATAATTTGAAAGAAATTTACCTAAAGAAGTGCTATACTTATTCCTGGCATTAAAAATACCCTCTCATCTACATTGTCAGTAAATTATCTGGTGACAGGTTCTATTTTAGCAACCATTCATTCTAGATATAATGCATATTATGATCACCAACTTGTTTGATGGAGTGCCCAATGGCTTTAAGAGAGGAAATACCAGCATAATTAAGACTAGATCTCCCGTTCCACGTGTGGAAATGGTACATGTTACTTAGATTAAATATAACTTATGTGCAGCAACTATTAAAAAAAAATATTGTTCTGTTACTTCATTAGGAAAGAATGTGGTGTCATTTTCTAAGGTGAAACCTGAGCAGAACATTAGTTAAAGTTTTTAAGAAACTAATTCTCTCCCCTTCTGGTTATTAAAATCTGCAATTAGAATGTAACTCAGTTCAAATCATCTAGGGCAGCATCACTAACATGGATTACAGACTCGAAGGGTTCTCATGAATCGTCAACATGGAAAGTAATATAGTCATTCAAACTCATTTACTATGGACAAGTTTGGAAGTTGTTAGGGCACTACCAGTAACCACAAAGACTGGGCTGAGGGAACGATAGGCTTTAATATACAGAAGAACCTTACTGGCCTGGATCCAGGCATAGGAATGGAGGGCAGGGAGAGGTGGCTCCACCTTTACGGCCCAGGACCACGGGGGCAGAGTCATAGTGTATGAGTCATCAGTGGGCGGGCAATAACTATATACAATGGAGGAAACATATCACCACAGAAGTCACATAGCAACAAGATGGGATGCTCACCTTTGGGCAAATTGTTGTGTGTAGGAGAAGGCAGAATGAATCACAGCTACCGAGAGTAGAAACTCGCTCCACAGAAGGACAACAAAGCAAGCACACTGATATAGGTAGAAATACATGTGCTCAGCAAAACAAGTACGCACATAAAGTTACCATTTTGAGCCCACCAATAACTGTAACTGAACATCGCCATATTTATTTCTGATAGAAATTAAATATTCAGAAGACATATTTCAAAAGCTAGATCACAAGATTGTGCTGTGAGTATTATGGGTGAAGAGAATGGCGCAAGCCCATGTTGCTTCACCCAGAAAAAAAAATTACAAACCTGCATATCCACATATTGGCTAAGGGTGAGAACAACCTAATATTGAATGGAAATGTTGGCTTAACCCTTGTAGCATTCGGCCACCTGATTTTGCACAGATGGCTGAAACACCACAATAACTCAATTGCCTCCCTTCAACTAGGCATCTGATGTTTATGGACAAAACACCTGGATGAGGTGATGATCCATCAGTTACTTCTGATTGCCCCATGACATTACTATGTTACAATAAACTATGGACAGGTCATGGGCTCAAATATTGGACCTTATACTTCGCCACAAAACCCATAATTCAGATTAAAGGCCCGTGCAAACAGAGCAATGTCCAACAAGTGAATAATCAAACAGCACCAATATATCAACTTGAAACGATGTTTACAGAATGTGTAAATTATAGAAGTTAAACAGTAATTGTATCTTAATTCTTCCCACACATCACCAACGGAATGCACAAATTTTCGGACAAAAAGTAGATGCAGCAAGAGCCTCTAAAAATTTGGTGCCTTATATCTTATACCTTGCAGTTGTGGAGCAAAGGAGAGTGCAACAGAATACACTGTGGATACAATATACCCACAAAGCCCAAGAACTGGTTTGGAGGACATGCACAATAATGCGAGGACAGGTAGGGAAGGCAAAGTGGATGGCTGCGTTTTTGATGGCTATGGGGAGCAATCCATGGTACAAGCCAACATAGTCAAGACTCCTCAACTCTTCCTCCTCTGCATTGGTGTTACCTCATGCATCCGAAGTGCTCCCCAACACACACCGGTCGCCTGCCCTATCTCATTCCCCAGAAGTAGATCCAACACTGTCTTTTCTCTAGTCAGTATCTCAGCATATTGCTGCAAAAAACTATCCTGCACACATTTTACAAATTCTAATCCATCCAGTCCCTTCACAGAATGCATTTTCCATGTCACCTCTGCCTTCCACTGCCTGGATGATATCACTTCCTCCTTCTTCCACCGATGCAACAGCATGGTCAATGTGGAGGCCTCCATCTTACTGGTCAGGCCTTCCCTCCAACAGCGATGATGACGACCCGACCCTGGCCTCCGTGACTGAACCAGGGTAACCCCATCTGATCATCCACTTAATGATGGAGATTGAGGTAAACAGGAAAAGGATGAACTGCCTGTTTGACAGTGGGAGGACATAGAGCTTTATTCACCCAGACACTGCCCAGAAACACTCTCCCTCTCTCTGTCTGACTCACAAGCGGCACCATCTCTATGGCTGCAAAGGACCAATCCGTGGAGAACAGGGGGTACTGTGTAGCATCATTAATGATGGGGGGGGGGGGTGAATGTTGTGAAAACTTTTATTTGCTTGTAATGCTACAGCTCTATGTGCTGATACTCCTGGGCCTTGACTTCCAGAGCCAGTTTAGGAGTGTAATGATGGCGATCGGAGGACTGCAACCACCCACAATGGTACACAACCCCTGTCTCACTACCCCTTCCCCCCAGCAGCTGTCTCCCGCCTATGGTCTCTCCACCCTCCGCATATCCTTTTCGTCACTAATTGAGAATCTGACTCCAGACAGCAGTCCCATTGCAAGGAAAAGCAGGCGCTATGGTTCTGAGGATCGGGCATTTATCAAGCCTGAGGTGCAGCAACTTCTGGCAGAGGGGATCATAACTCCCAGTTTGAGCCTGTGGTGAGCCCATCATGGTGGTCAGGGGCAGAAGCAAACCCTGTAGGGTGATAGATTTCAGCCAGACGGTCAACCACTTCGCTCAGCTAGATGATTACCCCCTCCACCGGATAGCCAATATGGTCAATAAAATAGCCTAGTACAAAGTGTTCTCCATGATTGACCTGAGATCAGCATACCACCAATTCCCCCTTCACCTAGGGACTGCAAATACACTGCCTTTGAAGCAGATGGCAGACTTTATTACTTCCTCAGGGTCCCTTTTGGAGTCACCAACGGGGACTCAGTGTTCCAAAATGAAATGGATCAGACAGTAGACAGGCATAAACTGACAGTGTCATTCCCCTACCTTGACAATGTCATAATCTCCGGCCATGACTAGCAGGATCACGACGCAAACCGGGCGAAATTTCTCAGCACAGCCAATTACCTTAATCTGACTTATAAGAAGAAGTGTGCGTTTAGTACCACTCGCCTGGCCCTCCTTGGATGCGTCGTGGAGCATGGTGTCATTTGCTACGACCTCGACTGCATGCATCTCCTTATCGAGTTTCCGATACCACACAATCTCAAGGCACTGAAACGGTGCCTGGGGTTCTTTTCTTACTATGCCCATTGGATGCCCAATTATTGCCGATAAAGCCTACCCCTTAGTAAGGTCCACAAGCTTCTTCTTATCAGCAGAAGCCCGGCATTCAACCAAATAAAGGGAGACATTGCTAAAGCCACGATGCATGCTATGGATGAATCCATCCCATTCCAGGTAGCGAGCAATGCCTCTGACTTCATACTGGCTGCCACTCTCCTGAATCCTCTACGACTCTGAGACACAGCACTCCTCAGTCAAAGAGGAGGTACAGGCGATTGTTGATGCCATGCGCCATTGGCGACACTACCTAGCCAGGAAAAGATTTACCCTGCTGATGGGCCAGCAGGCCGTCGCCTTCATGTTTAACACAAAACTGGGGGTGATGAAAGATAAAATCCTGAGGTGGAGAATCAAACTCTCCACCTATAACTTTGATATCCAGGCAAACTCAATGACCCCCCCAGATGTCCTATCCCGGGGGACATGCATCAGCAAGCATCTCAACCACCTTCAGTCTCTCCACGATGACATCTGCCTCCCCCAAGTCACAAGGTTGTTCCACTTAATAAAAGCCCAGAACCTCTCGTAATCCATTGAGAACGCCAGGTCTCTGACCAGACATTGTCGGGTCTGCGCGGAATGTAAAGTGCAGTTCTTCAGGCCCGACAACACACAGGTCATCAAGGCCATGAATACCTTTGAACGATGAGTGTCAATTTCAAGGGACCCCTGCCCTTGACCAATAGGAACGTCTATTACCTTAACATCATAGACGAGTTGTCCAGATTCCCATTTGCCGTCCCCTGTCCCGACATGACCTCTGCCACAGTAATGAGGGCACTCTGCAGCATATTCACTCTCTTTGGGTAGCCAGGCTATATTCGTAGTGATCAGGGGTCCTCGTTCATGAGCAATGAGCTGTGGCAGTACCTGTTGGCTAGAGGTATAGCCACTAATAGGACCACGAGCTATACCCCAGGGGAAACAGCCAGGTGGAGTGAGAAAACACTACTATTTGGAAGTCGACCCTTCTGGCTCTTAATTCAAAAGACCTGGTGATGTCTCACTGGCAGGAAGTCCTGCCAGAGGCACTCCATGCCATCTGATCTCTTCTATGCACTGCTACAAATGTGACCGCACATGAATACATGTTTTCCTTTCCCAGGAGGTCAGCAACTGGAAACACTCTGCCGGGCTGGCTCTCATCTCTGGGACTTACCCTGCTGAGGAAACACATGAGGGGCCATATTACCAACCCACTGGTGGAAGAGCTGCAGCTCTTGCATGCAAATACACAATACGCTTATGTACAGTACCCTGATGGGTATGGGGACACAATCCCTGTCCAGGACCTGGCGCATGCCAGAGACACCCACCTATCTCCGGCCCCGGCCACCACATACACACACATCACCTCTTACAGGATTTAGTGCAGGTTAGCGATGCCCCACGGGCACCCATATCACATGCCCGGGACTCTCGCCCTGCCGAGCAGACCACAGACAACCAAATCCTCTGAATGGTGACATATTTGACCCCCCCCATCTCAAGACACCTGACCAGTGACGGAGCCAACCAGTACCCTCCCGGTGGAGCTGTGCAGGTCACAGAGGCAGCAGAGGAATCCACCTGACCAGCTGAACCTTTAGGACTGGGTTTTGAAGTTTTTTAAAAGAGGGGGTGAATGTACTGATATGTATATACTGTTGCTGCTCTGTGTATAATTGGCTGGCCCGTCCACTGATGACCCCATGTAACTCCTCGCCCTGTGACTTGGCCATAAAGGTCAACCTCCCTGCCCCCTTCCATTCATTCGAGCACATGGAGTTGGGCCAGCTGAAATCTAATGTATATTAAAGCCTATCATTCCTCACTCAGTCTTTGGACTCATTGATACAGCTTATAAGTTACAGTTAACACAAGGCTATTAAAGCACAAGCAACCTGTATTCAAATCTGATGCTGACTGGATGAGTTTGTACGTTCTCCCCACATCTGCATGAGTTTTCTCCAGGTGCCCTGGTTTCCATCCATGTTCAAAAGATGTATGGGTTTAGTTGGCCACATTGTTGCATTTAAGCAGCGTAGTCTCATGGGCTGGATAGGCCTGTTATCAGATTGTTTCCCTAATAAATTAAAAAAAAATTAAAAAAAAAACATGCTCTCCACTTTCTGATCCATCCCTTTTCATTTGAAACATCATAGCAGTCAGCTACCATGTCGCAAATTGCAATTTTATAACCAGCTACTTGCACACAGTTTCTTCATGGTTTTCTCCTACTGCAAAGAAGACTGCTAAATATTTATCGGTACTTGGGAACAAAAAATGGCTCAGAAATCGGTCATGAAAAATAAATGCACCATTATGCAAGCCATTTCTTATTAGGTTTTCAATCTACACAATACACAGTAAATTGCTCCATATGATTTATCCCATTTAATGATTATTTAATAATGCATTAGTTAGTGAAACATAGAAGCATTTTTTTTTAAACTACTTACTGTTGCAACTGAATGACTAGTCAGGTTCAAATTAAAGTTTTGGACAGCTGTGAATAATGTGCAAGTATACTTTATTAATCCAATTAAAGTTATTGTGAAACCTCCATAATTTTAGTTTGATTAGTGTTTTTCCTCAGCATATGAAACCTCGCTTGTTGGCATAGAGAAATCCATAT
The DNA here is from genome assembly GCF_036971445.1 of Narcine bancroftii. Taxonomy (NCBI): domain Eukaryota; kingdom Metazoa; phylum Chordata; class Chondrichthyes; order Torpediniformes; family Narcinidae; genus Narcine; species Narcine bancroftii. The sequence continues at coordinate 92,280,764 of NC_091469.1, forward strand.
ACAAACAGCTTGAGAAAATAATAATTTTTTTTAGATAAATGAATAAAAATCATGGTTGCACCTTTTTTTAAAAAAATGCTATTAACTAATCCCACCTGTAATTCATTCACAATGAACGTACTTAACTGAGCTTGGGCCACATTGCAAATGTGCAATTCACATGAAACATTGAAAAGATTGAAAACCTTCTTTAAGTTACAAAAACCTTACCCATGTCAATCAATATCATTTTTAGGAAGTGTCTAAATGCAAGAGTTTTCCATAGTTTGGTTGGAGATTGAAAAATAAAACTACAAACTACATTTTCCTCTTCTGGCTTTTGGTCAAATTCCTTTAATGTTTTGCTAAAAAATCATTTCATATCAATCCTATTCAATGGTGATGGGAATAAGGTAGACAAGGTTGGCAAAAATGTTTTCTTAATGGCTGAGACTGGTTTACGGCTGCTCTGTTTATTTACTTTCACAATCCACATGGAGTTGGATCATGTTCATCCATCAACTCCCATCTTCCAGCCATATTTCAAATCTCGACACTTTATTTTTTTTCTCCATATCAATTCCTCTCTTTGATCATTGGGGCTGCAGGCTGCAATTCTCAGTTGCCAGTCTGAATACAGTTGAAGAATTGCTCCAAGCTATTTGTCAAACATCCTAAAGCAGCAACTTGCCTGAGGTTGAACTCAGTCAATCATACTTATTTCCTGCTCCCATCAATTTATTCACAGCAATGTTATGTGTACACCAGTCCACTGACAAGTTTTAAATACATTACACCTGAGTGTTTGTGCTCAACACAGTGTCTGCTGACAGAGATGCAGCTTAAAATCATTTCCCTGCCCAGGTGAAGGGTAGAGCAATTCCAATATATTGCCGGTCACCAAGTCTGAGGGCATTCAGGCCAGAGATCCAAGCCAAACACAGAATGTATTGGGGATTCAGTCACTGATATCTGGCAGATGAAGCAATTTTCAGATTTATTGTCAAAGCACACACAAAACCATGAGATTATATTTCCTGTGGGTGAGGCTGAATTAAGTTACTGCTCATACAAAAATAATTACTCAATGTACACATGTAAGCAAATAAAGAAATGTAAACAAACTGACAATGTAATACAGAGATAAAATCATCAATAAAGTGCAAAAGTAAGTGTCCTTAAATAAGTCCCTAATTGTTTATTTTTTTTTAATATTTTTTTTAAATTTTTCACACTATGAACCATATCAATCAAAATACACATAAACATTTCCCACTTGAATATACACAGTGGCATTTTCTCCCCCTTTTTCCCCCCTACCTTCCCTCCCTCCTTCCCACCTCCCTTCCAAACCCATTAAACATTCAACGTATACAATTCAATAAAACCATTAAGCAATGTCATCACACAATGAAAATAAACAAAAAAATTGTGTCATCTACTTTTACACACTGGATCAGGTAATTTTGTCTTCTCATTTTATCATTTTAAGGTGTGAAGGTCTGCAGTAGGCCCTCTCTGTTGCGTTCCATGTACGGTTCCCAAATATTTTCAAATAATGTAACTTTATTTTAAAAATTATATATCATTTTTTCCAATGGAATACATTTATTCATTTCTATGTATCATTGCTGTACTCTCAGGCTCTCTTCTGATTTCCAAGTTGTCATTATACATTTTTTTGCTACAGCTAAGGTTATCACAATAAATCTTTTTTGCGCTTCATCCAGTTTGAGGCCTAATTCTTTACTTCTTATATTACTTAGAAGAAAGATCTCTGGATTTTTTTGGTATGTTGCTTTTTGTGATTTTATTTAATATCTGATTTAGATCATCCCAAAACTTTTTCACTTTCTCACATGCCCAAATTGCATACTGTTGTTCCCATTTCCATCTTACAGTGAAAACATCTGTCTGATACTGTTGGATCCCATTTATTTAACTTTTGGGGCATGATATATAGCCTGTGCAACCAATTATATTGTATCATGCGTAACCTTCTGTTTATTATATTTTTCATAGTTCCAGAGCATAACTTTTCCCATATTTCATTGCAGGAAGAGGAGCAAAACAAATTGATAAAACCATTTGAAATAGAGGAAATACAGGATATATTTAAAAAAAACTACTGAACAACAAAATGCCTGGAGAGGATGGACTCCCAATAGATTTCTATAAAACATTTAAAGAGTTATTCATTTTTCCTCTCCTGGAAGTAATAAACCAGATAGAAAAAGCACAAAACTTGCCAGCTTCATGTAAAACAGCAATAATTACAGTAATACCAAAGATGGGGAAAGCATTATAGAGACCAATATCTCTACTTAACTCAGATTATAAGATAATAGCAAAACGATTAGCAAACAGATTGGCCCACTGTATACCAAAAATAGATCAAACTGGATTTATTAAGAAAAAATGAACAACGGACAATATCTGTAAGTTCATTAACTTAATCCATGCAGTACAAGGAAATAAGATGCTAACAGTGGTGGTTGCTTTAGATGCAGAGAAAGCCTTTGACATGGTAGAGTGGAATTATTTATTCAAAGTACTACAAAGGTTCAACCTACCAGAGAAATATATTAATTGGATTAAAGCATTATATAAGGGACCATTGGCGAAGGTGAAAGTAAATGGATATATATCGAACCAATTTAAATTAAGCAGGTCAACTAGGCTGCGATGTCCACTATCTCCCTCACTGTTCGCTTTACCTATAGAACCATTGGCAGAACTGATAAGAACAGAAAATAAAATAAAAGGGATAAAAATAAAAGAGAAGGAATATAAAATCTGTCTATTTGCAGATGACATCATAGTATACTTAACAGAACCAGAATTATCAATAAAAATTACATAAGAAATTGAAGGAATATGGAGAAATATCGGGGTACAAGATCAATGCAAATAAAAGTGAAGCCATGCCAATGAATAATGCAGATTTCACAAAGTTTAAGAAAGAATCACCATTTAAATGGCAAACACAAGCAATCTGATGTCTAAGTATTAGACTAGATAATAATCTAGGCCATCTATACAAATTAAATTATCAGCCATTAATGAAGAAATTGCAAGATGACTTAGAACATTGGAAAGATTTACCACTAACACTAATAGGAAGGGTAAATTGCATTAAAATGAATATCTTCCCAAGGATATAATACCTATTTCAATCATTAACAATTCACTTAACAGAGAAATTCTTCAATGAGCTAAAGAAAATAATAAGGAAATTCTGATGGAAAGGGGGGGAAACCGAGGATAGCGCTAGATAAATTAACAGAATGGTACAAACAAGGGGGTTTACAGCTTCCAAACTTTAAGAATTATTATAGAGCAGCACAATTAAGATATCGATCAGATTTTTATCAAACAAGGCGAAAACTAGATTGGACCAGATTAGAGCTAGATAAAATATGGGAGAAGGTACCAAAATTTTATAAGTGGGATGAAAAACTGGTGAAACATAGAAGTTCACCAGTGCAGCACCATGTGTTCAACATTTGCAAGAAGATTCATGTAGAAAGGAAAAAAACAAATTACCAACTACCAAAATTATTATTGATACAAAATCAACTAATCCCTTTCACAATAGATAACCTTTCCTTTAGAGAATGGGAGAGAAAAGGAATTAAAAGAATAGAAAATTGTTTTTTGGGAAATAATTTATTATCATTTGATCAAATGAAGTACATATATGGAATAACTCATGGTACAATGTTTGCATACTGAAAACCTACTTGAAGGACAAATTGGGAAGCAGACTGAGATTACCAGAAGGAAGTAGCTTTGAATATGTGATTACAGAAACAACAATAATAAAAAGATTTATAACAAACATGTACATCAAGCTGCAGGAGAAGGAAAATGATGAAATAAGCTATAAACCCAAACAAAAGTGGGAAAAAGATGTAAACATAAAAATTGAGTTTATTGTTGAAGGTGGAAGGGTAGTACCTGCTCCTGAACCTGGGTCTTTTGACCACTATACCTCTTTCCTGATGGTAGCAGTGAGTATAAAGTGTGTGTTAGTGATGCGGATCTTTTGATGATGGCTGCTAAAGTCAGGACCTCATGACTGAACTGGACAATACATAATAAAGATCATACAGAGTGCTCTATGTAGTTCTGGTGGTCTAGTTATATAATGAGAAGTGGTACAGAAGAAATTCACGTGGATGTGGCCAAGACCGGTGGTGTTAAGTTGTAATGGAAGATTCTAAGATTCTAACCTATTTTTTAACCTGTTTTTTTCTTAATTTGCAGCTTTGGGTTCTGCAAGGCTGAGAATCTAATTGTTTTTAGAATCAGTAGGCATAAGCTAAATTCCACCGAGGGGCCAGAGATGCTGTTATCTGAAGAAAGGACATCTGTGTACCAAGAACATTTAATCTTCCTGCTTGTTTTGGTCACAGACTGTCAGAGGCCTAGCCTTGATGCAAAATAAACCATTGTATTCAAAGTGATAAGCTGAAAATTATGTTATTCGTTAGTGGCCTAGCATGCTAGCTTGCTTGCTTATCTTTCTTGCTGTGCTGGGAATAGGTGCTTGGGTAAGCAGTTTTTGGGTAATATAAATCATGGTCCCGCTGCTGAAGTTTGAGACTCTCCGAGAGGTGGCAACATCTCTCAGCAAGAGGAAGAAGAACTTCTGGAGTCCAGCCAATGTCCCGGTCAGGGGAGGTGGAGAAGCTGCTACCGGCGCCTTGACAACCTACTACAAGTGTGCAGTCATTGCCTCGCTTCAGCAGTTGGGACCAGTCCAAGCGTTGATAAGTATAGTTGGGAAGGACTTGCATATTGTAGTGTGAAATCAGCTTTTGAATTTGTAATAAACATTTGTATAATCTGAACTCCTCTCAGTGTGTGTGTCTGTTTTCTTTCAGTAGCTCAAACACTGTGACCAATCTAAAACGAACAAAATAAGAGGTATATGTTTACCCAAGACAGATGCCTTCAGGTGGATCACCATAAAAAGTTTCTCTCTCCCCCCAACATTCAGGGTGAAGGTTCCGCTGGACCGGTGCAAGACTTTCTATAGGCCCTCATACGGTCACTGTAGCGGTGCACCTTGTGGTCCCCTCTGCACGAAAACGAACTGGGTTGAGTCAAGCTCTTTGGGGAGATGAAACGGCTGGGTGCCGTGACATGCTGATGGTGGGGAGTTAGGGAGGCCAGTCGCCTGCGTAAGTCCAACAGGTTTTTGTTGGTGACCATGGTGTCAGGGTCTAGGCCAAAAAACTCATCCAGCAAGGAAAGCAGTGCACCAAAACCAAGGAGATGATTGTGGACTTCAGGAGGATGTCAGGGGAGCATGACCCAGTCCTCATCGAGGGCTCAGTAGTCAAGATTTTCAAATCCCTGAGCATCAACATCTCCGAGGATCTGTCCTGGAGCATCCATGTTAATGTAATCATGAAGCTGGCTCACCAGTGGCTATAGTTTGTGAGGTATTTGAGGATATTCAGTATGTCACTAAAATCTCTCAAAAACTTCTACAGGTATATCATGGAGAGTATTCTGTCTGGGTGGTTGCATCACTATCTGGATGGAGGCACCGACTCTCAGGCAAGAAAAATACTCCAGAGGGCTGCTAAATCGGCCTGCGACATTACAGGCACCAAACTTCACTCCATCAAGGATGAGGTGATGCTTATGGTAGATATGGATTATTATCAGTGTAAAAGATTGATAAAGTTTAAGTTCAAAATTATGCAATTGTGGCTGTGAGCAGTGAGAGAAACACAGCCACCACGTTGAGGGTCGTTAACGATTGTTTTTATTCCAATTCAGCCCGGCCCTTTAAGGGCAGCACGAGCTCAGTCACCTGGTGCATTATGACGTCATAATCACTGCCCAGGGTCCGCGCTGGAAGGGAACCTGGAGTCAGAGAGAAACCTCTGATTATGCCATTTCCCCATGGCTGCCCCACCATGCGGTGATACAAGTGGGGCCAGTTCACCATGAGAATGTGCACCACCACACAATCCCCCCCAGAACCAGGAAAGCATCCTGTCGCTTTGGCGGCCAGCCCGGCGCTTGGGCGTGGCCGTCTGGACCAGCTGTGATAAGTCCAGATGGGATGCTGTTATGGAAGATTCTAACTGTGTTTTTTACTTTTGCAGCCTTTGCTTCTGGAAGGCTGAGAACCTGCTTATTTTTAGAATCAGCAGACATAAGCTAAATTCCACCGAAGGGCCAGAGATGCTGTTATCTGACGAATGGACATCTGTGTACCAAGAACATTTAATCTTCCTGCTTGTTTTGGTCACAGACTGTCAGAGGCCTAGCCTTGATGCAAAATAAACTATTGTATTCAAAGTGATGAGCTGAAAATTATGTTATTCGATAGAAGCCTAGTATGCTAGCTTGCTCACTTATCTTTCTTGCTGTTCTGGGAATAGGTGCTTGGGTAAGCAGTTTTTGGGTAATATAAGCCATGGTCCCACTGCTGAAGTTTAAGACTCTCCGAGAGGTGGCAACATCTCTCAGCAAGAAGAACTTCTAGAGTCCAGCCAACGTCCCGGTCGGGGGAGGTGGAGAAGCTCCTACCAGCGCCCTGACAACCTACTACAAGTGTGCAGTCGTTGCCTCACTTCGGCAGTTGGGACCAGTCCAAGCGTTGATAAGTATAGTTGGGAAGGGCTTGCATATTGTAGTTCGAAATCAGCTTTTTAATTTGTAATAAACATTTGTATAATCTGAACTCTCAGTGTGTGTGTCTATTTTCTTTCAGTAGCTCAAACACTGTGACCAATCTAAAACGAACAAAGTGAGAGGTACAAGTTTACCCAAGACATAAGTTAAGAGGGGAACAGTGTACAAAAGTGATGGGGAGGCTCAGTAGGACACACACCATCTATGAAAAGCAAAAGGCAGTCAAAATTTCAGCTCAAGCCTTTCTTCAGGAGTGGCTAATATCAAGCATATGCCTGAAAAGTAAATGTGAGGGAGGGAAAGGAAGGCTTACAGGGTAACAAGAGGTGGATAGAGATGAGAGGGAAAAGAAGCTGCGGAACAGGGCAGAGAGTAAAGGATACGAAGAGAAGGGGATTGGGAGCTAGAGGAGGGAGACAGAGGGATGAGGGAAAGAGAGAGACCGGTGGGGGGGGGGGGGTTGTGAAAGGAAACAGGACATCCATACTGATTGGAAACTGCTGAGATGGAATGCAGTAAGAAACTGTGGCACTCCCAGAGCTGCTGTAATGGCAGCACTGCTGGAGGGAGACACAGCACTTCCCCGTAGGGTCAAACCACCCAGTATGACAGCAATCAGCTCTGCACAGGATTGAAATGGCCTGTTGAAGGAGTTGACGGTGGTTTATTTTAAAATCCTGTGATGGCAGGACATAGGCCTAAGATGGTGGCACCTATGATCGGCAGCATCCATGATGGGATGCAGGCACCAGGGAGGCAGAGGGGTGGTGCAGGGTACCAGAAAACAGGGAGGCCAGCCTCGCTTGAGAAGGAGAAGTAGAGTTGATGACTCACGGATGGTGACCATGGTGGTGGACAGCAAGAGGCTTTGAGGTTGAAGAACACACAGCTGTCAATATATTGGTGAGTTGAGGCAAGTAATGTATGTTGGCTGTGGGCTGCGGGCGACTGTGGTCAAAGGACTTGCACCATGCTGCAGACTGCTGGAGAGTTGCTCAAGGGGTACCAGGATGCAGTAGGGTGCCAAGGGCACTGAGGGCTTCCTCATTGCGTCAGAGGTTTGGATCTAGAGCTTGGTTTGCCAATGGTTTGGACTGAAGTTTGTGTGGTTACAGTTACAGGAGGCAAATCCATGGACACTCAATAGCCTTTTCATATTCGGCATCCACATGAAGGCTGACTAAAAGCAGAATGAAAAGGTATTTCGTACCTTTCATGTAGGCCCAGTAAAGCCTGCTCCAATATCCCTTTTCAGCCTGGAGGCAGCTAGGGGTTCAGGAGGCATGGCTACTGGTGCCATGACGCCATACACACATACCGAGCAATAGCTGACTTTGTTACACATAATGGCCCACATAGCTGGAACCACTCTGCGTTTCCCAGAATGGTTCCAGCTGCATGAGGGACTATGGGTAGGGAAGACGACCATTGCTGTGCCACGTTTTGAGTTGCTGGTGTCATCGAGCAGCTCCAAAGGCCATAAGCAGCCGGGTAAGATGCCGGAAGACAGAGCGGAAGTGGGGCTGTCGCAGCCTGTTCCTGACTGCCCCGCTTCTGCCACTCCGATGGTCCCCATTGGCTGCCCCTGCCCTGAGGGGGTCATAGAGTGTGAGGGGTGAGTGAGTGGGAGAGAGAAATGTGAGATGGTTCACAGGCTGACGGTGTCACCACGATGTCAGCAAACCACATCTAGCCAGCCGCTTGCAGCGGCAGTACATTCATGATGCATGGCGGAGTGCTCAGCTCCACTGCTGACACTACCTTAGACAGGGATTGGAGTCGGCAACTTGGAGCCAGTGAGGGAGCATTCATGGCAGTAAATGTTCCGATGTGAGGGCAGAGACTCTCCGCCTTAACGTTCGGATATTTTTTTTTCTGCTTTTTGAAAGGACCTAGTGACTTTGTGTGCATTCTTTTTTGTTTCTCCTTCTCTGACTGTAAGGGGTATCAAGCAAATTTTGTTCCTTCATTTTACAGATGACCGCAAATTCCCTTTATCCTTTTTCGCAATAAAGATTGTAGGAATGGCAGGTACTGCCACAGTTACCGAATTGAATAACTGCAGTGCACTTTGCAGCAGGCTCCTCCCACAATGAATTCCTTTTGAATATAAAGTGAGGCAAAATCCTTAAGCTTCTTTCAAGATACAACTGGTTGTCAGTATGGTTGCAATCTTTATCTGAAAAAGCTTGCTATTCGGCTCAATTCATCTGTTCTTATCCTTAATTGACTTGCTCAAGCACAGTGACTATTTGTGAATTTTACACTGATATTCATACAGAGCAATTAAATCCCCATGCACTGTACTGAATCAAATCACTCACTGGAACTTAGCAGAAGCGGCTCCAAAAGTACACAGGTCCGACTGCACAAATTGACAGAAGATGAATTTTTACTCAAAATAAAACTCCTGTTCTTTTAAGCTATTATTTATTGATTGAACATCTGCTAAACTCTGCTTACGGGGACCTATTTGTGTGTAAAGTGTATCATTGAGAAAGATTTTAACCACAACTCTCCACACAAACATTGCCTAATGATTTAGGATCAGCACCATGACATTCTGGGAACAGAAGTACCATTACTGAGATGATTATTGATGAAACATGACATTGAATCTATTCCCAGAGATGAACTGGGAGAGAAACAATGGATCTCAATTGTATTTTCCTCGTAAAGAAATGTGAAGCTCCTCAATTTCTTTTCTATTGAAATTTTAATTGCCTCTACATTCTAAGTCATGAGGCATTAACTGTAATGTTCGTTTCTTGGTAAGCAAGAAAGTCTGCAGATTATAGTATGCAACAGGTTATGCAATATCCATGGAAAGCAAAAGATTATTTTTTGACACACCTGAAAAAGCACTCCGACCCAAACCATTAACTGCTTTTGCTTTTCATGGGTGCATTTTAAGCAACTCCGTACTTCTGTAAATGTGAACTCAGACACGGATGAAATATCCATCAGCCTGTTGGCAAGTTCAAATAAACAAGAACAAGATTTTCTTTGTAAAATTAATGGACTTGCTAAATTCAAAATGGTGGCTGTCTTCATTAAAAAAGGTTACAAACTGCAAAAGCAGCACAATTAAAATGTCACTATTTGAGAAACAAATATGTTTATATGGTGACTTTGAGCTAAGGTGAAGTCCTAGAAAATCCAGGCACATATTCAAAACTAAAGTAACACTAATGCACACAAGAGGCCATTATTATTACCTTTTTTTAAATTTAGACAGTCAGCAGAGTAACAGGCCATTTAGCCCATAAGTCGATGCCACCCATTTACACCCAATTAACCTACAAATCCCAGTACGTTTTAAAGAGTGGGAGGAAACCAAATCCCCCCCCCCCCCGGGGAAAACCCACGCAGGCACAAGGAGAATGTACAAACTCCTTACAGACAGTGCGTAACAGTGTTGCGCCAGCAACTACGCTAACCATGCAGCCCAATATGGTCAATTATTGAAGAGAGAGACAGAGAGAGGAAAAGAAAAACATTAAAATCACACCTGACTAAACTTGGATCATTGACAAGGAGGCCCAAAATCATAGGTTTACGTCGGTCAACAGCATCGTGGACTAAAAAGACTGTATTCTGCTGTAATACTCTGAATTATAGCAGAAGCCTATAAATTAATGCATGGAAAACCTTTCAAACTCTTCTGTTAAGCAAGTAGTTGAAATTTTCAGCCTTTAAATTGAAGCAAGGACACAAAAGACCCAAATTTAATTTGTAATGATAGAGATGACTCATTTTGTTGTATCGTGCAGACAATAATTATATCAATTTACTGAATTTCTTCAGTTGCCCAAAGAACCATTTAGAATCATTGAACCATAAAATGCTACAGTACAGAAAACAGGCCATTTGGCCCTTCTAATCTGTGCTGAAATATTATTCAACTAATCCCATTAATATACACCCAGTCCATAATCTTCCAGATCTCTCTCATAACATAACATAACATAACAATTAGAGCACAGAAACAGGCCATTAGGCCCTTCTAGTCCGCACCGAACCAAACACTCCTTTCTAGTCCCACCTCCCTGCACAATGCCCATAACCCTCCATCTTCTTCACATCCATATACCTGTCCAACCTTTTCTTAAATAATACAATTGACTCCGCCGCCACTATTTCTCCCGGAAGATCATTCCACACGGCTACCACTCTCTGAGTAAAGAAGTTCCCCCTCATGTTACCTCTAAACCTCTGCCCCTTAATTCTTAACTCATGTCCTCTTGTTTTAATCTTTCCTCCTCTTAACGGAAATAGTCAATCCACATCCACTCTGTCTATCCCTTTCATAATCTTAAATACTTCTATCAAATTGCCTCTCAACCTTCTACGCTCCAAAGAATAAAGACCCAATCTGTCCAATCTCTCCCTATACTCTAGATGCTTAAACCCAGGTAACATTCTGGTAAACCTTCTCTGCGCTCTCTCCACTCTGTTTATATCCTTCCTATAATTAGGCAACCAGAACTGCACACAGAACTCCAAATTAGGCCGCACCAACGTCTTATACAATCTCAACATCACCTCCCAACTCCTATATTCCATGCAATGATTGATAAAGGCCAGCATACTAAAAGCCTTCTTCATCACCCTATTCACGTGAGTTCCTACCTTCAGGGAACGATGTACCGTTACTCCTAAATCTTTCTGCTCTTCTGTATTCCTCAATGCTCTCCCATTTACCACATATGTCCTATTCTGATTCTTCTTACCAAAATGAAGCACCTCACACTTATCAGCATTAAATTCCATCTGCCATTTTTCAGCCCACTTTTCTAAGCAGCCCAAATCCCTCTGCAATCCTTGAAAACCTTCTTCATTATCCACTATTCCACCTATTTTAGTATCGTCTGCATATTTACTAATCCAATTCACCACCCCATCATCTAGATCATTAATGTATATAACGAACAACAATGGGCCCAGTACAGATCCTTGAGGCACACCACTGGTCACCGGCCTCCAACCTGACAGACAATTATCCACTACCACTCTCTGGCCTCTCCCTTTCAGCCAATGTTCAATCCATTTGACTATCTTAAAATTTATACCTAAAGACTGCACCTTCCTAACTAACCTTCCATGTGGTACCTTATCGAAGGCCTTACTGAAGTCCATATAGACAACATCCACTGCGCTACCCTCATCCACATTCCTAGTCACCTCTTCAAAAAATTCAATCAGATTGGTCAAACATGACCTTCCTCCCACAAATCCATGTTGAGTGCTCCTGATCAGACCCTGTCTATCCAGATGTTTATAAGTACTATCTCTAAGAATTTTCTCCATTAATTTACCTACCACAGACGTCAAACTTACAGGCCGATAGTTGCCAGGCTTCCTCCTTGAACCCTTTTTAAATAACGGAACCACATGCGCAATACGCCAATCCTCCGGCACTATCCCCATCTCTAATGACATTTGGAAAATTACCGCCAGAGCCTCTGCTATTTCCTCCTTCACTTCTCTCAATGTCCTGGGGAAGATCCCGTCTGGTCCCGGAGACTTATCCACCTTTATATTCTTCAAAAGCCTTAAAACTACACCTTTTGTAATCTCTATATTCCCCATATTTACCCAATTTGCTTTTTTTTATCTTACATCTCCCAATATCCTTCTCCTTAGTGAATACCGAAGAAAAGAAACTGTTCAATATCTCCCCCATTTCTCTATGCTCCACACACAGTTTTCCGCTCTGATTTTCTAAGGGACCAATTTTGTCTCTAGCTTTCCTCTTACCATTAACATATTTGTAGAACTCTTTTGGATTAGTTTTCACCCTGTTTGCCATAGTTTTCTCGTACCTTCTTTTAGCTTTCCTAATTCCTCTCTTAAGATTCCTCTTACATTCAATGTATCTTTCAAACATCTCCTTAACTCCATGCTTCTTATATCTAATGTACGCCTCCCGTTTTCTTCGAAACAAGTTTCCAATATTCTACCCAATATATTCCTGTGAAGGTTGAGGAAAGTCCAGCTTGCACCCTCAATTCTCACTCCATTTTACAGGGAATGCATTGAGAGCATCCTATGTAATTGTATCACCGTCTGGTTTAGGAACTTCACCATCCCAGAACACAAGTCCCTGCAGCAAATAGTAAAGACTGCTGAGGAGATTATTGGGGTCTCTCTCCCTGCCATAATAGACATTTATAATGGCTGTTTTTTGTGGAAAACCATAAACATTGTGAAGGACTCCACATACCCCTCCCACAATATATTCTCTCTCTTCCATCCGGGAAGAGATTCGAAAGCTGTAAGGCTTCTGAACTCTGGGGACACAGGGTGAGCATATGTAACATGATATCTATAAGTGATATGTTATTTATTAAAAGAAGTTTCTGATGTAATTTATCTATGTAAATAACCAGCTTAATGGTACTGAGAAACGCTATCTTGTTTTCCGTGTACACTGCAATGGTTATGGTATGAATGACAAATAACTGGACTGACTTGACTTATTCTTAAAACTTAAGAGTGAGCCCACATTTACCATGTCAGATGGCAGCTCGTTCCATATTCCCACCACTGTTTGAGTGAAGAAGTTCCCCCTAATATTCCCCCTGAACCTTTCCCTTTTCATCCTTAAGGCATGTCCTCTTGCATTTATCTCTCCTAATCTAAGTGGAAAAAGCCTATTTGCATTTATTCTGTCTATGCCCCTCACAATTTTGTAAACCTCTATCAACTCTCTCCTTATTCTTCTACCCTCCAAGGAATAAAGTCCTAATCTGTTTAATCTTTCCCTGTAACTCAACTCCTGAAGACCAACAACATCCTAGTAAACCTTCTCTGCATTCTTTCAATCTTACTGATATCCTTCCTATAGTTAGATAACCAGACCTGCACACAATAATCTAAATTTGACTTCACAAGTGTTTTCTGCAACTTTACCATAGCAACCCAACTCCTGTACTCGGTACTTTGATTTATGAAGGCTAAGATGTCAAAACCTTTCTCTACAACCCTGTCTACCTATAACAGCACTTTCAGGGAATTATGTATCTGTATTCTGAGGTCCCTTTGTTCCTTCACACTCCTCAGTGCCCTACAATTTATTGTGTATTTCCTCCTTTGATTGGTCCTTCCAAAATGCAACACCTCACACTTGTCTGCTTTAAATTCCATCTGCCATTTTCTGGCCAATATTTCCAGTTGGTCCAGATCCCTCTGCAAGCTTTGAAAGCCTTGCTTTCTGTCCACACTGCCTCTTATCATAATGTCATCAGCAAATTTGTTGATCCAATTTATCACATTATAATCCAAATCATTAATATAGACAACAAACAACAATGAAATCAGCACCAATTCTTGAGGCACACCACTAATAACAGGCCTCCAGTCTGAGACTTAATCATCCACTACCACTCTGTCTTCTCCCATTCAGCCAATTTTGAATCCAGTTTACAACCTCTCTGTGGAGATTTAGTTTCTGAACCTTCTGAACTAGTCTCCCATGTGCGACCTTGTCAAAGGCCTTACTAAAGTAAATGTAGACAACATCCACAGCCTTTTCTTCATCTATTTTCTTGGTAACCTCCAACAACTCTCTTCTCTTTGGCTTGGCTTCGCGGACGAAGATTTATGGAGGGGGTAAAAGTCCACGTCAGCTGCAGGCTCGTTTGTGGCTGACAAGTCCGATGCGGGACAGGCAGGCACGGTTGCAGCGGCTGCAGGGGAAAATTGGTTGGTTGGGGTTGGGTGTTGGGTTTTTCCTCCTTTGCCTTTTGTCAGTGAGGTGGGCTCTGCGGTCTTCTTCAAAGGAGGTTGCTGCCCGCCAAACTGTGAGGCGCCAAGATGCACGGTTTGAGGCGATATCAGCCCACTGGCGGTGGTCAATGTGGCAGGCACCAAGAGATTTCTTTAGGCAGTCCTTGTACCTTTTCTTTGGTGCACCTCTGTTATGGTGGCCAGTGGAGAGCTCGCCATATAACACGATCTTGGGAAGGCGATGGTCCTCCATTCTGGAGACGTGACCCATCCAGCGCAGCTGGATCTTCAGCAGCGTGGACTCGATGCTGTCGACCTCTGCCATCTCGAGTACTTTGACGTTAGGGATGAAAGCGCTCCAATGGATGTTGAGGATGGAGCGGAGACAACGCTGGTGGAAGCGTTCTAGGAGCCGTAGGTGATGCCGGTAGAGGACCCATGATTCAGAGCCGAACAGGAGTGTGGGTATGACAACGGCTCTGTATACGCTTATCTTTGTGAGGTTTTTCAGTTGGTTGTTTTTCCAGACTCTTTTGTGTAGTCTTCCAAAGGCACTATTTGCCTTGGCGAGTCTGTTGTCTATCTCTATAAGATTTTTTAAACCCTACCTACCATACACAAAGCCATGTTGATTGTTATTAATCAGCCATTGGCTGTCCAAATACTTAAATATCTGATTTCTCAGATCATCCTCCAATAATTTACCTACTATGATGTCAGGCTCACCAGCCTGCTATTTCCTGGTTTACTTTTGGAGCCTTTATTAAACAATGCAAGAACATGAGCTACCCTCCAAACCTCCAGCACCTCACCCATGGCTCAAGATATTGTAAATATTTCTTCCAGAACTCCTATAATGCTATAATGTCTCACTAGTTTCCCTCGAGGTCTAAGGGAATATTATGACATGCCCAGGGGATTTATCATCTTTTATTCGCTGTAAGGCAGCAAGCACCCCCTCCTCTTTAATCTCTATATGTTCCATGCCACTAGTTCAAGTTCAAGTTCTTTATTTATATAGCGCATTTTTTCCACACTTCCATTGACCAAAGTGTTGTACAAACTAAGACAATTAATCGAAACCAGTACAACTATTTACAGAACAATGGATTAAAATGTTATAAATAGACAATTGTAGTGAATAGTCCAACACTTTCGTAGGTTCGGAATATACAAAGAGTTTCAGACGTTAAACACTAATGATAGAAGGTATTTTTTAACCTAAATTTAAAGAAGTTGAGGGAGGGTGCTAGTTTAATAGTCAGGGGAAATCTGTTTCCCTTCCTTCCTTATACATTATGCGAGTTTCCTGAGTAAATGTTGATACAAAAAAAACCTGTTTATTATCTCCCTCATTTTGTGAGGCTCCTTAGATAGATGACCACTCTGATTTTCTATGGGACCAATTTTATCCCTTAATATTCTTTTACTTTTAATATACTGTAGAAACCCTTTGGGTTTACCTTCACGTTATCTATCTAAGCAACCTCATGTCTTCTTTTTGCCTTCCTGATTTCCTTCTTAAGTACTTTCTTATATTCGATATACTCTTCTAGTACCTCATTTGCTCTTTGTTGCCTATACCTGCTATACACCTCTCTCTTCTTAACCAGATCACTTATATCCCATGAAAACCAATGTCCTCTAAGCCTGTTAACTTTGCCTTTAATCCCGACAGGAAGATGCAAACTCTGCACTCTTAAAAAATTGCCTTTGAAGGCCTTCCACTTCCTGAACTCATCCGAATCCACTCTTCCCAGATCCTTTCTTAGTTCCACAAAATTGACTTTTCTCCAATTTAGAATCTCAACTCAAGGACCAAATCTATCCTTATAGATAATTAATTAAAACTAATGACATTATGTTCATTGACCCAAAATATTCACCTACACATATTTCTGTCATATAACCTGTCTGGTTCCATAATAAGAAATCAAGTACTGCATCCTCTCTCGTGGGTACTGTAATGGATAAATATTGGGAGAATTTGGTAGGAATAGAGTGGGTTACATTTTGAAACAGATCTTATATAAAGGACTAAAGAATTCATATTCAGTGAACTTTACAGAAACAATGAAGAATACCAGGCACATTTCACAAGTAGGTGCTAATTGAAATGACATCATGAAATTAATAGACCATTGTCAAGGAGGAGACAAACTAGCTGTTTGCAAGTACCTACAGAGATAGGTCTCACCTGGGTTTTGTTTACCTAAGACAACAGCTTGACCAAGTGACCAAGAGGGAGAACTCCTGTGGTTTGCTGAAGAAGGTGGAGATATTTGCAAATGAGTGAGTCACATGGGCTTTCTAGCAGTTTGAGTTGAAGAGAGAGATAGAGAGAGAGAGAGAGAGAGAGAGAGAGAGAGGTGAGACCAAGCTCAACAAGCTCTCTCAGCCAGTGTGTGTGTGATACTGAAAGAGTCTGAACACAGTCACGCCAGGAACAAGCCAGGAAAAGCTGGTGGGAAACAGAAAGCTCCAGAGTGGTGGATGGCTGGGAGTTCTATCTGTCTGATGTTTCTCTTGGAATAACAGGAACAGAAAGAAACTCTGTGGTAGCCTGAAAGCAAAAAAGGTTGTCATCTGGAGAACCCTGATGGGGCAAGTTTCATCAGCGAGACATTGAGGTGACTAATGGTGGTACCTCGGTTGTGGAAATCCAGGAACAACAAATCTCTCTCTTCAAACCCTACATAAACCTTCCTGAGTGGTAAACATTTACCTTTCGAGCACCAAAGCCTGATGAACTTTATGCATGCTAAATTTTGTGCACAGTTCAAGAATTGCCTGCATCCAGAGAACTTGGAAGAGGGAGAAGTGAGATTTAACTGTGAACCAAATAACTTTTCTTAAATTTACACACACATCATACATGTGTGCTTAGAATTAGAAGGGGGTTAATTTGGGTTAGTTAAAGGTTGATTCTATTTTCATATTTAAAGTTAATTAAAAACAACTTTTGTTTAAATAATAATTTGTTGTGGTGAATATCTATTGCTGCTGGGTTTTGGGGTCCTTTGGGCTCGTAACAGTACATCTATACATTGATTTAGAAAACTTTCCTGAACATATTTTACAAACTTCAAGTCATCCAACCCTTTTACAGTATATGAGTCTCAGTTAATATGTGGAAAGTTAAAATCTCCTATCACAACTTCTGTTTCTTGTGTTGTTCTGCTATTTCTTCACAGAGTTGCTCTTCCAACTCTCTCTGACTATTGTGTGGTCTATAACACCTTTCCTATTCCTCAGCTCCACCCATACAGCCTCTGTAGATGAGCTCTCTGGACTGTTCTCTCTAAGCACAGCTGTGATATTTTCCCTGACCAGCAATGCCATTCCTCCCCCCATCACATCTGAAACAACAGAACCCCCGAACATTGAGCTGCCAGTCCTGCATCCAAGCCTCACTAATAGCAATGGTGTCATAATGCCATGTCTCAATCTATGCCCTAAGGTCTTCTGCTGTTCCGACAATACTCTTTGTTTTGAAGTAAAAACACCTGGGAATATTTCTATCATGTACAAACCTTTGATATCTGTCTATATATTCAGTCTCTGTATGACCTTTATCCTCCTCCACCTCACTATATGCTCTAGCACCTGGTTCCCATCCCCCTAAAAATCTAGTTTAAACCCCCTCTCCCCCCTGGATTTGCACCAGCAAAACTACCCACAAGGATGTTAGTCCCCATCCAGTTCAGGTACAAACCATCCCATGGAACAGGTCCAACCTTCCCTGGAACAGAGCCCAATTGTCCAAAAGCATGAAGCCCTCTCTCCTGCACCATCCCTTTAGCCACAAATGACAAAAAAAAACAACCAATTAGCCGGAATGATCTACAGAAAATGAAATCTTCTTTAAATAGACGGACTTTCATAGAACAAGTAATTTTGCCAGTGATGCCCTAGGCTATGTCCACTACCATTTGTATGGCTTTACACTCAGGCATATTGGTGTCCCCATACCAGTCCGTGTTGTAGCTGATCAGCACACTTTCCACCACGCATCTGTAGAAATTTTCCAGCGTTTCCGATATCATACAAAACCTCCACAAACTTTGCAAAACTAAAATTATTGCATTGAAAATAAGAGCGGAGTGCCAAACAAGCACAGAATTAGAATTATTTGAATGGAATTATTCAGAACCAACAGATTTTGTTAGTGTCACACCAGCCTTCCTCAATCACCTTCTAATCATACCTTCATTTATTTCTCTCTAATGTAGCTTCTGAATACATCAGTGTTGGCCACGTCAACCATTCATGACATCACGCTGCAGATTTCAATCAGTCTGAGGTAAGGAGGTTTCACGTGGTTTCCTTAACTGGCTCTGGTCAACATAGAGGAGCTAGTGACAGAAGTTCAGAGCTTCGTACAATACAGAAGAAGCTGTTCAGCCCAACTCATTCAATCAAATCATTGGGCATTTTGGACAAGTTTAATTTACCTCATTTTGGTCCAAATCATTTCAAACATATTTTGAACATGTTAATTGTAGTTTCTGTGGGTAGCTTGTTCCAGATATGGTCTCACTTCCAAGTGAAAAGTTTCCCCTCAAATCTTGCAAATCTCTTCCTCACATCTTAAAGCTTGGAAAAAGACCCATGAGCAATCATGTCTTTCATGATTTTATATATTTCTATAAGGTCATTTCAGCCTCCTGTGCTCCAGGGAATATTGACCCAGACTTCATCCTTCAGGTCCTGGTAACATTGTGGTGAATCTTTACAGCAGTGAGCCAAGTGGTCAGTCCTTTTGAAAACACCAAATGCAATTAATGCAATCATTGCCAGAATATTACACATTAAAAGCAGAAAATGCAAATAATACTGAGGTCAGGACACATCTGTGGGAGGGGAAAAACAGAATAATACTGAATATTATTTAAAGGGTGAAAAACTACAGCATGCTGTTGTACAGAGGGACTTGGGAGTGCTTATGCATGAATCGCAAAAAGTTAGGTTGCAGGTGCAGCAGGTTATTAAGAAGGCAAATGGAATGTTGGCCTTCATCGCTAGAGGAATTGAATTCAGGAGTAGGGAGGTAATGTTGCAACTGTATAAGGTACTGGTGAGACCGCACCTGGAGTACTGTGTCCAGTTCTGGTCTCCATATTTGAGGAAGGATATACAGGCTTTGGAGACGGTCCAGAGGAGGTTTACTAGGTTGATCCCTGGGATGAAGGGGTTGACTTATGATGAAAGATTGTCATTTAGGATTGTATTCACTCGAGTTCAGAAGAATGAGAGGAGATCTTATAGAAACATATAGGATTATGAAGGGTATGGATAGGATAGATGTAGGAAGGTTTTTTGAGCTGGACGGGGAAACTAAAACGAGAGGACACAGTCTCAAGATTCAGGGGAGTAGATTTAGGACAGAGATGAGGAAAAATAGTTTTTCCCAGAGAGTAGTGAATGTTTGGAATTCTCTAACCAGGGAAGTGGTTGAGGCTACCTCATTAAACATATTTAAAATTCGGTTAGATAAATTTTTACATGATAGAAGAATTAGGGGATATGGGGAGAAGGTAGGTAGGTGGAGTTAGGTCATAAATTATATCAGCCATGATCGTATTGAATGGCGGAGCAGGCTTGATGGGCCATTTTTGGCCTACTCCTGTTCCTACTTCCTATGTTCCTATGTTCCTATGAACCATTGTTTCAGGTCAGGGACCTTTCATCAGAACTATAAAAGGAGGGGCGTGGCAAGATGGCGTAGAGGACAGATGTGCAGTCTTAATCCTCCCCAGCCAGTATTTTTAAGTACCCGTGTTTAAACTTTAATTTAGGTATATAAATGCTTTAATTTTGTTTTTGAATATATCAGTTGTCTATAATGGAGACTAATATTAAAAAACCTAAGGTTCAACTGTCCAGCTGGAAACACGGAGCTGTCATCAGGAGCCTCCAAGCCACTGAGAACTCCAGCCAGGTTGAATATTATGCCGGCACCAGTCTTCTCCCTGCAAGATGGCGCTGGCTTGTTGAAGAAATCGACCAATGACCCGCGTGTTCGCGAAGTTGGGAGCATGGCAAATCCAATGGAACAAGGAACTCTTGGGCCCGCACTGCCTTCGGGGGCATCGGTGATGCGCTGGAAGGCACTGGAGACTGCCCCTGCACAGCCTCTCGCTCTGCTTCCAGGGTCTGGGATCTGTTAGAACGTGTGAGGGCTGCGGGGGTGCCCAAGTCATCAAATGGCTCAAATGCAATCTACAATGTCTGAAGATTTATCTACACTTAAGAGAGATGTTAATAAATGCCTTAATTCAGTATGTGGTACAGGAGAAATTTTTTTTTAAAATTGAGACAGATTTTTCTGAATGTAAAGAGCAAGTTCAATGTAATAAATAAAAAAATAGAAAAGGTGGAAGATTCATTCATGGATTGGGGAATTCAGAAGAGAGAATTATTTTTAAAAAATTGATTCATTGGAAAACCAAAGCCAGAAAATAATGTAAAATTGTGGCCCTTCCGGAAGATATGGAAGGTGTACGGACCTGATTAAAAAAATTTAAGAATTGGATCCCTGAGATGATAGGTAAAGAGTTCTTTCTGGATGGTTTGGTACTGGAAAGGACGCATAGAGTGTTGAGGAGGATACCGTTACCAGGTCAACCATCATGAGCAGTGTTAATTCGGTGCTTGAATTATCAGGATAGAGAAATGATTTTACGGTTGACAGTACAGAAGGCAAGACAAAGTCAAACCCAATTTATGATTCTATGCCGATTTGAGTCAAGATATTATCAGATGTCGACATGAGTTTAATTCGGCCAAGGATGTGCTGTGGCGGAAAGGATATAAATTTGCTTTACGATATCCTGCAGTGTTGAAGGTTTTTTATGGCAATTATCTGTCTCAATTTTTATTTTTTTTTAAACTTTATTTATTCATTCAAAAAACAAATAATATATGATATATACAACAATTAAGCATAAACATGAATGTTATTTTTTATAGATATAAAAAAATGAGAAAAGAAAAGAACCCCCCCCCCTCAGCCAACTCTCCTAAGGAGAGCCATAAAGAAATAAAAATGAAAAAAAATTAAAGAAAAATTAAATATACATATTTATATCTAATCAATGTAAATTGAAATGTAAGTATTCTGAATATAATGACCACTTATTATAAAAAAATATAATTATCATGCAAAACATACATATTTTTTCCATTATTAAACAATATTTCATCTCATTATGCCATTCATTAAAATAAAACATATTTGTATCTTTCCACATACTAGCAATACATTTTTTCGTTACGAATAAAGCTAAATATACAAAAGCAAGCTGAAACTTATCTAATCCCAAGCCTTTCAGAGGTTGCAAACTACCCAATAAAAATACTGTAGGATCTAAAACTATTTTAATCTTATACAGATATTCTAAAAACAATTGAATTTTCTTCCAAAAAGATTGTATATGTATACATGACCAAATGGCAAGAAAATAGTTCCAACCTTATCACCACTTCTAAAACACAAGTCTGATTCATGAAAACCATACTTTTTAAATTTTTCAGGTGTTAAATATAATTGATGTAACAAATTATAGTTAATAATTGCATAATGGACATTTATCAATCAAGTTACACTATCATAACAAATATCTAACCAATCATCTTCGGAAAAAATAAAACCAGTATCCGCTTCCCATTTACTTTTAGATCTATCCCAACCCTTTTTATCCATACCATCCTGTAATATTTGATACATAGATGAAATATAACCCTTCTCTGGTACCTTCATAAGAAAAGTCTCAAATTTAGTCATTTCAGGTCAAATCATATCTCTACCAAACATACATCTTACCAAAGATCAAATTTGATAATATAGAAACAAAGAATTCTTATCAATACTAAAAGCTTCCCTCATCTGATTAAAAGATAAAAAATTACCCTCTTTAAAACAATCTCCCAATTTTTCACACCTTTAAATCTCCAATGCAATAAACTTTGATTATGTATTGAAAAAGGAATAAGTTGATTATTATACAATGGATTCAAAGCCGATAATTTACCCCTAGAGCCTGTCATTTTATTTTTCTTTATCCATAACTTCATTAAATGTTTTAATATAGGCTCATTATATTGTTGTAACAAATTTATATTCCATCTAAATAAAAGTTGATGCATTTCAAATTCAGAAATATTTGCCATCTCAATTTTGGCCCAACTGGGATGCCGTAACAAATCTATCAATGAACTAATAAATTTAAGTTGGGCTGCTTCATAATAATTTTGAAAATATGGTAAACGTAATCCCCCTAACTCATATTTCCAAGTTAATTTATTCAAAGCTACTCTCGAAAATTTACCTCTCCAGAAAAGCTCCCTAACCATTTTATTCAAATCTCGAAAAAAATATATTATTAAGTAAATACGGAATAGATTGAAACAAATATTGTATGCGCGGAAATATATTCATCTTAATTATATTTATC
Source organism: Narcine bancroftii (assembly GCF_036971445.1). NCBI lineage: Eukaryota > Metazoa > Chordata > Chondrichthyes > Torpediniformes > Narcinidae > Narcine > Narcine bancroftii. The sequence continues at coordinate 92,303,590 of NC_091469.1, forward strand.
CTACCCATTAAATTAATAGGTAAATCTTTCCATTTGATCAAATCTGTTTTAATTTTTTTCATTAATGGAACATAATTTCATTTATATAAAGATTGATAATTAACATTCAAAATTATACCCAAATATTTAATTCGATCAGTCCATTTCAAATTAATAATATTCTTATAAACTGAATAATCTCCTTCACTTACCGGTAATACTTCACTTTTTTCCCAATTAACTTTATATCCAGAAAGAGATCCATATTCAATTGAACACTCCTTCGAGTGCAAAAATGACTGAGCTGGGTTTATTAAATACACAAATACATCATCAGCAAATAAATTAATTTTATACTCCTCGTCTAAAACTTCCATACCTTGTATCTGTGTAGTTTGTCTTAACTGTCTCAATTTTTTGAGAATGATCATGACGCATTGGTTTTTGCTAATTCGTTACCGGATTTATGTGGTCAGGGAAGAATTTCACCATTGTCACCGAAAAAAAGGGCCAATGGACATGGTAATGGACAGAATGGAAAGAACAGGAAGAATGGGAAAGATGGGAAGAAGGAGGCTTTGACACACAGTCCTAGTGATGTTGAGGATTTGAATCAATCTTTGGGACTGGAGTCCCAGGGCTGAATATATTAACGATGTTGAATTACATTATTATATATATTGTATTTCTGGCTGGGGGAGGTGGGTGGCACTGATATCTTTGATAGTCATCTGCCGCTGGTAGGGTGTTCCACACAGTTTTTTAGGGAATTACTACCTTTGGGTGTTTTTTTTTCTTTTTTGGGGGGAATAAATTGTATTCCTTTTCATATTAACTTTTTATAACCTTAGGGGAGGGAGAGTAGATTTTGTTTGTTAACAGGAGGGCATTTTTTTTAAATATTACATGCTTATATTGATAGTTTATGAAAATGTCCAGTTTGAAATTTGCAACTTTTAATGTTCAGGGATTAAATAATCCAATTAAGTGAAAGAAAATTTTAGCTTAAATTAGGAAAATGAAAATTGATATTTCTTTTTTACAAGAAACACATTTGACTGAAAAAGAACATTTGAAATTGAAAAGAGATTGGGTTAGTCATGTTTTTTTTTTCTTCATTTAACTCTAAGGCAAAATGTGTAGTGATTTTAGTTCATAAGAATTTATCTTTGGAGTTACAGACTGTAGAGGGGAATGCTGGGAGGGTTTTAAAAGTGGACTGTAAATTTTTTAATGATCTCTGGACTTTACTCAATATCTACACACCTAATATAGATGATGAATGTTTTATTTCAGATGTTTTTTTTGTTATTAAGTCAAGCTAATGAAAATATGTTAGTTGGGGGAGATTTTAATCGTGTTTTGAATCCATTAATGGATAAATCCCCAAAATGTATAAAAAAATCAAAGATGGCAATACAAATTGGGGCTTTAATGAAACATTTAAATTTGGTAAATATTTGGAGAAGGATTAATCCTACAGAGAAAGATTTTTCTTTTTATTCTTCTAAGAATGATTCCATTTCTAGAATATATTTTTTTAAATATCGGCACATTTGCAGGGAAAGATTTTGCAGGCAGATTATAAAAGTAGAGTAATATCTGATCATTCTTTATTATTTTTTTCTTATGAAAGATCAGAGATGTTACGTTCATTTTATAGATGGAGGTTTAATACAATGTTGTTGAAAAAAAACTGAGTTTGTTGCTTTTAAGAAACAGATTGATTTTTCTCTTAACAGAAAATGTTAATTCTGTTCAAAGTAGATTTGTAGTATGGGATGTGTTAAAGGCTTATTTAAGAGGACAAATAATTAGTTATGCTACCAAAGTTAAGAAAGGGTATATGGCTGAAAGAATTAAATTAGAAAAGCAGATTGATGAATTGGATAAGGAATTTCAGAAGGGAGTAACGGAAGATCAGAAGATAGCTTTGACTAGATTGAAATTGAGATATAATACATTACAGTATTTGAATGTTTACTTAATCGAACTAAAGAACAATATTATGAGTGGGGTGAGAAGGTGCATAAAGTACTTGTGTGTCAATTAAAGAAGGAGCAGACTTTAAGGGTTATTAATGTTGTTAAAAAGTATTCAACAATTACCTATAAACCTAAAGAAACCAGTGAACAGTTTTATTCATTTTATAAAATATTATATATTTCTGAGGGTAAACAGGATAATGGATCTATTGATTCTTTTTTATCTACATTAAAGTTACCAGCATTAGATGAAGATGACATTATAGATTTGGAAGCTCCATTCACAGATCTGGAAATTAAGACCGCTATGATGGAAATGCCTAATGGTAAGTCACCAGATGACGGGTTTTCGGTGGAATTTTATAAAGTTTTTTATGAAGATTTATCTTCAGTGTTTGGGGAGGTATTACAACAAATTTATGAACATTACGAGTTACCAAAGTCTTGTTATAGTGCTTTAATTACTGTAATTCCAAAGAAAGATAGAGATCCATTAAAGGTGTCTTCGTATAGATCTATTTCTTTATCCAATGTGGACTATAAAATAATAGTTAGATTGTTAGCAAATCGGCTTGCTAAATATTTACCTAAATTGATACATGTAGATCAAACAGGTTTTATTAAAAATAGACATGCCTCAGATAATATTCTTTGACTAATTATTTTGACCAATGAATACCGACGGCAGCCCAACTTGATGTGGAAAAAGCTTTTGATAGGGTCGAATTGAATTTTTTTATTTAAGGTCTTGGAGAAGTTTAAATTTGGCCCTATTTTTATTGGCTGGGTTAAAGCTTTATATACAAACCTGACTGCTAGGTTGGTGACAAATGGACAGATTTTGTCATCATTTAAATTAATACGTTCTACTCGACAGGGTTGTCCATTGTCACCAGCCCTATTTCCATTGGTCAAATTACTCAATTTGTATGGCAAAATGAGCAGATACATGGGATGAGAGTTTTGGATGAAGAGTATAAGATTAATTTGTTTGCAGATGATGTTTTGATATATTGAACAAATCCGGAACAATCTTTGCCTCATTTACGGGAATGTTTATTACAGTATGGATCATTATCTGGGCATAAAGTTAATTGGGATAAAAGTGAAATTATACCAGTAGGTGAAGGAGATTATTCAGATTATAAAAAATGTTATTAATTTGAAATAGACAGATAAAATTAAATATTTAGGAATAATTGTGAATACTGAGTATCAATCTTTATATAAATTAAATTATGTTCCATTTTGAAAAAGATAAAAACAGACTTAATTAAGCGGAAAGACCTTCTGTTAACTTTAATTGGCCAGGTTAATTGTATTAAAATGAATATTTTTCTGTATATTCAATATTTGTTTCAATCAATACTGTGTTTTCTTACAAGGAACTTTGTCCAGGATTTAAATAAAACTACTAGGGAATTTTTATGGAAAGGTAAATTACCAAGGGTAGCATTAAATAAGCTTACTTGGAAGTACGCATTAGGTGGATTGCAATTACCTCATTTTCAGAATTATTATGAGACAGCCCAACTTAAATTTATTAGCGGTTTGATGGATTTGGATATTTCTCCAAGTTGGGCAAAAGTTGAGGTGGCATGTATTTCTGAAACTGCAGTAGATCAATTTATATTTTGGTGGAATATAGATTTATTATGGGAGTATAATATGCCAATATTGAAACATCTATTGAAGTTATGGACAAAAAAGTATAAGACTATAGGATCAAAAGGTAAATTATCTATTTTAATGCCATTATATAATAATCATCTTATTCCTTTTTCATTGTTTAATAGTCATTTAAAGAATTGGGATTTTAAGGGTATAAAAATATTGCAGGATTGTTTTGTAGAAGGTCAATTTCTTTTTTTTTACTAAATTGAAAGAGCGTTTTGATATTGCTGAAGCTTTTTTATTTGTTTATTATCAACTTCGGTCACAGGTAAAAAAGGTATGGTAGAAAGATGGCTTTACCTGTATTGTCGGAGTTTGAGCCTTTGATTTATTCTATGCCTAAAAAGGGTTATATTTCTGTTATGTATCAAATATTACAAGATAATATGGACAAGTCGGAACGGGAGAAATCTAAGTTTAAATAGGAGAATGATTTAACTTTTGTTTTTCCTGAAGATTACTGGATGGTTATGTGTCATAATAATGTTACTAGATTGATAAATGCACGATATGGAATGGTTAATTATAATTTTTTGCATCAGTTATATTTAGCTCCTGAGAAATTGAATAAATATTGCTTTAGTAATTCAGATTTCTGTTTTAGATGTGGTATGTGTGTTGGAACTTTTTTACATGCTGTTTGGTCCTGTATGTATGTACAACCACTTTGGGAAAAAATTGTGTCAATTTTGGAAAAATTGTATAAGATTAAGTTACCATTAGATCGATCTGTTTTTTTTTTTACTGGGTTATGTGATTCATTTAAAGAGATTGGGGTTGGATAAATTTCAAATTGCATTTGTATATTTTGCATTGTCCATAGCTTGAAAATGTATAGCAAGTACATGGAAGGATAATACAGTGATTAGTATAATGCAACGGCATAATTAAATGAAAGCTTGTATTGTTATGGATAAAATTACTTATGTTTTGCATGATAATATTTTGTTAATAAGTGGTCATTATATTTGGAATATATTCATTTAGAAGTACTTTGATTTATTTTATTCTTTTTTTAGTTTTTTTTTCAAATATATTTCTTTGGATCTCCTTAAGAGAGCTGGCTGAGGGATGGGGGGTTTCCTTTTTATCTCTCTTTATTTTCATATATATGAAAATTTTGTTGTGAAATGTAATTTGTATGTTTACCAATATTTTTTTAATAAATAAAGTTTGAATAAATACTATAAACCACAGAAGTGGTTTGACCTGAATGCTTCCAGCATTTTCTATTTTTATTTTAGATTTCTGACACACATTATTGTTTTTTTAATTATTATCACTCCATTCCTTGACTTTATTTGTATCTTATTTTCTCTGATTTGAATGTAGCATTTATGACATACTTGGCTAAATTACTCAAACCCTCACCACTTAAGGATATGACCTGTCTGGTGGGAAAAAAGGATAAAGCCAAACTGACAAACCCTGAACATGATAAATGGGGACAATAAAGCACCTGGAAAGACAAAGACAATTTATGTCCAAAGAAATAATTTAGCCTAGAAACCATAGGCTAATCATGAGCTGATTTGGTTTTATGATAGTGAGTTTATTGCCATATACATTGTACAATGTACATATGCACCAAAAATTCTTGAATTCTGTAGCTGAATTGGTACTTAGAAGCATATAATGCCACAGCACAGATAAAAGGCCATTCATCTCCTCTAGTCTGTGCCAACCATTATTCCACTAGTCTACCTGACCTGCTCGCATTCCATGACCATATTTCAAACAAAAAAAACCAAAAAAAAAACTACAATAGTATCATATTAAATTGCAAAAAAATTAATTCAAAAGATAGATAATAAACATTAAATGGCAAGGCTCTTTTTTTGTCCTGGCTCATCACTGTATGTTCCCCCTATTTTGGATTCCTGAAAGCAGAAATATTTTCTTTACCCCTGTCCTGTCCAGCTCCTTTATAATATTAAATTTGACTCTGTCATCCACAACTCCATTCCATTAAAAAAATAGCTGAGCATTATTTTCATTTTAAGGATCAATAGCCTTGTGTTTTGATTTGGCCAAATTTAATTTATCCATGAGATTAAGGTAATCCCCAACAATTCTTTCTGATTTCTACTTTCAACTGCACAATTCCAGAATTATCCTGCAGTGCATTATGCACAGGGAACATCCTAGCTAGGTTTTTACTGCACCTTCTTGCCACTTGTGAATGAGTGGTGGTGAAATGATTTCTAATTTTCCACCTGTCCAAGAAATATGAAGTACTTCATGGAGACACAGATTGAGAAATCAGCAGGTCCAACAGCATCCAAAGGAAGTAAAAGCCTATCAATATCATGGGCCCTGCATCATTCATAGTTCCCTTTAATACAACATGACCTGACAATTTTCACCAAACCTTTTGTGTATTGGACTAGACACCAGCATCTGCAGATTTTCTTGTTAGAATGAGATTGAAAACAGTTCATGCAGTGGACAGAAATAATTCCTTCTCTTTGTGGTATTTGGTGAAACCAACAATAATCCGTCTCTTTGTGAGGTGTTTGATGAGATTCGGGATGTCACCGAAGACTCTCGAAAACTTCTACAGGTATACTGTGGAGAGCATTCTGGCTGACTGCATCACTGCCTGGTATCACCTTGATACAGGCTGACCTGCTGAATATTTCAAATAGTTCCCAACTTGTTCCAGATTTCCAGCATTGCACTCCCCCAATTTACAACACAAGGCTTTTATTCCCCTCAACGAATCAGTACTAGAATGAATGAGGCACGTTCCTCAAATGTGTAAATTGTCTCTCATTACAAGACCGCAATCCCCCCCACCCACTCTATTGATTTGTCTGATATTTCCATTTCTTGTCTCTTTAAGTTCAAATGCTGAATTAGTGCCATTTAATGTTCAATGTGGCAAATGGTTTTTGCTTCAATTTCAGTCCCAGCAGGTATCATGTTGAGATTTTTTAAATTAATTTCCCTCCTGACCTTTAGCAGGCAGGAAGTTTTTGTTACTTGATATCAATCCCAACTCCCAGATGTAAAGCAAGAGTAATCTAGTGGAAAGAGCAAACCGGGAATATTTCTCTTTTGATTGCCAGCATTCAGGTACCAAGGTGACATTGCTATTCTCTTGTGTAAACTTGAAGCAAAGCTATCACAATGGATTCAAAAGTCAATGTCCAGTCAGAAGAATTCATTTGCAGTTAGACAAATATTCCTCTATTTGGACATTCTTATTGAGCAAACTCAAGAGAATATCCTACACAATTATTTTCTGAAATATCAATACTGTGACAGAATTGTGTTATTATTAATCTTTAGTTATAGAATATATATTTCTTAGAAAAAGCTTTGTGGGTGGATATGGATACAGATACGCAATTACACAGAGAGAAGCCATTTTCAGAGATGCCACATCTCCAAAACAAAGCAATAAAAATTAGAATTGAATGGTTCATTCAATTGCTGGAACAATAATGTTTGCTAAGGAGGAGTGCCTGTGTACAAAAAGAGAACATTTGATTCAATGTCCAGTAGACAGAGAGGAGTAATTTGCTTTCAAATTATACTATGAAGTAGTTTGAAGAAACTTAAAAGACATCAGTGATGTCATGCGATAAAGACATTTCAGAAATACATCTTTAATATTGCATAAAGAAACATCTGAAGTCAGAAATACTGTAGCCTCCTGTGAGAGAGGTACTGTTCTTGTTGTTTTCTCTTTACCCTGGCCTGGGGTTGTGAGATCTTTGTGTAGAGATCATAAGTACTGTAACCTCCATGAAAGAGAGGGAACTCATTCACATGAAGAAAAAACTACAAGAATTTTATGGGTTTTGAGAAGTCTGATCCCTCAAATCTGCTCCATAATTACTTTTAAGCAACAGTTTAAAGAATCTGAGTTTCAACACAAAAGCATTATGAGACTGAACTTTAAAATAATTTCTTCAGAATTACGCTGGAACTGTTATGGTTTTGTTACACACACACACACACACACACACACACACACACACACACACACACACACACACACACACACACACACACACACACACACACATACACACACACACATGCAAACATACATACATACATTTGTGCATAGTGGGGTTAAGTTAGAGTTAAGTTTAGATTAAAATTATTAATAAAAATATTGTTTTGAAGATACCATTGGCTTGGTGAATTTCTATTGCTGTTAGTCTAGGTCGGAACAATGCAATCAACTGTGACATAGTCCATTTTTCACTTGAAACATTCATTATTTGGGAGATAACATTTTTTTTTAATTTCTGTCCAAAGTGAGTATAAGATACAAACATAACAATGGAATATTTCACAAAGTAGTAACATGAACAACAAATGTAGTTTTTAATGCGCATGTTGGCCAGAAACTTGGGTGAAAGAAGAAACATTGAGAAAAGAAAAGCACCAAAGTTTGATGGCAGATTTTTGGACCTCTTTGGTCTAGGATGTGATTCTGATGCTTTCTGCATATTTACTGTATTTGTCGATGTTCTACAACTAAAAACCTCACAAAGATAAGCGTATACAGAGCCGTTGTCATACCCACACTCCTGTTCGGCTCCGAATCATGGGTCCTCTACTGGCACCACCTACGGCTCCTAGAACGCTTCCACCAGCGTTGTTTCCGCTCCATCCTCAACATCCATTGGAGCGCTTACATCCCTAACGTCGAAGTACTCGAGATGGCAGAGGTCGACAGCATCGAGTCCACGCTGCTGAAGATCCAGCTGCGCTGGATGGGTCACGTCTCCAGAATGGAGGACCATCGCCTTCCCAAGATCGTGTTATATGGCGAGCTCTCCACTGGCCACCGTGACAGAGGTGCACCAAAGAAAAGGTACAAGGACTGCCTAAAGAAATCTCTTGGTGCCTGCCACATTGACCACCGCCAGTGGGCTGATATCGCCTCAAACCGTGCATCTTGGCGCCTCACAGTTTGGCGGGCAGCAACCTCCTTTGAAGAAGACCGCAGAGCCTACCTCACTGACAAAAGGCAGAGGAGGAAAAACCCAACACCCAACCCCAACCCACCAATTTTCCCCTGCAACCGCTGCAACCGTGTCTGCCTGTCCCGCATCGGACTTGTCAGCCACAAACGAGCCTGCAGCTGACGTGGACTTTTTACCCCCTCCATAAATCTTCGTCCGCGAAGCCAAGCCAAAGAAAAACAACTAGGAAACAGGCCCTTTGGCACAATTTGTCTATGATAAAAAACCTTCTGTTTGCTTCCATTTGGCCCATATCCATCTAAACCTTTACTAGTACTCATCTGTCTAAATGTCTTTTGAATGTTACAGTGGTACCTTCTTCCACCACTTCGGCAGCTCCTTCTATTTACCCAGCATCACCTGAAGAAAGTGACCCTCAGGACCATTTTAAGCCTTTCCCCTCTCATTTTAAATATATGCCCTCCATATTTAGATTTGCCAACCCTGGAGTAAAGGTGGTCTATTTATTTCATCCATGGCCCTCATTTATAAAATCTCTACAACTTTACCCCATAGCCTCCAGGGAGGAAAGACCCAGCTTCTTCCAATAATGCATTCCTCATTTCCAGTCAGTCTACCTCAGAACCTTAATTCTGGGACATTTTTACAAGTTTGAATTCGTTAATAACTATAAATGCCAGAATTTCCCACCAGGCAAGTCAGCATCTATGAAATAAGAAAGAGAGTTACTGCTTCTGATCAATGATATTTCAACATGACCAATGCGACAAGAATTTCCATCACGTTAAGTTTGATTCAGGCTTCCAGCATTGCAGTATTTTGCTTTTGCTCAGTATTCAGAATGCTTAGCAAGTAACTATCAATGCAAGGTTTTCCACTCCAAAAACCAATAAAATGTATAACTGAGTTTTAAAAGTTGATTTCTCACTTAATTGATGCTTTAAAAGTTGATTATATGAAATGTCTTACTAATAGGTTTATACATAAATTAATTATCTGCAAATAAATTGTAACAAAAGTCTGCAAGATATTCTTTTTAAGGACTTTTGCTGATAGTTAATCTTTCAGAAGAAATTTTGAAAGCAGCAGGATATTTTGAAATGCTTTGACTTGAAATCCACTATCCTGCAAGCCTAACTGAAGTGACATTTTACATCAAACATATCCAATTACTTTTTATAAATCTACATTTTCAAATTTCCCAAGCTTCCCAAGATTCTTTTTGTAGTTACTCCCAGAATACAACTTCCAGCAATTCAAAGTCATTAGAAGATGTCAGTTATTTGTATATGATTAGCATCAATACTCAGAAGAACTTCAAAATCTCTTTAAAATGTCCCTTTGTTTTACATCTGTAATGAATAATTTACTGTATAATCATTCCACTCACCATAAAATAGTTGTGATAGTAAAGATCTATCACCAATGTATATAGTGTATATAGTTACAGTATCTAGACTGTGCTTACAGCAATTAGCTGAGAGCTAAGCCACGCCTACTGTCTGGGCCTTAAAGGGTTGTGCCCCTAGCCAGGTCGGATCATTCCGGACTGGTCGGCCACCTGTGAAGAGCTCCTGTCTTTTGCTAATAAAAGCCTTGGTTTGGTTCAACAAGATTCTTTCGACGAGCTCTACAATAGTATTAAAGCTACATGATCCCAGATGGATCTATGTGATTTTGATCAATTGTTTGAATAACCAAAGGTTCATTTTAATTTTATTACATTAATATCCCTTAAAATAAAATGTACATGATGAAATTATTAATTATTTTTTTGTGTGAGGATTTATTCCTTGCCTCATAGTTTTAAACTTTCTAGTACTTCATTCCAGAGCAAATAGTTTCTTGATGTTTTGTATATAATAACCAGCAGCCTACAAAGATATGGAAAGGTAGAACAAAAGCATGTATTAACAGAGAACAGGAGATGTTCAACCAATCAGGGTACCGAGAGTCTTTGGTCTGTTTCAGCTGCCAATCATTCTCACTGATGATATGTCCTCCTCACTTTTGCTTTAATGTCTTGGTGCATTCTTGACCTTCACTTCTCAACTTATTCAGTCAAGTGGTAGTTTTATACATTCTATTTGTTGACCAAGTTCCTCCTCTAGTCTGCATTTGGGCAGCAGGTAGAGGAGCCCTGTCCAGGCTCAAGAACAGTTATCAAACTCTTGAACCACCCGTTGTTATAAGAATCAGGGTTTGCTATGACATCCCAGAAGGACTTTCTGTATTATTGCCAAGTCACATTTTTTTGCAGTCAGATAAATTTGAATATTTCGTGTGTATTTATTGTCTTTTTAATCCAATACTGTATTTACATGCAGGTTTGTTTTAGCTGCTTGGTTTTCTTTTACAAAGTACTTGTTCAGCTGCACAACAATGATAATAAACTCAGGATCACAAGTTCTAAATTATAATGAAGCACCTCGGGATGCTTTTGTTCTGTAGAAATTCATTTTGTCGGTGTGATTCAGTAAGATTATTCAGTCTTCCAACATTACTGGAGCCTCACAACATCTGCAAGCAATTGACAAATATGGAGAACTACTAATGGTACTTGCAGACAAGCCTTTTTTTTTCGGTGATTGGGGGAGGGAAGGGGTGTTTTCCCCCCCTGTGAATGGAAAGGATGTTTTTCTAAGAAAAATAATACCCTCTTTCCCTCTCCATTCACAGAATAAAAATGAACATTCCTTCCTATAAATTACCACCTTGGCACCTACCCAGCAGCTGCACCTCCTGCCACCCAACAAGTCGAGGTGCCAAACAATTATTTCAAGTAAAGTAACGCTTCACTTGTGTATCTGGGGGAGTCATCTACTGCATCTGATGCTCCTGTTGTGGTCCTTCTTGACACAAACTGCAAGATCACTTTGCTGACCACCTTCGCTCTTCTGCATCAGTGACACAAATCTGCTAGTGGCCAACCATTTCAATTCTGCTCCCCTCTCCTGTACTGATATGTCAGTCCATGGCATCATGCACTGTCAAACATGACCACCTGTAAATTCAAGGAGAAATATCTAATTTTCCATCTTCACACTCTCTAATCACATGGCACCAGTTTCTCTGCTTTCTGCTAGCCTACTATCCATTCTCCTCCATCCTCTGTCTTCTTTCTTCCAGTCTCTACCCCCTTCCCTCTCCAATCGCAGAGCCGTTCCTCCTCTCACTGTTTTCTGGTGTGTCCTTCCTCCATTATCCACCTCCTGCCAATGGGACTGTGCTCCTCCCCCTGATCCTCCCCTCCACCACCATTATGTTTGGCGCCTGCCTACACTTTGATCATATTGTGATGAAGGGCTCAGGCCCAAATCATTGGTTATGTATCTTTATGTTTGCTGTATAAAGTACACTGTTTGACCTGCTGAATTTCTCCATACATGTTAACATTTTTGTAGCTTTATTTTTTTGGAAACAAATATTACTCTTCACCACATCAGCAGCAAATTAACAATGATTTGGGCAGTTTGACAACTGGGGAATGGAAGATATACAGACTGGTGTGATGAAATATTTGTAGATATATTTGGGAGATAAATTGGTAAAATTAGAATAGGTTACATACATACACACATTTTAAAACTGATCTTACTTGAAATAGTGAAGAATTCATATTCAGGGACTTTACAGAAGCTATGGAGAATGCTTTGCACATTCCACAAGTAGGTGCTAATTGAAATGATGTAATGAAATGAATAGACCATTGTCTTGAAGTAGTCAGGTGGTCTGTATTGAACATTTTTACAAGACTTCTGACCTTTCTGCAAAGTCCTCACTCAAAGGTCACTCCTGGGTTCTTGTTTACCGAAAAACAACAGATGGGAGCAGAAGACTATGTCCTATGGTTTGCTGGAGAAGGAGGGGTTTTTCAAGTGAGAGAGAGAGAGAGAGAGAGAGAGAGAGAGGGAGAGAGAAAGAGAGAGAGTGAGAGAGCAAGAGAGAGAGAGAGAGAGAGAGAGAGAGCAAGAGAGAGAGAGAGAGAGAGAGAGTGAGAGAGAGAGAGAAAGTCGCAGCTGAAACAAGCAGGAGAAGCTGGTTGGAACTGAAACAGAAGCTCCAGAGTGGCAGATAGCTGGAAGTGCTGTCCGTCTGATGTTTATCTTGGAATAAGGGAACAGAAAGAAACTTTGTACTAGCCTGAAAGAAAGAGGTTATCATGTGGAGAACCCTGATGGAGCAAGTTTCATCATCAAGACATTGAGGTGACTAATGGTGGTACCTCAGTTGTGGAAATCCTGGAAAAACACATCTCTCTCTGCAAACCTACAAAGAACCTTCCTGAGCAGTAAACATTTACCTTTCAAGCACCAAAGCCTGGTGAACTTTAAACATGTTAAATTCTGTGCACAATATAAGAATTGCCTGTAACCAGTGAACTTGGAAGAATGAGAAGTGAGATTGAATTGTGAACCAAAGAACTTTTCTTCAATTTACACACATCACATGCACGTGCGCTTAGAATTAGAAGGGGGTTAATTAAGTTAATAGAGATAAGTTAAAGTTTGATTCTGTTTTCATGTTTAAAGATAATTAAAAACAACTTTTGTTTGAGTGACTACTTGTTTTGGTGAATGTCTATTGCTTCTGTGTTTTGGAGACCTTTCGGCTCGTAATACAGGCAACATTAAATAGAGAGTGGAATTCATAGAGTGATTAAAATATATGGTTTTCTAGTTGTTAAGAAAGTCATGAGTGAAGTACACTCTTTTAGGTTCAATATTGTGTGTTCAGCAAGGGAGAGTTTAACAATAGTCATAGTGGACTCGATTGTCAAAGTTCAAATTACTTTTCAGCGTGCCTACATGGCATCATATACCACGCGGAGATTCTTTATCCTCTAGCTGAGGCAGATTTACCACTAATGGTAGTGCAAAAAACACTGTACTCAAGAAGATATGTACACATGTAATCAAATAAAGAAATGTAAACACACTGTGCAATACAGATAGAAAAAAATCAATAAAGTGCAAAAGTATGAGTACTTAAATGAGTCCCTGATTCATTTTGTGTTGAGGTGTCTAATTGTGGATGGGTAGCAATGGTTTCTGATTCTGGTGGTGCAAGTCTTGTGCTACCCATACCTCTTTCTTGATGATGTGGATCCTTGATGATTGCTGCTGCTCTCTGATGGCAGCATCCCCTGTAGACGTTCTCTGTGGTGGGGTAGTTTTTGTCTGTGCTGGCCTGGGCTGTGTCTACTACCTTTTACAGGACTTGCCACTCAATGGGTATTGGTGTCATAGAATGTGTTGTGTTGCAAGCAGCCCGCTCAATTTCCACTGGACATCTGTAGAAATTTTCCATGTTTTCCGATATCAGAGGAACAGATAGGAGATTCTGAGGAGGCAAAGGTGACTCCAGGATAGTGTGATGCCTTTTAGTTACTTGGGTCCAGAATGTCTCTTAGAAGGTGCAGTATAATTTTAATGGGGGTGGGGAGGTGAGCAGCCAGAGGTGGTGGTGACCTGTACAAGTGCATCTTGCACTTAAACATGCGGGGAACCAATTTCCTGACTGAGAGGTTTTCTAATGCATGGTGGGGGAGAGGGGGAGGTTGGGGGGGAGGGGAGGGAGGAGAGGTTTAAATAAATTCATAGAGGGGGGTGGGAACCAAAGAGAAGAGGCAGAGGATGAGGTGGTTAGAGGACATGTAAGGATAACTGGCAGCGAGTTTGTGTGGAAGGACAGGCAGAAAGGGAATAATTGCAGCCATGGGAATGAATTGTAATGTAAAAAGGACAGAGAATTTTTTAGAAAGTAACAAATACAGGACTAAATATTTTGTATTTAAATGCATGCAACATAAGAAATAAAGTGGTTGACCCTGTGGTACAGCTACAAATGAGCAAAGATTATGTCATGGCCATCATGAAGTCCAAGCTAAAGAATGCATGTTACTGACAGTTGAATTTCCAAGCATGCACAGTGTATAAAAATGATAGGCAGGTAAGTAGAGAAGGTGGAATGCCTTTGTTGGAAAGGAATAATATTAAATCAATAGAAAGAAGTGACATTGGTCAGAAGACCAGAATCAGAATCAGGATTTATTGTCATGAACAAGTCATGAAATTTGGTGTTTTGCTGCAGCATTGTAGGACAAACATACATATTATAACCATCTTATGACATCACTATATAAAAATAATAATAATAATAATAATGCACAAAAAGTAAGGCCGTGTCTTTGGTTCATTGATTACTTAGGAATCTGATGGCTGCAGGAAAGAAGCTGTCCTTGAGCTGCTGAGTATTCATTATTAGGCTCCTGTACCTTTTTCCTAATGGTAGCAGAGGGAAGAGGGCATGGCCTGGGTGGTGGTGGGGCTTTGAGGATAGATGTAGCTTTTTTAAGACATCACCTCTTATAGATGTCCTCGATGGAGTGAAGTCTGGTGCCTGTGATATCGAAGGCTGAGTTAACAACCCTCTGGAATTGAATCTTCTCCTGAGAGTTTCCACCTCCATACCAGGCAATGCTGGAACTAGCCAGAATGCACTCCATGGTACATATACAGAATTTTACAAGAGTATTTGATGACATACCAAATCTTCTCAGACTCCTCACAAAAAATAGCCATTGGTGAGCCTTCTTTGTGATTTCATCAACCTGGAGGCTCCAGGACAGATCTTCAGAGATGATGACACACTGGAATTTGATGACCCTCTCCATTACTGAGCCCTGGATGAGGACTGGGTTGTGTTCCCCTGACTTCCTCCTGAAGTCCACAATCATCTCTTTGGTTTTGCTGACGTTGAGTGCAAGGTTGTTGTTACAACATTCAATGAGCTGATCTATCTCCCTCCTGTATGCTTCCTCATAACCATTTGTGATTCTGCCGACAATTGTGGTGTCATCGGCAAACTTGTAGATGGCATTGGAATTGTGTCTGGCCACACAGTCAAGGATGTATAATGAGTAGTGGGCTAAGCATGCATCTTTGGGATGTACCTATGTTGATAATTAGTGATGAGGTGATGTTGTTCCCTTTTGTACTGACTGTGGTCTTCTGATGAGAAAATTAAGGACCCAGTTGCAGAGTGGGGTACAGAGGCCTAGAGTCTGTAGCTTTTTGACCAGCACTGAGGGAATAATAGTTTTGAAGGCCAAGCTGTAGTCGATGAAGAATTGAAAAGCTTTTATGTATGAATTGCTATTTTTAAAATGTTCCAGAGCTGAGTGGAGAGCCAGCAATATTGCATCTGCTGTGGAGCATTTGGGATGATAACAAATTGCAGTGGGTCCAGATCTTTGTTAAGGTGCTTGTTAATTCTGGGCATGACCAGCCTCTCAAAACATATCATCGTAGTAGAAGTTAGTGCTACTGTGCGGTAGTTGTTGAAGCAGCTCATACTACTCTTCTTGGGTACTGGGATGATTGATGTCCTATTGAAACAGGTGGGAACATTTGACTGCCACAGTGTGAAGTTGAAAATGTCCATGAGCTCTACGGACATATATAGAAATAGAAACATTGTGGTTGAGTTAGGAAATTGCAAGGGTAAAAGGACACTGTTGTCAGTTATATATAGATCTCAAAACAGTACCCAGGATGTAGGCAACAATTTAAATCAACAAATAGAAAAGGTGTATCAGAAGGGTATTGCTATGATTGTCATGGGGGATTTTAACATGCAAGTAGATTTGGTAAACTAGGTTGGAACAGGATCTCAAGAGAGAGAATTTGTTGAATGCTGATGAGATGACTTTTTTTGACTAGTTTATTGATGATCCCATTAGGAAAATGGCTGCACTTGTTAGGGTGCTGTGTAATTCGCCAAAGGAGTTAGAGAGCTTAGAGCAAAGGAACCATTGGGTGGGGGGGGGGGGGGTCACAATACAAGTTCAATTGAAATTTAACAAGGAGAAGCTAAAGCTAGATATATCTATATTTCAGTGGAGCAAATTGAATCACAATGGCGTGAGAGCGGAACTGGCCAAAGTCAATTGGAAGGGGGCACCAGTAGGGAAGAAACTCTATTAATAGATATGCACATACCAAAAAAGAGGAAATATTCAAATGTGGCTAACAAGGGAAGGTAAGGCCAATGTAAAAGCAAAAGAGAGGATACACAAGGAAACAAAAAAATAGTTGGAAGATAGAGGACAGGGAAGATGTTTTATAAACAAAAAAGAACTTGCAGAAGGTAACTAAAAACTCTTAAGGATGGCAAAGATGAAGTATGAAAGTAGGCAAACAAATGATATAAAAGAGGACACAAGAAGGTTCTTGAAGTATATAAAGAGAGGTGAGAGTATACATACAATATGACCACTAGAAAATGACAGTGAAAAAATAAAAATAGGAGACAAGATGGCAGAGGAACTAAATGAGCATTTTCCATCAGTCTTCACTATGGAAGACTAGCCATGTGCCAGCTGTCAAAGGGCATCAGGAAAGGGAAGTGAGTATAGTTACTATTTCAAGGGAGAAGATGCTCAGAAACCTGAATGCCCATCTTGTTCTGTCGCTCTCTTCCCATTTCCGTTTGTCTCCTTTCACAGAGCCAAATCAATTCTCACCTTTCCTCTTATCTTGGCTTTTGGTCTTGACTCATCTCCTTGCTTCCCGTCTCATCTTTAATTAAGATGCCTGCCTGGTTTTTGTTTGTAGCTTGAAGAAGGGGTTAGGCCAGAAACATCTTTACTACTATGGACGATGTGAGAATTGCTGAGTTCCTCCCTGTGTTTTACTACATTCTCCGTGTTTTTAGACTTTTATGCAGGTACATGGATAGGAAACATTTATGGTGATATGGGTTGAATACAGGAAAATAGGGGCTAGCTTGATCAGCATAGTTTTTGTGCAGCAAATCTTTGAACTGGCAGAACTTGAGTGTCATATTTTTCAGAGGAATGCCATGGCCAGATTAAGCTTGGGTGTTCCTTTTGATATGAGAACAAAATGCTAACTGCTTCCTGGCAATATAAAATTCTTAGTAAGTTAGAAAAGGAATCAGCAGGGACAACAAAGACTTCTGAGTAACATAAAATTATTCTTGACTGGAATTGAAATGTCATTGGAAGAATTAACTCAGCTGATTTACAACTGAATTCAAATTGAAACCATCAACTGCTGGAAAATCCAATGAAGTACTTTCTTTCTTTTTAATGATACAAGTACAACTTAGCGTGGTACAACAAAACCCTGTGGGTCAATTATGGTTTGATGTGAAACTATTGACATCAATAGTTTCAAATAATTAATAAGAATGGCTTTGGTTGTTTCATTATGCAGTCTATCTGGAATTTGTATAACCCCACTTCATGTACGGAAAAAGGAGCATGCATCTCATCAGTACTTGCTTGTGATCATCAGCGTGGGGCCTGCTTATTTTAAATTCAACATTTTAGATCCTGTCCTGCAGTCCAACCATTTAGATAACTCAGGCTTGAGAGAAATCCTATGAGCTTCCAACATTTAAGCTTGTGGAGACCAACACAGCGCAAATCTAATTTTATTGCTCTCATTAAGTGGATATGAGCTTCAATATCTATCTTTAGAAGCTGAACCTGATTGCTACATAATATAAGCGCTGCTGTTAGCTGATTCTATAAAAGACCTTAAATTATATGGTGGATCATTTAATTTTGTACTGTGGCCCAGATTTATACATCCATTGGTTGAAAGAATAGATAAAATATCCTGCTGACATCACTGTGATATGATAAATGGTTATTGTCTCAAAAGACAACATGAACTGAAATGTCAATGTCCTGTCCTTCAAGGCACAGACAACATTATATTTCACTAAGCGCATCTTTACGGCACTGAAATAGTTAGTTGGAGCCCAACTTTCAGAAGCCAATTAATCCGAATGTTCTTTCTTCCTTTTGACAGTGAAAGCAAAACATGCATTGAGAAAAGTGCAATCTAATCGAAAGAATGCAGAGTTAGGCTACTGGAAAGTAATAATGAATACACATTGTGGATATTAGAATTCAGAACCATGAAAACCCTGAGCAATCCTGGATCAGGTCACATAGAACCTTTACAAACCATAGAAAAATTAATAGGGTTTCAATAGACAATGTAGTTCTTCGGACAATTTAATTCAACAAGGTCATATTTGAGGATCTTTTGGCTGAATCTCACAAGACTCCAAGCACACAGAATGTTTCATAAAATATTACACGAGCATGATACTGCAATCAGCAGCGACTTCTGTTTAATCAAACAGAACACAAATTTGATTGGCTTCATCAAGGATGAAAATAAATGGCAAATACATCTGTTTAATCTTTAGGTTAAAAGGTCAAATTTCTGTATTGTATCGACACAAAAAAAATCATCAAATGATATCTTACATTTTAACTCCACTGTTTATAACCATAAAGAATAGTGACAAATGTGACTTTTGGAATTAATGCCTGCACAAAGCTCAAAGAGAGCAGCCTTTTCCCCCAGTTGATTTCAGAAGATAATTCATACCACTAATTGAAAGTAACAAATGAGGCACGGTCACAATCAAAAGACGAACAGCAGCAGGATTTGAAATATGTAATTCTAAAGTTACTGGCAAAAGTAGTAAGGTTACAATTTCACAATTTCTCATTATCCATCATTAATGTTTGACAGTAAGGTTCTTTTGAATAATTTTTAATCATGTTTTAATCAGTAATGCCTATGAGAAGTATAATTGTTATAATTAACCCATGTCCTATATGACAATCACATTATTATCCAATCTACAATACCTTTCCAAAATTATCTTTGGTACCTGGGGTACTGCATTCAATAAAATAGGATTTTATTTTTTAGAAGGCTAATCATTCACATTAGGTTCTGTTAGCCTGCTGCCTCATAATGGAAGATTTGGAGTTTATTGAAAAATAAAACAATTGCTAAGCATTAAGGGAGACTCAGGACAAGAAGCCAAAACCATAAATGGATCATGAATGAGAGGTTATATCCAACAATCATTCTGGAGCCTTTATATTGCGACTTTAACAGCTGGGCCTCAATTTCCAAAACCTCAGCATGGCTCAAATAAAGGAATGTTGGATCACACATGACCACACAATATAGATCACCCATTCAATTAGATCATGGTTGGCTAGCGTCTTGGCTTCATTATCTGTATTAATTCCATATACAGTAATACTTCTGGTATCCAGCACCGATGGGGATTGCAGATACTGGATATTTAAATTTTTCAAATGCCTGAGACTCACACTTACACTGCCTAACTAAAACAACTGAATTGAGAACAAACACTTTAAAACACAAAAGACAGTGCAAAATGTAAAGTAATTTGGAAAAAAAAATCAGTACAAATGGGCCAAGAAAATTAGAGGAACAAATTTGTAGGGAGATAACGTATATGTGTGAAAATCATGGTAGTGATCGTGGGAGATTTTAACTTCCCACACATTGATTGGGATACCCATACGGTTAGAAGACTGGATGGACTGGAGTTCGTTAAATGTGTTCAGGATTGTTTTCTAAATCAGTTAGTAGAAGAACCGACTCGGGACGGTGTAATACTGGATCTCTTGTTAGGGAACGAGCTAGGTCAGGTAGCGGACATTAATGTTGGAGAACCAATTGGGTCTAGTGATCATAATTCTGTTAGTTTTAGGGTAGTTTTAGGGAAGAGCAAGGAGAGGCCTAAAGTTGAGGTTCTGGATTGGAAAAGAGCAAATTTCGAAGGAATAAGAAGAGATTTGGTGAGTATTGAGTGGGACAGGATATTTTCAGGTAAGGATGTTAATGAAAAATGGAGGATATTCAAAAAAGAAATTTTGAGGGTACAGAGTAGTTATGTCCCAGTGTGGATCAAAGGAAAGGCTGGAAGTCATAGGGAGGCTTGGTTTTCGAGGAATATTGGAAATTTGGTTAGGAGAAAAAGGGAGGCGTACAAGAGGTATAAAGAGCAGGGAGCTGAGAAGTTGAAGGAGGACTACAAGGAGCATAAAAGGAATCTTAAGAATGAAATTAGAAAGGCCAAAAAAAGGCATGAAGAGGCTTTGGCTGACAGAGTAAAAATAAATCCAAAGGGTTTCTATAAGTACATTAAAAGTAAAAGATTAGTGAGAGATACAATTGGACCCCTTGTAGATAGCGAGGGTAGGTTGAGTGAGAAGTCTGAGGAAATGGGGGAAATTTTGAATGATTTCTTTGCCTTGGTATTCACTAGGGAAAAAATATTGAACCAGTTGAAGTAAAGAAAAATAGTGGGGAGGTCATGAAGCATATAAGGATAACCGAGGAGGTAGTGATGGCTGTGTTAAAAAAGATAAAGGTGGATAACTAGTGGACAGTTAGTGGGGCCATTAACAGAGATATTTAGGATGTCACTGGCCATGGGGGTGGTGCCAAAGGATTGGAGGGTGGTGCATGTGGTTCCTCTGTTTAAGAAAGGGTCCAAATGCAAACCTGGGAATTATAGGCCTGTAAGTCTGACGTCTGTGGTGGGCAAGTTGATGGAAAGTGTTCTGAGGGATGCTATTTACAAATTTTTGGAGGTACAGGGATTGATAAGGAGTAATCAGCATGGTTTTGTCAGGGGTAGATCATGCTTGACAAACCTGATTGAGTTCTTCGAGGGGGTTACAAAAAAGGTCGATGAAGGGAAAGCTGTGGATGTTATCTATTTGGACTTTAGTAAAGCTTTTGACAAAGTTCCCCACAGGAGATTAGGAAAAAGGTGGAGGCATTAGGTATAAATAAAGAGGTAGTGAAATGGATTCAGCAGTGGTTGGATGGGAGGTGTCAGAGAGTAGTGGTAGAAAATTGTTTGTCCAATTGGAGGCCGGTGACTAGTGGAGTTCCTCAGGGTTCGGTCCTGGGTCCACTACTATTTGTTATATATATTAATGATCTGGAAGTAGGGGTGCAGAATTGGATAAGCAAGTTTGCGGATGACACAAAGATTGGTGGTGTTGTGGACAGTGAGGTAGATTACCATAGATTAAAAGGTGATTTAGGAAGGCTGGAGGTGTGGGCTGAGAAATGGCTGATGGAATTTAATACAGATAAATGTGAGGTGCTACATTTTGGAAAGGCACATTTAAATAGGTCATATACATTGAATGGTAGACAATTGAGGAGTGTAGAGCAACAAAGGGATTTAGGAGTTATGGTAAATAGTACCCTCAAGGCTGATACTCAGGTAGATGGTGCGTTGAAGAAGGCATTTGGAATGTTGGCCTTCATAAATCAGAGTATTGAATTCAAGAGTAGGGAGGTTATGATGAAATTGTAAAAGGGATTGGTGAGGCCAAATTTGGAGTACTGTGTACAGTTTTGGTCACCAAATTATAGGAAAGATATAAACAAAATAGAGAGAGTGCAGAGAAGGTTCACGGGAATGTTGACAGGATTTCAGGGTCTGAGTTACAGGGAAAGGTTGTGCAGACTGGGGCTTTTTTTCTCTGGAGCATAAAAGATTGAGAGGGGACTTGATAGAGGTGTTTAAGATTTTAAAAGGGACAGACAGAGTAAATGTGGATAGGCTTTTTCAATTAAGAAATGGGGAGATTCAAACTAGAGGACATGGTTTAAGATTGAAGGGGGAAAATTATAAGGGGAACATGAGGGGAAATTTCTTTATGCAGAGGGTGGTGGGGATGTGGAATGAGCTTCTGGCAGACGTGGTCGAGGCGGGATCATTGGTGACATTTAAGGAAAGACTGGATCGTTACATGGATAGGAGGGGACTAGAGGGGTATGGACCGGGTGCTGGTCAGTTGGACTAGGAGGGTGGGGATTTGTTAAGGCATGGACTAGTAGGGCTGAACTGGCCTGTTCTGTGCTGTAAGTGGTTATATGGTTATTTGGTTATAGTGCTTAATTATGTAAAGTTCACTTTAATCAAATAATTCCACGACTTACAAAATTTAAAATTGAACCCTGGTCACTGGCTCTGTAACAGAATGGCACTAACCTCAGCGCTAATTGTGCTGCCATCATAATTAATCACCCTCCCACAGGTTTACAGACATATACTAAATAATATACTAATAAAGATAAAGACTCTTACACAGCAGGGATAGGGAGACACTTTGGGGGAGCCTCTCAGTGGTGGGCAGTACGTGCCTGCACATTATCCTGGCCAACACTATTTTATTCAAATACAACATTATTTAAACAGTGGCTGTGGGCAGGGCATAACCTAGGGCCGCTGCTGGCTAATTGTTTGCTCCCATGTTCACTAAGGACTTGTGTGTTGCTTCAGAGAACATTTACTTTACAATTTTAAATTTTTAATTTTTAAAATTTATTTTATTCAAATACAACTTTATTCAAACAGTATTTTTATATTTCTATCTATCTATTTATTTATTTAATTTAAAAAATTGCTGGTTACTTGGGGTTTTCGTTTGATTGAATTCTGGATATTATGGATTTTACTGTACCTGTGGCCTTATTTACCAATTAAATATCAATAGAGCCAGACTTTTTTCCCATCAGCACAGTATATCATAGGCCACAAACTTGAAAGCAGAAGGCATTCAAATGGCCTGAGGGAAAACATGATAAAGTTCTGATAAAGCAGCTAACGTCTTGCATGTTACTTTTGTTTCTGTTCCCCCGGATGCTGTCTGACTTGTCAACTCTTTCCATTTCTAATTCGCATCCATGGTCTTTTCCAGTTTCTCATTAGAGGTCAAGCACTTTGAGGGTGCACAGTTCATCTTCAGATATTTGATCAGTCAACTCCTTGAGTGTGCATGATGTGTCCAGCATAGTGGTCATTTGTAAGAATTAACCATCCAATAGGTCTAACAGATTAGGACAAAACAAGGAAATAGTCTTAATTATTTGAGGAGATGCTGCCTCTCAAGATCCAAATCAAATCTTGACCTCCCTAGTGTATAGGTAAATAGTAGAATGAATGGGAGAGAATTGTCTGATCGGGGTGGAAATTATTGTTTTTTGCTAGATGACTCAATACGTGACTGGGTATGCACATTAAATCCATTTTTTGCACAATATTGTCACATGCACATATTTCCAAAATGTCTTCTGCATGAAGAACCATGAAGACAAAAGTAGCTTTTGATTTGAGAGTCAATGTTGCTTTGGGAGTTGATTCAAAAAGTGTCCCATGTTTATCAAATGCTTAAAGAGCACCAAGTGCTAATCATCTTCCAGACTCTTCCTCCTGATTCTTCATGAGCACCTGGGTATCATCCTTGCAATCCACTCATGATCTCTCCACTACCCCAAAACATTCAGGAACAATGCCTCCTTTTCCACATGACCAGGTTCTTCTACCCCATCAAAGCAGATTTGTGAGATCTTCTCTTCAACCTGATTTTTCTCTACCAATGCAGACTCCCTTCTCACCAGTCATCCTCACTGACCACCTACTCCTCTGAATATATAATTTCCATTCAAGATCTCTCCAATAGAGTGATATCCACAGCCCCTCCCTCAACCCACTTTTTTTTCATTAGACAGACAGCATGGCACTTCCGGTCCACAAACCTGTACCTCTTCATTACACCCAATTTACCTATAACCCCCACACATTTTGAATGGTGGGAGGAAACTGCAGCCCCAGGGGGAAACCTACGCAGACACGGGGAGGATGCACAAACTCTGAACCCCAGTCCTGATCAGTGTTGCGGTAATGGCTACATTAACCATGTCGCCCCTTTACCTTCTCAACTTATCAATCTCAGCACTTGATTTTTTTTTTATTTTAGCCAGCATCTTCTTGAATAAAACTTGATAATGTGAAGTGCCAAAGATAAATTTTCCAAATGAATCATTTTCCCTGATTTGTTATGCAAAATTATTATGCCCTATGCCCTATTTAAAGGATGGGCAGGGGTGCTTTGGTATTGAATAGTTGAACTCAGAAACACACTCTACAAAAACTAACATGAGCCCTGACTCTCCAGAGCAAGACATACTCATTGCTCACTGCCTATCATTGAAATATATGGGGAAAACATATCTTGAAGTTAAGATCAAATCCACACAAGTCATCCATTTTCTGCCACTTCCAATTTGAACCAATAACCATTTCCACATGAACATGGGGAGTGGGGATGGGATGGATGAACAGCAGATTGCAGTATGCTTTCAAGTTATGAGTACAACTATTCTGTGTTTGCATGGTTTTATCACAAATCTTCAAGATTATTCAGATTTTTGGATTTCAGGTTTCAGATTTATTATCAGTGTACATAAAGTACATGACATCACATACAACCCTGAGATTCTTTTTTTCCTACAGGCAAGGCAGAATTACCACTTATTGGTAGTGCAACAAAAATAAACTACATACAAGTTAATAAATAAAGAACCGTGAACAGATAACTAATGTAGACAAACTGTGGAATACAGGGAGAATTTTTAAAACATCAATAAAGTGTGCAAGTTAGATGAGTCCCTGATTGAGTTTGTTGTTGAGGAGTCTGATGGTGGAGGGGTAGCAGCTCTTCCTGAACCTGGTGTGAGTCTTGCGGCATCGATACCTCTTTCCTGATAGCGTTAGTGAGAGCAGTGCGTGTGCTGGGTGGTGTGGATCCTTGATGATTTCTCTGCTCTCCGATGGCAACATTCATTGTAGATGTTCTCAACAGAGGGGAGGGTTTTACCTGTGATGTTCTAGGCTGTATCCACTACCTTTTGGAGGGCTTTATGCTCAGGGGTATTGGTGTTCCTCAATGTTAAGAGTGGCATGGTTGACATAGTAGTTAGAGCAACACCTTTACAGCACCGGTGATCAGGACTGGGGTTAAAATCCCACGCTGTCTGTAAAGAGTTTATATATTCTCCCCATGTCTGCATGGGTTTTCCCCAGAGGCTCTGGTTTCCTCACACCATTCAAAAATGTACCAGGGGTGTTAGAGCAATTGAATGTAATTGGGCAGCATTGACTTGCAGGCCAAAATGGCCTGTTACAATGCTGTAGATTTAAATTAAAAAATGTATAATGAATGATGAATGAAACTTCTGAAGCAACTGTTGAAGGATTCTAATCAAGCTTCAGACAAATCCATGGTAAGGCAAAGCAGTGGCTGCTGTATCACAGATTCAATGATTTGCTTTCAATCCTGACCCTGAATGTTGTCCGTATGGAGACTACATTTTCAGAGTCCTACAAGAGCTCCTTTTTCCTTCCATTTATTGATGACATTAGGGAGGTGAATAAGCTCCTGTAAATTTCCCCACTGATGGCAAGTGGCAGAATTTGTGAAGAGTCAACAGGAATGCAGGGCAAATAAAATGGGAGTTGTGTAGTTATAATGTTGGTGAACATATGGATGGCCGGACTCTGGGCAAGGAGCCAGTATGTTCTTTGTGACTAATTAAGTGAAGAAAAGAATTTTGTTTGGTTATAACTTATTGTTAATAATGTTATTGCCCAGCAATAACATTATTCATTGCAAAAGCTGGAGTAAACACATCTCAATTTGTACCCCAGTAAAGTAGCCCCTGATGTCACAGTGGGTAATTCAAGAGGCGAGAGTAATTAATCACAATCAAACAAAACTGCTTTCTTTACAGACGCACCACAAACTTTTTAAAAAAACTGCATCTCGCGCCCCGATGATGTCACCACGTTGTGACGTCATGACGCTCGGCAGCCAATTTGCTGAAATTTGTAGTGCTGCTACATGCCCTCCCCCCACAGAACCAGCTCAGAAAGATCCAGTTCATTTGTCTTTGGTGGCGGCTACACCGTGGAACTGTTGGATGTGGCTCAGGCCATTCTAAGTCATTGTATGTGTGGTGATACGTTTCCTCCATTATATATAGTTATTGTTGATTACTGTATAATTGGAGCTGCCTCACCCACTGATGACTCCTGCCCTATGACTCCTCCTCCGTGGTCTTGATCCATAAAGGTTGAGCCACCTCTCCCTTCCCTCCATTCCTATACCTGGATTCCGGCCAGCAAGGTTCTTCTGTATATTAAAGCCTATTGTTCCTTCAGCCTTGTCTCTGTGGTTACTGGTAGTCCCCATCAGTGTGCAGGGTTTAACCAGGTCTCTGTGAACATTTGAGGTTGTCCCCCAATGTTTAAGATGCATGTTGACCTAAAGCTTTGTAGCACTTTATATGGTCCTTTATAACGTGTTTGTAGGGATGATTCATGTGCGCCTCTTCAGATGAAAACATACTCACAATCTTTGAGTTCCTTAGCAATGAAGGAAGATTGTGTGCCATGTCTAGAAGCTTGTGTGGGAGGTATTTTTCCCACCTGCTCCGGCAGCTTGCACAATGTCACTGACGGTTGGTCTTCCCATCTACAAGGAGATGGCACAAACTCTCCAGGCATGACCAGAGGTGCTCCATAGACCAACTCTGCTGATTATGCCAAGAGGTCTTCTTTAGGTGCTGTTCTGATCCCTAGTAGCACCCACAGAAGTTCATCTGCCCAATCTGATCCCTGTAAGCAGGCCATAAAGTGCTGCCTTCAGGTGCCTATGGAACCACTCCACCATACCATTGGACTGTGGATGATAGGCCGTGGTATGAGGCAGAGGTAAACTGTGGACCTCTGTCCAAAGTAACATGTGCAGCATTTTGTCTTTGTCTGGTGAAGATGTCGGTTGAAGAATGCTAATGGCTTCCATTGTTCATTCACATATTGATCTAGCCTTCCTCCTATGACCAACCCTACTATTATGGGCACGTCAGATGCATAAGGTGGTTGGGACGTCCATCTACAGGTGACTCAGTATGGTGGTGTTTGCTAGTTCATCTTTAGTCTCCTGAAAGACATTTGTAGTTGTCTCCATCCAGCAAAGTTCATTTTTATTCTGAGACATCAGGTCGAAAAGGGGCTTCATGACATTCCGCAGTAGGAATGAAATGGTGGTAAAAATTTACCATTCCAAGGAACTCTTGGAGACCCTTGAGTGTTGATGGCTTCGGGAATCTCATGATGGCCTCCACTTTAACAGATAGTGGAACCACATCCTTGCATGTGATTCTGTGTCCCAGGAATGTGATGGTCGACTGTCGAACTGGCACTTTTCTGGATTAACTGTGAGCCAAACTCTCGCAAGTGGCTAAAGATAAACGCATGTGCTTTGAATGTTCTTCATGGATGTAGCTGGTGACAAGAATGTCATCTAAATAGATGAAAATGAAATCCATGCCATATTCCACTGCACCCATCAGGCACTGAGAAGATTAAATAGTATTTTTCAGACTGAAGGGCATCTCAAAAATTCAAATAAGCCAAACGGCATTACAATTGTTGCTTTAGGCATGACTGCTGGGCTAACAGGTATTTGGTGGTAACCACGCACTAAATCTATTTTTGAGAAAATCCTGGCCCTGTAAAGATTTGTTGCAAAATCTTGCATCATGTGGGGCACAGGATAGTGGTATGCTATTGCTTTGATTAAGCATCTGTAATCACCACAGGATCCCCAGCAATGGTGACACTCATGGGCTATCTGACCTGCGTATAATGCCTAACTCCTCCATTTTAGCCAACTCCTGTTTCGCAAGGTGTAACTTTTCAGGTGACAGTCGATGGGCTCTGTAATAAACAGCTGGTCCTTTGGTCAAAATATAGTGGTTTTGCAATAACAGTGGAGAACTGGGGAGTGACAACGTCAGCAAAGTCTTTGAGGATTCTGGCGAATTCATTTTTCATACATTCGAGGCTGTACAGGTGCGGGGTGGCTAACCTTGAATCTCTGAAGCAGAAGGTTCAGAAATTTGTGCTGTCCACCAAGCGGCGCCCTTTCATATCCACCATTAGGGATTGGGCACAGAGGAAGTCTGTTCTCAGCAACAGCCGGGACACGGTAGCAAGAGTGAACCTCCATGTAAACTTGCTGCCATTGAATTTCACAGCCACGGTTCTTGTCCCAAATGTATGGATAGTGCTGCTATTTACAACCATGAGGCCAGGACCTGCTCCACTGATACAAGTATTTAACCCTACAGGAGGAAGGGTGCTAAACTCCAAACCAGCATCCATGAGGAATTTTTGCCCCGAGAGCTCATCCCAAACATAAAGCAGACAGTTTTGGTGGCCAGCCATCATAGCCATTATTGAAGGCTGGCCTGGGCATTTCCTGAGAAACCACAAGAAGCACGGCATTTGCGGGCACCAGCACCCCAATGTTAGTCATAGCAGCATCAGGTGCTAGTCTCTGAGTCATGTCTGTTCAGTGAAGACTGTGTTTTCATGGTTGGGTGCCTTGGGGCATGACGCAACATTTATTTCTATGGGCTTCTCACCTTGCTCCTTCATGCACCGCAAGATGTCCATTTGCGCAGCCACTGCTCGAGGGTCACTGAAATCTTTATTGGATAACATGAGCCAGATGTCTCTACTAGCAAATGCTCTAGAAATGGCTGTTCATAGAGCAAACACAGCTTGTGGCCATCCACCAGTGCCAATACGTCACCCATGAGCTCTGAAGGGGTGCATTCTCCCAGGCCATTGATGTGGAAGAGCCACCCAGCTTGCTCACACTGGGAGAGCCTGTGAATATGCAGGAGGAGTGCTTTCAGTGCCTCATTATTGCTGTGCAGTGGGGGTTCCCGAAGGAAATCCACAACACAGCCAGCTGTGTCCTGGTCCAAGGGGCTCACCACATGGTAATAATTGGTGGCGTCTACATCTGCATTTTTCTGCCTGTCCAAACTAGACTTTGGGTTGTGATGTCCAGAAGACAGGCAGTTTTACAGATACTACTGTGCTCTCCATCACTGGTCCAAAATTTTGTTTTGGGGCTATCGGAGTCATCAATCATAGCCACTGATGTTGCAGTGGACAGTTCGAGAGGAGAGAGTAACGAGTTGCAGTCGAGAGGAAGTTCAAATAAAACTGTTTCCTTTACAGACGTGCGCAACCTTTTTAAAAACCCCGTGTCATGCGTCCCGATGGCATCACCGCATCATGATTTCATGACGTTCGGCAGTCAGTTCACTGGAACTTGTAGTGTCTTGACTCTACCATTTCAACTGTTGCACCAAATGACAGGGGATGAAGGAAAAAAAAAATTCAGGTAAAACCATTTCATCAATGAAGACTTCCTGATTTATACTGATGATTTTGCTTCCAGAACAAAAACATTTGGATGTATTTTATGGATTTTGGGCTGATGAACACAAAATTAAAGATTTTTTTCCATCACGTACCTTTTTTTAGATATAACCTATATTTTTATGATTCCCTGTCATATTTTAAGTCTATTTCAAGCATACAAAAACATAGAGTGCAACATATCATTGAAAATTCATTTCCTGTATCCGCACTTGGACTTTTTCCCTGCTGATCTTGGTGTAGTCAGTGACGAACATAGTGAAGGGTTTCACCAGGACATGTCGCCCATGGAAAAGTGGTTTCAAGGCAAATGGAATCCATCTATGCTGGTGGACTATTGTTGGGCACTGACAAGAGAGGCATCAGATGCTGAGTACAAGTGAAAATCAGCAGCAGAACCTGTGTAGGTCAGTTGAACTAGCGCAATGTGTCAGCATCGCTATGGTATTAAACATGTTAAATTCGCTAAAAGTTAATTTCATATTTCTCCAACTTCCTACCTGATACCACAAATCTGAAATTATCTTTGTGTTCAGCTTGAAGTTGTCTATCATAACCCCCATTTTTTTCAGGAAGTAAATCTTTAAAAAAAAATTGATATCCAGTTTTACGGAAGAGGTGGAGATAAACGCCCCAAACAGGAGAAGGTCATGAACGATGGTCACTCCGAGAGATGTATAAGGCTTGACATTCACCATGTTGACAGAACTCAATTACCTGTTATCCTTGAAGAGTCTAATGCTGTCACTCAGGAGAATATTAAATCTATTGACTGTGGAATTCACAGAAGGCACATGGTGCTTCAGACAAGCCAATTGACGTTTGATGCTGCAATCAATGTGGAAGATTTGCAAGGTGACGGGATGAAAATCTAGTTCAGCTCAGTCCAATTCACCAATTTAGTAAAAAAAAGGTTCCTTAAATATATTTAATGAACTTCTTAGCTTGTCTTTTACATCTCAATTCTGAGCGAAAATTTTAAGAAGATCATTAAAGAATACAAATTAACTACAAGAACCAAGAAAGAAAACTTAAATTTGTAGTTTATAATGAGTAAAATGCAGCTGGATTTGGCTGAATTCCTGGATTTGTAACTGATAGTTTTCTCATGCTTCCTGTGACCTGGGCTGATTCAATTGTTCCTCTGTTCTGAAATGTGGCCAAGGGTAAGATATATCACCAGACAATGGTGATATGTTGTGAGTTGCTCCCAAGAGATTTGCTCACATAGAGCCAACCCAAGATCTGCCTAGAATTCCTAGTGTCATACGATTACTGCAACAAAATGGATTGGAGGTCAATCCACAGGACCAGAAGAGTGGAAGAGATTCTCACTGAGGACTCCCTCCCCCTCATCAATAATCTACCAGGATTGTTGTTTGCACAAAATTGTTGAGGACTCCATCCACCCCGCACACTGTATCTATTAGCTGCTCCCATTGGGAAAGAAACTCAGGAGTATCAGAGCCAGCACCAGAAGGCTAAGAAATTGTATCTTTCCATGGGCAGTGAGAATGTTGAACGACCAAAGGAACTGCTCACACTAACCATCTGAGACTTTCTCATTAACTAAATAATATTTATTTATTTGTTTGTTTGTATATAACAAATTAAGACCCAAATGCCCTGGAGTTTGGAAAATGGAAGGGGATTTTATTGAAATGATTTGTAAGTTTACATTTATTGTCATATGCTCTGAAGTGAAAAGGTTAATTTTGACTGCTATCAAAGTCTATCACAAATACATGCAACAGAATAAAATGCAGTACAGTGAGTTGAGTTTCAGTGAGAGGATCAGGGTGCTGTGAAGAGGAAGTTCTCTCTTGTTGGTGAATCTATAAATGGGGGCACTATTTAACAGATAATGATTACCTCACCAACCCCTTCCCCACCCTCTTACAGATATACTTGTGATGTATCATTAATAACTCCAAAAGATTGGAAGTTATGCAAAACCAACAGGCTTTTATTCACAGTAGAATGGAGGCACTTTCATGCTGGTCAACTGTCCCGAACTGGGGAGGTGGCTGTGGTACAGTCACCTTTATTCAGGAATTATTGATGGGGTCACAGGTACAGTCAGCCAATGGGTGTGCCCTGTCAAATAAATAGACAGACAGTGGTTTACCACATTCACCCCTTGTTTTTAAAGAGTCCAGCGGGATGAAGTGCACTAGATACAATCATAAGTTAAGTCTCTTGAGTGGTCTGATTTTCTGCTGCAACCATCATAGAACCAGCTGTAACTGTGGCACAGTAATGGGGTCCTGGACAGTCCATTGGCTTGGTGGGTGTGCAGCATTGAGTCTGGCTTGCCACCTGTTGGGGCTAGGATAACATGGCATGGTCCTGGTTCATCATGGATAATGAGAGGTGAAAGGGGTACGGGATAATCAATAATGGTTTCTGGACCCCCTCAGGGCACTAAATCCCTAACAGAGACCGTGTTTTTGTGCCCATCAGAGGACAACACATAGGCTTTTTGGGGGTTGGCATGGAGGAGATGGACCCTTTCAACCAATAGGTCGGACTTATGACTCTTCATGTTTCCGGAGTAGGACTGTCCTGGGGACATCAGTCATGCTGGCAGCATGGATCCTGTAGTGGACTTCCTCGGAAATGAAAACATTTGTTCATGTGGTGTGGTATTGATGGCAGTATATAGGAGTGATCTCATTGAAGGAGAGCCTGAGGGAGGACCTCTTACCTGCAGGAGACAGGAAGGCCTCTAGATTGCAGGGCTAGGAGGTTGGCCTTCCCAACTGTGGCAATCTCCCTTTCCACCTGCATGTTCCCTCGGTGGGTTGTGGCTGGAAGTCCTGCTCGTGGTGATGCCTCTGGCCAGCAGGTACAGGCACAACAGATCACTCATAAAGGAGGGCCCTGGGTTCTTGCTATGAATATAGCAGGGGAGGCCAAACAGGGTGAAAAGACTGTGTAGGGCGTTTATGACTATGGCAAGGGATGGCGAGTGGATAACTCGACTACTCATCAATGATGTTGAGGAAATACATATTGCGGCCCGAGGAGTGGCAGAGTCCTTTGAAATCGATACTTATTCATTCAAAAGGGTGGTGGCCTTTATCAACAGTGTTCTGTCTGGCTGGTAGAAATACAGTTTTCACTCTGCACAGACCTGGTAGTTTTTGGTCATTAACCTGATCTCCACAATGGAATGTGGCAGATTGAGAGTTTTGACAAAATGATAGAACTTTGTGACTCCAGGGTGGCAGAGATCATTGTGGAGGGCACTAGTATAGGTTCCATGGGATACCATTTCCCAGGCTTGTACAAGATATTGTAATTGTAGGTAGAAAGTTCATTTCTCCAAATCAATATCTTGTTTTTGATTTTACCTCACTGCTGGTTATTGAACAGGAACATGACTATACATTGGTCAGTCAGCTTTTGCCAGCCAGATAGTATGTCCAGTGCCAAACCACCTTGACAATGGTTTGGGTCTCCTTCTTGACAGAGAAATGTCAAATTTTGGGGCCATGGAAGGTTCAGGAATAGAAAACATGCTTCCTGTCTGTCCTCCTGGTTAAGCATGGCAGCCAGAGTGAAGGCTTCTTGAACCTCTGGTGTTAGGGGAAAAGAGGTGGATTTAATGAGGGGGTTGGCCTTGTCTGCATAGTTGGTGACCCACTACTGTGCATAGTAAGATAAAAAGCACCTTTTCAGGGCTTTAAGTCTATGGGGGAGGGGGAAGTTCCAAAAGCGGGCGCATGTGGTCAGAATCAGGTTCAATGACTCCATTCTCAATGACACAACCAAGGATGGCAAGGTAGGCTGTGCAAAATATACATTTATCCTTATTGTACATGAAGTTAAGGAATCTGGTGATGTGGAGGAATTTTTGAAGATTGGCATCAAGTCCTGCAAGTCTTGGCCGCAGATGGTGACATTTTATAGATATAGGAATATGACCTGCAGCTCATACTGGTCTACCATGCTGTCCAACTCCCACTGGAAGACAGAGACCCCATTAGTGAAGCTGAAAGGGACGCTCAGGAAATGATAGAGGTGGCCATCCACCAGTATATTGGCGGTCCTCTGGGTGGATGGAGAGCTGGTGGTATGGTTAGGTTGATGTAATGATACGTGATGTTGAGCGATTTGGTTCAGCATGTCAGATATATGGAGGAGGGAGGTATGTGTCCATCTGTGTATCTATTAATGGTCTGACGGTAGTCAATAACTATTCTGAATTTCTCCCCGTTCCTCACTTCCTCACCACCACAAGGGATGGTACTGGGTTCAATGATCCCCTCACTGAATAGCTGCTGCCCCTCCGACCTAATAAAGGCCCAGTCCTGGCACTGCACTTCTGGTGGTGACAGGGTTACAGTCAGGAGTGAGGTTGGTAAACAGTGGTGGAGGGGTGATTTTGAGGGTGGAGGTCCATAGGTCATGTGCGCTGGATGATTAGGTTGTTGGCTGGTGGTAGTGTGGGGGGATGCTAAGAGGTAGTTGCCATTAGAGCACAGTGGGCAGTTTAAAAACAGATGGTTACAGACAGTGGTGGGGGCATGTGCCCCATTGTACTCCACCATCACACTTTTAAGGTAACATTGCAAGTCCAATTTCAGTAGTATGCAGGGCATAGCTGCGACATCACTAGGAGTTTGAAGTCTTTATAGTTTGTGCCTTGCACGATCAGGGTCACTACACAGTAGCCATGGACATCAGCCATACAAGTCTTTGAAGCCAAGGAGAACTTTTGGTTTACTGAACTTACCATGAGAGAGTAGTGCGGCACCATGTCAGGGTGGATGAAGCTCTCCATGCTCCCACTGTCTAACAGGCAACTCGTCACGTGGTCATTTACATGAATGTCCATCATTGATTTGGCGAGTTGATGAGGACTACCTATAATCGAGGCCAGTGTCAGGTCGCTGCTTGTCGATGCAGTGGACCATTCATATGTTTGGTTGGAAGATGGTGGCATCCAAGACGGCAGTCCCCTCAGCTCGCACACGGTGCTGCTGGGTCTTGAAGATGGAGCCCAAGATGATGACCCCATGGCTCGCAAGTGGCACTGCTGAGTCTTGAATATGGCACCCAAGATGGCAGCCCCCACGAATCACACAGGGAATCCAAGATGGCGGTCCCCATGGTTCACATGTGGCACCTCTGGGTAGAGGTGATTTGGATCTATACACTTTCACGTGGTAACACTTAATCCCACAGCTGGAGGAAACCACATCTTTGGTTGGGCAGGTTTTACTTGGGTGCTTTCCCAGGCTGTAGAAGTAGCCACCATATTACTCTAACAGTCTCTGGCGGATGTAGTTGGACCTGATGCCTGCGACGTAGGTGTCTCTAATTAGGACCATTCTCCAGGGCTGTCGCAGCCTTGCATTTGCAGGCCTGCTCAAGGGTTTGCAGAGTCCCGAGGTTCTCAGCACTCAATTCCCCTGATCACTGTTTCTTGGTCACCAGGAGACTTTATTGACCTTCTTTAGGTATTGGCTTTTCAAGATATCCATCGTCTCCAGATATGATACGGCATCCCTGATCATCAAGTACACCAGGGGCCTGACCCAGGAATGCAGTACCTGTAGCTTGTCATTCTCTGACTGACCAATGGCTGATGATGTCTGCAGGAATTCCTCGAAGCAGCGCAGCCAGAGATCGAAGTTGGTGGAGGCCTCAGGGGATTGAGGGTTGATTTCCAGCTTCTCCGGCTTCAGGATCTGCTCCTATGTCAAAAGTTTAGTGTGAATAAAATTGATGCACCATCAATAATTCAAAAAGACTGGAAGTTATGCAAAACTGACAGGCTTTTATTCACAATAGAATGGAGGTACATCCATGCTGGTCAATTGTCCTGAACTGGAAAGGGGGCTGTGGAACAATTTCCTTTATTCAGGAGTCTGTGGATGGAGCCATAGATACAGTCAGCCAATGGGTGTGCCCCGACAGATAAATATATAGACAGTGGTTTACTACAACTTGTTTGGAATTCCATTACTCAAAAGGGATGTGGAAGAAGAGACTTGGAATATATTTAAAAGTAGTTAGATTGTTGATGCAAAAAAAGCAAAGTTGTGACAGTTGAACACGGTTAGTGTTGAGAATGGAGTTCAGACACCACCAACCTCCCTGCCACTCCAACATCACCTCAGAAAAATCAACTACCCCTGTAAATGCACCATTCTAACTCTTTATCAGTCTCTTCTCCCTCCTCTGGGTGATGACATTTTTAAATGGGTTTATTGTATTGTATATGTTGAACGTTTAGTGGGTAGGGAGGGGGTTTGGAAGGAGGGAGGGAAGGGAGTGGGGAAAAAGGGGAGAAAATGACACTCTATATTCAAGAGGGAAATGTTTGTGTGTATTTTGGTTAATATGGTTCAGAGTGTGAAAATTAAAAAAAAAATTTAAAAAAAGAACATTCACAAATGTGAAATCACACACCACCATATTCAAGGATAGTTTATTTTCTTGTTTCTTGTTGAAATTAGAACCTGAACAAACTCACATTAGTAAAATAATGATGTATTTGCTCCATTTCAGCAGATTGTTTTTTGTCCCACATTTTATTTGCAACTCTTGTGGGATGGCTTGCTGGTTAGAACACTAAATATACCTTTTCACTGCACCTTGGCACACATAAAAATATACTTGAACTGAACGTGAATGATGATTTTAAGCCACTAACAAGCCCAACATGAAGGAGCAGGTCAGTAGAGCCACATTGCCCTATCCTGCTTCTATTTGCCTCATCTTGCATTGTCCAGATCATGGAGAAGGGGTGTATTGGTTCAGATTGGAAAGGGGAACATGTGTAATTTTATTTTTTTAATTGAATGTCTAACAGCATGTATAAAAATGTTATGCTACATGAATTTTCAGGTCAAAGCTTTGTTTAGTTTTCGGGACATGCTTTCCTTTCTCCCCTCAGCCAATTGTATTTTACTTTTCTCTTTCCTACTTCATTAGAATAATTACTTTGACTGTTAAAATGAGAATTTGGAAATAATTCACATCTGTTTTTTTTAACTCCTTCAGTCATATGGGACAATATCCTGTTGGAAAACAGATGAAAGAAAACTGAACATTGTTCGAGGACAAGGAGACATTCAAGAAGAAAGAGATCTTCCATGCTGGTTCTGCTGGGATCTGCTTTGGCCCTGATTAGCATTGCTGAAAATGCTGGGAGGTGTTCTTAAAGGAGAAAGGGGAAAAAAAACCAAGGATGATACACTACATCTCTTTGTGGCCACTTATTTCAATTAAAAGCAGTGGAGGGACTCAGCCAGTCTTGCAGCATCCATGGGAGATAAAGATATATTGCTGATGTTTTGAGCCTAAGGCTTTCTTGAAGGAATATAAGAAGCAAAAAAAACTGTAAATTAAAGAATAGAGATAGTGGAGTCCAGGGGACTGACAAAAGGTGTGAATAGGATATGACAAGGGGAGAGGTGATAATTCATTTCTGTCTGTGTGCAAGGAGATAGGAAAAAAAGGAGAGAGACAGAGCTGGGGGAAGGCGATGGGGGAAGAAATTGGGGTAGTGGGGTGGAGGGATGAGGTTAAAGAAAGCCAGACAAGTCAATGTTAATGCCATCAAATTGGAGCTTGCCCAGTTTGAAGATGAGGTGATGTTCCTCCAATTTGCAAATGGCCTCAGACCATGGACAGACAAGTCAGCATGTGAATGGGGTGGGGAATGGCACTCTGAACTTATCACTTATGGTGCTTTCCCTGGTACAGCCTCCAATCTTATTGTTTCTCAACCCTGCACTACATATTTCTACCTCCTATCTAAGATCCACAAACCCTATTGTCCTGGCAGACCTATTGTGTCCTCATGCTCTTGTATCACCTCTACTCTGTTTTGTCCCACCAGTCCATTCCCTCCCCACCTACATCAGGGTCACATCACACATCCTGCATCACTACAATAACTTCTATTTCCGATGGACATCTAATCTTAATGCACCTTCAAAGCCCTTAGTTCCTTTATGAACAATAGACCCAACCAATCCACCTCCATTACTACTCTCAATCGGCTAGCAGAACTTTCCTTCAGTTGATGAAGTAGACAAAGATGATGTGGTCAAACAATAATCATGGCTTTTATTAGCAGAAACTCATGGTACAATAATGAAAGACAATAGGTACATATGCAGTTATACCCAAGTGAAGTGTCCTTAACAGTAGAGATAATGCACAGCCAATTTTAGTGCAGCAAGGCTCGCCAGAGAGGAGACAGGCAGCTTGGCAGACATTCACCACAGTCTCCCCCAGGCGGAAGAAGGGTTAAAATCAAAAGGACAGCTTCTAGGAAAGATTGAAGCAAGTGATACATGCATACTATGTTTGGCATTGAGAATAACCTAACAGCCAAAATACGCCATTATCTAGCAAGCAATTGAAATATAATGAGATGTTTTATGAATATGTCAGCCTATCAGGTTGTTTACGTATTCTGGTGCTTCTTCTCAAAACAGGTGGCTCATTTGCAACCTTGGGAACTGGTACAGGTTCTGGGTCTGTACTGTGGGAAGGACTGACTTTGGGACCCGCTCCAGAATCACCAGTGTGAGCCAATGGAGCCTCAGCATGGCCATCTGAAAGCTTACTAGGGGTCACAGGCTGGGGGAGTGAGTCCAACCTCTCAGGCTCACTCTGAGTAGGGGTGCGAGGAAGGGGTGAACCAGGTGAGGCCAGATCTCTTAGGGATACAGTGTCAGTACTCCCATCTGGGAATTTAACATGAACATAATTACGGTTGGTATGTAGTAGCTGAACTGGTTGGAGTAGGGGGTCTGTTTTACGAGCCTGAGTGTGGTTCTTCAGCAGCACTGTTCCAGGCTCAGATAAACAGGCTGGCCAGTCCATCACAGTTCCTGATTTCCTTGGAAAGGCAAACATACATTCATGAGGTGTTTGATTTGTTGCAGTACACAATAAAGACCAAATAGAATGTAGTGCCTCAGGCAGCATCTCCTGCCACTGGGTAACAGGGTAACCATGTGTTTTTAAAGCAAGATTAACAGTCTTCCAGACTGCAGCATTAGCCCTTTCATCTTGCCCATTGTCAAGCGGGTTGTAGCTCATGGTACGGCTGGTGGCAATCTCCTTTCGCAGCAGGGTTCGCCTCAGTTTAGCACTCATGAATGCGGAGCCCCTATCGGTATGAATGTAATTGGGAAAACAAAAAATGCTGCAAATTCTGTCAAGTGACTTAATTGAGATGTCAGGGCAGGGTATTGCAAAGGGAAACCTGGAATATTCATCAATTACTATAAGGAAATATACATTTTTGATGTTGGAAGGTAAAGGCCCTTTAAAATCTAAGCTAATCCTCTCAAAAGGTTGGGTTGCCTTGATGAGAGTGGCGTTTGGAGCTTTGAAGTATTGCAGTTTGCATTTGTGCAAACAAGACAGCTTTTAGTCAGTTTCCTAACTTCTTCCAGGGAGTAAAGAAGGTTGTTAGCCGTATGTAGTGGAAGAACCTCGTGACTCCTGGGTGGCAAAGTCTGCTATGTATCTCTTTTTGTCCCTCCAGCAGATCGTGACAATACGTCAGAGGGATCATTTAACCTGCCCGGTCTGTACTGGATCTCATAATTATAAGTTGAGAGTTCTATTCGCCAGCGTGCCATCTTATCGTTCTTGATTTTACTTTTATATTTAGTAATGAACGTGTAAGCTTCAGATTTCTGATCAGTGACAAGAGTAA
This sequence comes from Narcine bancroftii, assembly GCF_036971445.1. NCBI lineage: Eukaryota > Metazoa > Chordata > Chondrichthyes > Torpediniformes > Narcinidae > Narcine > Narcine bancroftii. The sequence goes on from NC_091469.1 coordinate 92,342,859, forward strand.
GTTTTCTGCCGGCTAGAAAGTGACTCCAGTAGCGAACATCTTCAATAATAGCTTGGGCTTCTTTTTCAATGGCAGGATGTTTAAGTTCAGGTCCGCGTAATGTGCAGAAGAATGCCACAGGTCTGCCCTTTTGATTAAGGGTTCCTGCCAAGGCACAATCTGAGGCATCAGTTTCCACTTGGAATTGGACATCCTCGTCAATGGACGAGAGTGCAGCTTTGGCAATATCAGCTTTAATTCTCTCGAAAGCCTTCAAGGCCATTGTAGAGAGAGGAAAAGATTTAGTGTCAAACAGAGGGTGTGCCTTCGTGGCATAGTCCCGATCCCATTTCCAGTAGTACGAAAAGAATCCCTTACACCTTTTAAGGGACTTTGCTGAGTCTGGGGGTGGTAACTTCTTAAGGGGGGGCATTCTTTCCGGGTCAGGGCAAATTTTGCCCTTGCGGATAATGTAGCCCAAAATGGGTAGCTCTGTCGCGTTGAACACACATTTGCCCTCATTAAATGTAAGGTTGAGTTCTTTAGCTGTTGCTAAAAAATCTTTAAGTTGTTGTCGTGCTCAGCTTGTGCTTTCCCACAGATAGTGAGGTTATCCAGATAGGGAAACATACTCTGTAACTCATACGTCCTAACAATCCTATCCATTTCCCTCTGAAACACAGACATACCATTAGTGACCCCAAAAGGTACCCTTTTAAAATGGTATAACCACCGATCAGCCTCAAAAGTCATATAGAGCTGTTCCCTTTTCTTAATGGGGATTTGGTGATAAGCAGCTTTGAGGTCAATAGTGGAGTACACTTTGTATTGCGCTATTTGATTAATCATTTCATTGATGCGTGGCAGCGGGTAGGCATCCAGGTTAGTGTAACGGTTGATTGTCTGGCTGTAGTCAATAGCCAGTCGTCTCTTAGTGTGATTTTTCACGACTACCACTTGGGCCCACCACGGACTCTTACTAGGTTCAATTACTCCCTCTTTAAGCAGTCTCTGGGTCTCTGCTTTGATAAACTCAAGATCCTCTTTGCTGTAAGAATGACTCTTAGTGGCAATTGGCTAACACTCAGGGGATAAATCACTGAAAAGAGAAGGAGCTTTGATCTTTAATGCGGAGTGACCGCAGTAACCAGCGCGGGCGATGGTAAGTGGTGATGGTGGCCCACCGAAATTTAACACTACACTGTTCATCTGAGATTGAATATCTAACCCCAGAAACATGGGGTCACAGAACTCCAGCATAATAATGAGTCAAACATCAACAAGGCAATATCCCTGCAAATTTAAAGTAACTTTACACTTGTCCCTAAATAGAATAATACCTAGTGTCGCTGAGAATATTCTCCCAGAATCACAGTGCGGCTTTCGCGCAAACAGAGGAACCACTGACATGGTCTTTGCCCTCAGACAGCTCCAAGAAAAGTGCAGAGAACAAAACAAAGGACTCTACATCACCTTTGTTGACCTCACCAAAGCCTTCGACACCGTGAGCAGGAAAGGGCTTTGGCAAATACTAGAGCGCATCGGATGTCCCCCAAAGTTCCTCAACATGATTATCCAACTGCACGAAAACCAACAAGGTCGGGTCAGATACAGCAATGAGCTCTCTGAACCCTTCTCCATTAACAATGGCGTGAAGCAAGGCTGTGTTCTCGCACCAACCCTCTTTTCAATCTTCTTCAGCATGATGCTGAACCAAGCCATGAAAGACCCCAACAATGAAGACGCTGTTTACATCCGGTACCGCACGGATGGCAGTCTCTTCAATCTGAGGCGCCTGCAAGCTCACACCAAGACACAAGAGAAACTTGTCCGTGAACTACTCTTTGCAGATGATGCCGCTTTAGTTGCCCATTCAGAGCCAGCTCTTCAGCGCTTGACGTCCTGCTTTGCGGAAACTGCCAAAATGTTTGGCCTGGAAGTCAGCCTGAAGAAAACTGAGGTCCTCCATCAGCCAGCTCCCCACCATGACTACCAGCCCCCCCACATCTCCATCGGGCACACAAAACTCAAAACGGTCAACCAGTTTACCTATCTCGGCTGCACCATTTCATCAGATGCAAGGATCGACAATGAGATAGACAACAGACTCGCCAAGGCAAATAGCGCCTTTGGAAGACTACACAAAAGAGTCTGGAAAAACAACCAACTGAAAAACCTCACAAAGATAAGCGTATACAGAGCCGTTGTCATACCCACACTCCTGTTCGGCTCCGAATCATGGGTCCTCTACCGGCACCACCTACGGCTCCTAGAACGCTTCCACCAGCGTTGTCTCCGCTCCATCCTCAACATCCATTGGAGCGCTCACACCCCTAACGTCGAGGTACTCGAGATGGCAGAGGTCGACAGCATCGAGTCCACGCTGCTGAAGATCCAGCTGCGCTGGATGGGTCACGTCTCCAGAATGGAGGACCATCGCCTTCCCAAGATCGTATTATATGGCGAGCTCTCCACTGGCCACCGTGACAGAGGTGCACCAAAGAAAAGGTACAAGGACTGCCTAAAGAAATCTCTTGGTGCCTGCCACATTGACCACCGCCAGTGGGCTGATAACGCCTCAAACCGTGCATCTTGGCGCCTCACAGTTTGGCGGGCAGCAGCCTCCTTTGAAGAAGACCGCAGAGCCCACCTCACTGACAAAAGGCAAAGGAGGAAAAACCCAACACCCAACCCCAACCAACCAATTTTCCCTTGCAACCGCTGCAATCGTGTCTGCCTGTCCCGCATCGGACTGGTCAGCCACAAACGAGCCTGCAGCTGACGTGGACTTTTTACCCCCTCCATAAATCTTCGTCCGCGAAGCCAAGCCAAAGAAGAAAAAAGACACTTGTCCCATACAGTTTTTGTAAGTTCACTACAAGCCATCGATATCTTTCGGTTTGCTGGATATCTCTGCAAATTTAGGGCTCTGGCAACTTTCTCGTGGATGTAGCTGTCAGTACTCCCTGAGTCTATTAGGCAATCAAGAGTCTCACCATTCACCTCCCCCTTCATAGTTGACCGTTCTAGTGCATAACATCCCCCAAGCTTTACAGTCAATTGAGCTATCACAGGGGGTCTCACCTCGCCGTCACTTGAAGTCGATTCAGCCTGCTCGTCTGAAGATTCCCCATTTTCACAGTTGTCTTCCATTCCTGCAGCTCCAGGATGAATTTTCTTGGTGTTTCTCTTCTTTTTATTATTAGTGGGAGTACTTTTCACCTTACACGCTTTAGCAAAGTGGCCGAGTTTCCCACAATAGCTGCAGGTAGCAAATCGAGTCGGGTGCTAGCTCTTATCACAGAAGTAGGATTTTTCAGGGGTTCACCCTTTTCTTTACTTCGGGGTTCCAGCACTCCTGGATGTTTCCTTTTCAGTTTCTAGCATTTCACTGGACCGCATGGCACTTCTCAGTGTTTTTACTAGAGTGACTGCCTGGTCGTAGGTTAAGGATTCCGTCTCCAGCAGCCTCTGTCGGATGTAACTGGAGGCAATCCCATTGACAATAGCATCCAGCTTCAAGACATTGCGGTTTTGTTACACGTTGACTGCTCTGACATCACATTAATTTGCCAGTGCGTCGAAAGCCAGTGCATAGGCAGCATCACTTTCCCCGGGTGTCTGGCATCTAGTCAGCAACTGGTGTCGAGCAAGCTCCATGTTCTGTGGCCCTGCATAGTAAGCAGTCAGACATTCCCGGGTTAGAGCCAGAGTGGTAGCTTCTTGCGTTACGACGAAAGGGACCTCATCCAGCAGAGAGTTCAGGTGGCCCCACTGTATCACCGTTGATTTGAGCCATGTAGTTTAAAATTTCTCTGGCCCTCAGGGCAGACTGGTCGGTTATCAGCCGCTCTGGCTTGAGTGCTCCATCCATTTCTGCTAATAAAATTGAAGTGCCAGTTGATGAAGTAGACAAAGACGATGTGGTCAAACCATAATCATGGGTTTTATTAGCAGAAACTCATGGTACAATAATGAAAGACAATAGGTGCATATACAGTTATACCCAAGGGGAGTGTCCTTAACAGTAGAGATAATGCACAGTCAATGTTAGTACAGCAAGGCTCGCTAGAGGGGAGACAGGCAGCTTGGCAGACATTCACCACAGTCCTCACCCTCAATAATATCTCCTTTGACTCATTCCACTTCCTCCAGGCTAAAGGGGTAGCCATGGAAACTCACATGGGCACTAGCTATGCCTGCCTTTTCATTGGCTATGTGGAGCTATCCATGCTACAAGCCTACACGGGCAAGGGCCTGTGGTGAATGTTTGCCAAGCTGCCTGTCTCCCCCGCTCTGGCGAGTCTTGCTGTACTAACATTGGCTGTTCATTATCTCTACTGTTAAGGACACACCCTTTGGATATAACTGTATATGCACCTATTGTCTTTCATTATTGTACCATGAGTTTCTGCTAATAAAAGCCATGATTATTGTTTGAGCACATCATCTTTGTCTACTTCATCAACTGGCACTTCAGGGCCCTCAACTCTTCCTCCACTACATCAATGACTATTTTGGAGCTGCCTCATGCATCCATGATGAGCTCGTTGACTTCATCCACTTTGATGCCAACTTCCATCTTGACCTCGTATTCACTTGGTCCATCTCTAACAATGTTCTGCTTTCTTTGATTTTTCTGGCTCCCTCTCAGAAAACATACTCATGACAGGCATCTTCTACAAACCCACCAACTCACAATCTACTCAACTACACTTTTTTCCACCCTGTCCCCTGTAAGGATTCAATTCCTTTCTCTCGATTCCTTTATCTCCCTCACATCTATTTCCAGGATCAGTTCATAAGAGATGTCCTCTTTCTTCAAACAATGTGGATTTCCCTCTACCACAATGAACTTAGCCCTCACCCACATCTCCTCTATTACTCCCACATCTGCCCTCGCCCCCTCTGATCCCACACAAAACAAAGAGAGGATTCCCCTTGTCCTCACCTATCACCCCACCAACTTCAGTGTCCAGTGAATCCCCCATCATTATTTCCGCCAATGCCTATATGATTCTCTTCTACCTCTGGGATTCCCTGGTTCTCTCCTGCCTCCCAACGAATTGACTCCTTTCATACTTAGTCCTGTGATTGCAGGAGGTGCTCCACCAGCACCCATACCTCATTCCTCGCCACTATTCGGGGCCCTAAACAGTCGTTTCAAGTGAAAAAAAAAATTTCACATGTGAACCATCTACATTGAGAGTCATCTACTACACCAGTGCTCCCATTGTGGTTTCCTCTACGTGGGAGAGACAGTGTGCATACTGACAGATCACTTTATTGAGCACCTTGCTTCTGTCTGCCACAATAGTATAGATGTCCCATAGTCACTCATTTCAATTGTATGTATTGCTTGTATGTATGTGTTTTATGTCGGATTGTTTTCTGCATGCTTTGCACCGAGGACCGTAGAATGCTGTTTCGTCAGAGTGTTCTTGAACAATCAGATGACAATAAACTGGACTTGCTGACAAGTCTGTCCATAATCTCATGCACTGCTAGACAGAGACCACCTGCAAATTGGAGGAACATCACCTTATCTTCTATTAAACCATCCTCTCTTCTTCTTCTTCCCCATATCACCTTTACCCCAAGCTATTCCCTTCCCCCCCTCTCTCTCTCTCTCTCTCTCTCTCACTCACCCTTGCTATTTCTATTCTCTCTTCCCTTTTTCTTCAGTCTCTTTTCACTGAATCAATTCCCACCTTTCCTCTTATCATATCCAATTAATACCTTTTGTTATTCTGGACTCATCCCATGCCATTCTTCAACTTTTATTCTGTCATATTCCTGTTCTTTGCTTATTCCTTGAAAAAAGTATTCAGGCCCAAAACATTGGTAATATATATATATTCCTATGGAAACTGTGATACCTGCTGAGTTCCTCCCGCATTCCTGTACTTTTATTTTCTACTTTAAAGCCACTGGAATCCATAAATGACATTTTTTTTAAAAAGAGAATTAAAACATGCTTGGTGAATAGTATTGCTGGTTTAGACTACTTCTGTTCAATTATCTGAATTGAATGCAAGCTGTGATCAAAGTTATTTCGTCTTTTACTGTCCAAATGATCCCAATCTGTGATCATTAATGCTGTTGTTTCTTATCAAGTGGTTATATTGGTGGAAAGTCTTGTTCAGCCAATACTTGGGCACCTGTTAAATTGACAAACAGAACCAAAGAGCTGACCTGTCAAGAAGAACTGAAGGGTTGAAATACAATAAAGCCTTGGAGATTTCTGAAATCTCAACAGTTGTGCATTCCCCAATTTCTCCTCCTGTCATTTCATTTGCAGTGGTATCTATTCTCATCATTGACTCATGCAAAGCTGTTGATGAGAAGGATGTATTTTACAAGTTGTCCCATTAAATTACTTCAACTTCATTTTCTCTGCCAACCATTCTGTAAGCTTGATACATTTGTAACCATCTATTTTAAACCAAAACACAGGCCTTGCACAAGGTGAGAAGTAACATGTTTGCAACTGATGGGTGCACAGATCAGAATTTAAATTTAAATTTAGACATACCGCATTGTAACAGGACCTTTCGGCCCATGAACCCATGCTACCCAATTACACTCAATTGACCTACAACCCATTTCATTTGAAGGGTGGGAGGAAACCAGAACACTTGGAACAAACCTACACATACTTACAAAATCCTTACAGACAGCTTGGGATTAGAATCCTGGTCGCTGATGCTATAAGAGCATTGCACTAACCATGGTTGGCGTAGTGGTTAGAGCAACACCTTTACAGCCCCAGCGATTAGTACCATGGTCCGAATCCTGCACTGTTTAAAAGGAGCTTGTATGTTCTCTCCGTGTTTACGTGAGTTTTCCCCAAGGGCTCTGGTTTCCTCCCACCATTTGAAACATACCCGGGCTGTAGGTTAATTTAGTGGCATGGACTCATGGGCCAAAATGTCCTGTTATCATGCTGTATGTCTAAATTGAAATTTAAAATTTAAAGCTATGCTAACTGTGCCCCCCACCCCCAATTTTGCCTTTCAATAATTAATTGATATATTTGACTTGTGCACAGTGAGACATTCTATGAACTGGAAGATTCAGCCTCATCATCCTGAGCAAACAATGAGTTGCCCATTGATCTCAGGCAGGATCCAGGGGTGGAAATGATCAACGATTTTGGTTGGGACCTTTAATGGAGTGTAAAAGGGATAATCAAGGTGGAAAGAGGCTGAGAAAGATTTCAACTCTCCTAACCATTACTACACAGATACATTGGTCCTCTCCCTCATCCATTGCAAGGGCGAGGTCAAATGTAAACTTGGAAAAATAACATTTCTTCAGGACAGCCTTAAATCTCATAGGATTTGAGGCACCACTGTTTCCATCTCTTTATCAGCTCCTTTTCTTACTTTCCTCCAGCTCCCCATTCTCCTATCCAAATAGTCTGTGCTTATCCATCTCTCGCTCCTTCTGCATAGTACCCTATCACCTCCTAGACCCATCCCATCTTCTTTCTCCCATTCTTTAGCCTTGATGAAGGGACCAAATCCAAAACATTGACTGACCTTTTCCACTCATGGATGCTGCCTGACCTGTCGAGTTCCACTAGCAACTCATTGTTGGCTCAGGATTGCAACATCTGCAGGTTTCTTTTTTTTTTGTATTTCTCTATCCCCATTGCCCTCAAGCAAAAAAAAAGACACGTTGGCCCACTTGTCTTCATTGAATACAATGTACAAATCAAACCAAAGCTCTGCGGCATGCTCTTGATAGATATTTCTCCATCCCCTTCATGTTCATGCTTGAAGCCTCTTCAATGCCAATATTGTTGCTGCTTCTTCTAGTAATCCTGGCAACCTATTCCAGCCACCCACCACACTAAAATGGTTGCCCCATCACCTCCTTTAAGCCCCCCTACCTTAAATGTATAATTTATTGGATAGAAACATGGAAAACTTACAGAACAATACAAGCCCTTTGGCCCACAAAGTTTTGCTGAATATCTCCCTACCTTTGAAATTACTAGGCTTTCCCATAGCCATCTATTTTTATATGTGATATGTTTTTACCACCCCCCTCCCCTCCCACCCCGAGGAGGAAAGATTCTGACTGAATAAACTATCAAGGCCTCTCATAATTTTACAATAAAACCATTGTTATGCAGATTTCAAGCAACCGGCCAACCTCAAACAACCAGCAAAAAAAACTTGAGCAAAATAAATAATATATATTAAAATTAAAATCAAATTAAAAGTTTAAAATTAGTGAAGGTAAGAGCAAACATTGAGCCAGTGGAGCACCTTGGTCATGTCCTGCCTACAGCAGCTGTTTAAATAAAGCTTCAATAAAGTTGTATTTGAATAAAATGGGTTCAGCCAGGAAGAAGAGCTGCTGGCTCTCCCACAGGATCCCTGCCTAATAACGGTCCTTATCTTTATTAGTATATTATTAAGTTTATTAGTAATGGTTTATCTGCAAACTGGTGGAGGGGGATGGTTAATTATGACAGCAGCATGGTCAGCGTACCGGTTAACACAAAGTTGTTACAGACTGGGGTTCAAATCTAAATTTAAATGTTATAAGTTACGGGAATTATCTTATTAAAGTGAATTTGACTTAATTAAGGACGAATATACTGTTTTTTTTTCAACTTAAATTTTTCACTGTCATTTGTATTTTAAGCTGTTTGTCTCACTTCTGGTGTATTAGTTGGCATTGATAGAGTGAGTCTCAAGCAACCAGAAAACCTGCTTTTTCGGCACCCACCTATCCCCATAGATGTCTCAGGGATTTTATTGTTTTAATTTTGATCAGGTTTCCCATCCTCTTCCAAATCTCTATAGAAAACAAGCCAAGTCCATTCATCCTCTCCCAACAAATCAAACCCTCTAATCCAGACAACACTCTGGTAAATCTCTACTGTCCCTTTCAGGACTCTACATCCTTCATATTAATGGAAGAACCAGAATTGCATACAATACTCCAGCCTTAAGCTTTCGTATAGTTGCAATGCAATTCCTTATTTTATACTCAATGTTTCACCCTGTGAAGTCAAGCATATTCCCTATGCTTCTTTACCACCCTATGTATTTGTCTTGTCACTTTCAAGGAGTAATAGACCTGGACTCCCAGATCCCTCCATGCACTTTTTTTTAAAGAAGACCTGCATATATTCCCCTTATATTTGGCCTCCCAAAGAAAGCAACACACTTGTACAAATTAAACTAAAGCTGTAATTTCTCTGCCCCAGTAACTGATCTGCACCTTTTTCTATTCTTTAATTGACTCTACATCACCTTTGTTGACCTCACCAAAGCCTTCGACACCGTGAGCAGGAAAGGGCTTTGGCAAATACTAGAGCGCATCGGATGTCCCCCAAAGTTCCTCAACATGATTATCCAACTGCACGAAAACCAACAAGGTCGGGTCAGATACAGCAATGAGCTCTCTGAACCCTTCTCCATTAACAATGGCGTGAAGCAAGGCTGTGTTCTCGCACCAACCCTCTTTTCAATCTTCTTCAGCATGATGCTGAACCAAGCCATGAAAGACCCCAACAATGAAGACGCTGTTTACATCCGGTACCGCACGGATGGCAGTCTCTTCAATCTGAGGCGCCTGCAAGCTCACACCAAGACACAAGAGAAACTTGTCCGTGAACTACTCTTTGCAGATGATGCCGCTTTAGTTGCCCATTCAGAGCCAGCTCTTCAGCGCTTGACGTCCTGCTTTGCGGAAACTGCCAAAATGTTTGGCCTGGAAGTCAGCCTGAAGAAAACTGAGGTCCTCCATCAGCCAGCTCCCCACCATGACTACCAGCCCCCCCACATCTCCATCGGGCACACAAAACTCAAAACGGTCAACCAGTTTACCTATCTCGGCTGCACCATTTCATCAGATGCAAGGATCGACAATGAGATAGACAACAGACTCGCCAAGGCAAATAGCGCCTTTGGAAGACTACACAAAAGAGTCTGGAAAAACAACCAACTGAAAAACCTCACAAAGATAAGCGTATACAGAGCCGTTGTCATACCCACACTCCTGTTCGGCTCCGAATCATGGGTCCTCTACCGGCACCACCTACGGCTCCTAGAACGCTTCCACCAGCGTTGTCTCCGCTCCATCCTCAACATCCATTGGAGCGCTCACACCCCTAACGTCGAGGTACTCGAGATGGCAGAGGTCGACAGCATCGAGTCCACGCTGCTGAAGATCCAGCTGCGCTGGATGGGTCACGTCTCCAGAATGGAGGACCATCGCCTTCCCAAGATCGTATTATATGGCGAGCTCTCCACTGGCCACCGTGACAGAGGTGCACCAAAGAAAAGGTACAAGGACTGCCTAAAGAAATCTCTTGGTGCCTGCCACATTGACCACCGCCAGTGGGCTGATAACGCCTCAAACCGTGCATCTTGGCGCCTCACAGTTTGGCGGGCAGCAGCCTCCTTTGAAGAAGACCGCAGAGCCCACCTCACTGACAAAAGGCAAAGGAGGAAAAACCCAACACCCAACCCCAACCAACCAATTTTCCCTTGCAACCGCTGCAATCGTGTCTGCCTGTCCCGCATCGGACTGGTCAGCCACAAACGAGCCTGCAGCTGACGTGGACTTTTTACCCCCTCCATAAATCTTCGTCCGCGAAGCCAAGCCAAAGAAGAAAAGAAAGAATTGACCATCACTCTGTCCAAAGTTCTAAGCTTAGTGTCAACTACAAATTTACTAATCCACTTTTACCTCCAAATAATTTATATACATCTTAAAGAGTGGCCCAATACAAAATCTTGTGGAACACCACTGACCTCAGGCATCCTGCACCTCCTGTGGTCTATGACCCAGCCAATTCTGATTTGAGATAGTCTTTCTCTGCATATGTATGTCATGCATTTGTATGCCCTGCAGCCTATCATGAGTGACCTTACAATTACCAATATAACATTGTATTTTAAAAAGTATTAAACTAAACAATGCTTTGGAGTAAAACACCAAAGTCTGCAGACACCGTGACGTAAAAACACAAAGCTGGGGAAACTCAGCAGGTCAATCAGTGTACTTTATATAGCAAAGGGAAAAGTACATAACCAATGTTTTGGGCTTGACCAATTCATTGAGATATGAGCAATATATAGGGAGCTACCAGAAAAAATATAATGGGGGGTAGGGTGAGGGGCAGGAGGAGGAGCACAGTCCCACAGACAGGCCGTTTCACCAACTTCATGTTTTCAATTAATACTTTAGCTTGGTATGAGAATAAATTTCATTTATTGTATAATTAGGTTTAATCAGCTCTGATTAGGGAAAAAAATAGATTGTGGAAATTTGTGCTGAATCCCAAATAGCTCTTAATCCAGTTATGATTCACTAACAGAATCTTCAAATTGTCACCAGTACTTATTGTTGGGCCCCAATAGTCACAAAGACAAAGCCTGAGGGGATCGATAGGCTTTATTACTCATGAGACTGTTGGTCTCGGTCCAAACTCGGGAAATGAGGGGAGGAAAAGGGGACTTGACCCTTATGGCCTGGGTCACAGGGGAGGACCTCCAGGTAGGAGTCTAGGAGGGGATGTCATCAGGAAGGCAGGATAGCCTGTGCTTGTAGTACAGACAACCATATCATTACATTCACCCCCTCTTTTAAAATAGAGACCACCAGGAAACAATCTGGGAGTCCAGTTGGAGAGGGGGGGTAGGAAAAAAAATGGATGGAAAGGCGGACGCTCCCTCAGACTAGAGGTTCAGTCGCACGGGGGTCTTGCTCCTTCTGCCGGACTGCCAAGGGTTGCTCCTCAGGCGAGGAGACCATCGCAGGAGAGGCCGAGGAAGAAAATGTTGGGATCGGGGTGCTGATGGGGGAATCCCAGGGGGATGGGTGGTCCGCTGCCTCATTGGGGGGGGTTAGACTCCTGGAAGTCTGGTGGAGAGACAGGCGGCTCAGACTCCAGGATTGTGCTCCTGTGCAGAGTGACAAGATCCGTAGTCTGGTCAGTGGCAGGCAGGGTCGTTTCGGGATCTCCAGCCCTCGCCAGGTCTCGGAGCAGTACAATGTCCTTGTGGCCATCAGGATACCTCATGAACGTGTATTGTGGGTTGGCATGAATGACATGTACTGTTTTCATCAGTGGGTCCATCTTATGGCCCCTGATGTGCTTCCATAGCAGGACCAGCTCTGGGGTTGCCAACCAAGGAGGAATGGATGAACCATTCTCCAATCTCCTAGGGAAAGCAAAGAGACGTTCATGCGTGGTGGTGTTAGTAGCGGTGCATAACAATGTCCGGATGGCATGGAGAGCCTTGGGCAAAATGTCCTGCCAGTGGGACACTGGGCTGTTTCTAGACCTGAGGGCCAGGAGTACCGCCTTCCAGATGTTGGCATTCTCCCTTTCCTCCTGGCCATTATCTCTGGGGTTACAGCTGGTGGTCCTGCTGATGGCTATGCCTTTGGTTAGGAAGTACTGTCACTGTTCCTCACTCATGAACGAGGACCCCTGGTTGCTATGAATATATTCAAGGTATCCGAACAGGGTGAAGATGCTGTGCAGCGCCTTAATAACCATCGTTGAAGTCATAGCCAGGCAGGAAATAGCAAAGGGGAAACTAGAGAATTCGTCCACCACCGTCAGGAAGTAGGCATTCCTATTTGAGGTTGGGAGGGGGCCCTTGTAATTGACACTGAGTCATTCAAAGGGGCATGTGGCCTTAATGAGGGGTGCCTTTACTGGCCGATAGAACTGCGGCTCACATTTGGCGCAAATCTGGCAGCATCTGGTCGTGGACCAGACGTCTTCTATGGACTACGGGAGGTTTCGAGTCTTGACAAAGTGGTACAGCCTCGTGACTCTGGGGTGGCACAGATTGTAGTTAAGGGCCTGGACACACGTCCCCCGGGATAAGGCATCTGGGGAATCGTTGAGTTTACCCGGCCGATACAAGATATCATAATTATAGGTGGATAGCTCGATCCTCCACCTAAGAATCTTGTTATTTTTGATTTTACCCCACTGCTTCGCATTGAACATGAAGGCCATTGCCCTCTGCACGTGAGACTGCTGGCCTGGGTCCAAGCTAGGGAAATGAGGGGAGGGAGAGGAGACTCGACCTTTATGGCCAGGTCACAGGGGAGGAGTCTAGGAGAGAATGTCATCAGAAAGCCAAGCCAGCCTGTGCCTGTAGTACATACAACCATATCATTAAACTTTTTTTTTAAAATTAGATATGATACATTGACTTGTATTGCCCATCGCTAGTTGCCCCAGAACCAAGAAGGTAGTGAAATGATTATTTCTGGGTCTGGAGTTTCAGACAACCTTGATGTAACAAGGATGGCAAAACTTCTTCTCCAAAGGATGTTATTAAACACGATGACTTTCAACAACAGTCTACCTGTTTCATTCTCACAGCAACTCTAACCAAGTTTTTTTGAATTTAAAAATAAGCAAAATTCCTAATTTAATTGCAAGTGCTCACATTTAAATCCAGCATTTGCTATTGGTGTAACTTATGGCCAGAAATATTAAATGAGGAACCAAACTCCCATTCTTGGTTACCCAGAGTAATGAAACTACAGGCACAGTGGTTTCCCAAAACACCATGCACTTTACTTGGATTCTCAAGACATAGACTACACAAAATGGCATAATCTATTTATAGTATTTGCACAAGTTTGCGACTTCTAGTCACAAGGCAATCTCGAGAATCCTTTAGTAAATGGATGGCTCCCATTGTAACACCCACTCCTGGTGACTGTGGGTCACTCTGATTAGGGCTCCCTGGCAGCCATGGATGACTCTTGGTGCCTGGATCAATGTTGCAGATCCTTCCAGTTTATTCTGGAAGTTCCTGATGGCATCTGCTTACTCCGTAGAATTTAATCCTATGTAGAAGGATTTAAACTTGCACAACTTCAGAGCATTTACCCTTCCAAGGCTGATCCACTGAGGCTAATGTTACTCTAATTTTGAACAAAGATATGTGACTTGTGCCCTATCCAATTGTACGACACTTGTAAGAAATTGATTTTGTTTCAAATTTATAACAAGATTGAGTCAGCAATATTTTAATACAAGCTTCAGCTTTTGATGTGTATTCTTCCAATCAGAATGCAACTCTCAGATAAATTGCATTTAATGGTGTTCTATCTTTTGTTACAGAGCCAAGTCGAGTGCTTTTATTCATTTCCTCAATCTATTATACTTTTTTTTTCTTTTTGTACATCGTCATATAAAGTTTTCTTTAAATAGAAAGTAGATTAGAACTTAAAATGCACAGATCTCCAATTTGGTAATTTTTTAAAATTACTTTTTTCTTCCCTACAGAAAAATAATCCATTTCAATGGGTAATCACCCATCACCATAATATTGTAATATTAAGCTTGTACTGAAACGAGTCAATGGTTATTCATCACTTGGAATATCACTGGGTATCCTACTTCAAAATTGTGGATATGCATGTCATTTTGTTCACCATTCTAAAGGGATTTCTCTATCTTCATGCATGGAAAACTGCTGCAGCATTATCCAAATTATCATCCTTCCAGCTTCCTCAAAAGAATTCTACTTATTTCTTCCCACAGGGAGTAAGAATGCAAAACGATCAAAGGAACTTCTCACACAAACCATTAGAGACTCTCATATTTATGAAACAAAATTTATTTATTTGTATATATGAATACTTATCCTTCATATGTCTTGTTTGTCTTTATGTGTGTGTCAAGTCTGGTTGTATGCTTGTATGTTTTGAACCAAGAGGAATGGAGAATGATGTTTTGTCGGCTTGTACTTGGGCATTCAAATGATAATATGTTTGATTTGATTGACTTGTAATGAAGTACTGAATCTGTCAGCCCAGAAGTTCCAAAATGTATTTTTTGTATTAAATTTAAATTTTACATTTTAAATTTCTTTTAAAATGTAGAGCAGGTGTTAGCAGCCTACAGCTTGCGGACTGGATCCAAATTTATACACCCCGGTGCATCACACCACCCCCCCCCCCCCCCTCCAACACCAGCTCTTGGTGCACAGCTTCCTTGTCACCTGCCCTTTGTTGTGGATGCACCCTCCCCATCCACCTTCTGCGCTGGAGATCCCCCCGCCCTCTCCCCCATCTGTGCGTAAATCCCTCCCTCTCTCTGTCACTTCCTCTCTCTGTGTGTGACTCATCCTCTCTCTGTGACATGCCCCTCTCTCTGCGTGAGAGCCCCATTTTCCGCTCCACTATGACATTCTCCCCATCTCACTGTTGTCTGTTTTGGAGTGTTATTTTGTTTTCATTGAGAGTAATTTTTTTTCTCCTTTTTTGACATTTTTTTGTGTGTGTGTGTCATTTTATTGACCAACTTGTGATGTTTGGTGCATTTCTAAATTTGAAGATGCTTTCCCTGACCTGAAATACATCATCGTATTCATTCCATTTACCTATTCATTTATGGTAGCACCAATGCCATTCAACCACTGACACCCCATCCTGCCATGCTTGGTAAAAGGTTGGCTGCCCCTGATTTAGACAAACAGCATGGTAACAGGCCCTTCTAGCCCATGAGCCCATGCTGCCCAAATGCCCCAATTAACCTACAACTCCTATAGAATCCCTATCTATGAATGGTTGGTGAAAACTGGAGCACCCAGAGGAAATCCATGTAATGGCCTGGTGCTAACTGCTACAGTAAAAATGCTGCCGGTTAATCAATCAAAACCAGATCAGAGGACGTTATTGACCTCAGCATCTGAGTGGTCAAGGTAGAAAGCGTCAGCTAATCTAGTATGACTGACATGTGCACAAACTGATAGAGTAAGAAGATGCCACCAATGGATGACTATGATGCTCACAACTGTCGCACAAGACAAAATATTGGGAACTTATTCTGTCCATTTCCTACAGAACAATTTCTCTGCTTGTAATCAACAAGAAGGAAGAAAAGTGAAGTATCCTAGTGTAACCGATCACTTCAGCGAAGTTAGAATATGATGTTTCATGTCTTGTATACTTTTTTTTTTAAAAGAAATTTCCTCAAAAGGGTTTTGGAATGGGACCCCAACAGATTGTGGTCCTCTTGAAAGTAAATTGCATTCAGACAAGTTATGAAAAAAGGGATAAATTTGTTTGTGTGTAAAGATTAGGTTGCCTCTCAGAAACATGAAATGAACTACAAAACAGATCAGTATTGATGGAATACTTAAATAAATAGGGAGTTTTAGTTTGTCCAGCACAGCCATTGCCCTTGAATAGTACAGACAAGACAAACACTGTAAAATATATTTAGCAAACAATTACGGGATGCTCTGAAGACCAATTCTAAGTCACCCAACTACCACATTTGGCAATTGTTTTCCAGTATCTTTTAATCACATTGAAGAGGCTAAAATAACAATAATGTTGATGTATTCAATTCTCATGTTTGGTATCAAGTGCGACACAGTGCAAATTTATTACTCACTCTAATCATCCGTGCACAGTAAAACCCCTGTACCTGGTACGTATAGGGATTGATAGATGCCGGATAAGTGCATTTACCAGTTGCTTGAGACTTGCTCTACTCTACTTGAAGCATGCAGATAAACTTTTTCAATGTACAAAAGCATGATTAATCTCAAATGTTTATTGCATCTTGCTTGAATTTTGGTAGTAAACCTGCTGTTCTCCACTTGCACACACTAAACACGATCTGATATCTCAGCATCACTTCAAAATTTGGTTTCTTCAAGAGAATATCAGAACAATCTTATTGCACACCAATTATTAGTTAATAGGGTAATGTTTTTGTTGTTAAATAATCCATCACAGCTCAAACATATTGCAGAAATTCATAAGCATCTTTGATCAAGTAGAAAAGAACAGAAAATACAGACACCTCAAAGAAGGTAACTTTTAAGCTTGAAGCAAGTGCAAAAAATGCACACGTTTAAGATTTTAAAATTTGTTTAATGCAGTGTCAATTGCTGATAAATGATTTATAATTTAAAGGTGTATTCCCTTGCATTCCAAAGGGCCAAAGTATACATTTTTTTTAAATAGAGAAATTCAAGTATTGTAGCGGCTACTAACCAGAACATGACCCAGTACACAAGATGGCCGAGGAACACAGCGAACACATGCAGACCCCATGGAGATCAATGACCTTCATCCCAGGTGACAACACTACAGTGGGAACCCATGAGCAATGGCGGGAATGATGACCAATCTGAGACCAGTGCTGGCATGACATCACGCCTGTCATCAGCAGCAGGGAGAAAATATAGCCCAAGTTGTCAGTGCATAAACCAGCCTTCGACTTCAATTTCTTTGGTGTGTGTCATTCTTTCAACACTTCACAGTAGCGATCAAGCTACAGTACTAGCTTTCTTCAGGAACTTTTACCATACCTTCGTAGATTGTCACCACTATTACAGTTCCAGAGCTCCAGTTTTGAATCTGGGGTATGCTATAGTATAAGCTTTCTTCAAGAACTTTTACATCTCTTCATAGATTGTCACTGATAACAGGATGGCACACTATTACAGTACCAGTGCCCCAGATTTGAATCTGGCACTGTCTATAGGGAGCTTATACGTTCTCCCCATGTCTATGTGGGCTTCCTCCGGGTGTTCTTGTTTCCTCTCACAGATGTATGGGATTAGTAGGTTAATTGGTCACATGGGCAGCATGGACCCATTGGCCAAAATGACCTGTTACAATGCAATATCTCTAAATTAAATTTAATTCAGGATTTCTTTACGTTCATCAAATCCCTATACAATGGCATTTGGCCAGAGCATTTGTTCCAATATCAATTGTTATTGAAAAGTCAAATTCTCCACAGGTTTACTTGAAACCTAACAATGTGCATACTTAGCTCAAGTACTGAAAACAAATCTTATTTGATAGTATTCAATGAAAGTTGTAAAGCTCAGTCTAAGTGTTTTGCAAAAAAAAAACAAGTACACCACATCAAAGATTGTGCAAAACCTTCAAAATTGCTTACAACCTATGCCAAAGGTGTTCTGTGATTAGTAAGGGAGTGGTTAAGGTGGTATGTGAGTGAAAAGAAAAAGTTTGAGAACCACTGCTTTAAAGAAATTGATTCTCCAACTCAAAGGACACAATCTGAAATGAAACAATGAAATGATGTGATGAAAATATTGAAGAAATATGGCAATGCTGTAATTATTCATAAGAATGCTATGCAATGTTGGCATCAGTTAGGATGACTGAAATAGTCAACAACAATGCCATAAAATGGAGTTTTGTTCACCAGAGCATCCAGAGCATGCAAAACCTATTCCATAGATGACAATTTTCATATCAAAATTGATTCAATAAGCTCTGGAAAACTTTAGTGTTTTTATTTCCTCATGGGGTAATGACCTTTGGAACATTATACTTTATGAAGGAATAGTGTTTTAAGGGGGGGCATAATCTCATTTATCTGATATGATATTCTATTTTGCACTCAAGAGCCCCCTTGCAAATGCATTATTCTAATGAACTAGTTTTGTACCCCAAATCTTCTTGAAGGAACCCAATGCAAGTACTGAAATCATGGTTAATTATTGAAGTCAAAAGAAGAAACATTAACATGTCTTAATGGAAAGACCTCCTGGCCATCAACAAAAACAATCAGGGGTTTACCTGATCTATTCTGCCTCTCTTTTTATCATTAATAGATTGACATTAAAAAAAAGTTGTGAGTACATTGTTTCAGCCTGAAGGAAGTTCTCCTAAAATTGCACATCAGACTTCAAAATTAATCCATTTCATTTCATTGTCAATTATCAGTCATAGGAATGTACAAATTATAACCAGCCAAATGACTTTTTCCTTTTAAGACAACTCCGCCATTCAATCATAGTTAATCTCAGAGGCCACAACTCCACATTCTGAAAACTGGCAACAACCTTTCACCTCTTAGCTTTACAAGTAGACATCCAGTCCACTTTAACAAAATATTAATTGACTCTACTTCATCACCCTTTGTGAAAGAGATCCAAAGAATCATGACCCACACGTCCATTTAAAATGGGTGCCTTCCTCAGTCTAGATTCTCCATCAGAAGGAAATATTCTTTTCACGTCCTCCACCTCACAACCCTTCATGATCTAATTCCTCTAAACTGGCTTTCCTCAGAAAACCACCATTCCATTCTTTTGTCTTGAGAACCTTGTGAGACTTGTGTGAACTGCTTCCAACACATCGATATCCTATCTTTAAATACACACTGGTATGCAGGACTGTGGATGGCATCATCAAAACTCTATACAGCAGAGTAAATTTCCATTGCACTTTGAGAGTTAGTTCTCCTATTAATAAATGATAACATTCACATAACTTTTGATTATTTGCTTTGGTCAAAGTCTTGAAACTCCTAATGTCACACTTTTGTGGGAAAGCAAGGGAGCACCAGAAGGACAACAGCAGTTCAAAAAGGTAGTAAAAATGTTAGTCTGCCAGCAACACTCGCATCCTTTTAACCAATGAAAACAAAATGACAACCCAACACAGGAAACCTAGTTATTTCGCATTGGTGTTAATGTGAAAGATTTTCCAGCATTTTACTGTGCACAACTGCAAAATCCTGCCAAACAGCTATATCAATTTAGCAGGAGCTGAGGGAGAAACTCTTGGAGACTCATTCATCTTGAACGTCATGCTGACTCAAATCAAGGGCAGCCTGGTGTGAATCCCAGTTTAAAAAGGCATTCCATTGAAACACCTGGGAATTTAAACACAATTTGATTCTTAATGTTAGCAGAGTTCACCGTCTGCTTTATCTTTTTGGAAGCATTAATATTTTATGCCTTTCTCTGTGGTGAATGTACTTAAACCCAAGTGCACTCCCAACCTTGATTGTTATTTTGAATCTTTTGAATAATTTAAGGATATTGGCTCTGCCCAAGTCTGAGGCAGTAAACATAATTGGGATAAACAAGCTGTTGTTGGCGCAGAAGAGCTCAAACTGATGATTATATCTGATATGAGCCACACAACAACAAACAGGCTTAAAATTGCTGCACCAACTTCCATCCTGCTATCATGCTTTCTCCTGTCACTCTCCGAGGATTAACTGAGCAAGACCTTAGACTTAGCACAAAGTCCAGGGTTTAATAGGCAGTGGTCATCTTTTCCCACTTAATTTGGAACTGAATTACCTCCAGCAGGTATATAAAAGGACCACCAATGCAACTGGAAAGGTGCCATATACCAATTTATTGAAAGGACATGGTGCACAATTTTCTCATTACCATAGAAGGATATGCTTATCATTGAATGCTGCAGTGATAGTTGGTTCACTGCACACATTTAGTTTTAGATCAGATCTTCAAACACTAGTTTAGAGGAAGAGACATCTTCGAACATTACCTTATACTTTGAGGGCTTTAATGAATGTAGGCCATTTAGAACTTGGAAGGGGAGAGAATTCTTCTTGGTGAATCTTTGAAAATCTCTACTTCAAACAACTGTGGAAGTTGAGTCTTTGTGCATATTCAGAATGATGAACAATAGATTTCTGGATGTGAAGTGAAATTGAGAGAGAATGAGCAAGAATATAGTGTTAATGCACAAGTTTAATCATGATCTGAATAAGCCAACTCCAGCTCCTATATCTTGTGTTCCCATCCCTTCATGAACTTACCTCTCCCAATCTCTATGAGCTCCATAATGCTGGGACTTGACTCTGAAGCATTGCTCCCATGTTGTGATATTCCAACTGATCCCCAAATTGCTGCCTCATGAGTAACTTCAGTAACTAATTTTTGAACCAATGTTTTAGTTACCTGACCAAATGGAGACCCTGGCTGTGCCATGAGAACTTGTGTGGATTTGCTGGTCAGAGTGTGCATAAACATCTTCAACCTCTCCCGACTACAATCTGAACTTTTCACCTGCTTCAAAATGACTGCTACCATTACAGTGCCAAAGATAAACAAGACAACAACTCCCACCTCACAGATAACCTTGATTCAACATCATTCACATACACTCACAATAGGTTCACAGCATACGCTTGGCCCTATGCTTAGCCCTGGAGCACATGGATAAGCAGCACACATAGATCTGGTTCCTCTAGCAACAATTTCAACATGGTGATCCCAAACAAACTTTTCTCTAAATTCTTGGATCAAACTTAGAGTCACCTCTGCAGCAGACACTCAACTTCCTGCCCTGCAATCAGTGAGAATTAGCAACAATGTCTCTTCCAGAATAATCCTCCACAGCGGTGCTCTGCAAGGATGCTAACTTATCCCCTTATTACATTTAGTATACACTCACCAACACGTGGCTAAACATTGCTTGAACTCTATTTATTAATTTGCAGATGATACCATTGTTGCAAACTAGAGGGGGAAATGGATCAGCTCATGATTAATGGTGGGACAGCTCAATGGGCTGAATAGCTTATTTCTTCTCCTATGTCTTATGGTCTTATGATCTCAAACAAGCACAAGAGAGAGTAGAGGAAGGAGACAGAGAATCTTGTGGTATCACAACAGAATGACAACTGCTCCCTCAAGTTGAATGTTTAATGGGTTTGGAGGGGGGTGGGAAGGAGGGAGGGAAGGTAGGGGGAAAAAAGGGGAGAAAAATCCACTGTATAGATTTAAGAGGGAAATGTTTGTATGTATTTTGATTGATATGATTCATAGTGTGAAAAAAAAAGTAATAACAAAATGAAGGAATGGATTAATTGAAGAGAGATCAAGCACACACCAGTCTGTAAAAATCAGATTTCAGATTTTGGATTTATTATCAACATACATACATGTCATCACATACAACCATGAATTTTTTTATTTATTCTGCTGGTTAGGCAGAATTACCACTTATTAGTTGTGCAAGAAACTGTACTCAAAAATACCCACTTACACATGTAAACAAATAAAGAAATGCAAACTAATGATGCATAACAAAGAATAAAGTAAGAGGCCTTAAATGAGTCCCTGATGGAGTTTGTCGTTGAGGAGTCTGATGGTGAAGGGGTAGCAGCTGCTCCCGAACCTGGTGGTGTGAGTCTTATGGCACCTGCACCTCTTTCCTGACGGCAACAGCGAGAATAAAACATGTGTTGGGTGGTGTGGATCCTAGATGACTGCTGCTGTTCTCATGTAGATGTTCTTACTGGTGGGGAAGGTTTTGTCTGTGATGTCCTGGGCTATGTTCATTACATTTTGCAGGGCTTTCTGTTCAGGGTATTGGTATCCCCATTCCAGATCGTGATATATTCAATCAGTACACTTTGAGCTGGTGATATTGATAGTGGGGATTTTTGTGTTTTTAGGCATAAATTTCAACATGTTGACGTAATGATTAAAAAAAAACACACAAATGCCTCAACTTCCTTAATTCTAAAGAAATTTGGCATGTCTCCAGTGTCCTTTTCAAAATGTCACTGATGCTCCACAGGAGGTATCCTGTCCAGTTTGGCACAGGAGGTGCTCTACCCAAAATCAGCATAAGCTGCAGCTCAATACATCTCATAGACCAACGCCTCATCAATCCACTCCATCAATGCCTCATCAATCCACTCCATCAACGCCTCATCAATCCACTCCATCATCGCCTCATCAATCCACTCCATCAACGCCTCATCAATCCACTCCATCAATGCCTCATCAATCCACTCCATCAATGCCTCATCAATCCACTCCATCATCGCCTCATCAATCCACTCCATCAATGCCTCATCAATCCATTCCATCAACGCCTCATCAATCCACTCCATCATCGCCTCATCAATCCACTCCATCAATGCCTCATCAATCCATTCCATCAACGCCTCATCAATCCACTCCATCAATGCCTCATCAATCCACTCCATCAACACCTCATCAATCCACTCCATCAATGCCTCATCAATCCATTCCATCAACGCCTCATCAATCCACTCCATCAATGCCTCATCAATCCACTCCATCAACGCCTCATCAATCCACTCCATCATCGCCTCATCAATCCACTCCATCAACGCCTCATCAATCCACTCCATCATCGCCTCATCAATCCACTCCATCAACGCCTCATCAATCCACTCCATCAATGCCTCATCAATCCACTCCATCAACGCCTCATCAATCCACTCCATCAACGCCTCATCAATCCACTCCATCAACGCCTCATCAATCCACTCCATCAATGCCTCATCAATCCACTCCATCAACACCTCATCAATCCACTCCATCAACGCCTCATCAATCCACTCCATCAACGCCTCATCAATCCACTCTATCAACGCCTCATTAATCCACTCCATCAACACCTCATCAATCCACTCCATCAACACCTCATCAATCCATTCCATCAACACCTCATCAATCCACTCCATCAACACCTCTCAGTCTTGTGAAATAAGGCAATATATTGAAGGACCCATTTCACCCAGCTCACCCTTCCCCCTGCAAAATAAAAATCAGGTACTCCTCCAAATTCATGGACACTTCCTTTCTGGCTGTTGACCCTTTATCAGTAGAAGATTCCTTGCATTTAACACTATTCTCACTAGTAATTTTCTTGCACTGCATCTTGTACAATGCATACCTGCATATTACACAAAACAAAATTTTTCCGCTCTCTCTGTACACTCGAAGATGAGCAATTCAATTTCCTTAGATCTGTGAATCATGTGGATATGATAAACATAGAAACATAGAAACATAGAAGATAGGAGCAGGAGTAGGTCATTCGACCCTTCGAGCCTGCTCCGCCATTCAACGAGATCATGGCTGATCTTAAAGTTCAGTACCCCGTCCCAGCCTTCTCTTCGTAACCTTTAATACCCTTATACTGAAGAAATATATCTAATTCCCTCTTAAATATATTTAATGAACCTGCCTCTACTGCCCTCTGTGGCAATGAATTCCACAGATTCACCACCCTCTGGGTAAAGAAATTCCTCCTCATCTCGGTCCTAAATGGTTTGCCTATTATCCTCAAACCATGGCCCCGGGTTCTGGATTTTCCCATCATTGGAAACATCCCATCTGCATCCATTCTGTCCAGTCCTGCCAGAATTTTATATGTCTCTATGAGATCCCCTCTCAATCTTCTAAACTCCAGGGAGTACAATCCCAATTTGCGCAATCTTTCCTCATAAGTCATTCTTGCCATTCCAGGTATCTGCCTGGTGAATCGCCTCTGCACTCCCTCCATTGCAAGAACATCCTTCCTTAGATAAGGTGACCAAAACTGCACACAATACTCCAGGTGTGGTCTCACCAAGGCCCTGTACAGCTGAAGTAAGGTATCCTTGTTTCTATACTCAAACCCTCTTGATATGAAGGCCAACATACCATTTGCCTTTTTAACCGCCTGCTGTACCTGCATGCTCGCCTTCAGTGACTGGTGCACAAGAACCCTTAGGTCTCGCTGCACTTCCCCATCTCTTAATCTATTGCCATTCAAATAGTAATCTGCCCTCCGGTTTGTATTACCAAAGTGGATAACGTCACATTTATCCACATTGTAGTGCATTTGCCATGTATCTGCCTAGTCCCTCAATTTATCCAAATCACACTGGAGCTTCCTGACCCCCCTCTTCCGTGCACACAACCCCTCCTAGCTTAGTGTCATCTGCAAATTTGGAGATATTACATTCAATCCCCTCATCCAGATCATTAATGTAAATTGTGAACAGCTGGGGTCCCAGTACAGATCCCTGTGGTACCCCACTGGTCACCGCCTGCCACTCAGAAAATGAGCCATTTATCCCAACTTTCTGTCTTCTACCTGCCAGCCAGTTCTCAATCCACATCAATACTTTGCCCCCAATCCCATGAGCCTTGATTTTGGGAGCCAGTCGTTTTTGCAGGACCTTATCGAAGGCCTTTTGGAAGTCCAGGTACACCACATCCACTGGCTCTCCCCCATCTATTTTACCTGTCACCATCTCAAAGAATTCCAATAGATTTGTCAAGCACGATTTACCTTTTGTAAATCCATGTTGACTCCGTCCGATCCCTTCTCTGCTAGTCATATGCTCCGCTATTACATCATTAATAATGGATTCCATCATTAAATGGATTCCATCATTAAAACTATCTGTCACAGCAATCTTAACAGTGACAGGATATTTGAGTTTTGCACATCAAATCAGTTGCCTTTACTAACGTTTTATATCCTCCACACTAAATGAGACAAGGGGTCAGACAACTGGGGTTGTTGATATAGTGATGCCCAAATGAAAACTCACTCAATGCAGATAAAAGCATGCTACAGACATTCAAATTAAAATGAGATCCATTCTTAAACAAATTATTTTCATTTCTTCTTCAAATGCTATACATGAAACACTTTATGTATTATATATGCTGCAGTATGGAGTAAAAAAAAAGAGCTGGAGGAAATCAGTAGGCCAACCAGCTACTGTGGAGAAAAAAAATGAGTTAAGGTGTCACTAAATCAGTCTTTGCTCAGAGACTCAACCTGACACATCAACTCTCTCAATCCCTCCACAGATACATTAAACACTTTTGTAGAGATTACAAAGGGCATTTTCATCACATGCCTGATTTCTCCTTGTATGATTACTGCACTACTCCCTCAGCCCCAACTGATTAGCTTGGTTTTGTCTTTGTATGAACCCAAGTAGTATCATTATCAATGGACTTGCAAGTAGCTACAAAATCTTCATGTATTATTTTATTGTTTTACATTCAGTTGATTAAGCTCTACTCTCAGGAACAACTGACCTCTATTCTGCTTCATGCCAGTTGGCTTTTAAAATCAAATTCAGTTTTCCGAGCTCAGCAAGCGACTGACCAGTCAGATAGATACTACTCAGTTCTCAACATTGTTACACCGGGATAATCCTCAGGCTAAGGTAATAATTACACCACTTGCCCAATCGATCACAATAATCTGGTCCTACTATAGATATATATATAAGCAGCAATTGTTTTAAGACAACGCTCGAGGGATCGGTGAAAGACAGTCTGAAATATTCTCAAAAATTAATTAGAAGAGTTTCGAACAAGATGCCAACAGCCAACGTTCAGACCCAAAGGTTCTCACAAAGTTACAAAAAGGAATTCAGCTTTGGGCAAATTAGGAAGCAGGACTATGAGAAAGTCTCAAATCATTCTGCTTTCTTGTTCATTTCAAAAGGGTCCATTCAGCATTTACTCACAACAGAGAGGCAAGTTAAACATGTAATGGGAGATAATAATCTGTACCTAAATACTCCATGATTGTCGTACAGTACAACTCTGATTATCCAAAATTGGATTCTCCAAGATCCTCATTTATCCATTTTTTTTAAAAAAAAGGATAAATGAGGATATCTGAAACAAATCAGAAATCTTTTATCCAATTTTTTTTCTTTTTTCGGAGCCAAACATACCTCACAGATTAAAAGAAAAATTTACTCAACATGAAATTAGCACAAGATTGTCCTTGTTTCAGGTAACACCCTCCCCTCTCTCTTTTCATTTCTTCTTTATCTTCCCCCTATTGACTTTTCTCTCTAGCGCTCTCGCTCAAACTGCGTGCCACTGTCTCCCAGGCATGAACAATCGGAAGAATCCCTTGTCCCAAATTACAAGGAGAGCAGTTTCACAGGGAGGAGCGGGGACATTTGGCTCCAGAGCAGGAGCAGGGATGTCGGGCTTCCGGCAGGAGCAGGGACCTTGGGCTCCTGGCAGGAGTGGGGACGTTGGCCTCCCATCAGGAGCGGAAACATTGGGAACATTGAGCAGGGTCTTTGGGCTTCAGGCAGGAGCAGACCCTCATTGGGGATGTGTCGATGATCAGCGGCAGCTAGCGTCTTTTTGGTGAGAATTAAGCATCATTTTAATGCTTAAAAAGCCTTCCCTTCTTGTTTGTTGTTGTTTAAACACTGTTACAAGTGATTTGCTATTGCAATTGGGCAGATTTTATAAAATGACCAGTTAATCGAAAAAAAAGTTTATCTGACATAGGCCCGGTCCCGACCATTTCATATAAATCAGAGTTGTACTTTAAATCCTGATACCATGCTGACACATATAGATCAGACCAGGTAAGAGTGAGAGACATCATTTCTCAAAGAACATTGTTGAACTTGATAGTATCCCTCTACTCAAGCCAGAAAAATAAATCTGGTAGTTTCATGATGATTCAATATTTTTATTTTCCCCAGTGCGAATGATATTCTAGCTCTCATGGCAGATTTGAACTCACATCTCCAGACTAATGGGCCATAAGTATGTCCACGAGTTTTTTTTTGTCTGATAAGCCATCTTTTTGTTTCTAACAAGTCCTTTTATGAACTTACTTTCTCCTCATAATCTTGACATTTAGGGATCAGGACTTCAGGTGCATAGCACTACATTATTAATACATTTAAGATAGATTTGAAATTGATTTGGCTAAAGTTAATGGGAGATGTGTCAATAAAAGCTGCAATATCAGCTTCAGAGCAGTTTATGAAGGCATAATTTTCACCAAAATTGTTTATGATCACAATTGTGTGTGTGTGTGTGTGTGTGTGTGTGTGTGTGTGTGTGTGTGTGTGTGTGTGTGTGTGTGTGTGTGTGTGTGTGTGTGTGTGTGTGTGGTGTGTGTGCATGTTCATACATTTCAGATTAATGAAATAAAACAGTAACATTTTCCACATTTCATTTGAACTGAAGTAATTTTTGAACCATTTTATTTCCCTTAAGATACCAAGTTATCATTCTCCATCAAGCAGCAGATATGATCATTTTAATATCATCTTGGTACAATATAATCATGGGTTTCTCAGATGAGTGGCATACAGTTGTCATCTGCAAAGCCAAATGCATTTCGTAAGGCCTAGAGTTTTACCAACTTAGAAAAAACATTTGTTCAACAGAAAGTACTTTCACTCATTTAATCCAGACACCATATGTGAAGAATTATCCAGTGACATGCTCAATTATATGATGAATGTAGTTTAGCATTCTGCTCTCTTTCAGTTCAAGGGAGATCCTCTCATCTTGTAGGGTTACCAAATCTAACCCACCTACAAGTGTGGATATCGATCCTGATAGAACATGCAATATTATACAAAATGACCTTTGTCCTGCCAATAGTGACGCAAACGCGAAAATGTTGTATCTGGTGCATAGGTTGACAAATGTTTTAAAATATGGTGGAATGAGTAGAAAACAAAGAACAATGTAAATAGGATTTTTCATTTTGCAGTCTTGAAAATTAGCATTGAATGAAGCATCTCAAGATTGCCGTCATATCCTGGAACCAATTTTCCTGAACTCTATTGCTTTGTTATTTGACAAACATTTAATCCACCCTGCTCATTGAAACAATTCAAAAACATTTTAATTTTTTTTAAGTTTTCTGAGCCAAACCTTTTAATCACCTTGATCCTTCAGCTGATATTATTTGCTCAATGTTCCAAAATCTGTTGTCTCTCCTCAGTCCACAGTCTTTATTTTTTTTAATGCATTCATTTTGAAATATAAATAGCACTTCTTTTCTTTATTTGGCTTGGCTTCGTGGACGAAGATTTATGGAGGGGTAATATCCACGTCAGCTGCAGGCTCGTTTGTGGCTGACAAGTCCGATGCGGGACAGGCAGACACGGTTGCAGCGGTTGCAAGGGAAAATTGGTTGGTTGGGGTTGGGTGTTGGGTTTTTCCTCCTTTGTCTTTTGTCAGTGAGGTGGGCTCTGCGGTCTTCTTCAAAGGAGGTTGCTGCCCGCCGAACTGTGAGGCGCCAAGATGCACGGTTTGAGGCGATATCAGCCCACTGGCGGTGGTCAATGTGGAAGGCACCAAGAGATTTCTTTAGGCAGTCCTTGTACCTCTTCTTTGGTGCACCTCTGTCTCGGTGGCCAGTGGAGAGCTCTCCATATAACACGATCTTGGGAAGGCGATGGTCCTCCATTCTGGAGACATGACCTACCCAGCGCAGTTGGATCTTCAGCAGCGTGGATTCGATGCTGTTGGCCTCTGCCATCTCAAATACTTCGATGTTGGTGATGAAGTTGCTCCAATGAATGTTAAGGATGGAGCACTAAGGCTAGTTTAATTGTCAATCCACAAATCCCCTTGAAATGTAGCAGAGATCCATCACCTTCAACCAACACAATTCATCTGATAAAAGTACTCCCAATGTGCTGTGGGGAGAGAGTTCCAGTATTTAGATCCAGTGATTGTGAAATGACTGACAAATATCTTCAGGCTAGAATACTGTGCAACCCAGAGGAGAAAACAAGTAATTCCACCTTGTGGCCTATGTGACTTATGTTCTTCCACACATATGGCTGATTTTTTTTTAAATCAAAGAAAAAATATAAAATTTATGCATTTATATTGTATTTGAAAAAACTATAACAGGAATACAGGGCATGTAAGGGCCAAAATATGTGTACTTACCTTGTTAGTTGGTGTCCCGGGTTCCGTGGGTTGGGCGCAGCCATCTTGATTTCTGTGCACTTGCGTGAGTCATCGGGTGGTGCATGTGTGGAGGGTTTGTGTATTGCAGTTTGGTTTGTGAAATATGGTTGAAGATGATTAAACTCGCAACATTCTGTGAAAAGGGATAGCATGCAAAGAATGTAGATGAGAGCTTGAAAACAGACAATACTAGCTAGTAGCCCTATTCTTATCAGGAGCCCCAAGGATGCAAGGATCTGGTTCAGGCTGGTACAATGACCTAAGATAGTCTATAGCTAGTACTGTGCTTGCTTAATGGAGCCATGAATATTTAACTTAGACGCCCCTAAGGAAGAAAATGAACTATGTAACATAACATGCGATGTATGAAGAGGGAGGAACTGAATGATACCTGTATTGATGGAAGGGAAAAGGAGAATATTGTAATGTATTGGGATTCTGATTGGAAGAAAGTAACTGAAGGGTGATGTTGAGCATGGGACTGTACAAAAGAGTGATGATTCTGAACCTTCAGTGTTTCTCCAGCCCAGGGACACCTGACTTTCCAGACTTGAAATAAAGCTGAAACTGTTCTCCAAGACTTTGTCTGCAGAGTAGTGATTGTGAACACTTTATATTTCACAAGCTTGGGGGATCGTCTGGGATCCTCAACTCCCATCGCTTGGCGACTGGCTATCAAAGAAAAAGAAGGTGCACTCCACTGATTTCAGTGGTCTCTGATTTCCTTGCTTGCCATCAATGGTTTGAACGAGTGATACCTGGACAGGAGACTCTGGAGAACAGGACCTAGGGAAGCTCTGGTAGAGGGAGTGGAACAGAAGAAGGAACTCTGGTAACAGCAGTAGTTCAGTTAGGGCAACTCTCGTGCACAAGACCCGGGTAAGAAAAATTGACTATTAAGTACTACTCGGGCGACCAGGATTCTGTCAGGAGTGAGTGATCTGACAGGGATATGGGTAATAAGAATACCCGAGAGAAGAAGGGACTCCAGAGTAGGGGGGTCCCAGGATTGACTTTCCACCCGATTGCCCGTTGGGGTGGATGTTAGGAAACTGGGGTCAGGGAAGGAGCCAGGGAAAGAGTAAGGAAATGATGATAAAGTTTTGATATTACAAATGACCTCAGACTCGGATTCTGAGGTCTTCGGTTTGGTGGCCCCGACTGGGGTCAGATGAAGATTGGATATGTCAGAAATTAAATTTATTCATAAATGAACGAAGTCCTCCAAACCCTGAGGAGTCAGATTATGCAGCTGTTGGATCCGGGTAACCAAATTTTTTAAGGTTGCTGTGAAAAAATGAGGAGGAAGATGAACCTCCCTGGGATCCTTTGAAGTACATGCCCCCACCGTATGACAGTCGGAGGGGAGGGGAGAATCACCAGGAGGCTGGTGATATCCCTCCCGAGGAACACCAACAGGTGAGAGAGGCCGATGGAGGCGTAGAGGCCTGTGCCCAGGAGCTGGACGAGGCAGGACAGATGAGCTTGGACAGGCAGGAAAAACATGAGAAAAAGAGATAGGCTTGCAGGTTGCCAAACTGACACTGTTAAACTGGCAGAAGGGGGGACAGTCAACCTATGGATGTCCTCCAGAGAGAATGTGCACATAGAAAGGAGCAGGACAGGAAAAATCAGGAAAGGAAAAAAAGCAAAGGGTAGGCAGGAGACCCTCCTGTACAGGAGGATAAACAAAGATTACATAGTCAAATAGAAGTGCTAAGGCTGATGGAGGAGGGAGAGATGAGTGACCCCAAGTACTCCCTAAAGACCACCACCAGCATATCAGCTGCCTGTGTCTAGACCCCTAGCCAGCAATACCCAAAGTATTTTTGGATACTGTAGTGCTCAAACCCAGAGGCATGATAAATCATCCAGCCACTGTAACAAAGAAGTTAAGATTTTAAGTCTGTGGAAAATTCTAGAAGCTTTTTTTTTAAACTTTATTTAAAATTTTATGACATGAATAAAATAAAAATTACATTTAAAGAAATAATAAAAAATAAGATAATAAAAATTAGAATACTACATCATTAAACTACACAAATTAACCCCCCAATAATTATAACACAACATTAATCATCTAATTTAAAATTAGTCCAACCCTCCCCCCCAAAATAAAGAGTAAAGAATTAATTAACAATATTGTAAATAAAATAGAAAAAACCCCACTTACAAAAAAAGGATAAAACTTAACAACAAAAAAAATTACTAACAACAAAAAAATATCAATACTAAAATAATACCCTTAAACATATATTTAAATCAAACATAATACATGTATTTAACAAATGAAATCCACTTTAAAACTAAGTTCAAATATTAAAATCATATATCAACCACATATCTATTATTCAAAAAAATCATAATTAATAATACATAAATACAGAATTTCCATTAATACCAAGTTTCTTTTATAATTCATCGAGAGAACAAAAACATCCCTTAGAAAAACAATCAGATAAACTTTTTATTCCCTTCCCCTCCCCTTATATAAAAAAAGAAAAAAAAAGAAAAAAGTTCAAACTCTTATAAAATTCTCCATATTCTTCATTTATAACATCTTCAAAATTCTCTATCAAAATTAACTTAATTTTATTAAACTCTTCTCCCTCAATGTATTTGTACTTAATTTTCTTCTTTATCTTCTTATCACCTTTCCCCTCATCTTCCTCTTCATCTAATTCAACATCCTCAATTTTTGACTTATTATCTTTTGTGACATCATCCTCTTAAAAAAGAAGGAAAAAAGAGAAAAAAAATAAACCCCCCCCGAAAAAAAGAGAAAAAAAGGAGAGAAAAAAACCTCCTAATTCCCTCTCAATTACAATCAGAAAACAAAAAGAGTTAAAAAAAATATTTATTTAAAAAAAATAATAATAAAAAAACCTTCACTCCTTAACCCAAAAATTAAAAAGAAAAAAAAACAGGTCGGAGGTCACAACTACCTCCTCCTGTTTAAACCGCCCAAAGCGGTAACTCCCCCAAAATATTGGGTGTGAGATAACTCACAGGTAGCTGATGACTTCTGGAAACTAGTGCCCACCCAGTTCCCTCTCCCAACTCCCATTTCATTAAACTATCATCATTATTTAAACTATTTAAACTCTTCTCAAAAAAAAAGATAAAAGATTTATTTTTTTTAAAATCAACGTTACCACTTCGGTCACCATTGCTTCCATTTCTTTTAAAAAACTGGATCCCACCTTACATCTCTACTCTCTTTGGAGACCTTGAAGGACTACATCGTTCCTGAAACTGCATGATTGGTAGAGACTGAGCAAAGTCCATAACCTCTTTAGGATTGTCAAAGAACTTTGGCTAATTTCCATCCTAAAAAATCTTCAGTACTGCAGAATACCTGAATGTTCCCTTATGTCTTTTTTTCCACAACCGTTCTTTCACAGAATTAAATTCGCGTCGTTGAAACATAATTTCTTGACTCAAATCTTGATAGAAGAAAACAGGATTATTCTGAACCATCAAAGGAGATCTATTTTGCTGGGCATTTCTAATAGCCGTACGTAAAATTGTCTCTCTGTCACAATAGTTTAAACAACGGATCAAAACAGATCTTGGATTCTGTCCTGAAAAAGATTTTCTTCTTAAAGCACGTTCCAGTATTAAACCTTCAGGGAATTTATCCTGTAAATTTATTCACACTCGTGGAATCCATTCAGTAAAAAAAATTCTTGGATCTGGTCCTTCTATGCCTTCTGGCAAACCAACAATTTTCACGTTGTTCCGTCTAGATTGATTCTCCAAATAATAAACCTTTTTTGCTAAATTTTTATTTTGGATCTGCAATGTTTCAATTATTCTATTTTCATCTTGCAGTTGATCCTGTGCATCGACTTGTGAATCTGTGGAATCTGTGGAATGCCCTGCCACAGAGGGTGGTAGAGGCGGATTCGCTGACTATGTTCAAAAGAGAGTTAGATAAGATTCTTGTGGGTAATGGAGTTAAGGGTTATGGGGAAAAGGCTGGAAAGGGGTACTGATGGTAATGATCAGCCATGATCTACAATGGCGGTGCTGGCCCGATGGGCCAAATGGCCTACTCCAGCTCCTATTGTCTATTGTCTATTGTCTATTGTCGACTAAACCTTGATCACACATTTCAAATCTTTCAATGGTTTCAAGCTTAAAAGCTCCATTAATGACTTCCGCCATCGCATTAATCTTGGAAATAAACAGGTTCACAAAATTAGCTAAGTGACTCGATACAGAATATATCTTATCTTCAAGATCCTTAACAGACATTTTAACAGAAGTAGATTCAGGCATAATGGGGTCTTGCTGTTCCTTAGAGACCACGGGATCTTCTGTCCCTTCCCTTAATTTAGTATCTTTTCTAGCAGTTTGACTTCGTATAAAAATCCCTCTCAGAATCCCCCCAGCAATGCCAGGAGACTGAAGATCAGGGTTATCTTTAAGCCAAATCTCTTTAATCATCTTCACTGAATCGATGTCTGTAAAAACCGTTGTAATTGAAGATGCATTTTGCAGCGCCACCACTATAGCAGTCGAATGACAACTCTTTAACTCTCCAGCTGGTGGCGCCCCAGCTGATTCAACTGTCAAAGCCTCAGCAACAACACCTGCAGTGGCCACCGTGCGAAACACTGGCACCCGTCCAGCCCCTTGTTCTGAAAGCTGTTGAGTGCGACCTTCAGAGAGCCTCACCGGCTTAAAACGAAGCTTCAATGCCAAATTCTGCACGTCCTCCTCTGGATCCATTCTACGTTGAGTCCTGGCTTCTTGTAAACAAGTATGCTCAGACAATTTCGGAAAATGTAGTTTTTTAACAGTCTGTTTATATTTTCTTTTACCTCATTTTTTGCATATAAACCATTAGGCACTAATCCAACACCTCTTTTTATTTATAAACTTTTAAAAGAACTTTAACGGGCACTTAAAGACAAAACAATAAATCAGAGTCAGGAGAGGTCTGGAAGACATGTCTGTTCCCTACGCCATCTTGCCACGCCCCCGAAAATTCTAGAAGCTTTTGTTAAAATACGTTTGTCTGCATTTGCACAGTTTAAAAATTAAGATATTCTCAGTGAGGACAGAGAGAACTCAGCATAAAAACATAAGATAACGTAGCCAGTTTGTGCAGAATACTACAGAGCAGAGAATGAAGACAGCCAAGAATACTCTTAAAGGGACCACAAAAGATACCAATTTGTTTGCAGTTTAAAGCTGAGCACATACCCATGATAAAAATACTTAACTTAATGAGGCAGCAGATAAAGAATCTAAAGGGTTATCAGGATTCAAACCCCAAAGATTTAGTTCAACATGAGTCCTCCTCAACGAGCCTTATATCTTTCATCCAGGAGATTAGACTCCACCAGGGGGACGCCTCTGATAGAGAAATTGTGCGATGGAAATGTTCCAGTTGTTATTATGTTGATGTACTTGAATTTTGGGTAACCCCAGGAGGAAGGGTGTTACTATTGTGGGAAAGTGGGACATTTCAAACAGGAATGTCCTTAATTAAAGAGGGAAAGGGATGTTATCCCTCTGATGACTTTTGGGGAGGATTAAAGGTATCAGGGGTTTCTTCCAGGTGGGACCCAACAAAGAGGATGCCATTTTGCTGGTGGACACAGAGGCCACTAGATCATCATTAAACGTTATACCGAAGAAAGTTAGATTCACTAGTCCACAATTAAAGGTATCTGATCAAGGGGATCTGTGTGAAGTATCAAGACAGGGAGGCAATTGAAGACCTGATTCTGGTTCCTCAAGCTGGGGTGAATTTGATGGGACAAGATCAGCAAATTAGACTAGGACCTGGTGCCGCTCCAGTGGAAGAGCGTATAATGGTGAGATTGTACCCATTGAGGGAAGAGGATATC
This sequence comes from Narcine bancroftii, assembly GCF_036971445.1. NCBI lineage: Eukaryota > Metazoa > Chordata > Chondrichthyes > Torpediniformes > Narcinidae > Narcine > Narcine bancroftii. Next base: position 92,378,005 of record NC_091469.1, read on the forward strand.
CAGGGACTGTGTCTGGGCCGGAGGGGGAAACAGGGGAGGACTGCAAATAACCCCACTCAAAATAACCCGAAAAGAGGGGTTCCAGCCAGTACGGATGAAACAGTATTCTATTTCAGTAGAAGGACGAAGAGGCCTTCAGCTGGTTATTGAAAAATTGCTGTGAGATAGAATGCTAGAAAGTTGCATGTCCCCTTATAACACCCCTGTCTTCCCTGTATCGAAAATGGATGGGACTTTCCGCTTGGTCCAGGATCTACGAGAATGAAATAAGATTGTTCAGACATGACATCCAGTAGTCCCAAACCCCTATAATATATTGTATCAAATTCCCCTGGAACCTGAGTGGTTTAGTGTTGTAGATTTGAAAGATGCTTTTTGGAGTTTCTCCTTGAATGAGAATAGTTGGGATTTGTTTGCATTTGAATGGGAGGACCCTCATTCAGGAAGAAAACAGCAATATCGATGGACAGTCCTCCCCCAAGGGTTTACAGAATCTTCCAATCTATTTGGACAAGTTTTAGAGCAAGTATTAGAAGAAAACCCAAGCACTACAGGAACACAGTTAATACAGTATGTAGACAACCTGTTGATTTCAGGAACAAAGGAAAATGAAGTTCATAAATCCACCATTGAGTTGCTAAACTTCTTGGGAGAGAAAGGGTTAAGAGTTTCTAAGAACAAACTGCAATTCATGGAAAAGGAAGTAAGGCATTTGGGACGCTTGATTGTCAAGGGAAAAAGAGAATCGGACTTGAACAAATTGCTGGTCTGCCTATACCTAAAAATCAGAAGGAGATAAGGAAGTTCCTTGGATTAATCGGGTATTGCCGACTGTGGATAGATAGATATACACAGAAAGTCCGATTCTTAGATGAAAAAGTGGGAAGCGAAAAAGAAAATGTGGAGTGGAACCTAGAGGAACAGCAGGAATTTAATCGCTTGAAGAAAGACTTGATTAATGCTCTGGTCCTGGCTTTACCTGATAGTAATCAGCTTTTCCACTTGTTTGTAAATGTGGAAAAAGGGATAGCTTTCGGAGTGCTAGCTCAGAAAAGAGGAAGCCAAAAGCAACCTGTGGCATTCCTCTCAAAAATGTTGGACCCAGTATCACGAGGGTGGCCAGAAGCCATTCAAGCAGTAGCAGACACGGCAGTATTAATGGAAGAAAGCCGAAAATTTACCTTTGGAGGGAGTCTGGTTGCATTCACTCCCAACATTGTCAGAACCATTTTAACTCAGAAGTCTCACAGATGGTTGACAGACTTGAGAATTTTAAAATATGGGCAATCTTAATGGAAAAAGATAACAACTATTTGTACAAATAAATGTCTGAACCCTTCACAGTTCCTGTACCCATCAGGAGAAGATAAAGAACCAGAGGACTCAGGGCACAGCTGTAGTGGGGTGGTTGAGCTGCAAACGTAAAGTCAAGATGACATAGAAGAGGAGCCCCTCTCAGAAGGACAATGGTGGTTCATAGATGGATCGTCAAGCTGTATAGATGGAAAGAGATACAATGGATATACTTATCGATGATGGAGTTACCGGAACAGAGGTGGAAACTGGGTATCTGCCCGGCACCTGGTCCGCTCAGTCCTGCGAGTTGTATGCCCTAATGAGAGCCCTGGAACTGTTGGAAGGGCAGGAAGGTACCATATATACAGATTCAAAATATGCATTTGGAGTGGTACACACATTTAGGAAAATTTGGAAAGAACAGGTGATGATAACGCCAAGATGAAAAGAACTAGCTCATGAGCAAATAATTGAAAAGACTTTGGAAGCATTAATCAAACCAGAAAGAATTGCTATAGTACATGTATCAGGACATCAGAAGGGGAACTCACCAGAAGCCCAAGTAAATCGGATAGCTGATGAACTGGCCCGACAAGCGGCACGATCAGGAGCAGTGCACGCACACGATGACTCTGATACCTCTCAGAAAAGGGCTGAAGAAGGTGCCTATCTTTTCCCTCCCGGAAGAAGAACAAATGGAAAAGATGGAAGCAAAGAAGACGGAAGATGGAAAATGGTGGCTCCCCAATGGAAGACATTTGTTAAATAAAGAAATCACCTGGCAGATACTAGGGGAACTGCACTCACGCTCCCACTGGGGAGCACGAGCACTGTGTGATGCATTCTTATGAACTTACGCCTGCAGAGGAGTCTATATCCTAGCAAGACAGACAGTGAACCCCTATGTGATCTGTTTAAAGGTTAATAAGAAAGTTATGAAAGCTATACCTGGAGGAGGACAACCTTTAGCAATCTGGCCTTTGCAGTGGATACAAGTGGATTTTTCCGTACTCCCTAAGGTCCAGCGATGGAAATTTCTAATAGTAATAGTGGACCACTTCACGAAATTGGTCGAAGCATTCCCCACCGTCAATACCACTGCACAAGCAGTGGCAAAAATAATTCTGGAACAAATTGTACCCCGATATGGAATAGCCGAGTCCATCGATTCAGATCAGGGAATGCACTTCGCTTCTAAAATTCACAGCCTGGTCTGTGAAGCCTTAGTGGTAGAATGGAAGCTGCATACACCATGGCATCCACAGAGTTCAGGAAGAGTGGAGCGAATGAATGCCACTTTAAAAAGACAAATTACAAAACTAAAAGAAGAAACTAAATTACCCTGGATCAAGTGCTTCCCGATAGTTCTTCTCAGAATTTAGACAGCCCTACGACAAGACATTAGAATATCCCCTTACGAGATGTTATTTGGACTCCCATATTTGGGGCGGGTTGAAGGAATACCTACAGGTGAAAGTAGTAATGTGTTTTTAAGGAACTATTTACTGGCAGTCTCTCGTTCTCTTGCAGATTTAAAAGCTAAGGGTCTGCTGATGCAGAGCCCTCCTCTGGATTTCCAAATCCACTATGTGAATGCTGGTGACTAGGTCCTGATCAAATCATGGAAACAAGAAAAGCTTCAGCCCCAGTGGAACAGACCATATCTGATACTGTTGACCACAGAAACAATGGTCTGAATGAAGGAAAAGGGGTGGACACATGCTTCAAGAATAAAGGGACCAGTGGACCCACCACCAGCCGCAGAGGGAAAGAAAGAGGAGTAAGAAGGGACAGAAAAGAAAACTACAATAATGAAACTTTTACGCTTACTATCTCAATTTGTATTTATACATATTATAGTTTTGCATGTTGAACCTAAAAATTCTCTTATCTCTCTATGTACTAATTATGCTAAGAACCAAAATCAAACAGATTGTTGTGTATGTGCGAAAATACCACACCATGGCAAGTCAGAAGTCCCCTTAGTAGCAGTCCCTCTCTCCCGACACAAATTATTTGATATATATATACCTTGCCCAGCAACAGTGATCCAACCATTGAAGATAAATACAAAGTCAGCAATGACTCAGTCTAGAGTGTTGCTTCCTTTTGAGGAGCGACTTAAGAATACAACTTGCCTCTGTAATATAAATTGATCTGCCCCAATACCAACTAGGAGTTTACAATTGCATGCAGAATTGGACCATCACATGAATTCCGCAGCCTGTAAATGGTACATATTGGGTATGTAGACGTAACATTTATTAATGGTTACCTGGGGAAAAGGAATGTTGGAATTGGACAAAAGGTTTAAATTGACCCGTACACCGAAAGGTTGGAGTGGATGTTGTTACCTGGCCTACTTAATTCCCCATGTCCATATTCTTAACCAGCTACCTATACTAGTCTCGTCCAATGGCCAAAGCAAAAGAAGGGTGACTGAAGGCGATCGTCTCATGTGGATGTTTTTTTCCGGCATATGGAGCTGCACGAGCTGGAGTTGAGATTCAAGAATTAGCAGTCTCCCTAACGAACTAGTAAATGCTATGGACCTGGTGCTTGGGGAAGCCCAATCTCAAGTCTGGGCAATAACAACAGAAATGGCTGCCATTCGACTTACAGTCCTCCAAAATCGCATGGCCCTTGATTTTATTTTAGCAGAGAGAGGGGGGACTTGTCTTTAATTGGTCTGAATGTTGCACACACATCCCGAATGAATCAGCCAATATCTCAGATTTGGAAGTTCATATTAAAAAGTATAGAGAGAAAATCAGGGAGGCTGGAGACAAATATCAAAAAGGAGTTGTATGGGGTGATTGGACATGGGAAAATTGGAATTTCAGAGGTTGGGGGCCATGGTTAATGCACCTTGCAATATATGGTTTAATGATTATAGTGGGTTAATTTATTGGATTGGCCATCCTACGATGTGTTATTAGCAGATTAATCTATTCAGCTACTGGAGCGAAGCAAATGGTATTAAAATAAACCCATAGTAAATGAACAATGACAAATTCAACTCATGTTACAACAATTTGAAGAAACAAAAAGTGAACAATAATGCAGTTTAATCAAAAATATATGGTTAACTGAAAAGGGAGGAATTGTGAAATATGGTTGAAGATGATTAAACTCGCACTAAACTCGCACCATTCTGTGAAAAGGGATGGCATGCAAAGAATGTAGATGAGAGCTTGAAAACAGACAATACTAGCTAGTAGGTCTCTTCTTATCATGAGCCCCAAGGATGCAAGGATCTGGTGCAGGCTGGTACAGTGACCTTTGATAGTCTATAGCTAGTACTGCGCTTCCTTAATAGAGCCATGAATATTTAACATAGACGCCCCTAAGGAGGGAATGAACTAAGTAACATAACATGCGATGTATGAAGAGGGAGGAACTGAATGATACCTGTATTGACGGAAGGGAAAAGGAGAATGTTGTAATGTATTGGGATTCTGATTGGAAGAAGGTAAATGAAGGTTGAGCGCGGGACTGTACAAAAGAGTGATGATTCTGAACCTTCGGTGCGTCTCCAGTCCAGGGACACCCGACTTTGCAGACTCGAAATAAAGCCTAACCTGTTCTCCAAGACTTTGTATCCAGAGTATTGATTGTGAACACTTTATATTTTACAGGCTGGTGCCTGGATGAGAGTTAAGGGTGGGACTTAAATTCCGTTAGGGCGCTTAACTCTCGCTCAAGCACCAGCCAAACTCCAATGTTCACATGGTTACTAAAGACTCATGCATGCGCACAGGAATCAAGATGGCCATGCCAGCCTACGGACCCTGGGATGCCAACCAACAAGATAAGTACACAATTCCGAGGCATGCCCATTCTGAGATAGGACGGGTCAACTAGAATGGAACATGAACATATGTCAGGGAGCACCTGTGTACAGTTGAAAGTAGATAGCAGAAGTTGGAGCTTTGTGAATTGAAGTCAGGACAACCAAGACTCATAAGTGTAGTATATTGGAACCCAGTGAATATTTAAGGTGGATGGAGTGCTAATCATTTTGTTTTACCATTCAACTGATTCAATATAACTGGAACAGATGTTATTCAGGCAATGGAGGACATTCCAGTGCAGATTTAATTTGGTTTTAGAAAACTTTAGGCGGATCCTTTTCCTTCAGATACACAGTTGCTGATTTGTTCAGTGGTTACAGGACATTAGTGGAGAATTCTGACGTGTTTCTGGTGACTGATGAGATGTTGGAAGTGAATTGATGATGGTCGTAACTTTCCATGTCTGGAATGGTGGTCAGGATTTTTGTAGTGAAGGGCTTTGCCTGGGAATTATGGCATAAACAATAAAGCCCATGCCCCAGTCTTGTGAAGAGCATGATGTATGCAGGCACAGTGTGCACTCGGTTCAAAGTTCTGAATGGAATTGACCATTGTTTGCTGATGAATGCACATTTTTTTAAAATTGAAGGAAGGTCATTGGTTAAACTACAGAAGATGGATGTGCCTCTGACTGACCTGAGAAATGCCTGCAGGAATACCCTGGGTTGATTCACCTCCCTTCACAACGATCTTCCTTGGTGCAACTGAATTCTAAACCCTGGAGCACTTTCCCTTTGATCCCCATTGACTCCTTTTATCAGATTTCATTGATGCCAATAGAGCCTTAATGTTGTTATTGCTGTGAGTTTAAACAAATGAAAGCAAGTAGATTATCTTCAAACCTAGTTTATTCACTATATACATCGAGGATGCAAATGAACAGGACATGGCCTCCAGAGTGTGCTAGCTAAAGAATCCCTTGGAACCCCAGTAACCAGGATATTCAGGATATGAACAGTGACTGACCTACATCCTCATTCCTTAGCTCGTGCTCCATACCATGAGAAAATTACCTTCTTAAGCTTCACTGCTTACACAGTGTCACAGAATGACCAATAATTAGCAGACACATTAAGCAGCTGAAATGACAACCATATTGCATGAGAAACATAAGAAAACACTCTGCTGCATGTAAACAATATGAATATCAATTACTACATCCAAACAAATTTATACACTGTAAAGCATGATTCAGTGACTATATTTGGGTTTTGACTTACTAACAAGACCTGAGCGTATTGTCTACAGATTTTCAGTGGTGTCTGAGGCTGGCTCAGCTGGAGCCACCTCAACCTGAAACCGCTCAATGTCCATCCTTTCCAGTCCTACTCTCGTGAGAGTGTTTTACTGTTTTTGACCAGGTCCAGTATCCTGATAGTCAGGGTCACATAGACTGGGCTGGGCTGGCGCAGACTCAGCTACAGATAGATTGTGTTGGTGATTCCTCCTGTATAGCTTTCCTTCTGAGTGAACAAGATAAGGTTTGGGCTTCTTGCAACTCTCCTTTACCGTGCCTGTCCAGTTATAACCTTGTAGGGTCTGCAACATGACAACCTATCTTTCCATTAAAGGCTTGATTGTGACAGTCTCTTATTGAGAAATTGGGATTTTGCTCTTGTGGCTTATGAATATGAAGTTCAAGTAGCTTCCTCGAGACAGGGAGAGTAGTATGTGTTTGCCTTGCCATTAGTCTTTGTGTAGAAGACACTAACATTGTGTCTGATGACACATTTCTGAGATTTAGGAAGTTGAGGAAAACATCAATTCTATCTCTATGAGATTTCTCCAAGAGTGACTTGGTGCTGTGGACTGATCTTTCAGCTAACCCATTAGATAGGAGAAACACTGGGCTGCTGGTGACATGAGTAAAGTCCCACTGTATGACAATGTCCTTGAATTGCTAGCTTGTAAGCTGTCTGGCATTGTCTGACATGAAGACATGCCATGCTCCATGAACTGAAAAAGTTTCTCTTGAGTTTTGTGATGACCGTTACTGAGGTAACATCACAAAGCAGGTCAATCTCATACCAGCCCGAATATGAGTCCACTAGCATCAAATACCGCTGACAGCGCCATTCAAAGATATCTGTTGCCATGGTCGACAAGCCAGGTCTGGAACTCGATGAAGGAGGAGTGGTTCCTTTTGTTGTTGTGGTTTTGTGCTGTTATAGACAGAGCATGACTATATCTCCTGATAGGTCATTGTCGGCCAATAAACTATGCCTCTTGCTCTCTGTTTAGCAGCTCCTGCACCAGGATGCCCTCTGTGCATAATGCTGATGTACTCCTTTTGAAATGACCCCAGAATGATGACTTTCGGCCTTTCATGATGATCCCAACTTCAATAGTTAGTTAATCTCTAAAAGGAAAATAAAGATGAACAACATGTAGAAAACTATATTGTTTGCTGTGCCACTTTGCTGAGTGTCTGCATGGTTGTGTCATCTGCTATGTGTCTCTTTAACTCCTCTAAGCAAGAAGAGGATATGTTGTTGACTGTCTGTTGTGCGCTGTCGGTCAGAAGCAAACCAAAAGACTGTACAACAGGCTTTTTTCGACATAAACTTACACAGAGCCAGCTGTGAAGAGAGCTGCTGTAAACTGTGAGAGTGTCTTCAAGGGGCCGGCTCAGGCTTATATCCTGGAGGGTGATTGACACCTGACCTGGTGGGGCTTGGTCTATTCAGGTCGGCTGATTGATAGCTGGCCAGGTGTTGTCTTGTCCTCATGCTCTTCTGCAGGTACAGAGGTTTCCCCCTGCAGTAGGCCAGTGGTGTACCACCACACTGTCATCACATTAAAGTTGTCTTCCTCATCAGCTTGCTGAACCTTGGAACTCTTGGGAGTTTGAGACAGGGTGTCAAGCAGGTATATTTGTTTTTTTACTGCTTTTATACCCGAGGGTGAAGCTGTACTTTTGAAATCATATCATCATCCTTTGTCGTTCTGCCAGTGCTGCATGTATGGGTTTCTTTGGTATAGTGACCAGGGGCTGGTGGTCTGTTTCTATGATCACCGGGGATTAAACCTCAAGTTCACCTCTCTAGGACAGTGAGCACTTTTCTCAAATTGGCATCGTGTTCTTCCATTTTTTTTTGTTCAATCATTATGTTATCAACTATAATTACACAGGGATATTGAGTAAAAATCTGTTCCATGGAGGGCTGGAACATTTCACTGGCAGAGTTGAGTCTGAATGGAATCTGTAGAAATCTGTAGCAACTAAAAAAAGTGCTGAAGGTGGTTAGCAATGATAATTGGCAGTCAAATGAAATCTCCCAGAAGTAGTTCCTCACATCAAAGACTGAAAACTCAGTTACATTGAATATTTGTGCAGCCACTTCTTCCACAGTTTACATAGAGCAATGTGATCTTTTCAGAGTAGCGTTCAGGTCTCTTGGTTTGACGTATATTCTGATTTCTTGTTTGTCCTTTTTATTGGCAGAAACCATAGAAGATATCCAATCAGTTGGCTCAGACACCCAATTCCTGCATCCTGTCTAACTCAGTTTTGACGCTGTCCTTCATAGCCACAGGAATGCGATGTGCAGGATGAACAACTGGTCTCATTTCCAGGTCAAGTCACATGGAATAGGTTACAGGTAGCTTTCCAAGCTCAGCAAAAAAAGAGGTTGCTGTGTTCATCTTGAATTTGATGAGACAGGTTATCTTCAGTGGGACTTAACTGGTGAATGTCTTTGTTGAATGAGCCCAGCCCATTTGAATGCATGCACGTAGCCCTAGCCGTGGCAGAACATCCTTATGAACAATGACGAACAGCAATGTGTATAGTTGCCCCTCTAGATAGCACTGCAACTTAACCATACCAACTGTTTGGAATTTGCAACCCCAATATGAAATGAGGCTTGTAGATCTTATTTGTTCTTCACTCTTTACTCAATCAAATACCTTTTTTGACAAGATGTTACTCTTGGCACCTGAGTCAACTTTCATTTTAACTGAAGTGCCATTAAATACACAAAGACAAAAGCTTCATCATTTTCATTTTATTTTATCTGTGTATCAGTTGAATCAACAGCCATTTGCAGAGTTATACCATTGAAATAGTATGCCTCATCTGTATCGCTATCAGCTTGGTCTGGTTCTATCTGATGAACAGTTCTCCTAGGTCTCTGCCTATTGTAGGTTCGTTGTTTGGATCCAGCATTTTTTAAACTGATCCCATTTGTTACAGGTATGGCATTGTTGACCAAAAGCTGGACATTTGTAATTTTTAGCTGCATGATCACCTCCATATTGCAGTTAGCAATAAACTGTGTCACTTTTTTTTCTGTCTAGTTCTTACACTTTTGTTTTCTCATGAACTTAGCCTGAAATGGATCAGCATTTTTAACTGAGTGCTGTAGAGAAGTCAGTGTTTTGTTGTGTTCTTTGGTCATTCATGAATTTGACAGATGGAGATAGCCTTAGCTAATGTCAAATCATTATCACACAGTAGCACCTTTCTCATATTGTTATTATAATACCACAGACTAGTCTATTTCTAATAACATCCTTACAGAGAACTCCAAAACTGTAGCTTTCCACCTTGATTCTTAAATCACTGACATATGACTTTATCGTCTCACCAGCTTTCTGATTTTGTCTGTTGAACTTGTCCTCCATAGTAATGGTGGTTTGAGGGTTGTAGATCCTTTCTAAATTTTCTCTTGAGGCATTTAGGTTCCTCGTTTGATTCTGTGAGAATGTGGATTGGCCATCTCTCACCAGGATCTCTCACTTTTTCTGTGTACATGAAAGACCGTATAAGTTCAATGGCTTCCAGTCCCACTAGAATGAGGAGAATGTATGCTCATGTATGGGCTGGCTTGTCAGAGTGTTCTGCCACAATGGAAATACCATAATCTTATTCAAAGAATCACCAGGAGCAAATGAGGTACTTTTGGACTATAAAAAAAATGCAGGAAACAGCTTAAGTTGGAAATCAGGAAGGCTAAAAAAAGACATGAGGTTGCTTTGTCAGATAATGATAAGGAAAATCATAGGGTTTTAACAGGTATATTAAGAGTAAGGGACAGAATTGGTCCCCTTGAAGATCAGAGTGTTTGACCATGTATTGAGGCAGAAGAGATGGGAGAGATCTTAAATAGGTTTTTTTCATCAGTATTTACTCATGAAACTGGCACAGAGTCTAGGGAAATAAGAAAAACAAGCAGAGAGGTCATGGAACCTATACATATTCAAAAGGGGGAGGTGCTTACTGTTTTATAACAAATAATCATGGATAAATCCCCAAAGCTTGACAAGATATTCCCTCAGACCTTGAGGGAGGCTAGTGTAAATATTGCAGGGGTCCTGGCAGAAATATTTAAATTGTACTTAGCCATGGGTGAGGTGCCAAAAGATTGGAGAGTAACTCATGTTGCCCTGTGGTTTAAAAAGGCTTCAAAATAACCCAGGAAATTATAAGCTGGTGAACCTGATGTCAGTAGTAGCTAAATTATTAGTAAATGTTTTAAGAGATCAGATTTACAAGTATTTGCAGAGCCAGGGACTAATTAGAGGTAGTCATCATGGCTTTGTGCATGGTAGGTCATACTTAATCAATCTTTTAAAGTTTTTTTGAGAAGTATACCAGGAAAATTTATGAAAGAAAGGCTGTAGGTGTTGTCTACATGAACTTTAGTAAAGCCTTTGACAAAGTCTCAGAAAGGTTCAGATGATCAGTATGCATGGTGAAATAGTGAACTGGATTAGACAATAGCTGGATGGAAGAAGCCAGAGAGTCGTGGTGGATGATTGTTTCTCAGACTGCAGGCCTCTGACTAGTGGTGTGCCTTAGGGATTGGTGCAGAGATCATTGTGGTTTGTCATCTATATCAATGATCTGGGTGATACTGTGGTAAACTGGATCAGCAAGTTTGCAGATGACACAAAGACTGGAAGGCTTTCAAAACTTGCAGCAGGATCTGGACCAGCTGTAAAAATGGGCTGAAAATGGCAAATGTAATATAATGCAGATGTCTGAGGTGTTGCATTTTGGAAGGACAAATTGAGGTAGGATAGACACTGGTAGGGTACTGAGGAATGTAATTGAACAGAGGAGTATGGTTGGGAATATATCTACACGTGACTGTCAGATGTAGACCATTTTACCCATCGCGAGAATTCAGTATGGTCCTCATAGTTGCAGTGTACATCCCCCCCAGGGCTAATGCTAAGGAGGCAATCTATGAACTGTATGAGGCTATAAACAAACTGCAGACTGCACATCCTGAGGGAATGATTATTATCAATGGGGATTTCAACCAGGAGAACCTCAAGTCAGGGTTACCTAAATTCCATCAATATGTGGACTTTGCTATGAAAGGGGTGAACACATTGGATCTTGTGTTATATGACCATTTCTGACACTTATCGGGTGGAGTCCCACCCCCAGCTTGGATACTCAGACCACATATCTGTAATTCTAATACCAGCATAGAGACCACTTGTCAGATTCTCCAGACCAGTTTGGAAGCAGGTTAAAACCTGTCCAGCGGTGGCCATTCATGCACTCTAAGACTGCTTTGAACACATAGACTGGAACATGTTCAAGGAAGCAGCAACCAGTGGTGACTGCATCAATCTGGAGGAGTATATGGCATCAGTGACCAGCTACATCAGTAAGTATTCTGATGACATCACTGTGCCCAAGTCCATCATAACTTGCTCCAATCAGAAGCCACGGATGACGGTAGAGGTGTGCGGGCTGCTCAGGAACTGAGACGCTGCCTTCAGAGTGGGTGACAAGGTAGCCCTAGCTATTGAAAGAGCCAAGTTGTCTGAAGTCATCAGGGAGGCAGAGCATGCTCATACCCAATGCATTCACAATCACTTTCTGGGCAGCAAGGACACATGGCACATGCGGAAGGGCATCCGAGACATCACTAAACATCTGCCTATGCTGGTGATGCCTCCTCCCAGATGCACTGAACAACTTCTACACTCGCTTTGAGGTGAAAAAAGAATTGCAGTGAAGAAGACCACCTCTCCTCCAAATGACCAGGTGCTTTGTCTTGCAGTGGCTGATGTGAAGAAATAGCTAGGCAAGGTCAACCCACTGAAAGCTGCTGAACCAGATAACATTCCCAGCAGAGTTCTCAAAGGATGTATGGCTCAGCTAGCAGAACCAACATCTTTAACAGTTCTCTGAGAAGTGCCATGCTCCTAACATGCTTTAAAGCCACCACGATTGACTCAGTGCAGAAGAAGTTGTCTATGTCCTGCCTCAATGACTGTACGTATCAATCAGCATGAAGTGCTTCAAGAAGCTTGTCATGGGGCATATCAAGCTCCTCTGCCCCCATCACTAGACCCCCTGCAACTTGCATGCAGTACAAACTGCTGTATGAATGATGATATTGCCACTGCCCTCCATCTAGCCCTAACTCACCTGGAAAACAAGGACTCATATATTCAAATGCTGTTTATTGACTTCAGCTCAGCATTCACCATAATCATACATCAGTACCTAATAAGGAGATTAAGCCTGCTGGGACTAAACACCTCCTTCTGCAGTTGTATTCTTGAATTCCTTTCTGTGAGGGAGACCTCAGGCAGTCCGGATCGGTATCAGCAACTCCAAGACCATCACATTGTGCAGGCCTCCCTCCCCGCCCCACCAGGACTGTGTGCTTAATCCACTGCTGTTCATTCTGCTTACTACAACTGTGCAGCTAAACACAGTTCAAACCACATCATCAAATTTGCTGATGAAACAACTGTGATTGTCCTGATCAGCAAGAATGACAAGTCAGCAAACAGAGATGAGGTGCAGTCACAAATGGACTGGTGCAGAGCCAACAACCTGTGCCTGAACATTAAAAAAAAAGATAAAAAGAGATGGTTGTTGACTTCAAGAGGGCAACACACCACTGACCATTGATGGTTCGACAATTTAAGTTGTCATCTGTATCAAGTTCCTTGGAGTGCACTTGGTGGAAAATTTCACCTAGTCCCTTAACTCCAGGTCCATAACCAAGAAAGGCCAGCAATGCTTCTACTTCCTGCGAAGGCTGAAGAAAGTCCATCTCCCACCCTCTATCTTCACTACTTCCTACAAAGGATGTAACGAGAGCATCCTGTGCAACTGGATCACCTCCTGGTTTGGAAATTGCACCTCCTTGAATTGCAAGACCCTGCAGATGAATGTGAAGTCAGAGAAAAAGATCATTGGAGGTTCTCTTCCTACCAGTAAGGACACTCGATGAAGGCGAAAGGAATAGACATTGTGAAGGACTCTTCCCTTCTGCTGTCTGGCAAGAGGTACTGCAGCACTTGGGCCCTTACGTCCAGATTGGGCAACAGTTTTTTTCTCCAAACCATCAGACTCAGACTCCTGAATTCTCAGAACATTTGTGGTAGGGTACCGTGGATTACTACTGAATAAGTCTTAATATTTTCATGTGTTTAACCTCTATTCTAATTTATATTTATGTAAACCTGCTCCATGATCCTGGAGAAACGCTATCTCATGTTTACCATGTGAGCATGGTATGAACGATAAATAAAGGTAACATTATTTGACTTGACATAATTCCCTGAAAGCGGTGTCATAGGCAGATAGAATTGTAAGGAGTTTTGGCATATTAGCTTTCATAAATCAAAATATTTTGTATAGGAGTTGGGATGCTATGATAAAGTTGTGTAAGACATTGGTGAGGCCAAATTTGGAGTATTGTGTGCAGTTTTGATTATCTTGCTGCAGAAAATTTATCAATAAGATAGAAATAGGACAGAGGAGATTTACCAGGATGTGGCCCAGACTTCAGGAACTGAGTTGCAAGGAAAGGTGAAACAGATTAGGACTTTATTCCCTGTAGCATAGAAGAATGTGGGGAGATTTGATAGAAGTACACAAATTTAGGAAGGGTAAAGACAGAGTAAATACCAGTTTGCTTTTAGCTTTGAAGTTAGGTGTCATAAAAATCAGAGGACATGGGTTAAAAATGAAAGGGGAAAAGTTTAGGGGAACTTATTTACTGAGGGAGTAACGTGACTGTGGAATGAGCTGCCAACTGAAGAGGTGAATGTGAGCTCAGTTTTAATATTTAAGAAAAATTTGGACAGGTACATGAATGGGAGTGCTATGGACTAGATGCAGATCACTGGGACAATGCAGATTGATTGTTTGGTCAAAGGGGCCTTTTTCAGTGTTGTGATGTTCTATGGTTCTACTGTGTGAGATTTGTTCAGGAGTCTTATAATGGCAGGAAAGGATTGGTCTCTGAAAATGGTGCATTACCTCATACTTGTGAGCCTTTGTTCTAATGGAAGAATTGAAAAGTGAGTTCAGGGTCAGATTAATCTTAATATGTTGGCTACTTTTCTAAGGCAGCAGGAAGATGGTTGATGACAGTCTGGGGGTCTGAAGATCCTGGTGGATCGCCTTAGCACCGGGGGGCCTTTGGCTTCTTGAGTCTCCTGGTCTGCCTGTGATGGACGGATAGTGGATTGGGACTCTGGCTCAATGATAGAGTGGGATTCACTCTTCTCAGAACCGGGTCCCCATAGGCTCTGAACAGGGGTGGAGAGAAAAAGTTCAGTAGCTCTTGGGGCACCAGAGGCAATGGATCCTCTATTCCAGCAGGTGCCAGGTCCCTGATAGAGATGGTGTCCTCCATGCCATCGGGTACTCTACATAGGCATACATGGAATTGGCATGGAATAATTTCACCCTTTCCACCAGGGGGTAATTCTTGCTTCTCCTCACATGCTTCTTGAGAAGAACCGGACTAGGACCAGTGAGCTAGGCTGGGAGTGTAGTCCCTGATGCTGACCTTCTGTTGAATGTAAACATGAGCTCTTGAGGAGTAGCATTGGTTGCAGTACAGAGTAATGACCAAATTGAGTGGAGTGCAATGGGGTGGACATCCTGCCAGTGCGAGTCTGGAAGGCCTTTTAACTTCAGGGCAAATTTGACAGCCTTCCAGATCATGATGTTTTCGTTTACAACCTACCCGTTCCCCCATGGGTTGTAACTGGTAGTCCTGCTGGATGCGATGGCCTTCACCAGCAGGTACTGACACAACTCGTTGCTCATGAAGGCTAAGCCCTGGTCACTATGAATATGGCCGGGATACCTGAACAGGGTGAAAATAGAGTCTAGGGCCCTCATAACAAACAAGGCAGACGTGTCTGGGTAAGGGATGATGAACGGGAAGTGGGAGTACTAATCGATGACCAAGAAAAAGTAAGTGCTCCTGTGAGAGATTAGTACAACTGATATAAAAATATGAAGATGAGGAAACTAAAATAGATACATGGGTAAATGAATAAAGCCAGTATGAACAGGATAAGACATGGATATTAGAATGCAGGAAGCAGAATCAGTCTGAGTAAGATCAGAATCAGCAAGTTCACTGAATGAGATAAGGATAGACAATAGATAATAGAAGTATGAAGTAGAGTTAGTCTGAATAAGATAAGGGTCTTCTAGCCCCAGATAGAATTAGCAGGTTTGCATATGTAATTAGGTAAGCCTTAGACAGTATTAGCCAGTTCTACATATGAAAAAAAACCCAACACCCAACCCCAACCAACCAATTTTCCCTTGCAACCGCTGCAATCGTGTCTGCCTGTCCCGCATCGGACTGGTCAGCCACAAACGGGCCTGCAGCTGACGTGGACTTTTTGCCCCCTCCATGAATCTTCGTCCGCGAAGCCAAGCCAAAGAAAAGACATATGAAGAGGACACAGCCCTGAGGGTCGGGAAGGTGTAAATTAGAACAAAGACAGGTTTGTGAATAAGGACAATGAGGATAATGACATGATGAGACCGACAGGATACCCCCTGGTCCTCCAAGTGCACAGAAACAGCAGGTAGGCAGGCAGGATTGCCTAATGCCAAACCTATCCAGGAGGCAGAAGAATGTAAGGGGGAGGGTATTCCTATACTGAAATGATCTGTATAAAAGTTGGGTGAGCCCCAGTGTATGTGTGTATTCCCAGGGTAAGGGGAAGCACCCAACTTTGCATTGTTGTATAATAAATGTTCTTTGTTCTCAATTTTTGTCTCGAGCAATTTCTGTGAAGGTACTTCTGTTTCTAACACACCTAATTGTGGAGGGGAGAGATCCCTTAAAATCGACACTGAGCTGTTCAAAGGGACTGGATGATTTAATCAGATGCACTTCTGTGGGGTGAAAAAAGTGCAGCTTGCATTCAGCGCAGACCTGGCATGACCTGGTAATTTCCCTGATGTCTTCTATTGAGTAGGACAAATTGCTTGACTTGATGAAATGAGCTATGTGGGTGACCCTGGATTGCAGAGCTCATTGTGTATGTTCCGCAGTTGACCATTATGTGCGGAGGCACAGCATCCCCTGGTCAAGACTTCTGGAAGGTTGTTAAGGGCCCCTGACCTGTAGACAATTTAAAAATTGTAGGTGGAGAGTTCCATCCTCCACCTAGCAACTCGCATTCTTGATTTTTCCCCTCTTGGCCTTGCTGAACATGAATGCGACAGAACACTAGTCTGTGAGGACTATAAATCTTCTATCAGCCAGGTAGTGCCTTGTAGCTTCTAAAATGGTCTGAGCCTTCTTTTCCACAGACGGGTTTTGGAGCTCGTGGCCTTGCACCATCTGTGAAAAAAAGGCAACTGGCCTGCCCGCCTGATTGAGAGTAGCAGTCAGGGCTACGTCCGAAGCGTCACTTTCCACTTGGAAAAGTACATTCTCATCTGCCGCATGCATGGCGGCTTTTGCTATGTAACTTCGAAGGTAATTAAAAGCTGTCTGAGCTTCGGCCAAAAGGTGGTGGCCTTTAAGAGGGGATGAACCTTGTCGGCATATTGAGAGACCCACCGGGTGTAATATGAGAAAAATCCCAGGCATCTCCTCAAAGCCTTTGTGGTTCCGTGGAGGGGAAGCTCTAACAAGGGGTGCATGCTATCAGGGTCAGGGCCAATGATGCAGTTCTCCACCACGGAGGTGAGGATAGCCAGTGCTGTAGACCTGAATACATACTTGTCTGAATTGTAAGTGAGATATAAGGCTCTCGCTGCGTGGAGAAAGCTCTGGAGATTGGCATCATGGTCTTCTATGGTGTGGCCACAGATGGTACCATTGTTGAGGTAGGAGAAGGAGTCCTTCAACCTGTACTCGTCCACCATCCTGACCATCTGCCACTGGAAAATAGACACCACATTGTTAATACCGAAAGAGACCCTCTGGAACTGATAAAGTCGACCGCTAGCCTCAAATGTTGTGTATGGGTGATCCTTGCAATGGATTGGTAGCTGGTGATTGGCAACTTTCTGGCTGAGGGTTCAATAGTCCTCATACTGCATGATATTGTTGACCATATCCGAAATACGAGGGAGGGGATATGAGTCCAAGAGTGTGTATCTGTTAATTATTTGGCTATAGTCAATCATTAACCTGGACTCGTTTTACCCCTTTACTACCAGCCCTTGCACACTCCACAGGTTGGTGATGGGTTCGATGATCCCCTCCTCCAGCAGACGCTGGGTCTCTGTCTTTATAAACTCCCTGCCTGCTGCGCTGTATCTCTCGCTCTTGGTGGCGATTCATCTAAAATGCAAAATTTACAAAACATCCCCCCCCTTTCAAATGACAGATGAACTATACAATGCTTCTGTACATGCGCCGAAGGGACTGGGAAGCTAGGAAGATTTGGTAATTAGACGGGTACATTTTTAAGTTATATTTTTGCACAGTCCGTGAGTCTATGAAACTTTCCGTGGAGCCTGCGTCAATCAAGCAATTGATTGAATGTTCATTTACCTTCACCATCACCATCAAGTTGCTAAGCTGGTGAGGTCTATTCTGGTCGAGGACCAGTGATGCCTGGTTGACGGAGAAGCCATGTTCTTCCCTTGAGTGGCCCCCTCCATCCTGAGTTGACCTGTGCAGGTAAGATGGTGCCGACCTCATGGTGCGGCAAGATGGCTGCCCTCTATCCTCCTCCTCTGATGATGGCGCTGAAATAAAAATTGGGCTGCTGCAAGATGGCCGCTGAGCCTTTTCTCACTGTTTTTGTAGGCGGTGGTTTGAGTTGCAGGTGATCTCGGGCAAGTCCAGTGTAGACGGCTTGGGGCTGGAATCGGATCCAGGAGCAGTACAGATCATGGACTTCCCCAGACCTCCATTCACGCAGCGGACCCTTGCCAAATGTCCCTTCTTCCCACAGCTGGAGCACACTGAGATACTGGGCGGGGGTGCTGTCCCTTGCCACAGATAAAGCACTTCTGGGCTGGGGAGGCAGCAGCTGTAAGAGCGTGGGCCTCCTTTGTGAGAGCAGCTGGTCCTTGGAGGTGCTCACCCGAGACCGCGAGTTCACTGGTTTCGAGGTCATCATTCTTGAGACTGCCTCACGTACCTCAAGTGGACCCCTGCACTAGAGTGTCCCAGATCTGTTCATCTTCCCAGACGCGGCCCAAAGTGGCCTCATACCTGCACCTCTTAGCCAGTGTCCACAGGTCCAGCAGGTAGTCGTCAATCGACTCTACAGGCCTTTGGTGTCATAAGGCGAGCCGATGCCTCATTAGCACCTAGTTCGGTCTTCATGTAGCAAATGGGTCTTCAGTGCTTCGACGGCAGCCTCATATGTCAGGCAGTCTCAGATGACTGCGTACCCCTTCATCCCTACCCTTGAGATGAAAGCCGACCTCCGGAGCTCGACTGAATGGAAGACATCCCTGATCGCGTTCAGGTAGGCCTGGAAGTAGTCTAGCCAATATGCGAACTCCTCAGCCACGTTGGGGGACTGGGGGTCTATTAACTGCATACTGGTCTTGAATAACACCTCCATCCTTGTTTGTAAGCTAATAAAATTGTAGCATAGATAAAACCTCACACACGACTAGAGGCAGAACAAATGCTTTTATTTGTTTACAACACAGGTAGGGTTCATGAACAGATTTCAGAGGGGTTCTGGATTTAGATGGGAAACCAGGGTTATATATGGGCCCAGGGGAAAGAGCTGGGAGGCAGGACCAGTCGTCATTGAAGCACACTTCAAGTGAATCCTAGTTCACTACACGGAGTGCCAATTCCTGTGATATACTATATTCTAAATGAGGGAGCAAAGTGAAGGCTCATTGATTTTGGATCCAATAAGCTAGAGACTTAACACTCTTCACTAAACAGCAATTCGCTTTTGGTTGATCAAGTTTAAAAACTTGAGAATGGAGTCTATTCATTTCTTTTTGGATTACTTTAGCCAAACATTGGTCATATAGGGACATATAGAGGAACCAGTACTGATGGAGCTTAATTATGTTCTCAGGGTCAGGCAGCAAAAATAAAAATAATGTTGCACATCAATATGGACATTTAAAATCTGACAACTAATTAAAATTGTAATATTCTGGAACACGTTCAATTAATAATGGGTTTTCTCATTTTCAATCATTTCAGATCAACGTGGCACATTGAAAGCCCTCAGAGCTCTGGAGATAACCACATCATTTATTCTGTGGCAAACTCAATATTGCAAATCATGACCCATCTGCAGATGGAGCAATTTAAATTGGATGCATATTTGGAAACAATCCAATTTCAGACATGTATTAAATTATTTATTACCTAGAAATACTTAAGGCCAAGATCATAAAACAAAAAAAACATGGACAAAATTTGAGGTTTCACATGCAAGTGGAAAACTGCAACAATTTACAGTAGAAAATGAGGTTATAAAGCATTCACAACACAATCATTGGATATCAGGCATAATTGATGCCATACAAGTTTCCTCACACCTTGTTCATCCAACCCATCAATACTTCTTTTTCCTCACGTTCTTTCTTCAATCATTTGAGGTAATGTCTCCATTATACATCAGTAGCAGCACCTTTACCAGGAGAATATTTTTGTTCCAATCCTGCAGTAGCTTCTACAGAATTTAAATATGAAAACCAAAACCAAATAAGTAATTATTAAATTTCAATAAGGGGTCCCGACCCAAAACATTGCCTGACCTATGCAGTTCTTCCAGAATCTTATTGTTTGCTCGAGTCATCAGTAATTGTGTGTTTTTCTATTATAACAACCACCTCTATCAGATAGCTGAAGGATTCAATTCCCCAAAAATAAAATCTGCCATGACTTGCCTTGCAGAGGATTCCAGACTCACCAATATAATTAACCTTTATGAGAATCAAGATAAACTTTATTGCCATGCACTAACACAAAAAAATGTAATATACATGAAATTTTCTTTTACCTGCTGCAAGGCAGACATTGTCCAGCACTCATAACAATAGTAGAAGCAAAAACGAGCCCAATCACAGTCACTGAGGGTCTGTAGTTTTGTCTCCAGTGCTCCCACAGTCTCTGCAGCTGCACTGGCTCCTGTCCGATCAGTCAGCAACCCAAGTTCCAAATCTAAACCTCCGACATGATCAGGAAATCTTCAGCTCCTGAAGCCCTTCGGTTATGAAAGCTGAGCAGTAATCAATGAAAAGCAGCCTGATATACCTGTTGCTGTTGGCCAGGTGATCCAGGGCTGAGTGAAGAGCCAGTGAGATTGCATCTGCTGTTGAACAATTATGGTGATAAATGAAGACCTGGACGCACTGCAGTTTGTCTAGGTGTGATTTGCCTAGGTGTGACCAAACTAGTTATGACTAACCTCTCAAAGCATATCATTACAGTACATGTGAGCGCTACTGGGCATAGTGATGACAGAACCCCCAAACTGTCTGTGACTGCCTGTGCTCGTCTGCATTTCTACATGCCTAATGCAGGGGGCGACCTTGCAGGGAGGTAACCTGGGAGGCTGATTGCACCTACTCCCCACCAATCACTGGCCCCATATAATGGCACATGCCGATGCTTGTGTAAGCAATAGAGCACATGGAGCCAGAAGGGATACTGAACCTTGTGTAAAAGTTTAAAACTAATTAAAGCCTGTAGTACAGCCTTCATAGTTTGAACTTGTTTGTTCGCACTGCAGTGCATCACAGACATCGGTATGATTGATGCCATTTTAAAGCTGGTGGGAGCAATGAGAGATTGAAAGTGTCCACGAACACTTCAGCTAATTGTTTGGCACAGATTTTCTGGACACTTCCAGGTACACTATCAGGACGGATGGCTTGAGAGGGTTCACCCTCTTGAAAGATGTTTTGATGTCAGCCTCTGATACAAACATCACAAGGTCGCCATCTTCTGAAGTGATTCTCACAGATACAGTCAAATTCTTCTTTTCAAACAGAGCATAAAATGTTTTCAGCTCACCAGGAAGTGAAGCATCATAGCTATTTATGATGTAATGTTTTGCCTTGTAGAATGTATAGGCTTGCATGCACTGCCATAGCTGGTGTGTATCTCATTCCGTTTCTAGCTTCATTCTGAATTCCTCCTTTGCTGTTAAGATAGCCTTCTGTAGGTCATACCTGGCCTTTCAATAGAGCTCTGGATCACCATTCTTAAACTCCATTGATCCAGCAATCAGCAGGCTCGAATCCTTTGATTCATCCATGGCTTCTAGACAGGAATGTCTTGCATGTACACAAGGGCACCCACTCATCCACACAGGTCCTGGTAAAGTCAGTGACACCTTTGGCATATTCATTCAAATCTGAAGACGAATCCTTGAATATGGTCAAGCCACTGATTTACCTTCACCACATTCACCACTGGTGCTGCAGTTCTCAGTCTCTGCTTGTGCAACCAGGTGATCGAACTTGCCAAAGTCTGAGCTTGGGATTGCTCGGTAAGCTTTTCTGCTGGTGGTGTAACAGTGGTCAGATAGGTTGGCTCCTATTGGTTGCACAGGTGATATATTGATGGCAGTTTGTCAGAGACTTCAGGCTGGCTTGGTTGGTCTCCTAAATTATTGGGAAGGTATCAGTATGCGCTGTCTCGTACTCCTGATTAGAGTGTTGAGGCCCTCCAATGCCAGCCTGATAATAGTCTGGGGTGGAATGTCTACTGGAATCAGGATGATGGTGGTAAACTCCCTCGGTAGATAGAATGGACATCCTCTTCAAAATGGGAATATTTTGACCAGTGACTCCATTTGGTATCAACACAAATATTCAATATTTGCCACATTTTTGCACAATATACATTAGCAATCAGTGCCAGTGACCCAGATTCTAATCTGGCATTCTCTGTAAGGAGCTTGCATGTTCTCCCATGACCCATGTGGGTTTTCCACACGAGCTCCAGTTGCTTTCCACACACAAAAGGGTACAGGGTTGGTCAATTAATTTCATGTAATATCACACACATGCAAGAGGAGCTCAGCTGGAAACACTGCTCAAGGCCAGCGTGGTTCATGCAGCAGTTAGTGCAACGTTGTCACAGCACCAGTGATCCAGGTTTGATTCTGACTCTGTCTGTAAAGGTTTGGTATGTTCCCCCTGTATCTGCATGGGTTTCCTTCAGTTTCTCCATTTTCCTCCCACCCTTCAAAATTATATGGGGGTTGTCAGTCAATTGGGTGTAATTGGGGCAGCATAGGCTTGAGAGCCAGAAGGGCCTTTTACTGTCTATGTGTCTAAATTTAAAAATAAAGTCTGGCAAAATATTTTGCACTCCACTTACGCATCGAATACTGGAATACATGTTAATAATGCATACATTTTCAGAAAATGCACAAACTCCAATAATTTTAACTTTCTGATTTGATTGGGTTCTTAATATTATTCTCTTGCAAAGAAAACAAAGTATTTTGTGCATCCAAAATGCAGTAGCCACTGAGAAAATTCTTGCAAGTTTTAAATAGGTATATTCAGGCATTTCAAATCCTGTAGAAAGAGATTAATTCTCCACTACAAATCAGCGTTGTCATGGACCTCCAATTTCATGAAGGAAAGCATCGAGCAACTTTCATGTGAACAGAATGGGTCTAATTTCATAGTGGATCTAAGTCACTGTGAAATTATATGAGTCTGGCAGCTTTTGGCTTTCTCATCACACTCAGTTAATGCTAGAGTGAGACTTTATGATAGAGTTTCTGATGCATGCAAGATGAAGATTGAGTAGGATTAGTCCAGAAGTGTATGTTGTATGTGACAGGAATCAACCAAGTATTTTGCTAGGTTAAATCAACTGAAATAAAACAGATCAAAAGGCAATAAAGTGAAAAACTGCAAACCTAAACACACTCTCTCCCCTCAGAAGCTGTTTGGGCTGTTGATTATCTTCAGTCTTCTAAATGATTTTTTTTTTAAACAATGTCACCTCGAAACTCGAGACTTTATGACATATATGAACTATTTTAATGCCAATCCATTTTAAAGAGGTTTAAAATATTACTTTACTTCACATGCATCAGAAAGGCCACCATAAAGTCTCAATGGAGCATCAGTCAAGTGTAATGAGAAAGGCAGAAAACTAGACTGGTCACAAGTCATGGTGACATATCCAATATAAAATAAGACATCCATTCTGTGCTTGACATGGCTTCTGAGAAAACTCAATTAAGATCAAGCAGTACATGATGACGTAGATTGCTTAGCATTGTGGTGAACTAATCCCATTTAGATCAGATATATCCTTCCATGAATCTAAAGAGATACATTTGTTGTATTTACAATGGAATCAGCTTTGCAATGTTCATCCAGATACACCAGAGTTTAAAGCAAGCTGTGATTCAATAGAACCATAGAAGAATACAGCAGAGAAACAGACCACCTCAGACCTTCTAGTCTATGCTGAACCATTTTTTTTTGCCGTCCCACTCACCTGCACCCAGACCATAGCCACCCATAACTTTCACATCCATGTACCTGCCCAAATTCTTCTAAAATGTTAACATTTAGCCTCCATTCACCACCTCAGCTGATAGATTGATCCACACTCCCACCACTCTCTGTGTGAAGATAATCCCCTCCTCTTCTCCTTAAACCTTTCCCCTTTCACTTTTAACCTATGTCTTCTGGTTGGTATCTCACTTACCCTCAGAGGAAAAAGCCTGTCTAAATTTACTCATGATTTTAAAAACCTATATAAAATCTCCCCTCATTCTGCTACATTCTAGGGAATAAAGTCCTAACCTGTTTAACCTTTCCCTGTAATTCAGTTCCTGATGTCCAGCAACATCCTAGTAAATCTTCTCTGCACAGGCTTCAGAAATTTGAATGATGTGATCAGAAATTTCTTGTATTCAGCATTCAACAACTGTGAAGAGGTACAGCAGGACATGCAAAAGTGCCTGCAGCTGCATTAGGTGTTGTTTGCAAAATAAAGAGCAAAGAGATTGATAACATCTAGTCCTGGAATCTGCCAGTCAAGGCAGTGAAGGGAATAGGAAGGTGAGATTGAGCAGAGACACAAAATATGCGTACATGACTACCTCATTGTCCCTTCACCCATCCACTCAACCTTAGATACCTTCAACTATGTAATTATATTTTTATTTTTTTAAATTTAATATGTCAATAATTCAAAACTATAAATTTTAAATATATAAATTTATATATATAGTGACATTTTCCATTTTCTCCCCATCCCTCCTCCCTCACCTCCCCCAAAATTAAACCCAAATAAAAAAAAAGGGTGTCATCTAGTTATTATCCAAGTTTCTTATTGACTCAATGAATAATATATATTGTTGTGGAATGCCACTAGGCAGGTGAACCCGCCCCGCTTGTAATCCACGCGGCGGGGCAGCCGGCCAAAATGGCGCCATCAGGGGTTTTCCCTTCTTCTCAGCACCGAGCTCAGAAGCCCACGCTGGGGGACCACGTGATGCCTGAGTGATGTCGGCACCCACAAGCGTGGTTCTCAGCCAGGTCCGGGCTGGGAGTATAAGTCCAGCCCGGCAGCCAGCAATAAACCAGTTTTCTGCTCACTGAGCTCAACCCGTCTGGTTGTGTGTTCTTTCAGTAGCAGTGTAGCTGCTGTTACAATTGGTGACCCTGACTGGTTCAAACGTCTTTTAAACCAACATGAGCGAACCTGGGATCAGTGCTATAGCCATCAAGCTGCCTGACTTCTGGGTTCAGGAGCCGGAGACCTGGTTCGGCCATACGGAGGCCCAGTTTAATCTCCGCTAGATTTTGTCTGACACAATAGATCAGGCCACCGCCAAATGTGTGCTGGACCTCGTTCAGCACCCGCTCGCTGAAGACAAATACGGGACCATCAACTCGAATGCTCACAGGATCCCTCGGACTATCCAGGTGTCAGCATGCCGGTGGGATGCTGCACCATCAACGCCTTTGGGGACAGGTCCCCAGTGGAGCTAATGGACGAGATGCTCGCGCTCATGGGTGATCACACCAACTGCCCACTCATTGAGTGAATTTTCCTCGACCATCTGCCTGATGACATCTGGCCGTTACTGGCCTAACAGAGCTTTACTAACACGAGAAAGGTTGCTTGAGCGATTCACAGATGGCTTGGTGGTCCAGCAGGTCACGAGGCATGGGCATGACCATGCCAAGCCTGCCCCTAGCACAGCGGTAGAACACCCAGCCCCTGCAGGGGCCACCAAGAGCATAAGCAGGGGCACTGCATCTGCTCTGGGCCTCTGCTTCTACCACCAGTGCTGGGGAGCCAAAGCTCGGAAGTGTCATCAGCCCTGCTCATTCCAGGGAAACTAACAGGCCGGCCGCTGTTAATGGCTGCGGCGGCTGAACCAGGATACAGCCTCCTCTACCTGCGGGACTCAGTCAACGGACAGCGCTTCCTCGTCAACACTGTGGCACAGATCAGCATCATCCTGGCCATCGAGACCAGGAACCGACCTCGAGGACCTCCCCTCCGTGCAACCAATGCAACAGAGATCAGGACGTATGGGAACAAAACAGTCCACTTCCAGATCGACCGGCAAAAGTTTTCATGGAGGTTCACCGTCTCATCCCTTCCAACCACCATCCTGGGTGCTGACTTCCTCCTCGCTCACGACCTTCTGGTGGATATTCGAGGTAGGCGCCTGGTTGAAGTCCGGACTTTCCAGGCCATTCCCCTCGACACCTCCCACACAGAGCAGCCACAGATGGCCATGATCAGCACGCCCAGAGACGAGTTCCAGTGAACCTACCCTGCCCTCCTCTGGCCACAGTTCACTGCTGCCTCACCGCGTCACGGGGTGTTCCACCACATTCCCACCCAGGGTCCACCGATTCATGCCGAGGCATGCCGGCTCCCACTTGACAAGCTCCAGGTTGCGAAGAAAGAGTTTTTGCACCTGCTGGAGCTGGGAATCATTCGCCGCTCTGACAGCCTGTGGGCCTCGCTGTTCCACTAGGTTCCAAAAGCTTCCGGCGGCTGGCGCCCCCGCGGAGACTATTGACGGCTCAATGAGGTGACAGTTCCTGACCGTTACCCCATCCCTCGCATCCAGGAGTTTATGGCCAACTGCATGGTGTGAGGGTTTTCTCCAAGGTTGACCTGGTGCACGGTTATCACCAAATACCAGTGCACCCTGAGGACATACCCAAGACGGCCACCATCACCCCTTTTGGCTTGTTCGAATTCCTTCGCATGCTGTTCGGGCTAAAGAACACCACTCAGACCTTCCAGTGCCTCATGCACTCAGTGGGCAGGGACCTGGATTTCGTCTTCATTTATTTGGACGACATCCTCATTGCCAGCAGGGATCGGGTGCAACACAAGGCCAACCTGCATGCCCTCTTCTAACGGCTGGCCGACCTCAACCCCACTGAACCAGTGATTGTGGCCCAGCCCAAGAA
Organism: Narcine bancroftii; assembly: GCF_036971445.1. Lineage (NCBI taxonomy): Eukaryota > Metazoa > Chordata > Chondrichthyes > Torpediniformes > Narcinidae > Narcine > Narcine bancroftii. The sequence goes on from NC_091469.1 coordinate 92,404,774, forward strand.
GTGAGGTCGCCCAGCTAAAAAGGACATTGGCACCACTTCTGGTGGGGGCTGTGTGGCGGCATGCCATTAGGCAGGCGAACCAGCCCTGTTTGTAATCCACGCGATGGGGCAGCTGGTCAAAATGGTGCCATCGGGGGTTTCCCATTCTTCTCAGCAGTGGGCTCAGAAGCCCACGTTAGGGGACCACGTGACGCCCCCCCAGCACGGTTCTCAGCCAGGTCTGGGCTGGGAGTATAAGTCCAGCCTGGCAGCCAGCAATAAACCACTTTTCTGCTCACTGAGCTCAACCCATCTGGTTGTGCGTTCTTTCAGTAGCAGTGTAGCTGCCGCTACAATATAATATATTCGGTAACATCCATTATATAATCCCTTCAAGTGTTGGAGGTTTGAGTCTGGCGATCACCAATGAACTTTATATATGGTTCCTAGATCTTTTTAAAAATTTGTTCAAAATTATCTCTTAAATTATAGTTTTTTTTTCTAATGGAATACAGCTACATATTCCTATATACCAGCACTGTATTTTCAAAGATGTTTCAATTTTCTAAGTTGTCGCTATGCATTTTTTTGCTACATCTAAAGCAATCCTAATAATTTTTTTGGAGATCTCTCCAATCTAAGTCTTTATCATTTATATTACTTAATAGAATCTTTTTTGGATCTTTAGGTTATTTTTATTTGATTTAATATTAGATTCAATTAATCCCAGAAAAACTTAACTTTCTCACATGTCCAAGTTGAGTGTAGTAATGTACCAATTTCTTGTCTACAACAGAAGGATTTATCTGATAGTGTGGGATTCCATACTTTAAACTGTTGAGGTGTAATATATAATCTATGTAAAAAATTATATTGTATCATACAATACCGAGTATTGTATCATAATACCTTTACATAGTTCAGACTAAGTTTCATTTTTATCTGTATATTTAAATCTTCTTTCGAATGTTGTTTTGATTTGTACATTTATTTTGTAATTTAATATACATATTTGTAATAATTTTTGTTAACTATCAATGTGTCTGTAATTAGTATATATTCAAAACAGCTTGACTCAGGTAGCCTTAAACTTGTTCCTATTGTCTCCTTTAATATGTTTTTAATTGATAATAGGAAAATATTGTGTCATTCGATATTTCATATTTATCCTTCAATTGATCAAATGTCATTAAAATATTACCCAAAAAACAATATTTTAATTTTTTAATCCTTTTTCATCTCCATTCATTTAAAGAATTATTATTCATTGTAAAAGGAATTAATTGATTCTGCTTTAACAAATAGTTTACCATCCCTCTTTATAAATGTATAATACTCTATATTTTTAATATATGATGTAATATTGGTGTATTTTTATTCCTTACTAATTTCTCATTCCATTTATAAATTAAATGTTCAGAAACATTCTCTTCTAATTTACATAGCTTTATCTTGAGCCAAGCTGGTTTATCCACAAGTTGATAGAAGTTTGACAAAAAATATTAATTGAACTGGCTTATAGCAGTTTTTTTTTTTAATTTGGAAGCGGCGAACCCCTTTGTTTATATGACCATGTTAACTTGTCCAAAGCCACACTTGATTCCTTACCATTCCATAGAAATTTTCTTATTAATTTATTCAGTTTTTGGAAAATAAATCCTGATAAAGGAATAGGTAATGATTGAAAAAATTCTGTAATCTTGGAAATGTGTACATTTTTTAAAAAAATGAACATATAACCATTTAATTATCATCCCACACCCATCCACCATTTCAAGGTCCTGTAGCTGTGAATATCCTCTGGAGTGTGTAAACATCAGAGAAACATGTCTGCAAGAATTGGGCCAATTTCCAGGAGACAAGGGTCAATGCTCCTCAAGAGGGGAAGCGCTGAAGCTAAACATTGGTACACAGAAACTGCAGGCACCAGGAGCAGCTGAACATCTCCAAGATTTGGGGACATATATTTGTTGCACTTCCACACTACCTCACTCACTTTTACTGGATTCCTTTACTTCCAACGTCTTCTCCACAACATAATGTCCAGTTCAATCCAGAAAGCCTTACTTACAACCAAAATAATTACTGCAGAACACCTCCAATGGTGTAGACCATGCTGATTTAATGGAATAATATTCTATTTGATGTCAGTATTTGACACTGTAAATTGAATTGCTGTTTGTGGCAGAGATAGGGTCAGATTTAAATGAAGTAACTTAAGAAAATTGTTTATGATTTTAAAGTAATTAACCCTTTGATGATCATTGCTTTCAAACCATTACCCATATCTGTTCCTTAATTTCTTATGTTTCTGTGAAAGGGAAATGCTGACTGTTCATTGAGAGAATGCAGATGCAGATGAAAAGCTCACCAACTAATTTGGAGGTTTTGTTCTGCTGTTAACAATTTTAAGAAGGTTTTGAAATAGTATCGTTCCAGCAAATATGAAAATCAAAAAAGATGACTTTTTTTTAATTTAAATTTAAATTTAGACATACAGCATGGTACAAGTCATTTCACCCAATGAGCTGGTGCCACCAAATTACACCCAAATAACCTAAAGGCCCTGATATGTTTCAAATGGTGGGAGGAAACCAAAGCACCTTGTGGAAACCTACACAGACATGGAGAGAACGTACCAACTCCTTATAGACAGTGAGGGAATTCAACTGATTGCTGGTGTTGTAATGACATTGTGCTAATTGCTATGCCAACCATGCTACCCCATATTTATGACACTGATATGGGTAAATACATGTACTAAATTACTTTGTATTCTTGTAATATTCAATAACTATAAGGAGAAGTTGGTTTATTTTTGTTTAAATTGCACTTTATTTTAAAATGTGTAATCTTATTATCTAAAGTTGTTTATGCAAAATACCTTTTAGCACGTGGGAACACATTGAAAATGTAGACTATTGCTTGGAGTCTGGGCTTTGTTATCAGATTTTTTAAAGTTTCCAAAGCTGCTCAGAACCTTCCTCTCCAGAACCTTCTCAAGCAGTGACAATGACCCTCCAGGTTCCCAGAAGATAAAACATGTTCTGAACAATATATTCACCATTCGTACAAATCTTTCACTATTTTCTGACTAAACTGCCAGCACCTTTCTTTCAGATTTTAAACTTGGACAACTGTTTCCACCAGAAGTGGACTTTCACTCCTCATGCAGGATTGAATGTGCGCATTGATCTGATGACTCTTTTGTCTTAAGTCAACTTGCAACTTTACACTCGACCCACCTTGGTGCTCTCCACTACACATCAACAACTCTGTAGTGGAGAGAATAGAGAGCATCAGGTTCCTTGGAGTCCACTTGACTTAACATGGGCACATCACATCTCCTCACTTGTCAGGAAGGAACAACCGTGTCTGCACTTCCTGAGAAGACAGAAGTGGGAAAGGCTACCATCCACCATCATGTCAACCTTCTGCAGGAGCTCTATCAAGAGCATCCTGGCTGGCTGCATCACAGTGTGGTACTGTTGCTGTAAAGGAATGGATCGGCAGTCAATTCACAAGATCACAAGAGCAGCAGAGAGGATCACTGCAGTCTCCCTCCCTCCCCACTTCCCACATTGACATAATCTATTAAAATAGTTGTTTGAAGAGGGTATGCAAAATCATTGAGGACTCCTTACACCCCACAGAGTGCATCTTTCAACTGCTCCCATTGTGAAAGAGATATAGGTGTAGCAGAACGAGGTTAAGAATTTCCTCCTTTCCAGGGGCAGTGAGAATACTGCTCAGACTAACAATCTGAGATGCTGATATTCACCAAACCATGTTTTATTTATTTATTTGTTTATATGAATAGTTGTCTTGCATCTGTATTGTTTAAATCTGTGCTATGTCTGGTTGTGCGTGTGTTTGGCACAGAGGATCAGAATGCACTGTTTTGTCGGGTCGTATTTGTGTATGACAGTAAAGTTGACTTAACTATGTGCCTTAGTGAAGATAATTATGAACACCATGCTTGTAGGACCTTATATTGTTTATATATACATGATTAAAGAGGCTGAACATTTTGAATAGATTGGATTGAATCATCTGCAAAAATCATTCAAACTCAGAGTGAGGAAGTCATATTCCAACCAGATAAACATTGATGAGATCATATATTTTATAGAGTTCTGGTTACTCTACTACAGAAAATATATTAAAGACTGAAATTTATTCCTCCAGAATATAGGGGGCACAGAGTGATCAAATTGAGGTATATAAATATCATGAGGAACACAGATCGGCTGAATGATCACAGACTATCACTTGACGGCATAGATTTAAGGTGAAAGGGGAAAGATTTAAAAAGAAACAGAGGGGCATCTGCTTCATGTAGAGTGTGGTGTGTATATGGAACAAGCAGATAAAATTACAACATTTGTAGAAAATATTTAGGCAGGTGCATGGACTGGAAAGGCTTAAAATGAATTTGGTCAAATACAGGGAAGTCAGATATGGTCCAGCAGACCACTGTGGTAGCATGAATGAGTTGGGTGGTTGGGAGTTTGTGTGATGTGTGGCTCAATGACCTATATATCACTATGTTGATAAAGATTTTTGCATATACTGGTCTATAATTATGAAGCAAGTTTGACTGACCCAGGGCTTTTCCTTTGGGAACAACAAAGGATGAGAAGAGACTTTGAGTACACAAGATTATGAGAAGCATAGAGAAGGGCAGGAATAGCATGTAGCAGAGGAGATCCATTTTAGGTGAGTGGAGTTATTTTTAAGGGAAATATCAGAGGAATGTTGGTGTTGACATTAAAAAAAAACTCAGAGTGGTGGGTGGCAGGAATGAATTGCCAGGGTTGGTGGTGGAGGCTGATACAATTGGGACATTTAAAATATAGGTGCATGGATGAAAGGAAAATTAAGAGGGTTATGGGTTTGTGGTAGTGAAGTGTTAGTTTGTTGCAGGTCAGGACAACCTTGTGGGCTGAAGGGCCTGGACTGTAATGTTCCATGTTCTCTTTAGAATGCTTTGATTGCTGTCGACCCAAAGATTGTGAAATTTGCCAAGAGCAAAAATTCAATCAGGCAAATAAGTCGAGTCCATTCAGACGAGAATATTAGAGTTCATGGAAATTAAAATGAATTGCATTCAATAATGCTTTTGTTCAAACTATTACATTTTCTGGTTTGTTGGTTATCCAATTAATGAAGTTCCCAATACCATTTAAAGAATGACTATGGGCCAGTTCAGTAATTGACCAAATAGAACCATTGGGTTATATAATTGGAAGGCTTTTAGAGCTCATTTTGGCCACCATATCTTATCGATTACTGGATTAATGCAGGTGCATCAACCAATATGGGTTTACTTTGGGACTGAAAATTCCATTCAAAATTATTTGCAGAACGAAAACTTCAGCATTGATGAATTGAAGAAAATGTTGTCAATTTGTTTCTCCACAGTACAAGATGCTGCAAATTGATCTATTGTTTTTCAATAGACAATCTTTCAGGTTTGATACATTGTGGCACAGTTCAGGGTTCTGCCCTACTGGCAATTAGCTTGTCTATATTATAATAGAATTTTCATTTAAAATAAATACTCTACAACACAGTAGGTAATTTGGCCCAAACTGGTCAAAAAAACTGCCCAGTTTCATCCTTCCTCCCCATCTCAAAACATATGTGAAGATTTCACCTCTTCAACAGAGCTACAAACCTTAAAAAAATATTTTTTGAGGATTTTGAGGATTTCAGTCACTCTCTCCTAATTCCTAACTTCATCATCCTCTGAGAATATTTTTTTTTTCTCATTGGCTCTCATCTTTCCAAACTGCAAAGTCCTTTTATTTTGTCTGCCACGTTCAGCGATGAAAAACTGAGATAACATTCTGAACTCATAATCAGATTTCCAGGCTTATTGGCAATAACATACAACATTGCAGTACAGTACAGACTCATCAGCACAAGATGTTGTGCCATCCTATGGAAACATACTCAGCAACAATCTAATTTTTCACCTGCCTTACACTCATAAATCTTGTTTCTTTTCTTGCTGCCATGTGCTGTCTTTTTAATGTTCTTTTGGTACCAGCCTCCATCTTACACCTGGTATCTCCCCTAAACTTTCCTCCACTCACCTTAAACAGATGACCTCTGGATTTTGCCATGGTCATCCTTGCCCAGAAAAAAAATGGTTGGCTGTCCACCCTATTCTAAGCCCCTCATAATCTTGAATACATCCATTAAGACACCTCTCACCCTTTGCACTCCAAAGAGAAAAGTCCTGGATCTGTCAACCAGGCAAACAGTTTTTTTTTAAGCAATCAATTATATATTTGAGAGTCATTTTAACTCTTAACTTTTCAAATTTAACCTTATTAATTTACCCTATATTGAGTGAAGCCCTTGAGGTTCAAGACAATGTATTTGACTTCAACAGGTAGCCAGCCCCACAGGGTTGGAAAAGATTTCAAACCTTGTCAACTATCTCCTTGGCACAGCGGCCAGTCCTGAAGAAGTTCTGCACTCACCTGCATCACACAGAAAAATTGGGTTCCAGATATCCCAGGGCAAATATTCTGCCCAAAACTTGTTGACAAATGTAATAGAGTTACTTCAACTATTCCTCTTTTTTGTGCAAATGCACACTCATCCAGTGTCTCAGAAACCCTTCCAAAAACTTGGACTGACATTAAGCTTATGGGTTTGTAGTTCCCAAGCTTTTCCTTATAAACCTTAAATAAAGGCACCTTTAACTACCCTCCAGTCTTGTCACCCCTCATCCCTAGCAAATGATGATACCTCATCTTCCAACTGGATAGCATTAATATTGACATCTCTGGTTCCCTTTAAACCCCACCCCCATATCTTCTTCCCCTGCTTCCTTTACTCTAGAATTATCTTTCTCTCTCTCCCTCTCCCCTTCCTTTTCCCTCTGTCTCCTTTCACAGAGCCAAAATCAATTCTCACTTTTCATCATATCATATTTCTTTTTTAAATTTTTTAAAATTATTTTTTTACAATTAAAACCTTGAACAATACAATTATGAAGGGTGCTACAAGTCCTGAATTTTTTTAAACAATGATCGTAAGTCCAAGTTCCAAAACATGATCATGATAATAAAATAGAACATAACAAAAGGAAAAAAATAAAATGAATAAATAAATTTCAAAACCCCTTCCCCTAGACAAGGTTGAAGATTAATGTTCAACAATCCAAGTAGCACAATCTTAGAGAGGGACAGCACAATGCCAAGATTCAAGATTAACACTAAATATTATGGTTATGGTAGTAGTCCATGAACGAGCCTTATATCGTTTGGAATTTAACATTTGAATAATTGATTGCATCTATATTTTTTTCCAAATTTAAATAAGACAAAATATCCCTTAGCCATGTGCATGTGTAGGTGGAGTATTTTCTTTCCATTTAATTAAATTGTAATTTTACCTGATCTAATTAACACCTTTTGTTTGTTTGTCTGTATTCCTCCCCCTCTCAATTCTTCCCACAGCCTCCAATTCAGCACTTTTTTTTCACTCATACTTGGGCTTTGGCCTGAAATGTCAACAATGTATCTTTGCCTCCTATTGGCGCTGCAAAATTGGCTGAGTTCCTCTCGCATTTCTGTGTTTTGTATGTAAATATCTCTGCCAATTATCCTGCAATTTCTTCCCTACCTTCCCACAATGCTCTAGGACAGGGATGGCTAAACTTTTACGTTGGATGTGTCAACCTTTTTCATGCATGAGTTCAAATGCGCCATACAATCCTTGTACCCCCATTCATTTATTGTAAAAATACATTAATATAGACATACTTAGCATTTTTACATGAAATATTGATTTAATATAAAAATAAGATAAGCATTATTTACCTTAATGAGGATGTTGAGTCTGTTTTGATTTGATTTTAAAAATTGCTAAGTTTTGGATTTTCTCCCAGTAACACCCATTTCTAGCTTTAAGCTACTTGAATTCCTGTAATAGATTTTTTGGTTAATACTTTTTGCATGACTAAACCTACTTTTTATTGCGGTATTATCACTGGGGTGCAATGCACCACTTCTAATCATCCAATGTGCCATAGGTTGGCCGTCCCTGCTCTAGGATATACTTGATCAGGCCCAGGGATTTATCTGCTTTGATGTATTTTATGCTCTCTTCAGTCATGTAGACTGTCTTCAAGATGTGACATTAGCTTCCCAGAGTTGACCAGCATCCATGTCTTTCTCTGTGGTAAATGCAGATGAGAATCCTCATTTACAACTGGTAATTCCACACATGGATGACCTCCTTTATCTATAAGGGGCCCTATTCTCTCCCACTTTTTTGCCTCCATGTGTTTGTAAAATAGATTCATATTCTCATTTACTTTATATGCCAGATCTATCCCACATCGCATCATGGCTCTCATTTCCCGTTAAAGTGTACTCCTATGGCTCACTTGATCCTGCTCTCCATATTTAACATGCACCTCCTTGTTCTCGACCACAGCCTCGGCATTTCTCATCATCCAAATTTTCCTAACTCTGCCAACTTTGTTCTTCACTCTAACTGCAACATTCTGCCCTTGAACTCTTCCCATCTCTCTTTCAAAAGCCTTCCACTTGGCTGTCTCCCCTTAACCACCTGATCAACCTTTGCAAGACTCTGTCTAATACTATAAAAATTGTCTTTGCCCCAATTCAGGATTTCAGGACCAATCCTACCCTGTTCCCCAAACTATTTTGAAACCACAGAAATAGAATTTGGTCACTCTTAACAGGAACATGCTGTCTCTGTACTCTCAAATCTTTTATTGATAAAGCCTCACCCTCACCATCTCTGAAAACCAATCTTTGGGCTGAATTGATTTGCACAAATGATCATATGGATTAAGCTTTCACTGCATTGCCAACACAAGTACTGTTTAGTAACAATCAGCACATTTATCTTGAAAAAGAAAACTGAATTTTATTTCCCTCTCTATTGAGCTTTGTAAATAAGCTGAATAAAAAACTTTTTTTTGACAAAGAGTCAAATTTTTGAAAGATTGATGAAATTAAGCAATGGATTTTTAAAAAACAGCAAACCTGTCAGATGGACGTATTTCTCAGCAACAAAGTAAAATGCCACATGATAACCTAGCAGACATTGCAATCAATTCTCTTCTATACCTGAGCAGCATCATGAAGTCATTGAGAGATGGCATTTAACCTTGTTTGCAAAGCATCAGATTGGAAGTCAGTATGGTAGGTGATTACTAGGTCTCCTTTCTATCTTTCAACGATATCTACAAGGGGCAGTACTTAAAGTGGGCTCAGAGAAACATTGAGGACCCTTACCATCCAGCCCGCAGTATCTTTGAGACACTACCTTCAAGAAAGAGGCATGGAAGCATATAAACCAGAACTGTCAGGCTGGAAAACAGCTACTTCCCACAGGTGATGAGACTGCTGAACAATTCCAGAAACCCACAAATTAATTACATATAGATATTTATTTTGGATCACCATGTATATATGTCACTTACGTGTGGGGTATTCTGTGTGTTTTCACCCTGGTCTGGAGATAGGCAGTTCTTTTTGGTTTATACTGTATATGTACAATCAGATGACAATAAACTTCAACTTAAAAGCAAAACATGATTATAATGTACTCTTGTACATCAAGAAATTAGTCACTGGCAAACCCTTCAAGTATGAGGTATTTCGACACAGTCAGTTTGTTTGTTGAACTCTAGAACCAGTCTTTATTAAACAAGGACCCACAGCTAGAAGAGACACCAACTTTATTCATCAACTTCTAATGAGGGTAGCAACTATTGCATCATGTCTTTAAAAAAATGTTCCAGGTTGCATTGGGAATAAAGTCTTGTATGTAATAGAAGAGAGGCATTTACACGTTTATGATTCTAAGAACAGTCAATCCATCCCAATGTCTACCTTGAACACTAATTAAAATCTGAAGGCCTTTGAGACTTCAAAATCAAAATCTAATATCAGGTTATGAGAACATTTATTTTCAATGGCAGTAGAGATTTTGACCAAGCATGAAAACAATTCAGCCCATTTTGCATGAACAATGAAGGCATAATGAACTACAATGGGTGGGAAATATTTTAATTTAGATATACTGCACAGTGTAACAGGCCATTTTGGCCCACAAGTATGAAACAGAGCTGTAGGTTAATTGGGCAGCATGGACTTGTGGGCTAAAATGGCCTTTTCTTTTACTGTGCTGTAGAACTATAGAACAATTACAGCACAGAAACAAGCCACCTCAGTCCCTCTAGTCAGTGTTGAACCATTTTTGTTTGTCTAGTCCCACTGATCAGCACGCAGCATATAGCCATCCATACCTCTCCCATCCATGTACCAGTCCAAATTCTTCCTAAATATTAAAATTAAGTCCACATTTACCACTTCAGCTGAAAACTCATTCCACACTCTCTGTGTGAAGAAGTTCCTCCCCCATTTTCACCTTAAACTTTTACCCTTTCATCCTCAACCCATGTTCTCTGGTTTGTATCTCACCTACCCTCAGTGGGAAAAAAAGCCCATCTACATTTAGTCTGCCTGTCCCCCTCATAATTTTAAATACCCCTATCAAATCTCCCCTTAATCTTCTACACTTCAGGGAATAACATCCTAACCTATTTAACCTTTCCCTGTAACTCAGTTCCTGAAGTCCGGGCAACACCCTAGTAATTCTTCTCTGTACACGTTCTATCTAATTGATATCATTCCAGTAGTTAGTTGACCAAAACTACCCACTATACTCCAAATTTGGCCTCACCAATGCCTTACACAACTTTAGCATAACATCCCAACTCAAGTACTTAATACTTTGATTTATGAAGGCCAATGTGGCAAAAGCTCTCTTTACAATCCTATCTACTTGTGATGCCACCTTCAACCAACTATGTATCTGTATTCCCAGATCCCTCTGTTCTACTGCACTCCTCAGTGCACTATCATTTACAGTGCAAGTCCTTTTTTGGTTTGTCCTTCCAAAATGCAATACCTCTCACTTGTCTGCTTTAAACTCCATCTGCCATTTTCAGCCCATTTTACCAGCTGATCCAGATCTCTCTGCAAGCTATGAAAACCTTATTCTTTGTCCACAATACCTCCATCTGCAAAATTGCTGATCCAATTTACCATATTATCATCCAGATCATTGATATAAATGACAAACAACAATGGTACCAGGGCAGATCCCTGAGGCACACCACTAATTACAGGCCTCCAATCTGAGAAGCAATCTTTCACTACTATTCTCTGGGTTCTCCCATTCGCCATAGTCAAATCCAGTTCACTACTTCACCATGAATACCTAGCATTTAAAGTACCAGTAGCCTTTATTTGTCATTTTAAATCAAACTGTAAATGCAGTGCCCAATACAAAAAAGAGACAATGTTCCTCCAGACTACATAAAATGACATGAGACTAAACAAATACAGCATAAAATAAAATAAGACTACACTATTACTATACAAGACAAATAAAATAAATTAGACGACACTAGGCTACTCAAAGTTACATAAAATTAATAAAACAGTGTAAACAATACAGTAATTAATATAAAAAATCTAGACAATATACACAGAGATGACAAGTTACAATATAATAGACTCTGGATATTAAAAGTTTGATAGCTTGAGTAAAGAAACCACCACACAGATCACAATCCATAGGACCCCAAAAGCTTTGACACCTCACCATCTGCCACAGAGCCCCAGGATCTAAGACGACGCAAATTCCAGAACCGCCGAATAAGACACACTATACAGTTGCTCTGGACACTACTACAAACCCTCTGCAGAACACACCATGGCATCCTTACCTTGGCCACCAGAAATGAAGCCAAAGTCTGGAGGCCTCATCCCCACAGCAGAGGCTCAGTCCCCACAGCAGTTGAAGCTGTGTAGCTTTGTAGCTTCCTCACCAAGGTTTTTTATTGCTTGGTGATTTTTATAATGCAACAATGTCTTATGATGTTCTACCATCCATTTTTTTTTCAAATTAAAAATTGGTCATGGTTCCTTACTTAAAAGGTTGTAAAAGCACCAGATACAGAGAAGCCACTGCGGGCAGCAGTCACACCACTATCTTAGACCAGAACCTTCCTGACTAACCTTCCATATGGGACCTTGTCAAAGCCTTACTAAAGTCCATGCAGATAACATCCACAGCCTTTCCTTCATCAAATTTCCTGGTAACCTCCTCAAAAGCTATATAAGATTGATCAAACACGACCTACCAGACACAAAGCCATGTTAATTAATACTAATCAACCCCTGGCTAACAAAATAATTGTATATCCATTCTCTTAGAACGACCTTCAATAATTTATCTCTACTGACATCAGGATCACCACCCTATAATTTCCAGGGTTAATTTTAGAGCCTTTTTCAAACAATGGAACAATGTAAGCTACCCCCAATCCTCTGGCACCACATCCATGCCTAAGAACATTTTAAATATTTTTGCCAGAACTCCTGCAATTTCTGCACTAGCCTCCCTCAAGGTCCGAGGGAAGACTATGTCAGGCCGTGGGGATTTATCCACCCTTATTTGTTTTAAAACAGCAAGAACTTCCTCCTCTTTAATCTGTATAGGTTCCATGATCTCACTTACTTCCCATGACTCTGTGCCACTTTCCTGAGTTAACACTGATGAAAAAAAACATATACAATTCCCCATCTCTCTGTCTCCATATAAAACCAAAAACTTTGATTTTTAAGGGGACCAAATTTTCTTTTAATATACCTGTAGAAACCCTTAGGATTTTCCTTTACATTGTCTGCAAAATCAACCTTATGTCATGTTTTAGCCTTCCAATTTCTTTTCGAGATTTTTCTTGCATTTTTTATTCTCCTCAAGAACCTCATTTGCTCCATGTTGCCTATACCTGTTATAAACCTCTCTTTTCTTCCGAACCAGATCCCCAATATCCCTTGAAAACCAAGGTTCGAATCTTGCCTTTGATTTTGACAGGAACATGTAAACTGCACTCTCAAAATTTTCCCTTTGAAGGTCCTCCACTGTCCTCGCACATGCTTGCCATATAACAAACAATTGAAATCCACTGATTCTAGATCCTTTCTCATTTCCTTAAAGTTGACCTTTCTGCAATTTATAATCTCATCCCAAAATCTGCCATTAGTTTCAAGTTAATTATGGAGAAGGATAGGTCTGGGCCTTGGGTTGAGATTCTAAACTGGAGAAAGCCCAATTTTGAAGAAATGAGAAAGGATCTAGAATGTTTGGAATGGGATAAATTATTTTCAGGCAAGGATGTGTGAGGTAAATAGAAGGCCTTGAAAGGAGAAATTTTAAGAGAACAGAGTTTTTTTTAATGTTCCTATCAGCATTAAAGTCAAGACTAGAAGGCCTAGGGAACCTTTGTTTTTGATGAATATTGGGAATCTGTATCAGAAGAGGAGAGAGGTGTATAACAGATATAGCCAACGTGGAGCAAATGCTGTACTTAAGGAGTATTAAAAAAATGTAAGAAAAACTTCAAGAAGTAAATCATGAAGGCATTAAAAAATGACGTTGCTTTGGCAGAAAATGTGAAGGAAGATCCTAAGGGTTTCTACATGTATCTTTAGAGCAGAAGGATAATTAGGGACAAAATTAGTCCACTTGAAGATCAGAGTGGGTGGCTTTGCATGGAGCCAAAAGAGATTGAGATGTCTTAAATGATTCTTTTTCATTAGTATTCATTCAGGAAAAGGGCACTGTCCTGGGAAGTAAGGAAAAGAGGCATGGGACCTCTACCGATTAAAGAGGAGGAAGTGCTTGCTGTCTTAAAGCAAATAAGGGTGGATAAATCCCCAAGGTCTGACAAGATATTCCCTTGGATCTTGAGGGAGGCTAGTGTGGAAATCACGGGGGCTCTGACAGAAATATTTAAAATGTCCTTAGCCATGAGTGTTGAACCAGAGACATAGACTGAGATTATGGACACAATTTAGGAACTGTATCTTAATTTTTCTCTTACTAGGACCTATTATAAAGAATCATATTTTTCAACCTTCTATCTTGGATGCATGTTTTAGGGAGTGGGTTGGATTGGGTAGGGTTAGATTAATTGGAGATTTTTCTTCCTTATTTTTTTCTTGTTTTTTTTTTGTATAACTAGAAGAGATTGGTCCATTTAGATAATCACAAAGTCTGCGTCAATATTAGAACATGAGGTGAAATTCTCATAAGGATTTTTTTACTTTTTTTGAGAATTATATAAAACAATGTATAATTGCTATGTGATTCATATTCTGTATTTCATTATATAGAAGCTATATAATTAATTACTATCTAAACCATATATACACATAATATTTCTCTATCAAATTAATAAAAAAATGTTTTAGAAAGAAATAGAAATTGCAGAGGGTCTGGCAGAAATATTTAAAATAACCTCAGCCACAGCTGAGGTGCCAGAGGACTGGAGGGTAAGCACATGCTGTTCCTTTGTTTAAAAAAGGCTCCAAAAGTAAACTTGGAAATTATAGGCTTGTGAGCCTAACATTAGTAGTAGGTAAATTATTGGAAGGTGTTCTAAGAGATTGTATATTTAATTATTTAGATAACCGTGGACAGATTATGGATGGTCAACATAGCATTGTGCATGGTAGGTCACGTTTAACCAGTTTTATAGAGCTTTGGAGGAGGTTACCAAGAAAGTTGATAAAGGAAAGGATGTGGATGTTGTGTACATGGACTTCAGTAAGGCCTTTGTCAAGGTCCCATATGTGAGGTTATTCAGGAAGGTTCAGACGTTAGGTATTCATGGTGAAGTAGTGAACTGGATTCGACAATGGCTGGTTGGGAGAAGCCAGGGAGGAGTGGTGGAAAATTGTTTCTCAGACTGGAGGATGTGACTAATGGTGTGCCTCAGGTCTCAGTGCTGGGACCATTGCTGTTTTTCATCTTTATCCATGATCTGGATGATAATATGGTACATTGGATCAACAAGTTTGCTGATGACACTAAAACTGGAGGTGTTGAGGACAGCGATAAAGGTTTTCAAGGGTTGCAGAGGGATCTGGACCAGCTGGAAAAATGGACTGAAAAATGGCAGATGGAATTTAATGCAGACAAGTGTGAGGTGTATTTTGGATGGTCAAACCAAGAAAGGACATACACGATAAATGGTATCGCACTGACAAGTGTGGTAGAATAGAGGGACCTGCAAATACAGAAACACAATTCCCTGAAAGTGGCATCATAGGTGTATAGGGTTGTAAAGAGAGCTTTTGGCATAATAGCCTTCATTAATCAAAGTATTCAGTATAGGAGGTGGGATGTTATTGTAAAGTTATACAGGACATTGTTAGGTGAGATACAAATCAGAGTACATGGGGAAAGAGTGAAAGAAAAAAAATAGAGGGAAAATGAGGGGGAACTTCTTCACAAAGAGAGTAGTGGGAGTGTGGAATGAGCTGCCAGCTGAGCTGGTGAATGCAGGCTCAATTTTAATATTTAAGAAGATAAGGAAGTTGGTTCTGTTCCACACTCCACTTGGTTGTATGAGACGGTGAAACCCTTTTTGGAATAGACTTAAGGAATTATTGAAGCTATTTTTTAATTGAAAATTTCACTTGACCCTTTGGTACTTTTATTGGGGTATATTAAGAAATTGAGCTTGGAGTTAGAATTAAATAAATTTCCAATTGCTTTTTTGAGATTAGTCCTTGCTATGGCTAGAAAATGTTTTGCAATTACTTGGAAAAATGAGACTAACTTGAGTATTCAGTGATGGAATTTGGAAATGAGATCTTGTATTCAGTTGGAAAAGATAACATATGTAATAATTATTATTTTTATGTTAAAACCTTGAGTCTGTATTTGGAATATATGTGGTTGAATTATTTATTTTTTTCACATGCATTGATGGCATTGGTTTGAACCATGGTAAATAATTGAAGAGTGTTACATTATCTGATCTCCTCTTTTCTTCTTTTTTTCTTTTTGGGGTAGTTTAGAGGGGGGGTTAGGTGGGTTAGAGTAGGGGATTGATGGTTGTAAGGGGTAAAGCTATCATGTATGCAATATGTTTTACTTGTTTTAATTTCTATTTTATGATTTATGATTAATAAATAAAATTTTCAAAAAAAAAATTAAGAGGAATTTGGACAGGTGCGTGGATAGGAAAGGTACGGAGGGCGATGATCATGGTGCAGTTCAGTAGACATGAGAGAATAATAGTCAGACATGGATTATAAAAGCTGAAGGTCCTGACCCTCTTTGTTAGAAATAGATACAGGTTCATGTGATTTTTTTTCTGGTTTTTGAATCAGCAAAACCATTAGCTGAACTGGAAGCAGCTGTGGTGCAATTCTCACAGTTATGTCCATGATCCATGTTAAATTCATGTTAAATTCTAACTCATTGTGAAAGGATATCTCAATTTTAACATTTAAAAATAATTTGGACAGGTACAACTACCCCAAAAGAAAAAAAGAAAAAAGGAGGACATCAGATAATGTAACACTCTTCAATTATTTGCCATGGTTCGAACCAACACCATCAATGCATGTGAAATAAATTAATAATTCAACCACATATATTCCAAATACAGACTCAAGGTTTTAACATAAAATAATAATTATTACATAAATTATATGTTATCTTTTTCAATTGAATACAAGATCTCATTTCCAAATGCCATCACTGAATACTCAAGTTAATCTCAATCACAGGATGGGAGCAGAATGGATGGCTATGGACTGTGTGCAGGTCAGTTAGACTAGGCCAAAAAATTGCTTAGGCACAGTCTTGAATGGCTGAAGATGCCTCTTTCTATCCTGTAGTGTTCGATGGAATGGAATCCTTACAGGGGACAGGGTGTGAAGAAGTATTGTATAGTTGAGGTAGCAACCTGGGTTGGTGGTTTTGTAGAAGATGTCTGTCAAGAGTATGTCTCTCAAGATGGAGACAGAGAGAACAAAAAAAGGGAGAGAGTTCCTAGGGATGGACCACATGCATTTGAAGAGAAACAAGGGCATTTGAAGTGAAACAAGGGTAGAACTGATGTGGTCTGGAGCACTGATCTTCATCTGGCTAAAGGCAGACCATAACTTTCAGACACCTCTCTGACTTCAGATTTCAGATTTATTATTAGATTACATACATGAAATCATATACAACCATGAGGTTCTTTTTTTTAATTCTGGAGGCTGGGTAGGATTACCACTAATAGATAGTGCAATAAAAACTGTACACAGCATACACATGCAAACAAATAAAGAACTGTAAACAGATAATGAATGTAAAAAAAAAACTGGGCAATACAGAGAGAATTAAAACAAATCAATAAAGTGGACAAGTAAGAGTTCTTAAATGAGTTTGCTGTTTAGGACTTTGATGATTGAGGGGGAGCAGCTGTTCCTGAACCTGGTGGTGCATTTGATGGGTGATGTGAATACTTGATGATTGCAGCTGCTCTCCAACGGTAGCATTTCCTTTAGGTATTCTCAATAGTGGGGATGGTTTGGCCTGTGATGTCCTGGGCTGTGTCTACTACCATTTTCAGGGCTTTATGCTCAGGAGTATTGTAGTTCTCATTAAGACCATGATATAGCCGGCCAGCAGACATTTTACCACACATAATCTGCCAGGGTTTCGGGTGTCTTACCAAATCCCTGAAAGCTCCTGAGAAAGTAGAGCCACCGACATGCTTTCTTCATGATCCCATTGGTGTGGTGGGTCCAGGAAAGAACCTCTGAGATAGTGATGCCCAAGAACTTAAATTTGCTCACCCTCTCCACTTTTGATCTCCCAGTGATCACTGGATTGTGTACCTGGAGACATAGAACCATAGAGCACAGAAACAGGCCTCTTCAGACCTTCTAGTTTGTGCCGAAACATTTTGTTTGCCTAGTCCCACCAAGCTGCACCCAGTCCATAGCCCTTCATACCTCTCCCATACCTGTCAAATTTCCTCTTAAATTTTAAAATTGAGCCCACATTAACCACTGTTTGTTCTACACCCCCATCACTCTGTGTGACAAATCCCTCCTCATGTTCCCCCTAATCCCTTCCTCTTTCAATCTTTCCCCATGTCTTCTGGTTAATATCTCACCTACCCTCAGTTGGAAAAGCTTATCTGTATTATATACTCTATCTATCCCCCCTCAAAATTTTAAATACATCCATCAAATCTCCCCTCATTCTTCTATACTTCAAGGAATAGTCCTAACCTGTTTAACCTTTCCCTGTAACTCATCTGTACTGTGGAGAGGATTCTAGGTGGTTGCACCAACTGCCAGGACAAGAATAAACTCCAAAGGATTGTTCACTCCATTGAGGACATCTACATGAGGGTGTGTCCTTAAAAAAAAGCAGCCTCTATCCTCAAAGACCCCACCACCCAGGCCATGCCCTCCTCACTCTGCTACCATCAGGAAAAAAGGTCAGGAGCTTTAAAGACAAGCAGTCAACACCACAAGGACAGTTACTTCCCTGCTTCCATCAAATTCCTGAATAATCAATGAACCAAAGACTCTGCCTTACCTTTCATGCACTATAATTTTTATTTTTATATATATATATTAGTGTAGTAAGATGGTTCATAATATAAATGTTTGCATTGTGGATACTGCCTCTAAACACCAAATATCGTGACTTGTTCATGACAATAACTTCCGATATCAAAGATAAGCACAGTTCAAAACAGAAAATAATACTGTGGGGAGACACGGTTTGGGTAGAGGTTAGCACAAAGCCTTTACAGCACCAGCGATCGGTACAGGGGTTTGAGTCCCTCGCTGTCTGTAAGGAGTTTGTACTAACGGCAGCAAATTCAAACATATCAGTCCATGGGAGTTGCCAGTCCACAGAGTGCCAGATAAGAGGGGTACAACTTATATTGAGTGAAACATGGAAATATGCAGAAGCTGTGATTGTAGTAAAAACACGTTGTAAATGGTAACAGAATTCAGCCAGTCTCACGGCATTTATAGGAATGCCACTCTCCACTACACATTAATGACTCAGTTTTGGAGAGAGTAGATAGCAATAAATTCCTGATAGTCCAGTTAACAAGTTCTCATGGACACACAACTTCTCATCTGTCTGGAAAGCACACCAACTGCAATTCCCAGTGGGAAAAAAAATACAGGAGGGTATCAGAGCCAGTAACACCAGGTTGAGAAAAGGATTCTTCCCACGGGCAGTGAAAACGCTGAATGATAAAATGAAACACTCACATTAACCATCCGATACTTTACAATTTATTAAACAATATTTGTTTATTTTTATATTTGTATAGTTCTCCTGCATATATATTGCTTGTCTGAATGTATGTTATGTCTGGTTATGTGTTTGCATGTTTTTCACTGATATTGGGAGAATGCTGTTGTGTCGTGTTGTAGTTGTGCAATCAGATTATTAAATTTGAATTTAAGAATCTGTTTTAAGCAACTTATCTGAAAGGTGACACTCGCGTTCACATTATGAAAGCTTGGAGAAGAGTGACTTGCACACCAAAGCCTTAGAAAACAAGACTGGTTTATTGCTCTGGCCATCACACTTATATGTGCCCCAAGTGCTGACATTAGGGTCCCACGTCATTGGAGCACCGACCTGAGATTGGCAGGCATTCCCACCAGAGTTTCTCATCTTCCCATCATGCAGAAGTCACCTGGGATGACAGCTGGCGTCACATCTAAGCCAACACAGTCACTACATTTGTCAGCCATTTTGTGGCCCATCTGTGTCTCCATGCATGGGCCACTACAAGACATCCCCCTGCTGAACTGTGTGTTATATCTCTGGGTTATTTGGTAGACTTCTTAAATAACTTAGAGATACAAGACTCAAATAACAAAAGAGACTTTACTTACTGATGCCTTCCACCATCTCAGGAAACTGTTTACACATGCACATTTGCATATGCCGCACAGTGGTGTACTACAGTGAGAAGGGTGTATTTGTATGCAGTTACAAAATAGTTCACATTATCCTGACTATATAACATCCCTCCTTTTCAAGACAAAAGAAAATAAAAAAAAATAGTGTTATCACTTTCTTTCCAGTGCAGCTTTACCAATTGAACTTGTACACTAGTTTATTTATACAAATATTTTAAAATCACACTGTGACAATATGTAGCTTTGCCATCTTGTGGATTTGGCTGCCTCCATTGGGCTCTGTGTTCCCCATATATGTGTAGGTGATGTAGCTTGTTGTGTTCACTTGACAACTCCTGTGTTGATGTGTCAGTATTAGTGGTTATGGTCTCTTCACTTGGTACCTCACTTGATGTTAGTGTTGCAGGGTTTGCTGGTATTAAAGTTTTCTGCTTCATCATATCTTGTGTCGGCCAGATGGGAGTTCTGTTCCACCTCAGCTGATTGACTGAGCCTGTCTCGACAATGTATGATCTTGGTGTCTCAGCTTCTCTGATGACCTTTGCTGGGGTACATGTTTTCAACATCGGCTCTTGAATATGCACATGCTGCATATTGAGCCCACATTAACCACTGCAGCTAGAAGTTTGTTCTACACCCCCATCACTCTGAAGCGTTCTGGCAATGTTTGTGCATATTTGTTATAAAGCTGGCGTCCTTCTTCTTGCATGTCAGTCAGTCTTCTTCTGGTTTCCTCCTGGTATTCTGGAGGGTGTATTTTGCTTGGCAGAGTTGTTTTATATCTCCTGCCATTTAGAAGTTCTGCTGGGGACTTCATATCAGCCCTTAAAGGTGTTGGTCATAATGATAGAAGAGCTCGATATGGATATTTTATTTAACGACACTTCACTAGTGTGCGTTTCACAGTTTGTGCTTGTCTTTCAATGAACCCATGATCTTTGGGTAGTATGGGGATGCTGTAGTGATAACAAGCCCATACTCTGCAGCCAGCTTTCTGAATTCTTGTCACATGAACTGTGTTCCATTGTCACATATTACTTGCTTGGTTATACCTTGATCAACAAGGAGCATTCTCATTTCTGAGGTGATAGTTGATGCTCTCAGTTCTTTCTTTCACCATTTTGACAAATGGAAACTTAGAGTAGTAACAGGCTACTATTAAATACCACTGTTGATTCTCAGTTGATTCCCACCATATGGAAATCATTTGCTCTTTTAGTTGGGTGGTTTTGTTGATGATTTTGGATATCTTCTTTGTCTGGATCTCATAACTGACAGAGATCAATTGCAACTCCTGGCAGCTATCCAGATCTAGAATTTCTGCTCTGTCTGCATCTTGCACGTACAATGCACAACGGATATTCTTTCCCTTATGGCAGCCATTGATCTTAGCTCTCCCTAGCTGATTGGTCATGGGTTCACCATAGGCTGTTAATATGACATTTGCAGTTTCCAATGCACCCTCTTTTGGATACCCTGTAGTGGCCGTATAGCGGGCCGAGCAAGCGTGCAGTGCGCTGTTGCGAACCGTCGCTGGCACAGTTCTGCAGGCCATGGAACAACAATAGAAACAGGTCAATACTCACCTAAAGGAGCGGTACTGCGTCCCAAAGAGTGGCACATTGCCCTGCTGAATATCCTGCCGGAATGCACGGGACACACACAAAGATCAATTTAAACCTGCCGGTCCTGTGGATCAGGAGCACTCCAGTAGTGATGTCCTGCTTTGTCCTGTAGAGCCCGGGTCATGTGGGGTACAAAAGAAGATTGTAAAAATCTGAATAAAGTCAGTTTTGAGTTGACTTATCTGGCGTGTGTGTGCATTTCTTTAGTAGCTCTTCCGTAGTAGCCACTACAACCCCTTTATCATGTTCTCTGGGAACATCTGGCAGTAAAGTCTGAGTGGAAGGACATTGCTTTGTGATTCAGTATCCAGCTTCACCTATAGGTTAGTTATCATAGGCTTGCTCTGGATTGGCCTCTGTATTTGAATCCTTCAGCGCAACTCGCTGTTGCTGAACCAAAGAGGAATTATGAGGGTCCCAAAAGTCTAAATGGCTGCCCTCAGTGCTGAACCCTTCTGGTGATACACTAGCCTACTGCAGCGACCAACCTGTGTACCTGCAGAAGAGCATTGGAGGACAAGGCAACACCTGGCCAGCTGTCAATCAGCCAATCTGAATGGACCAAGCCCCACCCAGTCGGCTGCCAATCACCCTCCTGGATATAAGCTAGATTCAGCCCTTCGAGACCAGTCTCAGAGCTTACAACAGGATTCTCATAGCCATCTCTGTGAAAGTTTATGTTGAATAAAGCCTGTAGAATAGACTTTATGTTTGCTTCTGTTCGATAACACACCACAGCCCTGCTTGCTATTGCAGGTGCCGAGGCCTGCGGGGGGAGGGGGGGGGCAGTAGGACACTTATTCTGGTGCCAGTGTCGAACAGGAAATGCCTGCCCAACAAGGAGTCCCAGATTTAGAAGAGTCTATCAGGTGGGCCAACTGTCACATCCATCAACGATGGTTGGCCAGTGCATTCCCAGAAACCCGCAGCATTGATGGCCCTCCGTATCCCATCGCTGATGATAGTAGCATAGCTGTCCCAGCGTATTAATTTGCCTCTCCGCTTATCTTGATCTCACAGACAGTTATTCATGGAGCTTGCTGATGTGGACTATGATGGCGCTGGTGTCCTCTTTGCTGTCCAGAGCACGTCCACCCAGGCTGCAACCCTCCGAGGGTCGCGGAAGTCCTAGTCTGTGAGCAAGAGTTGGGCAACTGCTCCAGGAAGATCTGCTCAAAGAGCAGGAAAGGCTTGTGGCCCTCTGTAGAGTGAGCATTTCACTCACTAAGGTGGATAGGGTCTTGTCCCCCAATCTGTCTGTATGCAGCAATGGGGCAATGCGCTCACACCAGAAGTGCCTGAAAATGCGGGTCAACAGCTCTCTGAGGGCTGCATATTTGCCTTGCTCTAGAGGTTGCTGTAGGAAATCTACGTCCCTTGCCTCTATGTCCTGACCAAGGTCACTCATGACATAGATGTAGTGGGTGTTGTCAGTGACGATATGTCGAAGCTGGAACTGAGCCTCGACCTGCCTGAACCACACGTGTGGCTGTGACACCCAAAATATTGGGAGCCTGTAAGACCACGTGCATGGTCACTGGCTCCACTCGATCTGTCATCTTCACGTCCAACTGCTGGTTGGATCTGTCAAGGTCACCAATGTAGTGTTCATGCTACGTGGGCATGAAGTAGAATAATACACACACACCAAAGCCTTGGAAAATGAGACTGGTTTATTGCTCTGGCTATCGTGCATTTATATGGGCCCCAGGTGCTGATGTCAGGGCCCCGAGTCATTCCCACCAGAGTTCTTCATCTTCCTGCTGTGTTGAGATCTCCTGAGTCGATATTCGGTGTCACCCCCAGGTGACCGCATGGTCACCGCATTCATCAGCCATTTTGTGGTCCAGTCTGTGTCTCTGAGCATGGGCCGCTATTACACAAAGAAATTATAGAGCTTCCTCTCAAACAAAAAAACACAACTGAAAATAGAAAGCAGTAAGTAGTTAATATATGCATTCATACCTGTGTTGTTGGTTGATATACTGTATATATTTAAAATTCAGACACATTTCAAGGTAACAGGCCATTCTGTCCCACAATCCCGTGACGTCAAAATACCCCAATTAACCTTCCACCCCTCTATATTTTTGAAAGGCAGGAGGAATCTGGACTACCCAATGGAAACCCTCGCAGGTCATGGGGAGACCATACAAATTCCTTACAGACAGCGCTGGATGCAAATCCAGGTGGCTTACAGTGTAATATTGTTGCACTATCTGCTATGCTATCCCTGCTGTATTCTCAAGAAAGCTTTTTTGGCCTTTCAACCGTTTAAAGAATGCATTGCATTTCATTTCATACAAATGAACTCTGCACCATGTCAAGAGTAATAAAATTCATTGCATTGACTTTCACATCATTTTATAAATTGCTAAAATATTGGCAAATTACTATTTAAATAAAAACTCCAAATTTGGACACTGTTTGAAGTATGTACATCTTAATTTAAGAAATAATTTCACAAAATCCAACAATTGTTTTAAGGTCCTCTTCTTTGACAATCATTTGAATGTGGTTATTTCCAGTGACAAATTGAATAAAATTGCAATTCTATATTTTTCTGATCTAAAGGAAAAGTTTTAATAAAAGTGATTTAACTTCACTGGCCAAAGCAACAAGCACAATTTATTTATTCTCTTGAATTGCTCATCCAAATTGTTTGAAATGGGCCAATATTTTGCTTTCAATTAAGAATCAGTTGCATTGAGTATTGTAAAAATTACATTGATGCATCTTTTCTTTCACACATGCTGAAGTGTTTATGGGAGAAGCAACCTAGTCATTTACGCAGCACCAACAATATTATTAAAGACCTCAAGAAACCAAGTTAATGTGGATCCTTTTATGCACAGGAGAAATATTGGAGAACATTGGAGAATATTGGAGAACAACTGCCCCCACAGAAAAAAAAACACAAAACCTTCCAGATTCACAGAAAGGAATACTCAAATATGCTGTCAGTTCGCACAGCATCCAAAGGAAATAAATGGTGACCAACATTTCATGCCTTGTTGCCCTTTACTTCCCATGGACGCTACATGAGCTGCAGAGTTTCTCCAGCACATTTGTTTTGCACTCGACTTCGGCATCTGCAGACTTTTTTTGTTTAACTGATACAGAGAATCCAATGTTGAGTGAATGAAGAGTTCCAAGAACTAAATATGAACAAGACATTGAAGAAGTTAATGGGGCTAAAGCCAATGTATCTCCGAGAACCTGATAACCTGCAACTAAGGAATTTGAAGGTGGTTGTTCTGGAAATGTTGGATACACTGACTGCCATCTTCCAACATTCCAAAGGCTTTGCAAGTAGAAAAATTGTAACCACATTGTTTCAAGAAGTAAAATACAAAATATTTGTAGACACTGTGGTTGAAGTAAAAATACAATGCTGGAGAAACTCACCATGTCAAACAGTGTCCTTTATATAGCAAAGGTAAAAATACATAACTGATGTTTCAGGCTTGAGCCCTTCGTCAAGGTATGTATAATGTCAGTAGAGTCTGAACATATGGTTGGGGGGGAAGGTGTGGTTGCAAAGGCAGGAGGTGATAGGTGGAGAAGGGAGGGAGGGGAGAGCAGCAATCAAGGGGAAGAGGGATGGCTAACTGAATAGAGAGGGAAGGGGGTGAGGAGAATGGGAAAGGTAAGGGAAGAGGAGGGGGAAGGGTGGAAGAGGAGAGCAGATTAGCAGAAACCTGAAAAGTCAATGTTAGGGCCATCTGGCTGGAGAGTGCCCAGATGGAAAATCAGGTGTTGTTTCTCTAATTTGGGGTGGTCTTGATGGGATAGTACACAAGGCCACGGACAGACATGAGTATGCGAGTGTGTCATAGAACTGAAATGGTTGGCCACTGGGAAGTCTTTGTCACTGGTGTGGACAGAGCAAAGGTGCTGAGCGAAGTGATTTCCCAATCTGGGCCCAGTCTCTCCAATGTAGAGAAAGCCACAAAGGGAGCACCAGATGCAGTAAATCAGTCCTGCAGATACAAAAGTGAAATGTTGCTTCACTTGAAAGGCCTGTGGGTGGAAGTTGGAAATAGGAAGGAAGCACTTACTGTGTTGGGAGCCCCAAAGAGCCCTGGGGACACAAAGGAGCAGATAAGCAGACAGATTTTTATTGCTGGGAGTCTTGTTACAACTGTTACCTACAGGTTTAGTGCCAAGGGGGAGCATCTCTGGGCATTGTCTCCCCCTCCCAAGCAAGTTGCTCTACCACACCATATGATCTTGGCCATCAATCGCTGTCAGACCTGCCCCCCTACACCCCAGCTTAGTGCCCCACCTCTAACACGCTAATGCCTCCCACTAACATTTGTTCTGGCACTGATGCTGCTTACCTGTACTGTTTACAAGCTCCTGGAGTTAATACACAGGCCTTCTTAGTAGTAAAACGCAGTGATAGAATAATTCAGCAGGCCAAATAATGTATTTTAAATAGCAAAGATAAAGATATGTAACAAATGTTTCAGGATTGAGCCCATCATCAATGTATCAACAAAATGTGGGCAAGCTCTCGAAAAAAAGGTGGGGAGTGGTGTTATGTCCTCGGTTGTACCATCTGAGGTTTTAATAAACACTCAGAGAAGCTTGTAAGTTTACTGTTATAAGATCAAACCAGCAACCACAAAGAAGGCACATCAAACAGGGGTAAAGATGAACAATTACTTTATTAACAAAAATTCACCTTCAAACTTTAATTTAAACTCCCTGCTTTTATAACAATGCCCACTGATTACTACAAAAATTTCTATAACAGTGAAAACTAATAAATTCCCCAGCTTAAATATAACATATGTAATTAAAGTCTAAGTTATATTTCCAACCAGCCCACAGAAAATATTAAACACAAAACAAGCACAAAACACACAAGTCTCACAAAACTTTGATCTCAAGTAAAGCAAAGATCATAAACAAAATTCAGTTTGTTTGATAAACTGAAGCCAAAAGATCTTTGAGAGAGAGAGAGAGAGAGAGAGAGAGAGAGAGAGAGAGAGAGAGAGAGAGAGAGAGAGAGCACAAAATTCGAAGTTGTCTTCTTGTGTTACTTGCAGAGAGAGGAACAATGACTTGGTCCGGATCATTCTTGCTGCATTTAGAATGTTCATCCCTTTTAAAATGCCCAACATTCTAAACTGCCTCCCAGACTGATTCTGCTTGGGTCTCCTTTTACTTCACAGCCACACCCAGTGGTGGTTTGTCTTCCAAGTCCAGAAATTTCTAGATCATCTTCTGCACATGCCCAGTCCATCTCCCACTCTATCAGCAGTCCACCTTCACCATGGCTCTCTAAGGGAAACTGTCATATTCCAACACAAAGCCACACAACACATAGGACAGTACACAATACAGAACTCTGTAACACCTCCCCTGCTAAAAAAAATTGGTGCACAAGGACAATATTTTTTAACAATTAATGGAAGTATTACATAAATAAAATAAAATAAATACTCCGTTTTTTTACAGTAAGTATGTGATTAGATTTATATCTACCCAGATTAACATCTTGACAAACAATCTGCTATTACATTTTCTGTCCCTTTTATGTGTGTAATAATAAAATTATACTCTTTTAACATTAAGCACCAGTTCAATAACTGTCTGTTCTTGTTTTTCATTTTAGACAGAAAAACTAATGGATTATGATCAGTATATATTATTAATGGTTTTTGAGCAGTACAAATGTACACATCAAAATGTTGTAATGCAAAAACAAGTGCTAATAACTCCTTCTCAATTGTTGAATAATTTTGTTGATGGTCGTTAAACCTTTTCAAGAAGCACAAAATAGGATGTGCTACCCCATCACCATCCTTCTTCTGTAACAGTACAGCATAAATTGCTTCTTCACTGATGTCCATGGCAAAAGAGAATGGTTTTTCAAAGTTAGGGGACACAAGTACAGGCTCACTCTGAGTACAGGCAGATGGTACCACCCTTTTCTCTTTCTTCATTTTCAATACAGGACAATTTGCTATTATGTGCCCTGGCTTCTTACAATAGTGGCAAATAACACTCAAATTTTTTCCTTCATCCATTTCTCTTCCTTTCTTCCTTTAACCTCACTGCTAGATTTTCTTTCTACTCTACTTGGATTATCAGCAGTATTCCTTTGAAAGGTTTTCCCTGGTGTCCACTTAGGCTTGTGGGTTAAAACATATTCCTCTGCGAATTTAGCAAATTCTTGCCAAGTTTTTATATTTTTATCTGCCAAATACACTTGAATATCATCAGGAACACAATTTTTAATCTCCTCAATCAGAATGATTTCCCTCAAAAAATCAAAGTTATTTTCTACTTTCATTGCGGCACACCACCGATCAAAACACGCAACCTTCCTATAAGCAAAATCCAGGTAAAATTGGGTTGCTGCTTTTTAAAAATTCCTCAATTTTTGTTTATAAGCCTCTGGGACTAGTTCATAAGATCAGACTATAGCCTGCTTTATGAACTCGTAATCAGCTGCTTGTTGTACCATGAGACACGAATACACCTGTTGGGCTTTCCTTTTAAGAACACTTTGTATTTGGAGTGTCCACTGGTCTGGTGGCCATTTTAAATTTACAGCTACTTTCTCAAAATGCTGAAAATACTGGTCTATTTCAGCTTCCTCAAATGGAGGAACTAACCTCACTTCTCTACTGACCAGAAACCTCTCCTCCTGACCAGCATGTGGGTTTTGGGCTTCTCCCTCTCCTTGTGTTAGGGTCAGCTTTAATTTAGCTAGTTCTAGCTCATGCTTCCATTCTTTCTCTCTCTCCTCCATTTCTGCCTGTCTTACTGCTTCCCATTCGGCTTTCTTTTCTGCCTCTCTTTTTTCCTCTAACTCTAGTTTTCTCAAAGCCATCTTTACTTCCTCTGAAGTTTAACTCCTTTGGAAATGGTTCTAATGCAGCTTCTTCAAATACTGCCTTTCCTACATAGTGCTCCTGACAATTTTCTTTTATTTAATCCCAGTTCTTACTGTAAGAAGTTTTAACTTGACAACTATAACCATCAGTTCTGACTTTTTAGCCATTTTAACATTAACCACTGAAGGGTTCGCTATGAACTGGTCAATATTCATAGTTGCTGGTTTTTCTGCTGGTGATTTATACACTCACAGTTTTCTTTTAATTTAAAGCTGGAGGTTGAGTCAAACTCAGACGACTGATAACTAAGCACAAGTCAATCACCCCTAAAGCTTCCAAATTGGTTTGATCCTGGACGAAGCCCCAAATTATGTTACAAGATCAAACCAGCAAGCCACAAAGATGTAAAGATAAACAATTACTTTATTAACAAAACTCACCAGCCTGAATATAATATATGTAATTAAAGTCTAAGTTATATTTCCAATCAGCCCACAGAAAAACTTAGACACAAAATACACAAGACTCACAAAACATTGATCTCAACTGTAGCAAAGATCATAAACGAAATTTAGTGTGTTTGGTAAAATGAAGCCAAAAAATCTTTGAGAGAAAGAGAGAGAGAGAGAGAGAGAGAGAGAGAGAGAGAGAGAGAGAGAGAGAGAGAGAGAGAGAGAGAAAGAGAGAGAGAGAGAGAGCACAAAATTTGAAGTTGTCTTCTTGTGTTGCTTGCAGAGAGAGGAACAATGGCTTGGTCCTGATCCTTCTGGCTGCCTTTGAAATGTTCATCCCTTTTAAAATGCCCAACATTCTAAACTGCCTCCCAGACAATTACTCTACTTGGGCCTCCTTCCACTTCACAGCCACACCCAGTGGTAGTTTGTCTTCCAAGTCCAGAAATTTCTAGATCATCTCCTGCACATGCCCAGTCCATCTTCCACTCTCTCAGCAGTCCACCTTTACCTTGGCTCTCTAAGGCAAACTGTCATTTTCCTACACAAAACCACACAACACATAAGCCAATACACAACAGAGAACTCTGTAACATTACTCACAAGTCAGACTGCCGGTCATGTATGAAAACACGGTCTCACTGAGCATGTTCACCACTCAAGTGTGATGCAGCTCTTGCAGACTTGCAGTGCTCCTGCCCCAGCATAAAATAGTCCCAAGTTTCCACTGTATATAACATTCCCCTTTTAAAAAGGTCTAAACATTTAAAGATTTATTAAGATTTAAATTTCTTAAAAATAAATTGTTACTGCTTGTTTCCCTCACTTACCATTAAGAATTAAGTATTTTAATTATACAATTGCAGTTCTATGTTCTTCTCAGCGGTATTGCACTGGTGATAGGATGTTACTTCTCCACCTCGTAGACCTTGTTGTGTCTGTTTGCTTTGGTGGTGTTGGTACAGTTGTGGGTGGTGGTGTTGTTTGCCTCAGTACTTCTATTGCCTGCTGTTCAGTTGTTACAGTGTTGTTGGTTGGGGTTTTTACTCGCATTCCTTCACAAGTTTCTGGATTATTAGAAGCTGCTGGTGCTTCTGGTGCTTTCCGTGTTAGATCTGGGATTGGGTGAATATGGATTCTGTTTAGTCTCAGCTGCCTACCAGACCCTATCCCAATGATGCATGACCTTGGCATCTCAGCTTCTCTAACAATTTTTGCTGGACTCCAGGTTTGACTTTGGCTCTTGCACATACCCATGCTGCCCTCTGAAGAGTTCTGGTAGTGTTTGTGCATGTTTATTATAAGGTTGACGACTTTCCTCGTGTATGTTAGTCAACTTTCTTCTTGTTTTCTCTTGGTCGTCTGGTGGATGGATTTTGCTTGGCAAGGTTGTCTTGTACTTTCTGCCATTCAGAAGCTCTGCTGGGGATTTCATGTCAGCCCGCAAATGCATGGCTCGCAGTGACAGAAGAATGAGATGGGGATCTTCTTTTGTTTTTCAACTCTTTGTGAGAGTGCACTTGATTGTCTGTACATGCCTCTCAATGAATCCATGGTCTTTGGGGTAATGTGGTGATGAAGTAGTGATGGTGAACCCATATTCTGCAGCCATTTCTCTGAATTCACGCAATGTGAATTGGGTCCCATTGTCACATATCACTTGTTTGGGTATCCCCTGTTCTGTGAAGAGCACACGTACTGCAGCAGTGATGGTTGATGTTTTCAGGTCCTTCACTTCCCTGATAAAGGGGAATTTGGAGTTGTAGCAGGACACAATCAGATACCATTCTTGGTTTTCTGTGAACAGGTTTGCTTCCACTGTGTGCCATGGCCTGGCATGTATTTCTACAGGTATCATCTCTTCTTTTTGTTGTGTATTTCTGTATTTCTGTCCTGCCAGACATGTAGCCACCATGTTTTCAATGTCCTCGTACATGCCTGACCAGTAAACTGCTGACTTTGCTCTAAGTTTGCATTTCTCCATTCCCATGTGGCCTTGGTGTATTTTTGCCTAGTCCACTGACCTGCACTCAGTCCATAGCCCTCCATTCCTCTCCCATCCATGTACTTTTCAAAATTCCTCTTAAATGTTAAAATTGAGCCCGCCTTCACCACTTCAGCTGGAAGCTTGTTCTACATCCCCACCACTCTCTGTATGAAGTTCCCCCTAAACTTTTCCCCTTTCACTCTTAACCCATGTCCTCTGATTTGTATCTCACCAGCCTTCAATGGAAAAACCCTATCTACAGTTACTCTGTCTATCACCTTCATAATTTTGAATACATCTATCAAATCACCCCTCATTGTTCTGTGCTCTAGGGAATAAAGTCCTAACCTGTTTAACCTTTTCCCTGTGTTATGGACCTTGACTATTTTGTTTGTTGACAGGACTGAACTTACTGCAGGTGATTTGACAGCTGTAGTAGCACTAAGCCATCACTAGGGGACTTTGACAGCTGTCACAGGATTGAACTTGATGTGGTGGATTTGACAGCTGTTCGGAGCCGTAGTAGTGCTAAGCTGCCACTAGGAAATTTTGATAGCTGTCAAAGCTTGGGAACCTCATGCTAGAAATCCGTGGACTTGCAGGAGAGCAACCCTACAGCTGCTAAACTCTCCACCAAATGGGGAGAGCTGGAGGCAGCGCTGGGTAGCTTAAAAAGCCCAGATTACTAGTTCTAGAGAGCTTTCATTGTTGGAGTGTGCAGGACTAACCAGTGCTTCTTCTGTCCCCTTTCAAGGAAGAGAGCTTGTGTGTCAGAAAGGCACTAGTGAACTCTAAAGGGCTTTGGAGGTTCACCAGACCACTCAGGACAAGGTGTCCAAAGAAGAGGATTTGTGTGCCAGAAGGGCACTTGTGAACCCTAAGAAAGGCTTTGGAGGGTCATCAGACCACTCAGGACATGGTGTCCGAAGAAGGGGACTCACGTGCCAGAAGGGCACTTGCGAACCCTAAAGTAAGCTTCGGAAATGTTAACCTCATATGGTGATGAGAGGTCATTGTGGAAATTCCCGGATAAAGTAAGTGAAGGGCAATGGTAGCCCATTCAAACCCCAAGTCAGTCTTGTGATCCCCTAATAGACTTGTCATGACTGACATGGGTTCTTTTTAGTTTTGTGGTTTATTTTTGGGAATTTTGGTGATTTTTGGGGCATTTCAGCCTGGACTGTAATGGTCTGGGTTTTTTTTTCCATGTTCATTGTTGTTGATATAGAGTTGCCATTAAGGCTGGTATTAGGGCGTAAAGTTTATTGAGTTAATTTTATTATTATTAATTTGGTTAATAAATTTTGTGTTAAACTTAACTCATTCATTTGTGTGCCTTCTAACTGCTGCTGGGGAGTGTAACTCAGTTCTTGAAGTCAAGGCAACATCCTAATAAATCTTCTCTGCACTCTTTCTATCTTATTGATCTTTCCTGTAGTTAGGTGACCAAAACTGAGCAAAATACTCCAAATATGGCATCACCAATGTCTTATACAACTTTACCATAACATCCCAGCTCCTATATTCAATACATTAACTTATGAAGACCAATAAGCCAAAACCTCTCTTTGTAAACCTATCCACCTGTGACACCACTTTCAGAGAATTATGTATATTTATGCCCAGATTCGTCTGTTCTAACACATCCCTCAGTGCCCTAACATTTACTGTGTTTTTCCTACCAAAGTACAACACCTCACACTTGTCTGCATTAAATTCCATCTGTGATTTTCAGTCCATTTTTCCAGCTGTTCCTCATCCCTCTACATGGATTGAAAACCTTCTTCTCTGTCCACAACACCTCTAATCTTAATGTCTTCTGCAAACTTGTTGATCCAATTTACCACATTATCATCCTGATCATTGATATAGATGACAAGCATCAATGGTCCCAGCACTGATCCCTGAGGCACACCACTGGTCACAGGCCTTCAGTCTGAGAAACAATCATCCACCACTACTCTCTGGCTTCTTCCATCCAGCTGTTGTCAAATCCAAGCAATACTTCACCATGAATACCTAGCGTCTGAACCTTCTTGAAAAAACATCCCATGTGGGACCTTGTCAAAGGCTTTACTAAAGTCCATGTCGACAACATTACACCTTTCTTTCACCAATCTCCTCGAAAAACTCTATGAAATTGGTTAAACACAATCTACTAAGCACAAAGCCATGTTGACTATCCCTAAACATTTTCTGGCTATCCAAATAATTGTATATCTGATCTTTTAGAACACCTTCCAATAATTTACCTTCTACTTACATTGGGCTCCTCAACCTATAATTTCCAAGTTTACTTTTGGAGTCTTTTTTTAAACAACAGAATGTGAGGGACCCCCCAATCCTCTGGCATCATACGTGTGGCAAAGTCATTTTAAATATTTCTGCCAAAATCCTTACAATTTCTCGGCTTGCATCCCACAAGGACCAAGGAAATATCTTGTCAGGCCCTGGGGATTTATCCACCCTTATCTGCTTTAAGGCAGGAAGCACTTCCTCCTCTTTAATCTGTTTAGCTTCCATGATCTCACTGTTTGTTTTCTTTACTTCTGACATTTCTGTGCCTTTTTCCTGACTTAAAAAAAAATTAAGAGCTCTTCTATTACTTTTGACTCCATACAAAGCCAACTACTCTGATCTTCAAGGGGACAAATTTTGTCCCTTATAATCCTTTTGTTCTTAATATACCAATAGAAATCCTTAGGATTTTCTTTCACATTTTCTGCCAAATGTTTTCTTTTAGCCTTCCTAATTTATTTTTCTTGAGGTTTTTCTTCCATTTTTTCATGCTCCTCATGTACCTCATTTGGTCCATGTTGCCTATACACCTTTCTCTTCTTACAAACCAGATCCCAATAACCCTCATAAACCAAGGTTCCCTATGCCTGCGAACCTTGCCTTTAATCCTGATAGGAACAGACAAAGTCTGTACTGTCAAAATGTCACCTTTGAAGGGTCTCCACTTACTTCGCACGTCCTTGCCTGAAATCAATTTATCCCAATCCACGCATTTTAGATCCTTTCTCCTTTCTTCAAAACTGGCCTTTCTCCAATTTAGAATCTCAACTCAAGGCCAAGGCCTATCATTCCCCATAATTAACTTGAAATTAATGGCATTATAATCGCTGGAGCCAAAATGTTCCCCTACACATACTTCTGTCACCAGTCCTGTCTCGTTCCCTCATAGGAGATCCACTATGGCACTCTTTCTAGTTGGTACCTCTATATATTGATATAAAAATACTTTCCTGAACACATTAGACAAACTTCAAGCCATCCAGCTCTTTTATAGTATGGGAGTAAAATGTGTGAAAATTTAAAATCTCTTACTATCACAACCTTATGTTTCCTGCAGCTATCTGCTATTTCTCTACAGATTTACTCCTCCAATTCTCACTGACTGCTGGGCAGTCTATAATACAGCCCTATAAGTGTGGTTATACCTTTCCCATTCCTCACCTTCACCCATGTAGCCTCAGTTGATAAGCTCTCTGGTCTGTCCTGCCTAAGTATAGCTGTGATATTTTCCGTGATGAGCAATGCCATTGCTCCCCCTCCTACCCATCCTCCAGCATGCCTAAAGCAACAGAAGCCCAGAACATCAAGCTGCTAGTCCTGCCCTTCTTGCGGCCAAGTTTCACTAATGACCTCAATTTCATAATTCCACATGCCAATCCATACGAAAAGCTCCTCTGCTTTTCGTACAATACTTCTTGTTAGATGTCCAGTTAATGCCTATTCACTCCTATGGTAGAGTCGTTATAGATATTCCAAATCAACTTCTTTGAATGGAAATAAACCATTTTTTTTTTTAAAAAGCACAATTTGGTGACAAGCTGAGTAAAAGTAATTTTGAAAGATGGAACTTGTGAAATGCTGTTCAAAGTGGCTTTTAAATTAAAGTATCACCTCAGGTTAAAAGCAAATTACATTTTAATTAATTCTACTCTTCTACATTTCTGCCATTTGCTCTTCCCACATTTTACACCATTGATTCATTGAGATGCATTTGAAGCCAATTTTCTTTTTCATTTTAAGGTATAAAATAAGCGATTGATTCATTTGCAAAAAAAAACAAATTGTCCATGACTTTCAGTGGCTTGGCAACAAACCAGATGAGTTCTTTTCTCCTAAAATCTTACTCTGTGTGATAAGACCACCCAGCTGAAAGGGCAACAGACAAAATCCTACATGACCTTCAACCTGTAACCCAACAAAACCAGCAAAACTAATCAATAGTCAATATCTTCCTCAGGGATGTACATCATGTACTTTACCAATTCTTTGTAATGGGTTTTTATGGAAAGGCATGTATAAATACTTCATGTGTCTGAATGGGTGTTTCATTCCAATGGGCAAAAGGATTTTTTTTAAAGGGTGGTCACTGGGACGGTCACATGGTTTTGTGCTTGACTAAGTGATTCTTAACTCAAAATTGCCTTTCCTTTGAGAAGACACCAAGATAGACATATCCCTAGCCTCTGCAAACCACAGAAGCATAATTCTTAGAAGCAGAGCTACTCAAGGCAGTTTATCAATGTTAGATGGGGACCCATTTTGTCAGGCACCCTTCTACTATTGCTGAAGTAGACCTCTAGCCTCTAAAGGACAGCTTCTGCACCATTGGTGTAACAGTTAGTGCAACACCTTTTTAGTACCAATAATCAGCATGAGACCGGGTTTGAATCCTGCACTGTCAGACTTTTGTACATTCTCCCTGTGTCTGTGTGGGTTTTCTCCATGGCTCCAGTTTCATCCCACTCTTGATGTTCTCTAAACATTTGCAACAAGCTTAAAAGATAAATCCAGCAGCCACTAGCCAAGAAGGCAACCAATCCATGATTGACTTGGCCATTGTAAAATTAATGAACAATATCAATAAACCAAGATTAACAGTTCAAAGATGGAAGCTCATATCCCAGCATGGAATAAAATTCAGCTAATAATAATCTAGAATTTAATAGAACAACTCATGTTCAAAGTATAACTGGAATTACAGTGGAGGAAATAAATAAATAAATATCCTTTGGTGAAGAAATCTGCCATCATTACCCAGTCTTGTTAATATGTTATTCTCCATAACATGTTATGGTGACCTATCGAAATGCTTAACAGACAAGTCAACTCAATGACAATAGACATATGAGTGATAAATGTTGCCGCACAATGCTTTAAGATCACAAAAATAAACAAATGGAACAATCAATTCAAAAGCACCTTTTCTAACATAGAACTGGATATTAACATATATTTTTCTTGCCTATCTGTTGACGCATTCCATCATTTCCACTTCAAACACTTAACCTCAATTGTATTGCCTCTTCATCTTTATAAGCAGGAGCTTTTTTTCTCCCCCCAATTACAAGTGATTATGATCAAAATTTTACTGCTGCATTGCCTTGCCTTCATAACTTTGTGAGTTAAGAGTAGCAGTTTTACCAAGAAATTACATGACTGTGGTTCACTTATTGACCTTCTGGCTTTGGGATGGAAACGTTATTTAATGTTGTAGCAGTCAAAGTAATTCAAATCCTGTTAATTGCCCTGAAATATTACTAATGAGGTAAAAGATAATCAAAAATAATCTACCAACGCAACAGTGCCTGTTGCTGAGGAGAAATAAAAGATGCTTCTGCATTAATGTTACTTTAAATCAAAAAAAGAGAACAATACAATTTTTTTTCAAAAGTATGTGTTTAGCATATAAATGCCTCAAAGTTTTATCCATCTACGTCGAATTTCAAAATTCAAAAATCTCTAAACATCACTCATTTCACATTAGACTGGGCCAGCAATCAATTTTGCTCATGATCTATGAAAAAATGTTTTGGGTACCTCCAGGAGCAATTAATTTAAATAAGTTTGATGTTTGCCCAGCATCAATCATAACATTTTGATCATAATTGCTTGTAATTGGGGGGAGAAAAAAAGCTCCTGCTTATAAAGATGAAGAGGCAATACAATTAAGGTGAAGTGTTTGAAGAGGAAACAGTGGAATGCGTCAACAGATTGACAAGAAATGATGTCCAGCTCAGGTTTCCTAAGCTGCTGGCAGAAATAGGAACTATTGGGTGAAACCAATAATCTTTGCAATTAATTTAGAGAAAAACATTGAGTCGGATTCAGCAATGAGACTACAATTAAACAGACTGCACATTTCCCAAAGGCTAAGTTAGCATTAAATAATTATCTCGAGCAGTTACCCTCCATTTTTTTTTTGGCTATAGCACCCAGAGGATTCTGATCAAAGTTTACGGGCACTACTCCAATGTGAAGCAGTCAAGTTTTCTTTTTTTCCATACTTTCTTTTCCTACTGACTGCAGAAAACAACCTAACAAATATTTAGGGGTTAGCGCAGCGCTGTAATAGCAACAACAATTGGGGCTTGAATCTGGCGTAGACTTCCTCCGGCTGCTCCAGTTTTGTCCCAATCTTCAAAAATGTACAGGGGGTTTTGGTCAATTGGACGTAATTGGATGACGTGGCTCGAGGGCTGGAAGGGGCAGTTACTGTGCTGTATTCCTTAATTTAAATTTAGGTGAGGTTAAAAGAAACAGAGTTTTATACAAATGCACTATGGCTGGGAGTGGGTAGGCGGAAGGAGGTGGGGTCGACATATGGCCCCCATTGAGAATGGCTGATCTAGACCATCGTTCACAAATGAATAGTCGATTGGTCCTTCCCTCTGTATATATCACCTGTTATATGGTCATATCTTGAAGGTGCATTCCCATGTAGACAGGAAAATTAAGAGGGCATATGGTATGCTGGCCTTCATAAATCATAGCATAGAGTATAGGGAGCTGGGAAGTGATGCTGCGACTGTTTAAGGCATTGGTGAGGCCAAGTTTGGAGTATAGAGTTCAGTTCTGGTCTCCAAATTATAGGAAGGATATAGATAAGGTGGAGAGGGTGCAGAGAAGATTTACAAAGATGTCACCTGGCTTACAACATCTAGAGTACAGAGGAAGATTAAGGAGACTGGGACGTTATTCATTGGAATGTAGACGCTGTTTACATCCGGTACCGCACGGATGGCAGTCTCTTCAATCTGAGGCGCCTGCAAGCTCACACCAAGACACAAGAGAAACTTGTCCGTGAACTACTCTTTGCAGATGATGCCGCTTTAGTTGCCCATTCAGAGCCAGCTCTTCAGCGCTTGACGTCCTGCTTTGCGGAAACTGCCAAAATGTTTGGCCTGGAAGTCAGCCTGAAGAAAACTGAGGTCCTCCATCAGCCAGCTCCCCACCATGACTACCAGCCCCCCCACATCTCCATCGGGCACACAAAACTCAAAACGGTCAACCAGTTTACCTATCTCGGCTGCACCATTTCATCAGATGCAAGGATCGACAATGAGATAGACAACAGACTCGCCAAGGCAAATAGCGCCTTTGGAAGACTACACAAAAGAGTCTGGAAAAACAACCAACTGAAAAACCTCACAAAGATAAGCGTATACAGAGCCGTTGTCATACCCACACTCCTGTTCGGCTCCGAATCATGGGTCCTCTACCGGCACCACCTACGGCTCCTAGAACGCTTCCACCAGCGTTGTCTCCGCTCCATCCTCAACATCCATTGGAGCGCTCACACCCCTAACGTCGAGGTACTCGAGATGGCAGAGGTCGACAGCATCGAGTCCACGCTGCTGAAGATTCAGCTGCGCTGGATGGGTCACGTCTCCAGAATGGAGGACCATCGCCTTCCCAAGATCGTATTATATGGCGAGCTCTCCACTGGCCACCGTGACAGAGGTGCACCAAAGAAAAGGTACAAGGACTGCCTAAAGAAATCTCTTGGTGCCTGCCACATTGACCACCGCCAGTGGGCTGATAACGCCTCAAACCGTGCATCTTGGCGCCTCACAGTTTGGCGGGCAGCAGCCTCCTTTGAAGAAGACCGCAGAGCCCACCTCACTGACAAAAGGCAAAGGAGGAAAAACCCAACACCCAACCCCAACCAACCAATTTTCCCTTGCAACCGCTGCAATCGTGTCTGCCTGTCCCGCATCGGACTGGTCAGCCACAAACGAGCCTGCAGCTGACGTGGACTTTTTACCCCCTCCATAAATCTTCGTCCGCGAAGCCAAGCCAAAGAAAAAAAAAAAAAGACGGTTGCAAAGAGATTTGATAGAGGTATTTAAAATTATGTAGGGAATAGATAGTAAATAAACTCTTTCCCCTGAGGGCAAAGGAGGTTGGAAAAAGAGGGAATAAGTTAAGGGTAGAGGGACAAAACTGTAGGAGAAATGTTAGAGGATGCTTCTTCACTCAGAGAGTGGTAACAGAATGGAATGATCTTCCAGAGGAGATAGTTGTGGCAGGGTCTTTTCTGTCATTTAAGAGTAGATTGGATATGAGGGAGTTGGAGGGTTATGGGCGGAGAGTGAGAGGAGGGAACTAGTGGAGTTGTTCAAGTGAACCAACGCAGACTCGAAGGGCCAATATGGACTGTTTCTGCGCTGTAAACTGTTATACCTTGAAGGTTAACATGGTCAGTGTAGCGATTAGCGAAACTCTATCACGGCACCAGGACCTGGGTTTGTATCTGGCACTGTCTATAAGGAGTTTGCACATTTTTCCCCTGTCTATGTGGGTGCTCCAGTTTCAGAACACATTCCAAAAACATTAATCTCATGGATGTATTTGGGTGGCACGGGCTTTTGGACCAGAAGGGCTTGTTACAGCACTGGTTCTCTAATAAAAACCACTTACATCACACTGTTGCTCATTACCAGCTGCTCATCATTTAACACCATTGTACCAGCAAAACTAATAACACTGGACAATGAAGATTCTGTTTGTTGAACATTATTGGGTATACTTT
Organism: Narcine bancroftii; assembly: GCF_036971445.1. Taxonomy (NCBI): domain Eukaryota; kingdom Metazoa; phylum Chordata; class Chondrichthyes; order Torpediniformes; family Narcinidae; genus Narcine; species Narcine bancroftii. The sequence goes on from NC_091469.1 coordinate 92,444,330, forward strand.
ATGGATTTTGGGCTGCTGATCATGGAAATCATCTTTTTTTTTCCTATCATGAACTGTTCTTTAGAAATAATTAATTTTTGGGATATTGTGTTATATTCTAAGTCTACTTCAGACATACAAAACCATGAAGCGCACCAGGTAATTGAAGGTTCATTCTTACTTGGCTTCTTCCCTGCAGATCTTGGTGCAGTCAGAGACAAACATGGTGAAAGGTTTCTTCAGGACATTGTAATCATGGAAAACTGGTATCAGGGCAAATGGAATCCATCAATGTTGGCCAACTATTGTTGGACACTGGCATGTGAGGCATCAGATGCTGAGTACAAACTAATATCAGCAGCAACAATTTTAGGTCAGTTGATCTAACACGATGTGTCAGCATCATCATGTGATTAAACATGCTAAATTCAATATAAGTTAATTTAATGTTTCTCCAACTTCCTACAGGATATAGCAAATCTAAAATGATCTTTGCATTCAGCATAATGCCCAATTTTTTTTCAAAAGGTTTCAAAAACCTTTTGAATAAAATTTAAGTCCAGTGTAATTCAATGAAGGGATTTCGGACTCTGTTCTTCCATTTGCAACTATATCCACTACTTCCTCATCAGAAGATGCCAATCTGTGAATTCGGCAACATCACCTCTTCCTTTCTGGTCATCAGCATGGGGGTACCTCAAGGCCCTTTGGTTTACCTCTGCTCTGTTACTCTGTACCCATAAATGCATAGCAAAGAATGGCTCCTATGTAATCTATAAATTCACTGATCACACCAATTTTATAGGCCAAATAAAATGGGAGCATTGATGCATTATTCTGTTTTGTGTGACATTTCTTTTGCAAATATTTGTCAACATGGAACTGTTATATAATGTATGGTACTATTTCTTTATATTTAACAAATAGTTCATGTTTTTGTTCTATTTAGCAGGATCTGTTTGTTCAATACCTCTCTTTAACAACTGCACTGTCATTATTTAGTATGTGCATTCAGTGTCCATTTTAACATGCCTGTGCGATGATTTGTGTGCGTTGAGAAAGTTTAACACAATGGTTAACATTTACTGTGATTATAATATAGATTCTTCTCTTGTATCACTCTTTCATGTCCACACTACTGTATAATATATATTTTGATTGGTAACTTAATTTTATAATGATATTCTTTGATGCCAAAGTGACATTATTCCAATAATGAACATTGTTATCACCTGATCTGGATATTCCTTCCAGGTAAACTCAATTTCCAGAAATATAATGGAAGATGAGAATTTCTAGGTGTGGCATGGTTTGTGTAGTGGCAGAGCACCAGCATCCCAGGATAGAGTCTGTAAGGAATTTGTATATTCTCCCCGTGCCTGCATGGGCTTCCTCAGGGTGCTCCAGTTTCCTTCCATCCTTCAAAATGTACAGAGTTTGAGGTAAAATGGGTATAATTGGGTGGCATGCTCATATGCCAGAAGGGCCTGTTACCCTGCTGTATGTTTGTCTAAAATTTCAGTATTTTTTTCTATCTCTGGCTTGTTTTTGGCTTATTGATGCACCTGAAAGTGTAAAATTAAAAATTGAAAGGAGCTTCATATTTCTTTGTGCTACTTGACTATGCTGGCCAATAAAAACTCAATATTATTTTTGTTAATGGTCTGTATTAATAGCAATAAGTGGTTGCATTAGAACCTGATTCACCACTTTGTTCAGTCTACTCCAAAATCATATTGGTGTCACTATTTATGCTTGGAAAATAGGGGTCCTCAAAATGTTGTCTTTATTCAAGATTCAAGTTCATTTTTTATATGTAACATAACATAATATTTCCTTTAGTATTTCAGTAAGGCAGATAAAGATTCACCATCAACAGAAATTGTCCAGTTCCCCTTACAGTCAGATCAGATTAGATTTAGATTTCAGATTTATTGTCGGAGTACATACATGACATCATATACAACCCTGAGATTCCTTTTCTTGTGGGGATTGCAGCATTACTATTAATTGGTAGTGCAAAAAATAAACAGTACACAGTGCAAACATGTAAACAAATAAAAGAACTGTAAACAGATAATGAATGTAAACAAACTGTGCAATACAGAGAGAACAAAAGAAAATCAATAAAGTGCACAAGTAAGAGTCCTTAAATGAGTCTCTGATTGAGTTTGTCATTGAGGAATCTGATGGTGGGGGGTGGGGGCTTCATTGTCCCTGAACCTGGTGGTATGAATCTTGTGGCACCTCTACCTCTTTCCTGATGGCAGCAGTGAGAACAGAGCATGAGCTTCGTAGTGTAGGTGCATGATTATTGTGGCTGTCCTTCAATGGCAGGGTTCTGTTGATGTACCCATTAGTGGGGAGAGTTTTGACTGTGATGTCCTGGGCTGTGTCCACTATGTTTTACCATGCTTTACACTCAGGGGCATTGATGTTCCCATATCAGACTGTGAAGCAGCCAGTCAGCACACTTTCCACCACACCTCTGTAGAAATTTGCCAAGGTTTCTGATGTCATATCAAACCTTCGCCAACTCTTGATGTGCTTTTTTCATGATACCATTGGTTTGTTGGTCCAGGAAATATTATCTGAGATAGAGATGAGCAAGAATTTAAATTTGCTCACCCTCTCCACTTCTGATCCCCCAATGATCACTGGATTGTGTACCTCTGGATTTTCTTTCCTGAAATCAATAATCAGCTCCTTAGCTTTGATGACATTGTTGGTGCACCATTCATTCAATCTCCATCTTGTTTGCTGACTTATCCCCATCCTTTATACAACCCACTACCTTGGTATCATTGAAAAATTTGTTGATGGTGTAATTGTTGTACTGAGCTACACAGTAATTGGTATAAAGTGAGTAGAGCAGCGAGCTCAGAATATAGCCCTGTGGTGCTCTAGTACTGATGGAGATTGTGGAGGAGAAGTTCCTACCAATCTTCACTGATTGTGGTCTGGAGGTGAGGAAATCCATGATCAAATTAAATAGTGGCATGTTAACTCCCATGTCTGGAAGTTTGCTGATCAGTTTTGAGGGGATGATGGTGTTTATCCCAAACTATATTTGGTAAAGAGCATCTTAATTAATGTATTTTTGCTGCCCAGATGTTCCAGGACTTTGTGTAGAGGCAGTGAGATGGCATCTACTTTAGACATATTTCTGCAATAGGTGAATGGAATATATCCATGTCACTGCTCAGACAGGAGCTGATCAGCTTCATCATCAGCCTTTCAAAACACTTCATCACTGTTGATGTAAGTGGTGCTAGTCAATAGTCGATAATCCAAGTTACTGCACTCTTCTTGGGTATCAACATGATTGACTCCTGTTTCAAACAGGTAGATACCATGCCCTATTGGAGTGAGATATTGAGATATCTGTGAATACCTTGATACGTTGGTCACCATAGATTTTTAATACTTGACCAGGTACTCCATCCAGGCCGGATGCTTTCCTCAGATTCACTTTCTTGAAGGCAGCACATATGTCATCCTCAGATACAAACTGGATGGGACCGTCAGGGGACATGTGGGTGTAGAGGGGTGGTTCTTTGCTGTTATTGTCATCAGATTAGATGTTGAAGGCACTAAGTTCCTCTGGGAGAGAAGCTTTGCTGTCAGCTACTTTACTGGACTTGGTTTTGTAAGAGGTTATGATGTTCATGCCCAGCCACAGCCGTGGGGTGTCCCTTGTTGTTCCCATTTTGATCAGGAATCTCCACTTCACCTGGGAGATAGCTTTCTGCTCCTGCTACACTGATTCTGATCTCTGGACTTAAGTGCCTGTGATCTCAGCAGGTTCTAAATTTGATTGTTCATCCAGGGCTTCTGGTTGGGGAAAGCCCTGAATGATCCACAGCTGTTTTGATAAAGTTTGTGACAGCTTTGGTGTACCTGTTCAGATTCTCAGCAGAGTCTTTGAACACTGGACAATCTGCTGACTAGAGGAAGTCCTGGAACCATTCTTCAGCCTCGTGTTACCACTTTTCTAGCTGGCCTGACCTCCAGAGCCTCTCTTTTTTGGCTCTGTCTGTATGAAGGCAGAAGGAGCACAGCCAGGGGATCAGACTTGCCAAAGTGCGGTCACGGGAAAGAACAGTAGGCCTTCCTTATTTTGGTGTAGCTGTGATCAAGTGTGCTGGGAACTCTGGTAGAATAGGTTACATGTTGGTGGTAGTTAGGCTGGGCTTTCTTGACACAAGCCTGTTTAAATTCGGTGACTAAGGCTGCAAATGGCTGCTTGAAATCAGCTTCGGGAGAGAAAACAATCAGGGAAAGAGAAACAAAAGAGAGTCCCCCCAGAATCATGGTGTGTCCAGTGATTTGCCTCCAGCACTCCTTCAGCCTCCGCAACCATACAGCCTCCAATCCAAACCAATGGCAATCTGAGCTCCAAACCCGAACACCTGACACGATCAGGAATCCTGCAGTTCTTTTGGCACAATCCTGCAACCTGGTTCTAATACCCAGTACCCCTTCAGCAAGTCCCGAGCTAGTCTACAGCAGTCCGGAGCGTAGTGTGAGTCCCTTGACTGCATTCATCAGCAGCTGGCTGCCTGTGTGGTTTCCTCCACTCGAGTCACCAACAGCCGGCTGCCTGTGTGGTTTCCTCCGCTCGAGTCACCAACAGCCCGCGGCCTGTGTGGTTTCCTCCGCTCGAGTCACCAACAGCCCGCGGCCTGTGTGGTTTCCTCCGCTCGAGTCACCAACAGCCCGCGGCCTGTGTGGTTTCCTCCGCTCGAGTCACCAACAGCCCGCGGCCTGTGTGGTTTCCTCCGCTCGAGTCACCAACAGCCCGCGGCCTGTGTGGTTTCCTCCGCTCGAGTCACCAACAGCCCGCGGCCTGTGTGGTTTCCTCCGCTCGAGTCACCAACAGCCCGCTGCCTGTGTGCTCTTCAGCCCCAGAGACCCTCACTTGTCTGCCGCTGTGGTCGCCATCTAGTGAGTCAGCTCCTCTGATTCTCTTTCTCAAACGGGGGTAGTCTCCCCAATTTCTGGTTTATTTTGCAAAGTCCTCTGCTTCTCCAGAGTCTGCAACCCCTCGAAATCACTGCCAAATGTAGGTGCTGCCATCTAGGTCCCAAACACCATGGTCACAGGATTTTAAAATAAACCACTCTTGGCTCCTTTAAACGGTCATTTGAAGCAGTGTATGGAAGGGTAATTGGACCACATGGGGGTAGCGCTGTGTTTCTGCTCCCCGCTCGCCATGGGCACACAACAGCAGCAGTACTACTGTTGCAGCAGCTCTGGTAGCATCACCACTTTTTTTTTTTCTTCTTCTGTGCATTATACTGGGGATCAGATGTCTTGGCTTTCATCTGCTGTCTAATCATGAATCAACCTGAATTGATCATGAGTCTTTTCACGTGCAAAATACTTTTCATCCAATGGACAGAAATAAAATAACAAATGACACAGATAAGGTGAACAGTTCTATTTGTTTCACATGCTGTGCGATTCAACAACTCAACGGCAAAGATTTAAGGTGAAAGGGGGAAAGATTTCAAAGAAACATAGGACATTACCACACAGAAACAGGCCTCTTCGGCCCTTCTAGTCTGTGCCAAATCATTTTTTTTGCCTTGTCCCACTGACCTGCACCCAGTCCATGTACCTTTCCAAATTCTTCTTAAATGTTAACATTGAGATTGCATTCATCACCTCAGCTAGCAGCTCAATCCACACTCCCACCACTCTCTGTGTGAAGAAGTTCCCACACATGTTCCCCCTAAACTTCTTCTCTTTCACTCTTAGTCCATGTCCTCTGGTCCTCTGGTTTATATCTCACCTGCCCTCAGTGGAAAAAAAAAGCCTATCTACATTTACTCTGTCTATCCATCTGATAATTTTAAATATGTCTATCAAATCTCCCCTCATTCTTCTATTCTTTCAAAAATAAAGTCCTAACCTGTTCAACCTTTCCCTGTAATTGAGTTCTTGAAGGACACTTTTATCACAGAGGATGGAGGAAATATTCAACAAGCTGCCAAAGGAAGTTGCAGAATTGGGTAAAATTGTGATACTTAAAAATATTTTGTCAGATACATGGAAAGGAACATCTGAGAGTGATATGGGCAAAACATTGGAAAATTATTTGGGTCCATAGCTGGGTTAGCATGGGCATATTGGGCTGAAGGGCATGTTTATCTACTGTAAAATGCTATGACTCTATGAGCATATGACAGTATCTATGCTGTCTTCTTCAGCGACAACGATGACTCATCCTACAATGAAGAGGTGGAAAATCTCATGATATGGTTGGTGCAAGCGTAATAACCCGAGTCTCAACATGGATAAGACAAGGGAGATGAAATTGGACTTCAGGAGGACCAGGAACAACCACCCTACACTACACATCAAAAACCTAGTGGTTGAGAAAGTAGAGTGCACCAAGTTCCTTCGAGTCCATTTAATTGGTGACCTCTCATGGACACACATCTACTCATTTGTGAGGAAAGTTGCTGCAGAGAAATGAATCAGAGGTCAATCCACAGGATCGTAAATGGATCATTGGATTTTCCCTCGCCCATCATTGATGTGATCTAACAGATCATTGTCTGAAGAGGTTCTCACACAGACAACTGCTCACACTAACCATTGAAGACTGTTATTTTTACAAAACAATCTTCATTTGTTTATTTATTTTTTATATATTAATACATGTCCTGCATATGTATTGTTTGTTTCTATGTGTGTGATGTCTGCATATTTTGCACCCTGGACTGGAGAACACTGTTTGATCAGATTGTGATTGTGCAATCAGATGACAATAAATTTCATTTGAGAGACAAATGACCACCCTAGCTAAGTTACAGAATTAATAGGAAGATTTCTCAACCACTCATCTGTGCACACTAGTTCAAATCATAGAGTTTAACAGCATAGAAACATACCCTTGGCCTGACATTTATGCCAGGCAAGATACTAATCATTTTTCCAACATTGAATCTACTTCCCTCCATTTCCCTCATATTCATGAATTTGTCCAAATGCTTTAAAAATGTCATAAATGTACCTGCCTCTTCCACCTCCTCTGGCAACTTGTTCTCTGTGCAAACAAACCTTCCCCTTAAATCTCCTTTATTTATTTCCCTCTTCATCTTCAACCTATGCCATCTTTTTTCAGACTCCTCTACCCCTGGATAAACACTGTGACTATCTTCTCAGCCACAAGGTTTATATTCTCCCACCAATCAATGATTGAATATAAAACATTATAGCACAGTACAGGCCCTTCAGCCCTCAATGTTATGCTGACCTATCTATTCCTACCCCGCAAAATTACTAAACCATTCCTGCCTCATAGCCCTCCATTTTCTTTCATCCATGTACCTGACTAAGTCTCTGAAATGCTCCTGATGTTTCTGCCTCCACTACCACCCCCCGGCAAGGCATTCCAGGCACCCACATCCTCTGTGTAAAAAAAAATTCCCCCTGATGTCTCCCCTAAACTTTCCTCCCTTCATTTTTTACTGATATCCGCTCTCTACTTTATCTAAGCCTATCAGAATCTCTGCATTAAATAACCTCTCATCATTCTTTTCTCAAAAAAAAGGTTCCAGCCATGCTTATCTTGCCTCATAGGACAAGATTGGTAAATCTCCTCTGAATCATCTCCATAGCTTCTTCATCTTTTCTATAATGAGGTGACCAGAATTGAGCACAATATTCCAAGTGTGGTCCACCAGAGATTTGTAGAGGTGCAATATGACCTCTCAATTCTTGAACTCATTCCCCAACTAATGAAGCCTAGCAACCCATTGGCCTTCTTAACTATAATTATGATGTGCTGGTGGGTTACAGGGTGACTGAAAAATACACCTTGGTAAAGAGGCAAAATAATTTAAAAAAAAAGAGTTGATGGAGATTTAAGAGAAAATGCGAAACAGCAAAATAAAAGAAGAGATGCCACTATTGAATTTCTTTTATGGTAACTTGCATGAGCCAAAAGTGTGCTGACTTGACTTGGCTTCACGAATGAAGATTTAGGAAGGGAGCTGTCCACATCTGCTGCAGGCTCGCTAATGGCTGACGAGGCCAATGCAGATCAGACATGTCCGGCCGCAGCGGTTCCAAGGGAAATTCTGTTCTGGGTTTGGTGTTGCTGTATCATGGTTCTTCCTCTACCTCCTTTTTTCCTCAAGGCCAGCCCTGAGTGTGTTCTTGAAAGAAGAGACATACTGGTGAATGGTGTGTCACCAGGCCAAGCAATTTGTGGCTAGTACAGACTACTGGCAATGGTGAATCCTGGTACTTCTTTTTTGCAGCCCCTATGTCATGGTGGCCAGTGGAAAGAACACCTTACAGCAGGCAATGATCCTCCATCCTAGAGATGTGACCTGCCCAGAGGAGCTGAATCTTCAACAGCATGGCCTTGATGCAGATACCCTCTGCCTGTTCAAGAACTTCAATATTGGTGATGAAGTCACTCCAGTGGATGCTGAGGGTGGTGCAAGGCAGCGCTGGTGGAAGTGCTCAAGGAGTTGTAGGTGGTGACGACAGGTGACCCACAACTCTCAGCCATACAGGAGGGTGGTCATTACAACAGCTCTGTGCACACAGATTCTTGTACCCTCAGATGCTTGTTATTCCAGACTATTTTGTATAGCCTGCCAAATGCACTATTTAACTTTGCCAGTCTGTGGTGAACTTCTTTATCGATCTTAGAATCTGGTGAAATGGTGCACCCCAGGTAGCTGAACTAGCGGTCTGTCTTCAGCTCAGTCTCAATGATGGTAATATGGGGAGAATGGTAGTATTCCTGAGGAGTGGGCTGATGGAGAATTTATGTCTTCTTTAAGCTGACTTCCAGTCTGAAGAGCTGGGCAGGCTTTGCAAAGCAGAATGTTATATGCTGCAAGGCTGTTTCTGTTAGTTATTCTGTAAAAGGTAACTAAATTTCCTCCTGATTCAAGTTAGCCTTCAAGTGTCCTTGTGCACAATTAGTGGAAGGATTCTCTTCTGACACTTGCCAGTTAGCTCTCAGGAAAATCAGATTACTCCTCACTTTGGGAATTCTGAATTAAATTAAACAGCTTGTGGTATTCCCAAGCAGAACTAGTGTCTGGCATAATAAGTTTGAGATAAGACATTGATTGCCTTAGTGTGTGAAATTCATCCACTGCCAGATTGAGACCACCTGCATATTGGAGGAGCAACATTTCATTTTCCATTTGGGCACCCTCTAACCAAATGGCATTAACATCCACTTCTCTCGTTTCTGTTAAACACTCTCCCCTCCTCCCATCTTCTTCTCTGTGCTGCCTTTCCCCAGCTCTGCCACACTCCTTCTCTTCTCTTTTCACTCTGGCTCTATTCAGAGAGCCTAAATCAATTTTCACCTTGCTTCTATCAAATTAACACCTTTTGTCTGTTGGTCCGAACTCCTCTGCCTCCCATTCTTCCCCCTTTCTTCCCCCCAGTCTTTAAATCAGACACCTGCCCTGCTTTTTGCTTATACCTTGAAGAAAGGCTCAGGCCCGAAATGTCAGTAATATATTTTTACCTCCTATAGATGCTGCAAGGTCATCTGGATTCCTCCAGCATTTCTGTGTTTTGCCGACAATCTCAGCGTCTGAAGACTTTCGTGCTTCATTGCAAACTGGCTCAACCAGCTTTTGTATACATTGTCAATCCAACTGCTTATTTCTACACGTGTGAACATTACATTTTGAAACTAAAGCACACAAGCTCTGCTCAATCTGAAATCCTTTCCATGAAGAAATTAAAAAAAAAAATATGACTGGTGTAATGCTAAGTGAAACCATTCCACTCTGCTTTCCTTCAGAGGGATACTGTTCTAAGACAGTTCTAAGGATTCTTTCTGTTTGGGTGATGAGGAGCTCTTGGGAAGAAGTGCTCTGCATTTGGTGAGACAAGGAAGTGAAGGAGCATAGACCAAAAAGGCAAGACACTCGAGAAGCATACAAAAATATGTCTAAGCAGGGTTTTGGGAAGGAATTGGCTTAATGCATAAAATGCTCCTGGGATGACTTCACATTTTATGTCATTCAAAATCTCTGAGAGAAGCAGAGCCATATACATAATCAAATTAAAGAATTACTGCAACTGAACAGGCAAAAGGAACCAATGAGAAAGTAGACTAAATATTTTAAAGCACTTACACTGTACTTATTACAAATTTTGCTTGGTTCTTGGCATGATTCTTTCATGCTCAAGGAGAGGTCTGATTGCTGGGGACAGACAGGTGATTGCAGACCATTGGTTTTCTCCCACTGATGCTGCTTGACATGCTGAGGTCAGTTTATCTTTTATTATATGCTTCTTGACTCTGAGTAGTTGAGTTTTAGGAGAAGGCAAAAACAAAGGGGAAACCACCACATAGTTACCCCATCTGTGATATAAATGAAGCAGATTTAAATTTCCCTGTTCTGATTAGACACCTGCAGAAAGATTTGAACTTATGGTCAACTGCAGCCAAACCCTTCTTTTCCATACCCCCTTGTTATGCCACCCTTGTTATGTACAGTAAAACTCCTGGCATCGGGTAAAAATTTGAGGAAAATAAATAAAAATTAAATGAAAATAAACATGAATAAAATAATTGGTATAAAAATGTAAGCTTCAACTTGTAAAAAATAAATGTTCACTCAAGAAACACATAAACCTTCATTGAAGATGGGAGCAAACATTCAGCCAGCGGAGTCTCTTGGTTGTGTTTTGCTTGTAGCAGTTGTTTGAATAAAGTTATGATTGAATGAAATGGTGTCACCCAGGATGAAGGCTAGATAATACTGCTCGATGTTGGGTGGTGACTCTCTAAAAGTATCTCCTTATCCCTGCTTAGTAAGAGTTACCACTGTCAGAATTTTATCCGTAAATTTGAGAGAGGGGGTTAATTATAATGTTATTGTTCATCTTTCAAGCAGCTCCATGGAGGCAAAGAATCCAGCAGATGCAGTGATAGTTTAAATGTTTTCAAAGAATTTGGCTGAAAATAAACTAAAATGCTTTCCAGTTGATATTTTCATGTGTGAAGATTGTTCAGTGTGTGATGGGTTATATTATATTTTATATTATATATATGTCTTTAAAAGAGATAGATTGTGGGGATTTAGAGTGTAGGTCACTTCACAAACAGACATTAACACTTCACAAAAGAGATCTCATTTAAAATGCAAAGCTTTGTTCAATTGGGACACTCAGGCACCAGTACCTTTGCAAACACAATGTGACTGCATGCAAGAATTTCAAAAGCAGGTGCAAATGGAAGAGTCTGGGCTCGAGGCTGATAAGATCTTTCAAAGATTGGGTCTGGAGCCTTGGGGGTCAAGTGATTTTGCAAACAGAGAGAGAGAATAAGTGTGATTCTTTGGAAAGAGAGAGAAAAGACCAAATGGCCTTTCTCTAAGCAAGAGAGGGAGGGAGGTAGAGAGAGAGAGAGAGAGAGAGAGAGAGAGAGAGAGAGAGAGAGAACTGCCTTTGGCCATAGCTTTTGGGAAGTTTGTGGAAAAACCCCATTTTGAAGACAGGTTCTGAGTTTTGAGTTCAGCATGATGAAAAACCCTTGTAGTCCTGGCTAGAGTGTTTCACCTGAAATAAGGAAAACAAGAGGAACTCTGTGGTGACCTGAAAGAAGAGGTTATCATTTGGAAAACCCTAATAGGGCAAGTTTCTTCAGCAAGACACTGAAATGATTGGTCATTGGAAATCAGTTTGTGTGTGTCCAATGAGCAACATATTTCTCTCTGAAACCAACTAGAACCATCGTGAGTAGTCACCATTTACATTTAAGCACAAGAGCCTGGTGAAAATTCATAAATGTTAAATTCTGTGCACAGTATAAGAATTGCCTGATACCAGTGAACTTGGAGGAGTTCTACACACTACATACAAGTTTGCTAAGAATTAGAATGGGGTTAAGTTAGGTTAAGTAAATTATAATAAGATAAAGTTTGATCCTGTTTTTATGTTTAAAGACAATTAAAAGCAACTATTGTTTAAGTAACCATTTGTCTTGGTTAATTTCTATTGCTGCTGGGTTTTGGGGCCCTCTGGGCTCATAACAAGTGTAAATACAGTAGTGTATTTTTGTATTTCATCTCAAACAACCAAAAAATACATGTATCTGACATTTACCAATCCCCAGAGGTTTTACTGCACTATTAATCTTCCTCTTTTTAATCCTATGCTCCATAATTTTTTTTGTCCTGGTTCTTTGTGCGGTCATATGAATATTAGAAATAACTTGATATGCTGCCCATAAATGAACAATTCTCACTGCAAAAAGTATAATCAGATTCAGATTTTCAGATTTATTGTCAGAGTACTTAAATGACATCACATACAACCCTGAGATTATTTTTTTTCCTGCTGGGATGGCAGAATTACCACTAATATGTAGGGCAAATATAAACTATTCACAGTGTAACCATGTAAACAAACAAAAAATGTAAACAGATAATGAATGTAAACAACTGACTGTGCAATACAGAGCAAACAAAATTAAAATCAAAAAGTGTACAAGTTAGAGTCCTTAAAGGAATCTCTGATTAAGTTTGCCATTGAGGAGTCTGAAGGTAGAGGGGTAGCAGCTGTGCCTAAACCTGGTGGTGCAAGTCTTGTGACATCCATACCTCTTTTCTGATGGCAGCAGCGAGAAAAGAGCATGTGCTGGGTGGTGTGGATGCTTGATGATGGCTGCTGCTCTCCAACAGCAGTATTCCATGTAGATGTACTCAATAGCAGGGAGAGCTTTTCTTTGATATCCTGGGCTGTGTCCACTACATATTGGAGGGCTTTATGCTCAGGGGTATTGGTGTTCCCATACCAAACTGTGATGCAGCCAGTCAGCACACTTTCCACCACAACTCTGCAGAACTTTGCCAGGGTATCTGGTGTCATACCAAACCTTCGCAAACTCCTGAGGAACTAGAGGCACTGTTGAGCTTTCTTCACAAAGCCCTTAGTGTGTTTGCTCCAGGAAAGATTCCCTGAGATAGTAATGCCCAAGAACTTTAATTGGACACCTTCTCCACCTCTGATCCCCCAATAATCACTGTATTGTATACCTCTGGCTTTCCATTCCTGAAGCCAACAAGCAGGTCTTTAGTCTTGGTGACACTGAGTGCAAGGATGTTGTTGGCACACCATTTAGCCATGTTTTCATTCTCCATCCTGTATGCTGACTCATCACCTTCCTTTATACATCCTCCTACTACGGTATTGTTGACACATTTGTAGATGGTGTTACCGTCATATTGAGCCACACTGTCATAAGTGTAAGCTTAGTAGAGCAGGGGGCTAAGAACACAGCCCTGTGGTGCTCTGGTACTGATGGAGATTGTGGAGGAGAAGTTCTTCACAATCTTTACTGATTGTGGTCTGGAGGCGAGGAAATCCATGATCCAATTCTGCAGTGGGGTGTTAACTCCCAGGTCTTTGAGTTTTCTGATCAGTTTTGAGGGGATGATGGTGTCAAATGCAGAAATGTAGTTGATAAAGAGCATTCTGATGACTGCATCTTTATTCTCCAGGTGTTCCAGGGCTTTGTGTAGGGCCATTGAGGTAGCATCCACCGTAGACCTGCTATGATGATAGACGAACTGGAATGTATCCATGTACATTTTTGAGAATTTAGGTAGACAGCATGGTAACAAGTTCTTTCAGCCCATAAGTCTGTGCCACCCAATTACACCCAATTGACCTATGACCATAGTACATTTTTGAAGGGTGGGAGGAAACCTGAGCACCCTGAGGAAACCTACGCCAACACGGGGAGAAAATACAAAGACCTTGCAGACACCTTGCAGACAGCTCTATATAACCCAAACCAAGCATGTTTGGTGAACTTTTTTCTTCCGAAGGTTGTCGCTGAGCTAATTGGCAAAGTATAACAACCCAACACCATCGCAATCAACTTTTGATTATAAATTGATTAAATTCTCCAGCTGTCCTGATGGGATTTAAAATCATTCATCTAGATCCTTAGATATTTTATCAGTGGATTTAATTACTGAGCTGCTACATCCAGGATATGACAGATTCCAATAAAACCCATGTGTATCGGTAACCCTCTTCACAATGGTAGGCCAGCACAGTAATCATAATGTTTTGGTGTTTCATTCAATGGCATCTATACATTTTAGTGGAGTGGGAACAATAACTGCTATTTTCACAAGAAAGCATTTGAATTTTGTGATTTGCTGAATACGGACAATTCTGTTTTCTCTCATTTGTGTGGTGTATCTTTCAAAAGAGCATTTCCATATCTTTTTTTTATGTTGCCAGGCAGCAGCAGAATAACCTAACCCCCCCTCCCCCATAACATCTATACAAAATATCTTACATCATGTCTCCTTTCTTTTAAAAACAAAATCACTTGTCTCCGATGTCAGAATCCATGTTTATTTCTTCTAGATGTTGTCATTTGTCAGCACAGAGAGGAGAAAAAAATATCAATTACAACTGCAGAATCCCTCACTGGAGAGCAATCGATAAAATGCTGGGATGCTATAAAGCCTCTTATTTTCTCAAAGTCAATACAGAGAAATGCATCATTAAATTTTAAATTCACTAAAATCCCCGCTATCCGGCATGTATGGGGACTGCGGATGCTGGATTTTCCAGTTGCCTGAGACACACTAATGCAGTGGTTCTCAACCTTTTTCTTTCCACTTACATAAGTAATCCCTATGCCATTGGTGCTCTGTGATTAGTAAAGGATTACTTAAGTTGGTATGTCTTTCTTTGGCTTGGCTTCGCGGACGAAGATTTATGGAGGGGGTAAATGTCCACGTCAGCTGCAGGCTTGTTTGTGGCTGACAAGTTCGATGCGGGACAGGCAGACACGGTTGCAGCGGTTGCAGGGGAAAATTGGTTGGTTGGGGTTGGGTGTTGGGTTTTTCCTCCTTTGCCTTTTGTCAGTGAGGTGGGCTCTGCGGTCTTCTTCAAAGGAGGTTGCTGCCCGCCAAAATGTGAGGCGCCAAGATGCACGGTTTGAGGCGATATCAGCCCACTGGTGGTGGTCAATGTGGCAGGCACTAAGATTTCTTTAGGCAGTCCTTGTACCTTTTCTTTGGTGCATCTCTGTCACGGTGGCCAGTGGAGAGCTCACCATATAACACGATCTTGGGAAGGCGATGGTCCTCCATTCTGGAGACGTGACCCACCCAGCGCAGCTGGATCTTCAGCAGCGTGGACTCGATGCTGTCGACCTCTGCCATCTCAAGTACTTCGACGTTAGGGATGAAAGCGCTCCAATGAATGTTGAGGCTGGAGCGGAGACAATGCTGGTGGAAGCATTCTAGGAGCCGTAGGTGATGCCGGTAGAGGATGTGGAAGGAAAAAGTTTGAAAACCACTGTTTTAATTGTGCCTAATTGACTCATTATGTGCATGGTTTCGTAACTCTGAAGGAAATTGGCCAATGACAATTTTTCTTAAGCAAATTTTGTTCAGTAACAATTGGGTCTAGAGCAGTGATTCTCAACCTTCCCTTCCCACTCACATATCACATAGTAGTCCTTAATTATGTAAATTTCACTTTAATAAGATAATTCCCATAACTTACATAATTTCTGTGAGGGGCGCAGGATAAAGTGGCAACTCTCTGTCTTCCTTACAGTAGACAAAGTTAAAATATTTCATATATGTTACATTCTAAATGTCATATTATGTGACAATAATTGAACCTTTAACCTCTACCTTTAAATTCAAATTTCGGTCACTGGTGCTGTATCAGCTAATTGTGCTGCCATAATAATTAAAACCCCCTTTCCCATGTTTTCAGCTAGTCTTACTCATGTACTTAACACTAATAAAGATAAAGATTCATACAATGTTGGGTCATCCTAGGCACTGCCATTTTATTCAAACACAAGTTTATTGAAATTTTATTCAAACAGCCGCTGCAGGCAGGGCGTGCCAGATTGCACTGTTGGCCTAATGTTTGCTCACAACTTCACTAAGGGGTGTGTGTTGCTTTGGAGAACATTTACTTTAACAATTTTAAACTTTTATTTATTCTTGTTAATTTTCAATACTATTTATTTATCTATTTCCTCTTTTTTGTCCGTTGCTTGAATTTCAGATATTGGGGATTTTATTTTACATTCATAAATCCAACCGATAATTACAGAATGTAAGAATCCCAATTGTCGACAACCCCTATGAATGTTGACCCACTTTACATCAATAGCTTCATTCCTGCCTTGCTTACCCCTCATCTATTCAGTCTCCTTGTGTCCTCCTAACAGTCTACAGCCCACCATGACCATTCTCACTGACAGTGTCATCCCTAGCATCTGTCCTTACTGCTTCCCAATGGTTTCTTGGCCTCCAAAGCCTGTTTTGCAAAATATCCTGTTTTATTCTGCTGTAATGAAATCCCTTACCAATTCCTTTAAATCAACATGCCATATGAAGTATATTGGACTGGTAATAAAAAAAAAAACAGAAAATTCTGAAGGTACTCAGCATGTAAGGAAATATCTGGAAAGAGTCAGAATTGCCTAATCTTCTGCAAGTTATTTTTGGGCTTCTAGCATCTGGTGTTTAATGATTTGTGATCGTATATTAGTCATGAACAATAAAATGTTGCTTTATCACTGTAACTTCTTAGAGGTTTTTGATGTAAGTAGCTACTCTTTTTTTCTTGCAACAATGTTTATGGAAAGTTCTAGACCAGCAGTCTGTATAAAGATGGGATGTCTCATTTTGAGTTAAGCAAAGAAGTCTGCAGATGCTGTGATTGTAGTTCTGGAGTAGCTCAGTAGGTCATGCAACATTCTTTACAAAGATATGCAAACAACATTTCTGGCCTGAGTCCTTAAACTTAAACAAGGTATGATCCAAAAGCAGAGAAGCTCCTGAATGAAATGGTGTGGGGGGGGAGGGGGGTGGGAGGGTGTTGGGGAGCAGCATCTGGAGGAGCAGAAGCCTACAGGCAAGAGGCCATTAATGGATAAAGGTGGGAGGGCAGAAGAGAGAAAAGAGAAAAAAAATCTCTCCACCAACCACATCCACATTTCTATCTATGGCTTCATGCACTGCCAAACCAAGACAACCCACAATTTGGTAGAATAACACCAAATATTCCATCTGGATATTTACTATCTGGATAATTACCATTAGGTCTCTCTCTCTCTCTCTCTCTCTCTCTCTCTCTCTCTCTCTCTCTCTCTCTCTCTCTCTTACCCTCCATATCTTCTGTCTCCTTTCCTTAAACTTCACACCACCTTCCTCCTCCATTCAGAGAGGTGTACCTCCCCTATCACTTCCCAGCTATTTTCTCTTCTTCCCTCCCACCCATAGAGCCCTCTGACTATTGCCTGAACTCTTCCACAGTGCCTCCCCCCCATTTTATTCAGAAACTTACCTGCATTTTGTTCATACCTTGATGAAGGGCTCAGGCCCAAAACTTTGGTTAAATATCTTTGATATATATATATATATATATATATATATATATATAAAAAACAAAAAACAATTACAGCATGGTAACAGGCCAGTTTGATCCATCTAATTCATGTCAAATGCCTTCTACCACCTAGTCCCATTGACCAGCACCCAGCCCTAAACTTTCCACAACTCTCTCGTCCGTATACCTATACAACTTTTCCTTGTATATTGAAATCAAACCTGCATCTACCACTTTGGCCAGAAGCTCCTTCCACTCTCCCACCACTCTCTTAGTGAAGAAATTCCCTCTCATGTTTCCCCTAAACATTTCCCCCTTCAATCTCAGTCCATGTCCTCATGTTTGAATTTCCCCCAATCTCAATGGAAAAAGCCTGTCCTCATTGACTCTATCTGTCTCCCTCATAATTTTAAATACCTCTATCAAATCACCCTTCAATCATCTACATTCCAGGGAATAAAGTTCTAGCCTGTTTAATCTTTCCCTTTAACTCAAACCCTGAAACTCAGACAACACAGTTGAAAATCTTTTCTGCACTCTCTCTATTTTGTTGATATCCTTCCTATAATTCGGTGACCAAAACTACATACAGTATTTCAAATTTGGCCTTACCAATGCCTTATACAACTTCAACATGACATCCCACCTCCTGTACTCAATTCTCTGATTATGAAAGTCAAAATACCAAAAGTTTTCTTCACCATGCAACTCCACTTTTAGGGAATTATGTACCAGAATTCCTAAATCCCTTTGTTCTACTCCACTCCTCAATTGTCTACTATTTAATGTGTCTGATCTTTGCTAATTAGTCCTACCAAAATCCAGCACCTCACACTTATCAGTATTAATCTCCATCTGCCATCTTTTGCCCACTCTTCTAACAGTCCTATATCCCACTGCAAGGTTTGAAAATCTTCTTCACTGTCCACAACTGCACGAATCTTTGTATCATTTGCTTGCTTACTAATCCAATTTACCACCCTATTATCCAGATCATTAATATATATGACAAACAACAATGGACTTAGTACCGATCGCTGAGGCACTCACTCCACTGGCCTCCAATTTGATAAACAATTTTTCATCACTACTCTCTGGCATCTCCCATCTAACCATTGTTGAATCCATTTCACCACTTCAACATTAATGCCTATTACTTTAACCTTCCTAACTAACCTCTTATTCGGAACCTTGTCAAATGCCATATAGACAACATACTCACCCTTCACCTCATCAACCTTTTTCATAACTTCTTTTAAAAATCTACAAGATTTATTAAACATGCCCTACCACACACAAAATCATGTTGACTACTCCTAATTAATCCCTGTCTATCCAAATAATTGTATATACCATCTCTAATAATGCTCTCTATTAATTTATCTCCCACTGACATCAGGCTCTTAGGCCTATAATTACCATGTTTACTCTTTTAAACAGTGGAACAACTTGAGTTACCCTCCAATCCTCCAGCACCTCCCCCATGATCAATGACATTGAAAATATTTCTGTAAGAGACCCCACTAACCACCCTCAAGATCCTATGGAATATCTTGTCAGAATCCGGAGATTTATCCACCTTTATTCTCTTTAAAATAGCCATTACTACCTCCTCCTTAATCTTTATATTTCCTATGACCTCACTACCAGTTTTCCTTACTTCACGTGCATCAATATTCCTTCCCTTAGTGAATACTGAAGAAAAGAAAATAATTTAATTTTTTTCCCATCTCTTCTAACTCCTCACATAGCCTACCCCTCTGATCCTCAAGGAGCCCAATTTTATTTCTCACTGTTGTGGTACTTTTAATATACCTGTAGAAAACTTTTGGATTTATTTTTACCTTGCCTGTCAACGCAGTCTCATATCTCCTTTTAGCCTTTCTAATTTCTTGTATTTTTTTGTACTCTTTATATCCCTAAAGCACCTCATTTATTCCCTGCAGTCTTTACCTATTGTACACATCCCTCTTCCTCCAAATGAAATTTTCAATATCCCTTGAAAATCAAGACTCCCTATATTTTCTAACCTTTCCTTTAATCCTCATAGGGACAGACTAACTCTGTACTCTTAAAATTTCCCTCTCGAATATCATCCATTTATTTATTGTATCCTTCCCAGAAAATAAATTATCACAATCCACACCTAAATCCTTTTGCATCTCCTCGAAATTTGCCTTATTCCAATCAAGAATCTTAACCTTAGGCCCAGCCCTATCCTTCTCCATAATTATTTTATATTGAGGCGAATAAGTCAACCGGCAGATAGATCAACCATCCCCCCCCCACCCTGCCTTTTTAGCCTCATTTATTGTTTTTTTCTTATATCTGAGCCTCCCAGTAATGTTGACAAACATCCCAGATTATGTATAAAAATGCAGAATATGGTTGGTTGCTCATTGAATTTTAAATGTTTCAGATAGAAAGGTAGGGACACAAGAGGAGAGCAGCTGGGAGGAAGCTGGGTGAAGGGACTGGGGAAGGAGAACAGACTAGCAGGTAGGAGGTCATAGGTGTATATGGATGGGATGGGAGAAAAGAAAACAAAGCTGAGAACAATAGGAAGAAGAAATAACTCTCTGAATGAAGAGGGAAATGGTTGGGGAGCTGGAGAAAAGGAGTCAGCGGGATAGTGAATGGAGTAGGTGATACATTTTGGACATCCTAATGAAGTGTAGGGTCAGAGGATATATTGAGGATCAGGAGAATCTTAGAGTACAAGTCCGTAAATCATTGACGGCAGCAATAAAAGTAAACAATATGGTAAGGAAGGCATATTTTGTAATGGCTTTCTTTAGTCAGGGCATTAAATCCAGAATGCTTATTGTCACAATCGCTCCACCTCAGGTGCAATATCACTGGCTCTCCATTCAGCTTTGGATCATTTTGAAAACAGCCACTCATAAATTTGACTGCTCTTCATCAACTACTGCTCAGCCTTCAACACCATTATTCCCTCAGTACTGGTCAAGAAACTACAAACTCTGGACTTCAGCACCCCACTCTGCAACTAGATCCTTGATTTCAGTCAGTACAAACTGGAAACAATGTCTCCTCCTCACTGATTATCTACACAGGCACACTTCAAGGATGTTTGCTTAGCCCACTGCTCATTATACACCCATGATTTTATGACCAGGCACAATACCAATGGTATCTACAAACTTGCTCATGATTCCATAGATGTTGATAGAATCATAAACGGCAATGAGGAAGCGTACAGGAGGGATATAGATCAGCACTTTTAGTGGTGTAACAATAGCGACCTTGTGGTGAATGCTAACAAAACCAAGGAGATGATTGTGGACTTCAGGAGGACGTCAGGGGAGCATAACCCAGTCCTCATCGAGGGCTTAGTAGTCAAGATTTTCAAATCCCTGAGCATCAACATCTCTGAGGATCTGTCCTGGAGCATCCATGTTAATGTAATCATGAAGCTGGCTCACCAGTGGCTATAGTTTGTGAGGTATTTGAGGATATTCAGTATGTCACTAAAATCTCTCAAAAACTTCTACAGGTATATCATGGAGAGTATTCTGTCTGGGTGGTTGCATCACTATCTGGAATGGAGGCGCCGACTCTCAGGCAAGAAAAATACTCCAGAGGGCTGCTAAGTTGGCCTGCACCAAACTTCACTCCATCAAGGATGAGGTGATGCTTATGGTAGATATGGATTATTATCAGTGTAAAAAATTGATAAAGTTTAAGTTCAAAATGATGCAATTGTGGCTGTGTGAGAAGTGAGAGAAACACAGCCACCACGTTGAGGGTCGTTAATGATTGTTTTTATTCCAATTTAGCACGTCCCTTTAAGGGCAGCACGAGCTCAGTCACTTGGTGCATTGTGATGTCATAATCACTGCCCAGGGTCCGCGCTGGAAGGGAACCTGGAGTCAGAGAGAAACCTCTGATTATGCCATTTCCCCATGGCTGCCCCACCACGCAGTGATACAAGCGGGGCCAGTTCACCATGAGAATGTGCGCCACCACACAATCCCCCCCAGAACCAGGAAAGCATCCTGTCGCTTTGGCGGCCAGCCCGGCGCTTGGGCGCGGCCGTCTGGACCAGCTGTGATAAGTCCAGATGGGATGCTGTTATGGAAGATTCTAACTGTGTTTTTTTACTTTTGCAGCCTTTGCTTCTGGAAGGCTGAGAACCTGCTTATTTTTAGAATCAGCAGACATAAGCTAAATTCCACCGAAGGGCCAGAGATGCTGTTATCTGACGAATGGACATCTGTGTACCAAGAACATTTAATCTTCCTGCTTGTTTTGGTCACAGACTGTCAGAGGCCTAGCCTTGATGCAAAATAAACTATTGTATTCAAAGTGATGAGCTGAAAATTATGTTATTCGATAGAAGCCTAGTATGCTAGCTTGCTCGCTTATCTTTCTTGCTGTGCTGGGAATAGGTGCTTGGGTAAGCAGTTTTTGGGTAATATAAGCCATGGTCCCGCTGCTGAAGTTTGAGACTCTCCGAGAGGTGGCAACATCTCTCAGCAAGAAGAAGAATTTCTAGAGTCCAGCCAACGTCCCCGGTCAGGGGAGGTGGAGAAGCTGCTACCAGTGCCCTGACAACCTACTACAAGTGTGCAGTCGTTGCCTCACTTCGGCAGTTGGGACCAGTCCAAGCGTTGATAAGTATAGTTGGAAAGGGCTTGCATATTGTAGTTTGAAATCAGCTTTTGAATTTGTAATAAACATTTGTATAATCTGAACTCCTCTCAGTGTGTGTGTCTATTTTCTTTCAGTAGCTCAAACACTGTGACCAATCTAAAACGAACAAAATGAGAGGTATATGTTTACCCAAGACAGATGCCTTCAGGCGGATCACCATAAAAAGTTTCTCTCTCCCCCCAACATTCAGGGTGAAGGTTCTGCTGGATCGGTGCAAGACCCTCATATGGTCACTGTAGCGGTGCACCTTGTGGTCCCCTCTGCATGAAAACAAACTGGGTTGAGTCGAGCTCTTTGGGGAGATGAAACAGCTGGGTGCCGTGACATGCTGATGGTGGGGGAGTTAGGGAGGCCAGTCACCTGCGTAGGTCCAACAGGTTTTTGTTGGCGACCAGGGTGTCAGGGTCTAGGCCAAAAAACTCATCCAGCAAGGAAAGCGGTGCACCATAGACCATCTCCGCTGCTGAAGCCTGCAGATCCTCCTTTGGTGTCATCCTAATCCTGAGGAGGACCCAGGGTGGTTCGTCCACCCAGTCTGGTCTGGAGAGCCTGGCCATAAGCAATGCCTTCAGGTACCGGTGGAACCTCTCCATCAACCTGTTGGACTGCTGCTGGTATGCTGTGGTGTGGTGGAGCTTGACCCCCAGGAGCTTCACCATCTGAGTTCACAGGGCAGACATGAACTGCGCCCCTCTGTCGCTAGTGATGTGCGCCGGGACTCCAAAAGGGGTGATCCATTGGCTGACCAAAGTCCTGGCGGTCATCTCCGTAGAGTCCTCCTTAATTGGGATGGCCTCGGACCACCTTGTGGCCTGATTCAGCACCGTGAAGGGCCTGATGACATCAAAGTGGATGTGTTGGAATCTGCGAACCGATGGGTCAAAGTTCTGGATGGGAGCTTGCGTGTGTCGCTGGACCTTGGAGGTCTGGCACCTAGTACAGTTCCTGGCCAGTTCAGCCACTTCCTTCAGCCTGTGCCAAACAAACCACTCTGTGACCATCCGCAAGGTTGTCTTTACTGCTGGGTGAGCAAGGTCGTGAGTCAGACTGAAGACCTTCACC
This sequence comes from Narcine bancroftii, assembly GCF_036971445.1. NCBI lineage: Eukaryota > Metazoa > Chordata > Chondrichthyes > Torpediniformes > Narcinidae > Narcine > Narcine bancroftii. The sequence goes on from NC_091469.1 coordinate 92,467,436, forward strand.
CTCAAGTACGGTGGGTCCGCCAGGCGTGGTATGCCTGTTGAGACATCGCTGAGTAAAGTGTCCAGGCTGCTGGGCACCCGGACATCCTTGAGTTTGAGACCCAAGATGGCAGTCCGCAAGGCCTTGGTATCCACATCGTTCCTCTGTGCCTGAGCCAGTTGCTTGTAATACAGGCAGGTTGCGAGAGTGTTGATAGCTGGATTGTCCTTGCTGGCCCTGTGTTGTATGTCGGTCGTGAACTCAGACACGTACGAGAGGTGGTGCTGCTGTCTGGTGGACGACAGATCCTTGGCCATCGCCAGTGCTTGAGTGAGGGGCTTGTAATCAGTGAAGTCTGTGAACCGCCTGCCCTCGAGGAAGTAGCGGAAATGGTGGATGGCCAAATACTGTGCTAGGAGCTACCGGTCGAATGTGCTGTAGCTGTGGGTGTACCAGCAGCATGGTGCTGGCTGGAGCCTCCTTTGTCATGATGAAAGCCCTATCTGCATCCTCTGACCATGAAAAAGTATTTTCTTTGGTAGTCATGACCGCAAACAATGGGCGCATGGCTCCAGCGATGAAATGATGGTAAAGGTTCACCATCCCTGCAAACACTTAGAGGCCTTTCAGGGTGGTGGGTTTGGGGAATTGTTGAACAGCCATTTCCTTCTCCGGCACCAGCGTGGCCCTAGCCACTGAAATGTTGTGCCCCAAGAACTGGAAGGACTCCTTGCCAAACTGGCATTTGACCGTGAGGCCGAAGTTCGCCAGCCGGGCAAAGAGTGTGCGGAGGTGGGCTTTGTGTTCATCACGGTGGCAACTAGCAATGAGAATATCGTCCAGGTAAATGAACACATAATCCAAGTCTTTTCCAACTGCGTCATTGAGGTGCTGGAACATTTGGGCCGCGTTCTTTAGACTGAATGGTATGCACAGGAACTTGAAAATGCTGAAAGGGGTGATAATGGCCATCTTACCCACATTGTCTGATGGGATCTGGTGGTATCCCTGCACAAGGTCCACTTTGGAGTAGATCCGTGCACCATGGAGGTTGCCAGAAAAGTCCTGTATGTGGGGCACCAAGTATATGTCGTGGGTGGTGGCATCATTCAACCAACGGTAGTCCCTGCACGGTCTCCAGCCCCCAGACGATTTTGGGGCCATATGGAGTGGTGATGCCCAGGTGCTCTCCGAGCGCGAGAAGATTCCCAGTTCCTGGAGTCTGGAGAACTCCTCTTTTGCTGCTGGAGCTTCTTGGGTGGCAGCCGTCTGGCAAGCATGCAGTGGGGAGCCCTGTGTGGTGATGTGGTGGAAGGCCCCATGCTGGGGCAGGGTGGTGTTGAACTGTGGCTCTAAGATGGGGGGAATTCATGGAGAATCTCATCGAACTCGTCCCTGGTGTCGGCTAAGGTGGCAATTTCAGGCTTGCAAGCTTCTGCTGTGACCACTTGGGTGGAGTGAAATGTTCAGGCATTGACCAGCCTTTTGCCCTTCATGTCAACCAGTAGGCCGTGAGCTCTGAGGAAGTCAACCTCTAACAGCGCAGGCTAGGATGAACCTCCAGTGAAACTTGTTTTTCCTAATCTGAATCTGTGCCCTGCAGGTGCCGTAGGTCCTGATGGTTTAGCCATTGGCCGCCTGCAGGGTTGGACCTCTAGATCGTGTGCGAGTCTCTAATGCTGTGGGGGGAAGGACACTGAGCTCAGCCTCTGTGTCCACCAGGAATGGGCAGCTGGTGGATCTGTCCATCACATGAAAGAGGCTGTTTGTGTGTCCAGCCATCGCAGCCATCAATGGCTTGTCCTGGTAATTTTCCTGAAACCCGCAGGGATGGTGGAACTTACGGGTTTGCGCTCCCAGCGCTGGTGGTAGAAACACCAGGTCAACTGGCCCTCCTCTGGCTTGGTCTTGATAGTGGCTTGTGGTCAGCTGGCTCCTGGTCATGCCACCTGGTTGAAGGCTGGCTTGTTTTCCTTCTTTGTGCGCCAGAGGGATCTGCATAGGCTGCTGCTCTCCTCGGGTTTGAGAAGTCTTCATCTGTGAGGAGAAGCTGGATGTCCTCCATCATCTGTTCCAGGAATATCTGGCAGAAGAGAATACAATGCTTGTGGTCTTCCGCCACGGCCCAAATTTCATCTATCAGCACCGATGGACTATGGTCCCTAAACCCATCTAGGTGAAGGAACCTGGAAGCTGTTGCTGGTTGCTGGGAAGTTAGCCTGAAAGTTCCAAGCAGCAGGTCTTTGAGGGTGGTGCACTTGCCTGTAGCTGGGGTGTGGTGGATGATGTCATCTACCCTCACTGTCATATCTTGCTCCAGAGTGCTCATGATATGATAGAACATTGTGGCATCTGAGGAGATGTTGCGGAATTGAAATTGTGCTTCCGCCACGTTCTCAGTTGGTGGGTCCAAAAGGGGGAAGCTTGATGGAGACAGCTTTAACCTCTGCTGAATCCATGGTGTGTTGAGTCCAGAAAAATGTCTGGGCTCATTGTGGCACCACTGTGGTGGTGTGAGCAGTGGAAGAAACACAGCCATCATGTTGAGGGTTGTTAATGACTGTTTTTATTCAAATTCAGCATACCCTTTTAAGGGCAGCATGAACTCAGTCACCTAGTGCATTGTGACATCATAATCGCTGCCCAGGGTGCATGCTGGAAGGGATGCTGAAGTCAGAGAGAAACCTCTGACGATGCCATTTCCCCATGGCTTCCCCGCCATGTGGCAATACAAGCAGGTCCAGTTCACCATGAGGATGTGTGCCACCAGACAATCAAATATTTATGAATAAAAATTAATAGAAATAGAAATAATTTGTTTAATTAAAATTATTTAGCATTATGAAAAAAGATGGAACAAGATTTGAGAAGATAGAAAGATTTATCAATAATGCCAATAGGACAGGTGAATTGTATTAAAATGTATATTTTTCCAAGAATTCAATATTTATTTCAATCGTTACCCATCCATGTACCTGAATTTTTTTTTTCAAAGTTTGAATAGAATGATATGAGAATTTATTTGGAAAGGTAAGATGTCAAGAGTTGGTCTGGAAAAAATAACATGGAGATTTGATCAGGGTGGAGTAAGATTATCAAATTTTAAGAATTATTTTAAAGCAGCTCATTTGAGATTCTTGCCCTTCTATTATCAAAGGGGTGAAAACACAGCTTGGGTTCAGATTGAAATAAATAACATTGGAGAATTTATCCCAGAACAAATTTTATATAAATTGAATTGTGAGTTGTTTAAAGGGATTAAGGATACATTGGTTTAAAAAATGTATATATTTAAAATGTGGAATGGAATTCATATGGAGAGAGGACTTAAAAACTATGAACTTCCAAAAATGTTGTTAATGCAAAATCAACTTTTTCCCTTTACTTTGAATAATTGGTATAATAAAGGTATAAAGAGGATAAAAGATTGTTTCTTAGGATTATTTTTTAATACTTTTGAACAATCAAGATTTAATTATAATATACAAAATAATACAATCTTTTCATTCTATCAGTTAGAATTGCATTTAAAAAAGAAATTGGGAACAGATTTGAGGCTGACAAAACAAAGTCAATTTGAAGATATAATAACAGATACATTTATGGTCAAGAAATTTATTACTAATATGTGTATAAAATTACAATAAATTATGAGGAAAAAAGATTTATACAAATCGAAAATGCAATGTGAGAAAGATTTAAATATACAAATTCAAGAGGAAATGTGATCAAAACTGTATCAAGAAAGTGCTATGCATACAGTTAATGCTAAATAGCAAAAGGTTCAATATAATTTTCTTCATCACTTATACTATACTCCACAAAAATTAAATGGACTCATTTCTAATTATTCCGATAAGTATTTTCGACGCACAAAAGAAATAGGGACTTTTTTACATGCGGTATGGTCTTGTGAAAAAGTGGAACAGTTTGGGAATGATTTGAGTGTTTTACTAGGACAAATTGTGAAGATAAGAATACAAAAGGATCTAAGAATATTTTTACTTGGGATATATATGTAAAGTTGAAATTGTATAAATGTCAAGAGAAATGTTTAAGTAGAGCAATAGCGACTGTGAAGAAATGTATAGCAATAACATGGAAAGCTGAAAATGAAATATTATTAAGTAGATGACATAGTGAATGCAAAATTGTATACCTGTAGAAAAAAAAATACATCTAGTTTAAGGAATCGAGCTGAAAATTTTTAGAAAATCTGGAAACCTCATATGGATTTTATGAATAAATTTCTATCCCCCTCTTCTACCTTACCCACCCTTCTCAATTAGAGATAACAATCAATGAATATTATGTATATGCAAACAATATTATATATGCAGCAACAGGTGTTCTTTTGGGATGGAGTGGGGTCGGGGAGAAAAAAATTAAAAGTCCTTTTTATTGTATCATGATGTATGACTAAATTATTAATGTTATATTATTGATTTTTTTTGTATTGATACAATGATAAATACATTTTAAAAAAAGGACGTCTATAAAAGGTGGTGTCTTCAAAAAGCAGCCTCTATCCTCAAAGACCCCCCCTCCCACCACCCAGACCATGCCTTCTGCACTCTGCTACAATTGGGAAAATGGTACAGAAGCCGAAAAATGTGCATTCAGTACTCTTCCCTGCTATGATCAGATGCTTGAATAATCAATGCACCAAAGACACTGGCTTACATTTTGTGCATTTTATAGAAAATGCATTGAGGGATGGTGGTTTATCTGAATGTTTGCTGTATGTTTGCCAAATTTTGTGACTTGCACGTGACAATAAGTTCTGAACCTGATTCTGAAGGGAGCATACAAAACTTTGGTCAGAGCTAAGCTTGATGGCTTGGTGCAGAATCAGTCACTGTGCAGAGGAGATTCGCCAGCATATGACATGAAATGTTTCAATGAGGAAAGACTGGAAAAGCTTTGCCTGCCCTCTCTGGAAAGACATTAAGAAGGGATTTCACATGGAAAAGCTTTGCCTGCCCTCTCTGGAAAGAAGGGATTTCACAGAGGCAAATAGAAATATGAGGGGTATAGATATAATTATTGAAGGAAACATTGTCTCCTATCAAATGTAGACAAACATTTTTGCAATTCATGATATCAAATGAGATCCTCTTTGACCTGCTGAATATCTCCAGTACCTTTTCTTTCTTCAAGTAATGCACGAAATGCAAATATTACATTACACTCAGGCTTTGCTTATATTCTTTTGAGTCTCAAAGATTAAGAAGCGATGTAATTGAGATGCTCCAGATGATTAATAGTTGACAGGTTTAATTTTTTTTCTCTTGGGCTGCTCTTTGGAGCCAGGAGGCATAAACTTAACATTAAAGCCAATCTTTTCAGATATGTTGTCAGACACAATTCTTCAGTCAGGTTAAAATTTCCTGCACCAAGAAGCTACACCAGAGATGTTCTGTGTGAAGTTTCAGAACTAATATTGAAATACTTTTGCTGCGGTGTATTGAGGGGTATAAAACCATGATCAGACAGATCAGCTCTCTAAAAGGCAGAACAGACTTCAATCATCTGCTCTAAAGCCGACATTTCTTTCTCAAGTGGAGTAACAGCAATACCTCTCCTATTGTGGTAAAGCTGCACAGAAATAAATGTCCCTTAAAACAGACAAATTTGATCTGGGATGTTGAAGTTGAAACATGGAAAATAGTCTTTGCTTAATTTTACCTAACAGTGATATTTGCCTTTACTTTTGTCTGCCTTCTTTTGTTGCATTCTGAAAAGAATAAAGGGAATTTTTTTAGCAATAATCCTGATCAATGGCAAAATCCATTAATTTTAGAAAACTATAGTCGAGTTTTTTTTTATTCTTTGTAGGATACTACCAGAAGTCTGTCTCAAAGTTAGCAGAATCACACCAAAAACAATAGGGAGAATTGATTAGCAAATGCAAATATAAAAGTTAATCTCTTGGTGGGCTTTATATATTAATTGGGACAGCCCAGAAAGACTGCCTCAAGGACAAATGGATTTAAAGGAGTATTGCCACAGTGTTTGGCTGGTGCAGTGAAATCCCTTTGAGTTAGGGTACAGATTGCAGTCAGTATACAAAGCTGCAAACTCCAGTATATCAATCCCCATCTCTTTGACAGTGATCCACTCAATCGAGTGACAGTTATAATCCTAGGAAATGAAGAGTGCCCTGGGCATTCTCAGCGTGTTTGACAATATGTATCACTCAAGTGTTATCGCCACTCCATCAGAGCAGGAGTGCATGAACAACTGGCAGGCAAGCATGGAAGTTCACAGAAAGTCAGCAGGCTTGTTTACTGAAAGGACAGGTTCATCCCTGCAAAAGCAATAAAGGAAAACAAGGGGTATGAGGTTGGATATGTACTGTTTAGCACAGTGAGAGATGAACGGTTGAGTTGTATTCATTTTGTCCAAAGCGCGAGGGAACAAACTTGGTCTCTCATTGTGCAAAAAATTGTCATTTATGTGCAAGGATGAAAAGGTCTTCAAATAACATTTATCAATTGGTTCAAAATGTGTAAACATTGTTTTTGTATTTTTCATAAATCCAAAATAATTGCATGATTATGATTCTAATGTCTTTACCCAATAGGATTGCTCTCAGTCTCTTTCCCCTTCTTCACTGGAATTAAAGTATCTTCAACAACAATTTTAATTTACTCCACACATCACAGAAGTAAATAGAACAGTGTAGCATAGTCTATGCAGCCCACAATGTCTGTGCCATTCACAAAGCTAATTTAAACAATGCAGCTGCCAAGACATGATTTTGTATTCCTCCATCCCTTACCTGCTTAAGTGCATCTTCAGTGTTACTGACATATCTTCTTCCGCCCCTGGCTATGTGATCCAAGCACCTACCACTCAACATGTAAAATCTTGCCAAGTAAATAGGCTTTAAGCTATCATTTTCTCGCATTGAAGTGATGCCCTCTTACATTTGACATTCCCTCACTAGGTAAAAATAAAAGACTATCTTACCTAGGTCTCTGATAATTTTATGCCCTTCCACCTCTGATGCTCCAGAGAAAACAAAATCTCTCCTTATACATAATACTCTATAATCCAGGCAAAATTCTGGTGAATACATTCTGCACCTTTTCTAAAACCTCCATATCATTTCTGTAGAATTATTCACAATGAGTCCAAACTAAAGTGGAATATCACTGCAACGTGACTTCCCTACTTTTATACCAAATACACCAACCAATGACAGGAAATATGCCACATGCCTTCTTTACTATCTGATCTGCTTGTGTTTCAGGCATCTATTGCAGCCGCAAGATCCCTCTACCAACCAATGCACCTTTGGTTCTTGCCATTTACTGTATACTCTTCTCTTATATTGGACTTAACCAGAGTACCACACCTCTCACTTGGTTATGGGCTAGAAGAGACAGCTTCCTCTTCCCCAAAGTCTTGGTTACTACAAAAATGTCTCATCAGATCAGTTCATAGTTATGTTATTCCATTCTCCAAGCAGTGTTCCTAAAAGAGACAAAACTGAATTGATGTTCACCTTCCTTCATTTAGTTCTTCTGGGAACTTGATAGAACATGCAGTCATTCAAATGGCTAATATTCCACTATCGCTATGAGAGTATTTAATGGCTGTTATTGTTTCATATCTCACAATTATCAGCACCAGGTAGATAATTATTGTATATTTTCCCATTTCCAGCTCTGCAGTTCTTCTATAATATGAAATAATGTAACATCATTGCATGAATTGAACAGAATTATTTCTCTGGGTGGGTTCCTCATATCTTAAAAATAGTCAGGATTAATACAACTGGTGAAATTTAGTTTTTTCAAGGTAGTTAAGAGATTTATCACAGAACATAAATCCAATTTAACAGATTCAACTATCTTTCATTTAGAACAATAATGTCCTTATGTATTTTTTACATCAAGAATACAAATCAACCCACCTGCAAGTTCTGCACAGTCTCAAATAATGCCTACTTTTACAAATACTGTTGCTGACGAGGAAGTGAGCGTCGGTCAGTTACTTAGCTGCGGACTGTATGACAGGTCAACTTATTGACCCTAGCCATTACAAAGACAACAGACAGCTGTACAGAATAGAAACCTGAATCTTTTATTACTTCATGGCTCAGAGAATATGGGCCAAAGAAAGCTTGACCTAGAATGTGCCTTATTGGGGCTTCAATGAACCTCTTAAATCTGTCCAAGAAGACTTGGTTTCACTTAAAAGTAAAGATCATTCAACAGCAGGTATCAATTAACAACAGATGTCAACTGCACCCAAGTGCAAAATTTATGGTTAGCTCAGTTTATATTCTTGAAAAATCATCAAGGAAGTTATTTTTATGAGTCAAAAAGAATTGAATCCTTCAGGTAGCGGATATTAAACCTTGAGAAATGCTCAGGCCTGAAACGTCAGCAATATATCATCACCTCCAAAGAATGTTACAAGACTGGCTGAGTTCCTCCAGCATTTCTGTGTTTTGACTATAAGGACAGTGTCTGAAATCTTTTGTGTTTCACAATATTAAACCTTGACCTCAGTCCACTCTGGATGATCTTCTGACAGCTCATGATATCAATGACCTGTTCAAATATTGCTGCACGTCTCTAAATGACATGTATAAACAGAGTTGAAATACAATAAAAAACAAAATGGAAAATAAAATAATAATTCAAACATGTTTATTCTGTGACATAATTTAAAAAACAATATTTCTCAAAATTATAGAATTACTTAAACTTTCAGTTACAATTTCTATGTAGATCAGTGATTGTATTGACATCTGCTGCACTTAGTGTCAGAGTTGATATAGAGCTGAAATTTCAACTGCAAGGTCTGTCCAATCCTTCATTTCAGGAAATCATCAATTGTCCCTGGATTCAAGAATCAGTCCAGTGGGTGTGTGGTGTCAGCTACGTCGGAATGGATGTACAGAATGCCTTAATCTGCAAGAAGTTCCTCATTGTCCATTCACCAATAAACTAGGAGCAAAAGACAAGTACAATTCGAACCAGTGAATCAGAATGTCAGCTGTTCCAAAGGGTTCTCAACTCAAAACTAAGAGAGAAGAGCCAAAGATTAGATGGCGCATGATGCAAGAATGTATTCACTTAGAAGCTAGTTGTTAGTATCTAAGAAGGCAGAGGCAGGAACTCTCACAACATTTAAAAATAATCTGGATAGAGGCTCAACTTCAGTCTGACACTGGAAACCTTGGCAAGCTTCTTCTATGTGTTGATCGGCTGCATCATAGCCTGGTACCAATATCTGCAAAGGGTAATGGGCGCACCCTGTACATCAGAGTCAAACATCTCCCCAGCATTGAGAAAATATATATGGAATGCTGCTGTCAGTGAGCAGCAGCAGTCATCAAGGATCAACACCACTATAAGGACATGCTCTGATCTTGCTGCTTCCATTAGGAAAGAGGTATAGGTGCCACAAGACGCATACTGCCAAGTTCAGGAACAGTTGCTGCCCCTCCACCATCAGATCCCTAAACAACAAACTAATCAGAGACTCAGTTAAAGCCTCTTACTTTGCACGTTATTTATCACTGATTTTTTTTTTCTGTATTTGCAGTTTGTTTACATTTCTTTTTTTTTGTTCTCATTTCTCTCTTTTATAATTTTTTTTCTTCAATATAACTTACACTGCCGATAACTGCCTGGCCTGGAGAAAAAAGAACCTCAAGGTTGTATGATGTCGTATATATATATTCTGACAATAAATTTAATCTTGAACTTGAATTACCAACAAATGGTGGGTTGCATACTTTGTGTTAGGTTATAGGATTAGTACAAGACGCGATGGACAGAGGGACTTTTTCTTTGTTGGCTGATTTATTAACTGCCTGTAAAATTGCACAAATTAAAGTGAACAAAGAAAATAATCAGTTCCTCTGGCCTATCTTTCCAGCACTTCATAATTCACGATTTTCAGACATTTGGGCCTGTATGCTGGGCCTTCATTAATTTAAATAGTTAAAGACAGAACAGTGCGGTTCTTGAAAATAATCGCTCTTACCCTAATCTTACTCCAATGATCATACACATTCAATTTACAACAGAACTGTTAGCAATGATGGGAATATCTAAAGGATGAACTAATGGTTCTATTTGTTGATCCTCATATTTCAATTAACTTATGAGTAAAAGGGCAAGAATATTCTTCTTACAATCAAGCAGTTAAACCATGCAAAGAGTGTCCAAGATTAATGAAAATCAAAACTGCAGATGCGGAAAATATGTGATAAAAATAGAAAATGCTGGAAACACGTAACAGGACAGGCAGCACCTCCAAAGAGTGAAACAAAGTTAACAATTCAAAAGCATTGTTTCTTTTTTTCCTCAATGCACTATCTGACTTGTTCAGTCTTTCTTGCATTTTCTGTTTTAATTTGTGTGTGTCAGAGTCTATCTTCAAATACTTCGATGGTAAACACGGGCTTTATTTGAATCTTGGTAAATCCTGTGTTATAGCATAGTGTTCAATATATTATTAAATCAACAAGTGACCAACTTCATGCAAATGTAGCACAGAAAGAAGGAGGCAGATGAGATCATTAGAAGGCTCACTAAGTGGATTGAGTTCAAGCACGTAATTTAACCAATAGTTGAACAGAAGTTTTTTCCAATGATAACAAAATTAAATACATATAAATTTGAGTTTGACAGCAATAAATAAGCAGAATTAATCACTGCAGTGAACTTTGATGAAAAAGGTTTTGTCGAGATTCTGCACGTTTGTTTACACAGCAAATAGAGCTGCTTTATGTGATCCCATGTGCCACCAACTGCAACAAAAATGGGAACAAGATCCAAACATAAAGATAAAGAATGAAACATGGGAAAAGCTATGCTCCGGAACTATGAGAAATACAATAAACATGAGGTTACGCATGGTACAATATAATTGGTTACACAGGCTATACACCACGCCCCAAAAGTTAAATAAATGGGACCCAACAGTATCAGACAGATGTTTTCGCTGTAAGAAGGAAACGGGAACAACAGTGTATGCAATTTGGGCATGTGAGAAAGTGGAAAAATTTTGGGAAGATCTAAACCAGGTATTAAATAAAATCACAAAAAGTAACATACCAAAAAATCCAGAGATCTTTCTTCTAAGTAATATAAGAAGTAAAGAACTTGGACTCGATTTGGATGGAGCACAAAAAAGATTTATTATGATAGCCTTAACAATGTCAACCTGGAAATTAGAAGATAGCCTGAGAATACAGTAATGGTACATAGAAATGAATAAATGTATTCCATTGGAAAAAATAACATACAATTTAAGAAATATCATCAGAGTATTCGAACAGATTTGGGAACCGTACATGGAACACAATAGAGAAGTCCTACCCCGGACCTCCACCAACTAAAATGACAGAAGGAGAAGAAGACGAAATGAACTGACGCAGTATGTAAAAGTAGAAGACTCAAATTTCTTGTTTGTTTTCATTGTGTGATGACGGTGTTTAATGAGTTTAATGTATCATATATGTTGAACATTGAGTGGGTGGGGAGGGGGAGGGGTGAAGGAGGGAGGGAAGAGAAGGGGAAAAAGGGGAGAAAATGACACTGTATATTCAAGAGGGAAATGTTTGTGTGTATTTTGGTTAGTATGGTTCATAGTGCGAAAAATTTAAAAAAAAACAAAAAAAAAAAATTGAGAATCAAAGCTGAAATACCTCTAAATTGCACTTTGTTCATATCTGTGCAGTTTAATCTGTCACAAAGCATGCCAGAAAGGCATATTCCCAAAAGAGATTTTTTTTCCAAATCATCTGCATGGTCTCTGAATTTTAACTGCTTGTTAGCTCATTGTGTAGCAGATGTGATTTTGTCAAATGGAAAAAAAGGGATAATTGGCATTACAGCTACGATTAAAGAGAATGCATATTTGTTCAACTGTTACGTGAACGATTACCACAGAAATGCTCTACTCTCAAATGGTAAAGGATTTCCAAACATAACATTGCACAAATTAAAAGAGTGAAAGGAGTATTGCTGGCAATCTTCCATTGATACACTTACAGCCAACTAATTTTCACCGTATATTTTTATACAGCTTTAAACAGTGACCTTGTTTTTTTAACTGTGCATGAGATTATGACAGTTTAAAAGAAGATTTTCTCATCAAAGTGTGATAGATGTAAGACAGAAGAAGATACATTATTTCATATGTTGTGGTCATGTTCCTTGTTTTCCATTTATTGGGAAAGTATCGTCCATACCTTGTCTTTGGTTCTTAATTCTAATTTGGCTGTTAATCCTTTTCTTGCCCTATTTGGAATAAGTAAGTCAACTGATTTAAATTTGTTTGGGCAACTATCCCGTGTAATTGTCTTTGCCAGAAGAGCAACAGTATATTAAAGAGATGGAAGGATGCTGTCCCTCCTACACATACTCAGCAATTATCTGATGTGATGGCATGCTTGACTCTGGAAAAAAAGATGTTCTTCTATTGTAATGAAATTTAATTCTTTTTTTTTAAATTTATGGGCCCATTTCCTTGATTATTTACAGAATTTTTAAGATTATTGAATCCCATCTTACAGTTTGGTTGTCCTTTCTTTCATGCATTAATGGAATATTTATGTTTAATCATAACTTTACAAGGGAAGGATTAGATTATTAGAATAGTTTTGGCTTTATGTACATTTTATTTTTCATCTCTTTCATGGGTTGTTTACAGCTATTTGTTGATAAACATTTTATTTTGTTGGCTATATTTCTTATTATGCCCATGTATGAGGGGAGAGTTAACCATTCTTGCAGGTGATTTTTTTAATGTCAGAAATGATCTCATTGGCATTTAAAGCTAGTCAGTTTTCAATGCTCATTGTTCTGAATTAGAAAGTAATTTCATTGCACATGGTTAAATTTGGAATCATTATGATTAAAAGCATGAGAATATCATTCAAAATAATGTGCTTTTGCTTGAATTGCAGACTTTATGAACCCCCAGTGATTGTACCTTACCCTTCAAAAATATTTACTGTATATACTTGTGTAATCATCGGTGCCATATCATGGTCAAACCAACTTTTTTGATCCAAATATTATACGTTTTCATATGACCCATGTAAATGTCAACACCCTATTTTTGGCCTCAATAGCCCACTCATCCGAGCTCCCAATGCCCCGACTTCCTGCCCATTCAAGTTCCGTCACTCCAGCTGCCCACTCTTTTGAGCTGCTGTTGCTTCAGCCACAGATCCTCGCATTGGCCACCAGCCCAACAGAACTCCTGATGCCCTGACTATGGGTTCGTGTCTAGACTGCTCACTGATTGGAGCTCCCAATGCCCTGATAGAGAATCCATGCCTTGGCCACCTGCCTGCCAGGGCTTCCAATGCCCTCACCATGGACCTTCACTCCAGGAAACTCCATCTGAGCTCCCAACAACCCCTGAGGCATTGGCCACCCATCCAAGCTCTCAAAGCCCAGAACACAAATGCACCAACCCGTCCCAGCCATCCGAGCTCCAGAAGCCATGAACAACAGATACCTAATGTGGTCGTAAGTATGACCCATATAAAAAAAGATCACTCCCCCAAATTTGACAAAACATTTGTCAAAAAACTTTAATGATTACACAAGTATATACAGTATGTGAAATTAGCCATAGAGTGGAATGCCAATCCAACTGGAGAGCAAGACCTTGTAGTTTTGGAAACATGTCTATATTTTATTATGAGATAGGAGGCCATTCAGTCCATTGAGCCCATGTTGGTTCAGAGAGTAATTCTATTCCCCATCTAATCCTTCCTATTACTAATACAGCCCACAGATTCTACAACTCACATATGGACTGGGAGCACTTTACCATGAAAAATCAATTGACTAACTAGCAAACCTTTGGGATGTCGGAGGGAACTAGTGAATGTACGAACCCCATTTATGCAGCATCTGAGGTCAGGGTTTCTGTTGCTCTGCATCTCACATAAAATCAAATATTTTTAGGACTTAAGTGTGAGAGTGTCCATTTTCTGCTCAAATTGTTTAATGTTGTACATATGAGTTGACACACTTTGCAAGGATTTCCCTGTTGTTTGACTATCCCGGTTTCCCTGTAGGTTATGCACAGAATGTCATAATTTTCCATCAAAACATCATTTGGAGTGTTGCAGGGGAACTTTGGACCATGTTGCCCGGAGAGGAGCCATTGTTACGCACTTGTGTGTTCAGCAGGTCCATTTGTCTACTCTTATCCTTACTTTTAACTATCTCTAATCCTCCAACACCAAATAACACTGAAATGGCCCTACACCCAACAAATTTCCTATCTCCCATCTGTTGTGCTGATCGACCTGTCCAACCTTACAAACAGCCAAGTACCACAATCCTCCCAAGGCACATAATCAGTCAGAATCAGAATGTATTGTCACAAACATGTCACGAAATTCATTATTTTGTGGCAACATTAGAGTGCAAATATTGCTATAAATTACATATGAAAAATAAATGAATAGTGCAAAAAATAGGATAACGTTAGGTTGTGTCTATTGGTTCATTGCCCATTCAGAAATCTGATGGCATAAGGGAACAAGTTGTTCATGTGCCCCTAGGTGCTCATCTTCAGGCTCCTGTACTTGTTTTTTTTTTCTTGAAGATAGAGCCTGCTTTCTTAAGACACCACCTCTTTTAGATGTCCTTGATGGAGTGAAAGCTGGTGCCATGATATTGTTGGCTGAGTTAAAAACTCTCTGGTGTTTTTTTTTTAACCTGTCTTGTGCATTGCCACCTTTGTGTCAGGCAACAATGTATCCAGATAAAATGTTCTCCATGGCACACCTACAGAAATTTTCAAGAATCTTTGGTGACATACCAAATCTTCACAAACCCTTATGTCCGTGAACATTCTTCATGATTGCTTCGACATGGAGGCCTCAGGACAGGTCCTCAAAGATGTTGACAACCAGGAATTTGAAGTTCTTGATCCACTCTGCCACTGGTCCCTCAATGAAGTCTGGTTCATGTTTTCCTGATTTCCTTCTGATGTTCATAATCACCTCCTTGATCTTCCTAATGCAATGGGGCTGAGCATCCCCGCTTTGAGTTGCTTTGGCCTTGGCGATTTAGCAAGTTTCACAGGAAATTCTGAGGGTAGGGATATTGTTGGTGTAATTGGTCCACAATATGGGGCATTGTAAATGGACATTGCATTGGTTAATGTTGATAGGATAATACTTGCTGCCTAGGAGGTGACTGTTTTAAGATTAGCTAATGTCAGATTAACATTAGATAATATAACCCATACATTTGTATGTTTGGGGAGCTCCTTGATCCTCTACAGAGGTGACAGACATACCATAGGCCTGTGTATCAAAGAAAGAAAATTGGTTAAAGAAAAGTCTGAGTTCTCCAATCCACCACAGTTTTTCTGACCAAGAATATTAATAAGGGATTTGGACCATATACAGGTAAATGGGACTAGCTCAAGTAGTCATCTTGTTTGACATGGACAAGTTGGGCCGAAGGGCCTGTTTCCATTCTGGAGAACTGTATGTCTGACAGTTACCTGATCACTGTTTCTATCTCTCCCTCAAACCCTAATCTTGTTCTCCTAGTCAGGTGCCCAACCCTGCACTTTTTTTTTCCAACTTATCAAGTCTGACTCTGATCTTCCTCACCAACAATCCCTTTCTCCTCACTGTCACCAAGCATCAAGCACACCAGTCCTTCTCTCCTGCTCTGCTGACTGCTGATCTGACTTCAATTTCAGGCAGTACCTTTTCAATTAGCAGAAAGGCAACATGTTTCCAGTGGCACAAAAGCTTGAGCAGCATCCCCCCAAGCCATATGGGAACATGGCTCACCATGTTCACAACCATCAAGGTCACCTGTTAGTGTGTGCTGATATTTCCATGCCCTAATGCTTTCCGTTTTGTAAACTGAACCAAACCTGTTGAACTGAATCAACAGTGGAGCAAATAGAATTGGCTCACTATCAGTCGATGACACCGAGCAACTTCAAGTGTCAGCTACAAAGTCAAGTTAGGTCAGAAGGTTATCTCTCCCTCCATGAAGAATGTCAGTGAATCAATTGGAAATGCTCCAAGATAATAGATTCTTGATACATGAATTGAAGGGATTCACTGATGACTGGTTTGACAGCTTGCTTTGAAAGCAATGCGACCTTATTACCTTTGGATTGGACTTCCATTCTTGGAATTACTGAATTGCTGAAGGTGAAGAAACCAACAAATGGTAGGAACAAGTATCAACGCGGTGTCAATCATTATTAGATGTTCTTCAATCATTTTCCTACATCTACACTTTTCCCTCATCTTTTGTTTACAATTCACCCCGGGGGATCTTTCTCCAGAATGAAACACTTCTGTTGAACACTTGTGTAATACCTTCACATTCCAGTCTGAAGTACATTAATACATTTTTACTTCAAATTGCAAAAAGGAAACAAACAACCTGAAAACTTCAGGTGTTTTTGTTTTCATTTGAAATCTACAATAAGGATCCTCAGAATTAGATTTTACATCTTTTAGGCAATTTATAATGTATTTGATTTTGTACGAAAACCTTGTTGTATAATTTTAAATTTTGGCTGACAAGAAAGTATGCTAGTATTAATTAGCAGCATAACCTAAGACATATCTCTTGAACTTATGGATTTTATTCTGCATTTTGAGCTTCCCAGACTGAAAATTCACCAGATACGGTGATTTTTAACTTGCTTGTGTTCACATCCTGGCGACACTCACGACTCCTCCACAATCTCAACATTTTATTAGGAGTATTATTAGATTTATTGAAAGGATTTAAGCAGCAATTTTTGAGATATGCTCTTTAAAAATAATGCAGAACACATTCAATGGCTTAAGTCAGGAAGTCTTGGCTTGGCTTCGTGAACCAAGATTTGGGAAGGATCGTAGACATGGGCATGTCCTTTGAGCCTGCTGTCGGCTTGATACGCCTCCCAAGACCTACCCATACCCTTTACGTGCTCCGCATTCCACTCTGCCTTGATCAGTCAATGAGGTTGATAACTGTTCTAGTCTATAGTTAATAAAAGCCTATCAATTTCACAATTTCAGTCCTTTATGATTATTGATGGTGCATCACTGGACAATGGACTTTTTTTTAGGTGGAGTACAGTGTGTGTAATAATGGCCCCACCCTTTAGACCCAGGTATGATCTGCCATGGCCTAGTATGCTGGGATGGTGACAGCCAGGTCCTCGGGTCAAAGATATTATGTTGGAATGTCCTTCTCCAAGATGGATGGCCTGACGAAGCTAATGAGCCCCATCTGTCAGGTTTGAAATCAGAGTTTTCCTTCACAGGCTGGCTGCCAACCAAGACTAATGACCCCAGCCTACCTATCGAGTTATACTGTCAGACACTTGATGTAGCAAACTCAGTGAAAACAGGGAAATCCAATGAGAAGGTTTTGCTATGGACACAGTAATGTAGGAGATACCATTTGCAGTGACCTCCTGCCTGCCAAGTGAGACAGTGGTCACACAGTGATCAGTAGATTGAGAAAAGAGATGCATGCACTTTCCCTGGGTGAGCGAGACAATGGCTCAGCCCTCACCGCCCCCAGGGAATCAGGAAGTAATCCATTGTAAAAAAGATAAAATGAAAGAAACAGAAATGTTTGTTGAAACTAATCCTTCCCTGTACTGATACTCCACATCATCCTAAACCCATCAAAATATTCTACTTTCCTAAATATCCATTGTTATATGTGTTAACCACTTCTAGTGACAGTTTCAAACCATTCTCTGGATAGGCGCATCTCAAACATTTGGTAGATACAGGTATATTGCCTAATGATTAGAGAATTTCAATGATCTCATTTAAATTTAGACATACAGCAAGGTAACAGGCCCTTCCAGCCCACAATCCCATGCCGCCCAAATACACCCAAATAACCTGCAACCCTTCCCCTCCCCTCCCCCCCAATGTTTTTCAGGGTTGGAGGAAACAGTAGCACCCAGAGGAAGCCAACTCAAGCATAGGGAAAATGTACAAACTCATTACAGACAGTACCAGATTCAAACCCAGTCACTAGCATTGTAATTGCTTTCCACTATTCTATCGGTAAAGTGTTTAATTGGGGAAGGGCAAATTACAATGGGATTAGTCAGAAAATGGGGAGAATACATGGGACCCTTCTCAAGAAGGGCTCAGGACTGAAACATTGGCAATACAGTCATGCACCACCTAACATCTGTTTGGGCAATGTTCGGTTATAATGGGGTTCAGAAATCAAGATTGGAGAATGGGAGGTAGTGGATGTAACCAAACATAGCAAATGCAACAGCTTCCCGCATACAACATGTGTATTTCATGTCTCTTGTACAAAGTGATTGCGCGGCCAGGCATATAATGGTACAGTACATATATAACCTAATATATACTGTATGTCTTGATACCCATAATAAATACCTATGTTACTGGCTTATGCATGTACTGTACATTATTTTAATGTGAATTTTCCCTACTTACAAATAAAAAAAGTTTACTATATAACAGTGTACGCTTTGACTCGTAGGCAGCACCATCCAGTCTTGTGTATCACACATCTCTTGAGTGTTGAAGCATTATCTCTCTGTTTAATCTTCTTTTGAAAATATTACAGGTTCACTACAGTATCCCATATAGCTTTGCTGTATAATATGGTGCTTGTGCAACGTCCAAATTGCACTATGTCCTATTTCATAGCATGTGTCGTGGATGTTAAGTGACACATGACTGTATAGCTTTGTTTTTTTTGAATGCTGAAAAGACCGGCTGAGTTCCTCCAGCATTTCTGCTATTTTACTACAATCACAGTGTCTGCAGATGTCTGTGCTTCACAGAGTATATTGGGAACAGATGTCCTTGGGGAAAGAATAAAAGTAACGTGGAGGATGTTTAGGGACCAATTATATGGGATCTGGATAGATTTGTCCCACTGAGATAGGGGAAAAAAGAAGTGAGACAGTTAGTTAAGAGGAAGAAGGAAGCATGCATAAAGTTTAGAAAGAAAAAATCAGAGAGTGCTCATGAATATTATACAGTAGCCAGGAAAGATCTTAAGAAGGGACTTGGGAGAACGAAAAGAGTGCATGAGAAGGCCTTGGCAGCTTGGATTAAGGAAAACCCTAAAGTGTTCTCTTTCTTTGGCTTGGCTTCGTGGACGAAGATTTATGGAGGGGGTAAAAAGTCCACGTCAGCTGCAGGCTCGTTTGTGGCTGACAAGTCCGATGCGGGACAGGCAGACACGATTGCAGCGGTTGCAAGGGAAAATTGGTTGGTTGGGGTTGGGTGTTGGGTTTTTCCTCCTTTGCCTTTTGTCAGTGAGGTGGGCTCTGCGGTCTTCTTCAAAGGAGGTTGCTGCCCGCCAAACTGTGAGGTGCCAAGATGCACGGTTTGAGGCGTTATCAGCCCACTGGCGGTGGTCAATGTGGCAGGCACCAAGAGATTTCTTTAGGCAGTCCTTGTACCTTTTCTTTGGTGCACCTCTGTCACGGTGGCCAGTGGAGAGCTCGCCATATAATACGATCTTGGGAAGGCGATGGTCCTCCATTCTGGAGACGTGACCCATCCAGCGCAGCTGGATCTTCATAAGCGTGGACTCGATGCTGTCGACCTCTGCCATCTCGAGTACTTCGACGTTAGGGGTGTAAGCGCTCCAATGGATGTTGAGGATGGAGCGGAGACAACGCTGGTGGAAGCGTTCTAGGAGCCGTAGGTGGTGCCGGTAGAGGACCCATGATTCGGAGCCGAACAGGAGTGTGGGTATGACAACGGCTCTGTATACGCTTATCTTTGTGAGGTTTTTCAGTTGGTTGTTTTTCCAGACTCTTTTGTGTAGTCTTCCAAAGGCGCTATTTGCCTTGGCGAGTCTGTTGTCTATCTCATTGTCGATCCTTGCATCTGATGAAATGGTGCAGCCGAGATAGGTAAACTGGTTGACCGTTTTGAGTTTTGTTCTATGCCTATGTGAAGAACAGAAGGATGATGAGAATGAAGGTAGGGCGACTTAAGAAGGGAACAGATGCCTGGAGGCAGAGGAAGTAGAGGAGTTCCTAAATTAATATTTTGCTTCAGTGTTCACCAGAGACAAGTGATCTTGGTTCATGTGATCTTAGTAATCAATAGGTATGCTGGAGCATGTTGAGTTTAAGAAAGTGTTGGATCTCCCTCAAAGCATTAGGATTGATAAGTCCCCGGGACCAGATAAGAATAACCCCAGGTTACAACAGGAAGCGAGAGAATAGATTGCTGGAGCATTGGTAACAATCTCGGTGTCCAATATTCATTTCCTGCAGGTACATTAATTAAAGCCACTTTCTGATGATGACCATCCTTGAAATATTTCTGTCTCACTTCATTTCTAAACAATTGAGCTTTCATGTTCTTGATTTCCCCCAAATGAGGAACATTTTTTTTACTCCATAAACCCCAGTAAATTGTGTAATGATTTTAAATGCTTCACTTGGATCATTCTTCAACCTTTTAAAGATATATAATAGATGCATTTATATTACACCTTTCCCATCCCGAGGAACTGGTGACAAAAGAAATACTTTAATTTTAAATTTTGACATACTCCACAGTAGTAGGCCCTTCTGGCCCATGAGCTCATACTACCTAAGGATCCCAATTAAGCTACAATCCCCATATGTTTTGAAAGGGCAGAGGAAAGAGGAGCACCTGGAAGAAACCTGTGCAGATGCAGGGAAAGCATACAGACTCTTTAGTGACAATGCTGGGCTCAGATCCAGGTCACTGGCACTGTAATAGCATTGTGCTAATGGCTACACTAATTGTGCAGCCCTTCTGTGACATGGCAGCCAGTTTGTTCAAAGTAGGATCCCACATGCAGCAGGGGAATCCTGATCTGCCTAGTCTTGGTGATAAGAGTCAAGGGATAAATATTAGAGAAACACAAATACTGCAGATGTTGGAATTTGGAGCAAACAATGAGAAGCTCGTGGTAAAAAATGTGAAATTCAATGTCAAAAGTAGAGTAGCAGAGAGCATTCCATTGTACGTGTTGATGATTCAGCAAGGCTAAAGCTGATTGAGAACAACAACAACTCCTTAATTGGCAAAGACAGTAAAGACTATTAACCATTGCTTGAGGGACATGACCCAGTACAACAAATCCTAAGAAACATACATTTTTACAGAGCCAAACAATGAAACAATTTATTACATCTGTATAGGATGACTCTTAGATTATTACAGTGTACATTTTGCCTTTTTACTTTTTTTTCTTGTTAATTTTTTTCTCTTCATTTTTTTTAATCGATGTTTTACAATATAAACAATTGAACAGTACCACTATTCAATGTGCTACAAGATTCAGAATAAAGAAAAAATAATTAAAACATGATACTGTGGCAGCGCACATCCTCGTGGCGAACCGGCCCCACTTGTATCGCCATGTGGCGGAATAGCCATGGGGAAATGGTGTCATCAGAGGTTTCTCTCTGACTCCAGCATCCCTTCCAGTGCGCACCCTGGGCAGCCACTATGATGTCACAATGCACTAGGTGACTGAGCTCATGCTGCCCTTAAAGGGGCTTGCTGAATTTGAATAAAAATAAATAAAAATATCATTAATGACCCTCAACGTGGTGGCTGGATTTCTTCCACTGCTCAAACCGCCACAGTGGTGACCCCGATGACCCCGGACGTTTTTCTGGACACAAAACACCATGGATTCAGCAGAGGTTAACATTGTCTCCATCAAGCTTCCCCCCTTTTGGACCCACCGACTGAGAACATGGTTCGGGCCAGTGGAAGCACAATTTCAACTCCACAACATGTTCTATCATGTCGTGAGGGCTCTGGACAAAGATACGGCAGCGAGGGTAGATGACATCATCTACCACCCCCCGGCTATGGGCAAGTACATTGCCCTCAAAGACCTGCTGCTTGGAACTTTTGGGCTAACTCCCCAGTAACGGGCTTCCAAGCTCCTTCACCTAGATGTGCTTCGGGACCATAGTAAGTCGGTGCTGATGGATGAAATTCTGGCCCTGGTGGAAGACCACAAGCCTTGTTTTCTCTTCTGCCAGATATGCCTGGAACAGATGCCGGAGGACATCCAGCTGCTCCTCACAGATGAAGACTTCTCAAACCTGAGGAGTGCAGCAGCTCATGTGGATGCCCTATGGTGCACGTAGAGGGAGAATGAGGCAGCCATCCAACAGGTGGTATGACCAGGAGCCAGCCGACCGCAAGCCACTCCCAAGACCAAGCCAGAGGAGGGCCAGTCGACCTGGCATTTCTACCACCAGCACTGAGGAACGCAAGCCCATAAGTGTTGCCAGCCCTGCGGGTTTCAGGGAAATGATCAAGACAGCTGTCAATTATGGCTGCGGCAGCTGGCCACACAAACAGCCTCCTTCATGTGAGGGACATATCCACCGGCTGCCGATTCCAGGTGGACACAGGAGCTGAGCTCAGCATCCTTCCCCCCACAGCATAAGATACTCGCACCCATTCTAGAGGTCCAAACCTGTGGATGCCCAACAGCTCCACCATCAGGACTTACGGCACCCACAGGGCACAGATCCAGATCGGGAAGGAGAAGTTCCACTGGAGGTTCGTCCTAGCCTCCGTCAGCACAGCGCTGTTAGGGACTGACTTCCTCAGAACTCACGGCCTACTGGTTGACATGAAGCACAAAAGGCTAGTAAACGCCCGAACATTCCACTCGACCCAACTAGACACAGCAGAAGCCCGCTAGCCTGAAATGCCACCATAGCTGCTGCCAGGGATGAGTTTGATAAGATCCTCCACGAATTCCCTGCCATCTTAGGGCCACGGTTCAATGCCACCCTGCCCCAGCATGGGGTCTTCCACCACATCGCCACACAGGGACCCCGCTGCATGCTAGACCCAGACAGCTGCCACATGAGAAGCTCCAGCAGGGAAAGGAGGAGTTTTCCAGGCTCCAGGAACTGGGAATCATCTGGCACTCCGACAGCACCAGGGCAACACAAATCCATATGGTCTTGAAATCATCCGGGGGCTCGAGACCATGCGGGGACTATTGTCGGTTGAATGATGCAACCACCCTGACTGGAACCCAGTGCCCCACATACAGGACTTCTTCACCAACCGCTACGGCGTATGGATCTCCAAAGTGGACCTCATGCAGGGATACTATCAGATCCCCATGCATCCAGATGACATGTGTAAGATGGCCATTATCACCCCTTCGGCCTCTTCGAGTTCCTATATATGCCCTTCGGCCTAAATGTTCCAGTGCCTCCTGGATGGTTGGAAAAGACCTGGACTTTGTGTTCATTTACCAGGAAGATATTCTCTTTGCCAGTCGCAACCTCATTGCCACCTCTACACACTCTTTGCCTGGCTGGCAGATTTTGGCCTCACGGTCAATGTGGCCAAATGCCAGTTCAGCAAGGAGTCCCTCCAGTTCCTGTGGCACACCATTACGGTGGCTGGGGCCGTGCCAACGCCGGAGAAGGTAGTGGCTGTTCAATGATTCCCCAAACCTTCCACCCTGAAAGCCATCCAAGAGTTCACTGGGATGGTAAATTTTACTATTGTTTCATCCCTGGAGCCGCGCGCATCATGCGTCTATTATTCACGCTCATGACCACCAAAGAAAAGACTTTATCGTGGTCAGACGAGGTGGACAGGGATTTCATCGCGACAAAGGAGGCTCTAGCCAGCGCCACGCTGCTGGTGCACTGGCGTCTCTCCGTGGAACAGTGGCTCAATGGTCAATTGCACCTGCTGGCATTTTTCAGCAAGCTGCTATGCCCACCAGAGCTCAAATACAGCGCCTTCGATCGTGAGCTTCTGAAATGCCATCTGGCATTTACGCTATTTCCTCGAGGGCAAGCCATTCACAGCCTTCATGGATCACAAGCCCCTCACTCAAGCACTGGCGATGGCCAAGGGTCTGTGGTCCACCAGACTGCAGCGCCACCTCTCGTACGTGTCTGAGTTAACGACTGACATCCAACATAGGGCCGGCAAGGACAATGTAAAGGCAGATGTGCTCTCCCATCCAGCCATCAACACTCTCGCGCCTTGCCTGGATTACAAACAACTGCCTCAGGCACAGAGGAACAATGCAGAGATGCAGACCTTGCGGACTGCCATCTTGGGCCTCAAACTCAAGGATATCTGGGTGCCCCACAGCCCGGACACATTGCTCTGTGAATCTCAACAGGCCTGCCATGCCTGGTGGTCCAGCCGCACTTGAGGGCAAAGGTCTTCAGTCTGATCCACGACCTTACTCACCCAGTGGTAAAAACAACAGTCCGGAGCAATTGTGGAGCAGTTTGTGTGGCACGGGCTGAGGAAGGAGGTGGTGGAACTGGCCAGGAACTGTACCAGGTGCCAGATCTCCAAGGTTCAGCGACACATGCGAGCCCCCATCCAGAACTTCGACCGGGTGGTTCACAGATTTCAACACATCCACATTCATTTTGTCAGGCCCCTGCCGGTGTCCAAGGAGGCTCGTTATCTCCTCACGGTGGTGGATCGGGCCACAAGGTGGCCTCCACGGAGATGTGCGCCAGGACTCTGGTCAGCCAATGGATTGCCTGTTTCACTAGCGACAGAGGGGCACAGTTCATATCTGCACTGTGGACTCCAATGGTAAAGCTCCGATGGTGAAGCTCCTGCGGGTCAAGCTCTACCACACCACAGCATACCAGCCACATTCCAATGGGTTGGTGGAGAGGTTCCACAGGCATCGCTTATGGCCAGGCTCTCTGGACCAGACTGGGCGGACAAACTACCTTGGGTCCTCCTCAGGATTAGGATGGCACCTAAGGAGAACCTGCATGCTTCAAATGCAGAGATGGTTTATGGCGCATCGCTTTCCCTACCAGGTGAGTTTTTCAGCCCAGACCCTGACACTACGACCACTGACAAAAACCTGCTGATGGACCAACGCAGTTGACTGGCCTCCCTTCTTCCCCCACGCCCGACACGCCATGGCACCTGGCTGTTTCATCTCTGCAAAGAGCTCGACTAGACCCAGTTAGTTTTCGTGTGGAGGGGACCACATGATGCTCTGCTACAATGACCGTACGAGGGGCCATACAAGGTCTTGCACTGGTCCGGTGGAACCTTCACCCTGGACGTTGGGGGGAGAGAAGCACTTTTTTTTACAGCAGGCTGCCTAAATGCACCCCATCTGGACTTATCACAGCCGGTGCAGACAGCTGCGCCCAAGCGCCAAGGCCGGCCGCCAAAGTGACAGGATGCATTGCTGGTTCTAGGGGGGGATTGTGTGGCAGTGCACATCCTCATGGCAAACCATACCAGCTTGTATCGTCATGTGGCGGGGCAGCCATGGGGAAATGGTGTCGTCAGAGGTTTCTCTCTGACTCCAGGATCCCTTCCAATGCACACCCTGCGCAGCGATTATGGCGTCACAATGCACCAGGTGACTGAGCTCGTGCTGCCCTTAAAGGGACGTGCTGAATTTGAATAAAAACAGTCATTAACGACCCTCAACGTGGTGCTGTGTTTCTTCCATTACTCACACCACCACAATACAATATTCTCATAATAAGGAAATCCAGAACACAGAGCACAATCCTAATAATAAAATAAGATTTAACATTAAAAAAAAACAAAAAGAAAATTTCAAAACCCTTTCCTCTGAGCAAGGTTGAAAGTTGACATATATGAATCAAGTGACTCCAACTTGGAAAGGGATAACACAGTACCAAAATTCCATATCAACCTTAATTTTAAAATTGTGATAATCTTATGATAATCATGCATCTTTTAAAAAATTTAGCCATACAGCATAGTAAACAGGCCTCCTTCTGCCCATGAGCCCGTGCCACCCAACTGACCTCCAATCCCTGGTACTTGTTGAAGGATGGGAGGAAACCTGAGACCTTAGGTAAAACCCAGGCAGACCCTGGGAGGACATGCAAACTCCTTACAGATAGTGTGGGATTTGAACCCCTGTCCCGATCGCTGGTGCTTTAACAGTGTAATGTTAGCTGCTATGCTAACTGTACTGCTTTTCTACCAGGTCCTGAAATGGAAAAGTGTGTTCGAACGTTCTGGAAAGCTGGAAGTTTGTCTGTATAAATATTCAGCTTATGAGCCACATGACTGACTCCCTTGTGGTGACACTAGCTGCATGTGGCTGTGCTTCTTGCTGAAACAGAGTTCTTACATTTTGCAAAGGAGCAATAAAGTACGGTGAAATTTGTACCTGTATTTTCATTCATTTGTCAAGTAATCTCAGGTCCACTTTCACAGAAAGACGCAGCAAGTTGACAGCATCCATGGGTAGAATTGATCAGTCATCACTTCGGATCAGGACTTTTTAGTCAAGATTAAAGTAGGAAGGAGTTTTCCCTGCCCACCTACTGGTGCATTCCCCACCAAAAGGGAACCAGATAAATATTTGTAAGTAAAGAATTTATAGGTCTCTGCAATGTCCAATGAGGACATAAGACTTGTTGGATAGTTTTTGCATGAAATTAAGCATGTAATTTGAATGGAGACAAAAGAGAGTGCAAATGTTGGAACCAGGGACAAAATGGAGGAACATAATGAGTTGAGTATCATCTGTGGGAGAAAAAGGATGGTCAGTGTTCTAGGTCAGGTAGAATGAGTTAATGAGATGATGCATTTTGGATGGAAAAATAATGAAGTTTGGCAATGAATCAAAATTATTTGGAGGAATAAAGAACTGAGGAGACAAATGCACACATCTCTCTAAGAGAAGTGAAGTAGATTCAAATGTTCACACATAAAACAAAATAAGCACTGTGGTTCATCACTGGAGAGGTGGAGTTGAAAATAATGGAATTTATGTTCAATTTGTATTGAATTTCAGTCCTTTGCCCTTTGGTGAATGTGTAGAGTTTCTGTAATGGGTCTAAATGACCATTGACGGTGCCTTAGAATTCCACCATTGTGAAGCGCTTTGAGAAAATGATCATGACTGGCATCAGTTTGAGCCAATCTGTCAGCTTTGATCCCCTTTGATTTGCTAATCATCCAAACAGTAGACATCATGTCCCTAGCCTTCCACTCATCACAACACCTGGACACCAATGTCAGACTGCTGTCCATCGATTGCAGCCATGCCTTCTTTTTAAAAAAAATACAACTTGGTAACAGGCCCTTTCGCTTCACGAGCCCATACACCCAATTGACCTATAATCCCCGGTATGCTTTGAAATGTGGGAGGAACCAGAGTCTCTGGGGAAAACTCACGCAAATATGAATAAGTATAAACTCCTTATAGACAGCACAAGATTCAAACCCTGGTCCTGATCACTGGTGCAGTAACAGCATTGCCCTAAATGCTATGCTAACTGTGCCACCCAACACCATAGTCTACATCAATCTCATTTCTAAACATGAAGATCTTGGCCTCTGCAACTGGATCCTTGACTTCTTGTATAACAGACCATAATGAGTGAAGATTGGAAACAACGTCAACTCCCTGCTCACACTCAAAGCCGGCAGCTTGCAAGGATATGTTCTCTGTTCCCCTATACCATGACTGCATAGCCAAACACCATTCCAATTCCATCTTTAAGTTGCAGACAACTCCAAAGTCATACGTTGGGCATCAAACAATGATGAGAGAGAATACAAGAAATAGATTGAGAATTGAGTGATGTGGTGCCAATTTAATAACCTCTCTCTCAGCATCAAAAGGACAAAGGAGCTGATCATGGACATCAGGAGGTGGGATAGAACCCTCTCCTCTGTCAATATCAATGGTGTTCCAGTAGATACAGTAAGTAGTTTCATGTTCTAAGGAGTAAACATTTCTAGT
Organism: Narcine bancroftii; assembly: GCF_036971445.1. Classification (NCBI taxonomy): domain Eukaryota; kingdom Metazoa; phylum Chordata; class Chondrichthyes; order Torpediniformes; family Narcinidae; genus Narcine; species Narcine bancroftii. The sequence continues at coordinate 92,495,182 of NC_091469.1, forward strand.
GGAAGCAGTCCACCACTAGCATCACTACCTGGCAGGCGGGAGGTTCACCCTTCTCACTGACCAGCATGTAGTGGCTTTCATGTTCAGCATCATGTTCAAGATCAAGAATGACAAGATCTTGCATTGGAGAGTCGAACTAGCCACGTTCAGCTACGACATCCAGTATAGACCAGAGAAGATCAATGACTCCCCTGATGCCTTGTCCTGGACATGCGCTAATGCACAGTCTGAGCAACTGCAGGCGCTGCATGACAACCTCTGCCACCCGGGCGTCAGGCGCCTGTACCACTTCTTTAAGTCCTGGAACCTCCCCTTCACCATCCAAGAGGTTTGGACCATCACCGAGTCCTGTAGGGTCTGTGCAGAATGCAAACCATGCTTCTTTCTCCAGCCACAGGCCTATGTCATCAAGGTCATTCGACCCTTCGAGCGACTTAGCGTCGACTTCAAGGGTCCACTGCCTTCCACAAGCAAGAACATCTATTTCCTCTCAATCATCGATGAATACTTCAACTTTCACTTCACCATCCCATGCCCTGACATCTGCACTACCTCTGTAATCAAGGCACTGGCGCAGATCTTCACCATGTTCAGATATCCGTCATTTACCCACACTGATCAGGGGTCCAGCTTCATGTGTAAGGAGCTGCACCAGAATCTAACAGTGTGAGACATTGTGGCTAGTCACATGACTAACTACAACCCCAGGGGGAATGGGCAGGTGGAGCATGAAAACAGGGTGATCTGGAAGGCAGTCCTCCTGGCCCTGAGGTCGAAAGGCTGGTTCATCGACTACTGGCAAGAGGCCCTCCCCGAGGCACTCTATGCCACATGGTCGCTCTTGTGCACGGCTAACAATCAGATCCCTCATGAGCATTTTTTCTCATTTCCTTGGAAATCAGCAGCTGGTGTCTCCCTCCATGGCTAACATCTCTGGGACCAGTATTCCTCTGCAGCAAGTGTAGACCCACAAGTCTGATCCTCTGGTCAAGCAGGTGCTCCTTCTCCATTCAAACCCAAACTATGCCTGTCAGGTACCTCAATTGCCATGAGGACACCGTCTTGACCAGGGATCTGGCACTTGCAGGGGCCTGACATTCCCACAACTGCTACCCATCATGGGTACCTTTGGCCCACCCAGGATTTCCTGGGAGATGACCCCCTCCCCCACCTCTCCAGAGGGGCCCACCCCTCACAAACCCACTACACACAGACACCACCCTTCCCACTTCATTAGCCACCCCAGCCACCCTGGCCCCAGCTGACCCTCAGGCAGCCCCATCCTCACCCACCAGTGCGATGGACTCAGAGGCACAGACGGCCCCGGGACCCCCTGAAATTGTAAATGCTACCTGGCACCGAGACTCAGTTTAAGAAGTGGGTGAATGTGGTGATTCAACCACAACACCTGCAGTACTCCTACCAGCCTACTGCAGGGGGAAACCACTGTACCTGCAGGTAGGCAACCTGGGACATTGATTCCATGGGGCCGGCTGTTAATCACCAACCTGCATATATACTTGAGCTGGCCCCTCTCGGCTCAGTCAGACACATGGAGCCAGCAGAGGACGGTAGGGCACCCGTGGAGCCATCAAGATATGACAACAGTGTTCAAGCTGATTAAAGCATGTAGTACAGTCTTCTCATGTTTTGTGTTTGCTTGCTGCACCATAGCGCATCACATATATATCAGGAAGAATGCCCTTACTCGAAGAGAGAGGAATGTTTTCGAGGAATCTGGCTGAGGTATGTCCTGGAATGCAGCTGAATAGTTTCATGGGAGGTTTAAGGCACCAGAAATGTTGGGTCCATCGACTTTGCTTTTTCTGCAATTAGCATTGAGATTTGTGTAAAGGCAGAAGCATTTTGAGTGACAGAAGATAGGGCATAAGAGGCTAATATGTTGACAGAGTCCAGAAGTGATAAAGGTATAGTTCTGGGTTCCAACTGTGAGCACAGCCAAATGAACAGATAGGTTCAGCCATTTCTGAGCACTGAATCAAAGGCTTGAAGAAAAAAATCTATTGAAAAATAGACCATCAAGGTACTTTAATTACTAACCTGCAGTAATTTCAGACTTAATTGAATTTGAGGATTATTAGTCTGTAAAAGATCTGTGTGCAGAACACATCTGGCTGTGAAGCGCAACACTAAACTGTGTGTTTGTCTGTTATAGCTGTACAGGTACAGTCATATAACAGCAACAGAATTAGGTGATGCAAACATGCTGTTTCTAAGATACCAGTGATTTTTCTATGTTCTCAGCCAGATTTGTTCATAAATTGCACTTCACAGTAACACTTTGGAATAAAATTATGCACATCTTACTTTCAGAATCACAATATATCTCAGAAGTAAAGAGCAAAGCCATCTCCACATACACCATAAAGATAATCACATGTCTGAGAACTGCCAAAATGTTATTTGATATTTCATCTCTGCTGAAGTTGGCTCAGGAATTCTATGAACATTCTAAATTTGGACAAGTAAAATAAAGATAGCAAAGAATTCATTCAGAATGTGTCACTCATTTGCAGTGCACTGAGTAGTCAATCCACCTATTTTTTTAACACTCGACTCACTGCAATGCTGAGAAGTTCACACGTGTGCGCTCATTGGACGCCTGGTTGCAAAAGAGCATGATGTGAATTTCGTCATTTTCCACAGATACTGGAATCTGAAGCAGCAAGCAAACTGCTGGAAAAATTCCATGGGTCATCAGGAGAAAACGAATTGTTGACATTTTGGGTTTTTGGAACTAAATGAAGAGTTCGAGCCCAAAACATCGACCATTCTTTTTGTCCCAATTATGCTGCCCAACCCACTGAGTTCCTCCAGCAGCGTGTTTATATTTTCATTGCTGGTCTTTAATTCTAGATTTCACAACGTAATAGCCACCTGACTACAGCAGTTCCAACAGAAGAGTTCAGGCAAAGCTATGGATTGGATTAACTCCCCAGTGACCCACTCTAAGTCTTCACTCCCTTCCACCATTCGTGTATAGTGGATATGGTACGTAACATCTACACAATGTAGTGTTGTTATTACAGTAGCACCACCAAAGCTTACATTTTGGCACCAAGAAGGTGAAAAGCAGCAGATTGAAATGCAGACACTTGCAGGTTTCTTTCCCTTCACACACTTATCCCAATCTGATATTGAAGAGGGGTTATCATCATCAGATGTCAGAATGGAATGGGTTTTGTTTGATCCCGCAACACAGAACGCATTTACAAACAATAACCATTAAATAAACTAACGCTATGTGCTACAAAGAGAAAAAATATATAGTCAGAAAAAAATTATAGATATCTACTGCCTGCTAAGAGGCCTTTTTGGCCCATGAGCCCATGCTGTCCAATTTCAATCAATTAACCTCCAGCACCCACTACATTTTGAATGGTGGGAGGAAACCAGAGCCTCCGAGGAAAAAACCTATACAAACAAGTGGAGAATGTGCAAACTCCTGACAGACAGCACTGTATTCGAACCCCAGTTCCAATCACTGATACTATAACATCATTATGCTAACCGCTACACTATCCATGCCACCTGTTAAAATGTTCACAGTTAAATTAGAAAATATGCAAATTCTGGGATCAAGAGCAATACACAAAGGCTTGAGGAAGCCAGCAGGTCACACAGCAAACATAAGAAGAAAAAGGGAACAAATGCTTCAGGCCAAATTACAGCAGTGAAAAAAGTGTTTCTTTCAAAGTGTTACTCAGGCCTTGTCCTGAGTAATTAATGGTTAAGCTAGCAAAAGGAGGCAGAAATGCCCAAGAAAAGTATTCTTGTACCTGGAGTTTCCAAACTTCTTCTGAGCCTTGTGTCGGATCTGGAAATATATTGTTGTCTATCATCATCGTTGGCTCCAAATCATGTGACTCCTCCCATCAGCAGGAAGTTCAATAGCATAGCTCACCACCATTATGTATTAAAAAAGGATGGCCAATAATTAACTGCCTTGCTGGTAATGTCTAGATCACCTCATAAAGTATATCAGGCATCTAAAATTGTGCAATAATGGCAAATTTTAAGACTGTATGCACATAAGAAATAGGAGCATGAGTAGGCCATCTGGCCCATCAAGGCTGCTCTATTTATCTGATGATAGACTCATCTCCACCTACCTGATTTTTTGCTTAATTCAACTACTATGTAAAAATATATTGAATACAGTCCCCAACCTGAAGAAAAAGAATGAAAAAAAACCACAAAGGTTTGTTTTCCTGTTTCATTGACCTTACCCAGGGTTAGAAGAATATTTCAATGTCCCTCTCCTTGCAAGACAATTTATCAAATTGGTTGCTGCTCAGTGATGCTTAACCTACACCACCCAAGAGTAGTTACCTGGTTAAACTTGATGAAGGAAAAAAGAATAGGTTGTTGATTCTCTCAGGAAAGGGTTCAAGAATGAAAATCAGTAAATAATGCTTGCCCTGTAATTAAACATATCTCTTCATTTAGAATTGAACTCATTTGTCAACATGTCAACTTTTATTGATGTGCCACTTTTTAAAACATAATCTCCCAGTGAGTTGGTGACCAATTAGTCAGGTGGTTGATGGCCCGTTTAATTGAAACATACAACTTATTTTATTCATATTAATGACTTTCTGGATTATTTTCTCTGTTTGGAAAAAAATTGTTCCAAGTGCAATATAGAGGACTTCTGCAGAATGATGGAAACAAATGGTCAGGAAATATGACTACGTTAGTTGTATATTTCTTGCCCTCTGACAAAGCACCATCACTAGATCGTTCCACAAATAATGATGCAAGACCATAAGACATCGAAGCAGAAATAGGCTATTCAGCCCATCAAGTCTGCCTTGTCATTTAATCATGTGCTGATCGATTTTCCCACTCAGCCCCACGACCCAGCATTCTCCCCATAGCCTTTGATGCCCTGGCTAATTAAGAAACTATCAATCTTTGTCTTAAATACATCTGGCCTCCTCAGTTGTCTGTGGCAACAAATTTCACAGATTTGCTACCCTCTGCTTGAAGAAATCCTGCACATCTCTGTTCTAAGCAGATGACCTTCATTCCTAAAATTGTCCCCTCTTGTCTTAGACTCTCCCACTATGGGAAACAACCTATCTACATTTACTCTGTCCATACCTGCCCATATCTCCACCAATGCATGCTTGTATGTCATATTAATGGCAGTTTTATTTGCCTCCAAGCTCAGAAAAATGACAATGGAGAAGTCAGTCCTGAAAAAGAAAATCAAGGAAATCAGTGACAGATAGCTAAGAAAATTATTTGGGAAAAGGTTGACCACTTTTGGCATCATTTTCATGAAGAGTCATGAGTGTGAGATCAAGCACCACCAAATGCAAGAACAGTTCCTTTCCCACTATTATCATGCCCCTGAAGAAATCTCACTTCAGAAACATAATGCTCCTTTTAGATTTGTTCAAATTGATTATGGACAATTACTCTGCACTCCTGGACTCTGCTTTTACTGCATGGGTTGACTACTCGCAAAACAAACTATCCCATCAGAAGTTGGTCTGGTAACAATAAACTTGAACACATCCACAATGTTCCAAAGAACAGCAAGGGGCTTGATCTCATTGGTCACATGGCAATGAAATTGGACTGTTGCTCTCAGGGTTTAGAGCAGTGCTTCTCAACCTTTTTCTTTCCACTCACATTCTTCTTCTTTCTTTGGCTTGGCTTCGCGGACGAAGATTTATGGAGGGGGTAAATGTCCACGTCAGCTGCAGGCTCGTTTGTGGCTGACAAGTCCGATGCGGGACAGGCAGACATGGTGGCAACGGTTGCAGGGGAAAATTGGTTGGTTGGGGTTGGGTGTTGGGATTTTCCTCCTTTGCCTTTTGTCAGTGAGGTGGGCTCTGCGGTCTTCTTCAAAGGAGGTTGCTACCCGCCAAACTGTGAGGCGCCAAGATGCACGGTTTGAGGCGATATCAGCCCACTGGCAGTGGTCAATGTGGCAAGCACCAAGAGATTTCTTTAGGCAGTCCTTGTACCTTTTCCTTGGTGCACCTCTGTCACGGTGGCCAGTGGAGAGCTCGCCATATAACACGATCTTGGGAAGGCGATGGTCCTCCATTCTGGAGACGTGACCCACCCAGCGCAGCTGGATCTTCAGCAGCGTGGACTCGATGCTGTCGACCTCTGCCATCTCGAGTACTTCGACGTTAGGGATGAAAGCGCTCCACCACTTTATGTAATCCCTATGCCATAAGTGCTCTGTGATTAGTAAAGAATTGCTTAAGGTGGGATGTGAGTGGGAAGGGAAGGTTGAGAATCACTGCTCTAGACCAAACTGCTACTGAAATATTTGGCTTGAGAACAATTGTCATTGCCCCATTTCCTTTGGACTTATGAAACTATGCACATAACGAGTCAGTTAGGTACAATTAAAACAGTAACTTTTTCTTTCCTCCCACATACCACCTGAAGCAACCCCTTGCTACTCAGAGAGCACCGATGGCATAGAGAATACTTAAAGTGGTATGTGAGTTGAAAGAAAAAGATTGAAAACCACTGGTCTCGAGGAAGGTTGACAGATCACTGAAGCCCTGTGCAGTGCAGAATCCTTGTCCCCAAGACCCTGAGAGTCAAAAGGTTCATCATTAACCACTCCCTCCCACCCCCCTCCCACCTGCCCACTTCCTTGTGATGCTTCCTTTCTCCTCCACCATCATGGTTTCTTGACTTTTCACCATAAATATTACTCCTAAAAGCAATCCTAAAAGATGCCTGAAATAATTAGCCTTGCTAAATATTGAAGCAATATGGTGAGAATTGATTGCATAAGTACAATGTACAGATGTACTGAAATTCTGGCTTGTTAAATTCTGGAATGTTAAATATAAAATCAAAACAAGAAGAACAAACTAAATGACCTATGAGAGAAACAAAAGGTAGTAAATATGAAAGGATAGAGAAATATTCAGTGTTACAATTTATGCAAAAAAATCATGATGTTATAATGCTGTTCTGATGAAAGAAAATGATCTGAAACAGATGCTGTCTGACCTGCTGACTATTTTTCACAATCTGTTTATTTCAGGCTTTAAGCATCTGCAGTTTTCTTTTGGTTTTCAGGTCCTGTGACTTCTTGCTGTGACAGTTATCACACTCATTACTGTGCATGCTCAGCTCAGCAGGTAGACTTTCTGCTCCCTTATTGCTCTCTTTGCTACAAGAGGTGCAAAGCCACTGCTAAGAAAAAAATGGCATTTCAAAAAAAAATTGTTCAGCAAGCAACAAGAGTTTTTAACCTCAATGTTGGATGAACAAAAATTTAAAAAAGCAAGGCCAGTTCTCAAAGGGATCAGAGCTGCAAGGGTCAACTGAATGCATGAGACTCCACCAGAAGCAGGTTTCTTGCTTACTTGGGAAAGAACAAGGGATATCAAACAAGGATTTAAAACCTGTTGAATAACTCCATCAGACCTGGTGTGCAAACTCAGGAGGGATTGTCTACCACAGCAAGCGCAAGGACAAGTCATAAGCCTAGAGATCAAATTGTCACAGAAGGACCATCTATCCTCTTGTTAGTAAGCCGATTGGAGGACAGGTTTAAAAATTTTAAAAAAAACTGCAGATGCTGGGAATCTGAGATCAGCACAGAAAATTGTGGAAAACACCACATCTGTGGAAAGAGAAAATGTGACCATTTTGGCCCTCAGACCCTTTATGAGGATTGAGAAAGAAAAAGACAAGTTACTCTCCAGTTGGGGAGAAAGTGGGAGGGGTGCATTAAACAATGGTGATGTCTGTGAGAGGTTAAGACAAAATGGCTTAATGGAGACAAGGAGCAGCAAAATAAGTTTCCAATTCTGTGTCACCTTTGGCTGTGATGGTCGAGGAACCTGCGCAGAAAACTGGAGTTTTAGGAGAAGGAATATAAAAAAGTCACCGAGTCAGCATGATAAAATACAAAAAAAATAGAAAATTCTAAAAACATGAACAGGTTGGGTAGCATCAGCAAAAAGAAAACTAGTTAATGTTTCTGAGGTTTGCTTTGCATCGGATAAGAAAAGCTTCCGTCTGCTGGTAATTGTAGGACGACAACTATGCTACTATAAATTCTCTATCATTTGTATCATTCAAATGTATTTTATGATCATCATCTGATTAAACAAAACCAGCTGAAAATAAAAAAAAACTTCTCTAAAGGTGGTCTTCTTTCATTTGTGTCATTGATGGGAGCAATTGGAAGCCAGAGAAAACACAAATGGAAGTTAATTAACTTCTGTTTCCTGGCAGAGATCAAGTACAGAAGCACACAGCTGTGCATGCAGAGTTCACCAAACAATGAACAGTGATTTTCACAAGGGAGTTCTTGTGTTACTTTTAAAAGCTTCAATTGTGCAGATTCTAAGAGAATGAATATTTGATAACTGCCTCAAAAGTGGTGCCATTCACTTGCCTTAGTTATGAGAAGATAATTGCAGGACTATTCTGAAAGATTCACTGAATGTTTTGTGAGTTGGAAAGAAGGCAAATTGCTTTACAATCATAAAAGCTAATGCAATCCAACAGGAGCATTAAACGTGAAGAAAGTGACCCTTTTCAGAGAAAACTCTTTATACCCATAGCAACTAAAGTGGAATCAGTTAAATTCAGGATTTCAAATTGCTGATTGGAAATTAAATGGTTATTATCTTAATCTTCCTCATTCCTCTAAAATGCTATAATCCTAATCATATAATTACAGTACGGAAACAGGCCATCTCGGCCCCTCTAGTCTGCACCGATGTAAGTGATCTGATCTAGTCCCACCTACCTGCTCCCTGTCCATAATCCTCCAACCCCCTCACATCCATGTACTCATCCAACTTTCTCTTAAATGAAAAAATTGACCCTGCTGCAACCCCCTCTTTCAGAAGGTCATTCCACTCAGCCACCACTTTCTGAATGAAGAAGCCTCCTCTCATGTTACTTCTAAACTTTTTCCCCCTAACCCTTAACTTATGACCCCTTGTTCCAATCTCTCCTACCCTCAAGGGGAAGAGACTATTTACATCTACTCTATCTCTCCCCCTCTTCATTTTAAATACCTTGATCAAATCCCCCCTCAACCTTCTACGCTCCAATGAATAAAGTCCCAGTCTACTCAATCTTTCTCTGTATTCTAGATACTGCAGTTCAGGTAACATTTTAGTAAATCTTCTTTGCACCCTCTCTCCTTTATTGATATCCTTCCTATAATTTGGGGACTAGAACTGCACACAGTCTTCCAAATAAGATAAGCATTGATGAAACTTGAATACAGATAAACTGAATCAGCTCTTGATGTGAACTCAGGGTTTGAGGACCATGACAGAGCACAGACTTCTGTTCCATATTACAAAAATCCTATCAGTGAAGTTGGTACTTCAGCAGTAAGCAAATATGTAATTAGCAAATGAAATTTTTCCAGCGCCTAATACAACATTTCTGTCATGTTGCTGTTAGTCCCTGGCATTCTGGGGAAGTAAGAGAGGTCAACATTAGAAGGCGATTTAGCCATTTGACAGATTTAGTCATTCAACAGTGAAACGTGAAAAGAGAACAAACAACCATGATTTTACTGAATTCAGCCAATGCTATTAGATTTATCTTCTAAACATTAGATCCCAGAGTTGGCAATCGAAATTTTCAGATTTTTGACATTGATAGTTCCCATGAAGGGGAATTGGAACCATCCTCCGTATTTCTTCAGCTTCCACCACCCTCTAAGCAAGACTCTCAAACATTATCTATTACTTGCCACTGTCTCATTGCAAATGTCCATTTGTATAGATTTCACGATATTTCTCTTGAAACTCAATTTTGACTTGCCCAGCCCAAAGCCTCCTGCCAATATTGGAGCAGATTTTAAAAACTCAGGTACATTTATCATTTCTGTCAAATGAAAAGATTATATCACAGCATTAATAAACATTTAAAGATCATTTTTGAAACAGAATTATACAGTTTATTTTATCCATTGTACTGACCCTTTGAAAATGTTACCTACTACCAGCTCTCTCCTTGTGGGTCTGTAAATGTTATCTCTTCAAGAAATTATATACAATTTATTTTAAAAGTTATTATTACTACTACTTCCAACTTACTCCTTATTTTCTTCCCACACCCCCTCCATAAAGGCTCTGTTTCATACTTGTGCATAAAAGATTTTCTCCATTTATAAAATCTCTACAGTCTAAATAATGGCAGGTCACTCATTTGAGTTTTACTGGTACCATGTATCTGTCTCAAAGTCACCAACTAAACTGGCTCTCCCACCAGGCTTGTCTGGTACAGTGGGTGGCTAGTCACCTTTAAGGAAGAAAAACAAGCAGAAAGGGCATCCCTTACATCAAAGCTTGGACTAGCCATTCACTGCAATAGAACTTCTCCTAGTCATCTTGGACCTCACCATGCCACTAGATCTGGGAGGGGATGTCGAGAAGGTGGGTCTGGACCTACATAACCCTTACTCATCTAAATCCATTCACGCACATTCTGTTCCTTTCTGAGGAGTGGGGTATCTTCATATGAATCCTCACCAACTGACTGAAAGGAACCATCATCATCCTATGGGATGGATAGCCAGAAGAAAAAAAATAATCCTCTATCAAATTTTCTAACAAAATAATGCCCAAATGTACTTCACTACTCCTAAACTAAATGTTATGCAAATACTTAGAACTTGTACATCAAAACAAATAATCAACTTACAGCAAGCTATGTTGAGTATGAACATTGGTAAAGAAAATAAGAAACTTCAGATAGATCTAACAAAATAGTCAGAAAGGACTGTGACTTAATATTGGTTCACAATGCAGTCAGCAAAATTATGTGGTGCAATCATAACAAAGGTTTTGAATCACAAAATCCAGAGACCCATTGCTCAAATTTAAGATAGACAGAAGTTGCTTATCAGTAAGTTGCCCATTTGTGTATAAATAATTTGTGCATAAATAATTTGTGCTCTCAGCTCAGCAATCTGCTCAATTTGTAATGAGTCTGTTTGTAACATCGTGCATATTAATATTTTCTATATACTTTGCCAGCTAAAAAGCTTAGAGATATCTTGAGGTTGTGAGAGGGACACATAAATTTTATTAGTAAAATGACAGTTCTACACAGATTATTAATTGCACTGAATATATCAAATCTAAGATATTGATATTTCATGCAGTAGGTGATTTCATAATAATTTGATCTTAAAACCTTTAAGATCAAATTATTATGATCTTAAAGGGTTTAATATAATTATATAAGATGATAATAATATGATGAGTGCAAATAAATTTCACACAGTATATGCACAGCCCAGCCATGAATGTTTAGTAAAAAAACATTTTCACCAGACTGTATAGCAACAGTAAAGGAAGAAACTCAAATGTTTCAAATCAATGATCAAATCAATTAGAATGAGGAAAAGTTGGAGACAAGAGAGGTTGCAGAAAAAATTGAGGGAAAGGGCAGGAAAGAGAAAGTCAAATTAAAATCTGCAAATAGGAATTGGATAATGAACCGTGATAGGGCAACCAAAGGAATAAAAGATCAGTTGCAGAGGAGGTTTATTTGGGAGAACCAGAGTACACAATAAAACCCCTGGTAACTGGAATTCAAACAACTGACAGCCTCAAGCAAAATTGAGGAAAATAAATATTTAAAATTAAAAAAAAATAATAGGTTAAAAAATACGTAAGTTTAAAATTGTAAAAGTAAATGGTCTCTGAAATAACACATAGACCTTTGGAGATTGAAAACTTGGCTGAATGGTTGCACCAATGTCACCAAAACTAAGGAGTTGATTGTTAACTCCAGGAAAGGAAAGCCAGAGGTATACAATCCAGTGATCATTGGGGGATCAGAGGTGGAGAAGGTGAGCACATTTAGATTCTTGGGAGTCACTATCTCAGAGGACCTTTCCTGGCTCAAGTGCCCCAATGGCAACGTGAAGAAAGGAAAACAGCACCTCTACTTCCTCAGGAGTTTGTGGCAATTTGGCATGGCATCAGAAACCCTGGCAAATTTCTACAGATGTGTGGTGGAATGTGTGCTGACTGGCTACATCACTGTCTTGTATGGGAACACGAATACCCCGGAGCATAAAGCTCTTCATAAAGTATTGGACACAGCCCAGGAGATTACAGGAAAAACTGCCATCAGAGAGCAGCAGCAATCATCAAAGACCATCACCAGCACATCCTTTATTCCATTTGTGCATTTTTTTCAACCAGCCCTGGTGGGCAATCATTGTCTGCAAAGTCAAAAAATCAGATTTATTGTCAGAATACATAAATTACATTGCATACAATGAGATAAGTTTTTTTCTTGCAGGCAAGGCAGAGTTTTCACTTATTGGTAGAGCAAAAAACACTCTACTCAAGAAGATATGTGTGCATGTAAATAAAGAAATGTAAACACACTTACTGTGCAATACAGAGAGAAAAATATTATAAAATGCAAAGGAAAGAGTCAAATGATTTGTTCATTTAATTTGGTGTTGAGGGTGTTTGATAGTGGAGAGGCAGCAGATGTTTGTGAATCTGGTGGTGTGAGTCTTGTGACATCTATACCTCTTTCTTGATGGTAGCAAAGAGAACAGACCATGTGCTGGGTTGTGTGGATCCTTGATGATTCCTGCTGCTCTCTGACAGCAGTGTTCCTTGTAAATGTTCTCGATGATGGGGAGGGTTTTCCCTGTGATGTCCTTGCTAGTGACCAGGACCTTTTATAGTGCTTTTCATTCAGGGATATTGGTGTTCCCATACCAGACTGTGATGTGGCCGGTCCGCATACTTTCCACTTTTTATTTCTTTGGCTTGGCTTCGTTGTCGAAGATTTATGGAGGGGTAATGTCCACGTCAGCTGCAGGCTCGTTTGTGCTGACAAGTCCGATGTGGGACAGGCAGTTGCAAGGGAAAATTGGTTGGTTGGGGTTGGGTGTTGGGTTTTTCCTCCTTTGCCTTTTGTCAGTGAGGTGGGCTCTGCGGTCTTCTTCAAAGGAGGTTGCTGTCCGCTGAACTGAGAGGTGCCAAGATACACAGTTTGAGGCGATATCAGCCCACTGGCGGTGGTCAATGTGGCAGGCACCAAGAGATTTCTTTAGGCAGTCCTTGTACCTCTTCTTTGGTGCACCTCTGTCACGGTGGCCAGTGGAGAGCTCGCCATATAACACGATCTTGGGAAGGCGATGGTCCTCCATTCTGGAGACGTGACCTACCCAGCGCAGTTGGATCTTCAGCAGCGTGGATTCGATGCTGTCGGCCTCTGCAATCTCGAGTACTTCGATGTTAGGGATGAAGTCGCTCCAATGAATGTTGAGGATGGAGCGGAGACAACGCTGGTGGAAGCGTTCTAGGAGCCGCAGGTGATGCCGGTAGAGGACCCATGATTCGGAGCCGAACAGGAGTGTGGGTATGACAATGGCTCTGTATACGCTAATCTTTGTGAGGTTTATCAGTTGGTTGTTTTTCCATACTCTTTTGTGTAGTCTTCCAAAGGCGCTATTTCCACTACACATCTGTAGAAATTTGCCAGGGTTTCCAATGTCATATGAAACCTCTGCAAACTCCTGGGGAAAGTAGAGGCGCTGATGTATTTTCTTCACAATGCCATTAGTGTGTTGGGTCCAGGAAAGATCCTCCAAAGTACTAACTCCAAAGAACTTAAATTTGCTCATCCTCTCTACCTTTCATTGCACAATGATCACTGGATCATACACCTTGGTTATTACTTCCAAAAATCAATAATCACTCCTTGGATTTGGTGACATTGAGTGTGAGGCTGTTGTTGGTGCACCATTCAGCCACATTTTCTATCTCCCTCCAGTATGCTGACTCTTTGGCCGTTTTTATATAACCCACTACCATGGTAACATCAGCAAATTTGTAAATGGTGTTGTTATTGTACCAAGCCACACTGTCATAGGTATATAACAAGTAAAGCAGGAGGATAAAAATGTAGCTCTGTAGTGCTCCAGTACTGAGGGAGATTGTGGAGGAGATGTTCTTACCACTCCTCACTGATTGTGGTCTGGAGGTGAGGAAATCCAGGATCTAATTACACAATGTGGTGCCCAGGTCTTGGAGTTTGCTGATCAATATTGAGGGGATGATGGTGTTGAATGCCGAACTATGGCCAATTAAAAAGCATCCTGATGTATGCATCTTTTGTGGTCCAGGTTTTCCAGGGTATTGCATAGGCCAGTGAGATGGCATACGCTGTAGACTATGGAAGGAGAATTGTCACATGTCTATGTCATTACTCAGGCAGGAGCTGATATGCTTCAACACCTGCCTCTCAAAACATTTCATCACTATGGATGTGAGTGTCACAGTTCAGTAGTCATTTCAGCAGTTTATCCCATTATTCTTGGGGACAGGTATGATTGAGGCCTGTTTAAAACAAGTGGATAACATGGCCTGCCAGAGTGAGATATTGAAGTTACCCATGGAAGTTGGTCAGCACAGGTTTTCCATACTTAGCCAGGTACTCCAGCCGGAATGGATGCTTCCTTGGATTCACTGTCAAAAAGGCAGACCACGTGTTATCCATGGATATGGACAGGAAAGGATTATTAGGGGACATCGGGTACACAACGGTGGTTCTTCCTTTTTTCTTTTACAATAGTTTTATTGGTTTCATCAAGTAAATGTTGCATAGATACATGATAATAATGTATTGACAATTACATAAAATAATAAAAATGATGTTGAGACCTAATTACATTGAGAAAAAGTTTAAAAACGACACTATACTAATGATCAACCCCCTTCCTTCAGAGGCTACTGACTAAACATAAACAGTTTACTATCTGATAATAAAATGAAGGTAATCCATAGGGTCAAAAAAAAAGTTAACTAATGGTACATATTTTGAAAAAAATTAAGAAAAGAATCCCATAAGGAGTGCATTGTCTCATTTTTTTCCCCCAAAAGTCAGACATGCCATCATATCGGTCAACCACTCAGTATGAGTGGGAGGAACAGCATTTTTCCATCTCATTATTATGGGCCTTCTAGCGATGAAGAAAGCAAAGGAAACTATATGGGATTATGCAGCAGGCAACATCAAACCCACTTATTAAGGTTAGGCCCACTTATTCCAAGAAGAGCAAGAGAATGATTTGGAGTCAAAGTAATATTAAGAACTAAACTAAACTAACTAACTATCTTCTATTGACAACACTTACCAGGTTCCAGAATTTCCTAATTTCAAAAGGTGTCATCTTCAAGGAAACATGGGGACAATATTCTGAATTACTATCTTATTAATCAAATAAACTAAACTTTGTAGATGCATCTTTATGTAGCTTTAATTCATTGATAAAGCAGATAAACATTTTGGATATCTTCGCACTAAGATTTTCATCACGAAGGATAAAAAAAAGCATTTGGCTAAATTTAAAGATATAAAGATATTCAACTTTAAAGAGATATACAGGAAGAAATAAGTTGAAGGAAGACGAATTCAAAGAAAATTAGCTTGAGCTCACGTCTCCTTCATAGTTCATTGAAGAATAAGATGCAAGTTTTTAGTCTGCACAGATATTACAATATATCATGTCATTATCACTATTGTAACACTACAAACAATAATTTTCTTAAAGGTTAAAAAATGACATTTAAGTATTATATATTTGGTGGATAATTGTTCAAAGGAAGCAAGATTTTGGTTAATAAAGAAATCTAAAAAGGATTGGATACCTCAATTTGACCATTGATGGTAACCACTAGCTTGAACCAAAGGTAAAAACAGGAATTACCTAAAATAGGACTAATTAATAAGAATCTATGGCACCCAAAATATTTCCTGAATTGAAACCAAATTCTAAATGTATGTCTGACAACAAAATTATCAGTTAATTTGGAAGCTGAAAAAGGTAATAGTGTTCCAAGTTTCAAAAGAAGAGAATACTCTTTAGTAGATTTATTTCCTAAATCCATCTTAATGTTCCTAGATATTTCTTATGATGAATTCCTTATGCAAGTTTGCAGATGACACCACAGTGGTTGACCTGATCTCAGCAGATGATGAGATGGCCTATAAGGTTGAGGTTCAGCACCTGGCCGCATGGTGTGCCGACAACAGCTTGGCACTTAACACCCAGAAGACCAAAGAGATTGTTGTGCACTTCAGGCATGCTGGAAGCCACACTTATGTCCCTATTTACATCAATGGAGTTGTGGTGGAATGTGTATCAAACTTCAAATTTCTTGATGTCCACATTTCCGATGATTTCATCTGGTCTCTGAACCCCTCCATCTTGATCAAAAAGGCACAACAGTGACTTTATTTTCTGTGGAGCATGAAGAAAGTACACTTCTGTCCTAGAATATTGATGGATTTTTGTCGCTGTACCATTGAGAGCAAACTTACCTATGGCACTTCAATGTGGTATGCAAATTGTCTTGTATCAGACTGAAAAGCACTTCGTGGATAGTGAAAAATTCCCAATGGATTATCAGCATCCAGTTGCCCACCATTGAGATATCAATCATGAACACTGTCTGGGCAGGATGAAGAGCATTATCAAGGATGCATCAGACTCAACTATGGAGTTTTTACTTTTCACCCATCTGGAAGGTGCTACAGGAGCCTTCACTCTCGAACCAGTTTCAAGAAGAATGTTTTTTCCCCGAGGCTGTGACCCTGCTGAACCTTATATCACAGCACTGAGTGGTACTGCACTCACATTGTATATTTATATTTTATTTCTTGCTGTATGTTCTTGCTTTTATTTACATGTAGTTATTTGTATATAGCACTATTTTTTTCACCTGGTTGGATGCTAATTTGTATTTCATTGGCTTCGTATTTTACTTTGCTAAATGATAATAAAGTAGAATCTAATCTAATTGATGTGCTCTTTCAATTACTCCAAAGCCATAGACTGAGGAACGATAGGCTTTATTCCACTTTAGAATTGTAGCTGCCTGATTCCAAGTGCTCGACTGAGGACAGGGAGAGGGAGATCGACCTTTATTCCAGAGTCACAAGGGGAGGAGTTACCAGGGAGTGAGTTACCAGAGGGGGAAAGGGCCAGCTACCTATTGAGAGTCACATGTACACATATTTGTATCACCACATTTACCCCCTTTTAAAACAAAACCCCACCGGGTTAAAAGTCATAGAAGCTCAGCCAGTCAGGTGGTCTCTTCAGCCTCTGTGACCGGTGCAGTTCCCCCAGTGGTACAATGGACAGCTCCATTGCCAGTTTTGTACCTTGAGGCTGGGGAGGGAGGGCTGGCACATTGGGAGGTGATCTTGGCTGTATGTGAGGGCAGTAGCTGGAGCAGGATCTGGAGTGTATGGAGTGTTGGGTGGGGGTGGGTCGCTGACCTGCACTAAGTTCCTGACAGGGGGAGTATGGGTGTAGGTCGGACCCGGGTTAAAGGGGGAGGGGAGGTCGTGTGGGTCTCTTGCATGTACCAGTTTCCAGATAGGGACCATGTCATCATGACCATCTGGGTACAGCATGTAGGCATACTGAGGGTTGGCGAGTAGGAGTTGCGCCTCTTCGACCTCTTGCATATTTCTACAGCAGGATGAGATGAAAGCCAGGGTGTTAGTGTGGTTCTGGTCACTGACTTCCTGGGGAAGGAAAACATGTGTTCATGTGGGTTTAAGTTGGTAGCGGTGCATAGCAGAGATCAAATGGCATGGAGTGCTTCTGGCAGGACTTTCTGCCAATGGGACATGGCCAGGCCCTTGGATTTGAGAGCCAGGAAGACAGCTTTCCAAACTGACATTTTCTCTCTACCTGGCCATTCCCCCAGGTCGTTCTACTAGTGGCAATACCTTTAGCCAACAGGTACTGCTGTAGTTCGTCACTAATAAAAGAGGACACCCGATCACTGTGGATGTAATTTGGGTACCCGAAGAGGGTAAGTATGCTGCGAAGCATGGCTAAAGAGAACCTGGAGTACTCATCGATAACATTCAGGAAATATATGCTACTCTTGAATGAGGGCAGGGGCCCCTTGAAATCAATACTGAGTCGTTCAAAGGGGAGTGTGGTCTTTATGAGATGCGACTTGTCAGGCTGGAAGAACTGTGGTTTGCACTCCGCGCAGACCCGACAGTGTCTAGTCAATGACCTGACATCCTCAATGGAGTAAGAAAGGTTCTGTGCTTTCACGAAGTGGTACAATCTTGTGACTCTGGGGTGGTAAAGGTCGTTATGGAGGGACTGGATGTGGCTGAGATGTGTGCTGGCACAGGTTTCCTGGGATAGAGCATCTGGGTGGGGGGGGGGGGGTCATTGAGCTTGCCCTGCTGGTATAGGATGTCATAGTTGTTGGTGGAGAGCTCAATTCTCCACCTCAGGATTTTGTCATTTTTGATCTTACCACACAATTTGGGATTGAACATGAAAGCAATGGCTCGTTGGTCTGTTAACAGGATATATCTCTTCCCACCCAAGTAATGATGCCAGTGATGTACCTTATCAACAATAGCCTGTGCCTCCTCTTCAATGGAAGAATGACGTGTCTCAGGACCTGTGAAAGGTACAGGAAAAAAATGCTACTGGCTTGCCTGCCTGGTTGAGAATGGCGACCAACGCAAAGTCAGAGGCATCGCTCTCCACCTGGTATGGGATGGATTCTTCCATGGCATGCATCATGGATTTGGCAATTTCTCCCTTGATCTGGGTGAAGGCTGCCCATATTTCTGTTGATAAGGGGAAGGTTGTGGATTTTACCAGGGGGTAGGCTTTATCGGCATAATTGGGCAACCATTGGGTGTAATAGGAGACGAACTCTAGGCATAATTTTAGTGCCTTGAAGTTGGGCAGGATCAGGAGTTCCATAAGGGGATGCATGTGGTCAGGGATGGGGGTGATGACACCATGTGCCATGACGCATTCGAGGAGGGCCAGGCAACTTGTGCTGAACACACATTTATCCTTGTTGAAGGTCAAATTGAAGGGCTTGGCAGTGTGGAGCAATTTTGAAAACTTCACGTTGTGGTCCTGCTGGTCATGGCCTCAGATGGTGACATTATCTAGATAGGGGAGCATGGCTTTCAGTTTGTGCTTGTCCACCATCTGATCCACTTCTCTCTGAAATAAAGAGACACCATTGGTGACTCTAAAGGTTACCTGGAGGAAGTGATAGAGTTTGCCATCCACTTCGATGTGGCATTCTGGCGGTCTCCTAGG
This sequence comes from Narcine bancroftii, assembly GCF_036971445.1. Classification (NCBI taxonomy): domain Eukaryota; kingdom Metazoa; phylum Chordata; class Chondrichthyes; order Torpediniformes; family Narcinidae; genus Narcine; species Narcine bancroftii. The sequence continues at coordinate 92,514,317 of NC_091469.1, forward strand.
TGAAGGGGAAGTTGGTAGTATGCCGTCTTTAGGTCAGTGGTGGAGAACATCCTATACTGGGCAATCTTATTGACCATGTCAGTGGTCCGAGTAAGGGGGTATGCATCCAGCTGCATGAAGTGGTTGATAGTTTGGCTGAGGTCGATCACCATTCCTGGTTTACTTCTCCCCCTGCCCACCATGACTTGGGCTCTCCATGAGGTAGACCTGTGCACTATGAACCCCCCCTCACCAGGAGCCGCTGCACCTCGGACTTTATGAATACCCTGTTCTCAGTGCTGTAGCATCTGCTCTTAGTGGCTATGGACTTACACTCCAGGATCAGGTTCTTAAACAATGATGGTGGGGGGTATACGGAGGGTAGAGAGACCACAGGCAGGGGCTGATAGTTGTATATAGTGATGAGTGGTTAGGGCCCCACAAACATCATTGTGACACTCCTGAACTGGTTCTGGAAGTCCAGCCCTAGGAGGATCAGTGCACAGAGTTGAGGCATTACGAGTAAATGGAAATTGTCATAACATTCACCCCTTACCGTTATTGACGCAATACAATACCTGCGGATCTCGGCAGATTTCTCCTTTGCGGCCATTGATATTGTGCTGCTCATTGGTCTGGTTGGGAGAGTGAGCTTGTGAGCAATGTCTGGGTGGATGAAGCTTTCAGTGCTTCCACTGTCAAACAGGCAGTTACTTCGGTTCCCATTTACCTCAATTTCCATCATCGAGTTGGTGATTGGGTGAAGGCTGCCTTGATCTAAGATGATAGACACCAGTTCCAGGTTACTGACACTGTCAGAGGGGGAGCTAGTTTGGTAAGATGGCAGCCCCCATGTTGGCCATGTGCTTGCACCACAAGAGTTGATAAAAATGGTGGAAGTGGAGATGGGTAAGATAGCGAACCCCGGGTCAAATCATTCAAGGGTGGAAGTGACGTTGCTGCTCCGGGAAGAAGTGGATTTGATGGCTGACTCCCCAGGGTGTCCTTTCTTCCTGCATGCTGAACAGGTGGCTTCTCTCGCTGGGCAGCTTTGCCAGGGGTGCTTCTGCAGTGGTGGTGGTGGTTGGGTCGGGGGCTCCCTGTACGGAGGCAGTCTGTGATATCATGTCACAAAATGCCTGCACGTAGGTGGCTCGTAGTCGGCAGAGATGGATTCAGCATTGCAGTTGGCTGAATCAGAGACTTAGCGAGCTGGAGGGCTCTCTGCAATGGCAGCCTGTCTTCCTCTAGCCATCACTGGCAGATGTTGGACTTCACCCCAGCCACGCATGATCTGTAGAGGTTGCAGAGCTCGGTCATGGCAGCAGGGTAAGTTGTGCAGCCCCTGATCTCCAAGTACAGAGGGCGGCTGACCTCCGTTCGCAGTTGCTCGAGTTTCTTTTTGTCAGAATCCACGAGGTCCTCAGAAGTCTGTGAAGTACAGCTCTGGGGCTCCAAGCTTCTGTGGGTTAAGTGATAGCTTGTCGGATCACAGCAGTTTATCCATCCCATATAGAAGATTTAAAGTGTAATAAATTGATAGCCTCTATCAATGACCCCAAAGCCATAGAGTGAGGAACGATAGGCTTTATTACACTTTAGACTTGTAGGTGGTCCGATCCAAGTGCTCGACTGAGGACAAGGAGAAGGAGTTCAGCCTTTATTCCAAAGTCATAAGGGGAGGAGTTACCAAGCAGTGAGTCACTAGAGGGGGATGGGCCAGGTACCCATTGACAGCCGCATATACACATTTTTGTATCACCACACTAATCTAATCTAATGAATACAAAAAATAAAATATCTAATATTGGCTCCCCAGTAATAAAACCAAAATTTGGGTTATTTCTAACCTCCATTCTGGTTCAGTGAATCAAAAAAGGATTTTGAACAGAAACATGTACAGCTTGAAAAATATGTTATTATGTAGGATATTCATCTGAGGTGCCTGCAAGCTCACACCAAGACACAAGAGCAACTTGTCCGTGAACTACTCTTTGCAGACGATGGCGCTTTAGTTGCCCATTTAGAGCCAGCTCTCCAGCCCATGACGTCCTGTTTTGTGGAAACTCCCAAAATGTTTGGCCTGGAAATCAGCCTGAATAAGTCAGTCCTCCATCAGACAGCTCCCCAACATGACCACCAGCCCCCCCACATCTCCATCGGGCACACTGAACTCAAAACGATCAACCAGTTTACCTACCTCGGCTGCACCATTTCATCTGATGCAAGGATTGACAAAGAGATAGACAATAGACTCGACAAGGCAAATAGCACCTTTGGAAGACTACACAAAAGAGTATGGAAAAACAACAACCTGAAGAAACACACAAAGATCAGCATGTACAGAGTTGTCATACCCATGCTTCTGTTCGGCTCCGAATCATGGGTCCTCTACCAGCATCATCTATGGCTCCTAGAATGCTTCCATCAGCGCTGTCTCTGCTCCATCCTCAACATTCATTGGAATGATTTCATCACCAACATTGAAGTACTCAAGCTGGCAAAGTCCGCAAGCATTGAATCCATGCTGCTGAAGACCCAACTGCGCTGGATGGGTCACATCTCCAGAATGGAGGACCGTCGCCTTCCCAAGATCGTGTTCTATGGCAAGCTCTCCACTGGCCACCGAGACAGAGGTGCACCAAAGAAGAGGTACAAGGACTGCTTAAAGAAATCTCTTGGTGCCTGCCACATTGACCACCGCCAGTGGGCTGATATCACCTCAAACCGTGCATCTTGGCACCTCACAGTTTGGCAGGCAGCAACCTCCTTTGAAGAAGACCACAGAGCCCACCTCACTGACAAAAGTCAAAGGAGGAAAAACCCAACACCCAACCCCAACCAACCAATTTTCCCTTGCAACCGCTGCAACCGTGCCTGCCTGTCCCGCATCGGACGAGTCACCAACGAGCCTGCAGCAGACGTGGACATACCCCTCGATAAATCTTCGTCTGTGAAGCCAAGCCAAAGAATGTTGATGTGCACATTTTATAATTAAAAAAAATTTTCACACTAAGAACCATATTGACCAAAATACACATACACATTTCCATCTTGAATATACAGTGTCATTTTATCCCCTTTTCCCCCTCCCTTCCCTCCCTCCTTCACTCCCCCCTCCCCACCCACTCAAAGTTCAACCTATATGATATATTAAACCCATTAAACTATGTCATCACACAATAAAAGTAAGCAAGAAATTTGTGTCATCTACTTTTACATACTGGGTCAGTTCATTTTGTCTTCTCCTTCTGTCATTTTAGGTGGTGGAGGTCCGCGGTAGGACTTCTCTGTTGTGTTCCATGTACGGTTCCCAAATTTGTTCAAATACTGTGATGTTATTTCTTAAACTATATGTTATTTTTTTTCCAATGGAATACATTTATTCATTTCTATGTACCATTGCTTTACTCTCAGGCTATCTTCTGATTTCTAGGTTGACATTATACATTTTTTTGCTTCAGCTAAGGCTATCATAATAAATCTTTTTTGTGCTCCATCCAAATCGAGGCCAAGCTCTTTACTTCTTATATTACTTAGAAGAAAGAACTCTGGATTTTTTGGTATGTTGCTTTTTGTGATTTTATTTAATACCTGATTTAGATCTTCCCAAAACCTTTCCACTTTCTCACATGCCCAAATTGCATGTACTGTTGTTCCTGTTTCCTTCTTACACCAAAAACTGATACTGAATTAAAGTGTAATCTGATACTGTTGGGTCCCATTTATTTAACCTTTGGGGCATGGTGTATAGCCTGTGTAACCGATTATATTGTATCATGCGTAACCTCGTGTTTATTGTATTTCTCATAGTTCCGGAGCATAGCTTTTCCCATGTTTCATTCTTTATCTTTATGTTTGGATCTTTTTCCCACTTTTGTTTGGATTTACAGCTTATTTCATCGTTCTCTTTCTCTTGCAGTTTGATGTACAAGATGACTTAGAACATTGGAAAGATTTACCACTAACACTGATAGGAAAGGTAAATTAGATTAAAATGAATATCTTTCCAAGGATACAATACCTATTTCAATTGTTACCAATTCACCTAACAGAGAAATTCTTCAAGGAGCTAAAGAAAATAATAAGGAAATTCTTATCGAAAGGGGGGAAAACGAGGATAGTGCTGGATAAATTAACAGAATGGTACAAACAAGGGGGCTTACAGCTACCAAACTTTAAGAATTATTATAGAGCAGCACAATTAAGATACCTATCAGATTTTTATCAAACAAGGGAAAAACCAGATTGGACCAGATTAGAGCTAGATAAAATTGGGGAGAATGTACCCGAACATATACTATATAAGAGGGATGAAAAGCTGGTGCAACATAGGAATTCACCCGTACTGCACCATCTGCTCAACATTTGGAAGATTCACGTAGAAAGGAAAAAAAACAAATGATCAACTACCAAAATTAATATTGACGCAAAATCAACTAATCCCTTTCACAATAGATAACCTTTCCTTTAGAGAATGGGAGAGAAAAGGGATCAAAAGAATAGAAAATTGTTTTTCGGGAAATAAATTATTATCTTTTGAACAAATGAAGTACAAATATGGTATAACTTACGGTACAATGTTTGCATACCACCAACTGAAAACCTACTTGAAGGAAAAATTGGGAAGCAGGTTGAGGTTACCAGAAGGAAGCAGTTTTGAATATGTGATTACAGGCACAATGATAATTAAAAGATTTATAACAAACATGTACATCAAATTGATGTGTACAATTAATGTAATCGAAAAAGGGACCACTGTGTCAATGACTTCTTGGCATGATTCATTAAAGTAAGTAAGTTTTCTTCAAGCAAATTATTAACTCTCTTAGTAATGATAATACCTAGATAGTTAAATTAATATTTAACTTCCTTTTTCTTGTGGTCAAATCGGGTGTAGAAGGCATTGAGTTGATCTGGGAGTGAAGCTTTACGCTTTGCTACTGCACCCGATTTGGTTTTGTTATGACATTCAGGCTCTGCCATATTTGTTCATATCCTTCATTGTTTCCATTTTTGTCTGGAAATTTCATTTCACCCAGGAGATGGCTTTCTGTAGGTCATCAACAGGCTTCTTGCAGCCTAATGGCACCACTTGAAACCCAGCAACCACTGAGAGACCATTGCATCATTTTTAATGGAAACAATGGCAACACAGCAATAAGATGGCAATAATGTGAAGCCAGCTTTTTCTTTTTAAATTGAAACTGTGCTTAAAGTGCAAATGCAAATTAACCTGAAATTGGAACACTGAAATGCAAGGCTATCTCAAGGAGTGACTCCAATTCTATTTAGAACTCAGTTTAGAGATTAATACTGCAATGGATTCCATAAATTTATAAGCACTGATACTGACCTTGTCAGGGAAATGTGCTTTGAATTTGTTGTACATGCCATCATGGTTTTTGAGTGACTGCATATCGCTAAATATTGTGTTTTAAACCTTTTAAGGTTCCAGTATTTCTGACCATTGACATTAGCAATTCACAATTAAATTTATAATTGAATAAAGTCATTGCACTACAGCATGAATTCAGCAGCCAAATTATGGTCAATTTCAATGAAGCTATGAAATAATTAGTCAATTAAAGTGGAAACTAAAATGAAAAAAGTCAGAACTCAGCCAATTTTATGAGATTTCACTTTGGCATATTAAGTAATATGCTAGTTGTGGATGGTTGAACTGTTTAAATCCTTGTGCAGGTAATTCATGTTTGTGTAAAAGCACAGAATGAAGTTTAGTTCACTGATGAAATGAGTGGCAAACAGCCAGATTAGGATGCAAAACAGGAAAATGATTAATGAGTGTTTGGGCTGAAATTGCAGGTACAGTGCTGTGTGCGCATTTTTGAAACGTGAACCCAAAGGCTCCTTGGTGTCCCGATAGCAAATTGTTTTCTGATTTAAACACAGGACATGTAAGACATTTCAAACCTTCCACATCCTCTGGAAATGGATAAGCCATAAACCTCAAAATTAATGCTTGGAGTTATTGGGGTGGGAAGGGGCAGGGGGAGTGGAGTTTGACAAGAGTAGACCATCCATCCATTGAGGACTCCTCTGGACATATTTATTCTGCCCAAGCTGCACAATTAATTGAAACCTAATTGCAACATGAGATCTTTAGTCACCTCATCTTCTACGTAATAGCATTATCTAAAGATCATAAGATGAAGTGAACAAATGTACTTATCGACTGCATTATTGGTCAAAACCCATGAGTTGAAAAGGCAAAAAGCTTAGAACTTAGCAACATTACTGTGGTCAACAAGAGTGAGAAGTAACAATTTCAAAGCATTTGGTTTCTATGGGGTTGAAAGTTATCTTCCATGGGTCTGCGAAGGAAAGAGATGAATTGGAGGCAGCATTCTAGGGTTTGATTTCATTGGCACAGGTGAAGACAGGTATATTCTGAGTAACTATGGACACTGCACATGCTGGAAGGTGAGAACATTTTACAGAAATTACATGGGCACAGAATAACCTCATCAGCCGGGCCGCAGGAAGCTTATCACACTGGGAGTCTTTGATACAATGTGTTAAGAAAACAGAATCAATCAGAGCTTTCAACAGAGAAGGAATAATGTGTATAGCTTTGAGGAAAGAACTCTATATTGCATCCTTCTTAAAGTTCTGGCATCAATCTGATCAATTTCTAGAACATAGTCCCCATCTTCCCTTCGTCATTAAAAAGGTTCTCTGGGAAACAATTCATCTGTCAATACTTTTGGAGATTGGGCCAGTGCTTTACAATGTGAAATCATACAATTGTTATGATATATACAGAAGTCATTTGGCCCATTTAGTCTATGCTAGCCTCTTGTAAGGCATCACACCTGTCTCATTTCCTAGATCTTTATTTCCCACATTCTCTCTCATACCTGTCTATTTCCCTGTGAAAGTACTGATTGATTCTGTTTCTGAAAACCTTTCAGACCATCACTTCCAGATCCAAATTATTCTCTATGGGACCAAGTTTTTCCTCACCTCACCCTGAGTCATTTGTCCAAAGTTTTAAATCTGTGACCCTTGCTCCTTGAATCATCTACTAATGGGAACTGCCTCTCTCTATCCTTTCAAAATATTCTATCCCCATTGTATTCTAAAGTCTAATGGATGCTAAACACTAAGAATTGGAAATGGAGTGTACCAGACTCAATTACAAACTTGTGTTTTATCATCAATCATTTTTCTCAGTGGCATTTCAAAGTTCTTCAGCGACTAACACTTATTCTGTTTTATTATACTGATATACCGTACATTTTCTCCAACAGTAAAGTCACCAGTTGAATAACAAGCATGCAAGAATAAGGAGCAGATGAATTGGATCAAATATTTTCAAAACAAGTTGGAAATCTACATAAAACGACTAATCAAGAATCTGGATTACTAATCATGAGAAGGAAATCTTGTGAAACCAAAAACTTTAAAAGGAGATTGAATTTATTTTTAAAAATAATTTCTCAAGAACTGACTTCAGTGCAATAAAACTTGCTTAGAATATTAAATTAATAACTGTTTTACATAAGCTTGATTGTTTTAATATCTTCTAGATAACAGTACTCATTAAAGTCTTTTGTCATTCCATTATTCACAATAGGATATTTTAAAAGACCATCAATAACTCCAAAAGACTGAAGTTGAACAAACCGATAGGTTTTTATTACCTTTAGAACAAAACCACATCCATGCTGCACTGGGCAGGGAGCTGTGGAACATTCTGGAGCCTGTGGGAGGAGGCTGAGACACAGTCAGCCAATGGGTGTGCCCAAACAGACAAATATATAAATACAGTGGTTTACCATTCTTTGGCTTGGCTTCGCGGACGAAGATTTATGGAGGGGGTAAAAAGTCCACGTCAGCTGCAGGCTCGTTTGTGGCTGACCAGTCCGATGCGGGACAGGCAGACACGATTGCAGCGGTTGCAAGGGAAAATTGGTTGGTTGGGGTTGGGTGTTGGGTTTTTCCTCCTTTGCCTTTTGTCAGTGAGGTGGGCTCTGCGGTCTTCTTCAAAGGAGGCTGCTGCCCGCCAAACTGTGAGGCGCCAAGATGCACGGTTTGAGGCGTTATCAGCCCACTGGCGGTGGTCAATGTGGCAGGCACCAAGAGATTTCTTTAGGCAGTCCTTGTACCTTTTCTTTGGTGCACCTCTGTCACGGTGGCCAGTGGAGAGCTCGCCATATAATACGATCTTGGGAAGGCGATGGTCCTCCATTCTGGAGACGTGACCCATCCAGCGCAGCTGGATCTTCAGCAGCGTGGACTCGATGCTGTCGACCTCTGCCATCTCGAGTACCTCGACGTTAGGGGTGTGAGCGCTCCAATGGATGTTGAGGATGGAGCGGAGACAACGCTGGTGGAAGCGTTCTAGGAGCCGTAGGTGGTGCCGGTAGAGGACCCATGATTCGGAGCCGAACAGGAGTGTGGGTATGACAACGGCTCTGTATACGCTTATCTTTGTGAGGTTTTTCAGTTGGTTGTTTTTCCAGACTCTTTTGTGTAGTCTTCCAAAGGCGCTATTTGCCTTGGCGAGTCTGTTGTCTATCTCATTGTCGATCCTTGCATCTGATGAAATGGTGCAGCCGAGATAGGTAAACTGGTTGACCGTTTTGAGTTTTGTGTGCCCGATGGAGATGTGGGGGGGCTGGTAGTCATGGTGGGGAGCTGGCTGATGGAGGACCTCAGTTTTCTTCAGGCTGACTTCCAGGCCAAACATTTTGGCAGTTTCCGCAAAGCAGGACGTCAAGCGCTGAAGAGCTGGCTCTGAATGGGCAACTAAAGCGGCATCATCTGCAAAGAGTAGTTCACGGACAAGTTTCTCTTGTGTCTTGGTGTGAGCTTGCAGGCGCCTCAGATTGAAGAGACTGCCATCCGTGCGGTACCGGATGTAAACAGCGTCTTCATTGTTGGGGTACCATAACTATTAGATAACTACATGCAACAGAGGAAAATGGAGGGCTATGTCCACCCACACCGTTGGATGAAGAGTATGTACTGTGTTCTCTGTTCTATGTCCTTTGAGACTAGATTTTCCTGCTTATTGTGTTGGCATACAGTGATGATGTGTTGAACCTTGCTTAATGATCTTTTTTTTCTCTCTTTAATAAAGACCATTTATTATCACAGTATAGGTCTACAGGTGCTGGTAGATTTCCACAAAAATATTATGTTAATCACAATTGCACTCATACCCACCTAACCCTTTCATGCAAGGAAGGCCAGTGATCGAAGCTGTTCTAACCCAACTTTCTGAAAACTATCATATCCCAACATATTCTCAAACATGGAAATTTTATATTTATGACCTTTTCTATTAACTCAGGAACTCGTCAGGTTTGGTTCAACTAACTGATGGAGTCAAGTTTTCTATGGGGAATACTTAACCAGCAAAAAGTGTTGACCTGGCTTTACCCAGTGATCTTAAAAAATTGGCCCAAAAAATGAGCAAGATTTTTGTTCAAAATCAGGAGAATGTCTCTGAATCTATTTATTTATTTTAAAATTTAGGCATACAGCACCATAACAGGCCATTTCATCCCACATGCTGTGCCATCCAATTACACCCAATTAACCTGTAACCCCGGGTACATTTCAAATGGTGGGAGGAAACCAGAAGCGCCAAGAAAAACCCACGCAGATTTGCCAACTCCTTGCACATTGGCCTGCCATTATTTTTGTTTTTCTTGAACAGTAGTCCCCTGAGTCCTGCAAAGTTGCAGTCTGCACATCCTCAACTGAAAGACAAGGCCCCACCACTCAAATAACTCTTATCATTCAGCAAAGTTCACCCTAATAATTCTCTAGCCTGGGAAAATGATGATGACTCTTTTTACCTGTTACGGAAACTATTTAAGAAGATTCTGGATGAACATCAGAATCAGAATCAAGATTTATTGTTATGGTCAAGTCATGAAATTCAGAGTTTTGAGGCAACATAATAATGAAAACATAGATATTAAAACCATCTTACAATATTATTGTAGAAAGTAAAATAAAATAAAATAATAATAACAATAACAGTTCACAAAAAGTAAGTGCCTTTGGTTTATTGATTATTGAGGGATCTGAAGGCAGCTGGGAAGAAGCTGTCCTTGTGCTGCTCAGTGCTCATCTTTAAGCTCCTGTACCTTTTCCCAGATGGTAACTGTTATATAGTCAGGATAATGTGAACTATTTTGTAACCATGTAAGAATATACCCTTCTCACTGTAGTGCACCACTGTGAGGTGTGTGTGTGTGTGTGTGTGTGTGTGTGTGTGTGTGTGTGTGTGTGTGTGTGTGTGTGTGTGTGTGTGTGTGTGTGTGTGTGTGTGTGTGTGTGTGTGTGTGTGTGAGAAGAGTTTTCTGAGATGGTGGAAGGCATCAGTAAGTAAAATCTGTTTTGTTATTTGAATCTTGCATCTCTAAGTAATTTAAGAAGCCTCCTTAATATCACATTGACAAAACTCGGCAGCGGTGTAAGAGAACAAGAATAAAGCCATACAATTGATTGTAAGTCACTGAAATACAAAAGGGAAGAAGAAAAAAACATGACTGAAAAAAGTGGCTGGAGCAACAGTAGTTCACCCAGTAATGGACTGGGAGGCTGAAATAATTTAAAAAAGTTTCAGCAGAAGTTCAATTTAGCATTCAAGAGCTATTTTAAAAATGGAACAGCAAAGGAGAAGGTCAGTTATATACTTCTCTGGACAGGAGAGCGAGTCCTTGACTTATTTAATAGCTGGGAGCTTATAGAAATGTTGAAAAATGATCCAAAGCAGATATTTGCAAAGTTGGCTTCTCACCTTAAAGCCAGGTCTAATCATAGAATTAAATGCTATGAATTTCAAGGCTTAATGGAAGAGACTGATGAAACTGTTGATACTTCCTCACTAGACTAAAAATTGTTGCTGAAAAATGCAGATTTAACGATAGAGAGGAAAAATTAGTTGATCCACTAATATGGGGGACTGCCCATCCTGAAGTGCAAAAGTCTCTTATAGTGAAGGACAATTTGAAGCTGGCAAAGCTATAGACACAGCCAGAGCCTTCAAAGCCACGAAGATGCAAATGAAATCCCTATCTATACAGACCCACCCACAGCAAAGAGAAGGTAGGGTTGATGCAATAAAGAAAACAATCAGAAAAGTGCAAACCCTCAAGACCTGCAGGAAGTGCGGCAGACAACACCCTTCAATGACTGAAATAAATGCCCCACATTCGGTTCTGAATGTAGAGCCTGTGATAAAGCAAACCACTGGGTGAATATTTGCAAGTCTGGTATGAAGGAAACCATAATATCAGTGAAGAAAAAAGACAAGAAGATCCACCACATGAAAGGAAACAACAATGAGGACTCTGATACCCAGATACTGGACATAGAATCCATACATCTTAACGAGATATCGAGTGAGTTGAAAGAAGGAAGTGAGGTTCACACAAGGATCCAAATACAGAGGAAAATCCAGAACAAGCCTATGATATTTAACCTAAAGGTGAAGCTGGATACTGGATCACAAAGCAATGTCCTTCCACTCAGACTCTATGGTCGGATGTTCCCAGAGACCATAATAAAAGGGTATCCAAAAGACAGTGCATTTGAAACAGCATATGTCACATTAATGGCCTATGGTGGATCCATGATCAAGCAGCTAGGGAGAGCTAAGATCAATGGCTGCCATAAGGGAAAGAACATCCCCTGTATATTCTATGTAGTAGACGCAGATGGACCAGCAATTTTAGGTCTGGATAGCTGCCGGGAGTTGCAGTTGATCTCTGTCAATTATGAAATCCAGATGAAGAAAATATGGCAAAAGTACAGAAACACACAACAAAAATGGAACTGATTTTCACAGAAATACCTGCCAGGCCATGGCACACCGTGGGAGCAGACTTGTTCACCGAGAATCAAGAGTGGTATTTAACAATAGCCTGTTACTAATCTAAGTTTCCATTCATCAAAAGGGTGAAAGACCTGAGAGCGTCAACTATCACCTCAGAAATGAAAATGCTCCTTGCTGGACAAGAATACCCAAGTAAATAATATGTGACAATGGAACATGGTCATTGCCAAGTCCACAAGATGGAAAAGCACCAGTGTGATATTGATAAAATCTATTTTAATAATAGTTGGGTAAATAAATTAGTATATGAGTTGAGTTACTTAAGTTGCACTGGAAAGAAAGTGATAAAGAACATTAAATTTTTCATTATTTTGAGAAGGAGGGATTTTATATAGTCAGCATAATGTGAATTATTTTGTAAGCATATAAGAATACATGTTTCTCACAGTAGTAACTGTAGTGCACCACTGTGAGGTGTATGTATATGTGTACATTTTATCAGTTTCCTGAGATGGTGGAGGCATCAGTAAGTAATGTCTCTTTTGTTATTTGAATCTTGCATCTCTAAGTTATTTAAAAAGCCTCCCTAGTAACACAGAGACGTAACAGTAGCAGAATGAAGAGGGCATTGCCAGGGTGGTAGGAGCCTTTGAAGATAGAGGTTGCTTTTTTAAGACACCACCACATGTAGTTGTCCTCAATGAAGTGAAGTCTAGTGCCTGTGGTATCGCAGGATGAGTTAACAACCCTCTGGAATTTATTCTTGTCCTGAGAGTTAGTGCCTCCATACTAGGCAGTGATGCATCAGCCAGAATGTTTAACATGGTTCACCTGTAGAAGTTTATGAGAGTGTTCAGTGACATACCTCAGACACCTCACAAAGTATAGCTGCTGGCAAGTCTTCTATATGATTGCATCAACATGGAGGCTCCAGAACCGATTCTTAGAGAGTTGACATCCAGGAATTTAATGTTCTTGATCCTCTGCACTACTGAGCCCTCGATGAGGACTGGGTCATGTTCTCCTGACTTTTTCCTGAAGTCCACAATCATCTCCTTGGTTTTGAATTGTCTGAACACTAAAGATGGGATGATTATGGATGGGGGCCCTCCGGTTGGATGTCTTGGGCTGAATGGATGTTTGCAATGCCATAATAATAGAATTAAAATATGAGCATATATCCAACATTGGCCTGTGCCAATAACTACGTATGAATTTTCACATTAGCTCAACGCCAACAAGTAAAGAACAATATTTGTTGTTTTATTTTTGTGATTGGTAGACTGTTAACAATAGGATTCCACAGGACTCAAATAATCAAGTAGCCAAGCTGTTCTTTCCCATAACTATCAGTTTGGTTGTCATTAATGGAATAGATTCAGAGGAAGGGTACCATAGACAGAAGCCAATTTGGTGCATGTTGTCTCGGAATGCAGGACTTCATAAGACAACTTTACTGAATATAAAAAAAAACTTTTAAAAACAGACATCAGCCTTTAAGTTTGAGATAATCTGATGCCAAATCTGCCATGGTAGCCACTAAACCTCCCAGGATCACTTTGCATTATGAAATTAGCTCATGTGATCTGCATTATTTGTTAGAGCAAGCTGTAATTTCATATTGTAAATCATAATTATATTAAATCTTCAGGGCTTTAAAAAACATATTTAATTTCTCCTAATGTTTGCAGTGAGACTCAATTTATTTAGAAGAATCACACATGCCGGCTTTCTTACTTTGTTTTTTCATCTCTTTTCCCTGAGAGACATATCACCGTAAGACTTGTGTTACTGATTTCATTTACTCTGTGGCTACACATGAAAGAAGATCAGAGCAACTTAGGTTTAAGGTATCATTCAGTGATGTAAAGGTAGTAAAGAGAACCATTTTCCCCAAACAAAGACCAAACAATAATGTCCTCTTATAATCTTTCACTTATCTCTCCACATCTATGCTGCCTCTTTGAGAAAAATGTGTCATGGGCTTCAATTGACTCGTTCTTCATCCACAGTTCAGAGAAATTTTCCTGCACAAACTCTAATATTAAGTACAGTAAAATCCCCATTATCTGGAATTCAAACAACCAACAGCCTCAAGCAATGGGCAAAAAAAAATTGAAGAAGATAAATACTTAAAAAATGCGAAAGGTTAAATTGGTCAGTCCGCCAATCCATACAACACGCAATCTCAAGCAACCAGCAAATTCACTAATTCGGCCCCATGATTACCAAATGCCAGGGCTTTTACCATAACATGAGGTGCTACAATAAAGTTCAGTAGCTGAGTAGCATGGGAATGAGAAAATTCAGTAAAACCACTGGGCAACTAAGATTTGTTTATTCACTTAAACAACCAACATTTCTCTCCTTTACTTTCAATTTTAATGAACATAGAAATTCCTAATTTTCTGGTTTGTTCTTTCACTCCCCCATCTATGCTTAGGATATTATATTTGAAATAAATGAAAAATTACGCTGGCAAAATTTTCATCATAAAGCTAAAGAAATGTCGCTGACAGGCAACTGATTCACAAAACCTGCAGCATGTTGTACCTGGCATGGGATGCAATTTTGCCTCGATTTCCGTGGAGGAGTTCAGCAGTGGGAAACCACAGGAAGTTGTTATTCACTTGAATTTCTTTGAAAGATTTTTTTTCTTCCATGTTTCTTAAACTACAATTTTTTTTCAAATGCAACGGAGTCCTTTAGAATGTCCTTAAAAACTTATTATTCTAAATAAGGAGGCAATACTGAGATGAAAAGGAATCTGGAAATCTTGCAAAGTGAGGATAAAACTGAAGATGATGCTTCACTTTGCATAGGAAGTTATAGACCCCTTATCAGTGGATTTGCAGATAAGGTTCGGATAAAGGGTCTTCAGTCTGACTTGACTTTTCTTTCCTTTTATGCAGTCTGAATTTTCTGTTTTTTTATTTGTCGCCTGGGCTTTGACTGTCCCCACCCATATGATGCAATTGAAAATTCAAGGGCCTTACCATGATGTCATTGAGTCAGGTTTAAGCAGGGATTTGGGGGAAAGGGCAAGGCCAAACCTCCATGAGTGTACCAACAAAGGAATGTGAAGAAGGCAGACACCATTCTTGCCTTCATTGGCCGAAGTATTGAGTAAATAAGTTGGGTAATTATATTGCAGCTATAATACAACTTTGGTGAGGCCTCTATAGTGTAATTCTAGTTGCCATGTTGCAGGATGGCTGTGGAGGCTTTAGAGAGGAGGCAGAAGAGGTCCATTCAGATGTTCCTATATTGGAAAGTATTAACCACAAGTAGAGGTTGGATAAACTAAATTGTTTATCCACTGTACCATTGAAGCTGATGAAGCAATTTGATTGATTATGACAACCATAGACTGGGTAGATAATTAATCAGAGACTTTTTTTTCCCAGGATGGAAATGTCAAATACTAGAGGGCATATGTTTAAGGAGAGAGGGACAAAGTTTAAAGAAGATTTTCAAGTCAGGATTCTTAAAACAGAATGATGGGTGCCTGAAACGGGCCACCAGGGGAAGTGGTGGAAGCAGCTACATTTAAGAGGCATTTAAACAAACACAGATGCAGGCAGTGAATAAGTGAAAGGAGAACTCACACAGATAGATAAACTGTTTAAAAAGGTATTAAGGTTAGCACAAAAAGGTTGAGCCTTGTCTCAATGCTACACTGTTCTTTTATCTGTGTTCCAATAGCACAGAAACAGTCTCAATGGCCTTCCATCCCTTTTGCGAACCTATGTGAGTCCTATTTCCCCAAAATAGGTTCATACCCTTTTCAGCCTTCCCTATTCAAGTGCCTACAAAAATGTTTCTGAAATAAAAACAATGCACCCATCCCCACCACCATCTGTGACAGCAGGCAGCATAATCCAGATATCAATCATTCTCGGAGTAAAAGCCTTACTCTGTAGATCCACTATAAATCTTCTTCCTCCCACCTTAAATCTATGTCCTGCTTTCCATGCTGATACCACTGGGCTAAAAAAAAATCAGACTATATACCCAATCTATGCTCCTTATAATATTGTATATTTGTGAGCATTGCTGCATGAATAATTCTGATGCAAAGTCCACAGACTTTAATTAGCTTAAACTTCTACATACCATGTCTCAGTATACTGCTGGCTCCATATGTTTAACTGTCCCCTAAGGGGCCGGCTCATGTCTTTATATGGGCCGGTGATTGACAGCCGGCAGGTGGAGCCAACCTCCTAGGTTGCCTACCTGCAGGTGCAGTAGTTGCCCCCTGCAGTAGGTTGGTAGAAGTGCGGCTGGTGTAGCGGCATATCACCACATTTATCTCCAACAGGGTTATGCTATCACCTTCCTTGGTTCTCAGGAAACAAACTCAGTCTGTTCATTCTCTCTCCATGACTGCAGTCCTCCAATCCAAGCAACATTCTGGTGAATCTTCTTTGCAATCTCAGCAGCATTACCACATCCCTGGAGAAAGCCTCTCTCTGTGAACTCACTTTAGGGAAATTAGTAAGTAAATACAGTCTTTACTTTTTCCTTTGATTTCCATTGTGTCACTGTCTGTGACCTCCCACCCCACCTAACATAACTTATGCTCGATATCTTCCCAAATCAATTGGGGCTGCAACTCTGTAATGGGAGGGTCACATGACCTCTCCAGCAGGCAAGAGGTCAGAAGTGACCTCAGTTGCCAATCAATGGTTAGATCTACCCACAGGTGAAGCTGACGTGCGATTAGTCCTCGCAGATCAAGTGCATTGTAAAAGCCCACCACATGGAGCGGCTGGTTCTTTTTGCTGTTCCCTCAGGGCCCTAGGTTAGCTCCAGGCTGTGGAACACAGGCAGCATCAGCTTGACAACTGCAATGGACCTGTCCCAGATCCCAAGCTGAGGGCGATACTGAAGACCAGTTTCATGTGTCTGGTACTTGTTAGCTGTGATCAGGTTACTGTTGATTGAACAATCAGGTTCAACAGTTGAAAGCCAGTTGGGGTCAGGTGACTCAAACATCACTATAAAAGTGAGTGACTGTGTAGTAGAGTGGTCATTCAGGGAGCAGGCCATTGTGGGAGTGGATTGAATCGGAGTAGAAAGGCTTTGGCAAAAAGAGGCTGAGGTGGTGGTGCAAGAGTTGAAATAAGAAAGGACCACCCTATGTGAGGAACAAAAAGGATTGACCAGGTAGGCACAGGTAAAGACAAGTTTTAGATACCATTTTTTTTCTTGTCATAAAGAATGGGAATGACACCAAGGCAGAGGAATGTTCCTCTTACAGAATGTGGATTGTCAGGGAAGCCAGCAGTATCACTTAAGACTTCATCTGTGAGAAATGCATCCAGATTCAGCTCCTGAAATCTGACTTAAAGAATTGGAGTTGGAGTTAAATGAATTCTGGATCATTTATGAGGCTGAGGGTGTGATAAACAGGAGTTATAGGGACAGTATTACACCTTGGAGACTGGAGGAGAGTAGAGTGTGACCATCAGGAGAGGGTGTGGGTAAATGGACAGACAGGCAGTGCAGGACACCCTGCGGCCGTTCCCCTCAATAATGGGTATATCATTTTAGATACTCTGTGTGTGTGGGGGAACAACCTACCAGGGACAAGTATGGAGAATATGTCTCTGGAATGGAGTATGGTCCTGTGACTAGGAAGGGAAGAAGGAGAAGAGGTGAGCTGTGGTGATAGGGGATTCCATAGTTAGTGGGACAAATAAGAGATTCTGTGGAAGAGATCAAGTATCTCGAATGGTATGCTGCCTCCATGGTGCCAAGGTATGAGATATCTCAGATTAAGTTCACAGCATTCTGAAGAGGGAGGGTGAGCAGCCAGATGTCATGGTCCATAACGTCCTACCAATATCATTGGTAGGGAGTGTGAAGAGGTCCTGCAAGGAGAGTTCATGGTTGTGATCTCCCAATTGCTACAAATGGCACATGCTAGTGAGGTTAGAAATAGGAGGACAGTGCAGTTTAACAAGTGGCTAAAGACATGGTGCAGGAGGGAGAGCTTCAGGTTTCTGAATCATTAGACTCTCTTCCACGGAAGATGGCACCTATCTGTGATAGTAGGGGATTTTAATTTTCCACGTATTGACTGGGACTCCCATACTGTAAAAGGGCTGGATGGGTTGGAGTTTGTCATGTGTGTTCAGGAAAGTTTTCTAAATCAATATATTGAGGCACACATTAGAGAGAGTGCAAAACTGGATCACCAATTGGAGAACGAGACAGAACAGATGACAAAAGAATGTGTAGGGGAACATTTTGAGTCCAGTGAATATAATGTCATTAGTTTCAAACTAATTATGGAGAAGCATAGGTCTGGTCCTCAGGGTGAAATTCCAAATAGGTGAAAACCTAATTTTGAGGAAATGAGAAAGGATCAAAAATGCATAGATTGGGATGTTGCTTTTGGGCAAGGATGTGCAAGGTAAGTGGATGACCTTCAAAGGTAAAATTTTGAGAGTAAAGTGTTTGTATGTTCCTGTCAGGTTTAAAGGCAAGATTAGCAGGCATAGGGAACCTTGGTTTTTGAGGGATATTGCAGATCTGGTTTGGAAGAAGAGAGAGAGCTATATAACAAGTATAGGCACATGGAGAAAATTAGGTACTTGAGGAGTATAAAAAATGCAGGAAAGACCTCAAAAAAGAAATTTGGAAGACATGAGGTTGCTTTGGCAGACAATGTGAAGGGAAATCCTCAGGGTTTCTACAGTTATATCAAGAGCAAAAGGACAAAATTGGTCCCCTTGAAGATCAGAGTGGTCAGTTTAGTTTGGAGCCAAAAGGGATGCAAGATATCTTAAAAGATTTTTTAAAACCCCATTGATTACCTTCCCTTTTATTAACAGGTAGTAGTCTACTTATGTTTAACCAGTCGCCTCTGAAGGGTGGGGGGGGGGGGGGGGGTAATAATTAGTGTAGTCTTTTATTTAAAGTTTATTTTTTACTTCTCAATGTATGTAGACATCAACACCATTTGTATTATTATATATGATTAGTTAATACTTTATTATTACATACCTATGTAACATATACTTGAAACCAATAAAACTACTGTAAAGTGAGTTTTAACTTTTTTTTCATCAGTATTCACTCAGGAAATGGGTACAGAGTTGTGTGAAGTAAAGAAAAGAAGGAGTGAGGTCATGGAACCTATACAAATTAAAGAGGAGGAAGTGCTTGTTGCCTTAAAGCAAATAAAAGTGGATAAATCCCAAGGCTCTGGCAAGATTTTTCATCAGGCCTTGAGGGATGCTAGTGTAGGAATTGTAGGGTTCTGGCAGAAAGATTTAAATGTCTTTGCCACAGGTGTGGTGCCGGAGGATTGGAGGGTAGCTCATATTGTTGCATTGTTTAAAAAGGGCTCCGAAGTAACCCTGTAAATTATAGGCTAATAAGCCTGACATCAGTAGTAGGTAAATTGTTGGAAGGCATTCTAAGTGATCAGATATACAATCATTTGTATAACCAGGAACTAATTAACATGGCTCTGTGCATAGTAGGTTGTGTTTAACCAATTTCATAGAGTTTTTCAAGGAGATTGGTGAAGGAAAGGCTGTGATGTTGTCTACATGGACTTTAGTAAAGCCTTGACGAGGTCCCACAAGGGATGTCTTTTAGGAAGTTTCAGATACTAGGTATTCATGGTAAAGTAGAGAATTGGATTTGACAATAGCTGGATGGGATAAGCCAGAGAATAATGGAGAGCGATTGCTTCTCAGGCTGGTGGCCTGTGACTAGTAGTGTGCCTCAGGCATCTGTGCTGGGACCATTGTGTTTGTTATCTATATCAATGATCTGAATGATAATATAGTAAATTAGATCAACAAGTTTGGAGATGACACTAAGTTTGGAGACATTGTGGACAGCAATGAAGGTTTTCCAAACTTGCAGATGGATCTGAACCAACTGGAAAAGTGGGACAGAAAATGGCAGAAGGAATTATATGCAGGTGTTGGGCACTACCAGTTGCCCCAATAATTACAGAGACAAAGTCTGAGAGAAATGATAGGCTTTATTATACAGGATTCTGCTGGCCCGGGTGCAGGCTAGGGAAATTGAAGAGAGTGAGAGAGGGCTTGACCTTTATTGCCTGGGTCACATGGGGGTAACCAGGGAGGAGTCAAGTAGAGGATGTCACCAGGAGGGTGGGCCAGCCAGTATACACAACCCATGTCACCACATTCACCCACTCTTTTTAAAATAGAACCCACTGGGAACACACAGAGAACCAGGGGTAGCGACACAACAATAACATTAATGAAAATAATAATAACAATAAGTATTGATGGAAAACTATTTAGTCACACAAGTGACCTCCTTCTTCTGCCGGACTGCTGAGGGGCTGGAGTGTCCATGCAGTGCTCCTCCAGAGAGGGGCCGTTGGGGGAGAGTCCGTGGCAGAAACTGTCGGGGTACTGGCAGGGGACTACTTGGATGATAGGAGTGGTCCGCTGCCTCGCAGGGGGATAGATTCATGGACATCCGGCAGCAAGGCAGGTGGCTCAAACTCCAGGGTCATGCTCTGCTGCAGCACGTTCGGATCTGCGGTGTGGTCGGTGGCCGGCAAGGCAGATTCAGGGTCTCCGGCCCTCGCCTGGTCTCGTATTGGTACAGTGTCCTCGTGGCCACCTGGGTACCTCACAAATACGTATTGGGGGTTGGCATGTATGAGGTGCACCGCTTCAACCAGTGGGTCCGTCTTATGGCCCCTAACATGCTTCTGAAGCAGAACCGACCTTGGGGTTGCCAGCCCAAGGTATTATTGTACAGGGTTTGGAGACAGTCAAGATGTGTGCTGGTGCACATCCCTTGGGATAGGGTGTCCATGGAGGTCATTGAATTTACCCAGCCGAAACAAGATATCATAATTATAGATGGACAACTCAATCCTCCACCTCGGAATCTTGTCGTTTTTGATCTTACCCCGCTGTTTAGCACTGAACATGAAAGACACTGCCCTCTGGTCAGTCAGCAGGGTAAACCACTTACCGGCCAGGTTGTGCAGCCAGTGGCACACCGCCTCAACGATTGCTTGTGCCTCCTTCTCGACGGAGGTGTGCTGAAGTTCGGGATCATGCAGTGTGTGGGAAAAAAATGCTACCGGCTTGCCTGCCTGGTTCAGTGTGATGGCCAGTGCAAAGTTGGAGGCTTCGCTCTCCATCTTGAAGGGGACGGATTCATGCACGGTATGCATTGTGGCCTTAGCGATGTCTCCTCGGATCTGGTGAAATGCAGCCTGGGCTTCCACTGATAACGGGAAGGTTGTTGACAATCAGGGGGTGGGCCTTATTGATGTAATTGGGTACCCATTGAACATAATATGAAAATGGCCCCAGGCACCTCTTCAGTACCTTTAGGGTGTTTGGGACTGGAAGCTCCATGAGGGGTCACATGCAGTCAGGGTTCAGGGCATTGACACCATGCACCATGACACATCCAAAAAGGGCCAGATGATCCGTATTGAACTTGTCCTTATTTATGTAAAGTTGAGGGACTTGGCCGTACGCAAGAACTTGGTGAGATTAGCATCGTGGTCCTGCTGGTCATGACCGCAGATGGTGACATTGTCAAGATAAGGGAACATTGCCATCAGTTTGTGCTCCTCCACCATCCGGTCCATTAGCCTCTGAAAAGCAGATACACTGTTAGTCACGCCAAAAGGCACCCACAGGAAATTGAATAGTTTTCCGTCGGCCTCGAATCCCATATCGATTCGATCACTTGGATGGAGGGGAAGTTGATGGTAAGCCGACTTGAGGTCAATGGTCAAAAAAAACTCTGTATTGTGCGACCATATTGACCAAGTTGGCTATCCAGCATAGAGGGTTCGCGTCCAAATGGGTGAAGCGGTTTATAGTTTGACTGTAGTCAATTACCATCTGGAGCTTGCACGCCCCTCTGACCACGAGGACCTCTGCACCCTCCAGGGACTGGTGCTAAGGGTTATGATCCCCTCTGCTAGGAGTCACTGAACCTTAGTCCGGATCAACAGCACATTCTTCGTGCTATTGGATCTACTCTTGGTGGCCATCGGTTTGTAGTCTGGGGTGAGGTTCGTGAATAGTGATAGAGGAGCCTTCAGTAAAGTGGTGAGACCACAGGATGATGCCAGGGACCGTGTGGTTGGTTGGAGGTGGGAGTCCAAGAGCTGGGTGTTATGGACGGTCAGCAGCGGTTGGGGGCCTCTGAACACCATCGTCACGCTTTTGAACTGACACTGAAATTCGAGGCCCAGGAGAATCGGTGCACAGAGCTGGGGCATAATCAACAGTACAAAGTCATTCTAACATTCCCCCCCCCCCCCCCCAACTGACAGAGACGCTACACAATACCTCTGGATACAAGTCTGTGCTCCTTTGCTGCAATCGATACCAAGCTGGTCATCGGCCTGACAGGGAGAGTTTGCGGATCACGCCGGGGTGAACAAAATTTTCAGTACTGCTGCTATCGAAAAGGCAGTTCGTCTTATGCCCATTCTCCTCAATCTGCATCATGGAGTTCGAGATCAGGTGAGGTCTAGCTTGGTTCAGCATTACCAATATCAGGACAGGCATTTCTCCGTCATCGTCATTGGTGTGGAGACCCACCCAAGATGGCAACCTCCATGTTGACCAAGCAGCACTCGTTGGAGAAGAAGGAGGGAGTGGAGTTGAGGCAGGCGGAAGTGATGTCATCAGTGTGGTAGGCCGCGGTGTAGAGGTTGGGAGCAGTAGCTGATAAGATGGCATCGCCCTCACCATGCACACGGTCAGCACCGGAATCTCCTCTGGCATACACGCCACGCTGCCCCTGGTCAGGGGTCGGGACCTGCAGACTTTTTGGTAATGGCCCTTCTTCCTGCAGCCCGAGCATGTGGCTCCTCTCGCGGGGCAGAGGCATCTCATGTGCCTAGCCTGCCCATAGAAGTTGCATCTCGACGTATTGCAGCTGCAGTTGGGTCGGTAACCCCCGACGCTGGTTCCCAGGATGATGGCCCTCATGGCGGAATATATATGGGAGGCCCGCTTCTGCCCGTGATCGACGTCACATGGCACTGGGCTGAATCTAAAGTCCTGATCAGATTGATCGCCTTTTTAAGTGGGAGTTGGTCCTCCTCGAGGAGTCATTGTCGGATATAATCCAACCTCAATCCTGACATGCAGGTGTCTCAGATCAGATCTTCCATGCACTGGGTCAACGATATCGTGGCCATGGGTTTCCCCAGACAGTCTTTTCCCAGTGTTACCAAGGATCGGATGAACTCTTCAGAGGACTCACCAGGCTGTTGTTTTCGGGACGCCAACAGGTAACGGGAATAGACTTTGTTCATTTTCGGCTTGTACGGTGCCCACAGATCAGCTATCACCTCATCGTAGGTCATGCTGCTTTGGATGGCCAGGAAGGCCCTCTAGTTGACTTGTGCCTCTAGGATCTTCAACTTCTTTTCATTGAAGTTGAACACTTCAGCAGCGGCGTTGAAGAAATTATTAAAACAGTTCACCCACTGTTCGAAGAGTACCGATGCACCTGGGACTTGGGGGTCTACCGCTAGCCGTTCGGGGTGCAGCAACTTCTTTATTACCGGAGACCTTCAAATTCTTGTATAATAAATTGTTGGGCACTACCAGTTTCCCCAATAATTACGGAGACAAAGACTGAGACTAATAAAGTCTTTATTATACAAGAGACTGCTGGCCCGGGTCCAGGCTAAGGAAAATAAGGAGAGGGAGAGATAGTCGACCTTTATGGCCTGGGTCACATGGGGGAGTCCAGGGAAGAGTCAAGGACAGGATATCACCAGGAAGGCGGGGCAACCAGTACACACAACCATATCACCACAGCAGGCAAGTGTGAGGTGTTGCATTTTGGAAGGACAATCCAAAAAAAAAGACACATATAGTAAATGGTAGGACACTGAGGAGTGCGGCAGAACCAAGAGATCTGGGAATACAGATACATAATTCCATGGAAACAGCATCGCAGGTCGATAAATCAAACCATTGAGAATAGAAGTTGAGATGTTATGGTGAGGTTGTATAAGACATTATTGAGGTCAAATTTGGAGTATTTTGTGCAATTTTGGTCACCTAACTACAGGAAAGATATCAATAAGATGGAAAGTGTGAAGAGTACTAGGATGTTGCCCAGTCTTCAGGAACTAAGTTACAAGGAAAGGTTAAACAGGTTAGGACTTTATTTCCAGGAGTGTAGACGAATGAGGGGAGAATTCATACATGTATTTAAAATTATGAGGGGGGTAGAGAGAGTTAATGTAGATAAGATTTTTTTCCACTGAGGGTAGATGAGATACAAGCCAGATTTCATGGGTTAAGAGTGAGAGGGGAAAAGATTAAGGGAACATGAAGGGAACTTCTTTGTACAGAGAGGGGTGGGAGTGTGGAACAAGCTGCCAGCTGAACTTGTGAATGTATTTAAGAAGATTTTGGACATGTACATGGATTGAAGAGTTGTGGAGGGCTTTGGACTGGATGTAGATCAGTGGGATTAGGCAAAAAAAAATGATTTGACACAATCTCGAAGGGCTGAAGGGACCTGTTTCTGGGCTGTATGATTCTATGGGTACATCATGTTTGTGTGTGGTGTGTACTGTAGGTTTAACTATATGCACACCAAAATGCTGGAAGAACTCAGCCAGTCTTGCAATAAGCATAGAAGATAAAGATATATTTCTGACATTTTGGGCCTAAGCCCTTCTTCATGGAATAGAAAAAGAATAAGCAAAAATCATGAAATCTCAAAATAGGGACAGTGCTGGCTGGGGGAGGAGTCCCGACCAACAAAGATTGTTAATTTGACGAGGGGAGAGATCAGAATTGATCTTCTCTGTATGAAGGGAGACAGAGGGAAAAGGGAGAGACAGAGCTAGGGGAAGGTGACAGGGGAAGAAGAGGGTGGAAGGCTTTAACGAAAGCCCAAGAAGTCAATGTTAATGGTATCCGGTTGGAGGATGCCCAGAGGTAAGATGAGGTGTTGTTCTTCCAATTTTTGGGTGATATCAGTCTGGCAGTACATGAGACCCTGGACAGACTGTCAGCAAGGAAATGGCATGAGAAATTGAGATGGGTGGCCACTGGGAATCCACACTGTTCTGGAAAATTAAACCAATGTGCTCATAAAAGTAATCTCCCAGTTTGTGCCCAGTCTCTCCAATGCAGAGAAGTCTTTAATAGGAGCACAAGATGCAGTAGATGAGCCTTGATGACTGTGGAGCCTATCAGAAAAGGAATAATCCAATCTCATCCTTTCTGTCAAGATCCCTCAGGATATGTTTTAATGAAAACTTCTCTCACTTTTCTAAGCTCGAAAGGATACAAGCCTAATCTGTCCATCTTTCCCTCTGTACTTAACTTTCACTTTCCATTTCCTTTCCATTCTTAGTTGGGTCAGTTATGGTGTGTGTGTTGAATTCCCTGTGCGTAAAGACTGTAGTTGAAGACTAACATGTGTCCAGCCTTAACTCTTTTTCATCCTTTTGAACATATTCTGCTCACAACAAACTCTACCAGCAGCTGGCTCCAAGCCCTTGTCAGGGCTTCAACCAAATCTTTGAACTCCTGCTGCCCAGTGAACCTCCCTCTCCCTCATCCCTTTCCACCTTTAGTCCACTTGTTTCACAATGGTAGACACTAAGTCCTTTGTGCAAAAGCATAGGCCCTTCTGATGATGGGACACTGACATGAATTGTCAACTCCATTTCTTTCTCCGTTTGCACTAAATGACCTAATAAGAATTCCAGCACTTTGTGTTTATTGCACAACATATACCAGTCTTAATAAAGGGACCTGACATGAAACATTGATATTTGTACCTATGGATACTCCCCGGACTGCTGAGCTCCACTAGCTTCTTATTGTTTGCTCAAGATTAACCATTTCTGGGATACTAATTGTTTCGTTTTCAACAATACGACCTAACCTACCGATAATCTCCACCATTTTCTTGTTTCATTTAAGATTTCTGATATTCTGAGCTTTTTTTAAAAAAATGTCAAACCCTTTGTCTATGATAAAAATTCATCCTGTCTTTAAATGTACAAATATCCTCACTCCCAAGTGCCATGCTGTCAATTTGCTTTGGACTCCAGTTCAAGACCACCACTCCTCCTATATTTACCATGTCTACCCTGGGGCTTAAAGATTTTGAGGCCACCTTCTTTTCACTGTGGAATGACATCATAAGGTATCCATGTAGAAGACAAAAAAAATATGAAAATTCATCACTTCTGTCCTTTGTGAACCACAAACTAGCATTGACAGTCATCCCAGGCAAGTTAACAGAGGGAATGATTTCACCCTGAGACACAAACTCATTATATTTCACTTTAATATGCAATATCCTCAAGCAATCCAGGTGCTTCTGTGGGAATCAGTAATGGTTGCTTTGAGATGACTTGCCTGTTTCAAAGACCAAGTGGTTTTTAATTCATAATTAATCTTATTATAAATTAATTGAAGGAGAAGATGCATTCTTTATGGTCAATGCCATGGCAACAAAGGTGCTACCTGCAACTGGTATATCAAGAAATGTGTGTAATGAGATAGAAAAATGATGAAACATTGTCTTTATTAAATGAAACTAAACATTTGCTGAGAATTAAACAGTTTTCCTGGAGGAACTCAGATAGATAAAAGATATAATGCCATTGTAACTAATGACCTTTGTCCATGTTCATGCAACACCTTGCCACAAGAAACAAACTGGAATTATTCTGTGCAGTTTAACAAAGCCTGTTGTTTCTCAAATATGCTGTCATTTTATAATTGGTTGCTTTTCTCCCCTGGAAATTGGACAATGCTGTTTTT
This sequence comes from Narcine bancroftii, assembly GCF_036971445.1. Taxonomy (NCBI): domain Eukaryota; kingdom Metazoa; phylum Chordata; class Chondrichthyes; order Torpediniformes; family Narcinidae; genus Narcine; species Narcine bancroftii. The sequence continues at coordinate 92,540,915 of NC_091469.1, forward strand.
AAAAATCTATCACACAGTCAAGGACTTCTCTTCAAATGTTTTCTTTGGCTTCATGTATGTGGAAGTTTTCATTTACAGGTGAACAAAGGGTCACTGTTCAAAAATAAGAGGTTGAAACATGAAATCTTGTGGATGCTGTGATCATAGTAAAAACACAGAAATGCTGGAGGAACACATCATGTCTGGCAGCATCCAAAGTAGGAAAAGACATGCAACTAAGGTTTCAGGCCTGAGCCCTTCTTCAATTTAACACATTTTCATTCAGATGCCAAACCACAATGGTCCTAGCACTGATACCTGAGGCACACCACCAGATACAGGCCTTCAGTCTGAGAAGTAATCATCCACTACCAGTCTCTGGCTTTTTCCATCTAGCCAATATCGAATCCAGTCAATGACATGTCTGTGTCATAGACAATTCAGAAGAAGAAAAGTTTAGAGGTTTCATTTACAATCAAAGGCATGTTTGGAATTCATTAATTGTTAGAGGGATCGGGGAAACATCAACTGCAAGATACATCTGGGGGGTGGAGGGCTGGAAGAAGGGGCAAGGTTGGTAAATTGGGACTCAAAAGGCAATGGTCAAAATTTGAGGACTGTATTCGAAGACAAGTGTTTAAGAGAGGTTGGATGAGTGAAGTCATGATGAATGGTGATGGGGGGGAGGGGTACGATGTCCGGTTTTGAATGTTGGCAGTTGGGGCAAATTGATGGTTGGTGTAAGGTCAGTGGTCACAGAGCGGTGAATTGTTTAGCTAATGTTGGTACATGGTGAAGGGAAGGTTCAGATGAGGGTCAAGAATGTGGTTAGTATGTTGGTAGGGTTGCAGGAAGGGAAGGGCTCAAAGGATGTGGGAAGGGCACAAAGGAACTCGATTGAGGGAGACTGACCTGAGTTGAATTCCTTATAGTGCTTGGAATCTACTCAGATTATCCCCATTAAATGATGGGGATTATCCCCATTAAACTGTGACTGCCAAAGCTCTCTTCTTAGGTGAGACACATGGTATTGTTTATCAATGAGTTAATAAAACCATTAGGTCATGGCAGCATTTTGTATGCTGATAGACACTTGATTTAGCATAGCAAATGCAGAGTGGACCCAAAAGGAAAATTTCACATCTCATGACACAAAGATGGGTGGAGAAAGGGGTAACATCGAGGAAACATGGAGTCTGTAGAGGGACAGGTTAGAAGAATGGGCAATTAAATGGCACGTGAAATGCAGTGTAGGGAAGTGCCTGGTCATACACTCTGGCAGAAGGAAAAAAATGGCATCAACTATTTTCTAAATGGGGAGAGAATTCAGAAAGCAGAGGTCCAAACAGATTTAGGAGTCCATAAGATGATAAGACATGGGAGCATTGAGTCTGCCCTACCATTTAATCATGAGCTGATCTGTTCTCCCATTCAGGTCACTGCCTGACCTTCTCCCCATAACTTTTAATGCCTTTGATAATCAATAACCTATCAATATTGCCTTAAATACAGCCAATGACTTGGCCTAGTGCAGGATTCCCTAAAGGTTAACTTGCAGGTTGAGTCAGTAGTAAGGAAAGCAAATGTAATGTCATGTTAGCTTTAATTTAAAGAAAACTGGAAAATAAAAGCAAGGATGTAATGCTAATGCTTATAAACCAATGGTCAGACCATACCTAAAGTATTGTGTGCAGCTTTGGGCCCCATATCTCAGGAAGGATATGTTGGCAATGGAGAGGATCCAGAGGAGATGTATGAGAATGATCCTGGGAATGAGATAATTAACATACAAGGCATGTTTTATGGTTCTAGGCCTGAACTCACTAGAGTTTAGAAGGATGAGGGGGGATCTCATTGTAACCTACCAAATATTGTAAGCACTGGAGGTGATGTTGAGAGCAACAGTCAATTATATTAACACAGGCACATACTGGTTAGAGGACTCCTTCCCAAATTCTCAGGCTCCTCTAATTGACATCTTTATGGATTGTCCAAGAGAAGCATCTCACCAAGTGGAAGATCTCAGGATTGAACACTTTGGCCAATAAGTACAATGACTTTAATATACCATTACATAGTAGCAGGTGCTCTGCAAATGATAATGAGATCGAATAAAGAAGAGAGATTGAAAGTCTAGTGAAATGATGACAAGCTTTCTCTCAACATTAATACTACCAAGGAGATGATCATTGATCTTAGAAGACAGCATAGAGACCACACTCCTGCTCATGATGATGACATTGAAGTGGAGAGAATAGTTAGCTTCATGTTTTTAGGAGGAAACATTTCCAATGACCTGACCTAGACCAACCACTTGATTGGACATTCAAGAAAACACACTAACGCCTTTACTTTCTTGGAAGCACAGGGAAAATTCAATACATCCTTCAACAACTTCTATGGGTGAACCATTGAAAGCATACTTGCTGGATGCAGTACAGCATGGCATGATAACTGCTCTGCTCAATAACAAAAAAGCTGAGAAGATGGTGAATGTAGCTCAGTACATCTCTCAAATCTCCCTCACTTCAATCAACTCCATCAATACTTCCTGCTGTCTAGAAAAAGTATCCAGCATATTGAAGGCCTGATCACATGCTAAACTCATGTTCTTCCCCTTCTCTCATCTGGGAGAAGGATCAGGAGTGTGGAAACTATACACCAACAGGCTAAAAAACAGTTTATTCCTTGCAGCCATCAGGCTCCTGAATGAACCCCACAACATAGTATCATGTTCTTATTTTGAACTGTTTTCACTGCACCAAGTACAGTGTGTCAAATAAATTTGAACTTACTTCACATTCCCCCAACCACACCAATATCTCAGGTTGAAATGTAAATTTGGACTCACAACATGGGAAAAGTTTGTTTTACCTCCAAGGGGATCTTAGGATTTTTGATTCAAGTATCCCTTTGAGCTGTATTGTTGGCACATTTCATGGATCCAATGCCATTTAGTCTGTCATCTGTGCAAGAGAAGTAAGAGAAGATCATCATTTGAACTCATTAGCAGGTGAAATTGAAAGATGCTGTAATTTATTTCTTTTAAAACTCAAAGAAAATATAAATATTCTCCAATATTGGTCACATTACATAATTTATTGAATTGAAACAAATAAAACTATGGAGACACAAGAAACCACAGATCCTGGAATTGGCAGCATGAAATACAAAGCTAAGGTAACTCAGTTGGTCAGGCAACATCCGTGGAGGGAAATGGATATTTGTATTTCAGGTCAAGACCCTTCATCAAAACCATGATATGTTTATTAGGAGGCACAGAGACCTGTGAGTCAATGCTGTGAGTCTTAATTGTGGTTGATTGTCCTCCCTCAGCTCATGCCATCTCCAACAATATTTAACCTAACCACATACTCTTGGCACTGCCATTGCTGAATAGCTGACCATCTTCAATGTGGGGTCCATCATTGTCCAAAACTGAACTGGACAAAAATATTTTCACTTACATATAAATATAATTTATAATCTTATTTATATAAATGGTGGTTATAAAGGTAGATCAGAGGATGTGAATGCAGTGGCTGAAGACTCACCTTCTGCCACACTGAAGCCTTTTCATTTCCAACAAGGTTATATAAGAAAGTCAGATGTCTGATGGAATTCCTTCAAGTTACCTTGATGAGTGGAGCTCCAAGAGCTTGCATGATCCAGGTCAAATCATTCCACCTGAATGATACACTGTGGCAGAAATACTGATCCAGGCAACTCTGAAAGCGCTCCCCAAACCTGTGACATCTACCACTAAGAAGGACATAGGTAGCAGATGCATAGGAACCTAACCCCCTCCAGGTTCCCTTGCATGTTCCACAATATCTTGTTATCTTAATACATTGCTGCCTCTTCAAAGAAGCTAGGTTGACATCTTCGAAATCACGACTCAGTAATCCAGTGGTAGTACCTTCATTGTAAAAAATGCAGGAGATCATTTTCTCAAGGCAACTGAGGTTGGGCAATCCCAACAGCTAAAAACAAACAATAAATTAAAAAAAAACTGGAGGTTTCAAGGAAGCTAAATGTTGGGATGAGCTTAACCTTTGAATTATGATCAAGGGTAGAATTATTCAGAATGGAATTTTATTCCAGCTTTCCTCATTGTCCAATGGGAAATGGATGAATGCTGAATGGATTGGTCCAGGATTGTAGACACACATTTCAATTCTGATATGCTTTGCTCAGAAATAGATTCAGTATTGACTATTGTTACAATACCAGTATGAATGAACTTTGTAGGCAAATAAAACTTTTGGCTCTTCATCACATTAGTATTAGAGGTGAATCACTGACTCTCACATAAAACAAAGAATTGCAGAATTGTTGATGCAAACAGTTCAGTAATGACACTGAAGATACCTGCAAGGAAACCAGTCTTCCCTTCCTCAGGGCATGTAAAGGATTTGTTTGCTCTATTTCAAAATTCCTGTTCCCTTTTGTATCTTGCCCAACATTTATTACTTAAGTGACAATCCTGAAGCTGACCAGCCTGCCATGTCATTCTGTTCATGGAGGGATCTCACTGAGTGCAAACAGAATGCTGTTCTTCCTACTTCAATAATACTCTTAATCAGCTGTGAGCTATTTTATTTTGCTTTGAGATCACAATAAATAATTTTATCAATGCAAGACTTTCTTTCTAGGCTATGTTGTTGGAGGGATCTCAAATTCAATCCAATGATGCATTGTACTCAAGGAGTTACAAACACACTTGTAAGTTGAAAAGATAATGAGAAACAGGAAGGTTGAACAAATTTGAAAATATTTTCAAATGAAGGTAGAAGCAGTGTAAGTAGTGTAGAAATTACATTCAACGCAGCAGACATTATTTTGCTCAAAGTTGTGATTAATAGAAGGTAAGCACTACTTAAATTAATTGAGTGCCATGCATGACTGATTAAACCCAATTTCACTCAATTGTAACTGAGGTCAGCCCAACATCACAGATTCTTCTGATTTTGAAATTGTTCTCATATATTTTAATCTGATGATTATTAAAAATTCCTCATTATTGAGAATTATCTCTGCTGATTGCAATCATTCCCCATGCCAAAAGATCACTCTTTATTTCTCTGGGGCACCTTTCAATCCAACATATGTTTGAGTAAGGTAGTCGTTTGTCGACAATAATCTTCAAAATATCACTCCATTAGATTACAGAGGTTTGGATCAAAATTAGTTGAATTATATTTGGGCAATGCTGCATTCTTCTTCTTGTAGCGTTCAATCTACCACACATGCTGGCTGAAAGAACATGCCACAGAAGTTTGCCCTCTTATTGGATGGACTTCTGCAGTTTGGTTCCAATGATAAAGGTTCATACCAGCTATTCATTACTGTTTATGACAAGTAATATTTTCCTCCATCATTAGCTGTTCTAAAAAAATTCCAAAAACAGATCAAAAATACAAACTTGCAATATTTTTTTCAGCTATTAATCTGCAGTGTTGTTATCATTGAAAAAAAAAGTAAAATAATTTATGGCGCATTTCCAAATATAAACTCAAGCAACAAAAAGTAAAACTGACTCTAATTAGCCTAAAGTTTCTGACCTTCATTTGAAGGCTCAATGTGGCTGTATACTTTGGGACTTTGAAGGGAAAATGCGCCTATCTATGTGATGATATAACCACTAGTCTACTGCAGAGTGTGATCTCTGTACCTACCGGAAAACCACCTATGGGGCTGACTCCACCTGGCCAGCTGTCAATCAGCCAACCTGAATATAAACCTCAGCTGGCCCCTCCTGATCCAGTCACACAGGGAACCACCAAAGCATGAACTGGTGTTCAGACTTTTACTGGAATAAAGCCTGTTGTACAGTCTTTCTGAGTTTGTTCTTGCTTGCTGTGACCTCAGAACACCACGATCTATAAAGTATTAACTCACTACAAGCTTGTCATCTGATAATCTAGAAAATAAATCTTCTCTTTGAATGTGGAATGAGATAAGCATATTCTTGATAATCCTGCATGCTATTCAGAAACTTAAAACATAAAACCTTGGTCACCTCAATGACTGAAGGAATTTCACACTTTCAGAGATGTAACCATTCCAGCTGAGAATTTAGTTAAGGCACTTTTAAAAATGCACATGAAGAACCATTTAAAGAAGAGACAAAAAACCTTGGCCACCATTTCAAGTTCAATTTCATTGTCAGATATATCAAAATTGCAGTGATTGAGGTTGTTTTGCTAGCATCTCATACTCAGTTCAAGTAAGACATAATATAAAAATGCAGAATTTCAGAGAGAACTTGGTTGGAACGAAGCAAAGGCAACATAATTTTACTATTTTAGGGTACATTAACAGCAGGAAGCTTTCCTTGAATTTGGTGGTGCACGATCTCAAAAATTGAATCTTCTTTCTGCGGGCGGGTGGTGGGAGGAGAGAGTGAGGCAGATGTAGGATGAATCTTCTAATGGAGACACACTGAAGACTGAGCTGAAGTTAGAAGCTGAAGAAATTCTGCTGGCACATCAGTGGTAGAGAAAGAATTGTCAACATTTTGGGCCAAAACCCTTCATCAAGACAATCATGATGAATGCAAGACCATCCACTTTGACAAGAAAAATAGAAAGACAGTGAAAGATTCAAACAAGTCGGTGTTGACAGGGAAGAGGTTTGCCTTACTCACAATCCATCAAGAATAAACATGCTGTTGGGAACTGAACAGTTCATTGGACTTGATTTGCTGGGGATCTAAACACGCAAACAGTTGAGAAGATTTAAAGGAGGTTCACTCGATTGATTCCCGGCATGGCCAGGTTTGTCACAAAAGGAAAGATTAAGCAAACTGGAGGCAATACAGTACAGAAGAATGAGAGGTGATTCATCAAAATGTACAGAAGTTTTCAAGGACTTGACAGTATGGATGTGCAGTTAATGTTTCCCCTGACTGGTGTCTAGTACCAAGTGTCATAGTTCCAAAATAAGCCATCAGCCATTCCAGACTGAAATAAGAAGAAATCTTTTCAGCCAGAGAGCAATGAATTTCTGGAAAGTAGACTCTGGAGGTTCAGCCACTGAATACATTCAAGTTAAAGATTGAGGATATTAAAGGAAGCAAGGAAAACTGGAGATTAAAGGTCAGCCAGAATCTTATTGGATGGTGAGCAGGTATGAGGGTTTTTGCTCCTGCTTCTGTGTCTTTTCTTTTTCACACTTCTATGACTTACAGTGCGAATGAACAGTGCTTGAATGCTTTGTCCACAAGAGCTTTCATGGGCAGGATACTATTGACTATCATGTACCCAGTTCTCTGAGTATCAGCTAACATGGACTGAACAGTCCTCTGTATTGCCATACTTTGCTTTTCTCAAATGCTTTTAATTGATGATGACTGAGTCTCCTGTAGTTTTCAGCACCTATGGATTTTGTTCAATTTAAACCTACCATTTCTTTAGGTTGTCAAGAAAATTGCATTTTTTTCCTAAACTTACAAAGCACCAAGATATATTCACCCCCAACAAAATATTGATTTAAGCTGCCATTTCTGTTCTGTATCAATGTTTTTGCAAGGTCCATAGCTCAAGGCAATATTACCATTATTTTCTAACATCCCGTGCTTTTGCTCTCTATTATTTTGTCAAGACATTGAATAATAAATAATGAACTGAAGTCTTTCCAACTTGGAAACAGTTCCATTCTGTCCGGGGTACAAGACAATAAAAGAAACCTGCAGTGAAACTGAGGTGCAGAGGTATTTGTGCCGCTAATATCTTGGACAGACATACAGTATATAATGTGTAGGCCATATCTTCTGATTTGCACCTGAAATTGGTTGTTAGTTTAATCATTCTGCCTTACAAAATTAGCAAAGGATTAGAAATGGGTTTATACATGAAATTTGTTTCAATATCAAATAATTGGATTCTCGACTGCTGTCTTTCTGGAATTTGTGTAATACATTATAAATTTGAATAGATTTCAGTGGGAATTAAACTGGCAGATTTGCTAATATTGATGGAGTGGAACCCATCACTAAGGTTTTCAGCAAGCAGAACGTAACTCATATTAAATTCCCCATTGATGGAGAATTCCTTCCTTGTATTGTTAAAGATGTGTGGCATTAGAAGCATGCTGTGCTCCACTTCTGTAAAAGAGGTCAAATACATTGCTGCACTTATTATCAGAAAAACAACTAATTTTTAATGACACCATTTTGTGGACACATTCAATCGTTGCACATGAGGGTTTCACAAGTTAAAATTATAAGAGAAAAGGTGCAAAGTAGAAAAAAAATGGCTTCACAATAGAGTTTTAATCTCATAATACCAATGACCATGTGGCCAAGCACAATTCAAATGCTATCTGCAAATATGCTAATAACAACACAGTTATTGGCAGAATCACAGATGGCAATGAGGAAGCGTACAGGAGTGAGAAAGATCAGTTAGTTGAATGGTATCACAACAATATTTTTGCCAATGTTAGCACAACTAAGGAACTAATGGCAGGGAACCAGAAGAACGAAAACCAGTCCTCATCAAGAGGTCATTGGTGGAAAGTGATAAAAACTTCAAATTCCTGAGTGTCAACATCTCTGAAGATCGATCCTAGGGCCTCCAAGTTGATGAGATCATGAAGAGGGCTTGCCAGCATCTATACTTTGTGAGGCGTCTGACAAGATTTGGTATGTCACCAAAAATCTTTGCAAATTTCTACAAGTGTACCATGGAGAGCACTGGTTGCATCATTGTCTGGTATTGAGGTGCCAATAAACAGGATATAAAAAGATTACAGAGAGTTGTGAACTCAGCCACCACCATCACTGGCATCAATCTTCACCCCATCAAGGACATCTATAAGCGGCAGTGTCTTAAGGAAGTAGTCTCTATCCTCAAAGACCCTCATCACCTCGCCTATGCCCTCCACACTGCTACCATCAGGAAGGAGGTACAGAAGCCTGAAGACAAATACCTAACATTACAGAAACAACTTCTTCCACATTGCCATCATATTTTTGAATGGACAATAACCTACATTCACTACCTCACTTTCTTTTTGATTTTCACTGGTTTACTTATTTATTTTTAAATATGATTTATAGCGTTAATATTTGCACCTGTTAACCTGCTGCAAAACAATGAATTTTATGACATGTTCTTGAGAATAAATTTTGATTCCCATACAAAAGGCATTAAGTACCCAGAAAAGACACATATCATCATTATCTAATTCTTTCTGGCAGGTTTCCCAATCTCAATGGTAAAATGTTGAGAGAGAAATGTGTTTGATATGTCTTGCAGGTATTGTGATGCAATATGGGATTCAGGATTCTTCTGTTCATCCTACCATTGCCAATGCACATGAATACCAGCTCAGAAATTCTGTCAAGAAAGTAACTCACATCAACAGATGAAATAGACCAAATCTGCTCTCCAGGTTTGTATGGTCATAGCTGATCTGACTGTAAATTTATGGAACTGCAACCTTCTCTATAATCTGAGACTTTGAATGTTAAAGAGCATGGGTCTTGACATATAATTTGCAAAAGTTCTCTGATGAAAGAATCAAAGCTGTTCATTTAATTTATTCAATAAAAAAATATCCAGGAAACACAGAAATTGCTGAATTATTTTTTCAGGGAAAAAAAATAAAATTAGAATAAACCCCTGACACAATCCAATATTTCACAAAAAGGCCAGTATATCTGAGAAAAGTTGCAGAAATCTGTGTTCTAATGACATGGTGGATTTGGATTTCATTAAGGTGGCCACACCAGAGATTATTAAATGGATTTAGAATTCAAGGTACTGAAAAGTGTGGGAGTGGGGGTAAAATACTGCTATATTGTCATGGATTAAGAGCTGGTCAATGTTTAGAAAACAGAGCACTGAAACAGGTACTAATGCCAAGGCAACTAATTTTTAATTTAGACCTACAGCACAGTAACAGACCCTTCCGGCCCATTGCACCCAATTGACCTACAACCCCCGTATGTTTTCAAGGGTGCGAGGAAACTAGCACCCTGAAGAGAAACCTATGAAGACACGGAGAGAACCTGCAAACTAACTTACAGACAGCACTGGATTTGAATGCCGGTCACAGCATTGCTCTAACCATCACACTAACATGCTCCTCTACATCACTTGAAAATTATCCAAGTATGTTCAAGTGACTACATCACTTGAAAATATTATTCCAAGCCAATAATAAAGCCATCATTGAACAGACTACATCTTATTGCTCCTACTCCACTGTTTTCTAAAATTACAGATGTAGGATATCTGCATGATGCCATATATCTACAATGTTATCTTGAAGGACCAATATACTGTTGACACACATATCCCAGGAAACCCTCTCACATGCCTCTGTTTAACTCTGCTGCCTCAGCAGCAGGTTATTGGTGAAATGTTCAGCAGATGCATGAACTTAGGCCATAGTACTTTTGAACTCCTGCCTGTCCTTATTTCCTCTATTATACTGCACAGCCTGCAAGGCAATGGTCCGTTAGATTTACTGCCTCTAAACGATGCCATTATTCCTCAATACACTGACAAGGTTCCAGTACAGCTGAAGTGAAACCATAACAAAAATGTATTTTCAATTACTTGTTAACTATGTATTCAATGATATGAATAAGGTTGCCAGATATACTATTTTGGGTCAGTGAGCTAGATTTTTTTTAAAAATGGCAATGTTACCGAAGAACTGGAGTTTGAAACTAAAGTCCCCCTCTGTCTTGGGTAACTTGTACCTCTCACTTTGTTCATTTTAGATTGGTCACAGTGTTTGAACTACCGATAGAAAATAGACACACACACCGAGAGCAGTTCAAATTATACAAATGTTTATTACAAATTCAAAAGCTGATTTCACACTACAATATGCAAGCCCTTCCCAACTATACTTATCAAGCGAGGCAATGACTGCACACTTGTAGTAAGTTGTCAGAGCGCCGGTAGCAGCTTCTCCACCTCCCCTGGCCGGGACGTTGGCTGGACTTTAGAAATTCTTCTTCTTGCTGAGAGATGTTGCCACCTCTCGGAGAATCTCCAATTTCAGCAGTGGGACCATGGCTTATATTACCCAAAAACTGCTTACCCAAGCACCTATTCCCAGCACAGCAAGAAAGATAAGCAAGCAAGCTAGCATGCTAGGTTAATTAATGAATAACATAATTTTCAGCTTATCATTTTGAATACAATGGTTTATTCTACATCAAGGCTAGGCCTCTGACAGTCTGTGACCAAAACAAGCAGGAAGATTAAATGTTCTCGGTACACAGATGTCCTTTCTTCAGATAACAGCATCTCTGGCCCCTCGGTGGAATTTTGCTTATGTCTGCTGATTCTAAAAACAATTAGGTTCTCAGCCTTGCAGAACCTAAAGCTGCAAGTTTAAAAAAAAAGAGCTGGAAATTAAGAAAAAACAGGTTAAAAAAAAATAGGTTAGAATCTTCCATTACACCCTCCCTCCCACTTTCTCACTATCTACTCAGAGGAAGACTTTGTTTCTCAAGATTTTCAGCAAAATAAGTAAAGCAAATGTCAAATCCTCAGTTGTCAGTGAGAATCACGATCTCAGGGTAAAAGTGTCACATTCTAAAGGACATGCATTGGCGAAGGGGCTGGGGGTGGAGTTTGTGAAGGATCAGAGTCGATCCTCGATCCATTTTCTGGGGTGAGGTCCCAATCAGCAATTTACTCTCCTTGAAGAATGAAGGACCCAGACATTTCTTTTGCCAATTTCCTTTATTTGTTACACAAGTTTGCTGGGTGGTCCGTCATCTCTGGAGAGGATCAAGGAGCTCCCTGAAACTACAAATGCATGGGTTGGGATACACTGCTCAATCTGACTTAACCAATCTTCTCCCATATAGCAAGAATTGCCCTATCAGCATTAAACTACATACTATTTATCTGCAAATTGCAACATTTTGTGAACCAATCACGTATCAGGGTTTCCCTTTCCTCAAGCATTGTTCATGTGACTCACATAATTGTGGAATTCCAGGCTTCTGGAAATACATTGGGGCTGCTGGGGAACATGTCTTGAGTCCCCTCTCTTTGAATATTTACAACCCTCTGCGTTCTTCTACAAAGCATTGAGACACACGTAGGCATTAATTACCATTGATCGATCTACATAAGACAACAAAATGAACTGACTCAGTAAATAAAAGTAAAAGATAAAAATTTCTTGTTTATTTTATTAAGTGACGACATTGTTTAACGGATTTAATGTATCTTATAGATTGAACTTTGAATAAATGGGAAGGGGGGAGAGGGAGGGAGGGAAGGGAGGGGGGAAAAAGGGGAGAAAATGACACTGTATATATTCAAGAAGGCTTTGGTGAGGTCAACAAAGGTGATGTAGAGTCCTTTGTTTTGTTCTCTGCACTTTTCTTGGAGCTGTCTGAGGGCAAAGACCATGTCAGTGGTTCCTCTGTTTGCGCGAAAGCCGCACTGCCTTCGACACCGTGAGCAGGAAAGGGCTTTGGCAAATACAAGAGCGCATCGGATGTCCCCCAAAGTTCCTCAACATGATTATCCAACTGCACGAAAACCAACAAGGTCGGGTCAGATACAGCAATGAGCTCTCTGAACCCTTCTCCATTAACAATGGCGTGAAGCAAGGCTGTGTTCTCGCACCAACCCTCTTTTCAATCTTCTTCAGCATGATGCTGAACCAAGCCATGAAAGACCCCAACAATGAAGACACTGTTTACATCCGGTACCGCACGGATGGCAGTCTCTTCAATCTGAGGCGCCTGCAAGCTCACACCAAGACACAAGAGAAACTTGTCCGTGAACTACTCTTTGCAGATGATGCCGCTTTAGTTGCCCATTCAGAGCCAGCTCTTCAGCGCTTGACGTCCTGCTTTGCGGAAACTGCCAAAATGTTTGGCCTGGAAGTCAGCCTGAAGAAAACTGAGGTCCTCCATCAGCCAGCTCCCCACCATGACTACCAGCCCCCCCACATCTCCATCGGGCACACAAAACTCAAAACGGTCAACCAGTTTACCTATCTCGGCTGCACCATTTCATCAGATGCAAGGATCGACAATGAGATAGACAACAGACTCGCCAAGGCAAATAGCGCCTTTGGAAGACTACACAAAAGAGTCTGGAAAAACAACCAACTGAAAAACCTCACAAAGATAAGCGTATACAGAGCCGTTGTCATACCCACACTCCTGTTCGGCTCCGAATCATGGGTCCTCTACCGGCACCACCTACGGCTCCTAGAACGCTTCCACCAGCGTTGTCTCCGCTCCATCCTCAACATCCATTGGAGCGCTCACACCCCTAACGTCGAGGTACTCGAGATGGCAGAGGTCGACAGCATCGAGTCCACGCTGCTGAAGATCCAGCTGCGCTGGATGGGTCACGTCTCCAGAATGGAGGACCATCGCCTTCCCAAGATCGTATTATATGGCGAGCTCTCCACTGGCCACCGTGACAGAGGTGCACCAAAGAAAAGGTACAAGGACTGCCTAAAGAAATCTCTTGGTGCCTGCCACATTGACCACCGCCAGTGGGCTGATAACGCCTCAAACCGTGCATCTTGGCGCCTCACAGTTTGGCGGGCAGCAGCCTCCTTTGAAGAAGACCGCAGAGCCCACCTCACTGACAAAAGGCAAAGGAGGAAAAACCCAACACCCAACCCCAACCAACCAATTTTCCCTTGCAACCGCTGCAATCGTGTCTGCCTGTCCCGCATCGGACTGGTCAGCCACAAACGAGCCTGCAGCTGACGTGGACTTTTTACCCCCTCCATAAATCTTCGTCCGCGAAGCCAAGCCAAAGAAAAATATATTCAAGAGAAAAATGTCTGTATGTATTTTGGTCAATATGGTTTATTGTGTAAAAAATAATTTTTTTTTAAAAAAGATAGACTCTTCAGACCCTTACTTCCACAGTTTGAAGAAGATTTTTTTTAAAATCAAGATTGGTTGGTGGCTGGAACAGGTTGCTGGAGATATTGATAGAAGCAATGGTTAAGTGGCTTCCAGATAAAGGCATGAATATTCAGGGAATCCAGGGATATATTTCATGAGCAAACTGAAGAGATTTAGTTTAATCTGGCTTCATGTCAGGTACATGAAATGCCAGTTCCTGTACAGTGCTCCTGTATGTTCATTTAGAATTGGCCTTAGGACATGTCAAATTTCATTCTCTTAGAATTGAGAGTACAACCCTGGCACTCAGAATGATCATGGCTGATCTCCCAGTTCAATTCCATATCCCTGCTCACTCTCCATATCCTTGGTTTTCCTTCTGGAAATGTATCCTGTTACACCTCACCAGCAGCTATTGAGAGACATATAAACAGAAGGGCTAAGTTAACACCAAATTTATTAACAAATTAATAATAATAGAATTACCTCAATAAACTTAACCCCTGAAGATAAGCCTTTATGGCAACTCTACATTAACAACAAATAAGGTGCATGTGGGAAAAAAAGCCCAGACCATTCTAGTCCAAGCTCAAAATGCCCCAATAAAATTCCCAAAACATAACCTCAAGTCAGTCACATCAAATCCATCAGTCAAAAAGGAACAGCTTGCAGAGTCTAGCCTTCATACTTGGGATTCTATGTTTAATTGCCCACTGGACTTTTAGTTGGACGTAGAGACAGATCGCTGTGATCACTGTAGATTTATGATCACTGTAGACTGTAGATTTTCCTGAGTTTTGAATGTGGCAACAATTACCTTTGATTTCTTCACATGGGAATTTTCACCCAGTGACCTCCTAGTCACTGCATGAGGTTCACATCTCTGAAGCTCACTTTACGGTTAACAAGTAACCTTCTGTCACACAAGTCTTCCCCTCTAAACACTATGTCTTGGGTCTTAAAGTGACTCCTGTCACATGAAATCCTCCTTTTGGAAGGGGACTGGGGAAGCCCAGATCGGATGCTGGGTATCAGAATGGCGAAAGTGCTGTCAGGACAACAGTGCTGGCACCCACAGACAAAGTAGCTCAGTCTCATTCCTCCCACTGAAACTACTGGGAGAGCACACTAACAGTCTGACTGGCTGCTGTCCAACCAACTAACCAATCTACCGGCAACCTGTTCAAAACAGCGCGCTGGGCTCTTCAACTGTTCCAGCTTGTGCCTTCAACTCTCCCCATTAATGGAGAGAGGTTGACAACAGCGGGAGCACTCTCCACAACCCCACCGGGTTCCAACGCATGGCTCTTGTGCTTTTGACACCTGTCAGCATCCCAACACTTTCCACGCAGCTGTCTATTTTCCCAGTGCTACATCAGCGCTTCACAGCAGTGCACGATCCTTTCTTTCCCCCGTAGGTTCAGTCCTCTCCCTGGTCCTAAAATAAAATTGTCCGCGGACCAAAACAGTCCATTATCTTCTGAATGAGGTGGTCTTTCTAGCCCCAAGAGATGGAGAATTCCACAGGTTTGTGACACGCTGAATGAAAAAACATGAGTGGTATGATTAGCATAACAGTATGATGCTATAGCCACATCAGTGATCTAGGTTTGAAACTTGCACTGTCAGTATAGAGTTTGTACATCCTCCCTGTCTCTGCATGGGTTTCCTCTGGGTGGTTTGATTTCTTTCCACTCTTAAGAAATGTACAGGGAATGGCCCATTACTATTTTGTAAATCTAAATTCTTCTACTCCTGGTCCTAAAAGATTTCACCAGGAAATGCCCATGTTTCAGGGCTGAGAATTGGATCAGTGTCTGTGAAGGTGACTAAAACCACAACTGCTTGATTATTTGTTTGTGGGTCTACCACTGGAAGCTTTTACTCTGCCTTACAGAAGGGAAGCCACTCTTTCATACAGTGTTGATCATCAGTTCAAGACCAGGTAGTGGCTGAGAAACATTCTTAGATCTGATTAGATTGTAATCTTTCCCCTCAGCAAAGGAGACTGGATCAGGAACCTCTAAAGTTCTTAGGGCACACAGGATGCATACTTGGTAAACAGTTGTGAGGAGATTTTTGATCTTGATAATGGAATAAACCAGTGAGGACATGGTATATTGAGTACTGTGAAGCAATACAAAGTCTTTTTGTCAGGTTTATACCCATTATATATTAAAGGAAGAATAATCTTTGGGATCATTGAGGGATCAGAGGTGGAGAGGGTGAGCAAATTTAAGTTCCTGGGAATCAGTATCTCTGAGGATCTTTCCTGGACACAACACATTAATGGCATTGTGAACAAAGCAAGTCATATCTCTACTGTATGATACCAGAAACCCTGACAAGTTTCTACTGAGGTGTGGTGTAAAGTGTGCTGACTGACTGCATCGCAGTCTGGTATGGATACACCAATATCCCTGAGTGTGAAGCCCTGAAAAAGGTAGTGGATACATCCCAGGATATCACATGAAAAACCCTTCCCACCATCAAGAACATCTGGAGGGAACACTGCCATTGGAGGGCATCAACAATCATCATGGATCCACACCACCCAGCATGTGCTCTGTTCTCTCTGCTGCCATCAGGAAAGAGGTGTAGGTGCCACAAGACCCTCATCACCAGCTTAAAGAACAATTGCGACTAGTCCACCATCAGACAGCTCAACAAAAAACTCAATCAGCGACTCATTTAAGGTCTCTCTTTATTGCACAGTTATGTTGTTTACTTTTCTTTATTTGTTTTATTTTTTTATTTGAATACATTTTTTTGCAGTTCCAGTAAGTGGTGATTCGTGCTCACCCGCAGGAAAAGGAATCTCACGGTTATATGCAATGCCTTTTATGTGCTCTGAGAATAAATCTGAAATCTGAAATATGATCTTTGATGTTTTTATTTTAAATTTAAAAATAGAGATGGCAGCAGGCCCTTTCGGCCCATGAGTCCATGCTGCCCAATTTACTCCCAATTAATCTACACCCCCCCCAGTACGTTTTGAACAGTGGGAAGAAACTGGAGCCACGCAGACAAGGGGAGAATGTACAAACCTCTTACAAACAGCATGGGATTCGAACCCCAGCCCCAGTCCCAATCGTTGACACAGTAAATCTGTTTCACTAACGACTACGCCAACCATGGTGCTCCAAACAGAAATCAGATTCTGCAAAAAGGTTCGAGGACATGACCTGAGATTCCAATAGTGTGACATTTATTCCTGACATTGTAAAAGTATTGGAAGCCAGATAAAGGTACACAGACCCAATGCACTACAATTACATGTCTTGTTTGAGTAAATAGAAAACACTAAATTTATAATGTTATAACCAAAGGATATTCCTCACTGCTTTCAATTAATAAAGTACATTTCAATTGTGCAAGGAAAACAATTACTGGAGGAACTCATCTGGCTAGACAGCATCCATGAATAAGAAGTTTCAATTAATATTTCAGATGTGAACCCTTCATCATAACTTTCATAATTACATCAAGAAAGAAGAAAAGAAGCTTAGAGAGGGGCCTAAAGTTGATAGAGTATTAGACAGAAGGTGTGAGAGGCAGAGGGACAGGGTAGAGTGAGAAACCTTGAGAAGGGGCTGGGGAAAAGCAAAGTTAGGGAGAAAAACAAAGTACAATATATGGAAAAGAAGAAATGGGAACAGCGGAATCAGATAGGGTTGGTGGGGGTGGGGGGTTTAACTAAAATTAGATAAATCAAATATCATGCAGTTAGGTTTAAGGATGTCCAGGAGGAAAAAAGGTATGTAGTTCCTCAAGTTTACATTAAACCTTGCCCCAACAAAGGATGTGGTCGAGGACAAACCTATCATTGCAGGAATGATACGGAGAGTTAAAATGGTTGGTGACAAGAAGCTCGATATTTATTTAAAAAAAACCATTTTGACATACACCACAGTAACACACCCTTCCAGCCCATGACTTTATGATGTCCAATTATACCCAATTCACCTGCTACCCTCACACATTTTTGGAAGGTGGGAGGACTCTGGAGCACTCGAAAGAAACCCAAGCAGACAGAGGAAGAACGTACAAACTCCTTACAGACAGTGCTGTGCTAAATCCTATACTAGGTAGCAACCAGAATTGACATACCAAATGCAGTAGATTAGGTTGGATGATATGTATATAAAAGTCTACCTCACCTGAAGATCTATTTGTGCTCCTGGATAGAGCCAAGGAGATGTAGGGACAGGTTTTGTAACTTCTGCGGTTACTGCAGTGACAGGTTGGGTGGGCAGGGAAGAGTGGACAAGTTGGTAAATTTAAATTGTTTTCATGGTTTTAATGCCACAGTGACTTTTATCCACAGCCACTCCCACAGAGGTCAGGGAGGTAGTTTTAAATGATGTTAATTAAGTAAGAGTTGGATATAGAGGAGAATTGTTTCAATCAATGAAGGGTTTGAGCATGGAATATACTGCCTGGTTTAGTCGTGAAGGAACTTCATTTGTAGAATTCAGATAGGAATGACATGATCATGTGTGCCCCTGTATAGAGAAAGTAGAAGTAAAAAATAAAATCCATTATTGTTGAACAGAGTTGGTATGAATTTGACTTTTTGTGTTTCAACCAGACAATGGGCAGAATACATAAGGGTTCAGTTCCTAAGAATTTTCTCAGTAAGTAAAAAAAATGAATAATTTTAACAAGGGTTGGTTAACAGGAACATTTATCTATTGTATTCCCGTGTTGAGTCAGCACATTCCACATCTAATAGCTGGTAAAAAATGCCTTAAAGCAGCCATTCTCAATGTGATGTGAGTGATCCACTTTATTGTCATTATGAAACATGATTAGCATCGACTGGAATATAAAATAGAAGACAATATAATAAAAAAACACACACACACAATAAAACATGTACAATAAGACCACAATATTCTAAAATAAATTGTTAAAAAAAGATTACTGATTCTGAAATATAAGTGCAGCCCAGCTCAATGCATAAATTGATATTCAACATTATCATGGCTTCATGAAAAAATCTCTTTTTAGGACTGGTAGTTCTCGAGAAAAGTCTCATATAACATGTGCTTTATGGTAGGAGAGTAAATAGTCCATGGATAGGGTTTTGCGTCATTAATGAAATTCCTCACTCTGTCCAAAAATCATCCCCTACAGAGAGATTTGATGGAAGGCAATTGTATTGCAACAATCTGTTTGGCAGTTTTTGTTACCCGCTGCAGTCCCATCCTGTCTTTTGTAGAACAATTCCTGTACTACACCAAATATTGTATGTCAGCACACTCTCAGTAGTACATATACAGAAATCCAGTAGTATTCTAGGGCAGAGTATGTGTAACTTCCTCATGCATCTCAAAAAAAATAAGACGTTGTGCTTTTTTGATCAACTTTATGAATTCAAAGACCACGTGAGATCATCAGAGATCTGGACCCCCTGGAATATGAAGCTCTGTAACTGCTCCAGCGTCATTCCCTTGATGTATATCAGGATGTGCGTGCGGCTTCCCGCCCATCTAAAATCCACAATGATCTCCTTGGTCTTCTGGGTATTGACTAAAAAGTTGTTCTCAGCACACCACAAGGCTATGTGCTGAACCTCACCCCCATAGGCCGTTTTATCATCCCCTGTGTCCAGGCCTACCACCATGATGTCATCTGTGAACTTTATAATTTAGTTTGAGTTGTACATAGGAATGCAGTCGGAGGTAAAGATGGAATATAACCCTGGGACATTCTGGTGTTCAAGGTGATACTGGAGGAGAAAATATTGCCCATCCTAACCTTGATACAATATGGCGGCCCTGTGGTCCCTTGGAGGCACAGCTCATTTAAGTAAAATCCTTGTTTTCCTTCCATCTCATGTAACATAATTTTGTAAATGATTTTTACTTTATATATTTGTGTAAAAATCAAGTTTTTAGGACTTATTTTTACATTAAATTGATGGGTTTAACCGCAATAAGTAACAGTGTCATTTGAGGCATTGGGCATTCCGATGGTTGGGCAGCAGGCTGGGACCAGGTGGTAAGTCTGCATTTGAGAATCGGGAGCTTGACTGACCATGTGTCCATGGCATAAATGTGAATGTGTGATCAGGGTATCAGGACCTCGAATGGGTAGATGACTGAGTTCTAGGTTAGAGTCTGCATCGGGAAGTCAGGAGCTTGAATGGGCAGGCGGCCAGGTCCTAGGTGAGAGTCTATGTTTAAGGCATTGGGAGCTTGGAAAGGTGGGCAGGACCAAGGATAGAGCCCGTGGTGGAGGCATCGGACACTCAGATGTCTGGGCAGCCGGGCCTAGGCGAGAATATGTGGTTGAGGCATCAGGAGATCCGAAGGGCAGGCAGCTGGAGCCATAAATAGGGAGTGTTGAGTTTTACTTGTGATATATTGAAAATACCAGATTTTGGGGCTAAAAATAGGAGGGTAAATTTTACATGTTATTGTAGCAGCCCATGCATGGAGATGCAGACCAGCCCACAAAATAGCCAAAAGACATGGTGATTGTGCAGACCTGGGGGTGACATCGGCTGTCATCTCATCTCCGGTGACCTCCCACATGGTGGGAAGATGGTGAATTGTGGTGGGAACACCTGCCAATCCCAGGCCAGCACTCTGATGATGTGGTGCCCTGACGTCAGCGCCTGGGGCCCATATAAACACGACGCTCAGTGCAATAACTAGGCTCGACTTCAAGGCTTTGGTATACATGTCATTCTTCTCCACACCTGCATAGTGTGAACGCTATATTGGTGACCTAGACAGATCAAGCGGCGGTTGGACCCGAAGATGACAAATCAAATGGAGCCAGTGACCATCCACGTGGTATCACTCAGGCTCCCAACGTTTTGGATATTGCAGCCACACATTTGGTTCGAGCAGGCCGAGGCTCAATTCCAGCTTCGACACATCAATGCAAATGGCACCCACTACTTCTACATCATTAGTACCTTCAATCAGGTCACAGCGGCAAAGGTCATAGAATTCCGATGGCAGCCTCCAGAACAAGGCAAATATGCGGCTCTCAAAGAGCTGTTAAACCTCACTTTATCCAACTCTTGCTCATAGATGAGGACTTCAGCGACCCTTGGAGGGTTGCAGCCTGGACGGACATGCACTGGAGAGTGAAGAAGGATTTCAGCACTGTCGTAGACCACATCAGCAAGCTCCATAATCAGCTGGCTGCGAGACCAAGACCAGCGGAAAGGCAAGTTAATACCCCAGGATAATTCTGCTATTATCAACAGCGATGGGGTGCAGAGGCCCTTCGATGTCGCCCTCCTTGCGGGTTTCCAGGAAACACCGTGGCCAACCTTCATTGATGACTGCGGTGGTTGTTCCATGTGATAGCCTCCTCTATGTTTGGGACTCCTTGTTGGGTAGGCATTTCTAGTTCAATACCAGCCCCGAGATAAGCGTCCTGCCCCCCTCAGGCCTCGATACCCATAACAGCAAGCATGGCTCAGTAGTGAGAGCAGCTAACAGCTCCTCCATTTGGACTTTTTGTACCCGCACCATTCCTCTTTGGTTTGGCAACAGCCAGTTTAAATGGACTTTCACCCTCAGGGAAGTGGTGCAACCGCTCCTGGGGGCTGATTTCATTCATGCCCACTGCCTGCTCATAGAATTCAGGGGACAGTATTTGGTGCATGCCAGAACTTTTAAAACTCTACCTTTGAGGGAAGCCAAACTACCCAGCCCCAACATTGACTCTGTAAGGCTTTCAGATGATGAGTTCACCCAAATCCTGGCAGAGTTTCCTTCAATAGTGGCGCCACAGTTCTCCACGGCTAAGCCAAAGTGTGGGATAAGGCACCACATTCTGACTGAGGGAACCCTGCTCCATGCCAGGGCACACTGACTCCATCCCGGAAACTCAGCCTCGTGAAAGAGGAGTTCAAGGAAATGGAGGAGCTAGGTATCATGCGGAGCTCCAATAGTCCCTGGGCCTTCCCCCCTCCACATGGTGTCAATAACAGCAGGGGAGGGTGGGTGGAAGCCATATGGTGACTACCACTGCCTCAATGAGGCCACTATGCCCGACAGATTTCCCATGCCCCACATCCAAGACTTTGCCACCAACCTGCATGGGGCACTGGTGTTTTCCAAGGCGAACTCATCTGGGGATACCACCCAATCCCATTTCATCCCCTGGATGTTTCCAAGACCACAATTATAACCCCCTCTGACCTGTTCAAATTCCTACACCTGCCCTTCGGCTGAAGGCATAGCACAAACTTTCCAGTGGTTGATGGACGCAGTGGGCTGGTACCACCTATTTGGATGATATCCTCATCAGTAGCTGCAGCCTCTGCTCACCTAAGACAACTGTGCACCCTGTTGAGTGAATTCAGTTTGAGAATCAACCCTGCAAAGTGCCATCTCAGTCTAGTCCCTATTGATTTTTTGGGGCACGGAATAAACAAATATGGGGTAACACCCCTCCCTGAAAATGTCAAGACACTCTGGCAATTGACCAAGCCATGTACTATAAAGGGGCTGCAGGAATTTGCCGGTATGATAAATATTTACCACTGGTTCATGCAGGCAGTGGTCAGCATCATGTGCCTCCTCTTTGTGCTAATGGCAGGCAAGTTAAAGGACATTACCTGTGACGATGAGTCTTTGAGGGCGCTCCAAAATGCCAAAGATGCGCTGGCCAATGCCACCCTCCTGGTACACCCCAGACCAGAGGCACCTACCGCTCTGACAGTTGACACTTCGAGCACAGCAATAAGAGGCAATACTGCAACAGCTCATTGACAAATGAGCTATTATCAACAGCGATGGGGTGCAGAGGCCCTTCGATGTCGCCCTCCTTGCGGGTTTCCAGGAAACACCGTGGCCAACCTTCATTGATGACTGCGGTGGTTGTTCCATGTGATAGCCTCCTCTATGTTTGGGACTCCTTGTTGGGTAGGCATTTCTAGTTCAATACCAGCCCCGAGATAAGCGTCCTGCCCCCCTCAGGCCTCGATACCCATAACAGCAAGCATGGCTCAGTAGTGAGAGCAGCTAACAGCTCCTCCATTTGGACTTTTTGTACCCGCACCATTCCTCTTTGGTTTGGTCCATTGAAGGACCTTGACAATTTGTGGCCTTTGTCAGCAAACATCTCCATCCCCTAGCATCAAATATAGCACGTTCTACTGAGAGCTATTGGTGCTGCACATGGCAGCAAGGCATTTCTGTTCTTTTTGGAAGGTCAGCAATGTAAGGTTTTCACCAATCACAACCCATTGACATTTGCCTTCCATATAGTATCGGACCCGTGGTCAGCCCGACAGCAGAGATACTTGCCATACATGTCCGAATTTACCACAGACATACAGCACATCGCGGTGAAAAGCAATGTGGTCACTAACACTCTGGCACACTCCATGATCGAAACGGTTCACAGGGGGTTGACTAAGTGGCCCTCATCACAGTGCAGCAGCAGGACCCTGAGATCTCTACGTATAGGATGGCCATCTTTGATTTCAGGGTAGAAGACGTCCCTGTCATAGCAGGAAAACTGACACTACTGTGCAATATCTCCATTGACAGCCCTCGCCCCCATCGTCCCAGCCGCATGGAAATGCCAGGTTTTTGATGTCATACACAACTTGGTGCACCTAGCAATACGAACCACAGTCAAGATGGTGGCTAGTAGGTTTGTCTGACACAGCCTCCAGAAGCATGTCAGCCAGTGGGCCAAGACCTGCACGAACTTCCAGTCTTCAAAATTGCAGACTCATACAAGGCACCCACACAGACTTTTGAACCTGCTTGGCGTAGGTTCAGCTACGTTATTATTGACATAGTGTGTCCGCTACCAGTTTCCCATGGGGAAAGATACCTAATGACTATGGTTAACCACTCATCCCACTGACTGATACCACCACAGAAACATGTGCTAGGGCATTCATTGACACATGGGTGTCCAGTTTCAGTGTCCTACAGCACCTAACCACAGACAGGGGGGCACAATTAACTTCTGGGCTCTGAGAATCACTAGATAACTTCCTGGAGACAGAGCTCCACCACACCATCGCCAATGGATTGGTGGAATGGTTTCATAGGCACCTGAAGGCTGCCTTGATGGCCCGGCTCAATAGTCCCAACTGGGTAGACGAACTGCCATAGGTCCTGCTGGGATTTTGCACCATGCCGAAGGAAGACTTCAATGCCTCAATGGTGGAGATGGTCTAGGGCATACCCTTAATCATTCTGGGGGAGTTCCTGGCCCCTGATAAATGCCTGGAAGACCCCATTGCATCTTGGAAAACTTGGTGGCAAACACTGGCGTCTCTGGTCCTGCAACAACCCCCATCACATTGCCAGCCCCTACATAGTCTCTCAGAATGTGTTTGTGTGAAGGGCTACACACTGGCTGCCTCTAGCAACCTTACAAAGGGCCCTAAAGGGTCGTCAGGAATAACAGCTCCACTTTTTTCCTCGATATTGGTGGTAAGCTCTTTACCGTCGACCGCCTGATGCAGCCAATCTTGACTGCGACTTGCCGGTCTCCACTCCTCCCCCGCGAGGCAGGGGTAGGCTGCCCAAATCAATGCACAACAGCCAAATTGCCTGTGCTGGGGTGGGGGGGGGGGCGAATCGTGAAGTGGCCGGCACACGGAGATGCAGACCAGCCTGCAAAATGGCCAATGAACGTGATGATGAACGGACCTGGGGGTGACATCAGTCATCATCCCAGGTGACCTTCCAATTCTAGGTAAGCGTTCCAATGATGTTGGGCCCTGACATCAGTGCCTGGGGCCCATATAAGCACAATGCCAGTGAAATAAACCAGTCTTGGCTTCAAGGCTTAGATGTGCATGTCATTCTTCTCCATTCCTGTGTAGCCTGAGAGCTACAGTATTGACCTTTACATGAGTATATACGTTATGTATTCAGTAGGAAAAAAAGTATGTAAGAAACTGTACTTGACTGCTTCACAGGGAAAAGGCAAGGTTGGGGGAGGTGATAAACTTTCAGCAGAGTGCTGGGGATGGCTATAGTCAAAACAAAGGTTGAGAATAGCTGCCTTAACGTATCGATTAATATTACATTGTTTGATATTTTGCAAGTATCATTAGAAGAGATTTGCCTAGTCAGTTTCCAAAGTGAGTCTCTTACATAAGAGCATAAGAAATAGGAGCAGGAGTAGGCCATCCGGCCCATCGAGCTTGTTCTGCCATTCAATAAGAGTATGGCTGATCTGATCATTGTCCCAACTCCACCTTCCTGCTGTGCTCCCGTATCCCTTAATTCCTTTTTTATGTGAAAATATATTTAACTAAACCTTAAATATGTTTAATGAAATAGCCTCAACGGATTCACTGCTCTCTGGGAAAAAGCAGTTTTTCCTTTTCTCCATCTTAAATCATTTCCCCTGAACCTTGAGACTGTGTCCCCTATTTCTGGTCTCAGCTACCAGTGAAAACAATTTTCATGCCTCTATCTTAACTATCCCTTTCATAATTTTATATGTTTCAATAAGATCTCCTTTCATTCATCTGAATTCGGGTGAGTATAAATCCAGACAATTAAGTCTCTCCAGGATCAACCTGCTGAACCTCCTCTGGACTGTTTCCGGGGCCAGTATTGTAAAGGTTTAAACCTTGTGTATTTTTTTGTTAATTGTGTGCTTGTCCTTTTTAAGGAATTATTGTTTGTAGTGTTACTATAGTTACTATGATGTCATATATGGTAATATCTGGACGAACTGAGATTCTTCGAAGAATCATGACAGAGATGTAAGATCGAGATACTTTTCTTTAAATTCATCCTATTTCATCTGAATCATTTTAATTTCATCTTAACTTCATCTTATATCTGTTTAAAATTGAATATCATTATGATTATACAGTATGCTTTGTTTACTAATTGTATGAAATTCTCGATGCAAAGTTATGCAAAATGTCTATTTGTTTTATCAACAAATTAAAACTACTTACAGCTGCAACTACAAAGTTTGATTTATTGGATTAATAAGATAGTAATTTGGAATATCATTGCTTATGTTTCTGTGAAGATGATGTTTTTTAAAATTGAGACATACTCGAACTTGGAAAGTGTCATCTAGAAGTATATCCTTCCTTAAGTATGGAGACCAGACCTGCGCACCATACTCCAGATGCTGCCTCACCAGTACCTTAGACAGTTCTAGCATGACCTCCCTGCTCTTGAATTCAATTCCTCTAGCGATGAAGGCCAACATTCCATTTGTCTTCTTAATAGCCTGTTGTACATGCAACCCAATTTTTTTGCAATTCATGCACAAGCACTCCCAAGTCCTTCTGCACTACACGATACTGCAGTTTTTTTCATGATTTAAATAATAATCTGCTCTTCTATTTTTCCTACTAAAGTGGATGTCCTTGCATTTATGTCTTAAATGGATTTTTGCTGCGAACCAGCAATTGTATTCCTCAAGCCAAATATATCTGATTATTGGGCAGAGATTACCGGTACATGTGAACAGTTTAATTTTTAAGATGTGTTGTCTTTTGCATGAACCAGCTTCTACCCCTATCCCACAGTTACTGAAGATTTTTGCATTTCTGAAACAAACTCTCGTCTTGAAAAGTGCTTTGAAAGTTTATGGGAAAATTTGAGTAAAGTTGGATTTTCTAAGTCAGATCTTCCATGACATCAGGAGTTTCTATATCTGAAATCTAGCCTTAAAATTCTCTGAATCCACTTGATGTAGGAGAAAGAACTTAACATCTGATTGACCAAGGTTTCAATAATGCCACCCTTCTTTGCTACAGTGATGCATCATCAACCAATTTACGTATTCAAGCCCCTGCAGTGGGGCACTAGGCCCATACAACTTTCAGACACATGAACAATTATAATTTTAACACTGAGATTCAGGTAGAGTTGTTTACATACTATACCCCACCTAAATTGGAGTACATTCAATCCACAAGATTGGACAGTAAATACTGCCACTCAGTTCAACAGTGGTTTAGAGGTAGCCAACTTCTATCAAATCAATATAATTGCATATTGATGTTGACCTGACTTTAATATATTCTGCCTTAAGTCACAGATTCTAAAGTCAAATGTTCAAAAATGTAAGGAAACCCCAGCTAAAACTGAAAAACAGTGGATGTAATATTGAAGAGGGTGTTTGAGGGTAATGTAAAATGAAGGTATTTCTTTCCTATGAATGTACAATGAAGATCTTCCTAATGTCTCAGGTCCTTGTTGTCCCTCAGTTATCATTCGTATCAACAGTCTACCTGGCTTTACCACTTGGCCACTTCAACCAATTGTTTCTATAGAAAATTCTTGTTTAGTTTCAATTTAGAGATACAATGCCCAAATAAGCACTCACTCTACCCAAGAACCCACTCTACCCAATTATACTCATGTGACCAATTAACCTATTAACCCCGCATGCCTTTGGAATGTGGGAGGAGCATTGCAGCACTTGGGGAGACCCATGTTACAAACTCCTTGCAGACAGCAACATATTCGATTGCGAGTCACGGGTGCTGTTGCACGAACTGCTGTGCTAACGTTAAAAATAAAGATAAATGACCTGTGGTCATTTATCCTGATAAAACAAAATATTATAATGCAAGGACACATTGTGCCAAATTACTTCATTAAGTTTGGTGCAATGATTATCACACCTCAGCAACTGATAAAATAATAGCCATCAAGGACATAATTTAACCACTTCCAAACAGATGGGAAGCTCAATAATTGTTGTGAAACAGTTTGGAAAAATGGCATATTTTATGCAATAGATTGCCATAAAGATCGTTTTCCCATATTCAGAAATTGCCAGTGTAATTGACCACTAAACCATCTCTCCCAGCCTTTTGGCAATATTGCCTAGTAAACAAAAAGAACAGAAACAGACTATTGCCTCGTGGATTTGTCTGGAGGCAGTAAGGCATATTGAACTATGTTATTGTTCTTATAAAATTGGCTGCTTTCCAATCATTGATGTTTAACTTAAAATGTCTCTAAGTGACAATGAAAGCCCTTTGTAGCCCTAGAAGAGACTTTGCTTTAGTTTTTTTCCCCATTTGCTCAAATTCTAAAGTCTGTGGTGTGATTTCAGTGTTTATGATGCACCATCAATAACTACAAAGCACTGGAAGTTATGTAAAACGATCACCTTTATTCAGGAGTCTGTGGGAGGAGCCACAGGTACAGCAAACCAATGGGCATCCCCAGACAGTTAAATATCCAAACAGTTGTTTACCACATTCACCCTCATTTTTTAAAAGAGTTTGGCAGAGTGGTTCATTAGATTTTATCATAACTTAAACCTTTCGGGTGGTCTGATCTGTCACTGTGACTGTCATAGTACTGGCTGCCACTGTGTCACAGCGATGGGGTCCTGGATAGACTGGAACACTTATATCCAGTCATCAGGGTTAGTTTGGTGGATGCATGGTGATGAGTCTGGCATGCTATCCGTTGGGGCTAGGGTAACATCCCATGCCCCTGATGCATCATCGGTAATGATAGGTGAGGGGTGTGTGGGGTGATTGGGTAATGGTCTCTGCAACCCTTGAGGGTGTCAGTCCCCTAACAGAGACCATGATCTTGTGCCCATCATAGTATGCCACATTGGTGTATTGGGGGTTGGTGTGGAGGAGGTGGACCCTTTTGACCAGTGGGTTGGACTAATGGATCCTCAAATGTTTCCAGAGGAGAACTGGCCATGGGAACATCAGCCAGATTGGCAGCATGGTCCTTAGGTTGTAGACTTCCTAGGGAAGAAAAACATTCTTTCATGTGGAGTGGCATTTTAGCAGTACATAGGAGTGATCTAATTGAGCAGAGTGCCTCTGGGAGGACATCATGCAGTGGGAGAATGGAAGGCCTCTAGACCACAGGGCTAGGAGGATGGCCTTCCAGATGGTGGTAATCTCCCTTTCTATCTGCCCATTCCCTCGGGAGTGGTAGCTATTGGTTCTGCTCATAGCATTGGCTCTGCCAGCAAGAACTAGAGCAGCTCTTCACTCATAAAGGAAGGCTCCTGGTCACTATGAATATAGCAGAGGAAGCCGAACAGGGAAAAGAGACTGTGTAGAACCTTGATGATGGTGGAAGTTGTCATGTCCAGGCAGGGGATGGCAAATGGAAAATGTGTGTACTCATCGATGATGTTGAGGAAGTACACATTGCAGTCAGAGGAGGGGAGGAGTCCTTTGAAATTGATGCTCAGATATACAAAGGAGTGGGTAATCTTTATCTGGTCCACTCATGTCAATAAAAGTGTAGTTTGCCCTCCTTGCAGACCTGGCAGTTACTGGTCAGGGTCCTAATCTCCTCAATGGAGTAAGGCAGATTGCGGGCTTTGATGAAGTGGAAGAACCTGGTGACTCCAAGGTGGTAGAGATCATTGTGGAGGGTTTGCAAATGGTCTATTTGTGCACTGGCACACGTTCTGTGGGATAGAGCATTTAGAGGCTCATTGAGTTTCCTGGACCAGTAGAAGATAACATAATTGTAGGTGGAAAGTTCAATTCTGCACCTCAATTTCTTATTGTTTTTGATTTTATCTTGTTGCTGGTTGTTGAACATGAAAGCCACTGCCCCTTGGTCAGTCTACCTAACTACCTAACTACCAGTTAGGTAGTGACTCCAGTGCCATACTGCCTCAACAATGGCTTAGGCCTCCTTCTCAACAGAGAAGTGTCAAATTTCAGGGCCCTGGAGGTTGCAGGAAAAGGAGGCGATGGGTCCACCTGCCTGGTTAAGGGTGGGAGCCATAGTGGAGTCGGATGCATCGCTCTCCACCTAGAAAAGGATGGATTCATCCACGGCATGCATTGTAGCCATGGCAATGTCTGCCTTGATGCGGCTGAAAGCTGCACGGGCCTCTGGTGTCAGGCGAAAGGAGGGAGATTTCACGAAGGGCTGAGCCTTGTCTGCATAATTCGGGACACACTGGGCATGGAAGGAAAAGAAGCCCAGACATCTTTTCAGGGCTTTGAAGGTGTGGGGAAGGGGAAGTTCCAAGAGGAGGCACATGCAATCAGGGTAGGCAGCCAATTACTCTGTTCTCCATGATGCAGCCAAGGATAGCAAGGCGGGTTGTGCGGAATATGCATTTAACCTTGTTATATGTGAGGTTAATGAGTTTGGCAGTCTAGAGACATTTTTGGAGGTCCTGCAGGTTATGGTCACAAATGGTGACATTGTCCAGAAACGGGAATTAGCCTGCAGATCATACTGGTCTACCATTCGATCCATCTTCCACTGGAAGACCGAGATCACATTGGTGATGCCGAAGGGAACTCTCAGGAAATAGTAGAGGGAGCCATCTCCCTCAAACCAGTATATTGGTGGTCCTCCAGGCAGATGGGGAGCTGGTGGTATGCAGACTTTAGATCAATGGTGGAAAAAAAAACAATATTGCAAGATTTGGTTTACCATATGGGATAAGCAGGGAATAGGGTACGTGTCTAGCTGTGTGTATCTGTTAATGGTCTCACTGTAGTGAATGGCAATCCTGTTTTTCTCCCCGTTCCTCACCACTACCACTTGGCCTCTCCAAGGCCTAGTGCTGGCTTCCATGATCACCTTATTGAGTAGCCCCTGTACCTCTGGCCGAATAAAGGCCCTAAACCTGGCATTTACCGCCTACCTTTGGTGGCAATGAGTTAGCAAATAGTGGTGGAAGGGTGATCTTGAGAGTTGAGAGTCCACAGGTCGTGCACTATGGGAAATCTTCGGGTTGCTGGCTGGAAGAGGCCAAGGGGTTTTTGCTAGTGGAGTGCAGTAGGCGATTCAAGAACTGTTGGTTACAAATAATGGGGAGGGGGAGGTGGGCCCATCGTACTTCATCATCACACTTTTAAGGTGGAATTGGAAATCCAGCCCCATAGCAAGGCAGTGCATAGCTGTGACATCACCAGGAGTTTAAGGTCTTTGTAATCTGGTCAGTGTCACTATGCAGTAGTCATGGAC
Organism: Narcine bancroftii; assembly: GCF_036971445.1. Taxonomy (NCBI): domain Eukaryota; kingdom Metazoa; phylum Chordata; class Chondrichthyes; order Torpediniformes; family Narcinidae; genus Narcine; species Narcine bancroftii. The sequence goes on from NC_091469.1 coordinate 92,571,668, forward strand.
ATCAGCCATATGGGACATAGAGGCCAAGGAGACTCTGACTCACTGGCCTAACCATAAGGGAGTATGGACTGAATCTGGGTGAATGAGGTTCCCACTATCGAATAGATAGTTCGTCACGTGGAAGTTTATCTGGATGACCATCATTGATCTGGTGAATTGGAGAGGACTTCCTTAATTCAGCCTGATGGAAGCCTGACGGGATGCTGTCTGTAGTTGCAGTGGAGAGTTTGAGTGTTCGATTGCAATATGGTGACCCACAAGTGGCGCTGCTGGGTTTCAAAGATGGCATTGTCCATGATGGCAACCCCCAAGGCCTGTAACTGAATAAGCTAATAAAATATATGTTTAAAAATAGGGAATAGATTAGGAAGTTTAGGTCACTTCTCACAGGCAAACATCACATTTCAAAAATAGAAAGAGTGAGAGAGAGAGGGAGATAAAAGCTGCGGCAGTCAGCGAAAGGCTGGCAAAGAGAAAATCCTGCTAAAGACCCCATTTCAAGCTGGGTTTTGAGTTCCAAGTTCAGCCTGCTCACAACCTCTGTCGTGGCTGGTTATTGTTTCTCCTGAAATAGGGGGAAAAAAAGAACTCTTTGTGGTAACCTGGAAAAAGGCACGTTTCTTCGGAAAGAGACTTCGGTTGCTGATTGAAGTAGATCAATTTGCATGTCCAATGAACAACAAACATCCCTCTATACCCACCAACAACTTTCCTGATTGGTAACAACTTAAGTTAAGGCACCAGAGCCCATTTAATATAATGACTGTTTAACTCTGTGAACAATGCTGAAAACTGCCAGACACCAGTAAATGTGGGGAAGTAAATGACTTGACAGTGAAAAAGAACCACCTTGAACATGAACACACACACACACACACACACACACACACACACACACACACACACACACACACACACACACACACACACACACACACACACACACTGGGAGGAGATTAAGTTAAGCATGTTAATATTAAGTTAAATATTAATCTTGCTATTCTGTATTAAGAAAATAGCACAAATTTTGTTTATGTAGCCATTGTCTTGGTGAATTTATGTTGCCGCTGTCTTTTGAGTCATTTAGGCTTGTTATAGTTTGCACGCTGTGCTGCTGGTTTGGGGTAACTTGGACTTACGCACCTTTGAACAATGTCCTTTCTTCCTGCAGATGGAGCAGACTGCGAATTTAACTGGGCAGCGTTTCCTCGGGTGCTTGCTCAGGCCACTGAAGTAGCACTTCAGGTGCTCACAGAGTACGGCAGCTGTGGTTGGGTCACTGGTGGAATGTGGCGATAGTGGTGTTAGGTGCTTGCAGAGTACGGCAACCGTGGTCGGATCACTGGCGGTACACGGTGGTGGTGGTGGTGCATGGCGATGGCAGCTTGTCCCAAGATTCTGGCACCGAGGGCAACCACGAGGCAGCCTTGTTGTCGGCTGAGTAGGCTTCCATATTCTGGAGGGCCACCTCTAGCATGTCTGCCAGTCAATCGCCCTCCGCAAGTTGAGCTCGCCTTGCTCCAACAATCTCTGACAAATGTAGTTTGACCTGATGCCTGCAATATACATGTCTCTAATTAGATCCTTCATGCTCTCTGCAGCCATTACTGCCTTGTAGTCACTGGTCATTCTGAAGGTTCATAGGGCCTGGAGGTACTCAGTACTCAATTCCCCGGGTCGCTGTTTTTGGGTAGCCTGCAGGTGTCTTGCGTGGACCTCGTTTATCTTCTTCAGGTACTGGCCTTTCAAAATGTCCATCGCCTCCACGTGCAACGTGGCATCCCTGATCATTGAGTATGCCAGAGGCCCAACCCAGGAGTGTAGTCATTCTCTGGTCGATGGCTGATGATGCTTGCAGGAATGCTTCGAAGCAATGCAGCCAGCGCTTCAAGTTGGTGGAGCCTTCAGGAGACTGAGGGTTGATTTCCAACTTCTCTGGCTTCAGGATCTGTTCCATTGTCAAAATTTATTGTGGATAAAGTTAATGCACCATCAATAACACCAAAAGACTGGAAGTTATGCAAAACTGATAGGTTATTATTTGCAATAGAATGGAGGCACATCCATGCTGGTCGATTGACCTGAGCTGGGGACGGGGCTGTCGGAGAAGCCACTGGTACAGTTGGCCAATATGTGTGCTCGGACAGTTAAATATACAAATAGTAGTTACCACAGTTTACAACGATCTAAGCCAGTGGATCTCAACCATTTATCTTTCCACTCACATACCACTTTAAGTATTCCTTATGCCATCGGTGCTCCGTGATTAGAAAGGGATTGCTTAAGGTGGTATGTGAGTGGGAAGGGAAGGTTGAGAATCACTGCTCTTGACCCAATTGTTACAAAATATTTTGCTTGAGAAAATTTGTCATTGGCCCATTTCATTTGAAGTTCTGAAAATGTGAACATAACGAGTCAATTAGGTACAATTAAAACAGTGGTTTTCAAACTTTTTCTTTCCAGCCACATCCCACCTTAAGCAATCCCTTACTATCCCCTTACTATGGCATAGAGAATATTTAAATTCCTATGTGAGTGGAAAGAAAAAGATCGAGAACCACTGATCTAAATGTTCTATGTGGCAATGACTTCTCTTTCCTAGCATCAGTTTATTTTAGGAGTTAGTGGTGTCCAGCATAATGTCTGGCCATGAGTAACAATGATATTATTGAAAAGCAATGAGGAGCTGGAGAGACTCATAGTGTCAAGCAACATCCATGGAGATAAATGATCAGTCAAAGTTTCAGGTAAGTTTGGACCATTTTTTTACAGTTTCAACAATAATTATTATTATCAAGCTGATTGGAGAAATGAATTTTTTTTTAAATTCTCAAAATTGAAACAACAATTTTTGATTGATGTTAAACAAGAAAATACAGATGCTGGGTATGAGTGCAATACACAAATAAGGTGGAGAAACACAGCCATACATACAGCATTAATAGGAAGTAAAGGGTAACCAATGTTTCAGGTGTGAGCCCGTCATGAATGGATAAAGGGCTAGGACACAAATTGTAGGTTACCCTTTACATCCTATGGATGCTGTATAACCTGTGAAGTTTCTCCAGCATATATGTGCTTTGCAATATTTGATTGATGTAAAGACTTTTAAAAGTGTAAATAAGCTTTGGAACATTTAGTTAAAAGCTGATATATATTTTTTAATATAAATATAAAAGATAATAATTTTGGATCTCAGTAAATCAGCAAACCTGCTGGAGTGATTTTATTTTGCAAATTGATTTCCATACAACATTGAAGGAAATCTGGTGGTCCATCGAGTCATGCCAGCTTTCGCCACAATTCCATTTCCCTTGTGACCTATTCTGTCACCTCTGCCCAGCTGCACACCGCTGATCTGCTGAGGAGAATTTACAATGACTGATTAATCTAACAAGCATCATGTGCTTGGAATGTGGAAGGAAACTGGAGCACCCATGTGGTCTCAGGCTCATAGGGGTCAGATCTGAGAAACAGCTGCACAGACAATATTGCCAATGCACCAGACAATGGGCCAAATATGCCGCTAGCGCCTTCTCCCAGAAATGGATCCCAACATGCATCTGTGAAGAGAACCTTGGCCAAATATACAAGGCTTTAATGTGTTCATCTGCAAAAGACTGTCAAATGTGAAGAATTTGACCCATTGAAGTTGGAAATTAATTTGTTGGGTTTATATTATGTTAATCATTTAAAGTAAGGCTCAGTTATCAAGACTAAATATTGCAGTTTGACAAGCAATGTAGAATTCTGACTGAAATGTTTAGACGCAGATTTTATGCCCTATTCAGTTAATGGGATGTTGTTAAGGTATAAATAAGAAAGGACAGCCCAAGGCCAAGTAGTGGAGCTGCATAGATAATACAGTTGGCATGAGATTCCAAAAGAGGAGAGAGGTGTTTGGTAAAAGGTTGTCAATCAAACTTTGGCACAAAAAAAGAAGCAAGCGATTGCATTATTCCATTTCACTGTGCTTGAGAGTCTTCTGCTCTGAGACTTCATTCGCTTTCTCCTTTATCCTTACATTGTATAGAGGAAGCAGTACCTGATTGGAAGGAAGGACAGGGAGAGGGAGAAAGAGAGGGGGAGAGGTGGTGGGGCTGGGGGAAGGGGTGGTAGAGACAAGGAAAGGGAGGGGGAGAGGGAGAGTAATGGATTGGGATGCAGCTTCGGGTGACAGGAATAATGAAATGAGAAGGACGAAAGAATTGGGGAAAGGAAACAATGAAAGATATGATAGAAGGGAGAAAGAAGGGAAATAACAGTAATGTTTAAACATAGGCTGTTTTGCAATTAAATTCAAGGAGGAGAGCAGAGAGGGAAAATGAGAGACAAGGAAATTCTGACTCTGTGTTGATGTATAAACGCTTAATGGCCTGTAGTAGAACTAAAGCAAGTCTTAGAGGAGAGGGAGAAAGAAAAGGCACATGGAAAGGGACAGAGTGAGATAGTGACTCATTTTTGGGGTATTTCATTGCTTTCAATATTGAAAGTTCAGGTGTGAGTGAGGGAGAATCCAATCACGTGAGGGAGAAGAGATATCGACTCAATTTGATATTCTTTGATAGCTTTCAATGTGGCATCCAGAAGTGAGGTGGTGGGGTTGGGGGAGGGGGGGGGGGGGTTGGTGGTGGGTGAGGTGGAGAGGGTGGGAGGAAGAGAAAAATGTTCAATGATGAGCACAAAGGCTCTGCATCAGAAAATCTATATATTTGGAACATTTTACACTGAATTTGTTTGGCTATAAATTTACAGTGTTACATGTATTATTCCTTTCAAATTACACAAAAAGGGGTAGAAAATAAATATATTTAACAATTATTTCCTCCTGTGTGTGTTATGTTTAATCTAAGATACTGTAGATAAGTGAAGACAGATCTTGTAGCAGGATCTTAATCAGTTGAGGAGGTGGGCAGATGAATGGTTGATGGAATTTAATACAGAGAAATGTAAGATGTTGCATTTTGGGAGGTCTAACATGACTTACACAGAGAATAGTTGGGATCTGGGGAGTGTGTAAAGCAAAACAATATAGGCACATGGCACCTTAAAAGTGGCATCACAGATAGATAAGCTGGTTAAAAAGGCTTTCAACACGTTGACATTTATCAGTTAGAGGTTTGAGTATAGAAGTTTGGAGGTTATCTTGCAGTTGTATAAGACATTGGTGAGGCCCCATTTAAAGTATGGTGTTTAGTTTTGGTCACCAAGGCATATGAATGATGTTGTCAAGTTGGAGAGGATGCAGAGAAGATTTATAAAGATGTTCCAAGGACTCAGGGGCCTGATCTATAAGCAGGGTTTGAACAGGCAGAGGCTTTATTGCTTGCAGGATGAAGGGGTGATAATACAAAATCATGAGAACCATAGATCGGGGGAATGCAGAGTTTGTTTCCCCCAAGAATTGGAAAATTGGTAAACAGAGGACAGATGATCAAGGTAAGTGGTGAGGGGAAAAATGAGTGAATGGAGCAGGCTGTGGGAAGAGGTGATTGAGGATGGTACTATTCAATGTTTAAGAAAAATTAGCACAGATACGTGGATAGTTTAGGTTCTGAGGGATATGGGCTAAATGCAGACAGGTGGTGATTGGCAAGGGCAAGTTGTGTTTAAGGGCCCATAACCATGCTGCATTACTCGATGACCAATCTGTCGAATTACAATGATTGTTTATTTTGGCATATAAGTCAAGTCGTAAAAACCTAAGAAAATCTATCAAAAAGAGAGGGGTCGACATAAATGCCAGATATAATTTTGAGACCTTATGTTCACTGAAGAAAACAGATTGAAGACAATTTGGCATATATGTTGATGCTGGAAGCACCTCTCCAATGCCAATGCTGCCAGTTACCAACACCTTCCCACCACTGGGTGCCGCTGTAACTGCTCCTATTTGGTAGGCCGAGGTGCCTCCTCCCGCTGGGAGCATGATATCACCGCTCCAGCTCCGAAGGCCGTCGCTGCTCCTTCACGGTGGGCCAAGGTTTTTTTTTAAATGTACTTAATTTACAACTTTGTTACTTGAGATTGGGGTGTTTTAAAAACAATTGGGTTGTTGCTGGACGGTCCAGACAGCCCAAAAAATGGGGTTGACTTATGTGCTGGTATAACATAAAACTATCAAAATGAGGCTAAATAAAGGAGTGTTGACCTTTCTGCCAGTCGACTTAATGCCAAAATATATGATAGTTTTGTCCCATCCGTGATAGTTCATTTATTAGTGAGGTTCCAGAAATGACAGAGGAATGGATGAGGGACCATGCAAAATCCTAACTACACTCAGAGCTTGAGCTCAGGTCACCTTCACACTGATCTGAGCTTTGTGATATGGAAGAACATGATGTCCTGATTACAGTAGATCCACACCACCCAGCATGCACTCTGTTCTTGCTGATGCAGTCAGGAAAGAGGTATAGGTGCCACAAGGCTTGTACCACCTCCACCATCTGACTTCTCAACAACAAGCTCAGAGACTCATTTAAGTTGTGCACTTTATTGATTTTCTTTCTTTATTCTCTCTATATTTCATAGACAGTTTGTTTACATTTATTATTTGTTTACAGCTTTTTGTTTGTTTATATGTTTTTGCTCTGTACAGTTGTTTTTTGCACTACCATTTAGTGATACTTCTGCCTTGCCCACAGGAAAAAGAATCTCAGGGTTTTATGCATGTACTCTGATAATAAATCTGAAATCTGAAAAATAGTTGAAAATGGGAGTGAACTGGAATTCTCTGTCTATGTATTGTTCTGATGGCTGACTCCTCCCCTGGCTCCACCCTCACCTACCCCAATATAAACCCTGGTTTTCCTGCCTTACTTCAAATTCACCTGAGGTCTATTATGTCTACCAGCCATTGATTGCAAGCTATTAAAAGTGTGTTTATACTCCTCACTTGTCTCTGAATGCAATGAGTCACATTACTATTTTAATAGCTTAACTTTGAAGCAGGATGGAAGCCCTGCTGAAGCCAGGCATGCTTCAGGTCAACCCTCTGTTCCCTGAGGCCTTGGAGGAATTAATCTACTGGCTGGAGTGCTTCCAGTTCTACCTGACGGTCACACAAGACATCTTCAGTTCAAATAGTCTTCGGAAAGCAGCACTTCTCTCTCGAGTCGGCCCCAAGAGGTTTGCTGTCATCAGATACTGTGCTACCTATGAGCCGGCCATAAAAGGCTTGAAGGCCCACTACATGAGGCCCCAGAATGAATTGCTGGCAAGGCACCGACTCTAATGGCCTGTAGTAGAACTAAAGCAAGTCTTAGAGGAGGGGGAGAAAGAAAAGGCACATGGAAAGGGATAGAGTGAGAGAGTGACTCATTTTGGGGGTATTTCATAGCTTTCAATATTGCTAGTTCAGGTGTGAGTGAGGGAGAATCCAATCACATGAGGGAGAAGAGAGTCATTGGACAATTATTTTCTTGTACTGTGGGCCAGGACCAGAAAATGCCACTACAAAGCAGCCACAGCCCTGGTGAGAGAGGAGGAACAAATCCGGGACACCCTTGAGTTAGGAGTGCGGCTGAGGCACATGAGGCAATGTCTGCGAGAGTTGGGGAAAAAAGACTTGGCCCGCACCTTAGAGCTGGCAAAAGTGCTCGAGCAGGCCCAATTGGGAGATGACGACCACACGGGCAAAAGTGGTGCCCTTTCAGAGGATCAGGTCATGCCTGTGACCCCCACAACCCCAGCCCCAACTATTGCAGCCATGCTGATCTGAGGATGCTACTTCTGTGGACAGGCACAGCACTCCCGCACACAATGCCCTGTGAAGGACTCCACGTACTCAGGATGCGGTAAGCAAGGTCACTGGGTGAAGGTCTGCCGGGTTAAAGGGAACTCAAAGAGGGCAACTGTGTGTGCAACTCCTGAATCATCACTCAACTTGTGCCCTGGTCCAGAAATGCCGGCCTCCTCCTCTCCATGCTGTTTGCCGCCAGCATCTTGCTGCATCTCGTGGCAGGACCTGCCACTGGAAGTAAAGCATCACATGGCAGCCATTTTGCCACAGCTCGAGGTCAGCACTACCCAGTCCTTTGTCAGATCAAGATGGAGGGCGGCCATCTTGCTGTGCATCATGGTCAACAGCATCTTCTCTGCCCACAAGCCAAGAGGAGAGAATCAACATCAGCATGGGGAGCAACAGGGTTTCTGAAGTACTGGCATCAGTCGTCCAGGATCAGACAATAGCTCACCTATTGAATAACTCATTGATGGAGGTGAGGGTAAATGGACATTTAACTGATGGCTTAGTAGACACTGGATCCACTGAGAGCTTTATAAACTTGATGACGACTCTGCGATACAACTTAAGAGAGTACATGACATATTATCATATTTTCTAGCTTTGCACTCACACTCTGTGATGATCCAGGGTTATTGTATAGTACATCTAACTGTAAAAAGGGGGGGGGGATTTTGTATTTTCCCATTTTATGTACTGAAGGGTTTGTGTGTTCCTGTGTTGCTGGGCCTGGACTTTCTGTGTCACATTAAAAGCATGATCATTGTGTACTCGGGCCCACTCCCTCCAATCATGGTGCGGAACAGTCTGGATGCCACATATGGTCTCTCAAACCCAAATTTTAATTTCCCCCCTGTGGTGATATATTTCCTCCATTGTATATAGTTATGATTGACTACTGTATATATGGAGCTGGCCCGCTCACTGATGACTCATTCCCTATGACTCCTCCCCCGTGACGCTGGGCCATAAAGGTCGAGCCACCTCTCCCTTCCCAACATTCCTATATGTGGATCTGGGCCAGCAAGGTTCTTCTGTATATTAAAGCCTATTGTTCCCTCAGCCTAGTCTTTGTGGTTACTAGTAGTGCACTACCCCCCACCACTGTTTCCAAACCTGACTCCCAATTGCAAACTAATAGCTACAAAGAGCAAGCAATACAGTGCAGGAGATCAGGAATTTATTAGAGCCGAGTCACAGCGGCTGCTCAAATAAAACATAATTGAGCTTAGCAACAGCCCATGGAGAGCACAGGTGGTAGTCATAGAAGGGGAAGAAAAGTCCAGGCTAGTGATTGACTACAGCCAAAGATTTAATTGTTTCATTCTCCAGGACGCTTATCCCCTCCCTGAAATTTTGGACATGGTAAACAAAATTGCACGGTATTGGGTTTATTCAACCATCATAGAAATAAATAAATATATTCCATTAGAAAAACTAACATATAATTTAAGAAATAACATCACAATATTCGAACAAATATGGGAACCGTACTTGAAACACAATAGAGAAATCCTACCATGAACCTCCACCACCTAAAATGACAGAAGGAGAAGACAGCGAAATGAACTGACTCAGTCTATAAAAGTAAAAGACAAAAATTTATTGTTTATTTTTATTAAGTGACGACATTGTTTAACGGGTTTAATGTATCTTATAGATTGAACTTTGAATAAATGGGAAAGGGGGAGAGGGAGGGAGGGAAGGGAGTGGGGAAAAAGGGGAGAAAATGACACTATATATTCAAGAGAAAAATGTCTGTATGTATTTTGGTCAGTATGGTTTATAGTGTGAAAAATAAAAATAAAAAAAAACCTGAAAGCTACCATCAGTTACTGATCCATTCTGAGGACCATCCCTGCACAGCATTTGAGGCAGACAGATGGCTCTATCAGTTCCAGAGGGTCCCTTTTGGTATTACAACTGGGGTCTCGGTCTTCCAGAGACAGATGGACAAAATGGTCAACGAGTATGGGTTGAAGGTCACCTTCCCTTATCTCGACAACGTCACCATTTGTGGACACTCTCTGGAAGACTAACACACCAACCTCTAGAGGTTTCTCCACACGACCAAGGTCTTGAACGTCATGTACAACTCTCTAAGTGTGAGTTCCAGATTAAATATCCGGCGATCCTGGGTTATATGGTGGAGAATGGCATCATTGGCCTTGACCCTAATCAAATTAGACCTCCCAATCCCAAGGACCATGAAAGCCTTAAAGACATGCCTAAGCTTCTTTCTTACTATGCCTAGTGGGTTCCTCACTATGTGGATAAAGTCTACCCCCTCTTAAAGTCCACCTCTTTCCCATTGTCGGCCAAAGCCCAGGCAGCTTTTGACTATGTTTGGAGCTACATCGCAAAGGTCACCATGCATGCAATGGATGAGAATGCAGCCTTCCATGTAGAAAGCAATGCCTCTGATATAGCTATGGCTGTTACCCTTAATCAGGCGGACAGGCCAATAGCCTTTTCTTCCACACCCTACAAGGCCATGAGCTTCGGAACCCATTTGTGGAGAAAGAGGTTCAAGCCATTGTGGAGGCCATCAGACACTGGAAGCATTACCTGGCCAGCAGAACATTTACACTGATCACTGACCAGCGATAGGAGGCATTTATGCTTAATAGTGCAAAAAGGGGAAAAATAAAGAATGATAAGATCGCTAGGTGGAGGATCGAACTCTCCACCTATAATTATGACATAGCATACAGGCCAGGTACTCTCAATGATCCTGTCAAGAGGAAGCTGTGCCTTTGCACTCAATTGCCAGTTGTGATCACTACACGATGAGCTTTGCCACCCAGGCATCACTCACATGTTTCATTTTGTCAAGGCACACAACCTGCCCTAAAACATTGAAGACTTCAGGGAGAGGACCAGGTCCTGCCAGGTCTGAGCGGAGTACAAGCCGCACTTCTACCACCCCGACAAAGTGTACCAGACAAAGGCATCCTGGCCTTCAAATGGATCAGTGTTGATTTCAAGGGTCCTCTCCCTTCCATTAACGGAAACATGTACTTTCTCAAAGACCTCCAGTACTGTGGCACTCGACCAGACCCGCTGACAGACTTGTAAATATTTGTAAAGTATTAGCTTTTTTTTAATGAATGGTCTCTGTTTTTCACCCACAGGCTCAATTCTGAAGGAGGGGGTGGATGCAGTGAACTGGAATTCACAGTCTATGTATTGTTCAGATTGGTGGCTCCTCCCTTGGCTTCGCCCTCACCTACTCCAATATAAACCCTGGTTTTCCCACCTTACCTCAGATTCACCTGAGGACTATTTTATCTATCGGCCATTGATTGTAAGCTATTAAAAGCCTGTTTGTACTCCTCACTTGTCTCTGATTGCAATCAGTCATGTTACGAACATCTATTGTTAACTTATGAAAAATTTAACAAGTTAACATGAAACAAAGAGTTGATGGTCATGTTTATTTATCATTTTATTGTGAAAAGATTCAATTACTGAAAACTATAACTGATTATCCCATCTGGAAATGTGAATCTTTGCTCCTTCAAAAACCTGTTTCCAAGAACTGCACGGGTTTGCAGCTGTGATTTATTGCTGTCCTCATTTTGGGAAGTGAATGTGTGAGTAACTTGAGACTTAATAACATTGATCTAGTCCTGGTGCTACCTTGGCATATGTTCATCAGCACAGGAGTTTCATTGCGAGCTCTCCACTTACATTTAATGGCTGCTGTCGATGTGACTTATCACTTTCCTCTGCCTCACAGCTGCCTGGTACTTTAAAACAGGACAATATGTGATTCAATCACCATTGGTTAATGGCAAGCCATGACTTTGAAATGAGCAGCTGTCAAGCATGTTAACCGCATGATAATGAGTCCAATGTCTATTTCATTCCTGGAGAATACTATTCTGGTTTCTGAGCTCAGGAAGATGTTCAAGCCCGAATGTTAAATATGTGACAGGAATCTGGGAAAAGATACAGCATTCATGCCCCAGTGTGAACAAACAAAAGTCCTGGTTCTGACAAATGACATTGCTTTTGCCAGCTTTGTTTACTCAGAGGTAAATTTACTACTGTATCAAGGCCAGAAATTATCCTTCCGCATTAAGCATTCTTCCACTTAACTTTCAAGCAGATGTCTCATATCAATCTGTAAACCTGGTACCCCAGAGTGAGAAAATATAAATATAGAAGCAAGACACCATTGGAGAACAAATCATTATACTTGACTAACTCAAATACACACCAAAATGCTGGAGGAATTCAGCCAGTCTTTTCAGAGTTTATAGGAGACGAAGATATATTGCCAATGTTTTTGGCCTGAACCCTTCTTCAAGGAATAAGCAAGAAGCCAGAAATCAGGGCAATGGTGGTGTGGGGGGGGGGGGGGGTGGTGAAAAGAGGGGGGTCGTTTAATTGTTTACAAGCTGTGTTAATCAGTGCCATTACAAATTAAAGCCAGAGAAGCCGATATTAATGCCATCAGTTGGAGGGTACTCAATCAGAATATGAGGTATTGTTCTTCCAATGTGTGGGTGGTCTCAGTCTGGCAGTGCCTGAGACCATGAATAGATATGTCAGCAAGAGAATGGGATGTAGAATTGAAATGGGTGGCCACTGGGAGATCCATGCTCTTGAGACAGACAGACCCAAGGTGCTCAACAAAGTGATCCTCCAACCTCATGGCATTAATATCGACTTCCCTGGCTTTTGTTAACCTGTGCCCCCACCACCGCCTTTTCTTATTTCTGTCTCTCCATTCTGTCTCCTTTTACACAAACATGATAAATTCTTATCTCATCCTTTATCATATACAATTAACACTTTTTGAGGAGATTTGGTATGTCACTTTTCCAGATTCCTCCCCCAGCCGGCATTGTCTAAATTGAGATTTTTTGCTTTTGGCTTATTCCTTGAAGAAGGACTCAGGCCTGAAATTTCGGCAATATATCTTTGTCTCCTATAGATGCTGAAAAGACCGGCCAAGTTCCTCCAGCATTTTGGTGTTTATTTACTACTATCACAGCATCTGCAACCTTTCATGTTTCACTTAACTCAAATACACTCCATGCCAGATACTGTTGACTACATCAAAGAAGTCCTGTTTTGATAGATGGTCCAAAATGTATCTTTAATATCTAATGTGGAAAGTATTTCACATGAAAGTATCAAAGTCCAGGTCTTGAAAAAAAATGCAGATGCTGGAAATCTGAAATAAAAATAGAGTTTACTGGAAGTACTCAGTAAATCAGGCAGCAGATGTGAAAAAGAGAAACAGAGTCAAAAGCAAATAATCATGATGTTGACTGCCAAATTTCCAATTCTTGATCTGCCAGCTTGACCCAACATTCAAAATGGCACCAGAGTGATCCTGGCAGATCCTCTCCTTACATTCATTCTGCTTTGTTATATCTCTGCTCTCACACTATTAGTATAACTAATAATGTTTGACACTACCCCTGCACTTTTACTTCATTCTCACAGTCAAAATGTCCAAAGCAAATTTTTCATTGTATCTTGGTACACATGACAAAAACAAAATAAATATAGACAGATTGGTAGCACAACTCAGCTGAGGGAGAGGTAGTGGGTTAACCCACTTCCAGCTTTCCTACCTTTGTATTAAGAAATCATTTGAAATCCCCTCTCACATTTGAGTCTGTGTAATCAGCTTTGCTCTGCATAGCTTGCCACTTCATCACTGACTCTGCTGCCCAGTTTTGCCCAAGTGACCTCTTCTAATGTCATTGCGCCAAAACCTGAAGCAAATGATTGTTCACCCATCAACTGCAGAGATATTGCTGCCACATTTTAAAATATTTGAAGGAGCTTTGAGCCAATTATACTCAGCCACCTGTCAGTCTCATGAGGTTTGCAGATTCATTCTCCGCAATTTAATCCTGGCAGGATCCTTGTTGGCAAGAATAATTCTGATCCATTTGCCTGATGCTGGAAAATGACTAGCATCCACTGTGCTTCTAAATAACAAACAGAAATCTTCCAGGTCATGGAGTCACCCTGATCCCCTCACCCTGATCAAAGGTGGGCAAAAACGAAAGACAAAACATCACTCCCATAAAATCCAAGAACAAAATCAAAGTATGATCCTTATTCTAACCTCAGTTAATCTGCAGTCCAAATGAGCAAAGCAATGACAATACAGGCATCATTGTCAAAATGGAGCCATGACGAGAATGTAGGAGTGTGGAGTGACAAGAAGATAGGTGACAGGTTTATCAATTGCAACACACATGTGATACCTAAGACAACATGATAATGATGTGCAGATTTTTCCAAACTTTCAGTAACAGGACTGGGTTTTATATCATCCTTAGGTCATCTGTGTCTTATTTATTGAGCAAGCCATCAGGTATTGCTTCTATAAAACATCTTCCAACGAAGGCAAACAGTACTCAAGTATAATGTTTGGCTGATACAACAATGCATAAACAGTCACGTCATATGAAACACATTGTTTATAAAAATCTACATCCGCACTTAATATGATGCATTTCTTTTATAGCACCATTGTCAGTGGGAGATATGTATTAGACAGCCAAAAATCAAGTAAATAGCATTCAGAGGATAAGAGAAGGTGATTCATATAAGCAGAGCAAGATTGAAAGTGACCTACACAGAAATGACTAAGATGCATTTGAGGAGTTCTAAAAGGACCCCTGAACTTGTCACTTACTAACACACATGAGGTTCTTCACAGTGGCCAATTAGTTCACAAATCCACATGACCTTGAGGAAACTGGAGCACAGAAGAAAGACATCTGGTGAAAGGAAAAACACACAGAGATTCAAATCAGAATCAGAATTTATCTTCACAAACATGTCACAAAATTTGTTCTTTTGCAGCAACATCATAAAGCGAACATTTATATAAACCTCTGTACATAATAAATAAACATCGGGCAAGAAAAAGGAAAGTCAAAGTAAGGCAGTGTCTGTGGTTCATTATTCATTCAGAAATCTAAATGGCAGAGGGGATGAAGCTGTCCTTGAGCTGCTGAGAGCTCATCTTCAGGCTCCTGTACCTTTTTCCTGATGGTAGCAGAGTGAAGAGGGCATGGCATGGGCAGTAGGGGTCTTTGAGGATAGATGACACTTTCTTAAGATCCCGCCTCTTGTAGATATCCTCAGTAGAGTTTAGACTGGTGTCTGTGAGGTTGAAGGCTGAGTAACAACCCTATAGAGTCTTTTTTTCCCTCTCCTGAATGTTGGGAACTCCATGCCAAACAGTGATGCAACCAGAGATAATGGTCTTCAAGGTACACCTGTAGATGTTTTTGAGAGTCTTTGGTGACGTACCAAATCTCCTCAAACTCCTTGCAAAGTATAACTGCTTGGGAGATTCATTTGTGATGGAGTTCCAGGACAGATCCTCGGAGATGTTGAGACACAAGAATTTAATGTTCTTGACCCTCTCCACTGGTGACCCCTCGATTAGGATTGGACAATGTTTTCCTGATTCTCTCCTGAAGTCCACGATCATCTCCTTGGTTTTGCTAACATCAAGCGCAAGGCTGTTGTTGTGACATCACTCAACGAGCTGATCTATCTCCCTCCTGTAACCTTCTTCATTGCCATCTGTGATTTTGCTGACAATCATATCATTGGGAAAATTGTAGATAGCATCTGAATTGTGCCTGGCCACTTGGTCATGGATGTAAAATGAGTAGAGCAGTGGGCTAAGTCCTTGAGATGTCCCCATGTTGATAATCAGTGAGGAGGAGATGTTATTTCCAATTCATACTGACTGTTATCTTCCATTGAGGAAGTCCAGGATCCAGGTGCAGAGGGGAGGGCAGAGTCCCAAGGTTTGGAGCTTGAGACCAGCACTGAGGGAATAATGGTGTTGAAGGCTGAGCTGTAGTAGATGAAGGGCAGGCTTATATATGAGTTGCTTTTGAAATGGCTCAAGATAGAAGAGACTTCGGATGCTGGAATCTGGAACAAAAAAATAATAATCTGCAGCTAGAAACATGTGGGTGGGACCATATGGTGCAACTTCTGATGCAATGCTGTATAAACCACTGTTTTTTGGAGAGTTTTGATTACCTTCAATATAGAATCAGAATCAGAAATTATTGTTACGAACAAGTCGTGAAATTTGGCGTTCTGCACCAGAATCGTAGTGCAAACATTCATATTATAACCATCTTACAAAATTACTATTAAAAAAATAATAGAGCACAAAAAGTAAGGCAATGTCTTTAGTTCATTGATTATTCAGGAATCTGATGGCAGTGGGGAAGAAGCTGTCTTTGTGCTGTCTTTAGGCTCCTGTGTCTTTTACCCCATGGTAGCAGAGTGAAGTGATTGGGATCTTTGAGGATAGAGGCTGCTTTTTTAAGACACCACCTCATGTAAATGTCCTTGATGGAGTGAAGTCTGGTGCCTGTGATGTCACAGGCCGAGTTAACAACCCTCTGGAGTCTATTCTTGTCCTGAGAGTCAGCGCCTCCTTTCCAGGCAGTGATTCAACCAGCCAGAATACTCTCCATGGTATACCTATAGATAATTTCGAGAGTCTTCGATTATATAGCAAATATCCTTAGACACCTTGTAGAGCTCGTCGAAAGAATCAAAGACTTGTTGATCCAAACCAAGGCTTTTATTAGCAAAAGACAGGAGCTCTTCACAGGTGTCCGACCAATCTGGAATGATCCGACCTGGCTAGGGACACAACCCTTTAAGGCCCAGACAATAGGCGTGGCTTAGCTCTCAGCCAATCGCTGTAAGCACAGTCTAGATACAGTAACTATATACACTATGTACATTGGTAATAGATCTGTACTATCACACACCTCACATAGTAAAACCGCTGGTGAGCCTTCTTTGTGATTGCCTCTACCTGGAGGCTCCAGGATATAAATGCTGACACGCAGGAATTTGAAGTTCCTGACCGTCTCCACTTCTGAGCCCTCAATGAGGACTGGGTCTTGTTCCTCTGACTTCCTCCTGAAGTCCATAATCATCTCTTTGGTTTTGCTAATGTTGAATGCAAGGTTGTTGGTGTGATACCATTCAACAAGCTGATCTATCTCCCTCCTGAATGCTTTCTCATTGTCGTTTGTGGTTCTGCCGACAACTGTGGTGTCATCAACAAACGCAGATAGGATTAGATTTGTGCCACGCCACACAGTCATGGGTATATAACAAGTAGAGTAGTGGGCTTAGCACGCATCCTTGTGGTGCGCCTGTGTTGATAATCAATGAGAAGGAGATGTTGTTTCCAATTCGTTTTGACTGTGGTCTTCTGATGAGAAAGTCAAGGATCCAGTTGCAAGGGTGGGGGTGGTGGGGGGTACAAAGGCCTAGAGTTTATAGCTTCTTGACCAGCACTAAGTGAATAATGGTATTGAAGGCTGAGCTGTAGTCAATGAAGAGCAGCTGTATGTATGAATTGCTGTTTTTGAGGTGATCCTGAGCTGAGTGGAGAGCCAGCGATATTGCATCTGCTGTGGAGCAATTGGGACGATAAGTAAATTGCAGTAGATCTAGATCTTTGCTTAGGTATGTGTGAATTCTGGCCATGACGAGCTTCTCAAAGCATTTCATCATAGCAGAAGTTAGTGCTACTGGACGGTAATTGGGTGCCAGGATGATTGATTCCCTTTTGAAGCAGGTGGGAACCACTGACTATAGCAGTAAGTGGTTGAAAGTGTCCGTGAACATTCAGGATAGTTGGTTGCACAGACTTTCAGTACCATGCCAGGTATGCCATCAAGACCTGACACCCTGTGCGGGTTCACCTTCTTGAATGATGTTCTGACGACACTCTCAGAGACAGATATCACAGAGTCCTCAGCCTTTTCAGGGATTCTAATGGGCATTGTTTAGTTATTCTTCTGAAAGCGGACATAGAAGATGTTCAGCTCATTGGATAATGAAGCATCACAGTCAACAAAGACATTGAAAGTATGGTTGAGAGAAGTGAAGGAGCTTCTGCAGGATTGCTTTGAATCAGTAGACTGAAACATATTCAAGAGCTTATCCATAGATTTGAATAAATATACAACAGATGTCAATGATGTAATCAAGACCTGCATGTATGAGTGTGTGCCCATGCACACATACCGGGTGTTCCCAAACCAGAAGCCCTGGATGAATCAGATGTGACATTAGCAGTTCAATACTTAATACATTCCTCAGTGAAAAGCAAGGCATACGAGCTCATAGTCAGAACCTGCACCCTGAAATTGAAATACCAGACTATAGAAAGAGAGACACCATGTAATATTACAAGAAGAGTAGAACTTTGCAGCAAGGTTGAGGTACTTTTTCCACTTCAATAGACAAAAGACAATAGACAATAGGAGCTGGAGTAGGCCCTTCGGCCTGTCGAGCGTGGATGCATGCTTAATTCACTAAAAAATGTAGGCTGTGAGGATATCTGAGTATAACTGAAGATGGCATTCTAATGAAAGACAAGATTAAGATCAAAAGAAATAGATTTCCTTGAGATTTCTCAATAAGGAGAGGGACTCAAAGATCAGATTTATTCTCAGAGTACATACATGACATCACCAAAACCCAAAAATTCTATTCTCTGTGGACCAGGCAGAATTTCCACTTATTGGTAGTGCAAAAAAAACCTGTACTCAAGAAAAGATATGTATACATAATAATGACATTTAAACATCTGTTCAATACAGAAAATAAATATTAAATAATAAATAATCTGCAAAGTAAGAGTCCTTAAATGAGTCTCTGATTGAGTTTGTTGTTCTTGAGTCTGATGCTGGAGGGATAGTGTTACGAGTCCAAAGGATCCATAAACCCATCAGCAATAGATATTCACCAAGCAAATGGTTATTTAATCAAAGTTGCTTTTAATTATGTTTAAACATGAAAACAGAATCACACTTTAACTTATCACTATTGACTTAACTAGCCTAACTTAACCCCCCCATCTAATTCTAAGTGCACATGTATGTAATATGTGTGTAAGTTCAGAAAAGTTAATTGGTTCACAGTCCAATCTCACTCTCATTTCTCCAAGTTCACTGGTTGCAGGCAATTCTTATACTCTGCACAGAATTTAACATTTATAAAGTTCACCAGGCTTTGGTGCTTGAAAGGTAAATGTTTACCGCTCAGGAAGGTTCTTGTTGGTTTTCAGAGACAGATTTGTTATTCTAGGACAGGGGTGTCAAACTCAAATTCATGGAGGGCCAAAATTAAAAACTTGGACTAAGTTGAGGGCCGAACTAAATGTTTATTGAAAATTTTCAACAACATCTGCATGTTTTCTCTTCTTTCAATATATGTAATGTAAAACTTTTTCTTATTAAAATAAATGTTTAATAATAGTTTTGGATAAACTCTTTCCAGAAGCATTAACAAATGAGAAATAAAATATTCAATAAATAATATTTCTCTATAGAGGATTTGTCAAATGTTGCTAGTGTGCTGTCGAATAGTAAAATCTGAGGGCTATTGAGAATGTGGGAGAATAACATGATTCCTGAAACAATCAAATGGGTGACTGATTGTGGGTGTTAACTCTAGCAGGGTTATTTGCTGTGCCCTTTTTCCATTGGTACAGATATCCTTTGATTGACACACTTTTCAAGTTTTATGCCTAATGAGCTTGTATCCAGGTGCAGGATCATTTTTAACCAGGAATATATTTATCACTGTGACATGAAACTATTGGAAGATCGTTTTATCCTGAGATTAAAGTTCATAATACTTACTCAGGCCTGTGTGCGGGAGGGCGGGGTTTGCGGGCGATCGGGTTGGACAACGACAGTGCGGGGGCATCGGCTCTCGCTGCAGGGCGGCATCTCGGCGGATCAGCGGCCCCATCACCGTGAGTCGCGGGTTGACCTGCGGCAGGGAGGGGGAGTGGGCAACGGTCCTGGCGAGGTCAGGCCCCCCCTGAGTTTCTGCCAGACCCCCTTGACCTGCTGAGTTTCTCCCGGACCCCCCTTGACCTGCTGAGTTTCTGCCGGACCCCCCTTGACCTGCTGAGTTTCTCCCGGACCCCCCTTGACCTGCTGAGTTTCTCCCGGACCCCCCTTGACCTGCTGAGTTTCTCCCGGACCTCCCTTGACCTGCTGAGTTTCTCCCGGACCCCCCTTGACCTGCCGAGTTTCTCCCGGACCCCCCTTGACCTGCTGAGTTTCTCCCGGACCTCCCATGACCTGCTGAGTTTCTCCCGGACCTCCCATGACCTGCTGAGTTTCTCCTGGACCCCCCTTGACCTGCTGAGTTTCTCCCGGACCCCCTCCCCTTGATCTTCTGAGTTTCTCCTGGACCCCTCCCCCTTGACCTGCTGAGTTTCTCTCGGAACCCCCCTTTGACCTGCTGAGTTTCTCCCGGATCCCCCTTTGACCTGCTGAGTTTCTCCCAGACCCCCTTTGACCTGCTGAGTTTCTCCCTTCTGGTGTTTTTACGAGAACCACAGACTTTCGCTCATACATTGATGAGGGGAATCAAGGGCCAAACATTGTCAGGTACCTCTCTGCTGGATAAAGGATACGGTTTAACCCGCTGAGTTTCTCCAGTGTTGGGTTTTCACGAGGTAGAGTCAAAGGGCCGAAGGGCCTGTTTCTGATCTGTAATGTTCTACGGACCCTGCTCTTTTTTCTGTGCCTGTGTCCCAGGATCTTTCCAGGGCAGTCTCCGCGCTCAGGACCGCACTGGGATCCCGGTCAGCGGTGGAGGAGAGGTGAGCGCGGCTAATCCCGATCAAGCCCATGCCATTCCTGAGATTGGCGGGGGGTTCCACCCTACTTGCCCAACCAGCCTCGCTCTCCACGTGTACTCCGGGCACCCGCTGCTGGTCCGGTGGGAAGGCGCAGGGAGGCCGGTGGCCGGCGCCCCCATCGCCCAGCGGGGATCCCCAATCTTCCCTCCGGCATCCCGACTCCATCTGCAGCTCCAAGAAATGCTGTGCCACTGGGGTTCCGGGCGCTGGGAAGCGGCCTTGGCTTCCCCTGACACCGGCCAGGCCGCGCTGCGGTGGGGGGGTTGGTGGGGGGACACGACAGCGTGTTTATAAAACCACCCACCACTACTTTTCAAGGACCAGGATTTTTCTCTCTCTCTCTCACCCTGGGACACAGCGGTTACTGTGCATGCGCTATACTGGCACGGCGGCCAGCGGGCCACCTCTAATACATTTTTGATTTGATCTTGCAGGCCAAATATAATTATATAGCGGGTCAAATTTGGCCCGCGGGCCAGAGTTTGACATGTGTGTTCTAGGACATCCACAACTGATATACTCCCATCAGCCACTTCAGTGTCTTGCTGATGAAACTTGCCCCTTCAGGGTTCTTCAGGTCATCACAAATTTCCTTTTTGGTTTCTCTTATTCCAAGTGAAACATTAGACAGCCAGTCCTCTCCTCTTGCATGAACCACAAGGGCTTTGACCAGTCTGAAATAAGAACTCACAACTCATTTTCCACAAGCTTGGCAGCTTGTCCTGTTCCAGTCCCAGTTGCTGTTGCTAGCTGTAACACTGCAGAACTAATCTCTCTCTCTTTCTCTTTCTCTCTCTCTCTCTCTCTCTCTCTCTCTCACTGAGACAGAAAAAATGTTTCCTCTCTCTCTCTGCTTGCAAAACCACATGACCCTCATAGAGCAGCTCTAGACAATCTGTGACTCAGACAAGCTCTTTCATCTGTTTCCTTTTTGTAAACAGTAATCCATTAGTGAAGTCTCTTGGGCACTCTCCAAAGCTCTTGCAAAGACTGTTGGCCCTGACATGTCTAGCATGGGGCAGAGCTCCAGTATTTTAAATAAGATCTGTTTTAAAGTGTTTATATGTGACCTACTCTAACAAAGTTTTCCTAATTTATCTCCCAAAAACATATCTATATATTCTGTCACAGTAGTAACTGTCCTTGAACCTGGTGGTATGAGCCTTGTGGCAGCTATACCTCTTCTCTGATGACAGCATTTTCATTCAATTTTATTGAACAATTCAAAGAACAATTTTAAATGGGGAGATGGAATTTCCCCCCAATACTGACATCAGGGCAAGTCATTCCAGCAAGTTATTATATTGATGCAAACACAAATCTTAATTTAACATTTAAATTCAATTCCATTCCATTTTAATTATTGGAGAAATGAAAAATCTTCTGATTGAAAAAAAACATATTATGCTACAGTACACATTTCTTATTTGTTTTGCATCATTAACCTTCAAGTTTAGAGTTTAATAAAAATACAATGGCAGATGGCAGGCATCTATTTGTTGAAATATTGGGGATTTGTATGGCAGCATCTTCTATATGTGTGGTTATGAAAAGAGCTTCTAGCGTTGAAAGTGCAAATGCTGCTTGCATTCGACACATCTGATTCAAATTCATAAACTATATCTGAACAGAATAAGCAAGGGTATTTAAACTTTACAATTCACACTTTCTGCCACTAGATCACATAGTGAAAATATAGAACAGCCAAATCATATAATTTGTGAGGTCTGACCAATGAATCTCCGTGCATTTGGGATGTTCCCCATATTTGCTACAAGTTGATTAACTGAAATGAGTCATCATTAGATTTAAAGAAAATTTTCTCACGTTGAAGCAGATCAAAACAATTTAGAAAATAAATTATTTTATAAATAAAATCATTTTGCAGTAATGACGCACAATAATTGTGTTCCAAGAGCCAAGGCAAGAAATGAATCCTGTTACAGACTGGGTTAATAAAATTATGCTAAAATATGTCTTTAAAAGATATATAGATTGTAGGGGTTTAGTTTAGGTATTTGTATAGGGACACATTACAATCAGACATCTCAGCAACACTTCACAAACAGATATTAACATTTCACAAAAGACATCTCATTTCATATGCAGGAGCTATGCCTAAGGTGGAGCTTACAAGTCTAGTGACATTGTAGACATAATAGAACTGCTTTGGAGAGGACTTCCCAAGTAGGTGCTAATTGGATGGATGTAATGGAATAAATGTACTATTGTTTTAAAGGAGCAGATGTCCAGGCTCTGAAAATGATTCTGGTGCCAGTGATCCAGAAGTTTGCTGTTTAAAGTGGGGTCATGTGGTTTTGCAAACAGAGAGAGGGGAAAAAATGTGATTCTTGAGAGAGAGAGAGAGAGAGAGAGAGAGAGAGAGAGAGAGAGAGAGAGAGGCAGAAGTTGGTGCTAGAGGCTGCATGAGTGGCACTCTTGCTATAAGACCCCATTTGAAGATGGGTTTTATTTTTTGAGTTCAGCCTTTTTCTAAACCCTTATAATCAATTACAAGACGATGTGGCTGGTTAATGTATTGCTCATGGAATCAGGGGAAAAAAGAACTCTGTGTTAACCTGTAAAAAGACGTTATCTTTTGGAAAACTCGAGAGGGGTCAAGTTTCTTGGGCAAGACACTGAAGTGGCCAATTGAAGGAGATAAGTTTGTGAGTGTCCAACGAACAGCGATATCTCTCTCTGAGACCAACCAGAACCTTCCTTTGCAATAACAATTTAAGTTAAAGCACCAGAGCCCAGTGAAGATCATAAAAGTTTAATTCTGTGCACGGTATGAAAATTGCCTGATATCAGTGAACTTGGAGAAGTGAAAAGTGAATGATTGGACAGTGAAACAAAGAACTTTCCTGAATACATACACATTACATACATGTGCGCTTAGAATTAGAAGGTGGTTAAGTTAATAGTAATGAGTTAAAGATGGATTGTATTATTATGTATGAAGAAAATTAAAAGCAACTTTTGTTTAAGTAACCATTGTCTTGGTGAATTTCTGTTTCTGCTGCTTTTTGGAGTCCTCTGGGCTTGTAACAATCCTCTATTAATCATTAAGAGTTCTGGTCAGTAAATCTAGAGATGTCTTAAAATACTTACACATCCAAACATCCAAAAGTCACTTTACTGAAATTACCAGTTATCTGCAAAAATTTTTGGTGGCAACATGAGATCACAAGTTGATATAAATTTGTTTATTTTTCTCTGCCGTGCTCAGGTGGGACTCTGATGTGCTGTTAGCACCATTTTAAATCCAATGGAGCTCTCGTGAAATTAAATTAAGAATTAAACTTTATTGCATGCTTGAAAAACATCTCGTTGTTCTTTGTTGCTGTTTTAAGCACTGATACTGTATAAGTATTATGCTGATGCTACTAGGCCATGATTGGAGCAGGACCTCGAGCTCCCAGGAAGCTCCAGACTGAGAGTGGCTGTGGCTCTGGTGAGAGTCAGTGGCATTAGCGTAGGGATCTCCTGCAGATAAGTAGACTGATACAGTGCTGGAGGCAGCGGTTGAAGAGTTGGATACTCCGGTGAGTAGGTGGTCAAAATTTGGGTTAGAGTTTGTGGCCATAGGTTTGAGAATTCTAGTGGGACAGTGGTTGGGGTCAGGGTTCGAGTTGGTGGATGTAGCATCATGAGCTCCGTTGGGTCAGTGGCCAGAGCCCAGACTGGAGTTACCTGTGCAGGTTCCACAACGGCAGTGGAGAAGTCTCTAGGATCCAATTGGGGACCTCGATCTCCCACTCAGGATCCGCGATGATGGCAAGGAGGTGTCAGTGATTTGAGCAGGGTCCTCAGATACCTGGGCAGTTTCTGTGACAGTGATGGGGAGGAGTCGTGGATTTGTGTGGGGCCCTCAGGCACCTGAGTAGATTCCACGACAGCAGTAGGAAGGTGTCGGGCATCCGAGTGTGGACCTCGATCACCTGGGCAGGTTCCATGATGGTGGTGGGAAGGTGTTAGGATCGATAATGGCTGATACAAGTATTCTGCTGATTAAACTGGGCTGCACATCAGATATCTGGAAAATGCTGTTAATCAATACATACTGGATGATCAGAAAGTACTGCACAGTAAGACATCTGGTATCTGGCACCTATGGTGATTGGTAGATGCCAGATAAGTGAATTTTCCAGTTTCTTGAGACTTAATCTTACAATCCCTAATTAATACATCTACATTAAAAATAAACAGTTTAAAAGACAAAATACAAAATTACTATCCTGTATTTTCACTGAACAAACTTTACTTGCATACTTTATTTTCAATCACATTTGTCGTTGCATCTGCAGGATCCTCCCCCTCCACACAGCCGCCCGAAAGACAAACAATAGCATTATAGATAATTAATCCTCACCTCCCAGAGTTTAAGATAAAGCCTTTGACCGGATGGCATTAACATCAATTTTTACGGTTTCTGCTGGCCTTCTCTCTGTTCTTCACCCTTCTCTTTCCCTTTGTCTTCTTTGCTCCAGTTCTCCACCCTCTTCCCTCTCCAATGATGCCATTACTCCCTTATCTACTTATTACTTCCTGCCTTTGGGACTGTGCTCTTCCCCCTGCTCCTCCCTAATAGCATTTTGTTCTGGCTCCTGCTGACATTTGTTCATACCTTGAAGGGCTCAAGCCCCAAACGTTGGTTATGTATCTTTATCTTTGCTACATAAAGTACTCCGTTTGAACAATTTCTCCAGCATTGTGTTTTTACTTTAACGACGGTGTCTGAAGACTTTTGCGCTTTACTTTTGAGATACTGACTGTGACTGGAGGATAGCCATAAACTGCTTTAGGTATTAAATGACTGATACAGGCCGAACCATTTTGGCTTGGGGAAACAGCAGAGTGAACTGTGTGGATGGCAGAAAATGGTTAATGAACTGAAGGAATAGAGATGAAATAACAAATACTTTCATGAACATGAGCGAGGATGTTACACCCACACCTGACAGAGCTGTGACCACTTCACTCAGTTTTGCTGGCCAGGTGTTGCCTTGACAGCCATGAGGTCATTATGGCCTTGACAGCCTTGAGGTCATTGTGAGAATGAGCAATCATAGCCATGAGGCATTAGTCCAAGCTTCCACTACAGACTTTAAGTGGAGCTAAGTGAGAAAATGAAATGTCATTTGTGTGAACTTGCATGATGGTTTTGATCTGCAATTGCGCTGAGCCCTGTGCAAAGACCATGTACTGCAACAAGTCTTCAAACATATCACAATCAGTTTCACTATGTATTCCAATGTTTGTGCTGCCATCCATTTCAGTCCTCAACTTTTAACCAATGTTTCTTTCACATGTCAACTGCTATTAATGAAGTATGATTAGTTGCAGTATTCACTAGATTTGTTACCGAGCAACAGTGACGACTCTTCAACAAGTACTGAATTAACCGCAATGTCAGACCATTTGAGATCATACGTGATCTTTTTTTTAAATTGCAAGTTCTTGTCTTGTTTGCCATTGGGGCAATTGGGGAGCTCTTGATTAACACTTGATTGAGTGGACTACATCTGAACTGTTAAAAAAAACTGATTTAGTTCCTAACACAAATTTGGTTAGGCTTAAAAATCTAAATTTAAATGTAAAATCAACTGGAACTACTCATTTGCAACGCCAAGACAACTAATTTGAGAAAATTAGGAAAAGATTGGAACTCTACATTGCTGGGGAGTTTTGACATTTCATTAAAGTTTAGACCATTGCAATGGTTCAGCACAATTTTTCCAAAAAGGTTTTTCAATTTTTAAAATAATTTCTTAATTGATTATTTATAAATAAGACAGGATTTTAATGTAGAAAATAAATCTTTGTTTCATGAATATTATATGATAAGAAAAATAAACTGAACAAATAAAGAAAATGTAAGCCAAGTGGTTCTTGTTTAAAATCCAAATTTGAAATGGATAATCTCATACAACTTTAGTGTGGTGAGAAGACAACAACATGACACTGCTTCAGCAAAGGGGAAAACAATGCCAAAACAGAGCAATTAATTGAACTCCACAGCATGATTAATTTGCAGCATTGTTGGAATTCTCCATCTCAACATTAGGGGAGCTTTTGTAGTCAGCCCACCATAATTTCCTTGCACTTTTATTTATTGTTTCAAATCTCAACCACAACTTTTGAAATAAACTGTGATCTGTTTGAATAACTCAAACTTTTTAAATAAGCGGCGGGGGTGGTGGGAGGGGGTGAAATTAAGTTAGTTTTTCCTAAGGATTGAGGGCTGCAAATGTTGGAGGACTGTTTTTAAAGGAAGAGAGGGACAAAGTGAATGGCCAGTTTAAATTCAGTGGTGGGTAAACCACTGGAATCCATTCAAATAAAACAAGTTAATCTTTAATTTAGCGAGGTGTAGATTAATCAAGATTACTCAGTGTGGATGATCAAATTCATTTACATATAATGAACTAATGAAGAGAAGATCATGTCTTACAAACATGATAACAATTTTTGAGAAAATTATAAGGAAGGTTGATGAGTATGACACAATGTGATTTGCATGGATATCAGAGGCATTTTCACGTGCAGTCAGACAGTCAAAGTCAATAATCACAAAAAAATTTGAAGTTGTGAAACTGATAGACTTTTATTAATTATGGACTGGAACATAGTTGACTGATCAAGGCAGAGTGGAATGGGGACCATACAAAGGTTCATGGGGAGGATTGGTCTCGGGAGGCGTGACCAGCCAGCAGCAGCCAATCATAGCATAACAGTGGTTTACCTCATTCACCCCTCCTTTTTTAAGAAGAGTCCTGCAGGGTGAGAAAAAAAAAGGATGAAATAAATATACATTTTACAGATCAAATCTGTCAGGGGGTCTCCTTTGCCACAGTGAATGACATGGTAATGGTTGGGGCACTGCTGTAGCATCTTGAGCAGTTTGTGGGGTTGGCCTGTCATCACTAGTTACAGTTTTTCGGGTGGGGCAGATGAGGGGGTAAGGGAGTGTGGTACTGGTACATCATTGGCATAATGGTAGCCAGGGGTGGTGAGTGGTGAGTGGTTGTTGGAGAGATGCCCAATGGTGCCAGATCCCTGATCGAGACCCTGTCTTCATGCCCATCAGAGAGGTGGTTAGTGTGAAGAAGGAAGACCCTCTCGACCAGTGAGTCAGTCTTAGGAGCACCAGTCCTGGGGAGGTAACCAGGTGGGCAGCGTAGCCCCTGATGCAGACTTCCTCAGGAAAGTAAAAATCCAATCATGAGCTCATACATAAAAGTGACCAGACTGAGTGGAGTGCATCTGGGAGAACTTCTTGCCACTAAGAGACAGGGAGGCCCTGTGTCATCAGTGCCAGAAGGATGGTTTTCAAGACCATGGCTTTCTCTCTTTTCACTTGGCCATTTCTTCTAGATGTTACAAGATCAAACCAGCAACCACAAAGAAGGCATATCACCAAGGTGATAAATTAAATTAAAGATGATCAATTACTTTATTAACAAAATTTCACCTTCAAACTTTAATTCAAAATCGCCCCTTTTATAACAATGTCCACTGGTTAATATACAAATTTCTATAACAGTGTAAAACGGATAAACTCCCCAGCCTAAATATAACATATATAATCAAAGTCTGTTATATTTCCAACCAGCCCAAAGAAAAAAAACTTAGACACAAAACACATAAGACTCACAAAACTTCGACTGCACTCAAAGTAAAGATCGTAAAGACACCCCCTCCCCCCCCACCGCCTCTTATTTTAAAAGTTTGAGTTATTCAAACAGATCACAGTTTATTTCAAAAGTTGTGGATGAGATTTAAAACAAAAAATAAAGTGCAAGGAAATTATGGTGGGCTGACTACAAAAGCTCCTCTAATGTTGAGATGGAGAATTCTAACAATGCTGCAAATTAATCATGCTTAACTTGGCTGTGGAGTTCAATTAATTGCTCTGTTTTGGCATTGTTTTCCCCTTTGCTGAAGCAGTGTCATGTTGTTGACTTCTCACCACACTAAAGCCAATAGATCTTTTGGAGAGAGAGAGAGAGAGAGAGAGAGAGAGCACAAATTGCTCACAGAAAGGAAAAAAAACTGCCTCCCAGACAATGACTCTGCTTGGGCTTCCTTCCACTCCACAGCTACACCCAGTTGTGGTTTGTCTTCCAAGTCCATAAATTTCTAGATCATCTTTTGCACATGCTCAGTCTGTCTCTCACTCTCTCTCACTCTCAGCAGTCCACCTTCACCTTGGCTCTCAAAGGCAAACTGTCACTTTTTAACATAAAACCACACAACACAAAACTCTGTAACATAGGGTTGTAGCTCATTGCCCTGCTCTTGGTGATGCCCCTGTCCAGCAGGTACTGCCGCAGCTTATTGCTCATGAACAAGGTCCCCTGGTCGCTGTGGATAAAGCCAGAGTACCCAAAGAGTGTGGAGATATTGCAGATATTTGATAAATGTGGCCATGGTCATTCCTGGGGATGGGATGATGAAAGGGAAATGGGAGTATTTGTCGAAGATTGTAAGGAAGTATCCATTCTGGTTGGAAGAGGGGAGGGGCCCCTTGAAATCAATGCTTAGGTACTTGAAAGGGTGGGTAGCCTTAATCAGGTGTGGCTTGTCTTGTCAGTAGAATTGCGGTTTGCAGTCAGCGTAGATCTGGCAGTTTTTAGTCATTGTCCGTACTTCCTCAATGGAGTATTGTGGTAGGTTCCAAGGTTTGATAAAATGGAAAAACCTAGTTACTCCAGGGTGACAAAGGTTATTATGGAGGGTCTGCTGTCTGTTCGTTTGGATACTAGTACAAGTACCATAATATAGTGCATCTGAGGGCTTGTTAAATTTACCAGGCCTGAAGAGGATATCATAGTTATAAGTGAACAGTTCAGTTCATCACCTGAGGATCTTATCTTTCTTGATTTTGACCCTTTGCTTATTATTAAACATGAATGCTACCACTTGCTGATCCATGATGAGAGTGAATTATTTTACAGTGAGGTAATGCCTCCAGTAGCACACTGCCTCAATGATGGCTTCCTTCTCGATGGAAGAGTGGTGAATTTCAGGGCCCTGCTTAATTGAATGTGGCAGTTAGGTCAATGTCAGATGCATCGCCCTCCACTTGGATTCATCTATGGCATGTGTGGTCACCTTGGATACAATCAAGTGAAGCTTGGGCCTCTGCTGGCTTTGACCAATGGGTGAATCTTGTCCACCTAGTTGGGGACCCATTGAGTACAAAATGAGAAGAACCTGAGGCATTTCTTCAGTGTTTTGAGGCTAAGTGGGAGAGGTAGCTCCAATAACTGATGCATGCGGTCAGGGTTGGGTCCAATGACGTCATTCTCAACCATGCAGCTAAGGATGGCCAGACATGCTGTCCAGAACACACATTTGTCCTCGTTAAAAGTAAGATTCAGGCATTTTGCTGTCCGGAGGATCTTATGGAGATTTGGATCGTGATCTTACAGGTCGTGGCCGCAGATGGTAACATTATATAGGTATGGGAAGGTGGCCAGCAGATTATACTCCTGCCTGAAGATAGAGACCCCATTTCTGACACCGAAAGGGAACTAGAGGAAGTGGTAAGGGCGGAAATCCACCTCGAATGAAGTATACTGGCAGCCCTTCAGACAGATCGGGAGCTGGTGATATGCTGATTTCAGGTCAATCGTAGAGAATACTCGATATTGTGAGGTCTGATTGAGCATATCGGATATGTGGGGAAAGGGATATGTGTCGAGCTGCATGTTCCGGCTGATGGTCTGGCTGTATTCTCTGACCATCTTATTCTTTTCCCTGTTCTTTACCACAACCACCTGGGTCCTCCAAGGGCTGTTTTGCTGGCTTCAATTATGCCTTTGCCCAACAAGCACTGAACCTCCGATTTAATGAATGCCTTGTCAGCTGCACAGTACTGTCTACTCCTGGTGGCCATCTGCTTACAATCGGGGGTGAGGTTTGCAAACACTGAGGGAGTTTGAGAGGCCAAAGATCACACACAGAGGGTCATCTTTGAATTGTTCATTGCAAATGATGAGGGGGATGGGGCCCATCAAATTTCAATGTCACTTTCTGAAATTGGCCCTGGAAGTCCAGTCGCAGCAGCAAGGGGGCACAGAGTCATGAAATGATAAATAGCCTGAAATGTTTGTAAACTCTGCCTCCAATGGTCAGGGTCACTACAATGAACCCATGTATGGCTGCTGTGTGTGATTTGGACACAAATGATATCTTGTGATTGGCAGGCTGTACTTTAAGGGGTAGGCACTCAGCAGTTTCAGGGTGGATTAATCTTTTTGTACTCCCGCTATCAGATAAACACTGGTAATGCACCTGTTTACCTTGACCTCCATCATGGAACTGGTGCCTCTTGGTTTGGGTTCTCTCACTGTCTGAGTTCGATGGGTGCTTATGATCCCGAGGTGGCTACTCTTGATTCCAAGATGGCCATTCTCGCAGTTCCCTCATGGTGTTGTATGCCTGAGAAGATGGCATTTGCCATGTGATCTAAGACTTGCACATGGTGTTGCTGGTTCATAGAGGAGACGGCACCTATCACGCTGACCGAGTAGCCACTGTCCACACAAAGCACTGTTAAGTTTCGCAGACAGTTTGGACTGGAAAACTGTGGCATGATGTCCCTTTTTTTTTTCCTGCACTTAGCACATACGGCATCCTTTGCAGGGCAGTGTTTTCTCATGTGCTTACCCTGCCTGCAGAAATAGCAATTGGAGTGATCACCTGCAATGGTGGCCGAGGTCAGGTCACTAGAGGAGTGAGACTGTGTGGCTGACCTAATGGTGTGGGATGATCCCGCATCCCAGGATAATGTGCCCATGGTGACCAAATGGCCGCCAAGTAATCATCCGAATTTTGGAGGGCCACCTCCAGTGTTTCTGTCAATTCAACTGCCCTCTGTAGATCAAATACCTTTAGTTCCAGGAGTCTCTGTCTTATGTACCTGGAGTGCATATCGGCTAGTTAAGCAATCTGGGCAGCTGTCACAATCTTACAATTGCACGCTCTGCATAGGTTCCGGATAGCGCGTAGGTACTTGATGCTTGATTCCCTGGGTCGCTGCTTTCTGGTGACCAAAAGATGCCTGGTGTAGACCTCATTTACTTTTTTACGATACTGAGCCTTCAGGATTTCCATAGCAGCCGGGTATGAGCTGGTGTCGTTGATCATCGGGAATACTTGGGGTCTGACTCACGAGAAGAATAATCTCAATCGGTTAGCATCCATGTTGATAACATCCACGGCCACCACAAGGACATCTTCCAAACAAAATAGCCAGAGTTTGAACATGTTCAGAGTGTCTGGCAACTGAGGGCCAATGTTGAGCTTCTCAAGTTTCAGGTACTGTTCCATGCTTTTTTTTTAAGTTAATAAAATTGATATACCATTAATACTCACACAAGACTGAAGTTGTGAAACTGACAGACTTTTATTAACTATAGATTGGAACAGCCGTCAAGATCATTGACTGATCAAGGGAGAGTGGAATGGGAAGCATGCAAAGGGCTATGGGTAGGATCGATCTCGAGAGGCATGTCCAGCCTGCAGCAGCCAATCATAGCATAACAGTGGTTTACCACACAAAGAATTAAAAGTCTCTTGAATGCAAGCTAATTTTGTGTGACTCCCAGGGAGGAGGGAAGAACTTTTAATGCTTACTTCTACCTGGGAGATAATTCTTCAAAATTAAAGAAGAAAGTCTTCAGGAACTTCAACTTTTAAATAAGGATGAACCAAAGAAATTGAGAGTGAAACTGAAAGCCAGACAGCAAGCAGAAAGAAAAATGTGAATCAAGCACATCCAAACTTCATGGAGAGTGTGATAAGATGTTTGAATTATTCACATTTTACAGAAAGACATTTAAAAAAAAAATTCCAGTATATTTAATTACTGGACATGCTTTTCAAAAATGTTAGAAAGCAATGTTACTTTTGGAAATATTTTCTTTTGACATGTACAATCTCTCTGTCATCTTTTTAATTTTTTTTTAAATTTATCACACTATGAACCATATCAATCAAAATATGTTCAGCTGTTTCTCATTAAATATACACAGTAGCATTTTCCCCTTATTCTCCCCTCTTCCCTCCCTCCCCCCTTCCCACCCTCTCCAAAACCAATAAATATTAAACACATACAAATACAATTAAATCATAAAACAATGTCTTCTCCCAAAGGAAAAACAAACAAGAAAAATTTGTCATCTACTTTTACACACTAAATCTAATATATTTTTTTATCTTCTTATCATTTTAGGAGATAAAGGTCTGAGGCAAGCTCTTTCTGTTATGTTCCAAGTACGGTTCCAAAATTTGTTCAAACAATGTAACTTTATTTTTTTTAATTAAATGTGATTTTTTCCAATGTTCAATATTCATTTCCATGTACCATTGCAGTATTCGTAGGCTCTCTTCTATTTTCCAAGTTGACATTATACATTTTTTTTTTGCTACTTCTAAGGCTATCATAATGAATCTTTTTTTGTGCTTTATCCAATTTGAGACCTAATTATTTCTTTCTTAGGTGACTTAAAAGAAACATTTCTGGATTTTTTGGTATATTATTTTTTGTGATTTTATTTAATATCTGATTTAGTTCTTCCCAAAATGCATTAACTTTTGTACATGCCCAAATTGCATGTATTGTTGTTCCCATTTTATTTTTACAGCGAAAACACCTATCCAATATTGTTGGATTCCGTTCTTTTAATTTTTGAGGAGTGATATATAACCTGTGCAACCAATTATACTGTATCATGCGTAACCTTGTGTTCTGGAACTTCATAGTTCCAGAACATAACTTTTCCCATGTTTCATTTTTTATCTTTGTATTTAAGTCCTTTTCCCACTTTTGTTTGGGTTTATACCTTATTTCATCATTTTCCTTACCTCGCAGCTTAATGTCTTCTCTTTGGCTTGGCTTCGCGGACGAAGATTTATGGAGGGGGTAAAAAGTCCACGTCAGCTGCAGGCTCGTTTGTGGCTGATCAGTCCGATGCGGGACAGGCAGACACGATTGCAGCGGTTGCAAGGGAAAATTGGTTGGTTGGGGTTGGGTGTTGGGTTTTTCCTCCTTTGCCTTTTGTCACTGAGGTGGGCTCTGCGGTCTTCTTCAAAGGAGGCTGCTGCCCGCCAAACTGTGAGGCGCCAAGATGCACGGTTTGAGGCGTTATCAGCCCACTGGCGGTGGTCAATGTGGCAGGCACCAAGAGATTTCTTTAGGCAGTCCTTGTACCTTTTCTTTGGTGCACCTCCGTCACGGTGGCCAGTGGAGAGCTCGCCATATAATACGATCTTGGGAAGGCGATGGTCCTCCATTCTGGAGACGTGACCCATCCAGCGCAGCTGGATCTTCAGCAGCGTGGACTCGATGCTGTCGACCTCTGCCATCTCGAGTACCTCGACGTTAGGGGTGTGAGCGCTCCAATGGATGTTGAGGATGGAGCGGAGACAACGCTGGTGGAAGCGTTCTAGGAGCCGTAGGTGGTGCCGGTAGAGGACCCATGATTCGGAGAAGAACAGGAGTGTGGGTATGACAACGGCTCTGTATACGCTTATCTTTGTGAGGTTTTTCAGTTGGTTGTTTTTCCAGACTCTTTTGTGTAGTCTTCCAAAGGCGCTATTTGCCTTGGCGAGTCTGTTGTCTAGCTTAATGTACATATGTGTTATATATCTTTTAATTTTCATTGTATCTGTAATCACATATTCAAAGCTGCTTCCTTCTGGTAATCTCAGTTTGTTTCCCAGTTTATCTTTTAATTAAGCTTTCAGTTGATGGTATGCAAACATTATACTGTGAGTTATTCCATATTTGTCCTTCAACTGTTCAAATGTAAATAAATTATTTCCCTAAAAAAACAATTTTCTATTCTCTTGAATCTTTTTCTCTCCCATTCTCTAAAGGAAAGGTTATCTATTGTAAAAGGGATTAGTGGATTTTGCATCAATAGAATTTTTGGTATTTGGTCATTATTTTTTTTTCCTTTCTACGTGTGTCTTCTTCCATATATTAAGTGAATGATGCAATACTGGTGAGCTGTTATATTGCACCAGCTTTTCATCCCATTTATAAGGTATATGTTCCGGTACCTTCTCCCCTATTTTATCTAATTCTATCTTAGTCCAATCTGTTTTTTCTCTTGTCTTGTAAAAATCTGATAAGTACTTTAATTGTGCGGCTCTATAATAATTTCTGAGTTTGGTAACTGCAAACCACCTTGGTTATACCTCTCTGTTAATTTATCTAGCACTACCCTCGGCTTCCCCCCTTTCCTCAAGAATTTCCATATTATTCTCCTTAGTTCAACAAAGAATTTCTCTGTTAAGTGAATTGGTAACATTTGAAATAAGTATTGTATCCTTGGGAACACATTCATTTTAATGCAGTTCACCGCCCTTTGCAACATGAGCAGTAATTAATTCCAATGTTCTGAGTCTTCCTGTAATTTATTTATTAATGGCTGATAATTTAGTTTGTACAAGCGGTTTAAGTTATTGTCTATCCTGATACCGAGGTATCGGTTTACTTGTGTTTGCCATTTAAATGAAGATTCCTTTTTAAGTTCTGTATAATCCTCATTACTCATTGGCATCACTTCACTTTTATTTGCGTTGACCTTATACTCTGATATTTCTCCATATTCCTTCATTTTTTTATGTAATTCTTTTATTGATTTCTCTAGTTTTGTTAGGTAAACTATGATGTCATCTGCAAATAAACTGATTTTATACTCCTCCTTTATTTTTATCCTTTTTCTTTTCTTATTAGCTCTGCCAATGGTTTTATTGCTAAGGTGAACAATGAAAGGATTATGGACATCCCTGCCTAGTTGAGCTACTTAATTTGAACTGGTTCGATGCATATCCATTTACTACTACCTTTGCATTATATAATGCTCTAATCCAGTTAATATATTTTTCTGGCAGATTGAACTTCTGTAACACTTTAAATGAGTAGTTACATTCTACCCTGTCAAAGGTTTTTTCTACATCTAAGCCAATTGCCACCATTGTTTTTTTACTCCCTTGAGCTGCGTGAATTAAATTAAATTACAGACATTGTCTGCTGTTCGTCTTTTCTTGACAAATACAGTTTGATCTTGTTATACTATTTTTGGTACACAGTCGGCCAATCTGTTTGCTAATAATTTTGCTATTATCATAATCTGAGTTAAGTAAGGATATTGGTCTATATGATGCTGGTGTTAGTGGATCTTTCCCCATCTTTGGTATTACTGTAATTATTGCTGTCTTGCATGAGTCTGGTAAGTTTTGTGTTTCTTCTACCTGATTCATTACTTCCAGGAGAGGAGGAATTAATAACTCTCGAAATGTTTTACAAAATTCTATTGGAAATCCATCCTCTCCTGGTGTTTTATTGTTTGTCAACTTTTTTAATATATCCTGTACTTCCTCTATTTCGAACAGTTTTATCGGTTTGCTTTAATCCTCTACTTGCAATTTCTGCAGTTCAATTTTGGCTAAAAACTCTTCTATTTTATAATTTTTCCCTTCATTCTCAGTTTGG
The DNA here is from genome assembly GCF_036971445.1 of Narcine bancroftii. Classification (NCBI taxonomy): domain Eukaryota; kingdom Metazoa; phylum Chordata; class Chondrichthyes; order Torpediniformes; family Narcinidae; genus Narcine; species Narcine bancroftii. Next base: position 92,607,635 of record NC_091469.1, read on the forward strand.
TATACTTGTTCATAAAATTCCTTAAAGTTTTCATTAATCTCTGTTGGGTTATATATGATTTGTTTGTCATTTTTCCTTGATGCCAATAGAGTTCTTTTAGCTTGCTCTGTTTTTATTTGCCAGGCAAATATTTTATGTGTTTGTTCTCCCAGTTCATAATACTTTTGGTTTGTTTTCATTATCTTCTTTTCCACCTTGTATGTTTGTAATGTTTCATATTTTATTTTTTTTGTCTGCCAATCTCTTTTTCTTGATATCGTCACTTTTCACTTGTTCTTTTTCTGTATTTTCTATCTCCCTTTACAGCTGCTCTATTTTCTGATTGTATTCCTTTTTCATCTTAGTTACATAGCTTATTATCTGTCCTCTAATGAAGGCTTTCATTGCATCCCATAGTATAAATTTATCTTTAACCGATTCTGTGCTAATTTCAAAATATGTTTTAATTTGGCATTCAATAAACTCTAAATTCCTGCCTTTTAAGTTGCATGGGATTTAACCTCCATCTATATGTTCTTGATGGGATGTCCTCCAGTTCTATTGCTAATAGCAGGGGAGAATGATCTGAAAGTAGTTCAGCTTTATACTCAGTTTTCCTGACTCTCTCTTGAATATGAGCCGACAACAAAAACATATCAATCCTTGAGTATGATTTATGCCTGCTTGAGTAATATGAATATTCCTTCTCTTTTGGGTGCTATCTCCACCATATATCCATGTTTCATTTCCTGGATTGATTTAACCATAAATTTGGCCACTTTATTTTTTTTGCTAGTCTTCTCTCCAGTTTTATCCAATATTGGATCCAAATTAAGGTTAAAATCCCCTCCTATCAACATATTTCCTTGCATATCTGCAATCTTCAAAAAAATATTTTGCATAAACTTTTGATCCTCATCATTAGGTGCATATATATTCCAAAATTCCAAAATTCTGAATATATCTGACACTTTATCATTACATACCTCCCTGCTGGATCTATTATTTCCTCCTGTATCTTGATTGGTACATTTTTGTTAACTAATATGACTACAACTTTAGCTTTTGAATTATATGATGCTGCTGCTACGTGTCCTACCCCATCTCTCTTCAATTTCTTATGTTCCACCTCAGTTAGATGCATTTCCTGCATGAATGCTATATCTATGTTTTTCATTTTGCAGTGACGGTTATTCTCTCCCCACCCCCCAGCCCCCCACCCCAGAAAACACTGTTTTTCTATACATATAACAAAGCTCTCTCTTTTGAGCCCTTCTTCCTTCCTTTCTTCCCTTCTCCCCTTCTCCTTTCCATCTTTAGATCTTTACATATACATTATTTTTACTTTTTGGGGCATGGCAAGATGGCATAGAGCAGGGGTGTCAAACTCAAATTCACGGAGGGCCAAAATTAAAAACTTGGACTAAGTTGAGGGCCGAACTAAATATTTATTGAAAATTTTCAACAACATCTGCATGTTTTCTCTTCTTTCAACATATGTAATGCTAAACTTTTTCTTATTAAAATAAATGTTTAATAATAGTTTTGGATAAACTCTTTCCAGAAGCATTAACAAATGAGAAATAAAATATTCAATAAATAATATTTCTCTATAGAGGATTTGTCAAATGTTGCTAGTGTGCTGTTGAATAGTAAAATCTGAGGGCTATTGAGAATGTGGGAGAATAACATGATTCCTGAAACAATCAAATGGGTGACTGATTGTGGGCATGAACTCTAGCAGGGTTATTTGCCATGCCCTTTTTCCATTGGTACAGATATCCTTTGATTTACACACTTTTCAAGTTTTATGCCTAATGAGCTTGTATCCAGCTGCAGGACCATTTTTAACCAGGAATATATTTATCACTGTGACATGAAACTATTGGAAGATCATTTTATCCTGAGATTAAAGTTCATAATACTTACTCAGGCCTGTGTGCGGGAGGGCGGGGTTTGCGGGCGATCGGGTTGGACAACGACAGTGCGGGGGCATCGGCTCTCACTGCAGGGCGGTATCTCGGCGGATCAGCAGCCCCATCACCGTGAGTCGCGGGTCGGCCTGCGGCAGGGAGGGGGAGTGGGCAACGGTCCTGGCGAGGTCCGGGCACTGGGAAGCGGCCTTGGCTTCCCCTGACACCGGCCAGGCCCCAAAACCAGAGTCCATGGTGAGACCCTGCAACGTAAACAGAGGAGGTGGGGGCGATTAGCGGGCTGATGCCAATGCATTCTGGGATTTATAGTATTAGCTGTGCATGCGCTATACTGGCGCGGCGGCCAGCGGGCCACCTCTAATACATTTTTGAAATGATCTTGTGGGCCAAATATAATTATATCGTGGGCCAAATTTGGCCCGCGCGCCAGAGTTTGACATGTGTGGCATAGAGTCTCGACATGTAATCTCGACCTCTCTGGCCAGACTTTTAAGAACCTGTTTTTAACTCTTTGTTTTTAAGTTTAAACTTTTCAAAAAAACTTAGTTTAAACTATCAAGGAATTGTTATGGCTTCTAATGGTAAAAAGATTAAACCTCAACTGCAGAAGAAACTACATTTTCGAGTGTTAAAGATTCAAGACCTGAAAAAACTGCCATGAGTTCAGATTTGCTTTTCTCCGTCTCGAAGTCACAAAGATTGCCTGTGAGAGCTGAAAAAAAAAATGATTACTACTTACCAGGAGAAGGATATCACTGCAATTACTCGTTCTGAGGAGGAAGGTGTGTGTTCCCAAGAAGTGGATCCTGATTCTGGCATTCTGTCAATGGCAGAGGGAGCTCGCAGGGAAATGAATCCATTGTTTGAAACCACTCAGGCAATACTTCAGTCTGAAGAGCTTGATCTTATCCGTGAGTTCTTGAAACAACGGCGAGTTGTGGGGGGAGTTCAGCATAAACCCCCTGAGGAAGTTGGGGTGTTGTCGTTGGGAGTTCAAACTCGCAGTAAGACTGTTAAAATGCCTGATGTTGAGCTGCAGCAGGAGTTGTCGTTATTTGGTTCTGGCACTATCTTAAAGAAAACAGGGTCGGGTCTTTCTGAACTACAAGTTAACCTGTTAAGTACCGTTACTCAGCCGATATTGCAAGAGTTAGCTCAAATGAAAGATAGTATGAAGTCAGAATTCACTACAGTTAATACATGAATGGAAGTATTTTCTGAAGATTAAAAAAAAATTTAGTCTGCTTCATTGGAATGTAAACAGCAAGTGGCCTCTAATACAGAAAAAGTGATGGAGGTGGAAACATCCGTTAAAGAATTGCGAGAAAGTGAAAAGGAGTTAGAGAGGAAAGTAGATTATTTGGAAAATCAAAGTAGAAGGAAAAATGTGAAGTTTGTTGGTTTGCCGAAAGGTATGGAAGAACAAAATCCTCTTCGTTTTTTTACAGAATGGATGCCACAAATATTGGGACAAGAATTTTTCTCTGGAGGCTTGGTATTGGAAAGAGCTCATAGAGCCTTAAGAAGAAGACCTCCGCCTGATCAATCAACGAGATCCGTGATAATTCGATGCTTGAATTATTTGGACAGAGAAATCATACTTCGTCTAGCAGTGCAAAATGCAAAACAACGACAAGCTCCGTTAATGATTCAGAATAGTAGAGTTTTTTTTTATCCCGATTTGAGTCAAGAGGTTATTCAACGTCGGTGTCGATTTAATCCAGTTAAAGAAGTTTTGTGGCGTAAAGGTTATAAGTCTACTTTTCATTATCCAGCAGTGTTGAAGGTGTTTTGTGGAGACTTTCAATCTCGGTTTTTTTTTAGAATGAGCATGAAGCAATGATTTTTGCTAATTTGTTGCCAGATGATCAAGACGTAGTCCACCATTATCCCCTAAAGAAAAATCTGGTTGTTTTGGAAATGGAAGAAATTGTAGAAATGGGAGAAATGGGAATGGAAAGAGTCTAATTTCTCCTGAAATGGGGTGGTTGAGTTTGGAATCTCTTGGATGAATAGAAGAATTTACTTATTCTTACTTTATTTTTATGTCATTATGATATCTTATTGTTATTCTTTGTTTGGCAGGGGAGGGAGAGATTTGCTCTATGCTCTATTAGTCATCAGCCACTGGTGGGTGATCCACACCCAAGTTTGGTTTAGGGATTACTACCTTTTGGTAGTTTTTTTTTTGTTTTATTTTTACTTTATCTTTTTTTTTCTATTTTCTTTTAATTTTTATTTTATTTAGATTTTAATTTGTGGTTTCTTTTTCTCCTATTGGAGGGCCTATTTACGTTACTTTATATTATTAGTTCTTAGTAATATTAGTAGATATGTCAGTTGAGGTTTGCTACTTTTAATGTTCGATGTTACTTTTAATGTTCGAGGCTTAAATACACCAAATTTTGTTTAGATGGAATGTAAAATTGTTTCAGCAATATAATATGCCTATATTAAAACATTTAATGAAGTTATGGACAAAGAAAAAGAAAATAATAGATATTAGTGGTGAATTGTCGGCCTTGACTCCGTTGTATAATAATCAACTTATTTCTTTCTTAATACATAATCAAAGTTTATTACATTGGAGATTTAAATGTGTGGAAAATTTGGGAGATTGTTTTAAAGAAGGTAATTTTAAAAAATCTATTGAGCAGATGAGGGTTAGTTATGGTATTGATAAGAATTCTTTGTTTTTTTTATTATTACATTTGATCTTTGGTAAAGCATGTGTCTGGTAGAGATATGATTTTACCTGAAGGGTTATATTTCAGTTATATATTAAATATTACAGGATATAAATTTCAACTTGTTTTTGTATATTTAGCATTATCTGTAGTGAAAAATTAGTATGTGGAAAGATACAAATATGATTGATATTAATAGATGGCATATCGAGATGAAATATTGTTTAATAGTGAAAAAAATCACATATGTTTTGCGTGATAATTATAGTTTTTTTTGTTGATGGGCAGTTGTTATATTCAGAGTATTTGCATTTTGATTTGCATTGATTGGATCTTAATATGTATGCTTAATTTTTCTTTATTTTTTTTCTCTTTTTATGGCTCTCCTGAGGAGAGTTGGCTGAAAGAGAGGGGGGGGGGTTCTTTTTTTTCTTCTCTTTTTTTTCTTTCTTTTTTCTTTTATATATATAAAATATATCATTCATGCTTAAGTTTATTGTTATGTATGTTACTTATTATCTGTATTTTGAATGAATAAATAAAGTTTAAAAAAAATTACTTTTTATTATTTTTTTTTGTATATTTTATTGCCGGTCTTCTTTCTTGTCACTGCTCTTCATCCCTTCTTCTGTCCTGCAAATGTTCTGCAAATTCTTGTGCTTTCTTTGGATCAGAAAACAGCCTATTTTGTTCCCCAGGGATAAATACTTTAAGTATGGCTGGATGTCTTAATATAAATTTATAGCCTTTCTTCCATAAAATTGTTTTCACTGTATTAAACTCATTCCTCTTCTTTAAGAGTTCAAAATTATGTCCAGGTAAAAAGATATTTTTTGTCCCTTATATTCCAATGGCTTATTATCTTCTCTAACTTTATTCCTTCCCGCTCCAGTGTATTTTCTTTTGTTGTATATCTTAAAAGTTTTATTAAGATGGATCTCGGTTTTTGATGTTGTGGAGGTTTCGGTGTCAGCGCACTGTGTGCTCTTTCTATTTCTATTTCTTCATGCAAATCTGTAATTCCCAAATCCTTCGGGATCCATCCTTTTATAAATTAAATTCCTTCATGTCTGTGCCTTCTTCATCCTCCTTCAGGCCCACTATTTTTATGTTGTTTTGCCTACTGTAGTTTTCCAACATAACAATTTTCTGAGATAACAACTCTTGTGTTTTTTAAATTTTTTGTCACTTTCTTCCAATTTTTCTCTTAAATCACTTGCTTCCAATTCTACAGCAGTTTCCCATTCCTCGCATTTTCTACTCTTTTCCCTATTTCTGTCATGACCTGTTCTAAACTTTGCATTTTATCTTCTGCTCTTTTCATTTTTCTTTTAATTGCATTAAATTCTAATGATAACCATTCTTTTAATGACCTCATTTGCTCTTCAAAAAAGGCTTTATCTATATTTTTTCCATCTGTTTTACCTTCTTTTACCCTGTGAAGATCTTGGTCTTCTTCCTCCTCTTCTGTATCTGTACCTGTGATTGTCTCTTCTACTTCTCTTCTTTGTGTCTGTATCTCTTCTGCTCTTTCTGATGAGTTACTTCTATGTCTTTGTCAGTCGTCCTCTTGCTGTTGGGCCTCCAGTCACAGGCCGTCTGTTTGCTGGGCCTCCTGCTGTAGATTGTCTCATCATCGATCACCCTGTCTCCATTCTCCCTCTTCCAGCCCCTCGATTCTTTCCTCACCATTATTTTGTTTTTCTTGATTGTAGGTTTCCTCCAACTGAGTCCCCCGATGCTGGGCTTCTCTCAGCTGGTCCCGCTGTAGCTGTCTACTCCTCAGTTGAGCCCCCCTCCCACCAGTGTTCACTTTGTCTTTTGATTGCGCACTTTTGTTTGGCTCCGAGAGTAATTTTTGAAGTCCACCGGTTGGGACGTCGCTACTTCTCTGGACACTCACCAGCTTCGGAGATGGGCTACCCTTCACCACTGTAGCTCCCTGCTCCTGCATGCAGGTAAGGCATCGACTCCGGTGATTTTCCTTCTTTTTTTTCCATTTTTCTTACTTTATCTCTTTTGGGTGCCATCTTCTGGCTCTTCTCTGTAACTTTATCTTCTATTTCCTGAGTTTTATGTTTGTTGAGCGCTGTTTTTTCCAAGCTTTTTTTCCTTTTCTCTTGAGAAGGCTGGTGCTACCTGACTGGCCACTACTCCATCATGTGACTCCCCAAATTTAGTCACTCTGTCCTCTTGAAGCTGGGAATGTTTGCCATTGCATATACAACAGAAAACTACACTATTTGCATCCATGTGCTGTTGACCCTTTTCTATGGTTAGTTCTTTCTTGTTTAGACTGCGGATGTAGTGTGACTTGATGAGTTTCTTCAGCAATTTTGTGTACTGCACTAGACCCCGGCACCTGCAGCTTTTCTTGTTTACACTACCCTTTACTTTCTCTGGATGTAACCGAGCTTACTGAGTTTCCCCAGTTCTTTTGTGTACTGCAATAGAGTTCTTTCTGCTGTCTTTTGACCACTGGTTACTTCCCAAAATTGAAAAACTGTAGATGCTGAGAGTCTGAAAATAAAAAAAAATCACAGAAAATGCTGGAAAGAATCAGCAGGATCTTTGACCTAAATTGTTTCTAAAACTGACAGGATTCTTTCTTTTTTTCCAGAGGCCACATTATATGCCCACTGATGTATAGAATTTTTGGGCATTTTTCTCTGCCTCTTTCATCAAGCCTACATTTTTGCCAATGTTTGAGTGCAAGTTTCTCTATGCTTCACTAGATATGCTGGATCTGTTCAAGTCACGCCGGAAATTATCCTTCAATGCATGAAATTTTCAACGTTGTCATATCATAAAGCCAACAATGTAATCACAAGCACTTACCCCCATTTTCTGCTACATTTACAGCTCTTCAACACTTTAAATAGTTGGAGGTTATTCTTCCAATCTCTGTGAAAGCAACTTCTTCAGCACTCTGTGAAGGGACCAGTTGAGTGTGTTATGAGTTTCAGAGCCAATAAAATTGGTCAAATCAGTATAATTGTTTTCTTTCAACTCTCTGTGCCTCTTTTTTTTATATATTTTTCTTAATATTCCATACATGTGGAATTATTTTAAAAAAAACAAATTGATTACATACATGATGGTTTTCATCCCAAACCAAAAATCCCCTCCCTCCCACTCAAACCCCCCCACCAATATAACAATACTATACATATTTTTTTAAAAAATATAGGTACAAATATAAAGGAAAGAGAGTGGTCTTTGAATTGCAGAGAAGGATATTGTGCAGTACATTAATCAGTTCAAACACAAAAATAAAGAGGAGAATCCACAGTGCATTACGGATAGAAAGCACATCACTACAAATTTAATCCCATTACTTAAGTGTACAGGTTCCAAATTTAAAAAAAACATAGAATATTTATTTCCTAAATTATAAGTATTTTTTTTAAAAAGGGATTCAGTTTTGAATTTCAGCGTGCCACCTTGGCAGAGTTAAATATATATCTGATTTTCAAGTAATTGCAATACAATTCCCCACTACTGTTAATGCTAATTTGACTTACAAGAATAAAATGAATAATCTTTCTCTCGAGGGTAAAGTCTTCTCCATATATCAATCATATCCAAATCTCTCATCAACCCCAATGTAGCTTTAGCAGTTTTGTTCTCGTTGTTACTTGAGTAGACCTATCTAACAAGAGATCTAAACAAAAATTAAAATCATCTCCAATTAAAATATTTTCTTGTACCTCTGCTAATTAATTTTTAGAAATAGCTTGAATAAATTTCTCATCAATATTTGGAGCAGACAAATTCAAACAAATGTCCACATTTCTGAGAATATTTGATAATGTATCAGTACATATCGACAAGCATGGTCTGTAATAATATTTTAAACCCTAATGGAAAAAAAATCAAGATTTCTAACCCTCTTGCTTGAGAATTAAATGAAGATGACATCACATATCCCACCCAATCTCTTTATAATTTCACATGCTCTTTTCGTTAAATGTGTTTCATGTAAAAACGTTAAATATACTCCCATTTTTTTTAAATATATGCAGCACCCTCTTTCTTTTATCTACCTGTTTAAACCATTAACATTAAAATTTACAAACTTAATTATTTTCTTCATCTAAACCAAATATTAAATATGTGACTTACTCTAACAAAGCTTTCCAAATTTATCTCCCAAAAACATATCTATATACTCTATATACTCTGTTACACAGAAAAAAAAACAGCATAATTGAACCTATAACAATATAAAGAAAAACCTGGCCAAAGAAGGTTGTCCAGTACAATACTCTCCTTTTTTCTGGGTTGTGACCAAAGTCACAAACACACACATATTCCCACAGAGAACAACACCTCATATTCCTCCCAACTCCCTTGGTGTATTCAATATATAAGCTTTAATCATTAATTCAATTGATTAGCATAAAAGGAAGAAGTAAATCATCAAATTCTTCCATCTCAATTATGGAATCAAAATAAAAGAAAGGAAAGAATAAATACTTAATTGTATCAAGTCAATGGTAATGAAGGGTTGAGCTTGAGGAAGACTCCAAACGTATTCTTCCGCTTGAGTAAAGTTTGTAAAAATATATGTTATGTTGTCTCGGAGCAAAGATCTTCAAGGTAGCAGGGTAATAAAGAACACACTTGTAACCTTTATCATATAACATCTTCTTGGCATTTTCTTTTCCTTTTTTTCAACAAATTTTCACTCAAATTAGGGTATAACAAGATCCTATCCCTTGCCCACAACAAAGGGGTTCCTTTGCTCTTTTGACAGCAAGACTCAAAACCTTCTCTCTGTCTTGATAATGCAGAAACTTTATTAATATAAAGTGTGGATTTTGATTACAGAGGGCTTAGGTCTCAGGGTCTTATGAGCTCTTCCAATTTCAGTCTTATCCTCAAAGTTATCTTCTCCAAATACTTTAGGAATCCAATCTTGAAAGAATTGAGTCACATCTGGCCCTTCTTTCCCTTCTGACAGACCCAATAAAATTATTTCTTTTGTTAAAATTCTCCAAAATATCCACAACATCAGAAAGATTTTCATTTACTGTAATTAAACCAGTAGTTGTATCTTCCATATTAGTCACCATCTTCAACATGTTGTACATCATCTTGTACTTTAATAAATGTTTCTTCCATTTTCTCTAAATTTCTTCATTTTACTTACCACATCCAATATTTTATCAGTTTTTTTCTTTCATCTCCTTAATTTCAGATTTAATCTCAGCCTTAACTTCCTTTAATCCTTCTCTCATTTCTCATTTCATTACTTTAAATTGTACCATTTTCATTATGGATATGACCCCTTTCTTAATATGAGATCTAAATTTCCCCGTTACTTCTTCTTCATGTTTCCCTTCTTCCTCCTCTTGAACCCGATTCTTCCTCCTCCTGTGCAGAAGTTGAGATCCCCGACTTTTCTCCAAGGGCCTGCTGCATTCCAAGTAGTGCTTTGGGTTTCATCTCACCATGCATCTGTGACTTCTCGCCAATGCACAATTCACTTATGGGTTCTCCACTGACCCCCTCTCTCTGCATTAGCGGCTGAAAGGCACCGACAACAGTCCGCTCCAGAAGCTCACCAGATCGGGAGAAAGAACGAAGTCGAACTCTCATCCTCCTTAATTGTCAGGGTAGGCCTTGGATCTTGTTTCTTCTTGTCTTCCCATCATGCTCGTGATGTTCTTACTATCACTTTCTCTTTTTTTGAAGCATCATAGGAGTAAGGTAAGGAGGTTTAAATACACTTTTAAAATATTTTAAACTTTAAACAATACTTATTTAAAACTTTTTACACTAATTTCCCAAGGGAGTCAGGAGCCTATATGTCAATCCTGCAGCATCACGTGACGTCCCCCAACTTTCACTGCCTCTGAGTTGTCCACTTGTTCTTCCACCTCCAAGTTATTATTAGCCAGAGAGAACATTCTGAGCCTTTTCCTTGAGAATGATGGATGTATTCGACTGAATGCCAGGGATGCTTCATACACTGTCTGAACTGAACTTGTCATTTTGTCCTGTTTCCCATTTTTATGGTGAAGTCTCCTTTTGTCTGAACTCTTCAACATTCAGCATTTCTCTCCACGTTATAGATTAATGCTGCTTGTCTTGCATTTGTTTTAAAGCAATTGCTGCAGCCCACGCAATAGCTCTCTTTTTTTTACTTGGTTTTGGCCACAACTTGCCACATAGAGTAAAAACCCCTGTTATCTGGAATTCAAGTGATCTTAAGCAACTGTCAAAAAACAAATTGAGGAAAATAAATAAATAAATATAATTACAATAAATAAGAATCAATGAAAAGTTACATAAAAGTTTAAAATTGTAAGAGTAAATATTCTCTGAAGTAACATATAAACCTTTGGTAAAGATAGTAGCAAATATTTAGCCAATGGAATGTCTTTGTTGTGCTTTGCTCATAGCAGGTGTTTGAATAAAGTTGTTTTGAATAAAATGATGACACCCAGGATGAAGAGCTGGTTGATGCCGCTCACTGTTCGGCTGACTCCTTATCCCTGCTTAGTAAGAGTCTTTATCTTTAATAGTAAATATATTAGTAAGTTTATTATTAAGTATATTAGTAAGGCTTTATCTGTAAACTTGTTTGGGGGGGTTAATTATGATGGAAGTATGGTTATCATAATGGTTAGTTCAATGCTGTTACTATGCCACAAGCAGCAGTTTGAATTTAAATTTAAATTTTGTAAATTATGGAATGACCTAATTAAAATGAACTTTACATGAATAAGATCATGATACTGATAATTTTCAAATTACTTTATATTTTGCACTGTCTTTAGTCTTTTATTTTTTTATATATATATTTTTTTATTTTTCATACTGTGAACCAAAATATATAGAAACATTTCTCATTAAATATGCACAGTGGCATTTTCTCCCTTTTTCCCCCTACCTTCCCTCCCCCCTCCCACCCCCTACAAAACCAATAAACATTCCACATATACAATACAATAAAACCATTAAAAAATGTCATCACACAATGAAAAATAAACAAGAAAATTGTATCATCTACTTTTACACACTGCATCAAGTAGTTTTGTCTTCTTATCATTTTAGGGGGTGGAGGTCTGAGGCAAGCCCTCTCTGTTATGTTCCATGTACGGGTCCCATATTTGTTCAAATAATGTGACTTTATTTTTTTTAAATATATGTTATTTTTTCCAGTGGAATACATTTATTCATTTCCATTGCTGAATTCTCAGGCTCATTTTCCAAATTGACATTATACATTTTTTTGCTACTGCTAAGGTTATCATAATAAATCTTTTTTGTGCTTTATCCAATTTGATGCTTAATTCTTTATCTCTTATGTTACTTAGAAGAAAGATCTCTAGATTTTTTGGTATGTTATTTTTTGTGGTTTTATTTAATATCTGATTTAGATCGACCCAAAACATTTTCACTTTCTCACATACCCAAATTGCATGTACTGTTGTTCCCATTTTCTTCTTACAGCGAAAACATCTATCTGATAATGATGGGTCCTATTTTTTAAACTATTGGGGCATGATATATAACCTGGGTAACCAATTATACTGTATCATGTGTAATCTTGTGTTTATTATATTCTTCATAGCTCCAGAACATAACTTTTCCCATGTTTCATTTTGTATCTTTATGTTTAAATCCTTTTCCACTTTTGTTTGGGTTTGTAGCTTATTTCATCCTTTTCTTTATCTTGCAGCTTAATGTACATGCTCGTTATAAATCTTTTAATTATCATTGTGTTTGTAATCACATATTCAAAGCTGCTTCCTTCTGGTAATCTCAGTCTGTTTCCCAATTTATCCTTTAAAAAAAGCTTTCAGTTGATGATATGCAAACATTGTACCATGAGTTATTCCATATTTGTATTTCAACTGTTTAAATGTTAATAAATTATTTCCCTAAAAGCAATTTTCTATTCTTTTAATTCCTTTTCTCTCCCATTCTCTAAAGGGAAGGTTATCTATTGTAAAAGCGATTAGCAGATTTTGCGTCAATAGTAATTTTGGTATTTGGTAATTCGTTTTTTTTTTCTTTTCTAAGTTCATCTTCTTCCATATATTGAGTAAATGATGCAGTACTGGTGAGCTTTTATATTGTACCAGCTTTTCATCCCAGTTATAAAGTATATGTTCCGGTACCTTCTCCCCTATTTTATCTAGTTCTATCTTAGTCCAGTCTGGTTTTCCCCTTGTCTGGTAAAAATCTGATAAATACCTTAATTGTGCTGCTCTATAATAATTTTTAAAGTTTGGTAACTGCAAACCACCTTGGTTGTACCTCTCTGTTAATTTATCTAATGCTATCCTTGGTCTCCCCCCTTTCCACACGAATTTCCTTATTATTCTCTTTAGTGCATTAAAGAATTTCTCTGTTAAGGGAATTGGTAACAATTGAAATAAGTATTGTATCCTTGGGAAGACATTCATTCTAATGCAATTTAGCGGTAATGAAAATAAAGCAAAAGTATTACGGTAATTCTTTCCAATGTTCTAAGTCTTCCTGTAATTTTCTTCCTGTAATTTCATTATTAGTGACTGATAATTTAATTTGTACAGGTGGCTTATGTTATTATCTAACCTAATACCTAGGTATTTGATTGCTTGTGTTTGCCATTTAAATGGTGATTCTTTGATAAATGCTGTATAATCTGCATTACTCATTGGCATCACTTCACCTTTATGTGCGTTGATCTTGTAACCTGATATTTCTCCACACTCCTTAAATTTCTTATGCAATTCTTTTATTGATATTTCTGGTTCTGAAAGTATACTGTGATGTCATCTGCAAATAAACTGATTTTATACTCCTCCTTTATTTTTATCCCTTTTATTTTATTTTCTGTTCTTATCAGTTCTGCCAATGGTTCTATTGCTAAAGCGAACAGTGAAGGGGACAATGGACGTCCCTGCCTAGTTGACCTACTTAATTTAAATTGGTTCAATACATATCCATTTACTGTTACCCTCGCCAATGGTCCATTATATAATGCTTTAATCCACGTAATATATTTTTCTGGTAGATTGAACCTCTGTAATACTTTGAATAAATAATTCCATTCGACTCTGTCAAAGGCTTTTTCTGCATCTAAAGCAACAGCCACTGTTGCCTTCTCATTTTCTTGAACTGCATGAATTAGATTAATAAATTTACAGACATTATCCACTGTTTGCCTTTTCTTAATAAATTGTTTGATCTTGTTTTACTGTTTTTGGTACACAATCAGCCAATCTGTTTGCTAATAATTTCACTATTATTTTATAATCTGAATTAAGTAGAGATATTGGTCAATATGGTGCTAGTGTTAGTGGATCCTTCCACGTCTTTGGTATTACTGTAATTATTGCTGTCTTACATGAATCTGGCAAGTTTTGTGTTTCTTCTAACTGGTTTATTATCTCCAGGACAGGAGGGATTAATAACTCTTTAAATGTTTTATAGAATTCTATTGGGAATCCATCCTCTCCAGGAGTTTAATTATTTGGCAGCTTTTTTTAATATATCCTGTACTTCCTCAATTTCAAATGGTTTTATCAGTTTGTTTTGTTCCTCTTCTTGTAATTTCGGCAGTTCAGTTTTAGCTAAAATATCTTCTACTTTATCATCTTTCCCCTCGTTCTCAGTTTGATATAATTGTTCATAAAATTCCTTAAAGTTCTCATTAATCTCCATTGGATTATATGTAATTTGTTTGTCATTTTTCCTTGATGCCAATACAGTTCTTTTAGCCTGTTCTGTTTTAAGTTGCCAGGCTAATATTTTATGTGTTTTTTCTCCTACTTCGTAATACTTTTGCTTTATTTTCATTATGTTTTTCTCCACCTTATACGTTTGTAATGTTTCATATTTTATTTTTTTGTCTGCAAATTCTCTCCTTTTTGTTATATCATACCTTTTTATTCATTCCTTTTCTGTACTTACTATCTCCCTTTCCAACTGCTCCATTTCTTGATTGTAATCCTTTTTCGTCTTAGTTACTTAACTTATTATCTGCCCTCTAATGAAGACTTTCATTGCATCCCATAATATAAATGTGTCTATCATTGATTCCATATTTATTTCAAAATATGTTTTAATTTGGCGTTCAATAAACTCTCTAAATTCCTGCCTTTTAAGTAACATGGAGTTTAACCTCCATCTATATGTGTTCTTGGTGGGATGTCCTCCAGTTTTTTTGCTAATAACAGGGGTGAATGATTAGATAGTAATCTAGCTTTATATTCAGTTTTCCTAACTCTCCCTTGAATATGGGCCGACAACAAAAACATATCAATCTTTGAGTATGTTTTATGCCTACTTGAATAATATGAGTATTCCTTCTCTCTTGGGTGCTGCCTCCTCCATATATCCATAAGTTTAATTTCCTGAATTGATTTAACCATAAATTTGGCCACTTTATATTTTTTGCTTGTCTTTTGTCCAGTCTTATCCAACATTGGATCAAAATTAAGGTTAAAATCTCCTCCTATCAATATATTCCCCTTCATAGCTACAATCTTCAAAAAAATATCTTGCATAAACTTTTGATCCTCTTCATTAGGTGCATATATATTGATCAAATTCCAAAATTCTGAATATATCTGACACTTTTTCATTACATACCTCCCTGCTGGATCTATTATTTCCTCCTCTATTTTGATTGGTACATTTTTATTAATTAATATAGCTACACCTCTAGCTTTTGAATTATATGATGCTGCCACTATGTGTCCTACCCAGTCTCTCTTTAATTTGTTATGTTCCACTTCAGTTAGATGCATTTCCTGCACAAATGCTATATCTATTTATTTTTCTTTTTTCAGTAAATTTAATAGCCTCTTTCTTTTAATTTGGTTATGTATTCCATTAATGGTTATAGTCATATAGTTCAACATGGCCATCTCATATCCTGTTTACACCTAATTTCTACTTCATCACCACCACCATCCGCCCCTTTTCCCCATTTTCATCTCTCAGCTTTCCCTTTTTAAACTCAATGTATCACAACACATTTAAAACATAAAATACTCTAACAACTCAGACATCCAATATTCCCATAACCCAAAATATCCCTCCCCTCTCTGAGTTGCCCCTTATCCCTTGCTGGGCCATCACAACTCCTCTTTTCATTTGGATTGCAAACCTGCTCGCAAGCGTCAACTGATTTCGCAGTGACGATTATTCTCTACACCCCAGAAAACACTTTTTTTACACATAAAACAAAGTTCTCCCTTTTCCCCCCTCATTTCCTTTCTTCGCTTCTCTTTCCCATCTTTAGTTCTTTATTTATACATTGTTTTTACATCTTTATATATATTTTATCATTGTTCTTCTTTCTTGTTACATCTCTTCATGTCTCCTTCTGTCCTGCAAGCATTCTGAAAATTCTTGTGTTTCCTCCGGATCTGAGAACAGTCTGTTTAGCTCCCCAGGGATAAATATTTTAAGCACAGCTGGATGTCTTAACATAAATTTATAACCTTTTTTTTCCATAGGATCAATTTTGCGGTATTAAACTCCTTCCTTTTCTTTAAGAGTTCAAAACTTATGTCTCGGTAAAAAAATATTTTTTGACCCTTGTATTCCAATGGTTTATTGTCTTCTTTAATTGTATTCCTTGCCCGCTCCAGTATATTTTCTCTTGTCGTATATCTCAAAAATTTTACTAAAATGGATCTTGTTTTTTGATATATCTGTGGTTTCGGAGCTAGTGTTCTGTGTGCCCTTTCTATTTCCATCCCTTCCTGTATTTCTGTCATTCCCAGGACCTTTGGGATCCATTCTTTTATAAATTCCTTCATATCTGTGCCTTCTTCATCTTCCTTTAGGCCCACTATTTTTATGTTGTTTCGTCTACTATAATTTTCCAACATATCAATTTTCTGAGCTAACAACTCTTGTGACTCTTTAATTTTTTATCACTTTCTTCCAATTTTATTCTTGCCATTTACTTCCATTTCTACAGCCATTTCTCGTTCCTCCTCATGTTCTACTTTTTTCCCTATTTCTGTCATGACTAGCTCCAATGTTTGCACTTTATGTTCTGTTCGTTTCATTTTTCTTTTAATTGCACTAAATTCTAATGACAACCATTCTTTTAATTCTCTCATTTGTTCTTGGAAAAAAAGTTTTATCTATATTCTGTCAATCAGTTTTCTCTGTGAAGATCTTGGTCTTCTTCTTCCTCTTCTTCTGTGTCTCTACCTGTGTTTGTGTCTTCTTCTTCTCTTCTTTGAATCTGTGTCTCTTCTGACTTTCCTGATGAGTTGCTTGTCTCACTTTGTCAGGCCTCTTCTTGCTTGGCTTCTTGCTGTTGGTCCTCTTCTTCTGAGCTGCTCATCTGAGCCCCCTGCTGCTGCTCTTCTTTCCTTTCACTCCCTCTCCTGCCGCTTTCCTCTTCTTCCAGCTGAGAGCCCTGGTGTTTGGCATCCCTCAGCTGGTTGTGGTGTGGTTGCCCATTCCTTGGCTGAGCCCCCCTCCCGTCGGTGTTCTCTTTCTCCTTAGTTTGCATACTGCGCATGATCGACTCCTCGTGCATGTGCAGTTGCACACTTTTGTTTGGCTCAGAGAGCCATTTTTGCAGTCCAGCATGTGGGGGGTTGTGATTCCGCAGGGCCGTCACCAACCTCAGAGATCGGGCGCTCTTCTCCACCATGGCTCCCAGTTTCTTCATGCAGGTAAGACCTTCTCCTTTCTTTTCTGTTGTGTTTTCTTCTTTTTTTCCATTGTTTTTACTTTTTCCTTCTTGGGTGCCATTTTCTTCCTTTTTCTACAACTTTATCTTTTATTAATAAAAGATAAAGTTTTGTATTTATTCAACTTTGTCTTTTCTTCATTTTTTTTCTTCTTTTCTGGAGAGGGCTGTTATTACCTTACCGGCCACTACCCCATCACATGACTCCTCTCATCTTTTATTCTTCATGCTGATGTATTAGTTTGGCATTCTACTAGGGAGTTTCATGCAACTGGAAAAATCATTTATCCAGAATCTACCAATCCCCATAGGTCAGTGATTCTCAACCTTTCTCTTTCTATTCACATAAGTATTCCTTATGCCATAGGTGCTCTTTGATTAGTAAGGGATTGGTTAAAGTGGTATGTGGGTGAAAAGAAAAAGTTTGAAAACCACTGTTTTAATCATACCTAATTGACTTGTTATGTGCACAGTTTCATAACTCCAAATGAAAAGGGCCAATGACAATTTTTCTCAAGCAAAATATTTTGTAACAATTGGTTCTAGAGGAATAATTCTCAACCTTCCTTTCCCACTCACATATCTCCTTAAACAATCCCTTACTGATCACAGAGCACTTATGGCAAAAGGATTACTTAAAGACGTCTATAAGGGGAAAGAAGAAAAAGGTGAGAACCACAGCCATATGCGCTGGATACCAAGGGTTTTATTGTATTTTGGACTCTGAAGCTCACATTATTGCTGCTTTTCCAGACCACTGGTGACAAAATGTGCCTGATATGACATTCACAAAGTATTATGAAGATTTCTTTCGTCATTTGCCAGAGTCCATTGTAATGGATTCTTTAAAGTTAAAATTTTAGTTATAAAATATGCATTTCTCAGTAAAGTAAGTTATAAGGTTAAATATATTTCTAGTGAGGGAATGATGAGCTGAATACAGGGTCACACACAGGTTAGAGCACATTTGCAGAAACACTATTGCAGTAAGAGGAAGAGTTGAGTTAGAATTATAGCATGTGGAAAACAGACCATAATGGAACTAAAGTGTTCTTAATTGAAACTCAAGAATAATGGAGTGTTTGCTTTATTAAAAATAAAAACTGAAGTATTCAAGTACTCAAAAAGACCTGTTAAAGGAGGCCATCTATTTAAACAAAAAAAGGTATTTGCTTTTGATCATCAGACTTCCTGGAATTGTAAACCATTTAAGGCACTTGAGCAGAGATAAGGTTGTTATGGATATGGAGTAGTTTTTTGTTTTTTTATTAATTTTTTTTATTTTTCACACCATAAATCACATTAGCCATGATGTACACTTTTTCTTTTTCACACATATACAGTGACTTTTTCTCCCCCCCCTCCTCCCAAGCCACCCCCCCACCCCCCCTCTCATCCGTAGTTTTGAAGAAAGGCAGGAGGTTTTGTAGAAATGAAACTAAAACTGTGGTGATCTCATCACATGATATTAGACAACTTTATATTGAAGACAGAGTGAATTGTTGAATCAAAAGAATGAAGAAACTTGATAGGATTGTGCCAGTAATCTTTGGAAAGAGAGGGAGATGCTGTTCTTTATTATCGGAGATAATCTTTATTATCGGAGATAATCAACATTAGTGTTTTTTTAAATAAGTATGATCACTTCTGACTGCTCTTTTAAGAAAAGAGAGGCAGCCTCATTTGTTTCCAAACTCCTGTTTGAAGAATATCTCTCTGAAAGACAGCTCGTCAAGAGACTTGTGAGTTTAAGAGATCTGAAGATATAATGTTTAAAAGTGCTTCATAATTACTTCTAAACTGTGATATAAAAAGGATCCTCAAATTCAACAAGATGTTTAAATTTGACATGAAAAAATGACTATTTCAAAATCAACCTTAATGTGTAATGGTTTGAATTAAATCGAACACTGGTGTTTAAGTTATAGCTAAGTTTAGAGATAAGTTAAGAACCTTATGTTATTATTAGTTTAATTTTTAAAAAAATGATTATTTTGAATCTACCATTGTCTGGTGAATTTTCAATTTCTGTTCCTTTGTTAATACTATTAAGGTTTGTTAGTTTGTAACACCAAAACATCAGTAGCTCAGACTGGTTTTCTCACTATTTGCAGAATATTTGGAGGAGGTCTGTGTATTCGTCTTGAGGTGCTGATAGCTCTAATTATGGAGGTCCAAAGAAGACATTCTGGAGGTTCAAGACTATAGTCTTCAATGACGACAGCTGAATTAAATGGTGACAGCATATAGGTAATGTCGCTGTTCTATATAAATGCACTCGACTGACTTAAACAGCTTTATAGAACTAAATTACAATTGCAATAGTTAAAATATGATTAAATTATCCAAAAGATATTCAATATCCTGTCAGATGCTATTAACACTGATGTTGGATTTCAAGAAATCAGAGAAGGTTTATCATTGGTGCTTTTGCTCATCATAATTATCATAAGAAATCATTGAAATGAATGTGACAGGCCATATTTTTTTTTCCCATGCCAATTGCAGTAATTATTACATTCCATTTTAGATTGTGCATCATTCTGCTTCAAATATAAATCACTCTGCTAATCTGTTGAATGAAAACATCATATTTCTGCAATCATAATAAAGCACTTAAAAATTCGGACATTATCAAGTGCAGAAAAAATGCCCGCGTAGAGACTATCACTTTTGCTCTCTGCACATTACTGCTTTACTTATAGAACAGGTCACATTTCCAGCATATGGCATATTTCATTGTTGTGTCATAAAAAATATATATATCTCATCAAATGCAGATTGAGTTCATCTGCTTTCTGCTTGCTAAATCATGTTTAAAGAGCTTTATTTTGGCTTGGTTTAACTTTCTTCACCTTCCTGGAGACCTAATTACAAGCAAAGGGGATTGGTTAAGTACATAACCAGTCACCTTCTGCACATTTTTGGGAAGCATCAATAATCTGGCTTTCACTGCTAACAGTCCATTAATATTGCTGAGTGTGACACAGGAAATA
Organism: Narcine bancroftii; assembly: GCF_036971445.1. Classification (NCBI taxonomy): domain Eukaryota; kingdom Metazoa; phylum Chordata; class Chondrichthyes; order Torpediniformes; family Narcinidae; genus Narcine; species Narcine bancroftii. Next base: position 92,627,898 of record NC_091469.1, read on the forward strand.
GATAAATATTGATCAATCGTGATCTGAGCTTAGGTTTTCCTTGATGTGAAACATGAATGTGAAATTATGAGACATCCATCATTTTGGATCAGACCACCAACAAGTATTACCCTCACCAAGAACTTAAAAGCTGTCAGTTGATGAAAAGAATTGCAAAAATAAATGAAAAGCAGGCACAAAACTCAAAGCCGTCATTTATATTTATATTTTAAGATTCAATTCGAGACCTGTTGTTTCCTGCTGTGTATCTCAATGGCCAAACTTTACTTTGTACTTAAAAGGATTCCATTTATATAAGGACCATGAAAATTTATGATTATTCACAAAGCTTCAGCACGTTTAATTATTAACATGCTTGACTCGAGAGGCACCTTCAATGTCCAGCTGCTGAAGGAAAGGAACTCAAAAAATCAAACACTGAAAGAAAATTAAGGCAATTTATCTGATGCAGATTGTTAGGTTATTCTAAATTCAAGGTCAATGAGTTTTAACTATCTCGGAAGCGACGGTTTTATGATATGCTGTTTTGATCTTTTACTTCATTATTAGCTTGAAAAATTAGTCATTTTTTTGTGATTGGTGATGCTTTTGATTTGCAAATTATTTCATCTTGTGAATTTACAAAATACAAATACTTACCAAGCATATTAAACAAATTATTTTCATCTTCATGATGTGTCAGAGATAGATAAAGATTAGAAACAGACCTTTCAGTTCACTGAGTCTGTATTGACTATTTTGCATCCATTTTTATAGTAATTCTATAGTATCCATTTAATCTCTCCACAGGCTCATTTATTCTCCTCTACATCTGTCACTCATCTGCATGTGAAGGACAATTACAGAGCTTCCAATTTCTGAGTGTAAATATCATCACCCCCTTTCACATTTGCATCCCATTAAATTAGCCATTCAGGTTCCAGGGATAGGAATGGGGGGTTGACTTTTCACACTTGACCACTTCTAACTGGGTCACTGAATGCTTTCACACTTTCAAAGAGCCATCCCTGGGGTTAGGACTGTTCTACCTTCTATCAGTGACATCATGACACGTTGAACGATGGTGGACCTGCCATAAATCCTGATCAATGTATTATGATCTTATATTCAAACAAAATTAATCATGTCAAATTATAACATAATTAAACTTTACATACAGCACAGTACAAGCCCTTCAGCCCCTGTTGTTATTGTGCCAACCTATATAAACATTATAAGGGATTGTGGGAAAGTGCTTGCAATAAATAGCAATAGCGGACAATTTTTAAACAGTGCAGGAAAGTTGGTAGCGCTTTTGCACACAATTCATATAGTGTGGGAATGTTTGTAGTGCTATAACACACAATTTATATAGAATGGCAAAGTTGTTAATGCTATTGCGTACGATTTATAAATACCATGGGGAAAAAGCGAAGGGGGTCCTGCCCTCCCAGAATGCCATGTGGCAGAGAAAGGGCTGTATGACCGGCTTTAGCAATGGAGGTGTTTCTCTGCTGCATGGCATTCTGGGAAGTGAGGTCTGCCATTGCTTTATCCAAGGTCTTTATAAATTGTGCGCTATAGCACTATGAACTTTCCAAAGTTGTTTAAAAATTGTCCCCTATTGCTATTTATGACTATTTATTTCCTTTCCCTTTCTCCCCCCCTCTCTCTCTCTCTCTGTCTCTCTCTGTCTCTCTCTCTCTCTCTCTCACTCACTCTCTCTTTCCCACTGCAACTTTCCCATGGCAAACTTTATACTTTCATTTTATTTTTTTCTTCCTTCACATTCCTGCATTCACGCAAAAACTTGGGTCATTTCAATCCCACAATGCAATTGCGCATTCTATACTTGCTTGATTGCAATATAAGTGTCTGCAGACTCTAGGCATTGTACTAGGGGTCGAGGCCATCAATCCCCAATAAGAGCTGACGTCATCTGATGCCAGAGCTGAGCTGATTTACCTTTTTACAGATGCTGTCTGATATGCTGAGTGTTTCTACCACTCTAGGCTCTTTCAGGTGGCCAGAATACCCTGATGAAAAGCCACATATTCTACCCCTATGCAGCTGTCGAGGTACCCACCTGAAAGAGCCTGACGCGCCTCTGAGGCGCACTCACCAACCCTCCTCTGGAAGGGATAATCTGCGGATCGGCGAAGTTCCCTGAAGCATCTGAATACAGCCGCCTGAAAACGACTGCTAAGGAGTGGCCTGATGAGACTTTCAGCCAGCGACCCAACTCCCTGCTGCCTGACAGCCCTCTGCCACAAGACCTGACAACCCCTGTCATGCTGGCTGACAGCCCTCTCCCCGTTGCCCGACAGAACACTTCCCCACTGCTCGACAGCCCTCCTCCCTGCTGCACAACAGCCCCCTTTTCCACTGCCAGACGGCACCCCTCCCCGCCAACAACTCCTGCCCCGATGTACTGCCAATCTCCCCTCCCCAGTAAGGCAGGGGCTGTCAGGCAGTGGGGCAGGGTGCTTCAGGCAGCAAGGAGGGGTGCTGTCTGGGAGGGGGTGGCTGTCGGGCAGCGGGTCGTGGGCAGCTGTCAGGCAGTGGGGCAGGGGCAGCCGGTGGTGATCATCGGGGCAAGAGCGGCCGAAGGTTGACTGTCAGGGAGGTGGCTGGTGTGGGTTGTCACAGCCTAGCTGACAACTCCTGCATTGGGGCCGCTCTCTGCTGCTCAAAACGCAGCAAAGTAATGGCCGTCTTCCCTACCCATAAACCCTCATGTATGAAACACAGAGCAGTTCCACCTGCGTGAGGGATTATGGGTGGGGAGGACAGCCTTTGGTATGCTGCATATTTATGACGGGTGGCACTAATTGCCCCACCTCCTTCAGATGCAGAGGAGTTTCGAGGCACCTCTGGAAAATAAACAGACCCTTTCAGGTGGGCTGTTGCAGCCTTTTAGGGCTGCCACCTGAAAGGTGAGTATTCATGCTGGGAACAGCTCCTGTAGCCACCCTCAAGGCAGAGGATGCATCTGAAAGCGGCTTATGTGTCATATCAGATTTTCAGCACCTGGAATTTAGTTTCTGTTTATCATTCTTCACCTCACCTATTGCTTAAAAGTTGTAACATTCTGGTCAACGCCACTGTTCCAAATTTAAAGTTTGTCAGTGTTTCTCTGATATATCCTGGGACACTTTTATTATGCAAAAGGCCTTAAAAATAAATGCTTCTTACAACCCACACCTCCTTGAGTTGTGGGAGTGGAGATAACTGTGAAAGTTATTGTTCTCCCACTGCACTTAGGGATTGGCAGTAATTTTTCACCACCTGGGTGGCAACCTGAGGGTAATTATTGAGTTCCTTCCTATCCATGAAGACATCTGATTTTCATTTCAACAACTCAATGGAGTCAACATGAACAGAGCTCTGTGCAGATTGCCATTTAGCTGATGAAAACAAATGTCTAAGTCCCTACCCTTTCAAGTCCAGCACACTCATTTACTGAGTGCTCAAATGTCACCACCATCTCAGAAAAAACCTGCTCAATTTGCTCTTCTGTGGAATGACACAACTGAACCTAAAGTGTTTTGAGGCACCTCCTTTACCGAGACAAGTCAATCTGTTTGACATCATAAATCCTGATTTATATTGTTTTAAAACAAATAGTTTGGAAGTTTCCATCACAGATTCAATCAACTAATGTGAGACTGGAAATGTTTCAAGCCCTTAAAAAGTGATTCCATTCAATTTAATTTGGATGAGCGTAAACATGAAAACAGGTTATCCCTTCACATCTTGGCACAAAAATACTTTCATCAATGATGCTGCTATATCAAGCAATGAATGGGCAAAGTCAAACCTGTTGTAATTTATACTCATACAGTAAAACCCCAGGTATCTGGCACCTATGGGGGATGGTGAATTTATGGTTGCTTGAGATTGTGTGTTGCATGAATTGGCAAACTAATGGTGAGGTGCGCCAATTTTAAACTTCCGTATTTTTTACCTGTTACCTTTCGTGATTTTTTTTTTGCATATTGCTTCAGGCTGCCAGTTGCTTGAATTCCAGAATTCAGTTGTTTTACTGCATTTCTATCATTTCTGACAGAGGTTATCTAGTCCTTTATCCATGTAAGATCTCAAAGAATTCCTGCTTCCCATCTATTCCTCAGGAACTTATTTTTGCTCAAATGTCTATTAGTTCCACACAATGCATCAACCATCCACTTGAATGAATGATAATTGACACATCCATCAAATTACCTTTGTAGGAGGAAACCTGACCACATGGAAGAAACAGACACAGTCAAACAATCACAGTCCTTTTCTACCCAATACACAGCATCTTTCAGCTGCTCCTGTCAGGAAAGAGATACAGGAGTATCAGAGCCATCAACACGCCCAGGCACTGAGAATGCTGAACAACCAAAGCAACTGCTCGCACTAACTATCCATGACTCTAATATTTACTGAAAAAACTGTCTGTTTGTTTGTCCGTCTATTTACTTATTTATTTATCCAACCATTTTGTTACTTATTTATTTATCTATCTATTTTTAAAATTTATTTATTTATGTGTTGATATGAATGATTGTCCTGATATGGATTGCTGTCTGTATGTGCTTTGTGCCTGCACATTTTGCACCAAGGACCAAAAATTGCTGTTCGGCGGGTTGTACTTGTGCAATCGGATGATAATAAACTTGAAGTTGGAACATGGGGAGTCCATGGAAAGTTCATACAGACATCACATATCAGGTTCAATCATGAGTCTCTGGAGCGGCATTACACCATTGCACTGCCCAAAGTTTCTACCTTTACTTCATACTTCCTTCAAGTTACTATTTTCCATCGGCACCATGTCACAAGTGGGTGGTTGGGGCAGCAACAAGATGCTTAAAGTGGTGGTATACTCAATAGTTAACATTGGAAAGGAAGATCTTTCAGTCATTCAGCTGTTCAATCAAGATCGATTCTTTTATTTTCGTGTGAATATATACACAAAATTTGTTTACTTTTGTTTGTCCATAAAGGAGATTCCACTAGTCCAGAGCCCCTCCTAAGAAGAGGAAGAGAAATAAAAGTGTCCTTTCAGAGACATCGAATGTCTGTGGATCCCATCACCTTCTCCAATGCCGGGAACTCCTGCACTCCCATGACAGCAACTGAATGGCCTCCTGCCTCTTCCAGCAGCGAACTCATGCATTAAGTCATCTTCCTGGTTTCAAACCAAAGCTGTTAATGCCCAAGGTCCTTCAGGGGCCAGTTTGCCATTGACATCTTCCCTGGTATTTGGTTTCCACCAGAAAGTCTCAGCAGGCAGCCTGCAGCCTAGCATAAATCCTGCAGCTACCAAGCTCCTCACCGCAAATGTATCTCCTATCTGGAGGGTCCTTTCCCAGGCTCCTGCTGGGGCATGGAGGGGTGGTATCCCACTGCTGCTCTACTTCAGTGAATGGAGGAATGGAGATGCAATTCAATTTGAATTACATCACCTGTTCACTATAATCTACTTTCCATTGAACAATCCCTGGAAGCTAATTGTGATGGCTTAAATGTTCAGGTTTATTTTCACAAGAACTCTATGTCAGGTGAACATTTGAAGTTTGTTCCTCCATCAGCTGCCACTGCATTTTTACTCTTTATCCCTTTTGTTGAAAATGTCAGTTCAAGCAACACATACTGTAGAACTCCTGAAGTGTCTGCATTTGATAGTCAATTGAACTCCATAAATTGACATTTTATTTGGCATCAGTATCATGTCAGTAGCAAATGGAATGGATTCACAAGCTTCAGATAATCTCTCTCACATCACAGGGCTGCATTTTTACCAATAACTACAACATTACTTGTCTACTTTGATCTGACTAAAAAGATGTCAGGTGAATGCACATCCAAGTATGCTTTTTGAGGTACATCCTTGAGAAGAAGATGCCTCCTTAAACATTTGTTGAATTTGTTAAAGAGTGTATCGCCTGGATAATTCTGAACTGAGGAGGGTCCTGACTGATCACTTCCATCCACAGTTAGTCCTTGATCCAGTTAGTCCTTACATCTTCTCATTATCTGTACATAGATTTCATCATCTGCAGTTTCCCTATTTTTTGGAGAAACTCTTCTCCATTTCCAGGTACACAAATTTGCAGCACAAAGATGGAGTCCAAAGATATGCTCCCACTTTCCTACTGAATCAGAAGGTGTCACAGGAAAAAAAAAGATGTTCAGACCACAAGACACATGAGCAGTAATAGTCTGCCCCATCATTCAATCATGAGCTGATCTATTTTTCAGTCAGCCCCACTTCCCATCCTTCTCCCCAGAACCTCTGGTGCCTTGGCTAAACAAGAACCTATCAATTTCTTCCTTAAATACACCCAATAATCTGGCCTCTACCACAGTCTGTGGCCACAGATTCCATAGATTTACCACCCTCTGGCTGAAGAAATCCCTATGCATCTCTGTTCTACCCTTTAATCCTGAAGTTGTACCCTTTTGCCCAAGTCTCTCCCACTATGGGAATCAACTTTTCTACATCTTCTCTGTCCAAGCCTTTCAACATTCGAAATACTTCAAAGAAACCCCACACCCCACCCACCTCATTCTCCTAAATGTCAAAGAATATAGGCTAAGAGCTGTCATAGGCTCCTTGTATGATAACTCTTCCATTCCTGGTATCATCCTAGTGAACCTCCTTTGAACTCTCTGCACCGTCAGTACATCATCAGATCCTTTCTTAAATGAGGAGGCCAAAACTCACAATACTCCAAGTGGGGTCTCACCAGTGCCTTATCGAGCCTCAGCATCACATCCTTGCCCTTATATTCTATTCCTCTTGAAATGACTGCCAGTATTGCATTTGCCTTCTTCACCACCTTCTCAACAGGCAAGTTTACCTTCAGGCTTTCCTTCACAAGGATTCCCAGTCCTTTTGCATCTGGGTATTTTCAATTTTCTCCCCAGTTATTTTATTTTTCTAGCATGACCATACACTTTCTAGTATTATATTTCATTTGCCACTTCTCTGCCCATTTTCCTAATCTGTCTAAGTACTTCTGTAGCCTCCATGTTTCCTCTACACTACCTGCTTCTCCACCTACATAACATAACATAACATAACAATTACAGCACGGAAACAGGCCATTAGGCCCTTCTAGTCCGCACCGAACCAAACACCCCTTTCTAGTCCCACCTCCCTGCACAATGCCCATAACCCTCCATCTTCTTCTCATCCATAGACCTGTCCAACCTTTTCTTAAATAATACAATTGACTCCGCCGCCACTATTTCTCCCGGAAGCTCATTCCACATAGCTACCACTCTCTGAGTAAAGAAGTTCCCCCTCATGTTACCTCTAAACCTCTGCCCCTTAATTCTTAACTCATGTCCTCTTGTTTTAATCTTTCCTCCTCTTAACGGAAATATCATCGGCAAACATGGTGACAAAGCCATTCATTCCATTATCCAAATCATTAATATACAACATAAAAGCAGCAGCCCCAACACTGTCCCCTATGGAGCACCACTAGCAACTGGCCAATCAAAATGTTGACAACAATCTTTCAGGCTACCCAATCATCACTGTTTTAGGAGTTCAGTACAGGATAATATGATCTTAACTAAAACAGGATTTACACATGTCCACATCAGCAGCCAAGCCTTGCAGCATCCAGCTGCTCTATCCGCAGCTGATGTCTTCACAATGTCAACAAAGCATAATTCAATTCAGCTTATCGAGGAACTCTGCTCAGCCACAATTTGCTGGAACCTGCCGCATATTAAATCCACCATGCCACAACACTTAACACCTCCATATCTAATGGCTGTACATCAACTTCTTTACTTATCAGCCACAGAACCATCTGATCATTCCTGACCTACAACTATAAAGAAATAATTTTGTTTCAAAATTTGCAGCTCCATTTTCCTTATTTTTTTCTGGGAAAAGAAAAGAATGACTTACAGTTTATATCACTCAAAATCACTTTAGAATTACCATAGGATGTTAGAAATATTGTCTTGGTTGTACTGGGGAAAACACAACAGTCAGTTTGCATGCCATGAGTTCTCACAGGCAACATAGATAACAAGCAGGTATCAGGCCATGAATCCCGGGACAAATCCTATTGTCCAAAACTTGACATGTGAAGGCCTATGTGAATTGCACAGAGCATAATTAGGTTTAGTGGGTAATCTTGTTCTGAGATATTGCTCCTCAAGTTATATTGTATAACACAGTGGTACTCAACCTTTTTTTTTTCCATTTCACATATCACCTTAAGTAATCCCTTACTAACCTCAGGACACTGCATTGGAGTCTTAGTGTGGATTCAAGTCCTCAGAAGCGGACATGAACCCAACACCTCTGTCTCTAGGATTCACCAAATAAGCCATTGCTAACATTACCAGTGAGGTGTGAAGATTTCCTTTGATCTGCTAACATGTAGCTTGTTTAAGCTTCCACAATGGCATCACCATCATCCAGTCCTTAAAAAGCCTCTGTGATTTCCTAACAAAAATCAGACTGTATTGAAGATGGTCTGAACAGTTGGCATTTAATTTGCACAAGGCAAGTGTAAGATTTCCAATTCATCTTGCAAGTAAAGTTCACCCTTCCAGGAAACATATGCCATCATCATGTACAAACAGATAGAAGACCACTTTAATGTGGGGAATGACAGCTGTCAATCTCCTGGCTTGCTTCCAATGGTTAATTCACTCTGTAATCATCAGGCCAAATGCTGTGAAAGTAATTTATTCCATTTCAATTTGATCAGATAACAGAGAACATCCACAGAGGTCCATGGGGGAAACAAAGTTACATAAGGCCTCAATGATTGCAAAACTACAAGGGACAGGAAAAACCTCAGCAGAAATGTCCAGATCTGATCATTTTTGTAGAGTTTGTCTAAACATTTGAAATGAAATACAGTAACATCAGGGTATTTTGGGGGATATTTCTACCTATTATACTTAAGCTCCCATCTTAATGTGAACTTTTTACAAGCAGCAAACTCCTCAAAGTATTATAGGATGGAAAAGGCCCTTCAGCCTAACTTATCCATGCTGACCAACCTGGCCCTCTGAGTAGTTCCACTTGCCTGTATTTGGTGTATATCCTTTGAAGCCCTTCCCATCCATGCATTTATCTAAATATTTTTTTTGAATATCAGTATGTGACCACTTCTACAGTTTCTGCTGGCAGCTTGTTCCAGATACAGACCACCCTCTGAGCGAAGCAGTTCTCCTTCGGTCTATCTTCACCTTAAGACTATGCCCTCTTGTTCTGGAATCATTTGCCCATAATAAAATACTGTGAGCATTCACTTTATTCAAGCCCCTTAGCAATTTTATAACCCTCTGTAAGATTTATCACTCAGCCTCATACGTTCTTGGGAGTAAAGACCCTGCCTATCCAATCTTTCCCTAAATTGGGGATGACCATTTGTTCACTGACTGCATATGGACTGCTGAGCATTGTGAACTAATCCTCTTGTCCTGATGTCCTTTGAAGCTAAGTATATATTAAATTAACTTGTTTCTCCTTGCAAACATATCTGTCAATCTTGGATAAGGAACACTCATTGTTTCAATTCATTCACCTAAAGTTGCCCAAGGACTCGGGATTTTTTTCCCCCCTCCATTTCCAGTTATATAACTTAATTTCTTATTGTTGCACAGGGCACAATGACACAAAGAAGAACAAAAATGACCAACCACAAAACCTGAAAAAAATAATACACCAATATGAAGAGTGTAAAGACTGAGTCTAATCTTATCCACTTAGCTGGCCACCCTCTTCTTAGTCCCAAGAAATCCTGTTGAAGTAAGCAAGAAGCTTTAATGAGCACACATTTATCTTCTTTTTGGACCTACAGCATGGTAACAGGCACACAAGTCTGTGCAGCCTAACTTACACCCCATTAACCTACACCCCTGGTACAGTTTGAATGATGGGAGGAAACCGGAGGCCCTGGAGAAAACGCATGCAGACATGCGGGAAGACACTAACCACTACGCCAACCTTGCTGCCCTTATCAATAAACTTCTTGTCACTTCATTTCAACTTCCTGCTATTAAATCTTATCCAGCAATTCAAAATACATTACCTGTACTCATTAAACTGATGATGTAAAATATCTAACAGAGTCAATGCAACATTGAAACAGATCCCTCAGATTTATTGTGTGTATCAAGCAGCCATTTGAATCAATTCCATTTTATTCTTCCAACAGTTCCCACAATTCATTCCAGATTCTACCACTCACCTGCACATAAGGCTATTGTTGACTATTTGCAAATTTGCAAGTTGGAGGAAAGTGGGGGATTCCAGTGATCACAGAGAGGACACACAAACGTCCAAACAGACTGGACTAGGGTTTCGAGCTGAGCTGGGTTCACTGAAGTGAGGAGGCAAACTGGTTGCTCTGAGTTCTACATGACAGTGGTTGCTACTCCATCAAAGCACCCCACTGGCTGTGAGTCACTTAGAGATGTCTTGAAATGGAAGTTGTTTTCTCATTTGTCGAATTGATGCAAAGCCTGAGAGCGAAGCAGAATTTTAACTTTCTTTCTTGCAACTTACAGAGCAAGATTTGAACTTTCCTTCTTTATTGGATATCATCCTGGCCTGCTATTTTTTTTTTTTCCGTAATTTATTCAGCAACATTTGACACCCTCTCAGAGTAAAGACAAATTTTTGAAAGGTGTCCCCTTTTCTTTCAACTTAATCATACCAGGGTTCACTTTCTCATTTAGTCAAATGCTCTTAAAAGACTAAATGCTCCCTGTCTTCCTTTTGTTCTCTTTGTTGTCTGTGGAATTTGAATTATCGAATAATATTCAGTAATTGCATCATGGATTAACCATAGGTGGCACATGCATCAATGTAGTTGACAGCTCCTTCAGCATTTAACTGCTGTATTAAGCTGATTAAACTTTGTAGAAAGTAGATTAATTAACAAAATTTAAACTTGACTTCTCAGCACTTATTACATCCCAAACTTGAAACTTCACAATGTCAAAATGAAATGTCAAATTAATTCAAAAGTTTCTATTTGAGATTAATGGCCATTCATTTCCTCCGCAGCAGTATGTTGTTACAAGATGGAATCCATCGGCAACCATCAGTCTCAATTTATATTCTCTATTCTCAGTGCATCCGTTGGGAAAGAATGCCAGAGCTCTCCACATTCGTAAGTGTAGTGAACTGGGATTCACTAGAGGTGTCCTGTTCTGGCCCTGGGGGCCCATATAAAACCCTAATGCCTAAACGTCTCTGAAGCCTGTTCATGAAACCTACCTGTGTTGTGAGCTAATAAAAGTGTTAGTTCTCCCACCACTGAAGTGCGAGCTTTTATCTACACTGCAATTCTATTAGCTTACAACACAGGAAGAGTTAATTTCATCTTGGTAAAGGAAACATCTTCATAGTTCCTAGAAATTTCAGATATGAATAAAAACAAAGAAAGCAAGTTTCAGACCATTATTACATTCCCTTTAAAAATAAATCCAAAACACAATTAGTCTATTTTAATATGCACATGTGTCCTTGTGGCCTTAAGGGAACAGAATCTTATGCTGGTCTGCTCCCACATCTTATCACACCTGTGTTATAAATATTCTCAGCATGAGCATTCGGTCATGTGAGCAAACTTACAATTCTAGGTTTCTCACCCAGAATTCCTCTCTGCAGCTAATATTGGAGCTAATATTTCCATTCCTATGGCCATGATTTTGTACTTGAAAGGGAACAGTATTGCCATTAAAGAATTTTTTTTCAAAAATAAACATGAATATGTGGCTTTAAAATCCTTCTATTAAATTATTTAACATATTGTATAGCTACAAAACCAAAAGTGTAGTTTTTTGGTTCATTTTTTTCCCTCACTTCTAACTCTTGTTTTGCTTGAATATTTCAAATGAATTTAAATCTGTCTGCTCCAATAGCGTGGATCTCGCAGTGGCCACCCATTTCAACTCCTTGTCCCATTCCCTTGCTGACACACCTATAGCTAAAGCAACCTAAAGGGCAAGTGACCCTAAAGCAATGCTGACCCCGCTGTACAGCCAACAGACGGCATCTAAACCCAACGATGAGTGAGCCGGCAGCAGTCCACACAGTTGCCCTCAAGCTGCTGACCTTCTGGACGAATCAGCTATGCGTGTGGTTTGACCAGGCTGAGGCACAGTTTCAGATCTGGCAGATCACAGCAGGGTCCACCCAGTACTACCACGTGGTGAGCGCCCTGGACCAGGACAGAGCGAGCCGGGTAGCCAACCTTATCCAAGAGCCCCCGACCGATGAAACTTATACCGTCTTCAAAGAGCTACTCATCAAGATTTTTAGGCTCTCATGGAGCGAGAGAGGAGCACATTTGCTCCATCTGGACGGGCTTGGGGACAGGCCCCCTTTTGCGCTCATGAACGAGATGCTGGTGCTCCTTGGCAAACACAAGCCCTGCATTATGTTTCAGCAGGCTTTGCTTGAACAGCTAATTGAGGACGTCCAGCTACTTCTAGCAGATGCCGACTTCAGCGACCCCCCATAAAGTCGCTGCATGAGCAGATATCCTAGAGAAGCAGAAAACAGAATGCTCAGCATCCGTGGATCTCATTGAAAGACCCTGCAGCAGCCCCCCAGAGGGAGGGACCCTAATGGACCGTGGTGCTTCTACCACTAGCAGTGGGGTCTGGAGCCCGCCGGTGCAGGCATCCCGACATTTTTCAGGGAAATGATGTGTCCAACAGTGGCTAATGGCCATCTCAGCTGGCCAACTTGATAGCCTTCTGTAAGTTTGGGACCGCCAGTGTGGATGACGTTTCCTTGTGGACACAGGAGCAGAGGTCAGCATCCTTCCCCCGTTGGGACAGGAGACCAGGAACAGACGAGCGGGCCCCACATTGAGAGCTGCCAATAACAGCACCATCAGGACCTACGGTACCCGCAAGGTCCAACTGCGGTTGGGTGGCAGCATCTTTCCGTAGGTATTCACGCTGGTAGTAGTGGAGCAACGGCTCCTTGGAGCAGACTTCCTACATTCCCACATCCTCCTCGTGGACCTAAAAGGCTGGTGGCTGGTCCATGCCAAGATCTTCCAGGCCATCCTCCTCGGAGATGCCAAGCTTCTGGTCCTTCACCTGCAATCCGTACAGCAATCCATGGACATGTACACCAAGGTCCTGGCCGAGTTTCCGGTGGTGCCCCAAAGTTCTCCACAGTGATACCACGGCATGGGGTGCAGCAACACATCCTCACCCAGGGTCCGCCATTCCACACTGAGTGAGGGGTCTGCCTCTGGAGATGATCCAACTGGCCAAGGAGGAGTTTAAAAAACTGGAAGAGCTGGGCATCATAAGGTGGTCAGACAGACCATGGGCTTCTCACCTACACATGGTGCCCAAGGCTACTGGGACTTGGAGACCATGTGGTGACTACTGCCACCTCATCGAGGCCACCATACCAGATTGATATCTCATGCTGCACATCCAAGACTTTGTGGCCAACCTGCATGGGCCAAAGATCTTCTCAAAAGTGGACCTCATACAGTGATATCATCAGATCCCATTGCACCCCAATGATATCCCCAAGATGGCCATTATAACTCCTTTCAGCCTGTTCAAGTTTCTGCAGATGCTGTTCGGATTAGTAAACGCCGCACAGACTTTCCAGGTTTGATGGAGCTGTGGGCCAAGATTCGAACGGCACTTTTGTCAACTTAGACGATGTAAGGACCAACGGGAACATCTGATGCACCGCCGCAAGCTCTACACCCACCTGAGCAAATTCAGACTGACCATCAACCTGGCCAAATGCCAGTTTGGGCTGAAGACCACTGACTTCCTGGACCACAGGATAATGAAAGAGGGTGCCACACCACTACCTAGCAAAGTGGAGGCCATCTGAAAATTTCCCAGGCCCAAAATGACATGGTGACTGGATTTTGTGGGGATGGTCAACTTCTACCATAGGTTCAGCCACTCGCCAGCCCGGATCATGTGCCCATTGTTTGCCCAGATGGCAGACAAAGCAAAGGACATTACATAGGACAAGGAATCAGTGGAGGCCTTCGTGAAGGCCAAGGAAGCCCTGGCAAGCGCTGTTCTCCTAGCACACCCCTGGGCAGATGCTCCAACAACCCTGACAGTGGACGCTTCAGGAATAACAATCCATGGAGTCCTGGAGTAACAGATTGAAGGAAGTTGGCGACCGCTAGCTTTCTTCAGCAAACATCTGTGTGCCCCAGAGCTGAAGTACAGTACTTTTGGCAGGGAACTACTGACACTGTACTTAGCCATCCACCACTTCAGGTACTTTCTTGAGGACAGGACATTCACAGCGTTCACAGATCACAAACCCCTGACTTTTGCCCTGGCCAAGATTTTGGACCCCTGGTCAGCCCGCCAACAGTGTCACCTCTTGAACATTTCCAAGTACACCACAGATGTGAGGAATTCCTTGGGAAAAGACAATGTCGTGGCCAACGCACTGTCCCAGCAGAGGATCCACACACCATCAAAATGAGTGGACTTTGTGGCATTGGCAGAGGTGCAGCAGAAGGACAAGAGATGTCCCAGTACAGAACAACCATACCAAGAATACAAATTCGGGACATCCCAGTGGGTGCAGGTAACTTCACCCTCCTGTGTGACAGAGCCACTGGACAGGTCAGACCCATCATCCTGGCAGCTTAAAACTGACCAATTTTCAACTCTATCCACAGGCTGGCACACCCATCCATCAGGACCACAGTCTGGCTGGTGGCCTGCAAGTACGTGTGGCATGGTTTATAAAATCAGGTCAGCAGATGGGCGAAGGCGTGCACACAGTTCCAAATGGACAAGGTACAGTGGCATACCAAGACCCAACCACAGCACTTTGAGCCTGCCAAGCAAAGGTTTGACCACATCTACATGGACATAGAGGGACCCTTAACAGAAGCTTAGCACTTCCACTATTTGTTCATGATGGTCAATTGTTTCACCAGTGGTTGGAGGCAGTCCCTCTGGCAGACACTTCCACAGCCTCATGTGTCAGGGCCCTCATCTCACCTGGGATGGCATGGTTGGACTGCCTTTACACATCATGTCCAACAGAGTAGCCCAGTTCACCTTCAGCCTGTGGTCTGATTTTGCCAGCCTGTGGGGTGTCGAGCTGCACCATAAAACAGTCTACCACCTGCAGTCAAACGAGCTTGTAGAGCACTCCCCCAGGCACCTCAAGGCTGTGCTCATGGCCAGACTTCACAGACCTAACTGGGCAGACAAACAACCATGGACAGAACAGGGAATACACACCACACCCAAGGCAGAACTCAACACTTTGCCAGCCGAACTCGATTATGAGCTCCACAAAGGTAGACTTAATTTCATCTTGGTAAAGGAAACATCTTCATAGATCCCCGAAATTTCAGATATGAATAAAAACAAAGAAAGTAAGTTTCAGATTATGCTAATTATCCTGGTCTGCTCCCACATCTTATCGTACCTGTGTTATAAATATTCTCAGCATGAGCATTCGGTCATGTGAGCAAACATACAATTCTCGCCCCAGGAGAATTTGCACCATCCTCTAGCAGACAACAAGATGAAGCACCACCCCTTCTTCGCAGATTGAGGGAATGAGTTGGCAACATGGCCCCGACTCCACTATCCTGGCACAGCACCACAAGGACCAACGTACCCAAGGACCTGTGGGACTGTGAGTATGTTTTTATTTGTAGGGGCTTGCATCACTTTCCGCTACAAAGTCCGTACGAACGACCTTTCCCGTTCATCCGCAACAACAGAGCCACATTTGAATTGCAGGTCGGAGGCAAGACCGAGGTCTTCACCAAGTTGAAACAGGCGCACCTGGACCTGGTGAACCTGGTGGAAACACTACCGCCATGCAAAAGAGGCAGGCCGCCGAAACCTACAAAGACTCTGTCTCTGAGCTTCATGGACAATTCGCCGGTTCTGGGGAAGGTCATGTGGCAGCCCGCTGCCGCAGCGAACAAGCCGGTGCCCTGAGCGGCAAGCGCAAAGCAAAGCCGGCTGACCGCACAGCGGAACTGGCCCAAGCAAGCGAACTGGCGGATGGACAGCTAAAGCAGCCTAAAGGGCCAGCGACCCTAAAATGGCACTGGCCCCTCCATATAGCCAACAGACTGAGATAGCACATGGGGAAGAAGGTATTGTCATGCAAGGGTATACCTGCACACGGGGAAACCCGGCTTTGTCATGCAGAATGTGATGTCAGTAATCGTGGCAAACAGTGGAAACTTGAATGATATAAAAGTTGGGCTTGGAAGAAAAGGAAATAGGGTTAGTGTAGGCATTAGACAATGAGGGAAGTGATTACCTTTCATGTTATTGAAGAGAAGAGGGGTTGAATGATGGCAAAGAGGCAAAACATTCTGTGACGCAAGAGCAAGAGGCTGCAGACCTGAACTGTGCTAACTAATGACACTGCAGATAAAGGGTAAAAGTCACACTGTCAGACTCTAAGGAGCAAGAGAGGAAGTGACAATGCAGCACAATGTAGAGTATAAACTCTGCCACACCAATAAGAACAGAAAAAGATGGAAGGAGATTGGTGAAATTATATAAGGGAAGAAAGGTGGCCAGATATGAACAGTTGACTAGGGGTCACGGTGGTGAACAATGGGGAATGGGAAAGCAGATGGGAAACAGGAAGGGTGGGGGGGAGATGTTAGAAATAAGGGAATGTGCAAGAGGACCTCGATCGATGAGAGGAAAGAAGAAGGAACCAATGGGGATCAAGTTACTGGAATTTCTTGGGCATGTTTGCTGGTTTTGAATGAGGAAATTCTTGAGTCAGAGGACAGGTGAGACCTGTAGCCTCAATGGGCGCATTGCTTGTGAGTGAGAGATGAAATTAACTAATTGAGGGGGAAGAGCTGCAAGATCCATTAAAAAGGTCAGCAGAGGACTGAGATGTGGAGATATAAATAAAACTGAGTTGATCTGATTTCTGTGTGTTGCGAGCAACACTTTTTCAGTTGGCATCATACAATTACCATGGAAAAGGACTATCCAGATGTTGCAGGGTATTTCTTCATTAACATATTCCTGTGTTATTTAAAAGCTCATTAACTGAGTGCTTTGATCTGTGTAATTTAACAATCTAAAAACTGCTTTGTTGCATTCAAAGCCTTTCACTAACATTTGTAACCCATTCAAATTTCTGGAAAACATCCAATTAAGGACAGTCGCATCTGACTATTTGGTGAATACAATATTCATGTTCAGGATTTGGGCATCACCAGTTAGGCCAGCATTTACTGCCCACCCTGAAATTCTCTTTTTTTTTTATTTTTTTTATTTTTCACACCATCAATCACAATAGCCATGATATACACTTTTTCTTTTTCACACATTTACAGTGACTTTTTCTCCCCCCCCCCTCCCTCCTCCCAAGCCACCCCCCCACCCCCCCCCCCTCTCATCCATTTTAAGTATACAATCTAGGTTGCATTAATTCAGTCAGACAATGTTGTCATTCAACAAAAATACACCAGAAATTCTACAGTTTGAAATGGTTATGGGAGCAGCTTCATGAACTGCTGCAGCCTTTAGACCGAAAGTACTTCTAAGCCCTGTCAGGCAATGAGTTCCAGGATTTGGGTACAGCGGTAATGAAAGATTTTCAGATATGAATGGTATGTGACTTCAAGGAGAACCTCCAGTGACCGTGTTACCATGCCCTTGTCCTGTGTGGTATTGGCCATTGGGGAGGTAGGGGGGAAATACTGCTGAAGTAGCTAGCTTCTGCCGACTAAAGATTCTCTTGCCATAAGTCTATTCCATTAGTTGCACACGTCAACCCCCCAAAATTGAGACAGATGCACCTGAGAAAGCAGAACAGTTTTGTTTATGTCATCAAATTTCACTTTCCATTATTTTAATTCATCCCTGACGGCTTCTGCATATTTCACCATAAATAAATGTCGACATTAACTGTATCCCCTCAGGACCTCTTGCCATCATGTTATTAGAATTTAATGGCCACAGTTCAAATAAGATAAAACCAAATGCTGAAAGGCTAAACAAAATCAGAAACTGAACCAGACACTCAACAATTTCAAATTTCATTCAATTAAGTTTGTTCTCCACTCTTCACCAAATGAAACTGTCCAGAATCCAGATCACGAGCCAACAATGAGAAGCTGGGGGGACTTAGCAGGTCAGGCAGCATCCATGGATAGTCAACATTTCAAGTCAGGTTTCGATAAAGAGGATTGAATGGAAATTAGATTGCAGGTTGGTGGGGGGGTGGGGGGGGAGGGGTCAATGAGTGCTCTGCTGAGTGGATTCCAGACTTCAGATTTATTGTCAGATTAAGAACATGACATTTCCCACACACGAGGCAGAATTACCACTATGCAATACAGAGAGAGAGAAAAAAAATCAATAAAGTGCAAATGAAAGAGTCTTTAAATGAGTCTTTGATTGAGTTTATCATTGCTGATGCTGGAAGGGAAGCAACTGTTCTTTAACCTGGTGGTAAGAGTCTTGTGGCACCTATACCTCTTTCCTTATGGCAGCAGCGAGAAGAAAGTGTGTGCTGGTGGTGTTGATCCTTGATGATTGCTGCTGCCCTCCAATGGCAGTGTTCCTTGTAGATGTTCTTGATAGTGGGGAATGTTTGGCCTGTGATTTCATAGATGGTGTCAACTTCCTTTTGCAGGGGTTTACGCTGAGGGGTATTGGTGTCCACATATCAGACTGTGATGCAGCCGGTCAGCAAATCTCCACCACGTATTTGTAGAAATTTGTCAGGGTTTCCAATATCATATGAAACCTATGGAACTCCTAAGGAAGTAGAGGTGCTGACCTGCTTTCTTCATGATGACATTAGTGAGCTCTGGGGCATGGATATTCAGAGCATTGAAAGTATAAACACAGCTTACCTCACAGAGATCCAAATCCAACATTGAGTTGAGAGGACAAATTTTTTTCAGCAGTGCCCAGGGTGAATGCTCTTGAGATAAATGGTCCAAGTTCACAAATATACAGGGAATCAAACCATCCCAAATGGAACTGATGTGGAAAATGCAGCAAGAGTACAAGTGTAAATATTTACATCTACTGCCTGATCAAACCACTGGACTGGAGCAAAATGATCCAGAAATGGCTTCTATTATCATGCCATTCTCCGCAACATGACATTTCTATTGAATAATCTGAAAAAAATGTTTTTTCATTGAATTTGTAGCCCTTTTATATACATATATCTAGCTATAGATATCTAAATATAGAAATATATATAAGATACACACACACACATTCTAACCCACCGCCACAACAGTTTCTGGGCAATAAAATTCTATAGCATTGAAGGTTTATACTAAGAAACTGTGCACCTGGCACCTCCAGACTACTTTCAGTTCATTTATTTCTTGTATCCAATTCAATATCCAGTCACTTGTGTAATATTGTAATATTGAATGAGTTCAATATAACAGACAGCTTACATTAAGCTTGCTTTCCCATTGCACATCTTCAAGACATTAATGATAAGCCTGACAAGATAACATAGGCACTAACTACATTCTAGTACTTACTGGGAAAAGAAGGTGGGCAAAACTTGACAGATCATGCCCCCACGGGGAATTGAACATCAGATGAAATTGCAGAAGTGCTTCTGTTGATCTTGACTTCAGTTGCCATCAATCTCATTTCAGAAATATTCCAAAATCATTTTTTTTTTTTTTGCCGGCGATCATCCACATCACAATGCAGACAAGGATGTGGCTCAACTTCCCACAGGCACAGGCTAGTTAAACCTGTTACAATGCACTTTGCAGAAAATGATAATTACTCCAAGCTGAGTCTCACAGAGAACAAGCGAGTCAATGCAGGTTGCAAAGGTAACAACACAGGCATCTCAACGTATTAAAGAAGCATCTGCTGAGGTACTAGAAAATGGAATACAACAGCGGTGAGCAGCAGCAGGTAAATTAATTACAACACTCAAACCACTGAGAAACAACATGGATATGCAATTGCACAGTTACAAAATCATTCACATAATCATGCTTTCACTATCCTCAACCTTAAACATATTTCACGAAGAATTTTAATTTACCTTTTAATAATCATAGATCCCACCAACCCTGTTGCACCATTACCATTTTGCCTCAGGCGATTGTGTATTACTCTGTGGATATGAGTGATCACTACGGTCCCAAAACCCAGCATACAAACTCAAAATGAAAGAAACATTAAACAATACATATATCTTGATTTTGCAATAAAAAAGGTCATTTCAAATCTGGCAATTCTGATCACAGTTTTAATTTCTTCGTATCAATTGCATTTTGAACAATTTCATCTAAATACATTAGAATCAGAATTTATTGTCATGAACTCTGTTGTTTTGCAGATGCATCACATTTCAAGTATATCTGTAAACCTTTTCTGCCAATTAATTTGTCTTCCTACACCCCCCAAATGGAGGACAAATTAATGTCCGGCTCAAGGTGGCATCAGATAGAGGACAGAGAGCTCAAAACCAGACTGTTGGGCCTAAAACCAGATGTATGGCCATCCTACTTGTAGATGCCCTTGATAGAGTGAGGACTAAAGCCCGTGATGTTGCTGGCTGAGTTAACAACCCTCTGGAGTTTTTTTTTCTTGTCCTGAGCGTTTAAGCCAAATAGATGATAACACTTTGAAAATGTGTGAAAAGTGATAGAGGAGGATACCTTTGAGAATTAAATAAAAATTTCCAGTATTATTTTCAGTGAATTCACAAGTAAAGGTATAGGAATTGTTGATGGTATCACGCCATTCCTGTGTTTGTCAATGGAAATGTTACATTAAATGCTGAAGACGGTGATCATATGGAGAAGTAATGATCAATTGTTTGTTTTGTTCAGAGTCAAAGGGTGTTATGTGACAAATCCATCAGCTACCTGCTCCTCACCACATTTTCCTACTAATCATACCCTCTTTTCTCAGATATATTACCATCATTAATGTTTTTTTCCCTCTAATTTTAATTATAGCTGTAATATATTTGCTTCGATGCCATCTATCTAATTTGCTTTACCAATTTTCTCCTCACCTTCTGACCAATTTGATTGAGAAATCTGTTCTCATGAGCTGAAAAACCCACAATGATGTGTAGTTAAAATTTATTTAATTTAAAGAAAATAATGATACAGCAGAGCAGAAGGCCATGAAATTCATGACACATCCAGTTACACCAAATTAATCTCCAAACCTGTAAGTTTTTGGAGGATAGGAGGAAAGTTGAGCACCCAGGGAAACACACACAGATCACGTGGAGAACTTACAAACCTCACAGATTGTGCCAGATTCAAACTGAGTGACTGGTGCTGTAGTGATGTTGCACTAAACACTGCACTCACTGTGCCACCCCAAAAATAGGCTGAAATTGAGGACAGACCTAATTCTGGGCTTCCCACACTCCAGCAGCAAATGTCAACATTTTCATGACTGTTCACCCTGAAATAACTCAGTCCAAGAAATCCTGCTGGGACCCCAGAGTGTCTAAAATACCTGGAGTCTCTTCAAAACTTTTCCAAGAAGCATTGCCCAAGCATGGCTTCAGCAAGACCATGATGACTGAGACCTTGTAACCATAAATGTAGTTACTCACAAGTCTGGATTATTCTCACTGTCACTTGCCACAGCATCTGGATCATTGACACTAATTACAGCTCAAAGCTTAGCCCATCTGCTAAACTGGGGAGCTCAGCTAAGCACTATCCCCTTTAATCTCCAGGTAACGGTGCAGGAGGACTTGCCGGATTTGCAAAATACAGTTGGTTGCAGAATATGGTGTTGCATTCCAAGCAGAGATCTCTTTGGTAAATGTCAGGGCCTTTAATTATGCCATCACCATTTTCAAACTGTCTTGCTGCACTCTAATAGCATTACATTGAGCCAGTTTTATTATGTCCATACCAGCTGTGCCTTCCCTCTTGGGATATTTAGGGCTTTGAACTGCGTCCACATTACAGTCATCTGCAATACATTAAACTCAATTTGTGTTTGATTTAATACATTCAGCAATTCTGTAAACACTGGGCTCTTTCCCAGAACATCTACTGTTTCATCTTCTCCATCAACATTTTTGATGCCAAACCGAATCAATCTCTTCTCATTATAACACTTCCTCCCTCCTACCACATATGACAGTTTTTTTTTGTATCTCACCTTATCTGGGGATTATCCCCATGATAAATATACAAGCACACAAATTTGGAGCAGAAGTTGGCCACTCAGCCCTTTCAGCCTGCTCTAATATCAATAATAGCACGGCTAATCTGACAATAACCTAAATGTCAAGAGTCTTTTTTTTTTGTGAAACTTTTCACCTGCTTGAATTCTATGAATCCATCCACCTCTGGCCTTTGAGGAAGAGAGTTCCAAAGACACAAAACATGTTCTCACCCCATTCCTGTTTTCAGTAAGTGATGCCATATTCTCAAATGGTGATTCTTAATTTTATATTCCCCATCAGAGTAGCATCTTCTTCAGTTGCACCTTGCCAAGATTCCACAATGACATTTTATATCTCCTTAATCCACTTGTCTCTCCCTCATAATACTAGTGAGTCGTGTTCAAGGTTGTGCCTGTGAATTCCTCGCCACTGACGTTTGTCAAGAGTTATGTTGTTTTGAGAAAACCAGGTCACAGATTCAGTGATGTCTTTAATATGGTAACATATCATGAACTCTCTCTCTCTCTCGCTAAATCTGGACCCGTTCATTGTTTTTCTTTTCAATTTTCATCCTTGATGTGAAGTTTGCAGGTATATCTGTTATAAACACATTCTGTCCCACAGTACAGAAACTGGACCTTTATCTCACTAAGTCCAAGCTCAAAATTGAGCATTCAGTTAAAATAACCTATATAATCTTATTCTCCCCATATTCCCATGAACTCCCCTCTAGAGGAGTTCTATCAAGAGCATCCTGGAAGGTTGCATCACAGTGTGGTATGGTTGCTGCAGGGAAATGGGTCAGAGGTCAATCCTAAGGACCATAAGAGCAGCAGAGAGGATTCCTTCGCCCCCCCCCCCCCACCTCACCCGCTTTGATGTGATCTGTGGGACTGTTGTCTGAAGAGGGCATGCAAAATCATTGAGGGTCCCTTCCGTCCCGCACACAGCACCTTTCAGCTTCTCCCATCGGCAAAGTGATAGAGGACTATCAGAGCCAGCGTCAACAGGCTGAGGAACAGTTTCTTCCCATGGGCAGTAAGAATGGAAATTGACCAAAAGAACTGCTAACACTAACTATCCAAGAGGCTCATACTCACAAAGCAATATTTATTTATTCATATAAAGTAATGCTTGTAATACCAATGCATTGTTTTTCTGTATGTGTATTATGTCTTGTCGTGTGTCTGCTTGTTTTGCACCAAGGACCTGAGAACACTGTTTCGTCAGGTTGTACTTGTGAAATCAGCTGACAATAAACTTGACTTGACAGATTCTACACCTCACACTGCACCAACAGCAATTTAGAGCAGCTAATTAATCTATTAGCCCATATATTTTTTGGACATGATGGGAAACTGGAGCATCTGTAAACTTAATGCAGACTACACCAGAGGTAAGGATTGAACCTACGTCCATAGACCCTACCTTGTAATCTATAAAGTGACAAAATGGAAACATATCTTTTCAGTGAAACATGAAACTCTGAAGATGCTGTGATTGTAGTAAATGCACAAAAGAGCTGGAGAAACTTAACAGGTCCCATAGCATCCATAGGAGGCAAAGATACATAATACACTTTTCATGCCTGAGCCCTTCGTCATAACTTTTATTCTTCACACATTTTCAACTCCCCCAGACTCTGTACTCACCTACACAATTTAATTCAACCACATTTAAAAATTAATATGGTGGAGGAAACTGAAGCAATCAGAGTAAGCTTATATGGTCACAGGTGAAGCTTGCAAACTCCACACAAACAGTATCCCACATGAGGATCAAACCCAAGTAAGGCAGCTGTACTTGCTGCACGGCTGTCCTACCCCAAAGGATTAAAGATGTCAAAATGCTTAACTCCTGATGAGGAATGATTCACACCTTTAGCTTTGTTTAACTCCTTGATATCCTTTGAATTCAATTTCCCCAGAGCTTCTGATACCAGATTAATTCAAATACTGCCTTAATATCAAGGATAATCACCCTTGTGCTTCAGTGCACCTTCTTGCCATAATTTATTTGGGATGATCTTTAGAATGCATATTTGGTCTTTACAAATACCTTCTCAGAATATAATCTGTCTGACTCCTCATTGTTTCAACTATTGTGGAAACTCATCAGTAGCATTGATGCCTCTTGAGGTAACCATTCTAATTTACAATCTGGCACACTCTGAGACCTTAAAGCCTTCCAAAGATGGGGTCATTCCTAATTTGTACTAAGTCCTGTTAACCAAGAACTATTGTGCTTGCAATCATACATTGCTTTGAGTTGCACAAGATATTTCACATAATTCTCTAGAGCGGCAGACCTCTCTGACACCGAAACTTCAACCCACTCTGCAATAATCCCATATGTCTGCATTCCACAACTTCTGATTTGAAGATTCCAAATTTTAGTCACTAACTCAGTGTGCTCGATTTCAGCTAGCCATCTTCTGAGCCTTGGAAATATTTCCCCAATTACTCCTACACCTCTTTTCTTCTCTCATACCCACCTTGAAATCCACCACTCAATCAAACTTTGAGTGCCTTATGTTCTCTTTAATAGCACTCCTGTGCTGAACCTCACAATATTTCACATCTTACAATGCTAAAGGCACTAGTTACATCCCAGTTAAGTATTCCTTTTTGTATGAGGTGTTGTTGTATGCAGATAAGCAGCAAAAAAAAGTTAAAAAGGACCATACCTCAAAAGTAACAGAAAATGATTGACAATGTGAAAAGTGAAGTTAAAAAATATATATTTATGTTTATTTCATAACTTCAACAATTTTAGTCAATTATCATTTAAAAATATAGTTAAAATTCATCCTTAATAATAAAAACACTTCTGAACCTTCTCTGTTGCATTTTTTGACTATAGTTTGAGAAATATCTTGGGACAAGTCCAATTAATTCTTCCTTATTGTTGCATATTGCACACACACACAAGAGTACATGTACACGATCAGACAGCTTACCCAACAATAGTTACAATTTCAAGAATGGTTGGACCAGTGAAAACTGGTTAATTGGTATGCTAAGTCATTGACTCATTTTTTTTTGGAATGCTTTCACATAGAGTGACCTCCCAAAGTACAAAGTAAAAAGCAAAATCCTCCAATCCTGTCTTAACATGAATGATGTTCTTTCTGATGAGAAAGAGAACAAACACAGAGAAGCTTAGGGAATATGAAGAAGACTCTCTTGGAGGTTTAGGTTTCACCTCCTCAGTCTGCAAATAGATGCCAGTGAAGTTGCAACTCTTCTCGTTCACAAGGATATCCTTCACTCTCTGCAAATGAGGATGCAGTGTTTTGCCTAAAGATAGTGCACCACATGAAGGGGAATAAAAGCAAGCCAAACTTAGGAGGTGCAATTTCATCAGGTTCAGTGACTCACCGAAACAAGAATGAAGAAAAATCTTCCATCTAGAATGAGTTGTGAAGAGGACTGGCTGAATAGGATTTAGTTCTTTGGAGTCATTACATTAATGATGCAATATTTCAATGGAAGAAGGAAACTTGGTAAAGCACTTACATAAATTATGAGCCATTCCAAGCCCAGTAACTGACTCACATTTCATGGGGCAATCTGCCCACAAGACTTGTCAGGAAGTTACCACATCTGAGTCAATTCATCAGCCCGCTGCACTGAGTGTAAATCGCAGGTCAAGGAGTTTGTCTCTGGTATGATTTAGCTCCATTACTCATCTCACATCAGTCAATCCTGCAGATTCATTTATTTAAATTGATGGCAACCAATCACCTAAATTGTAAGTGGGAATTTCACCCAGACCCATCTGTTGTTGCACTCCACAGCATCTTACTGGAATTCACTCACACATTGAATGGAGATCTGACTGGTACAATGTTACAATCTCATTAGTTTCAACAAAAAAAGAACAGAATAAAGATTCCAACATTTCCCATAAAATTAAGTTTCAAGCTTATTGAATGAAGTTACCAAATGCTGTATAATTATTCAACACACAATTTCTCCAGCAGAATATTCTTTCTCCATTTATTCATTTGATTTAAATAAGTTCCAAAGGACAGATGATTTTAAGGTCAATTTATAGATTGCTGTAAATTCTAAGAATTTGCATCCCTCTAGATATTTCCTCCCTTTTTTTTCAAATTAGGTCATTTGGAGCTAATTGTTGAAAATATACTGACTGGTTGTTAAATTTAAATTTTTAATCCTCTGAGAGTTTCAAACCCAGCACCACCAGGCTGAGAAACAGCTTCTTCCCATGGGCAATGAGATTGGTGATCGACCAAAGGAACTGCTCTAACTATCTGAGACTCATATTTACAAAACCATATTTATTTTTATATATGACTATTCGACCTGCCTATGAATGCATTGTTATCTGTTTGTGTGCTATGTCAGTTTTGTTGGATTGTACATGTGCAATCAGATGATAATAAACTTGACTTACAATGTTGAGAAGATCATGAAGGAAACTATCAGAATGATTCCGCATGAAAACATGATCATTATTGGTGCATGGTGCAAGGGCTGGAGAACTCGGCAGTTCATGCAGCATGCAGCGGAAGTAAAGGATAACCAAAGTTTTGGGCCCTGGAAAAAAAGTCACTGCAGAAGGTGGCAAACCAGTTAAGTCCAGAACAGGAACTGACATTAAAGACATGCATGAGGCACTGCCGCAAGAAGGCAGCCAATTTCATGAGGACCCCCATCAATCTGGTCATGTCCATTTATCGATGTGATCTTAGGCAGAAATTACAGAAGCCTGAAATCTGCAGCTCTAATTTAATTACTTTTTTTTCCCCCAACTGATATCAATGTCTTGAACCTCCCTGTCTTACTCTGACCATAACAAAACTCCAGGGTATTCAACCCATTGTGCACAATAAGCTTGTGGATGATCATGACCATGTTAATCAGTGAACGACCTTTCAGAATGGAAGGTGAGGAGAGCACTCATGATATCTGATCCACTGACAATATTCAGAGTGTTGCTTATTGTTAACAGGAATTATTCAAGAAGGCTATCAAAGAGGTGTCTTGCTTGAGAAGTCTGAGCAAGGACCTGGAAAAGAAACTGCTGCTATTAATTGTGAAGGGCCATCAGTGATTGAGAGTACATTTGAAGGAAGACACTGTGTACTTGTAAAGTCTGAGAGTGAGCCAAGGCAAGGAGAAAAGAGTCAGAGCAGGGCAAGGAGTGCTAAAACATTGGGGAGTAAATGCTTGGTAAAAATAAAAGATGGCAGAACAACAGGATAACAGGAATACAGAAAATAGTGCACATAAAGATTGGGAGTGGAGAGGTGGGGAAGGGCAAGCAGCAAATATTTAGTCCAGAGTGGCAGTCAAGCTTCGTATATGCATCAAAAACTGGATTACAAAACGGCCAAAAATACATTGGGGGACTGATATGTTCATAACAATGTTGTAACTAATTCACAGCAATCATTCCTGCGAATCTGACAATTACCAAAGCAAATGAAACTTTACAAATTGGAATGATTAATTTGTTCTTTGGTATGTTGTGAGAGTTAATAAAAACATTGGTTGCCCATGTTCTCATTAATGATGTTAACCAGTTACATCTCTTACAGATTAGAATATTGTGTTCCTGTACAGTAGTTTGCAAACACTGAGTGAATCAGGAATTACCACACATTATATTTATTTGATAATTATCATGAGTAAGGATTGATAGTTCATCTTTTATTCAAAACTGTTGGATTGATTTGAAGAAGACATAATTAGTAGTGGTAGCCAATTGCCTGAGAGAATCTCCACAGCAGCCTGCAATATTGTGGCAACTTCTATTGTGGCTGCTCAATGAATTCATCCTCTCCTTTCTCAGAAGTAATATTCATGCGCCTTTTTTTTAGATCAGTAGTCTCCGGGAAGGGTCTGGTTCACAATGCAGGATATAACAAAGGCAGGAGTGGAAGAGAAGGTATTTCTGGTTGGTTTCTGCTAAGCTTGGATGTTGAAAGGCTCCAGAATGTATGAAGAAATATGACTATAAAGAAGCACTTGTGTTTGATTTTGTATTGCATTGATAGCTTTGATCTTCTCACGATGCATAAAGCAAAAAAAAAAGTAATCAAAGCGATTTGTATCCAACTTGCTCAATCAATTTTGATTTAAGTAGAGTGTGATTGCAACTAAATCCTGGAAGGTTTTATTTTGTTCAGGTAATGCAAGTTATTCTGGAGTTCCACTTTTAATCTTGTATCAACCAAATCACTTGCCACATGCAAGAAGAATCCCATACATTTTACAGCCTGAATGATTAACACACAGTTAATGAAAGCATGTTGAAAAATACACACCATGCCTGTTACTTCTAGTTTTAAATGCAACCATTGTGTGCAGAATAATAAGGATCCTTTATGTTGCCAACTGCAAAACAGTGCTCTTCAGCAATTGCACGTTAGAACTGGTTGCATTAATACTGATGTTTCTATTGATTTTTCCAGTTTCCTTGATACTCCTTCCTCCTCTCTCTGTCTCTCTCTTTTCCTATCCCTCTGTCTCCTTTCCTCTAGCTCTGCATCCTTTTTCCTCTCCATTCAGAGAGTGACCTCCGGCCCCATCATTTCTCAGTTATATCCACCTTATGCCCTCGGACACATATCCAACGATTATCTCTTGCCCATTGGGCTGTGCTTACCCATGCACCCACCCCCTCTTCTTCCTTCCTCATCTTTTTTATTTAGGGACCTGCCTGTTTTATTTTCTCATATCTTTATGACGGTCTCAGGCCCAAAACTTTGGTTATCCTTTACTTCCGCTGCATGCTGAGTGAACTGCCGAGTTCTCCAGCCCTTGCACCATGTACCAATAATGCTCATGGTTTCATGTGGAATCATTCTGATATTTTCCTTCATGATCTTCTCAACATTGCAAGTTAAATCAACATGTTTGATTGATTATTACACTGATTATACAATGCCAGTAATATCTTGGCGGTGCAGTGAATTGTTCCTCAAGGAAAATAGATGAAAAATTACATTTACATTACACACAGCACTCTGGCACTTGTTGGACCCCCATGAGGTTTTCATTGTGTGAGAATGTTTTAAATTGACAAAGATGGATCAAGCAAACAATCCTTATCTTATGGCTTCTTACATGTTAATTTTTAAGTGAGGATATATTTGCAAGTTGAAAAAGTAACTTATTTCTTGAAGCACCTTTGAAATATGTGCAGTAAACCTGGAAATGCCAAAAGCAGAAATACATTTTAGGTAAAACTAAAAAAAAATGTTTTTTTTTTAATCAATCAGGGTGTCTAATGTGGGAATATATTTGATGTAGTGAATTTTCTATAAGCAAAGGTGTGGAGAATGACTGACAGTTCATAGCATGCATTAATCACTGGTGACCAATTGTAAAATCACACCAATCCATCTGCCAGGAAGTGAATAAGCCATCAGACAAAGCTGACAGTTTAGGGACACATATGGAATTCAATCTGTCACTCTAAAGGAGCACACAGACATGTTTTTAATGTTTGCTGTGTATGTGGGAGAGAGCATGAAAGAGAGAGAGAGAATGTGAGAGGGGGAGATAGAGTGCAAAAGAGATTACAGAGAATGAGAGAAAAAGTTTGAAAGTGTAAGAGAGGAAGAGAATGAGAGTCTGAGAGAGTGTGTGAGAGTGAGAGTATAAGGGAGAGAATATGAAAGAGTATGAGAATGTATGAGAGAGAGCATGGAGGGAGAGAAAGAAAATGAGTGATCGTGATCGTGTGTGCATGCATAGCTTCAGATATGCTGTCTATCTTTAACATATTTCTATTCAGAGGCAGGGTTAAGAGCAAAAATATATATTTATATGTTTTCTCAAGGGATACCCATTGAATTTAATTTATTCATCTTTCAGTATATGTACACAATTAATGAAGCAGACACTTGTTGACCATCTCTAATCATCCTTGAGAAGGCAATGATTAAGGAACTTTTACGATGCCCTTGCACAAGATGTTCCAGGTTTAACCTGAACTCATTCTTTTGCTTACAAATCAAGACAAAATGTTTAAATTTCTTGTTATACCAATTTAGAATGTCTTGCAAATGAGTTATCTCCTAATCTTGCTCACAAAAAAACAAAAGCATAGAAATTGGAAAATTGGTGTAAAGTGGACCTTTCCACAGTTTGAATTTGATTCACCAAAAACACAATCATGGCTGATCAGATACCTCAATGCCAAGTGTATGCTCACACACGATGATGCCTGAAAAAACAAAGCAAAAAGTGATGGTGCTATTCAACAGGTCACACTGTATCTACAGGAAGAGAAGCAGAGTGATGCCCTATCAATTATCTTCAAAGACTAGAAGTTGATGGAACGATAGGCATTTAATTGCTTAAAACTCTATGTCCACTCATGTTGCTTGGCCCAAGTCCCAAGCTCATAATGGGGGAGGGGTCTGGACATAACAGCATTTATTAGGGAATTCCAAGTGGAGGGGATCACTGATACAGCCCTCATGGAGGTAGGCCAGCCATACATACTGTGCTTTCACCACATTCACCCATCTTTTAAAAGAATGTCCGGCAGTGGAGAAGTGGGTTTAGTGTTCATCACAGGTTTAGTTGATCCAATGGTTTTGTCTGCCTCTGCAACCATGATAGTGGCAGCTGTGGGTCAGCTAGTGGTTCCTGGGTGATGTGATGTGTGTCGGCAGGCTGAGATGGGGCCGCTGGGGCAAGGTTTGGGATTGGCAATGTGGCAGGTGATCATGGAAGGAGGCCGTACTTGGTGGTTGGTGCAGTCATGAGGTCTCCCTCGCATGCTAGGTCCCGGATAGATACAGTGTCCTCTTGCCTATTTGGATATGCTATGTTGGTATATTGGGGGTTTACATGGAGAAGATTGACCCTTTCGACCAGGGGGTCAAACATATGACTCCATATGTACCTCTGGAGCAGGACTGGTCTTGGGGACATCAACCAGGATGTCAATGTGGTTCCCGACGTGGACATGTGGGGTGGTGTCAGTGGCAGTGCATAGGAGGTATCTAATGGCATGGAGTGCCTCGGGGAGGACATTCTGCCAGTGAGAGACAGGTAGGCCTTTTGACCAGTGCTAGGAGGACTGCCTTCCAAACAGTAACATTCTCCCTCTCTACCTGGCCATTCCCTCATGGGTTGTAACTGGTGGTCCTACTGGTGGCGATACCTTGTCAACAGGTACTGACGCAACTTGTCACTCATGAAGGAAGATTCCCAGGGGATGTGGCAAGATGGCGTAGAACCAAGACGTGGGTTCTGTCTCTCCCTGGTAGGATTAATTAATACCCGATTTACATAAACACTTAAAAGTTAAAAAAGTTCATTAAACATATTATTAAGAGTTGGGGCTGCAAGAAATGAAGAAAAGAAAAGGTCAGAAGCAGAAGAAATTAGTTATTAAAATTGTTGGAAAAAGTGAAAAATCTTGGCCTACTGACCAGGAGAAGCACCAGGATCAATTAGGTATGGAACTGAAGCCGCAGAGGATGTTCTTGGATCAACTTGAAAGAAAATCGCTGTCTCCGGGAATTTGATCGACCAAAGATCGTGCCGACGTCAGCCAGGACGACTGTGGAAGCAGCGGCATTAGCGTAGCCTGGTGGAGGGGTGAGTCGGGTGGGGTAGCACAGGGCAGTGGCAAGGTAGCACCTCAAATAGCGCTTTAGTGCATGCCGACGTGCCTGCTACTATGCAATGGGCCCAATGAGCATGTGCCCAATGTTGCACTTCCGTGAAGTCCTGGATCAATTTCGGGCTGCAGGGGGACCTGTTCCAAGTCGAGTTGACAAAGTCAGCCCGACGTTGGATAGGGTTCAAACGCGCAGCATGGCAACCAGAGAGGATATTCTGATACCTGAAGATGAGGAAGAAGAACAAATTGAATATTTGGATGAAGAAGATCAAGAGTTATTATTGATAGCAGCTGAAGCAATGGAAGGTAGGCCCAGAACTATAAGAACTACAAAAATGGCTTCTCTTTTTAAATCTGTTACTTCACCTACTTCTAATCCTTAACCTGGATCTGATGTTGTTACAATTTTTGAAGAGTTAACAAAACAGGATGAAAATATTATGACTTATATAACCACTGGTTTTCATAATGTTGATGAACAACTGGTGAATGTGAAAAGTAAAATTTCAGATGTGCATGGAGTAAATGAAAGAAGATCTTAATAAATGCTTGATTGCGGTGGATGAAGTACAGGAAAGATGCAAGAATGTGAAAGATAGAATGGTTCAAGTGGAAGAATCAGTATCTGGGTGGGATATGCAAAAGAATTTGTTAATGCAAAAAATTGATTACTTGGAAAATCAAAGTCGAAGGAATAATGTAAAGATAGTTGGACTTACGGAGGACTTTGAAGGTCAAGACCCTACAAATTATTTTCATAAATAGATTCCAGAAATATTAGGGGTGGAAGCGTTTCCTGATGGACTGGAATTGGACAGGGCTCATCAAGTGTTAAGAAGAAAACCTTTTCCTAGACAACCTCCAAGAGCAGTTTTAATCAGATGTTTAAGATATCAAGACCGGGAGATGATTTTGCCTCTTGCATTGCAAAAAGCCCGAATTGATCAGAATCCAATAATAGTTAAGTCAGGAGGTTATGCAGTGGCATAAGGAGCTTAATCAAGCTAAGTCGGTGTTGTGGAAGAAGGGTTACAGGTCGACATTTAGATATCCTGCTGTTTTGAATGTGTTTTATGGGCCATGTCAATATCAATTTTTTGAGAAAGCTCAAGATGCTTTAACTTTTGCTAATTCTTTACCAGATAATAAGTTGAGTTTCGATCTTTCCAAGAAGGCAGCAGTCAACTTTTATAAAGTTATGACTTTTAAATTTTTTTTAAAGTCCTGCTGGAGAGAGGCAGATGACCCATTGAATTTGAAGTAATCTGCCAATAGTGGTATCGACCACACCCAGTCGACGAGGGGGGTACTGCTTTGCAGTTTGGGAGGGAGGAGGGGAATTTTTGTGATTGCATTTGATTGTTAAGTTAGTAAGTAGGGGGGGAGAGATTTTGCTTTTTTATTGGGGATTTTTATTAGTTTAGAGTGGGAGCCCATTTAATTGTAAGAGTTAATTTTGTAAGTGGCTCTCTATCAGTGATAATGAATAATTTGACTTTTGCAACGTTTAATGTTAGGGGGTTAAATAGTCTGATAAAATGGAAATGTGTATATTCACTATATAGCATATTTGTGAGAAACACATTTAACTGAGAAGGAACATTTGCAATTGAAAAGAGATTGGGTAGGACATGTGATTGCTTCATCTTTTAATTCTAAGGCCAGAGGAGTAGCCATTTTGATAAATAAGTAAGTAGCATTTATTTTGGATTTTTTTTTTTTTGTTAATGCAGGTAGGATTTTGGTGGTGAATGTAAAAAAAATTCTGAAGCCTGGACTTTGATGAATGTTTATGCACCAAATGAGGATGATGAAGCATTTATACAGATACTTTTTTTTTAAATTTGAACCAATCAACTGGAAATATTTTAGTGGGAGGGGACTTTAATTGTTGTCTAGACTCTTTATTGGATAAATCTCCAAAGACTGTTAAGAGAACTAAAATGGCAAAGAGAATTATCGAGGTAATAAAGGATTTAAATTTGGTGGAAATATGGAGAAAATTGAATCCTACTGAAAAAGATTACTCTTTTCACTCGGCACAGCATAATTCTTTATCTAGAATTGATTTATTTTTAGTTTTAGCTCAATTGCAAGGTAGATTTATACAAGCACAGTATAAAAGTAGAATTTTGTCTGACCAGTGATTGTTATTGGCCTCTTGTTTTGGTACTGAGAAGGTAGCAAATACTTATCTTTGGAGATTTAATGAGATGTTATTAAAAAGACTTGAGTTTATTAAATATATTAGGGAACAAATTAATTTTTATTTACAAATGAATCAAGATTCAGTACAAAGTAAATTTGTTTTATGGGATGTTTTAAAAGCATATTTGAGAGGTCAGATAATTAGTTAGAATTAAGACAATATTTGATTGAAAGTCAAAATTTGGAAAAAAGAAATTGAAAAGTTAGAAAAAGAATTTCAAAGAATTCTGATGAAGATAATAAGATCCTTTTATCTAAATAAAAATTACAATATAATATATTGTAATCATATAAATATGAAAAAATGATTCAAAGATCGAAACAGCATTATTATGAGCTAGGCAAAAGAGCACATAAGGTTCTAGCTTGGCAATTAAAAATGGAACAAACATCAAGAACAATTAATGCTATTAGGAAAGATTTGGAGATTACTTATAAACCTCAGGAAATTAATGAGGACTTTTTAGATTTTATAATGAACTGTGTACATCTGAAAGTAGACAAAATACTGAGGAAATTGATTTGTTTTTGGCTAATTTAAATTTGCCATAATTGACTGGGAAGGATATTAATGATTTAGATTATCTTTTTATGGAATTGGAATTAAAGGAAGCATTGCAATCAATGTCAGGAGGAAAGTCCTTGGGTGAAGATGGGTTTACAGTAGAATTTTATAAAGAATTTAATGATTTGTTGTTTCCTGTTTATATGGAAGTTTTGAAGCAGGCAACTGAGGTGGGTTCATTTCCAGAATCATTTTCAAGGGTGTTGATTACTGTTATTCCAAAGAAAGATAAAGATCCATTAAAAGTGTCTTCTTATCGACCAATTTTGTTATTAAAAGTAGATGATAAAATTGTTGTGAAAGTATTAGCTAACCGACTGGCTAATTATTTGCCAAAATTAGTACACGTTGATCAAGCTGGATTTATAAAGGGTCGATACTCAGTTGATAATGTCACTAAATTGATTTCTATAATTAATACTGCTAGAAAACAAACTAATCAACCAATGATAGTGGTGTTAGATGCAGAAAAAGCTTATGATAGGGTTGAGTGGAAATTTTTATTCAAGGCGATTTTCACTACTTGGTTAAAGCTTTCTATATCCTACAGCACAAATAATGATGAATGGTCTGATTTTATCAGCTTTTACACTATCTTGATCAACTAGTCAAGGCTGTCCTCTTTCACCAGCATTGTTTGCATTGGTAATAGAACCTTTAGCTCAAGCTGTTAAGCAAAATTTGGATATTAAAGGTATTAAAGTAGGTGATCAAGAATATAAGATTAATTTGTTTGTTGATAATGTTTTAATATATTTAACATATCATAAAGAATCTTTGAGGATGCTGCAAAATTTATTACATCAATATGGTATATTGTCAGGTGACAAGGATAATAGGGAGAAGAGTGAAATATTGCCAATATTGAATGAAGATTATTTAGATTTTAGGTAGATTACTAAATTTAAATGGTCTGATAAGATTAAATAGTTAGGAGTTATAGTTAATAAAGATTACCACCACTTATATATTTTGAATTATATGCCTTTGTTGAATAAGATTAAAATTGATTTACAGAAATGGAAAGATTTGCCATTAACTTTAATTGGGAGAGTAAATTGCATAAAAATGAATATTTATCCTCGTATACAATATCTTTTTCAATCTATTCCATGTGGGATTCTGAAGAAATTTTTAAATGAATTAAATAAAGCAATTCGATGTTTTTTTTTTATGGAAGGGTAAATTATCTAGGGTCTCTATGCATAAATTAACATGGCAGTATGAATGGGGAGGACTTCAGTTACCAAATTTTCAAAATTATTATGAGGTGGCTCAGTTGAAATTTATTAATAGGTTGTTTGATATTCAACATTTATCAGTTTGGGCTAAAGTTGAGTTTGATCAAATTCTTGAAAAAGAAATGTCAATTTATTTACAAATGGAATCCTTTGTTGTTACAAAAATATAATTTACCAGTATTAAGACATATATTGGATATTTTATATAAGCAGGATCAGCTTCTAGGTTCTAAAGGGAAATTTTTGTTTAAATCACCGTTGTACCAGAATAAATTCATTCTTTTTTCTTTAAATAATCCTTATTTGAAAAATTGGAAAATGAAAGGAATTTGTATTATACAAGATTGTTTTGAGGTGGGTAAATTTTCTACATTTAATAGATTACAAGAGAAATTTAGCATTTCTGCAAATTCTATTTTAACCTATTATCAAGTTCGAGATTTTTTTGCGAATGCAATTTGGTAAGGAATTAATTTTACCAAGTCAATCTAAATTTGAGATTATAATGGTTGGCAAGGACACAAAAGGATTTATTCGGATATGTATAGATTATTGCAAGAAAAGATGGATAAAGTTGGGATAGATAGAATAAAAGAGAAATGGGAGAAATAATTAGATATTGAATTGTCTTGTATGTATATATGTATGGACAGTGTTACAAAATTAATTAATGTGAGATATAGTATGGTTAATTATAATTTTATTCATCAATTATATTTGACTCCAGAGAAATTGAAGAAATATTGATTTAGACCAACAGATTTGTGTTTTAGATGCGGAGAAAAGACAGGTACTTTTGTACATTGTGTATGGACATGTAAGAAAGTTAAATTTTGGGGTGGAAAAGTAATTAAATTTTTGAGAGATTTATTTACAGTGATTTGCAAATGGATTCAATGATGTGTTTACTGGGATATACAAATGCTGTTATTTTGGAATTGGTTGATAACCCACAGTTGGCATTTCTGCGGTTAGGGTTGGCGATTGCAAGAAAATGTATAGCGATAACTTGGAAAAATGATGTGGAATTGAATATACAAAGATGGCATAATGAACTACAATCATGTTTATATTTGGAAAAATAACTTACAATTTGTGAAATAATTATTCTTTCTTTATTAAAATGTGGAGTTTATATTTGGGTTATATGAGTATTGATCTTAAGTAAGAGT
Organism: Narcine bancroftii; assembly: GCF_036971445.1. Lineage (NCBI taxonomy): Eukaryota > Metazoa > Chordata > Chondrichthyes > Torpediniformes > Narcinidae > Narcine > Narcine bancroftii. The sequence continues at coordinate 92,664,837 of NC_091469.1, forward strand.
TAAGTAAAGAGTTGGCATTAATTAATTCTAAATGTATACTTTTTTAAGGCTTAGAGGGGTGAGAGAGGGAGCTAAGATGTAGCAGTTAGTAGAGGGAGGGAAGGGGGTTGGTTTTTTAATCATTATCAGTATTATTTTTTATACTTTTCCTTTTTTTATATATATCTGTATTTGTAACTGGTATTTTCTTTGTTTTGTAATATTTTGTAAAATTCTTAAATAAAATGTTCAAAAAAAAGAATGAAGAAAGACTCCCAGTTGCTGTGGATATAGCTTGGGAACTCAAATAAAGATGTTGTGCAGTGCTTTCGTGATGGTGCCCGTGGTCATGTCCGGGCAGAGGATGGCAAAGGGGAAGCGAAATAACTTGTCAACAATGTTGAGGAAGTACATATTGTGGTTAGTGGAAGGAAAGTGTCCTTTGAAATCCATACTGAGGCGTTAAAATAGTAGGGTGGCCTTTATCAGGTGTAACTTGTCTGGCTGGTAGAAGTATGGTTTGCACTCTGTGCAGAATTGTCAATTTGTGGTCGATAACCTGATATCTTCAATAGAGTGGGGTAGTTTTGGGCTTTAACAAAGTGGAAAAACCTGGTGACCCCAGGATGGCAGAGGTCATTATGGAGGACTTGTAGTTGATCGAACTGTACGCTGGCACAGGTCCCCCAGGACAGGGCATCTGAAGGCTCATTGAGCTTCCCAGGCCAGTACAAGGTGTCATCATTGTAAGTGGAGAGTTCGATTCTCCACCACAAAATCTTATTGATCTTGATTTTACCCCACTGCTTATTATTAATCATAAAAACAACTGCAAGTTGGTCAGTCAGCAGGGTAAATCTTTTATCCCTGCCATGTAGTGCCTCCAGTGTCCTACTGCCTCATCATATAGCCTGGGCCTCTTTCTCAATGGAGGAATGTCAGAATTTGGAGACCCAGAGAGTTCACGAGAAAAAAAGCTACTGGTCTTCCCCCTTAGTTAAAAGTGGTCACCATGGCAAAATCGGAGGCATCACTCTCCAGTTAAAATGACGTGGATTCATCCACAGCATATGTTGTGGCTTTGGGGATATCTCATTTGATGAAGGGGAAGGCCTCCCGGGCCTCTGTCGACAGGGGAAAAGAGGTGGCTTTCGCTAAGGGTCAGGCCTTGTCTCCAAAATTGGGAATCCATTGGCCATAATACGAAAAGATCCCCAGGCATATTTTCAGGGTCTTGAGGCTGTAGGGGAGTGGGAGTTCCAACAAGTGGCACATGTTGTCAGGATCGGGGCCAATGACTCCATGCTCCATGAAGCAGCCAGGCGTGAAGTGCGGAATAAGCCCTTGTTTTTGGTAATGTGAGGTTACCAAATTGGAGGAATTTGGCTAAGTAGTCATCATGGTCCTGTAGATCATGGCTTTAGATAGTGATATGGTCTAAGTAGGAGAATGTTGCCCAGAGCCTGTGCTCATCCACCATTCAGCCCATCTCCCTTTGAAAATTGAGACACCATTTGTGACCCTAAATGGGACCCGTATGAAGTGGTAGAGGTGGCCATCTGCCTCGAACACAGAGTACTGTCTGTCCTTTGGGTATATGGGAAGCTGGTGGTAAGCTGAGTTAAGGTCAATGGTGGAGAACACCTGGTACTGGTTGTTCTGATTCACCAAGTCGTCGATGTGGGGAAGGGGGTACATGTTCAGCTGTGTGAAATGGTTGATGGTTTGGCTATAATCGATCACCATGTGGTGTATCTCCCCACTCCTGACAATTACCACCTGAGCCCTCCAAAGGTCGAGGGCTGGGTTCAATGATCCCCTCAGTCTGAAGCTGTTGCACATCTGACTTGATAAAAGCCCTGCCCCCATAGCTGCATCACCTGCTCTTGGTGGCAATGGGCTTACAGTCTGGGGTGAGACTGGGATAAATGGATGAGGGGAACCCAGAGTATAGACAGCCTGCAGGTTTGGGGGGTGGTGGAGGATGAGTGGGGGCTGGAGGGTAAGTTGTTTAAGAACTGGTGGTTGTGGACTGTGGTGGAGGGGTTTGGGCTCCATGGTGATGCTCCTGAGCTGGCATTGGAAATCTAATCCCAGTAGCACAGGCATGCAGAGCTGTGGCATTATTAGAAGTCTAAAATGTTTATACTTGGTGCCATGCATGGTCAGTGTTACAATGCAACAGCTGTGGATCTCTGCCAATTGGGATTTTGAGGCCATGAAAATTCTATAGGTCATTGGATGCACTGTGAGGAAATAGTTCTGTACCATGTTGTGAAGAGATCATAACATACATAACATAACAATTACAGCACGGAAACAGGCCATTAGGCCCTTCTAGTCCGCACCGAACCAAACACCCCTCTCTAGTCCCACCTCCCTGCACAATGCCCATAACCCTCCATCTTCTTCTCATCCATAGACCTGTCCAACCTTTTCTTAAATAATACAATTGACTCCGCTGCCACTATTTCTCCCGGAAGATCATTCCACACGGCTACCACTCTCTGAGTCAAGAAGTTCCCCCTCATGTTACCTCTAAACCTCTGCCCCTTAATTCTTAACTCATGTCCTCTTGTTTTAATCTTTCCTCCTCTTAACAGAAATAGTCTATCCACATCCACTCTGTCTATCCCTTTCATAATCTTAAATACTTCTATCAAATCCCCTCTCAACCTTCTACGCTCCAAAGAATAAAGACCTAATCTGTCCAATCTCTCCCTATACACTAGATGCTTAAACCCAGGTAACATTTTGGTAAACCTTCTCTGCACTCTCTCCACTCTGTTTATATCCTTCCTATAATTAGGCGACCAGAACTGCACATAGAACTCCAAATTAGGCCGCACCAACGTCTTATACAATCTCAACATCACCTCCCAACTCCTATATTCCATGCAATGATTGATAAAGGCCAGCATACTAAAAGCCTTCTTCACCACCCTATTCACGTGAGTTTCTACCTTCAGGGAACGACGTACCATTACTCCTAAATCTTTCTGCTCTTCTGTATTCCTCAATGCTCTCCCATTTGCCACATATGTCCTATTCTGATTCTTCTTACCAAAATGAAGCTCCTCACACTTATCAGCTTTAAATTCCATCTGCCATTTTTCAGCCCACTTTTCTAAGCAGCCCAAATCCCTCTGCAATCCTTGAAAACCTTCTTCATTATAAAATTCTCCGTGCTCCTGGTATCAAACAGAGAGTTCATTGTGTGACTGTTTACCTTGATGTCCATTGTTGCACAGGTTAGTTGGTGAGGGCAGTTCTGGTCGATTGTGGCTGAAGCCAATACCAGGTTATTGTCGAAATTGCTGCTGTGGGCAAGTATGACTGAGGCCAGAGTGAAGTCATTGTCTGAGCAATAAGATAGTGCCGGAGATGGCATCCCCTGTCACATGCACATGGTTTTGTTACTCATAACAGAAAGTGATGCCAGAATTGACATCATCCATGCTGGCTGCCCCCACTCCTCTAACGCAGCACTGCTAGTGAGAGAAGGAGGTTTTGATTTATAGACTTTTTTTGCAAAGTGCTCCTTCTTCCCACAGCCTGAGCATACTGTGTCCTGGGCAGGGCAGCTTAATGGTGGTGCTTCCACTGGCCCTAGAAGTAGCACTTTGGGTACTTGGCAGTGGCAGCATAGGGGAATTCGCAATGTACTTGCACAGAGGTGGCATGGAATCCCGCGTCTCAAGATGGTAGCATCCATGTCTCCCACAAGGTGGCCGCGTTGCCAGAGGAGAAGGAGTCTATACTGTGAATGCTTACTTTCCAGTCCTTTGGCTAGATCCACCGTTCTCTGCAGATTCAGATTGCCCTGTCCCTCCAACAGTCTCTGGTGAATATAGTCTGAGCAGACACCTGTTACACAGGCATCCTAGATGAGGTTGTCAGTATAAGTTTCTATTGTGATGTCCCTGCAGCTGTAGCCTCACTTGAGCTCATGCAGGGCCTGAATATACTCATTGATCAGCTCCTCAGATTGCTGTTTGCATGTGGCCATGAGGTGTCTCGCATAGACCTCATTCATCCCTGCCAGTTACTGATGATTCAGCTTTTCCAAGGCTGCTGTGAATGTTGTGCTGCCCTTGAGTACTGAGTATACACGATGGCTGACTCACGAGAACAGCAGGTGCAATTTGTCTTCTTCGGATTGAACGGCCTCGGTAGGTGCCAGTAGGACGTTGTTGAAACAGTCTAGCCAAAGCTCAAATGTGGCCGATGCTTTGGGTACTTGCAGATCGATTTCAAGTTCGTCAAGTTTTTTCCAGTTTCCTCAGCAACAGTGAGGGAAAAAAAAAACACAATTAAATTTATGCACCATCAATTAACTTCAAAGATTAGAAGTTGCCAGAATGATAAGCTTTTAACTGCTTAAAACTGTATGTACACTCATGTTCCTTGGCCCGAGTCCAGAACTTGCATTTGAGGAGTGGTCTGGGCGTAGCAGTCTTTATTAGGGGATTCCAAGTGGAGGAGTCACTGGTCCGGTCAGCACTGAGGCGGGCCAGCCATACATACAGAGATGGTAACCCTACAGTGGCATTATACAGCCTTTTCGGTATTAATTGTCTTCACACTGGGCAGTGTTGAGACCAACAGAGTTGAGCTGAAGTGCTGTACATTTCATGATCACACCAACTAGGAACATGTCATTTTCTCACTTAAACTCACTCACTCTTATAGGGTACTTTCAGGTGGCCAAAATATTCTGAAGTAAAGCCGCATATTCTACCCCTATGCGGCTGTTTGGAGGCCACCTGAAAGAGCAGGAGGCACTTCCGAGGCGCACTATCCAACCCTCCTCCAAGAGGGATAATTGCCAAAGCACTGAAGTCCCCCTAGACACCTGAATGCAGCCGCTAAGGGGATGGTAATCAGTTGGCGAGTGCCTGGCAGCCCCCCTCCCCGCTGCCCCTGCTCCCTGGCGCAGAATGTCAGGGCTGAGGCGGGGGGCACGGGATGTCAGAATTGGGGCGGCCAGCATGGGATGTCAGGGCTGGGACGGCCGGCGCGGGACTACAGGGCTGGGGCAGCCAGTGCGGGACGTCAACGCTGGAGTGGCCAGTGTGGGATGTCAGAGCTGGGGCGACCGGCATGGGACGACAGGGCTGGGGTGGCCGGCACGGGATGTCCGAGGTGCCTCTCCTGCAGCCGTCTCTTTCAGGTGGACAGCGCAGCGCTTTCAGGGCTGCCACCTGAACGACCATTCCACAGGTCTGCATCCACTTCTGCAGCCGCATTCTTGGCAGAGAATGCACCTGAAAGTGGCTATACTCTCTGTATTAGCTATTATCCCAGATACAATTGTGATCATATTTGCCTCAATTACTTGTGCAGTACAGCTCGATTCTTTTGATTTGTGTTGCCTTAACTCTCTTTCCAGACTTTTCCTTTGTTCAAGTCCTTTCCCTGTATTGGCATCTCTCTGGTTATTTTCTTTGTCAAATATTTTAAGGACACTATTATTTTAGTAACCTTTGGGACACCACAGTTAGCATTGTAGTTTAGCACAATGCTACGACAGCATCAGTGACACAGATTCGAATGTGGTGCTGCCTATTACTAGTTTGTACATTCTCTCCATGTCTGCATGGGTTTCCTCCAGATGCTCCGGTTTCCTCCCACCTTCCAAAAACATTAGGAGTTTGCAAGTTAATTGCCATATTTGGGCGGAAATGGTTAGTGGAATGTAAGAGCATAATACCGTCCTAATCTCTAAAAAAAATTAAAAATATATTTTAAGAACAGTGCTGGAACACAGGTGTTTTAAATTCGGCATGTTGGAGAAACACAAATATTGCAGATCTGGAATATTGAACAATCAGAATTGCTGGAGACACTTAGCAGGTCAGACAACATCCATGAATGGCCAGTCAATGTTTTGGTCTGTACCCTTCACCAAGACAAAGGTAGAATAGGTGAAATTCGGTGAAAGAAGCTGGGGGAAGGGTGCATAAGTGAAAGAGTGTGAGAAATGGACAAACAATGAAGAGAGAGATAGAAGGAGAAACCATAGAAAGGTATGGTTGGAGAAAGGAAAGTTAGAGCAAAAAAACAGTCAGTGAAGAAACAAATGAATGAAGGTGTTACCTACAATTAGAAAAATGAATGTGATGCCATTAGATTTATGGCTGTCCAGGGAGAATATGAAATATTGTTCCTAATTTGCAGCAATGTTAGCATAGAGGTTAGCAGAATGCTGTTATGGGATTTGACCAGGATTCATATCTGGCACTGTCTATAAGGAGTTTTTCCCATATCTGCATGGGTTTCCTCTGGGAGCTCCAGTTTGTTCTCACATTCAAAACATACTGTGGTTGTAGACTAACTGGGTGTAATTGAGCGACACAGGCTCCTAGGCTGATAGGGCCTGTTACTATGCTTTAAGTCTAAATTTAAATTTAAGTTTACACTTTGCCTTGCCTTGATAATGGATGAGGCCAAGGCAGACATGTCACTGTAGGAATGATTAATGGAGTTAAAATGGTTGGCTACAGAAAGTTTAAGCTTAGACACACACATAGAATGTAAGTGTTAAGTGAAATGGCATGTTGTTTACCAAACATAATAACCAACTTGCATTTATATTGGGCATTAAGGCAGTAAATATATCCCTAGTTACTTTTCAAAAGGTCCAAGGTTTTTCTGCCTTTATATTGATGACTTTGTCCCATCAATCATTAATTTGGTATGGATTCTGCTTCCACCATTGAATTTTCTTGAATCCACAGTTAAAAAATGAAGAAAATGGTGAGTCAAAATTATCCCTTGGCTAACAGTTTCATGTATTTACAATCCTCTGTTAAATATATTAATAAAGCAGGAAGAAACATATACTGGCACAATATTAATGCTGCAGTAACCTTTGGTTTTACAATATTCATAGCCTGTCCCCTTTATCCAATTCATGGGCGCTAATCGAAATCGGTCACTTGCTGTGTGGAGAATCTTATCCCTGACCAACTGATTTTTGTCAGACCACGTTACATCTGTGCTCCATCAGGTCAAGTTTCTGGAAGGGCTTCAACATTTTCCATTTTGAACCAATGCATCAGAGATAAATTTACTATTGACAAGGGGCAGAGAAATAAATCATGAAAATTCCATTCATTATCAACATGAGGGTATAATTGAGATCCCAGCAATTTCAGGGTCAGGAAATGAATTGGTTGATTTTGCAGTTGCTGTGCAAATGGCACACTGCAGGACTACCCTAATTTTTATTTTGTCCTGATCCTTGAAAGAAATTGAATTTCTGTTGGAATGCTCTCACCAAAATTATTGTCTGAGCTTGTTCCATTTACTGACAAAAATTAGCAAACAGGAGTGGAAGGGAGGCACTCAGTCCATTGAGCCTGCTTCACCATTTAACCCAATCAATGATCATTATTTACTTCCTGACTTACTCGCTAACCTCTTAAGCATTTTGAAGTGTATTTACACCCATCTGTGACAGTCAATCCTATTGGATTATCACCTGCCCCATGGAGACATTTTTCCTGGCCTTTGGTTTTACATGGCATATTCTGAATCCTGAGTCTGTATCCACTTGTTCTGGACTCTACAACCCTTGAGATTATTCTCCTTGTGATGAATCAGCCGACCAGGCCTCTATAGCCTGACCTGACATTCAGTGGAACTGTTCTAATTTCATCACCTTTGTCCAGATTCATTGCAGCCAGGAAATGGCAGCTCAGGCAATCAGACAAAGGAATGTCCCCTGCATCCCTTCTGCCCGTATCTTCTGTTGCCTTTTGGGAAAGTTTCCAGCACTTTTAAAGTTCAAAGTTAAGATTGATTGCCGGACTACATACATGACATCACATTCAATAGAGATTCTTTCTCCTGCAAATGAGACAGAAGTGCCACTTATTGGTAGTGCAAAAATAAAGTACTCAAGAAGATACAGAAACATGTAAACAAATAAAGAAATATAAGCAAACTGACTGTGCAAAACAGAGATTTAAAAAAAACAAAGTGCAAAAGCAAGAGTCCTTAAGTGAGTATCTGATTGACTTTGTTGTTGAGGAGCATGATGTGGAGGGGTAGCAGTGGAATCTGGTGGTGTGAGTCTTGTGGTACTGTTACCTCTTTCTTGGTGGAAGCAGCAAGAACAAAGCATGTGGTGTGGGTCCTTGTTGACTGCCTGATGCTCTTCAATAGCAGTGTTCCCTCTAGGTCAGTGGCTCTCAACCTTTTTTTTTCATTTTACTCACATACCACTTTAAGTATTCCCTATGCTTTAAGTGCTCTGTGATTAGTAAAGGATTGCTTAAGGTTGTATGTGAGTGGGAAGGGAAGATTGAAAATCACTGCTCTAGTCCCAATTGTTACAGAAATATTTTGCTTGAGAAAAGTTGTCTTTGGCTCATTTCCTTTGGAGTTATGAAACCATGCATATAATGAGTCAATTAGGTACAATTAAAACATTAGTTTTCAACCTTTTTCTTTCTACTCACTTACCACCTTAAGTCTCTTTGGCTTGGCTTCGCGGACGAAGATTTATGGAGGGGGTAAAAAGTCCACGTCAGCTGCAGGCTCGTTTGTGGCTGACCAGTCCGATGCGGGACAGGCAGACACGATTGCAGCGGTTGCAAGGGAAAATTGGTTGGTTGGGGTTGGGTGTTGGGTTTTTCCTCCTTTGCCTTTTGTCAGTGAGGTGGGCTCTGCGGTCTTCTTCAAAGGAGGCTGCTGCCCGCCAAACTGTGAGGCGCCAAGATGCACGGTTTGAGGCGTTATCAGCCCACTGGCGGTGGTCAATGTGGCAGGCACCAAGAGATTTCTTTAGGCAGTCCTTGTACCTTTTCTTTGGTGCACCTCTGTCACGGTGGCCAGTGGAGAGCTCGCCATATAATACGATCTTGAGAAGGCGATGGTCCTCCATTCTGGAGACGTGACCCATCCAGCGCAGCTGGATCTTCAGCAGCGTGGACTCGATGCTGTCGACCTCTGCCATCTCGAGTACCTCGACGTTAGGGGAGTGAGCGCTCCAATGGATGTTGAGGATGGAGCGGAGACAACGCTGGTGGAAGCGTTCTAGGAGCCGTAGGTGGTGCCGGTAGAGGACCCATGATTCGGAGCCGAACAGGAGTGTGGGTATGACAACGGCTCTGTATACGCTTAAGTAATCCCTTACTAATCACAGAGGACTTATGGCATAGGGAGGACTTATGGCATAGGGAGTACTTAAAGTGGTATGTAAATGGAAAGAAAATGGTTGAGAACCACTGCTGTAGGTGTTGTTGATGTTGGGGAGTGTTTTGACTGTGTTTTCCTGGGCTGTGTCCACTACTTTTGCAGGAATTTACATTTAGGTATATTGGTGTTTCCATACCAGACCAAGATGAGCCTGTCAGTGCACTTTCTACCAGTCATATGGTGAAATTTACCAGTGTTTCCGATGTCATACAAAACTACTGCAGACTCTTAATTAAACAGAGGCACTCATGTGGTTTCTTCATAATGCCATTAGTGTCTTGAGTCCTTGGAAGAACCTCTGAGATAGAACTTAAATTTGCTCACCCTCTCCAAATTCTGATGCCCCAGTGATCATTGCATCATACCCCTCTCGTTTTGCCTTCCTGGTCAATAATCATCTCCTTGGTTTGACTGACATTGAGTGCAAAGTGATTGTTGGTGCACCATTTTTCCAAATTTTCCATTTTGCTCCGGTAGGCTGATTTATCACCCTTTTTTATACAACCTATGACAATTGTATCTTCAGTGAATTTGTAAATGGCATTGTTGGTGTACTGTGCCACACAGTCATAGCTGTATAGCTAGAAGAGCAGGGTGCTAAGAACACAGCCCTGTGGTTCTCTGGCATTAATGGAGATGGTAGAGGAGATGTTCTTACCAGTCCTCACTGTTTGTGTTCTGGAGGTGTTTAAATCCAGGATCCTATTATAGAGTGGGGCACTGAGGCACAGACCTTGGAGTTTGCTGATCAATTTTGAGGGGATGATGGTTTTGAATGCCAAACTGCAGTCAAGTCAATAAAGAACATCCTGATGTATGCACCTTTGCTGAGTAGGTGTTCCAGGGCTTTGTACAGAGCCAGTGAGATGGCATCCACTGTAGACCTCTTGCTATAGTTGGCAAATTGGAACAGATCCATGTCACAACTCAGACCGGATCTCACTTCTTTCATCAGGCAGAAAATAAATGTGTTTAAAACCTTGAACGTCAGATTCAGGTATATTTTCTTTCTTGCTGTTATCTGACATTTAAATTAATCTTATATTGGTAAAAAGATGATGCTCTTTTCCTGTTTCAACTGTATTTTACTCTATTTTCTGCACTTTGTAATACAATGCCCAGAACTTTTGATTTTCTGTAACATTTAACTCGACACTTTTATTTTATTATTCCATGGCTTGCTGTACTTTTATGGGTTGACTTGTCTGCTGAATAACATGGGCAACAAAGAAAGCTTTTCAGTGGTTTTTAATACACATGACCACAAACAATTCATCTGCACAATTATTCCCAGTGCCAATCAGTCTAGTCCTTTTGGAATTCATATGTTTCTCTAAATTCGCCTTTCAGATGTTTAAACCTCAGTGAAAATAGGTCCAATGAACCCAATCTCTCCTCAAATGTACAGAACCTAAGATCATCTTCTCAGAATAAGAAAGCACTGAGATGAAGATGACGTTTTCCTCTCAGTCCTTGGAATTTCCATCATGGAGTTGTTTTGAGGATCTGACCTAGATTTTTTAAAATCAGAATAAAACAACACTCAAGATCGTAACAGTAATGAACTCAAATGGTTTGTAATCACTGTGCATTGATGTAGATCTCTGAATGTATACCGACTGAAACTTCCCCAGACCAAAGGTCACAGCAGGTAGCTCCTTCTGAACTTCTGTTGTCAGACTTCCATTCATGTACACAATTGTCTGACCCTCTTGCTGGTGTTGCTTTAAGGCTTTTTACTGAGTGGTTGTCTGTACATCGCCACTTCTTCTTAGCATTGAATCATGACCACACTGGCTCGGCTCAGACCATTTCCTTCTATTGTTGGACCAGGTGCTGAGGTGTCTCCAACCAACTTTATTCGACATCCTCGCTGCTCAGCTGTCTGAGTAGCTCTCAGATGGGGCAGGAATTGGCTTTGATGGTTGAAAAACTCCAGAAGCACAGTTCTCAACTCATCAACTCCCCTTGACTCTCCTTCCACACATCTGCAAGAGGAATGATTTACAGTGGTCACCATGTGGTTGGGATAACAATAGGAGTAATTTACAGTGGCTGCCATGTGTTTGAGATGCGGAATGAAAGTAGATTGTCCAATACAAACCCAGATGTCCACAGGGAGAACATCAAACTCGTGACAGACAGCACCAGACGTCATACCGAATCCAGATCACTGGGCTGTTTGGCACTCACTGTAGCTTCCATACTACACTATTGTTTTCACAATGGAGGCTAAGGAATGATGCAAGGAGATTCCTTTTATCGGATGTTGTGACTTTTGGGTGAAAAGATTCATCTGTGCATTTCTTGCAGTGCAAACATGCTCTTTATCAGAATGTACAGGTTGTAGTTGACTTCTGCATCGACCACAACAGCAGGACTGATACTGTAAGCATGGGAAAAGCAGACACATACTCCAATATCTCTGTGCTGAATACAACCTTTTCTTGGAGTTTATGTTTGGCCTAGCATAATCGACAATATATTTTAAATTCTCTAAATCCATCACTGAACATTGAGGAGTTTTAGGCATTTATTTTCCTCTTGACTGCAGCAACTTGCTCATGCTCAGTAGTATCGCTCTGCATCTGGAATTAAACTGCTCTATATATCACCTATATCCCTGCTCAGCTCTACTGCTAATCTAAAAGGAGCATGATATTTTGAGAAAATGTCATTAAAAGTATCAAGCCGTGCTGGCAAAAGATAACCATTCAGCTCAGCTGGGGGGAGTGGTGAATAATGTGCTTTCCAAGAATTCAGCAATTTTGTTGTGGTAGTGGGGAGCTGGGAGTTGTGAAATCGTGTGTTTCAAAAGTATGCAGTGTCTTTCCTCTGTTCATTACATGGTCTCTGGTGCATCTGTAATGTTTAGAGAGAAGGCAAGAGAATGGGGTTTAGAGAAAAAGTACATCGCTTACACCCCTAACGTCGAAGTACTCGAGATGGCAGAGGTCGACAGCATCGAGTCCACGCTGCTGAAGATCCAGCTGCGCTGGATGGGTCACGTCTCCAGAATGGAGGACCATCGCCTTCCCAAGATCGTGTTATATGGCGAGCTCTCCACTGGCCACCGTGACAGAGGTGCACCAAAGAAAAGGTACAAGGACTGCCTAAAGAAATCTCTTGGTGCCTGCCACATTGACCACCGCCAGTGGGCTGATAACGCCTCAAACCGTGCATCTTGGCGCCTCACAGTTTGGCGGGCAGCAACCTCCTTTGAAGAAGACCGCAGAGCCCACCTCACTGACAAAAGGCAAAGGAGGAAAAACCCAACACCCAACCCCAACCAACCAATTTTCCCTTGCAACCGCTGCAATCGTGTCTGCCTGTCCCGCATCGGACTTGTCAGCCACAAACGAGCCTGCAGCTGACATGGACTTTTTACCCCCTCCATAAATCTTCGTCCGCGAAGCCAAGCCAAAGAAAACATCATCTATAATACGAATGGCAGAGCAAACTCAATGGCCAAATGATCTAATTCTGCTTCTACATCTTATGGTTTCATTATGGTTTACCATAAAGTTCAAGCCCAAGACATTGATTAAATACTTTTGTCTTTGCTATATAAAGTACACTGTTTACCTGCTGAGTTATGACAGAATTGTGTTTTTACTTCAAGCCGGTGACTGTAGACTTTCATGTTTTACTCCAGATCTCAGTGGGCTTGCACTGACTTTATTGAAATGAGCATGGACTGCATCCGAGTTATAATGAGCACATGCTTGCAGCTTGCCTATACTGAAAGTTGTATAACTTTGAAACATGGTGCATTTGCTCTTTGCTCATCTATAATATGTGGCAAAACAGACTGTTCACTAGTCAAACTCTTAGTGCTACATTAACAATTCCACAGAAGGTTCTGAATTGTGCAGACATGTTGAGAGACACCAGAGTTTGAGTCACACAGGTCAGAAGCAAACCCTTTGGCCCACTGTGTCTGTGCTGCCCATTGTACCTGCATACATCTATTCCCATTATCCACATTAGCACCATAATCTTCTCTAATTGCGATAATGGGTTTATTTTCATAATACGTTGAACAATAAACGTATGCACTGAACAACAACAGAACAAATTCACACTAAATATCAATTGATTAAAAAGGCAATCAATACACCAAAACTAGATGGAAAATAAATAAATATATGTGCAAAAAAAGTGTCTTTGGTGATTCAAGTAATTAGATGCTTCTGAAATGTTTTGAGAGTATCTACCACCACCATAAAGATGCAGCATGTTGGAGACTCCAGCAGCATTGTGTGTGAAAGGATTTGCTCTGTCACGGTTGCGTACTTACGTTCGTTGGGAGGAGGACATTGAGTGTCATGATCACCCATGTGGCAGTGAGCCAATAAAAAGGAGCTTGGGTGGTGTTTGGTGAGTTGAAAAATGCACTGTTGTGTCAGGTGAAAATAATTTAAAAATAATCAACTTCATGGTGTGCTGAAAGAATCTAGTGAGTTTATTCTTCATTTGTTTGTCAGCTGTGTAAAATCAGTATCATTACAAGTAGTGACTCCGATGTGATACCTATCCCAATCTCATCAGTATCACCAGATCTGTTCTGGTCTCCACCTTCAAGATGAGACCATGGATGAATCAGGTAAAAAGTTAGTCTGCGATTTATCGACATGAAGGTCGTCCTTTTGTGCCAGTGGCTATGAGGCAGCAGATTTTTAGTCTATTCATAATCTATTGCATCCTGGAAGAAGAGCATCAATCAAACTAGTTACAGAATGTTTTACCTGGCCTCATATTAAACAAAATGTTGGATTATAGGTAAGGACCTGCTTGTCAGGTAAACACTCTGAAACTTCCAGAGTTTCAAAATCCAAGCTGAGGGATTTTGTTCTTCCAGATTCCCATTTCCAGCACATCCACCTAGTCTTGTAAGTCCACTTCTGCAATCTCACGTGTGAAGACTGGACTACCAGGTGACAGGAGCCCATTTCTATCACTGACACTTCTGCAGAGACAGTCGCTAGGGCTTTCGTAGATCATTGGATTCCATCTTACCGTGCTCCGGTCACTATTACAATGGATTGAGGGATTCAGTTTGAGTCAGTGTTGTTCCCAGTGATTCCCAGGTTTTAGAGTTTGCTGATCAATTTTCAGGGGTTAGCGGTATTGCATGCCAAACTGTAGTCGGTAAAGAGCTTTCTGATATATGCATTTTTGCTGTCTAGGAGTTCCAGGGCTTTATGTAGAGCCATTGAGATAGCATCTGCCATAGATAAACCTGTTGCTATGATAGACAAATTAGAATGGATCCATGTCACTGCTCAGACAGGAGCTAATTTGTTTCAACACCAGTCTTTCAAATCACTTCAGAGAGCCATCCCAATCAGTAGCATATATATGCTACTGGTCGGTAGACATTAGGCTCTTTTAGACTGCAAAGAGGCCTTTTGCCTGCGGATAGTAAGCTGTATTGTCAATATGGGTCATCCTCAAAAGATCAGTGAGAGTTCAGAACAACATTGGAATGAACATTTCCCCATGGTTCTTCTTGGAATGCGTACTACCCTTAAAGCAGATCTTGCACTACATTAATCTTGCCAGGTGAGTTTGTGAATCTGAGTCCAAACACAATGATCTATGATCCGGCTAGTTATGTTGATCATCTTCAGGAAAACATGAGATTACTCCAACCTACTACTATGTGGCAGGCGTCACCTCCAGTGTATATGCCGAATGATTTATAATGCTGTACTCATGATTGTCTTTGGAAGGGCTGTCATTTATATGACAGTCATGGCCCTTACCTAGTTGGAGGACATACTAGCTGCCAATCAAGATTTGGTTCTGCCTCACCCATTGGTGCACACCTTGCTGTTCAAACCATGTAAATTACCTGGGCTGGATTCTCTAGCCTGCCTGTACTTGGTCTGGGGCCATTGGCTGGTGTAAAAACATTAACCCACCTGGCACTGAGCTATATATATTACCCTGCTAATTACCTGGGATGAACGCTTCAGCACTATAAAGGTGCCATGTGTCCTTTATTCTCCCTCTTTGCCAGCTTGGGATTTCACTCCAGGCCTAGAAACATGGAAGGGCACTGGAGAAACTGTTGGTAAGATGTGCACAGTTTAAAAGGATTGGGAGCATAATTAAATAGCATTTAATTAGTATCTCTTGTAGCATAGATCCATGTCTGCACTGAGTCAAGGGGTGGTGGAGCATTGTAGTGATAAGTCCTTGATCATTGTATATACCAGTTTGGTGTATGTTTGTGTGCATTTTGTTCCCATGCTATTTTCTCCACTTTTGTTATTAATTGTATGTCTGTTTCAGTGCCTCTATTACTTTCCCACACCTACTGTAAAGTGTATGTGTGTGTGTGTGTGTGTGTGTGTGTGTGTGTGTGTGTGTGTGTGTGTGTGTGTTAGACCTGTTACTATTTCCCATACTTGCCTTCTGTAAATAAAATCATTCACTTCCAAATTTTGTCCAGAGTCTTTGCCTTTGAGATCTACCAAACCTGTTTTCTCACTCACAGCAGTGATGCTATTTGCAAACCATTTATGATGATCCTTTTCAGGTCTTACGCCACCCACCTGAAGACTTTTGTGATCGACAAGAATAGAAAAGCTGGCGTGGTTTCCATCACCACGTTGAAGCCTGTGTATATTGTTGGTCCATGTTCTGCATAAGAGCCAAAGTCGGAGGACCAGTCACACCCTTGCCAATTGGACTATGCATCACATTTCTTGCACTATTGTACGAGGTTGGGCTAAACTGTCAGCCCTCTGGACCGTTATGTAGTGGGTCAACTCCAATCATTCACCTCCTTGCATGGGTCAGATGCTTTGTGGGGGCGGAGAGGGGACTATTGCAGTCATGCACTTACCTTCATCGGGAGGAGATTGAGAATATCAGGATCACCTGTGTGGCAGTGACCCAATGAGAAGGTCAGAGGAGTTTAGCAGGGTGATGTTTGGGGAATTGAATAATGCAATGTTGCGTCTCGTGAATAGTGAATAATAAAAGGAAAGACAACTTCATGCCATGCTGAAAAAGTGAGTGAGTGTGTTTTTTATTTGTTTGTAAACTGTGGTAAATCTGTATTGTTACAACTCTCAGATCCCCACTAAACCTTTTTACCTCACACCTTAAACCAATTACACCTTAAACCAATTACACCTTAAACCAATTACAGTAAAATCCCTGCTATCTGGAAATTCAAGCACCTGGCAACCTTAAGCAAAAATTGTAAAAAAAAATGAGAAAAATAAATTTAAAAAATTAAAATAATTTGTAAAGTAATAGGCAAAAATACTTAAGTTTAAAATTCTAAAAGTAAATATTCTCTGAAGTAACACATAAACCTTTGGTGAAGAAGGGAGCAAATATTCAGCCAGTGAAATGTCTTGGTCTGCTTTGCTCAAAGAAGATGTTTGAATAAAATTGTGTGATCCGGCCCAAGATGAAGAGGTGTTTATTGCTGCTCGCCATTGGGATGGCTCTCTGAAAATATCTCCTTATCCCTGCTTAGTAACAGTTGCCCCAGTCAGAGGTTTTATCTGTAATCTTGAGGTTAATTATCTATAAAGTTGTTGTCCATCCTTCGAGTGGCTCCATATAGGAGGAACCACCTTCAAATTTAACAACAGTTAAATGTTTTCAAAGAATGTGACTAAAAATAAAGTAAAATACTTTAAAGTCAGATTTCAGATATATTGTCACATAATAGTGAGATTCTTTTTTTTCTCCTGTGGGTGAGGTATAATCATCACTTATTGGAAGTACAAAAAACTGTTCACAATACGCAAAGAAAGAAAAGTAAACAAACTATTCAATACAGAGAGAGAGAAAGAAAATCAATAAATTGAACAAGTAAAAGTCTTTAAATGGGTCCCTGATTAAATTTGTTCTTGAGTTTAATGGTGGAGGTGTAGCAGCTGTTCCCGAACCTGATGGTACGAGTCTTGCTGCACCTTTACCTCTTTCCCAATGGCAGCAGCGAGAACAGAGCATATACTGGGTGGTGTGGATCTTTGATGATTGCTGCTGCTATCCAATGGCAGTATTCCCTATAGATATACTCAATAATGGGGAAGGTTTTGTCTGTAATATCCTGGGCTGTGTCCAATAGCTTTTGCAGGTCTTTACACTCAGGGGTATTGGTGACCCTACCAACCGTGATGCAATCAGTGATCACACTTCCTACCACACTTCTGTAGAATTTTTCAGGGGTTTCTAATGTCATATCAAACCTCCACAAACTCCTGATTAAGTAGAGACTGTGGTGTGATGCTCCTATACTATTGAATATTGTGGAGGAGATGTTCTTACCAATCCTCACTAATTGTAATCTGGATATGAGGAAATCCTGGATCTAATTACATAGTGGGGTGTTGATTCCCAGGTTTTGGAGTTCGCTGATCAATTTTCAGGGGTTAGCGGTATTGCATGCCAAACTGTAGTCGGTAAAGAGCTTTCTGATATATGCATTTTTGCTGTCTAGGAGTTCCAGGGCTTTATGTAGAGCCATTGAGATAGCATCTGCCATAGATAAATCTGTTGCTATGATAGACAAATTAGAATGGATCCATGTCACTGCTCAGACAAGAGCTAATTTGTTTCAACACCAGCCTTTCAAATTATCACTGTTGATATATATGCTACTGGTCGGTAGTCATTAGGCTCTTTTCGACTGCAAAGACGCAGTATTTCTATAGACACTACCATCCTTGGGAAGCCAGCTTGCATATTCACACTGAGCACAAAAAGGCTGGTTCTGTGAGATATTTCACACTGCATGCTGGATTTCTGAAGCAAAAAAGGAGGCAGGATATTTATCACATCAATGTCGGCATCAACTGTGATGTAATATTATGTGCCCGGAAGGGTCACTGCTCCGCACTCAAGATGATAGTGGAGCAACAGATGCATTTGATAGCTTTGCTTTAGAACTTAATTCAAGCTGCTGAGTGTCATCATCAAAATTATTAAGCAATCCTAAGAAAAACATCTTTGTATGATCAGAAACACATTCCAGAAAAGTTTGATGAGAAGCAGGGAGCTGCATGAATCAGAAAGGCACGCGGAACTTAATAGTCAAATAATGTGTCGTTTGATTCTTCTGAGTCAATTTGCTGTGATACATGTTAGAAGAATGTGGAGGGGAGAGAGGCCACAGGGAGCCTGTGTACTGGGATAATGTCCTCATCAACTTTGATGCAGGTGAGTGGAGGTGTCACTTTTGTATGCCTCAGTACACTTTTCACTTTACTTTGGAACTTATTTGAGGCTCACCTGAGATGCAAGAGAACAAACTGGCAACAGCCTCTGGAATCTGGCCTTAGACTCACCATAGCTTTGTGATGGTATACCACCCCATGTGAATATCGATCCTTCAGCTGTATTTTTGGGATCAGTCTCTCCTGTGTTTGTGCTGGTACATCAGGTTACTGAAGCATTTGAGGGTGGCCGTCTCTGCATGTTTTGTTGAATTGCAAATTGGTGCATACCTTCAGCAGGCAATTGAAGGATTTGCTAATACAGTGGTATTCAATGTGTCCTGGTACCTTTGATGGGACACATATTCCCATCATGGCCCCCCATGAGGACCCATAGGCATACTACAATCAGAAAGGAGCAATACCCTATTGTTCTGCAAACTGTGGTTGACCATAACTGCTGGTAAGAAACCTGACCTTAGTTACAATCATCTGTATTTATCAGTGAATGTGTAAGACACTGCATATGTCAATCCAAATATTAATCCCTTTTATTTTACAGCTTCTTAGATGTGTATGTGGGTTGGCCAAAACATTCCTGATGCTTGAGTTTTTAGCCAACTAATTTCTCTACAGAAAGGCGAAAGATCAGGATGGGTACCTCTTCCCACGTGAAGTTAAGATACCCCACAGCAATGTATGTGTGGATCACACAGTAAATCATATTTTATGGTCACATGTAAAAATGTAATGTTCAATGACAATGGAATGTTTAAATGTTACAGTTAAGGGGAGGATGAGTTACTCTACCCTAAAGGAGACTCATGACAAAGGGTTTGTTTGTCCTGTTATTGTCTAGTGATTACTAGAAAACTTTAGTGAACTGATAGTGACTTCAGAGTTTGCATGAATTTTCCTAAATGCACATTTCTCTCCCCACAGAAGTCAAGAAATGTTAACAGAGTAGAAACTCCCTACATCTGCTAGGGGACCTCACTCAAGAAGTGGCCTGATGAAGGGATTCACTCATCTACTACAGACTCTATCAACGGCAGTGAAAAATTAACCACCAATCGAGTTCAGCAAGGATCGTGGTAGAGAATGCTTTCGGGCATCTCAAAAAATGCTGGCACAATATGTTGCCTCTCCTTTCTCGGTGTAGTGATTGCTGCATGGCCACTGACTGACCAATGTTTGTCTTGCCAGGCTGAAGGTCACTGCAAATTGCCTCTCCTACATTACTGTGTCCGTAGCAACACCAAGCAACTTGATGTTTCCACCACTTTTGCATCTGATGTTGATGCCTGCTGTGTTCTGCACGATATGTGTAAGCTCAAGAAGGACCACTTGTTGTCTGAGTCGAACATTGACCTACCCAATCTTCCTGAACCTGAACAAAATGCCTATCAAGGAGCACAAGCACATGATTACCAGGCTTTCCGTAAGTCTTTTATGTCCATTCTGCAAACTAATTCTGTAAAATCAATATTGTGGTGGCACACATACTCATGGCGAACTGGCCCTGCTTGTACTGCCATGTGGCGGGGCAGCCATGAAAAGTTGGTGCCATCGAGGGACCTCCTTGCCTCATGGCTTTAGCCCAGCGCGCGCCTCGGGCAGACGTGATAACATCACCGCCTGCGCGGGGAAAGAGCTCACGCTGCTATTAAAGGGGCATACGCAGGATTTGAAAGAAACAGTTTTTGAGAACCTCCAGCATGGTGGTTGTAAGTCTCCTTCATCGTAGCTACAGCTACAATATGTACATTGTGTGAATGTGAACTGAGGAGGCTGACAGATTTAATATTTTAGTAAGTTTCTCAAATTTCTGAAAATTCAGTGCACTTAAACTATGCAAACAGCAATAACAATATCGATTAAGAGTTAAAATGCAACTGGAATGACTATTTACAAATGTGGAAAGTAAAGGGATGCCTATTAAGATATTAACAGGTATTAAGGCACAAATCACATTGGAACAATCTTACTTCACTCTAGCAGATGGTGGTAAGAGGAGGCAGAAGAACATGGACTAGGATCAGGATGAAGGATATGTTGTTTTGTAGCAGGGAATACAAATGGTGCCTATGGGAAGGAGATGCGCTGAACTGGGGTGGGGGGTTGTGCTGTGTAGAGGGAGAAGGGCATCATTGCACAGGTGAAGCCATCATGGTAATAACGGCATGAAGAAGTGCGGCATAACCCCTCATCTCCTTCTGGATTCCCTCCAGCACATTTCCCAGAGTACTGATCTGATGTGCCGTCCGCGCTGCATTCTCCACCTGCATAATATCTCACCATATCCTGCCTTCATGTTCCCTTTGCCCCTCCACATGATGCTGTTCCCTTTCAGCCACATCAATGTCCATGGAAAACATCAACTCTTAACTCCTTGGAGTTGAGCTGCACCTATGTGTGTTTCAGCTTTTTCTGTCTCCTCTGCTGCTGTGACAATAACAAGACGGGTCATTATAAAGATGCACGAGTATAGTGACAATCATTACCTTTTTTTGTTTTTACCTGGTTGAACGCAAGGCTCATCCCAATCATTGCTTGTGGTTGTGGATGTCTTCTCCCACATCAGCACTGCTGTTGGCAGTGGGAGATTGAGCACAAATAGTCGGAGGTGAAGCTGAATCCTCAATCACACAGGGCAGGGCTACAGGGTTGGCAGAGTAGCTGGTTCCCCATATTGAGTGGCACAGGTCCAAATAGGGCCAGACCAGACACCCCCCCTGCCACTCCTACCATTGTGATAATACCTCTTGTGGAAGCATTTAGGTTTTGTGATGACATGGGCCTTGCTCCTCTCAAAACTCTCCTCCCTTAACCCCATAATTAGTGTCTCAAAAATTGAGTAATCTTTTACTGTACCCATCATTGGCCTGCTAATCCCATCCTGAGCCTTTAAATTGAGGAGCTAATGTACCTCATTATCTTCCCAATTTGAAACCATATGCTGAATCTAACCTGCCTGTCTGTCTCCTGTGTGTTACCTCGATGCAGAATTTGTGGATACTGATGAAGTCGCTACAACTTTGAATTTCCTGCACTTTCGTCATAGTCTGAAGACATCATCATGACATCATCAGCCCCTCCGTTTCAACCCGGCAAGATGGGTGCACCATTTTAGATTGGTCACAAAGTGCTACAATTCACTGCTGGCTGTACTCCTCTTGTTGGGTGAATTTAGGACCCCACCCCCCCAATCTGCCTTTGATTTTATATATATATATATATATATATATACATAGAGCTTGAAGGCAAATAAAATCAGACTTTCAAGCTCCGTGTAAAAGGGGCTATTAAGGCATGTTTCAACACTTCTGATTGATGCCTTTCCATATTCATGCAAGGGAAGTGTGTTCAGTGTAAGTACAGCATAGTATTTTTGTCTTTTCAAATGCTTATTAGTAATGTAAGTGTATTAGTAGGCAGTATAAGAGTGAGAAGGTGTTGCTACGGACACAGTAATGTAGGAGAGGCAATTTGCAGTGACCTTCAGCCTGGCAAGACAAACATTGGTCAGTCAGTGGCCATGCAGCAATCACTACACCGAGAAAGGAGAGGCAACATATTGTGCTTGAATTTTTCCTGGGTTAATGGGACATCAGGCCCAGACCTTACTTGCCTACCCACCCCCCCAACAGTTTTCACTGAGTTTGCTACATCATGGTGCGACTACGTGTCTGGCGGTATATCTGGATGGGTAGCTGGGTTTGTTGACCTTAGTTAGCAGCCAGCCTAAGAGAAGGATAACTCTGATTTCAAACCCAGGCAGTTGGGGCTTGTTAGCCCTGTCAGGTCATCCACCTAGGAGAAGGACCCTCCAATGTAAGACCTATGACCTGACGACCTGGGTGTCACTGACCCAATAAGCTAGGCCTTAGCAAATAAGCCCCGGGTGTAAAGAGTTGGGGCAACACGAAACACATTGCACTCCACATAAATAATCCATTGTGCAGGCTCGAAGGACATACACATGACTTCGACCATCCTCCCTGACCATTTATTAACCTATGCAGATATAGGAAAAGAACAAAAATGGCAGGTGGAAGTTGACACAGGAAGCCAGAGTTCTAATCCTGCATGCAGGTGGTTCAGGTGTATGGATCATCTGATGCTAACCCTGGAGACGACAGCATCATTCAACAAAACCCTAAACAACCAAATAGCCTTCTCTAGGGACAGCACTGCTTGCTTCACATGGAGAGGGGTTGAAAAAAGGTGCCTAACAAAACCACATTTCCATTTCCCCCAGTTAGCTAGCTGCAATCCATGGGCATCCTCCTATGTGGTCAAACAATAAAAAGGTACACACCTGCCTCACATGGTGTGTAAGGAGTGAAGCAAATAGTACCAGCTACACTCAGGCAAGCCAGAAAGTTAGAGATGGCTTTCTGGTGTTGGGTTTATGGTCAGTATGGTAAACCACTCTGCCATAATTGGCTGCTGCCAGCTGGACACACCTCCCGAAACTGACCCTACACATAGACCCTTTCACTTTGCTTCAATCAGCCAAAGAGATAGATGATTGTTCCATTCTTTAGTTAATAAAAGCCTGATAGTTTCACAATTTCAGCCTTTTGTGATTATTAATGGTAGATCAATTTTATTATCTAAATTTCAGGGCCACTGTGCAGCTGAAAAGTGATAAGGCAACAGGTGTCACTGGAGTCCCACCACAGGTTTAGAAACATGAGGGCCTCGAGTTGCACACCAAATTCCATGAGTTCTTTGTCTGCTGCTGCGAACAAGGCAAACTACCTCAGCACCTTCGTGATGCAGTCATGATCAGCCTGTACATTAACAAGGGAGAAAAGTTAGACTCCTCCAGCTACCTGGGAATAACTCTGGTCTCTGTCCCAGGCACAATCCTCACAAGAGAACTCCTGAAGAACATTTTTCAGAAAATCAGTGTGGCTTCAGAGCCAACAGGACCATAACTAACATGGTATTTGTTCCGAGGCAGCTTCAGAAGTGTAGGGAACTGAACAAGTGACTGTATGTAGCGTTTGTCGACCTTACCAAAGTGTAATACAGATAAGTGTGAGGTGTTACATTTTGGAAAGGCAAATCTAAATAGGTCATATGCATTAAATGGTAGGCTATTGAGATGTGCAGAGCAACAAAGGGATTTAGGAGTGATGGTAAATAGTACCCTCAAGGCTGATACTCAGGTAAATGGTGTGGTGAAGAAGGCATTTGGAATGTTGGCCTTCATAAATCGGAGTCTTGAATTCAAGAGTAGGGAGGTTATGATGAAATTGTACAAGGCATTGGTGAGGCCAAATTTGGAGTATTGTGTACAGTTTTGGACACCAAATTATAGGAAAGATATAAATAAAATAGAGAGAGTGCAGAGAAGGTTCACGAGAATGTTGACAGGATTTCAAGGTTTGAGTTACAGGGAAAGGCTGTGCAGACTAGGGCTTTTTTCTCTGGAGCGTAGAAGATTGAGGGGGGACTTGATAGATGTTTTTAAGATTTTAAAAGGGACAGACAGAGTAAATGTGGATAGGCTTTTTCAATTAAGAGTGGGGGAGATTCAAAGTAGAGGGCATGATTTAAGATTGAAGGGGGAAAATTATAAGGGGAACATGAGGGAAAATCTCTTTACGCAAAGGGTGGTAGGGATGTGGAATGACCTTCCAGCAGACGTGGTTGAGGCGGGATCATTGGTTACATTTAAGGAAAGACTAGATAGTTACATGGAGAGGAGAGGACTGGAGGGGTATGGACCGGGTTCTGGTCAGTGGGACTAGGAGGGTGGAGATTTGTTACAGCATGGACTAGTAGGGCCGAATTGGCCTGTTCTGTGCTGTAAGTGGTTATATGGTTATATAGTTCAACACTGTGAGCAGGAAAGGTTTGTGGCAAATCGTGGAAATGACTGGGATGCCTCCCAAGGTTCTTCAGCATGATCATCCAACTACATGAAAATCAGCGAGGTTATTGGCAAGACTGAACTGAAGACAATCCATCTGTTCAGCTACCACTGTGCACCATCTCATCAGATCCCAAAAATCAATAAAGAGGCTGACCACAGACTATAACCATATACAGCACAGAACAGGCCAGTTTGGCCCTACTAGTCCATGCTGGAACAAATCCCCACCCTCCTAGTCCCACTGACCAGCACCTGGTCCATACCAAAAGCAAACAGTGCATTTGGAAGGCTGTGCAAAAGAGTCTGGAACAAAAAGCATCTGAAGAAAGGCACAAAGATCAGTGTGTACAGAACTATGCTACTGACCACTGTCCTGTGTGGCTCCAAGTCGTGGGTCACCTACCGTCACCAACGCTGCCTCCACACCATACTCAACATTCACTGGAGGTACTTAGTCACCAACATTATTTCCTTGAACAGGTGGAGGGTACCAGCATCGAGACCATGCTGATGAAAAAGTAGCTACACTGGGGAGGGCACTTCTCTATGATGGAGGATCATGGCCTTCCCAAGATTGTGCTATATAGCAAACTCTCCACTGGTCACCATTACGGTGGGGATCCCCAAAAAAAAAGTAGAAGGGCTCTCTGAAGAAATCCCTTGGTGCTTGTCACATTACCATTGGTTTACTCTAGCTTCCAATTGCATGGCCTGGCAACACACCATTCACCAGTCTTTCTCATCCTTCGAGAATGCACACAAGGCTTGTGAAGGTTGAAACCTTATTTTTGATTTGTAGTTAATTTTGTGCCTATCCCTTTAAGAAAGAATTGTTTGTAGTGTTTCCATGATGCCATATGTCATAATAGTCAAGCAGACCAAGAGCTTCCATCACATTTTTTGAAGAATTATGAACAGGATGCAAACACGAGATGTTTTTCTTTTAATTTGTCTTAAATCTGTTTAAAGTTGAATATAGTTATATCATTATACAGTATGCTTTGTTTATTCATCATTATGAAAACCTCAATGTGAACTTATGCAAATTGTTTATCTTTTTATCAATGAATTAAAGCTACTAAAAGCTGCCACTACAAAGTTTGGTTTATTGGATTAATAAGATTGTAATTTCGAACATCATCACTCATGTTTCCTTGAAGACGACACATTTAAAAATGGGAAATACTAGAACATGGAAAGTGTAGTCTTTAGGGCTGCCCTGGAGGACAAAAAGAGACAGAGGAACACTGTGACACAGCAGCACCAAACCCAGAACAGAATTTCCCTTGCAGCCATTGTGGTGAGGCTGAGACATGCCTGTTCCGCATTGGCCTCGTCAGTAGACATAGACAGCCCCCTTCCTAAATCTTCATTCACCAAATCAATCCAAGAGCAAGTCTCAAACAACCATAAAATACACTTAACCGTCATCTACCAATTCACAGAGGTGCCAGATACAAGGGGTTTTACTGTATGTCTTAATTTTGACATTCTCATCATGAGATTTCCCCCTATCGACATTTTCTATCCCCCTTGTAATTGAGTGCATGTTTGTCAGGTCACCATTCAGCCTCTAGTCCTAATCACAGCCATGCTCCAATCCAGGGAACCTCTTGATGAATGCCTTCAGCACATGCTTCCTTCAATGTGCGACCTGAAATGCAGGTAATATTCCAATTGTGGCCTCAATAATCTTTTAGATCGCATATTCTCATTCTGAAATTTGTGATGGGGTAAAGTGGAATATACAATGATAAATTATCTTAATAAGGAGAAAGGTGAGGGATGCAACTCATGCCATTGCTCTGAAGGTCACTGCAGCATTAACAGGAGGCTAAAGCCAGCAAGCTCTCCACTCACATCCACTTTAATCAATGAAATGGTGATTATCTACAGCTGTTCACTTACAGTATTGTGAAAGCCAAAACAAATCTCCCATTTTACTTCTGTGAAAATTAACAGAAATATGATTGAATATTCTATTTCACCCAATATTTTTTAAACCCATCTTTTCAACAGCAGGTCTATGGCAGATGCCATCTTATTTGCTCCACACAAACTCTTGAAACACTTGGACAGCAAAGTTTTTTTTAAAAAAGCATCAGGATGCTCTTCATCAATAACACTTCAGCATTTAACACCATCATCTACTCTTGATTGATTAGCAAACTGCCAGATCTGGGACTCAACATCTCACTGTGTAATGGGATCCTTGATTTCCTCACCTCCAGACCACAATCAGGTAGGATTGGTAAGAATTTCTCATCCACAATCTCCATCAGTACCAGAGCACCCCAGGGCTGCATTCTTAGCCACCCTGCTCTGCTCACTTTACACTTATGACAGTGTGGTTGGGTAGAACAACAGTGCCATTTATAAATTTACTGACACAGTAGTGTCACTAAAGCCAAGGAGCTGATTGTTGACTTCAGAAAGAGAAAACCCAAATATTTATGATATAGTGATCAGTGGCTGTCAGAGGTGGAGAGAGTGAACAAATTTAAGTCCTTGGGAGTCAGTATGCTTGGACCAGGAAATATCCTCTGAGATACTCAGTGCCTCTACTTCCTTGGGAGTTTGTGGAAGTTTGGTATGACATCAGAAACCCGGGCAAATTTCTATAGATGTGTGATGGAAAGTGTAATGACTGGCTGCATCACAGTCTGGTATGGGAACACCAATACACCAGAATTTAAATCTCTGAAAAAGTTAGTGGTAACAGCTTCGGACTCACAGGCAAAACCCTCCTCACAATCAAGAGTATCTACAAGAAATGCTGATTTCAGAGAGCAGCAGCAAACATCAAAGATCCACACCACCAGCACACACTGTGTTCTCAGTGCTACCATTAGGAAAAAGGTACATGTGCCACAAGACTTGCACCACCAGGTTCAAGAACAACTGCTACCCCTCTACTGTCCGTCTCCTCACTACAAAAGGGGACTTATTTAAGGACTCCACTTCATTGAATTCCGTCCCCCCCCCCGCCCCTCAGTATTGCAGTTTGTTTACTTTTCTTTATTTGTTTACATATATTAAAGTTTTTTTTGCACTACCAATAAATGTACAATTTGTTTACATTTCTTTGTTTACATTTGTACCTCGAGTACAGTTTTTTATGCAGTAACATAATTAGATTCAGTCTTATCTGCAGGAAGAAGAATCTCAGGGTTATATGTAATGTCATGTATGTATTCAGACAATAAATCTGAAGTGAACCAAAGTCCTGAAGCACATTTTCTTTGATGTGTTGATATCACTAATTCATCATTTAAAGAACACAATGACTGCAATGTGTCAGCTCCTAACCCCAAAGGCTTTTGAAAGTGAAGTGTCACTTCAGTTAAACCCGATTAACAACCTTTGAGAATGTAATAAGCTTAAACATTTCTCCAACGAAACCACCTTTGTAGATGACAATTATTACTCCATTAGATAACTCAGGGTGCTGTTGCATGCAGACTGGATGAACCTGGGAAGAAGAAAAAACAAATCATCACTGGAGCGAAATGTAGACTTCTGCAGACATTAGACTGAAGCTGGGCTCTTGGTCAAGAGTGTTGCAACTGATCCAGGATTGCCACCTGAAGAAGAGACAGTTATCAGTGAATTGCATTTCAGTGGCAGACTGCAATTGTTATCAAAATTAGTGGGAAAATCCAAGAAAAAAAATGGAAGGAATAAGACAGGAAACATTAGACGCACACGAGTTTGGGTTGCTGCAATCTGGAGCAAAGCAAAATCTGCTGGAGAAACTCAATGAATCAAGGAGCATCACTGGGGGAAAAATGGTTAATGCCTTTATCAAAGCAGGAATGTACAGAAGAGAAGTCAGTCTAAAGAGAGGGTGGAAGAAGGGCAGGGGCCCATGCAGGATTGGTGCACCAGGAAGCATGCCTGCTGGATTCAGTTGAAAGGCAAAGGTCAGACAAAGTCGGAGGTGGGGGGGGGGGGGAGTGGAGGGAGGAGAGAGAAGAAGAGGGAGAGAAGAACATTGATGGACTTCTTCCATTTAAGTCACATCAAACAAAATATCAATCTTCAGCTGAGTATGCAACTCAAACAGTTGGAATACACAAAATGCTGCTTATTCCATGACAATTCCATTTAACTCAAGTTGGGACAGAAGAGATTGCTCTAATCAGCTGTACTTTTCTCTTTAATATTGAATCCTGCACTTTTGTTTCAAGTTTTGCATGAGCTGTTGTACTCAAAGATCAATTGACTTGTCTGAACACATAAAAGTAAAAAATCCAATTTAATTAATTCTTCACATCTGAAGCACAATTATACAATTAAATGTTTACTGAACATTTAAGCCCCACTTTCTATCAATTGCTCTTAAAATTTGTTTTTTTATGCTAATCCAGAAATGAAAGTTATGGGAAAACCATCACTGATTTGGTTTTTATTAAATACAGAATTCCCCAACTTATAACCTGTTCTTAAAAAAAAACAAGCTTCTTCTAGACGGGCTGAATCACCAATGGAGCTCACAAAGGGCAGATCCCATGTACATCCAAGGTTTCCAATGTGTTACCCCAATTAGCCACCAACTTCCCCTCCACTCCCAGACTAAACTGACTTCTTGCTGACAATTCATACACACACCAAAATGTTTATTGTTCTGAACAGTTTACTAAGGTGTTAATGGCCCAGAGATTCTTCCCAAAACTGGTTCAACAGCATTCAGAATGATACCTTCATGAATGGATGTTCACATTTACAAATTGTTAATGCATAGTGTAATTGTGCTGGGTCCTTGAGAGAGTGGATTCCATTCATCAATAATTTCCCAGGAAAATGGCAGCTGATTAATTATCAAACAGCACAATTGCTGTCAATAACCATAGGGCTCACACATTAGTGTTAACGTGCCAGTTAAGTTTCAATAGGCCCTTTGAAACTGCTGTGTAAAATGGGGTTAACCAGATAATTTCACCGATCAGCGCCCCACTCATGCAACTGTTAGAAAGGGACTGACCCGATCAGCATGGTCCTTATCCAAAGGTAGTCAAGGAACACAGTTAAACTTATCTAGGTCGCGTCCGCAGGCAATTTGAACAGGAAAATGGCCGACCCGGTTACTCCGGTTGATGTCAGTACTTGTGCTGAGGGAGGGAGGGCATGTGATTGACTGGGTGGGTATCAATTGACAGTGGGGAATGGGGGAGACCTTACTGATAGTTCCCGTGAGTACGTGACATGTCACTTATCACGTCATCATGGGGGCAAGATATCCATTAAATCGCCAGATTGGCGATTTAATGGGCCAATCCCCCCCCCCCCCCCCGCAGTTTAAAAGGTGCTTTGCTACCTTTGCCCCAGTAATCGCACCTAGGTCCCTGGAGGCCTACCCAGCTGCTCCAGTTTAAAAGAGCCTAATGTAATATTGTCCCAGCCTCAAAGTTTCTCTCCCATTGTTAACCCTCATGGCTTAAGATTGTGAGACTATCTATTTACATGTGATAATTAAAGACCAAACCTCATGTATATAGAACATGGATTAGAAACCATCTTTACAGACCTCACAATTTCCTATGCAAGAAATTATCTTTTAATTTTGACTTATACATGTTAATAACTGATTGATTTCAGACATTTTCCTGTCTTTAGAAAGGAGATATGCAAAATACAAGCTGTAACATTGGATTCAAAGAGATGCCTATCAAATTTGTATCCAAGAATATGCCTTTAATATTGTACTATTCAACTTGAACTTTCAAATAAGGTTCTGTTATTAAGTAGGGTGACATTAGGTCTACCTGACATTAATATCACTCATTCTCGCCTGCGTAATTGTAATAAAAAGATTTTTGTATTGCTCTATGGTTCTTGTGTTTGTCTTTCTATCTTGACAGTGGGGTCAAACTATCACATTTCTAGCTTTTTATTTCAACTTTATACATTTAAAATATACAGTATATATCATTCAGCCAGGGTAAACAATATGAGGAATGTGTGTTGACTTTTTGACTGTGCCTGTTGGTGCAGAGAACTTTTAGGGGGGACCTCTGAGGGATTTTGAATGCTGAAAGGCCTGGACAGAGTAGATGTGTCAAGGATGTTTCCGACATTTGGGAAGTCTAGGACAAGAGGGCACAACTTCAGGATAAAAGGGAGTCAATTTAAAACAGAGATGCGGAAACACTTCTTTAGTCAGAGGGTTGTGTCTATAAAACTTGTTGTTGTGGATACAAGGTTATTAGGGGTAAGACCATCTCTCCCAATCTTCATCAGTACCAGAGCATCACAGGGCTCCATTCTTAGCCTCCTGTTCTACTCACTATACACTTATGACCGTGAGGCTCGGTATGATCGATAAATTTGCTGACAATGCAATGGTAGTGGGCTGTATGAAAAGGGGTGATGAGTCAGCATTTAAGAGGGAGATTTTAAACTTGGCCGAATGGTGCACCAACAATAACCTCACACTCATTGTTACCAAAACAAAGGACATGATCGTTGACTTCAGAAGGAAAAAGCTGAAATGTCTGATCCATTGATCATTGGGGGTTCAGAGGTAAAGAGTGAGCAAAGTTCTTGGGAGTCACTATCTCAGAGGATCTTTCCTGGACCAAACACACTAATGGCATTGTGAAGAAAGAACTTCAGCACCTCTACTTCAGGAATTTGCGGAAGTTTGGCATGACATCGGAAACTCTGGCAAATTTCTAGAGATGTGATGAAAAGTGTGCTGACCAGCTGCACCATGGTCTGGTATGGGGACACCAATACCCCTGAATGTAAAGCCCTGCAAAAGTATTGGACTCAGCCCAAAACAACCATCAAAACTCTCCCCACCTTCGACAGCATCTATAGGGAACACTGCCATTGAAGGGCAGCAGCAATAGTCAACGATCCACACCACCCAGCACACATTCTGCTCTTACCGGTACCATTAGGAAAGAGGTACAGGTCCCAAAAGACTCTCACCACCAGCTTCGGGATCAGCTGCTGCCCCTCCATCACGTTCCTCAATAAAGTCAGAGTCTCATTTAAGGATTTTTGCACTTTATTGTTTTTTAATCTATGCATTGCTTACATTTCTTTATTTGTTTACAGGTCTACACATCTTCTTGAGTACCATTTTTGATGCACCACCAATAAGTGCCGATTCTGCCTTGTCCACAGGGAAAGGAACCTCAGTGTTGAATGCAATGCCATAAATGTACACTGACAATAAATCTGCACTTTTAACTTGAAAAGTGCTGGAAACTTTCCAAAGGCAACAGAAGATTTGGGTAGAATAGATGGAGGGGACATTCCTTTGTGTGTGGTGCAAAGTGTAATAACTGGCTGCATCACATTCTGGTATGGGTCACCGATACCACTGAGTGCAAAGACCTAAAAAAGATAGTGGTCACAGCTCAGGACATGACAGACAACACCCTCTCCACCATTAAGAGCATAGAAAGGGAATGCTGCCATTGGAGAGCAGGAGTAATCATCAAGAATCCACAATACCAGCACCTGCTCTGTTCTTGCAATTACCGACTGGAAAGAGATACATGTGCCAGAAGAATTGCACCTCCAGGTTCAGGAATAGATGCTGCTCCTCCACTGTCATTCCCCCAACATTACTCTCAATCAGGGACCCATTTAAAGACTCTTACCTTTGCACTTTATTGATCCCCCCTGCCCCCCCCCCCCTGTATTGCACAGGGTTGGGCAATAATTGCAATGACAAAGACTGAGGGGAACGCTAGGCTTTATTGCACAGAAGACTTGAGCTGGCCCGGATCCAGACTAGGGAAGGGAAAAGTGGCCTGACCTTTATGGCCTGGGTCCCAGGGGAGGAGACCAGGTAAGAGTGTCATCAGGGGGTGGGCCAGCCCAAGCCGATTAGCATACACAATCCATACCATTGCACACAGTTGTTACTTATTTATTTGTTTACATGTCCATTGAGTACATTTTTTTTTGCACCAGCAGTAAGTGGTAATTCTGCCTCACCTGCAGGGAAAAAAAATCTCATGGTTTTATGTCATGTGTTTTTTTTTTAAATGTACACTGACAATAAATCTGTATCTGTTTAAGGCAGAAATTAACAGGCATTTGATTAGTCAGGGCATCAAGGATTGTGGGGAAAAAGCGAGGGTGAGGGATGAACTCATAATTAGAATGGCAGAGCAGGCTCAATAGGCCTACTTCTACTGCTAATGGAGTAGCCCAAGCATCTACCTTCACATGGTTCTCTTCTATTAAATTAACATTTCTCTGCCTGATCACTTTGTTTTCATTCCTGGCTCCTCCTTTCTGATCTTTGAGTCCAATTTTGAAGGAATGAAATTGGTTTCACCGACAGAAGGATGATTTTAATTATTGTACTTCTCATAACATCAGATTTCTGTCTCACTACAGATGGTTAAATAGCTTGTTCTCTACAGTAGATTCACACAGCAGTTAAAAAGCACCTTGAGCCATTGCCATCGACTTGAATCTAATTGCAGCCAGACAAGTTATTTGCATGGAATCTTGGAGATTTAATAACACTAAAGAGTATTGCTTCAAAGCAACTGTGACAACAGGAGTAAGGGGAAATTTTAGTATGTGCTTGAAATCAACAGAAAACATTATTTCCTTCAGGGACCCAGAGACCAAGTGGAATAAAAAGTAGAAAACACTCCCTCCTATTAGGATTTGGAACATTTGCAAGGTCCCAGAACTATCATTGCATTTACACTTAATTTCAGTCTTGTTTCCAAATCAGAATCCCCATAAACATTGCATGAAGTGGATTCCATTTCTTGGGAAGTGTCAACAGGATACAAAGAAAATCACAATACGATTAAAGAGGATCAAGGTGCTTTATGAAAAGAAAATTGGTGTTGCCAAATCCATTAGTTCATTGAGGGGAAAATTTGGGGTAGATAGGGCTAAAGGACAGGTTTCCGATTTAGATAAGGTGAAAAACAAAAAAGGCAGATGTATGAAATTAAGGTTTAGATACCAGGTGGATAAATTCATCTGAATTGCAGGTTAGATGATGGAATGGAAATGATGAATAGAATCCAAAGGTCATTACTTGATTGATTTGGCAGATTTTAGCTGGAGGATAGATGCGAGGATTAATGAGTAATTCACAGATTGCTGGAGTAATTCAGTGGTTCCATGAAAAGTAATAGACTGTCAGCATTTTGAGCCAAAAACCCTTCACAGTGAATAGAAGGAACTGGGCAGATGTCTGAATAAAAAGGTAAAGTAGGGGAGAAGTACAGGCTGGCAGGTGATGGGAGAATACGAGTGAGGGGGGGAAAGAAAGGAAGGGAAATGAGAGGTTATGGGGGGAGGGGAGAGGGCTGAGAAGGATGCATTCTGATAGGAGGAAGGAAGGGACTGAAGGAGACAGACAGGTAGAGAGGGTGTGGTAGATGAAAGGGACCAGAAAGATGAAGAAAAAGCAAGAGGAGTGGTGCCATCTGGTTAGAGATTGCTGAGACAGAGTATAAAGTGCTGTTCCTCCAATTTACATGTGGCCTCATCCTAGCAGTACACACAGATATGGACAGACATGTTAGTGTGAAAATGGGAAGTGGCAAGGATTAATACCATCTTTGGCCATCTACAGTTTATTTCAATAATTTAGACAAGGGGATCAAGTACCATATGCTAATGTTTATTGATGACTAAACTCAAATAGTAAGTACATGAAAACAAAGATATAAAATGGTTACAAAGTGACATAAACAGTTTAGGTGATTGGCCTACACTGCCCACTATCTTGCCCAATGAAAAATATCCTGTTTTTTTGGAGGGAAGGAAAACAAGCTTTTAAAAATACACTACAAATATCAGTGTCCAGTTGCATTTTGCTGTGGATAAATCATATAAACTTAATGTGATTGAGCAAAGGATTGTGAAGGTAAATGTTATGGTACTATTAACTGGAAAGGGGATAGAGTATAATAGTTGGGTCATGATACTGTAGTAATACACAGATTTGGAGTCAATAACTATTTGAAAGGTGAACAATTGCAAGAAATACACCATAAATCCTGAGATGAAGAAACAAAATGAAAAAAAATGTCAGCCACAAGACAACCAAAGTTCCTGTCATCAATTTTCTGGCTATAGAGGGAATAGGTACCAGCAGAGTTTACAGAGTGTAAGAATGCAAGGATAATAAAATGATTAGAAAGAAAAAAAATGCAGTCGACGTTTTGGGTCCGACCCCTTCTTCAAGAGTGCCAAAAATCAGGTGGATGCTTGAATATGGAGGGGGAAAGTCAGGGAGGAGCACAGACTGGCAGGTGAAGCAAGGTCAGCACCAAGAATCCATTAGCATTGTGCCCTCCAAGCAAGATGTTGTTCCTCCAATATAGTCACAACCATTACTCGCTGTCAGACCCGCCCTCAACACCTCGTGCATCGCTAGTGTGTGTCAAGCATCAGTAGTGTCTAATGACAGTTGATTCGGTAAAAGCAGCGCTTCCGTCTCCTACATCAAAGGGGTGGATGGCATTTAACCTTTGACAGCAGGTAGGTCCCAGCATCCAACATCAGCACCCTAGGTCCCAACATCCCACAGTGCCCCCTTCCCCCGCTGTGTCTCCCCCTCTAATATGCTAATGCACCCCACTAACATTCATCCTGGCACTGACCCAGAGGGGAAGGAGAAGCACAGGCCGACAGGTGAGAAGGGGAGGGAAGGGAGGAGCTTTGCACCTTGCACTCCTTCCCTTTACTCAACATTTTATTCATGCATCTGTTCGATTTTCAGCATGCCCAATGAAGGGCTAAGGTCAGAAACATCAACTGCTTCAACTTTCCATGGATGCCATGTGACCTGCTGACTTCATCCAGCACTTTTGCAGAATGGTCAAGACACCAGTAGTTGTTAACTTTTGTTTTGCTGTTTCACTCAAAATGAAACTTCTTGGGGAACTACTTCAGACATTACTGGATTATTATTTTGAGCTCTGGGTTCCACACGAAGAGAGGTGTGAAGATTTTGTGGAGGATATTTGAAGAGATTTACTTGAACAATTTCCAGCATGAAGAAAAATAAAATGTTTCTGGAAATTTCAAAGTAACAACACTCAGCAGATCAGGCCCAGCTTGAGGAACTTCAGTTGCAAGGATTGAATAGAGAAACTGGGGTTATTCTCCAGAAAAGAAGAGGAAGTCGACAACAGATGCCCAGTAAAACCCCTGGTATCTGGAATTCAAGCAACCGCCAAAATAAATAAATAAACATGAATAATTATTTTCCTCAAATTTTAAATTCTATTTAAGATAAAAGGGTAAAAATACATGTTTAAATTGTAAAAGTAAATATTCTCTGAAGTAACAAACCTTTGGTGAAGATGATAGCAAATCAGCCAGTAAAGTAACTTGCTCATGGGAGCTGTTGGAATAAATTGTGTGAAACAGCAATGGCGTTGCTCAGCTGGATGATGCTATTTGCATTTGGGGGTGATTCCATTCAAATGTTTCCTTATCCCTGTTTAGAAAGGGTTGCCCCGATCAGTAAACTTGAGGGCATTAATTACCTAACATATTATTCTTAGTCATTTGGGCAATTCCCAAATTCATTGGAACCTTTAAGAGTTATAGAAAGTGAAGCTTGCTCAGTTCAAGTTCAGTCTTGTATTTTTGTCTTTTAAACAGTTTCTTCTTCTGGTGTATCAGTTGAGCATTGCAAGATTAAGTCTCAAGCCACTGGAAAATATAATTATCTGGGATCTACCAAATCCCCAAAGGAATTGGAGACCAGAATTTTTACCAATGTAGCATATTTAAAACTATGAATGAAGATAAATAGTCTCTAATGGCATAATATTCAATAGCTGAAGGATTATAGAATGACTGGCTAAAGAACCAAAAGGTGATGAGAAGATAAACATCTTTACAAAGTGAATGGTTAAAATCTGGAGATCTACTTCTACAGATTCAATTATGGAGCCAAAAGAAGGGAACTGGATAAGCAGTAATTGATCTAAATTAGCAGGATCAAACTAAAAGGGTGTAAGGGAGTAGGACAATATACATCTTCCATTCAACAAGGTGAAAACCTGCAAGGTGTCAGACCCTGATGCCATCCATGTTGGGTACTG
This sequence comes from Narcine bancroftii, assembly GCF_036971445.1. Classification (NCBI taxonomy): domain Eukaryota; kingdom Metazoa; phylum Chordata; class Chondrichthyes; order Torpediniformes; family Narcinidae; genus Narcine; species Narcine bancroftii. The sequence continues at coordinate 92,701,160 of NC_091469.1, forward strand.
AAAATCTGTATAACCAACTAGCTAGAGTGTTCATGGACATTGTTTAATCTATTACTGCTGCAGGCAAAAGTTCCCACCTGCTTCAAAAGAGCAGAGTGAGCTGCCTCAATGACCATTGCCAAGCATCATTCACATCTACTGTGATTAAATGCTTTGAGAGGTTGGTCATGGCCAGAATCAACTTGCACCCAAGACGTGGGCCCACTGCAGTTCACCAGCCACCACAATCACTCCACAGTTAATGCAATCTCATTGGCTTTCCATTTAGCCTTGGACAACTGCAAAACAAGCTGCTTTTCTTTAGTTACAACACTATCATCCCTCAGTATTGGTCAGCAAGCTTCAAAGCCTGACCCTCTGCAACTGGATCCTCAACTTCCTCAACTAGAAGACCAGTCAGTACAAATCCATAACAAAATCTCTTCCTCACTGACAATCAACATAGGCACACTTCAAGGATATGTACTTAGCTCATGCTCTACTCTCTCTACACCCATATCTATGTGGCTCGGCACAATTCAAATACCATCTACAAATTTTCCGATTATACCACGGCCGTTGGCAGAATCACAGACAACAATGAGATTAGCTAGTTGAGTGGTGTCTCAGCAACAACCTAGCATTCAATATTTGCAAAACTGAGGAAATGATTGTGGACTTCAGGAAGAGGAAACCTAGAGAACATAAATCAGTCCTCATCAGGGAATCCATGGTGGAAAATAACTTCAAATTTGTGGGTGTCAATATCTTTGGAGATCTATCCTAGGGCCTTCATGTTGATGTAATCATGAAGAAGGCTGAGCAGTTGCTAAACTTAGTTAGGAATTTGAGAAGATTTGGTATGTCATCAAAGACTCTTGCAAATTTCTACAGGTTTACTGTGGAGAGCATTCTGACTGGTTGCATCATTGTATGGTTGTGGAAGGGCCAATGCATAAAACAGGAAAAGTTTAGAGAGAGGTGAACTTGGCCAGCGCCATCAAGGGCATCAGTTTTCACTCCGTTAAGGACATCTACATGAAGGAGTGTCTCAAGAAAGTAGCCTTTCTCATCAAAGACCCTCACCAACCAAGCTATGCCCTCTTCACACTGCTACCATCAGGAAGGAGGTACAGGAGCCTGAAGGTGAACACCCAAAAGAACAAAAAGAGCTTCCCCTCTGCCATCAGATTTATGAATGAACCACAGACACTTACACACATTTTCTCTTCTTTTGCATCCATGTTTTTTTTAAAAATGTGATTGTTATCAACTTTTGCACAATAATACTGCTGCAAAACAAATTTTGTGACACTTAGCTATGACAATAAATTTTGATTCTGATGTATTGAGCAAGCAGAAGCCTCGTTGAAATAGACAAGCTTTCTGTGACCCAATACATCAGAGATCATGTGAGAACAGTTTAGAACAATAGTTCAGACACAGCAAGTTTAGTGCACAGTTCCAGTTGGCTTACTACAGGAATATTGCAGGAAGACAGAAAGTGCAAGAAAGATTTATGAAGATATGGCCAAAGACAGAGATTTATACTTGGATTCTGGCTGGTTATAGTGTAGCTTTCTAGTGAATAAAAGATAGGGGGAGAATTTTGTTAAATATTTATGAGCAGTGTTCCATTATGAAGTGAGAGGCCAGAAATTACATTGGACATTTGTTACTGGTAGGAGAATGGAGAGGAGTTGAAAAATAACTATTGCATTTAGAGGTTCGGTTCTGTGACTCACTGTTTGAAAAGGTGATGAAAAGGATGCAAAAAACCTTCATCATATTAAAAAGGTGACCACTTGAAAATCCTTAAATTTCTAGACCAAAGAGTGAGTGAGATTAATCAAAATATGGTATGGACATGATTGGCTCAATGAGTAATGAGAATATATTGTCATATACACATGTACAATGTACAGGTGCACCAACATTTTTATGCTGCAGCCAAAAGATACATCAAGTATGACATATATATTAAAGTTCCACAATATGCCAAGCCAGAAAATTGGATAATAAATATGAAATATAAATGATAATCAAATATTCACAGTTGCAGTTAGTGGCCTCATTCTGTGAGATAAATTGTTGCGATAATGTATGTCAAAAGATTATTCCTTTCATTGTAATTATTTTCCAGAGCTTTACTAAAATGTGGAGCAGTTTACAATTTAAATACTTCAGCACAGGAGCATGTTCTCAAAGGATGCTTGAAACATGCAAGAATTGTTGTAAGGCTGTTAGATTTTTCCAGTGCTATTTTCCAGAACTTTGCCAAGTAAACACAAAAGATCATCTTATTTAAAGGACACGTTTTGCTGAACAGAAACTGGTTTCTGTGTTTAAAGGTATAGTTGGAAGCCCTCTCATAACATTAGCCATTTCCCCAGAACAAGTTGGACCATAAAAGTTTATTTTTTTTAAATTCTCCTTTGATTTTGATGATAGTAATGAGTTTATTGTCATATACAGTAAAACCCATGTTCTCCAGAATACAAACAACCAGCAAAAGAATAAGTAAATAGATTGTGTCACAATGAAAAATGAAGAACGAGAAAATGACCATTCATAGTCTAGGTTCAGTAAAAGTAGTTTTACTCAAACAGTCACACGCAGCTTTTTAAAACTCTGCGTGTTCCAAATGATGTAATCGCATTGTAGCATCATGATGTCATTCAAACCCACCAGAGTTGGTTTGATTAAGCCTCCGCTGAGCTGCTACATGACCCTCCCCCCCAGAACCAGTGATAGGAGGCTAAACCTCTGGTGCTATTACTGTCCAACACTCGGGCGTTTGTCTGCACCTTCGCATTGGAGGTCGAGATGAGTGGGCTTTAGTCAGTCAATAGTAAATGTCTCTGGATGACACCCAATGTCCAGTACACAAGTTGTATGATTTTTTTGTAGTACTCTGAAGGGATTCCATATACTACCTCTGTAAGGGTGGTCCGTGTGCACCTCTATGCACAAACAAACTCAGTCCCAAAATTCCATGCCTTGATGTGGGAAATGGGTCCAATTTTCCAACCTGCTCCTGCAGTCTGCCAAAGATGTCAGTCAGTGGCACCTCCTGTCTTCGTGCTGTGGGCATGAACTCCCCAGGTACAATGAGCAGGACGCCAAAAAAACAACCCTGCCGATGAGGAGTTGAGATTCTACTTGGTGCTTTTCTTATTCCTAGGAGGATCCAGGACAGTTTGTCAACCCCATCAGGTTCCTGCATGCAGGCCATGACTGCAGCCTTCATGTGACTATGGAACCGCTCCAGCATACCATTCAACTATGGGTAGTAGGCTGTCGTGTGGTGGAGATGCATTTCCAGCAATCACGACTAAACGTCCCAGACTGCACAAGTAAACTGTGGACCTCTGTCGGATGTGAAAATGTGTGTGTGGTGATTCTCTGCTAAGCTGCCTGCCTCCCCTCTGGCGAGCCTTGCTGTACTAACATTGGCTGTGCATTATCTCTACTGTTAAAGACATTCCCCTTGGGTATAACTGTATGCACCCATTGTCTTTCATTATTGTACCACAGGTTTCTGCTAATTAAAGCCATGAATATTTTCTGACGACATCGTCTTTGTCTACTTCATCTACTGGCACTTCAGTGTGGATAGGCCAAATCCAGGCAGAAAAAAAAACCTCAAAAGGTGCATGAATCGATCAATGAGTCCATCATAGGAACCACCTCCACCATCCTAGTGAATCTGTCAATGACAATTAACAAGTACCAAGACCCTCATGACACCAGAAGTAGCCCAACAATGTTGACATGCACGTGGTCGAATCTGTGCTGCGGTGGCTGGAAAGGCTGAAGCAGCATCTTCAAATAACATTGCATCTTTTCAGATTGGCAGTCCGTGCCCATTTTCACCCAGTACGTAACCTGCTTTTTGAGTCCATGCCGTACAAACTTGTTGGCTATCAGGTTGACCATCGCTTGAATTAAGGGGTGTATAATCCATATATGGCATCTAAGTGCAAAATCTCCATGCAGCATGGCCAATAGGGCAAGGCTGACCTGTGTAAACATTGCACGGGAGAGTGGTACCTTGCGGCCCAAAGGCTACATCCTTGAGTTGCAGGCTCGTGACAGCAGTTCTACAAGCTGGGAGATTGTCATCCTGGTACTGAGCGCCATGTAGCCTACACCTGGAGAGAGGGCATTACTGCTTGAACGGAGGAGCAGGGCATCAGCCACCACATTAGTATTACCAGACATATGATTAATCCTGGTTGAAAACTTAGATACTTAAGTTGGATGGCATTCCAGTGGGCTGACCAGGGATCTGATGTCTTCATGAGGCCAAATGTTAGTGGTTTGTGGTGAGTAAAAACCATGAATTCCCTGCCTTCCAAAAAAATAGCGGTGTCTAACCGCTAGGTACAGCGCTCGCAGTTCTGTATTGAATGTGCTGTATTTAGTTTCTGGAGGGCTGAGATGACTACTAAAAAACACTAGAAGCTTCTATTGCCCTTTGGTATACTGTTCCAAGACTCCACCTACTGCCAAGTTAGACACGTCTATCATCAAGGATGTTGATGCATCCATTTGTGGATGGACCAGCAATCATGCCTTTGCTAGGTCATCTTTGGTCTGCTGGAATGCACCATCATCTCATTTGTCCACTCGAGTTCTTTGGCACCACTGGACAGGAGGTTGGAGGTGTTACATAATATGAGCTGCAGAGGGTAGAAAGCGGTGATAGAAATTGACCATGCCCATAAATTCCAGGAGATCTTTGATGGTATCAAGCCTTGCGAATTTGAGGATGGCTTCCACCTTGCTAGGCAATGGAATGACATCCTGGCTGCTGATCTGATATCTCGAACTTGATAGAAAACTACCCGAACTTGCACTTGGCAGGGTTCTCAGTTAGCCTGAACTCCTGTAGGTGGTGGCAGAGTAAACACAGATGATGCAGGTGCTTTTTGTGGGAGTGGCTGTGACAAGTTTGTCATCCAAGTATACAAAAAGAAAGTCCATGCCAAGCCCCACTGTTTTCATCAGTCGCTGGAATGTTAGTGCAGCAATTGAGCCCAAAAGGCATTCTCAAAAATTTGAAGAGGCCGAATGGTGTTATGATGGCAGTCTTGGGCACCTCCTCCCGGTTTACAGATATTATAATGGCCCCATGATGATTAGCTGTAAAGTCCTGTATATGGGGCACAGGGTAGCAGTGTGCAGTGGTAGTGCCATTGAGACATCTGTAATCCTGCAAGGTCTCCAGCCTCCCATGCCTTTGGGCACCATGTGCAGCGAGGATGCCAACAGGCTAACAGGCCTGTGAATGATTCAAGTTCCTCCATTTTGTGGAACACTGTTTCACAAGTCGCAACTTATCAGGCGGCAGGCATCAGGCTCAGGCATGTAGAGGAAGTCCTTGGGTGAGGATATGGTGTGTGATGCCATTTTTGGGTGTGAAGGTGGAGAACGGGGAGTGACAATATCCAGAAACTGCGCAAGTTTGGCAAGTATGTTGTTCGAGTACTCCATGGGATTTAGGTGTGAGGCAGTTAGTTTGGCTTTTCCACAGCAGAAAGTCTGGAACATTTTGTTGTTCACCTACCAGCACCTTTTTTTTAAGTCCACCATCAGTGAATGGGCTCTGAGGAAGTAGGCACCCAGCAATGGCTAGGACACAACAGCAAGATTGGACTTCCATATGAACTTATTGTCACTGAATTTCAGGGGTAGAATCAGTATGCCGTACATATAAATCAAGTTGTTATTCATCAAAGTGAGTACTGGGCCTGCACTCCTGGTAAGGTTTCAAAGGCCGAAGGAGGAAGGACACTAACTTCTGCACCTATGTCGACTAGAAATTTGCACTGGGAGAGTTTGTCCAAGATATAGAGTAGGCTGTTACAGTGGCCAGCTGCCATAACCATTGTCACAGAGTCATGCTTGACTGGGGGAATGTGCACCCTCATGGCCAGTACTCGTGGAGCCTGGCCTTTGGGTGTGATGCTGCACTAATTGCTGTTTTGCATGACACTTTTCAAGGGTTATGAAAGTCTTCGTCAGCCAAGATGAGGCAGATATCTTCTGGCATATGGTCCAAAAACAACTGCTCAAAGGCCTATAGCCATCTGCCAGTGCCAACATGTCATTCATTAACATATGATTACATAGCATGGAGGAGGGGGTGGTGAAAGATTACATTTACAAAATACCAAATTAATAAATAAGAGAATGAGAACCCCATCCTAAAACATATGGTAAAAATCTGGAAGGAAATTGGTGACTGTATCACCAAAACCACTCTTAATATGTAACAAACCGATGGCTATGAATTTAGGTAACAAAATTCTGGATATTTGGCACCAAACGTGGATCCAAACAATCGAGGATTGTCACTGCCATAATCACGCAACCTGCTCCTGTTGTTGTCCACTGAACAGTGGCAGCAAATATCAATCCTGAACACTGAGGCCTGTACACCTGGTCTCCATCAATTCCTTGAATTCTGGTCCAGATGATGTGAAGTTATTGGTGCAAGCAATGCCTTTCAACTGGTAGGAGAACTTGGTTATGAGCTTGAATCCACCTTATTTAGCCACCAGCGCCCCATAACATCACACGGGTCTGATACAAGCATCACCGGCAGCAGTGTTGCTCCAGTTCAAGACCTGGCCGTCCTGCTAAGTGCTGTATATCATGTCTCCTCCAAGACCTGCTGCTTATGAACTGCCATTTGCAATAGCTGAGGTCCTGAGGATCAGTGCTAGGACAACTGCTTTTTTTTTAAATGTATAACATTTAAATGGGACAATTTCCAAATTTAAATTTAGACATACAGCATGGTGTAATGAGAGTGATCATTTTTTCATAGCAACTAACAATGCCTTACAATTTGGTGAGACTTGGTTACTAGCAGGGGGCTGACAGAGATAGACACAGTATGCAGATCTACAATGGAGGCTGCAGCCTCATGTGCTGTTTACAACTTTAAAGAGACTTTTCCTTCACCCATGTGTTGTCTAAGAACTCACACATATGAATACAATTTGAAATGATGTCAGAAGTGGGATGAAGGTAATTAAAAGGAAATACTTTAAAAAGTAAAATCTAAAGTCAGCAACTGATCAGTGAAGAGAAGCTAACAAAGTGAAAAATGGAAGGATTACACCCACCCAGTGAAACTTCAGCGGACAGGTAATGTGTCTGAAAATTGGAACAGATTTAAACAGCATTTTCGATTGTATTTAGTGGTGGTCGGAGCTGACGAGAAAAGTGATAAAGTGAAAACGTCAGTTTTCTTGCATGTCATGAGTGATGAAACCCTGGAGGTGTATAATAACTTCACATTTGCTGCAGATGGAGACAAAATGAAATTGGGAAAAAAAAATGGAACAGTTCGAGGCATACTGCAAACCTAAACTTAATGTGATGTTTGAGAGGCACAGATTTTTCATGTGTACAGAAAACAGAAGGAAGTATTGATAACTATGTGACTGAGCTGAGAAACAGAAGCAAAATGTGAATTTGGTGGACTGACAGACTTGCTGATAAAATACAGACATGTGTGTGGTATTCCAGATAATAATCTAAGGGAAAGACTGGCAAGAGAGCAAAATCTAGACCTGGAAAAGCCATAGCATTCTGTAGGGCTACAGAAACTATAAAACTGCAGACAAAGGAGCTGTTCAGTGAAACTAGCTACAATGTGGATGTTGTGAGCAAGAACTGACAAACAGTTTATCAAAAAGTGTGCCAAAGTGGGAAGAGGTGTGGCCAGTGAACAAATTTGAAAGGGACAATTGAAAATTGTGTCATTGATGCAGTACATACCTACCAAAAAAAGTGTCCAGCATATGATAAAACATACTATGTGTGCAACAAAAGCAACAATTTTGCCCATTGGTGTAAGGACCAAGTGCAACAAAGCAAGATTCATGCAGTAGATGAAAGGGAGACAGAAGAATTCTATGTAGATGTTGTGACTGAAAAAAGAGACTGGATGTTGAAATTAAAAGTGAATGACATACATTTCAGTTAAATTGAATACTGAGCACAAATTAATGTAAAATCAGAGACCGATTTTAAGAAGATTAGACCCAGACCCAAGATGTATGGAACAAAAATGAAGATGACAGGATATTCAGGTACCGATATACCAGTGCAAGGAGAATGCATGGTCAAAGTGAAACACAAGGAGAAAGAGGACATGCTGTATTCATCGTGGTACCAATGGACGTAAAGGCCATACAAAGTTTAACAGCCTGTGAGAAACTGAACCTGGTAAAAAGAGTCCTCGCTGTGGAAAGCAAAGGAGAAACAGTCTATGATGAACTCATGAAAGAGAACAATGACCTGTTTCAGGGTCTAGGCTGCCTTCCAGGAGAACACATGATCAGAGCGGATAAACTTGTGCCATCGATAATATATCCATGCAGAAAAGTTCCATTTGCGCTTCTAAAGCAACTGAAAGCAGAGTTCAACAGAATGGAAAGCTTAAACATGATTCAGAAGATAGATGAGACAACTGAGTGGGTGAGTTCACTAGTCATTATGAACAAAAAGAAAGGAAAGCTTAGAATTTGTTTGGATCCAAGAGATCAAAACAGAGCAATAGAGAGATAATATTTTAATGTTTTGACGTATGAAGAAATCATGTCAGTTTCCAAATGCAAAGTTTTTCAGCAAGTTAGATGCAACATCAGGATTTGGCAGTTGAAATTGTATTCAGCAAGTTCAAGACAGTACATGTTCAATAGTACATTTGGCAGATACAGATTCCTAAGGTTACCATTTGGAATTGCCTCAACTCCTGAAGTGTATCACAAAACTATCCATATGGTCTATGAGCATTTGGATGGAGTTGATACCTCAATGGATGACATCATAATGTGCACAACCACAAGAATGGAGCATGATAAGAGACTAAGGGAAGTGCTGGAAACAATAAGAAAACCAAACAAGAAGCTGAATAGAGAGAGATGCCAGCTTAACGTGACAGAACTAATTTTTTTAGGAGATGATATTAGCAGTGAGGACAACAGACCAGATCCCAGAAAAGTGTCCATCATTGGGAACATGCCAAGGCCACAATGCAAAAAAAAAAAGGATGTACAGAGGATCAATGGAATGGTCAACTATATGGGTAAATTCATATCCAACCTCTAAGAAACAATGGTTCCATTGAGAAGACAAACAGAAAAGAACACTGAATGGGAGTGGGATCATGACCATGAAAAGTCATGGAGGGAACTAAAGAAACTGCTCACAGAGGAACCAGTTCTGAAGTTTTAAGATCCAGCAAGAGTGGGATTGGTGCAGTTCTTCTGCAAAAAATAGGATGACTGGCAAACCACTGTGTATTCATCACACTCAATGACAGACATGATGTGCTCAAATTGAAAAGGAGCTGCTCAGCATCACATATGCCTGTGAAAAATTTCATCAGTTTGTGTCAGGATAAGCAATCAGTGTAGAGACTGACCATAAGCCCTTGATTGCATGGTTTCAAAAGCCATTAAATGAATGTCCACTTAGAATACAAAGAATGATGAATAGGCTGCAATGCTATACACTGAATATGGCGCAAAGTCCGGCTAAGCTAATGTACACAGCAGACATCTTATCTAAAGCTGTTGACACAAGAGAGCCTGCAAACACCAAAATGGATGAAGATGTGAATGCCTTTGTGGACATCATCACAAGTGCACTGCCCATATCAGATGCAAAAATGGAGCTCAATGTCAGAGACAAACAAAGATGAAACACTGAGAAAAAAACATCTTGGACGGATGGCCCAAGGACTTCTCACCTGACATATCAGAGTACTGGAACTGCAGGACAGAACTATCAATGGTTGAAGACATCATCTACAAAGGAAGTAAAATCCTGAGAAAAAGAGATGCTAAAAGGGATCCAAGGAGGACATCTTAGAATCGAAAAGTGCAACAAAACTGTATGAGAAATTATGTACTGGCCAAGAATCAACAATGATATAACAAATGAAGTTCAAACTGTAAAATATGCCAGAAATATCAAGCAAGCAATCCTGCTAAAGCCACACCCAACACCATACAGACCTTACCAGAAGGTAGGTACAGACTTATTTGAATGTCAAGAGAAGGACACTCTTGTCGTCACAGACTATTACTCCCTGTATCCAGAGGTGTGCAAACAGAACACCACCACTGCAGATGCTCTCTTAAAAGGTATGAAAGCCATATTCTCCAAACATGGTGTGGCAAGTGGTCTTCACAGATAATGGACCCCAGCTTTGCAATTTAAAGTACCATTCTTTTGCCAAAGAATGGTCTAGTGGAAAAATCAGTAGTGAAAAGATTGACGAACAAGGCAAAAGACTGTGGAACAGATTTCTACCAGAGCATGCTAGTAAACCGCACGAGTAAGGTATGTCACCAGCACAACTCCTTATGGGAGGTAGGCTAAGATAAAATCTACCCATTCAGGAGAACCTCCTAAAAAGGGGAAAGTAAAGTAGTTCAAAGAACAACAAGAACATAAAGCAAAAGTATTACTTTGACAGAGGAACGAAAAACCTACCAGAACTCTACATTGGTGGCCAAGTCAGGCTAAAAGACAAAATAAACTTATGATTCAGAAGGGAACTGTCCTTAATGAAGTTCAACCAAGACCATACACCATTCAGACAGTTGAAGGTGCTATTCTGTGAAGAAATTGTTGTGACCTACAAATGGGACCAGCCACAGTAGATAAAGATGGATACTGTAGAACAACATGAATGCACAGCTGAGGCAACAACTCATATTCAAGGAAAATCAATCAGGAGATCATAAAAACACACAAATCCTCCTAAGAGACTCATTGAGCAAATTTAAATACCCCTGTTGTAGAATGAAGTAGTGCTATCTTATTCACTCTTCAAGTTTTAGTGTATGTAAATGTGAACACACAAAACAAGTTTTTAAAATGTTAACTATGTTGATAATAATGAAAATGCAAGTTCCTGATGTTAAAGTCAAAATTGCAGAGTTATACAAAGAAAACATATTTGTTAAAAGTCAGCTACTTTTGTTTTAAGGGAGATTTAATGACAGTGATCATGCTTGCATGGCAACTAGCAATGCCTTGCTGTTGGATTAGACTTGGCTGCCAGCAGGGGGCTTTTAGCGCATCAAATAACTCAAAGACTTGTAGATACAAAGCAAAGCTTTTATTACCAAAACACTGGAGCACATCGAGGTCAGCCAGTCCAGACTGAGCTGGGTCTGATAGGTGCAGCTCCTTATGACCTGGCTAGTATGTGTGGCTATGGCTCTCAGCCAATCATTAGTATTATATACAAATATATACAGAGGTGATTGGACCCCATGCTATCATATTCACCCCTCCTTTGAGAACTGACCTCAGGGTGGCTAAAAAAAAAGGGAGGGGGAAGTGTTCATTACAGAACGGTGATTTTTCTGAGTTCTTAATAGTCTGTAGTCTGTATGGAGGGGAACAGGAATGGTACACCCTTTCTTTTGGCTCCAAAAGATGGAGAGAGTAGCACGCAGGGGTTAAGGGCTGTAGCAGTCGGGTGGCCTGATCATCCAACATGATCACCATGGCGCCAGAACTGGAGTGGCTGGCGGGTTGGAGTCTGAGGGTCGGTGCGGGTACCCCTAGTCCGCAGTCATCATTATCTATGTGCAGCTGCTGGTCCTGTCTACTGTCATCATCATCTGCGTACTGCTGCTGGTCCCGCTGGGGGAAGAGTTGTAGGAATGTTTGGGGAATGAATGTTACAATGTTAGATCTGACTTGGGCCAGGGCCCTTACCAAGACCACGTCCTCCCTTCCGTCCGAGTACTTGATATAAGCATAGTGTGGGTTTGCGTGTAGCAGCGTTACCCAGTCCACTAGAGGGTCATTTTTGGAGTACCAACATGATGTCTCAGCAGGATAGCTCCTGGAACCATCAGCTAAGCTGATGTGGTCATCCCCGATTCAGACTTCTGTGGGAACGGGAACATGCATTCATGTGGAGTCACATTGGTGGCAGTACATAACAGATACCTGATAGAGTGTAGGGCATTTGGGAGTACATCCTCCCAACGAGTGGTGGGGAGGCCGCTAGACAGGAGGGAAAGCATAATCGCTTTCCAGACAATGGCATTCTCCCTTTCGACCTGCCCATTACTGCTAGTGGTCCTTCTCGAAGCAATACCACACTCCAGAAGCTACTGCCTCAGGTCACCGCCCATAAACAAGTCCCCCGGTCACTGTAGATATAACTGGGGTACACAAAAATTGTGAAGTTGCTGTGCAGTATGTTTATGACTGTGGAGGCGGTCATGTCCAGGCAGGGAATAGCAAACGGGAAGCAGGAATACTCAATGACAAGGTGTTATGGTTTATCAAAGGTAGGGGCCCCTTGAAGTCCACACCGAGATGTTCGAAGGGCCAGGTGGCTTTTATGCTTTTATGACATGGGTCTTCTCTGGGTGGAGGGAATTGGGCTTGCACTCAGCGCAGATGGGGCAGGCTCGGGTCATGGAGTAGATCTCCTCAACTATGTAGAGCAGGTTGAGGGCCACTACGAAATGTACGAATCTCGTGACCCCCGGGTGACAGAGCTCCTCATGGAGTCTCTGCAGTCTGTCCAGTCATACACTGGCGCATGTCCCATGGGAAAGGGCATCCGGCAGGTTATTAAGTTTGCCAGGCTGGTAAAGGATGCCATAGTTAAAAGTAGAGAGCTGGATTCTCCACCTGGCAATTTTGTCATTTTTGATCTTACACCTCTGGTTGTTGCTAAACATAAATGAGACCATGTGTTGTCGGTCAGTCAGCAAGGTAATGTCTCCAATGATGCAAGTCTTCCACAATAGCCTGGGCCTCCTTCTTGACAGAGAAGTGTCGGCTTTCTGGGCCCTGGAGCGTCCTGGAAAAAAGGCGACAGGCCTGCTGGCCTGGTTTAAAGTGATTGCCAGTGCAAAGTTGGAATCATCGCTCTCTGCCTGGAAGGGTATAGATTCATCTAAGGCATGCAGGGTGCCTGCGGTGATGTCTGACTTGATGTGGTTGAAGACCGCTCTGACTTCCACTGACAAGGGGAAGAATGTGGAGTTAATGAGTGGCCGTGCCTTGTCAGCATACTGTGGGACCCATTGGGTGTAATAAGAAAAAAAACCCAGGCAGCGTTTGAGTGCCTTCTGGGTTTGGGGCAGAGGGAGGTCCATGAGAGGGCACTCGAGTTCAGGATGTGACCTTACCACCCCGTTTTCCACCACACAACCTAGAAATGTGAGGAGAGTGGTCTCACACTTGGCCATTTTGTGAAATGGCCATTCTTTTTGCACTTCTGACACCGGGCCTTCCTCGCAGGGCACAGGGATCGACTGTGTTTCCCATTCTGCAGAAGTAATTCTCTGGGGCCGCATTGGGTAGCGTGGCAGAGGCGAGGCCACTCACACACTTCAAGATTATAGATTAGGTTCAGAGGTTTGCGGGTTGGAAGAATCTCTCAAAGTTGGCGTCATGGTCTTGCGGGTCATGGCCACAGATGGTGATATTATCCAGATACGGGAAGGTAGCCGTTAGCCTGTTCTGGTCCACCATCTGGTCCATTTCCCTCTGGAAGACCACGACTCCATTAGTGACACCAAAGGGGACCCTGAGGGATTGGAACAAGCACCTGTCCACCTTGAAGGCTGTGAAGGGGTGGTCCTCCGGATGGATCGAGAGCCGGTGGTAGGCTGTTCAAAGGTTGATTGTGGAAAACACATGTTATTGGGTGATCTAATTCACCACGTCCATGATTCGCTGGAGTGGGTAAGTGTTTAAGAGTGTGAAACAGTTGACTGTTTGGCTCTAATCAACCACCACCCGCAGCTTCTCCCATTTCTTCACGACCACTACCTGCACCCTCCAGGGAATTGTGCTGGGCTCAATGATACCCTCATCCAGCAGTCTGTGCACCTCACTTTTAATGAATTTCCTGTCCCTGAAGCTGTACTGCCAGCTTTTGGTGGCAATCTGTTTCCAGCCAAGAGTGAGGTTGGCAAAGAGTGCTGGAGGAGCAAGCGGGAGAGTGGAGAGACTACAAGTGGAGCATCAGGGCACGGGGACTGGCGTGGACTATTGTTGGCAGGAGGTTTCCAGGGTGGAGTGGTGGTGGCAGGCAGAGAGCGGGGAGTGGAGACTCCCGTAATGCAGTGACACTGATTTAAAATGGCATTGAAAATCTAACCCCAACAATACAAGAGCACACAGTTGAGACAGGACAAGCAACTTAAAATCCATAAATTTGATACCATGAACTTTCAAAGTCACCACACAATACCCCTTGATGCCCATTGCGTGGGCTCTTGCAGCAACCAAAATTTTCTGGTCAGTCGGATAGATTGCAAGTGCACATCGTTGGGCCAGGTCTGGGTGAATGAAGCTCTCCATCGAACCCGAATCAAAAAGACATTTAGCATATTGATTGTTCACCTTGATGGTTTCCATGGCCTTAGCTAAGGGATGTGGTTGGCTTTGATTCAGCGTCACAGATTCAGCAAATGATGCAGAGCTGCCTGTGTTGGTGTCTCCAGCAGAGCTACCTGTGCTGGGGTCTCCGGATGCTGGCATGATAATGTCACGAATCTCTGGGAGGGCCATCTGTTGGAGCCTCACATCACTGCACTGGAGCAGAGGCAGAGTGTTGTGGTGTCTCGGCCTGTTGCACGCTACACCTGCAGTGGCGTCATTGGAGTGGGTGGTCCGTCAGGGTCTGCCGACGCATGGACCCAGTTGGAGGGGGCCAAAGTGGAGAGCCATGGTGCCGGTAAGTCAGCGGTGATGGTGGCGGCATGCATGAAGTGGGCAATCCATTGGGGTGCAACATCACAGCAGAGAGGGTGGAGTGCTGCGGGGTGGGGGGGGGGGGGGGGAGAAGCACCTTCTACAGGGGGGGCTTGGTTCATAACATCAAGCGTTGCCATGGGATCAGTTCCTCGCCCTCATTGGATGAGAGTTCTGAGGTTCAGCAGTTTGAATATGGGGAAGGCGATTGGGTCTCCTACAAGGCACTGTGCTTGGTGGCAGCCATCTTGGACTGGCAGACTTTTGTGAAATGGCCATTCTTTTTGCACTTCTGACACCGGGCCTTCCTCGCAGGGCACAGGGATCGACTGTGTTTCCCATTCTGCAGAAGTAATTCTCTGGGGCCGCATTGGGTAGCGTGGCAGAGGCGAGGCCATCAATGGGGCGTGGGGAGGCAGAAATAAAAGCAGGCGTTCTACTCACATCGTAACAGTGGGCCCATGACCAGCTGTTTCGGCATCCATGCTCGGGGCTGCAGCCTCCATCATTTCTGCGATCTGTACAGTCTCTACGAGGCTGTCTCCCTGCTCCAACTGTCGTTGGCTCACTTCATTAGGCCAAATCCCAGCCACGTAAACATCCAGTATGAGGTCATCAGTGATCCTGGCTGCAGTTTTAATGGCACAGAACATGCTCTGCCCAGTAACTTTAGTGCCTGCAGGTTGCTGTCTCTTGGTCACCAGCATTTGTCTGGCATATAACTTATTTCACAGGTAGTTCATAGAGTCCTTTTAGCTTATTCATGGCTCATTCATGCAGGTATCCCTCAAAACACCTCACCCAGTGCCTGAAATCACTGACCAGTAGTTGACTGTGCGTCGATGCACACCTACCTGGACAGTAGGTGTGGCTACTATATACAAATATATGCAGAAGTGATAGGATCCCTTACTATCACAGAGCTGACACAGAACAAGACACAGTATGGACATCTGTAATGGTGGTTGCCATCTCATGGCATGTCTCATTGCCATCTCATGGCAAAATTTTAAAGAACCTTTTCCTTCAACCATGTGTGTTGTGTAACTCACACATATGAATACAAGATGAAACACATGATAATAGGCCCTACCAGCCTACACTACCCAAATATTCAAATCCACCTACCACCCCCGTACATTTTGGAGGGTGGGGGGAAATCAAAGCCTCCAGAGGAAGCCCACGCAGAGACAAGAAAAATGTACAAACTCCATAGACAGCACCGGATTCAAATCTGGCTCACTGTGCTACAACAGCATTGTGCTAACTGCTACGTTAACCATGCTGCCACAATTTGCAGATGAAACAAAAGTTGATGGTATGATCAGCTTTATTTAGCTGCTCCAATGAAGTGAACTACAACTGTACTAAAAACTGGTTTGGACAAAATCATGGCTTTTCATTGGATTTCATCTTGGATTCAGCTGTGTAAATTTACATAACACCTTAAAATAAAAGTTAACCAATGCTTCTGGCAAATCCCAGAGAGCTTCACCAATGCACAAGTGTAAAGCAAATCATTCAGCTGATCTTCAACAAAATAACACAAGGAGTCGCTTTCTGACGCTGAAGAACTCTTTGCATTAACGGAAAAGCCGTAGTCAGAGAACGCAGGATCAAAATTCCTCAAGGAATCAAAAGAAAAAAACTTTCATCCATTAAGTAATCAGTGGAGACTTGGAGTTCTCCCCAAACACCATGGCAGAAAAACTCAACAGCTGCAGCTGCGAACAGATTCTGAGTATTTTAAGAATAGGTCGCTTTAGCCAAAAAAACAACACTTGAGGATTGTGCACATCTTGTATGAAAAGCAGCTACAATTAGCATCTTCTAAATCATTTGTTGGAATTACACCCAAGCAAAAGACACATGACTTGTTGCAGTATTGTTGCAGATCAAATGACAGGCAGCACTGTTGGACTGGTAGTAGAGCTGCTATCTCACAGTACAAGGACCTTAGCTCAAACCTGACCTCCAGTACTGTTCTTCCTGTAACATTGTGCGTTTCCTCCGGGTGCTCTGATTTCTTCCTATATCCCAAAGACATGAGGGTAGGCAGATTAATTGAACACTAAATTGTCCCTGTAGGTAGGATCTATGGGGGAAAAAAATCAAATGAGAACCCGAGAAGGATCAAGAGGAGAACCCAATTGAAGCAGCGAATCAGCCGTCAGTAGGATGGGAGCGAAGGTTGAGTGAGAGTCAGAACACGGAGGAGTTTGCAGGGGCAAATATTTTTGACCTCATCAAGGATCATTCTACTATCATCCTTGGCCCCTCACCCTGACATTCGAGATTCATGGCCCTCACCCTGACATTTGAGATTCAGTCATGATTTACACCTATAAATTACCAAAATGTGAGCAGATCACTTACATCACACCTGCATTACGCAAAGCAAGTTCATATCTCTCTCTCTCTCCAATATACTGGTTATTTATCTTAATCATTGAGATACAAAAACCACTGTTTAACCTGCAGAGTTTCTCCAGCATTGAGTTTTTACACAATTTCTGCTGACTTCTGTGTTTTACTCCTGACTTCTACATTTTTTATATTTAGAAACACACACACACACACACACACACACACACACACACACACACACACACACACACACACACACACACACTAGAAGGTTAATCTCACTCCCTTATTAGGGCTGAAAAGGCTGCTTTTATACTGTTCAAGTTCCCACCATTTTTTGCTGATTGACTAAGTTAGCCATATGAATAAAAATAGAAAAGCGGGAACATCCATGCACATGAACGCCCTTCTTCCCCAGCCTGTTTCTGCTGAGTTAGCTGGGCAGCTTGGCCAACAGCATTTTAGGGCTGTTGGTCTGATGCTGCCCCAGCTTCTATCCCCGCTGGTTCGTTGTTCTGGAATTCACTTCAGTGATCTTTGTCCGCGCCTGCTGCTGCACAATGTACTGACCTAATCTCTGCAATTGCAGGCCGCCACATTCAAAACTGCACAACATACAGATGTGATACATACTTATGGTTTATTGTTCTTCTCCAGCCAGGACTTCAATATAAAACCATAGAGTCATTATCCTAGAACTAACTATACAACACAGAAAACCTTTGCTCAGCCCAACTCTTCCACGTGCCTTCAAGTTGGTCATATTTCCCTGCCTTTGATCCACATTCTTCAAAACCTTTATCGGTGTACCTGACACCTGCTGCTAAGAGCTACAGATTGGCAACCAGACTGAAAAGTACAGAAGTTTCATACCACTGGCCCCTGGCTCAAGTGACGAAGAACCAACTGTCTTCATTGATGACAGTAGTCTCGATGCTGCCAACAAGTTTTGCTACTGGGCAGCACAATAATACCCTCAGCTTCTCCAGGTATAGAGATCGAGTCAAGACCAGAAAGATGTGCTTTGCTTCTGGTCAGCTGAAAGATCAGATTTGTTCACAGAACATCAGGTGGGTCACAAAGTGCAAGATATTCAGGACAGTTATCATATCAGCCTTGCTATATGGTTGAGAGATGTGGTGCCCAATTTCAGAGCCACTTATGTCAGCTTGACCAACCGCAGCAGTATCACCCATGTTCTCTGATGAAGATCACTTAACAAGTCCCCAATATAGCGGTCCTTTCTCAAGCATGAATGCCAGTTTCAACCTTGGTGATGTCAGGCCAACTGCACTAGGCAGGAAATATGGTCAGAATACCTGACAGAAGACTGTCCAAGACATCTTGTGTGGTCACTGTCCAGTGGTACCCAAAAATGAGGAGTCCAGTGACTACAGGTCAGTGACTATAGTTCTGCACAGGAGGCTCAAGAAAGCTGACATTACCCCATCAACATGGGAGGATCTGGCTTATGATCACTTCCCATCAGAAAAGATGTGCACACTGCTGACAGAGGCAACAGGAAGTATCACAACAGAGCTTCTGCCCCTGTTGTCCTCCCAGGCCTCACCTGCCAAGTAGGGGCTCACAAGGATCAACCTGTCCAGCCACTCTAGGATGCACATATCAAACACTACAAACTGACTAAAGGAACCATCATCATCCAACAGGATGGAAAGCATGTGATCTGTATACCTGCATAAATGTCTTTTAACAATTGTGATTGAACCTGCCTCTACCACTTCAACTGGCAGATTATTCAATGTACACATTACCCTCTGTGTCCTTAGGTCCTATTTAAATCTTCTCCCTCTCACCCCCATCTGATAATGGCAGATTAACTGCCACCAAGGCCCCTAGGCTAATGTTTAGTAAGATTCCCCCTGACATTTCCCAAACCCCCCCCGCCCCACCCTTCATTGAATAAAGTTACATTATGTTAAATAATATATTAGGAGATCTAAAGTGATCAGTATCGACACCTGGAGTTGATGGGACTATCCAAGGGATTGAAAAATGCAAGGAGGTCAAAATGGGTGGTGGGGGGGGGGGGTCAATAAATATCAGATGGTTGATTGTACTTTTAGGGTCATCTTGGCGCCTCACAGTTTGGCGGGCAGCAACCTCCTTTGAAGAAGACCGCAGAGCCCACCTCACTGACAAAAGGCAAAGGAGGAAAAACCCAACACCCAACCCCAACCAACCAATTTTCCCCTGCAACCGCTACAATCGTGTCTGCCTGTCCCGCATCGGACTTGTCAGCCACAAACGAGCCTGCAGCTGACGTGGACTTTTTACCCCCTCCATAAATCTTCGTCCGCGAAGCCAAGCCAAAGAATTATAGAGCCAGATGTCCCAGCTCCTGCTGGAAGCGTGATGTCCTTGCTCCTGCCGGGGCCCCCAGTTTAAGCATACTCAGCCTAATAATTAATCCACAGCTGTCACCCGAACCAAGAATATCTCAGATACTGTGATTTTGATTCACATAAAAAATGCTGGAGAATCTCAGCAGGTTACTCAGCATTCTTCATCTAGCCAAGATAAAGATACATGACCAATGTTTCGAGCCAAAGCCTTTCATAGAGGTATATGCGAAATGCAGGCAGTTGCCAGGACAAAATGATGGGAGAGAAGGACAGGGGAGGAGCACAGACAAGATATCATAGATGGATACAGATGGGAGGACACAAGAGAAAAATGCAGAGGAGTGCTGGGGGAGTGCCTAGTTCTCTGAATGGACAGGGAAGGGGGTGAAGAGCTGAAAGAATGGAAACAGGGGAAGAGAGGGGGCCTAATGGAAACCAGAGAAGTCAATCTTAACACCATCAGATTGGAGGGTACCCAAGTAGAATGTTAGGTGTTGCTCCTTCAATTTACACGTAGCCTTGGTTTGTCTGTGCAGGAGGCTGTTGACAGATATGTCAGCTTGGGAGTGGGTCATAAAATTGAAATGGTTGGCCACTGGGAGGTCCAATTGATGGGACAGAGCAAGGGTGCTCAGTGAAATGATATCCCAGTCTATGTCCTGTCTTTCTAATGTAGAAAAGGTCACAACTAATGCACCAAATATAGTAGATGACCCCTGCAGTTTCACAAGTGAAGTGTTGCTGAGGAGAGGGAAGAGTAGGTGTAGCATTTACAGAGGTCACAGGTGCAAAGGGGATGATTATTGGGAAGGGATGAGTGGATGAGAGTGACAGAACGAGTTGTCTCTGCAAAAGGTGGAGAGGGGAAGATGTGTCTAGTGGTGGGATCATGTTGTAGCTAATGAAAATGGAAGAAGATAATATAATGGATGTGGAGGGGTGGTAGTTGATGACAAGGATAATCCTGTCCTTATTGTGTATCAGGGCAGAGGGGGCCAGAACTGATGCATGGGAAATGGAGGAGATACAGGTAAGGGCAGAGTTGATAGTGGCAGAGGGGAAGCCAGTTTTTTGAAGGACATCTCAGATGATTTGGAATGGAAGACCTCATCTTGGGAACAAATGCAATTCCATTACAGAGACCTTCCAATATTCTCCCCACTGAAAATTGCCTTCATTTAGTTTCAGCATTATGTAACAATGTGAAAATGAGTTACAGCTTGACAAATAACATGAGATTAAAATCTAAAGTCTCCAATGTATTCAAGATCAAAAAATGGATTTCTGGTGGATTATTGTTAAAATGAGAGATAGTCGCTATATTTCCGCTGATCAAATTATAAATCTCTGAAACAAACGTATTGATTACTCAACAGGAAATGTCAAACTAACAAATTGCTCCATAAGTCATTAATAACCGGAGCATACATTATGAGGAAGGATTGATTTGCATGCTGCATCTAAACAAAAAATGTCTAATTTTACCTGAAAGTTGTTTAGATAATGTCCACCATTCTTGAGTCCTTATGAAAATATTCATACAGAAACTGAGATAGAAGATCAGAGAATATGGAGATAAAAGTTGAAAACAAGGTCCATTTTTTCCTCTCTATATTGCAGATTGTTTACATTTTCTTATTTGTTCACATGTACATTAAGTGCAGCTTTGTTTTTACACTACCAAAAAGTGGTAATCTGCCTCGCCTGCAGGAAAAAATAATCTTAGGATTGTATGTGAAGTCATATATATATTTTGACAATGAATCTGATCTGATAATAATTAGCTTATTGTTATATACGTTACACAATATACATTTGCACCAAATTCCTTATTGGTGCAACCTAACAAATATTGTGTTTTAAAAAAAAAATTGGCAGCATGGTTAGGGCAACCCTATTACAGTGCCAGTGATTCAGGTTTGAATCTAGCACTCTCTGTAAGGATTTTGTACCTTCTCCTTGTGTGAGTGAGTTTCTCTGGGTTCTCCAGTTTCCAGCCACCTTGCAGAAGCATATCTCAAAAACATGCATTTTGGGGTACAGACTCATAGGCTAGAAGTGCCTGTTACCGTGCTGAATATTTAAATAAAACTTACGCATTTCTGCATTAAAAAAGAATGCAGAAGAAAGATAGATAATAAACATGGTTTTAAACAAGAATATGTGCAGATGTTGAGGTTGAATGCAAAACACAAAAGTACTGGAGAAAGTACTGCATACCACGCAGCATCCATAGGAAGTGAAAGACAACCAATGCTTTGGGCCTGAGCCTTTTTATAGATACTGCACCTCCTACTGACTTTCTCCATTGTATTGTCATAGTCTCGTACTTACCTGGGTCAAGAGCAGTGCCGGTCACCACTGATGACATATCTAGGGCTACACGCAGGGGTAGTAGCACACATGCACAGCTTGGAACAAGGGGTTGCGTACACTAAAGCGGATCTTGGATGCAGAAAGAGGAGATTGAGAGCATCAAGTTCACCCATGTGGCAGAGAGCCAAAGAAATGGCAGGGGGGATTGGCTGGGTGGTGTTTTGTGGAATGAAGAAGCAGTTGTTGTAGGTGAGAAGAATAAAGAGGATCAACTCTTTTTCTGAAGCCAGTGGGTGTGTTCTTTTGATTGTGTGCAATATATAGCTGGGACAAATTGTGACCTTAAGAATTCACAGCACCTTCTAGACAAAAATGGAAAGAGAAGATAAACCCCTTACAGAAGCAGCCAGGGATGTCAATCAGGACATTCCACCCCCCCACCCTCCACCATCAATGTGCCACAACCCATATTTCTCCACCCTCAGTGTTCATAAGTCAGAAGATGAAATTCAAGTAAATCTTCCAGAGCAGATCGCTCATGAAGTGGGAGGATGATTTCTGGTTAATCAAGATGATACTTTCCCATACAACGTCTTTCAGGCTGCTATTCTAGAGTATAGTCAGCCATCTCAGGAGTTTCATATTGCTGAGTTGCTAGCTGCTGACGGCCTAAGGGATAGGAAGCCATCACAGATATTGAGAAGATAGCGCAGGCTCGTTGGGGTGGACCCCACATATGGAAGTAAAAATTCCTCCAATGTTTAACTCATTGAGTCCAGGGTTACCTGTTGAGTGCCTTTCATACATCCACCCTTGATGAGTTGGCAAGACATGCCACCCTCATTATGTAGACTGTCTTTGGGAAAGCAGACAGTTACTCAGACCAACACCGATGTGACACTGATCACCTGCCGTATAATTTACAATATTGTACGCTTGTGTGGTGAAACCACTATTGTATATGTAAGTGATATGACCCTTTATGCTTGACCCTGCTCTCACTGGCCAGCTCTGACTCCTCCCCTTTATCCCCCATAAAGGCTGTCATGACACAATCCTGCCCCCATTTAGAGTCTGGGTCAAGGAGAGCAAGCCACACAAGGGATGTGGTCCATCTCTTGCTAATAAAAGCCTTCCTTTCCAGTAACTTCAGTCTTAGCTTAATTGATGAGGGTAGCACAGTGGATGTTGTATATATGGACTTCAGTAAGGCCTTTGATAAGGTACCACATAGAAGGTTAGTTAGGAAGGTGCAGTCTTTAGGTATAAATTTTAAGATAGTCAAATGGATTGAACATTGGCTGAAAGGGAGAGGCCAGAGAGTGGTAGTGGATAATTGTCTGTCAGGTTGGAGGCCGGTGACCAGTGGTGTGCCTCAAGGATCTGTATTGGGCCCATTGTTGTTCGTTATATACATTAATGATCTAGATGATGGGGTGGTGAATTGGATTAGTAAATATGCAGACGATACTAAGATAGGTGGAATAGTGGATAATGAAGAAGGTTTTCAAGGATTGCAGAGGGATTTGGCTGCTTAGAAAAGTGGGCTGAAAAATGGCAGATGGAATTTAATGCTGATAAGTGTGAGGTGCTTCATTTTGGTAAGAAGAATCAGAATAGGACAAACGTGGTAAATGGGAGAGCATTGAGGAATACAGAAGAGCAGAAAGATTTAGGAGTAACGGTACATCGTTCCCAGAAGGTAGAAACTCACGTGAATAGGGTAGTGAAGAAGGCTTTTAGTATGCTGGCCTTTATCAATCATTGCATGGAATATAGGAGTTGGGAGGTGATGTTGAGATTGTATAAGACGTTGGTGCGGCCTAATTTGGAGTTCTGTGTGCAGTTCTGGTCGCCTAATTATAGGAAGGATATAAACAGAGTGGAGAGAGTGCAGAGAAGGTTTACCAGAATGTTACCTGGGTTTAAGCATCTAGTGTATAGGGAGAGATTGGACAGATTAGGTCTTTATTCTTTGGAGCGTAGAAGGTTGAGAGGGGATTTGATAGAAGTATTTAAGATTATGAAAGGGATAGACAGAGTGGATGTGGATAGACTATTTCTGTTAAGAGGAGGAAAGATTAAAACAAGAGGACATGAGTTAAGAATTAAGGGGCAGAGGTTTAGAGGTAACATGAGGGGGAACTTCTTGACTCAGAGAGTGGTAGCCGTGTGGAATGATCTTCCGGGAGAAATAGTGGTGGCGGAGTCAATTGTGTTATTTAAGAAAAGGTTGGACAGGTCTATGGATGAGAAGAAGATGGAGGGTTATGGGCATTGTGCAGGGAGGTGGGACTAGAAAGGGGTGTTTGGTTCGGTGCGGACTAGAAGGGCCTAATGGCCTGTTTCCGTGCTGTAATTGTTATGTTATGATACATTCCTTTGACAAGACGCTCTTCACAGACCACTTCAGCCCATTTGCGATGGACCTCATGAGGTCAAACTATGCCACCTGAAGACTTTTGCGAGTCACAGAAATGTGAAAGCTGACAAGGTCTTCATTGACAGATTGAAGCTGGCATATAATCAACAGTCCATTTTCTACATTGCTGCCAACATTAAAGGAACAGTTGTACCCCCGTCAGTCAGAGCATACACCACCTGCCTTGCAGCACCAGACAAGGTCATATCAGACCGTCAGTTCTCCAGACAGTTACGTAACGGGACAGATCCAATTAGTCACATCCTTGCATGGCTTGAAGCTGGGTTGGGGGGGGGTTGGTGGCAGCTTCAGTCACGTATTTACCTGCATTGGGTGCATTGGCAGTCGCTACTGATAACGTATCCAGGGCGATGCACAGGAGTAGTAGCATTCATGCGCAGGTTGGAGTGGGGGCTGCGTACACTGTGATGAATCGTGAGCACAGGAGGAGGAGATTAAGAGCATCAACATCACCAAAGTAGCAGAGAGCCAACGAAGGTCAGGGGTGTTTGGCTGGGTGGTGTTTTGAGGGATGAAGAAACTATTGTGGAATAAAGAGTGTTGGCTCCATTTTGTACTGAAGAATGAGTGAGTGTGTTCTTTTGATTGTGTATATACACCGTATAAAATTATAGCTGCCACAGTGTAGATAGAAAATATTCAGTTTTCATAGAGTAAATTCAAGCAACTGAAATAGTGTAGATATCCCTCTCATGGTGTCAATGACCAGGTAGTGATTATTTTCATAGTGAGAAGCTTATTTGGTAAACTCACATATTCAAAGTAGTGTAACAACTGACCAGAGTAGCATAATTCCAAACTTCTCCGTCAGCACAGAGCACTATGGGGAAAAAAGTGCATTTGCCCTTAACACTGGGAGAACTTGGATTACAAAATGCTCAGCTTGACATTATTTTTAACCAATAAATTTACTGAACCAAAAGGAACACTAATACCGGTGAAGGTAAAGCCCTCCAAAAGGTAGTGGAAACAGCTCAGGACATCACAGGCAAAAGCCTCCCCACTATTGAGTGCATCTACTAGGAACACTGCTGTCGGAGAGCAGCAGCAATCAAAGACCCGCAACATCCAGCACACACACTGTTCTCACTGCTGCCATCAAGGAAGAGGTTCAAGTGCCATAAGTCTTGCACCACCAGGTGCAGGAACAGCTGCTAACCCTTCACAGATGCTGTGATCACCACTGCCCTTCATCTAACCCTCACCAACCTGGAAAATTAATACTCATTTATTGACTTCAGTTCAGCATTCAACACAATCATATCACAGTATCTGATAAGGAAGTTGGACCTGCTGCATCTAAACACCACCCTCTGCAATTGGATTCTCGACTTCCTGACTGGAAGATCTCAGGCAGTTTGGATTGGAAACAGTACCTCCAAGACCATCACACTGCTCAAAACACATCAGGTTTGGTGATGATATTAGTGGTGGGCCTAATCAGCAAGAACAAGGGAGCCAGTATTCAGAGGTGAAGTGCAGACATTAACAAATTGGTGCAGACCAAACAACCTGCATCTGATCATTTAAAACAAACAAGCGATGGTTGTTGACTTCAGGAGGGAACAGGGAGATCATGCTCCCCCGATCATGGAGGTCATCAAGTGTATCAAGTTCCTCAGAGTACACACAGCAGAGAATCTCTCCTGGGTCCTTAACACCAGATCTATAGTCAAGGAAGTCCAGCAGCATGTCCACTTCCTGCAAAGGCTGAGGAAAGTCCTCCTCCCACCCTCACTACATTCTACAGAGAATGTATTGAGAACATCTTGTGCAACTGTATCACCGCCTGATTTGGAAGTTGTACACCCTCAGACTGCAAGACTCTGCAGAGGATAGTGAAGTCAGTGGAAAAGACCAGGGGAACCTCTTCCTAGTATGAAGCACATCTTGATGCAGGCAGAAAGCCTGTGAAAGATTCCACATATCCTGCATGCGAACTGTTTTCCATTCTGCCATCTTTTGTTCTCTCTGCATTGCACAGTTTGTTTCTAGTTCTTTTTTATTTGTTTACAATGTGTGCAGTTTATTTTTGCTCCCAATTAGTGGTAATTCTGCTGCGCCTGTAGAAGAGGGAATCTCAGGGTTGTATGCGACATTGTGTATGTACTGATAATATATCTGAAACTAAAACAAGAGAAATGGCAGCAATCATCGCAAAGAAACAAAAGAAAATGTGTAGGTTTTATAGGTTGATTTGTGCATATTATGCACACACATAAAACTAAAAACAAGACAAATGTTTATTTTGACTGAACTAAAGAACCAGAAGTTGCATTCATATGACTCAGAACAAAGATCGGATAACAATTGGAGATTAAAATGTTAATTCTGAATGAAACAAAGCAAAAAATAAATCATTGCAGGGACATTACAATGCCTAACCCTTGGTCTTTACCATTTAATTTTGGGTCCATTAGTTATTAAATTATGACATTCTGTTCAAAGTGAATTGCATCAGAGGACCTGCAATACAATATCTTATTGTACACATGTGGCTAGCAGATCATATTAGATATAGAAAATTCCTGAAGCTTGAGGGAACTGGCATTTTCATCTTTCTGAACTGTCCAGATCACTTTTTATAAAAAGAAAATTTCCATTCATTTGCCATGACAATATTGTAGATTGCCTGACAAGGATACCCCCACAAAAAAAGATTTCACAAAGTATTAACAGATTTACAACCTTCCACATCACAACCAAATGATACAATTTAAAAACCGATCATTGAGTTCACAACTAAAATCAAGCCATAACCTACAAGGGACCTATATCATTTTAAGGACAGGATTTTGGCAGATTAATCAAAATTTTCCATACATCTCCTCAATCTTGGTTACTTCCTTGTTCAGGTGGATCTACATCACACATGATCTGATTGCTCTTTTGGCACCAGAAATTTGGTGTTAACATTTCCAAAGATCTGTCCTGGAGCCTCCATGTTGATGCAATCACAAAGAAGATTTGCCAGAGGCTATACTTTGTGACGTGTTTGAAGAGATTTGGTATGTAACCAAAGACTCAAAAATTTCTACAGGTGTACCATGGAAAGCATTCTGGCTGGTTGCATCACTACCTGGTACGAAAGTGCTGACTCTCAGGACAAGAATAAACTCCAGAGGGTTGTTAACTCGACCTGCAACATCACAGGCACCAGACTTCACTCCATCGAGGACATCTACATGAGGTGGTGTCTTAAAAAAGCAGCCTCTATCCTCAAAGATCCCAATCACCCAGGCCACACTGTCTTCACTCAGCTACCATCAGAGAAAAGGTACAGGAGCCTAAAGACGAGCATTCATTGTCACAAGGACAGGTTCTTCCCCACTGCCAGAATAATCAATGAACCAAAGACACTACCTTACTTTTCGTCCTTTTTTAAAAATATTATTGTTGGAAGATAGTTTATAATATGAATGTTTGCACTATAAGGCTGCAGCAAAACACCAAATTTCGTGACTTGATCATGGCAATAAATTCGGATTCTGGATGCAAATTTTGTTCAAAAAGCATCGAGTTCACGCTGCTGAAGATCCAGCTGCGCTGGGTAGGTCACGTCTCCAGAATGGAGGACCATCGCCTTCCCAAGATCATGTTATATGGCGAGCTCTCCACTGGCCACCGTGACAGAGGTGCACCAAAGAAGAGGTACAAGGACTGCCTAAAGAAATCTCTTGGTGCCTGCCACATTGACCACCGCCAGTGGGGTGATATCGCCTCAAACCGTGCATCTTGGCGCCTCACAGTTTGACGGGCAGCAACCTCCTTTGAAGAAGACTGCAGAGCCCACCTCACTGACAAAAGGCAAAGGAGGAAAAACCCAACACCCAACCAATTTTCCCCTGAAACCGCTGCAACCGTGTCTACCTGACCCGCATCGGACTTGTCAGCCACAAACGAGCCTGCAGCTGACGTGGACTTTTAACCCCTCCATAAATCTTCGTCCGCGAAGCCAAGCCAAAGACCTAACCACATTACCCTTTGACATGCTACTTAATGCTTTCCCATTTAAATTGCAAGAGAAAAAAAATGATAGGCAGGCATGAAAGTGGTCAGTTGCCTCAAGTGGACATTGAATGGCTTAAATTCTTTCACCTTGAGTGCTTTGCTAAGTGGATTATTCCAAATGCTGGCTCATTCTCAGAGCATAGGTGTTTTTCATCTGAATTTAGTTTATACCAAGATCTCTGATATTTTTGTGATATCATCTTGGATTTAAAACACAGAAATGCTGTATGAGCTCAGCAGGTCTCACAGCTTTTCATAGGAGGTAAAGATACAGCCCCAGTGTTTCGGGTGTGAGCCCTTCAAGGTTGTGTTTTGACTACAATCACAGCATTTGCAGTCTTTCAGCTTTCACTCAATACATTAGATTTGCCTTTTCAACATTACATCAAGGACCTTATTTAAAATTGCAAAGCTTCAGTTTAGCAATAAGCTCCTTGCAGTTATTGACAAAGTTCTGCCAACTCTGCACGAAATCTTCTTGCAAACAGTATGCCAATATTTCACTGTTATTGTTGGATATTTTAGAATTTGCTTCACTTCATGAATATCACATTTATATTGATTGGTTATTCTTCCGTGGGAAATGCAATTAAATAAGCAATTCACCAATTGCATGACAAAGTTTAAATCTCACAGATTCGTAAATGAAACCCAGAAATTTACTTTTTTGCCACATGATCCATTTTATTTAGAATTGAGACATGGGGGTAGTGAACAACCTTTTTAAACCGTTGTGGTCTCCCCAGTGATGTATTCCTTGTTGTTTTACACAACTGAGCATCTTTCTGGGTAACTTGGGAAGACAGTTAAGAGCCAACCACATTGATTTTGGATAGGAGTCACATACAGAACAATTGGATAAAGATGTTAGTTTTCTTCCTGAAAGAATTGATGAACAAGCTGTACCATTAGAACATGGTCACTTCTACTGATACAAGTTTTGTTCAAGTTCTCAGGCTGCTATGGTTGGATTTAAACTCACATTCTCTGAATTATTCAACCAGACCTTTGGGTTATTAAATAAATAAAATGATATTGCCCTAGTCTGAATTTT
The DNA here is from genome assembly GCF_036971445.1 of Narcine bancroftii. NCBI lineage: Eukaryota > Metazoa > Chordata > Chondrichthyes > Torpediniformes > Narcinidae > Narcine > Narcine bancroftii. The sequence goes on from NC_091469.1 coordinate 92,730,468, forward strand.
CATTGGATAAAAAATCATTAAAGTTACAAGACAAAGACACAAACTGATTTTTCAGTTTATGTATATGGAGACAGATTAGTGCAAAGAGCCTGGTCTCTCAGCCAGAAAATATTATTTGAAACACTGACATTTTCTGGCATTTTACTGCTCTTCTTGTGCTTCTATACCCAGGTTTCCTCTTGCATTACCTTAATTATACACTTTCACACTTATCCCATTACCAGGAGCTTGCCAAGGACTATCAAGGAGATTGCCTGCTTTGAAAAATAAGCTGCAAGTTGCCATCTGTGTTTGAAAAAAAAAAACAAATCAGAAGAAGGAAGGAACAAACATAGAACACAACAGTACAGCTCTTAGGCCCTCGATGTTGTACCAACCTAGATTTTCCAACTCAAAAATAAACCTTCCTACAATCTATTTTTTTTTAATCCCTGTATCTAAGAGACTTTTAAACAACCCTAATGTTTTAGCCTCTACTACCACCCCTGGCAATGCATTCCGACATCCGCAACTCAGAGTAAAAACTTACCCCTGATGTCACCCCTAAACTTTCCTCCCTTCACTTCGTACAGTGTTTGATAGTCCTGCACTAGGAAAAAGGTGCTGGCTGTCCATCTTATCGATGCCTCTCAAAGTCGTATAGACCACAAAGTCATCTCTCATCCTCTGCTCCAAAGAGAAAAGTCCTACCTCTGCCAATCTCGCCTCATAATTTTTAAAAATCCAGACAACATCCTAGCAAATCTCCTCTTCACCCTCTGCATAGTTTCCACATCCTTCCAATACACTATGTTGTTTTGATATCCTCATTAGTCTCACCAGAGATTTGTAGAGTTGCAAGACGAGATCTAAATTCCTGAACTCAATCCTCCAACTTGTGAAGCTCAGCATTCCTGAGTCTTTCTTATCTTAAAAACCTGCATGGGTTCCTGGAGATGTATCTGGATTTGGACCCCACTGTTCTTCCACACTGTTAAGCATCCAACCATTAACCCTGTCCTCAGCCTTCAGCTTTGGCCTGCCAAAATGCATCAACTCAGACTTATCTGGACTGATCGTCCAATCTACGCCTCAGGAGCATTTTCACTGAAGTCAAAAATCCCAACCAATAGATCGGAGCTGCATTTGATTTTATTTTTTCCCTTTCTTTTAACACCTTTAAGGGAGGTGAGGAATAGATCAATGAGAAAGTTTAAAACATTGTTTGTGGAGCAGAGATACAGATGTCATCCCTATCTCAAAAATATTATACAACTTTGAAAACGGAACATCACCATACAGTGCAGGCCTTTTGGCCCACAAATGTAGTATCGGTCTATATAAATCGACTCCATAACAATCTAATCCATCCCTACATCACACCCATAGCCCTGCATTTTCATCACATCCATGAGCTTATCAAAAAGCCTCCAGCAATGTATTCCAAGCACCCACTACTGTCAATGTAAAACAACTTATCTGTTATCTCCCATAAACTTACTTTAACTCACCTTGAGCCTCTGGTACATGCTGTTGCCACCACAGGAAAATCTCTCGTGCAACCTTTCCCAACAAAGACTCCAACTTTACCTTCCCAACCCCAGACAATCCTGCCATCTCTTCCAAGCAGAATGTTGTTAATATATTGCAGAACATTTGACAATAAATAAATAAAACAAACTGCTGGAGATGCTCATCATGACCAGCAGCATCAGTGGCAGGAGAAAAAAAAGTTAACATTTTCAAGGGAATGAAAAAACATTATCAATCTGAAAAATTCACTTTATTTCTCTGCTCACGGATGTGAGCCGACTTCATGCACTATGCAGAAGGCTGGACTCATTTTCATTTCAAGATGGAACTGTTCCACTGCTGATGCAATACCCTTGCCCCTCCATTCATTCCTGATGCACCTGGAGAACGACACCTCATACACCAGGCTACTGTTCATCAACTTCAGCTCTGCATTTAATAAATACATACCCCCTGGTGGAGAAGTTGTCCTTGCTGGGACTCAACTCCTCTCTCTGTATCTGGATTCTGGACTTCCTAAACAGAAAGACCATGGTCTGTCCGGGATGGCAGCAGAGCATCGCGCTGAACACTCACACACTTCATGACTGCAAAACCAGATCCAGCCCCAACAGAATCATCAAATTCTCAGTTGACACAACAGTAGTTACAACAATGAGTCATAAGAGAGAGAATAGGTGGATAATCAAATGAAATTGTGTGTGAATAACAACCCAAGTCTTAATATGGACAAGCCAAAGGAGATCATCAACTTAAGGAGGGTTAGAGATGACCACCCTCCACTACACATTAATGGCCCAGTAGTGGAGACCACCAAGTTCCTTGGAGTCCACTTAAGAAGTGAACACAACTTTCCCTCACTTGTCAGGAAGGTGCAACAGTGACTGCATTTATAGAGAACGCTGAGGCGGACAAGGCTACTGGCAATTAATCTGTCAACATTCTACAGGAGCTCTACTGAGAGCTTCCTGTTCGGCTGCATCACAGTTTGTACTCGGTTGATGAAGAGCATCCAATTTAATCAGATCACAGATTTAAGTGAAGCTCAAAAGTCTGCAGAAACTGTGACTATAGTAAAAACACAAACATGCTGGAGAAACTCAGCAGGTCTTGCTGAGACATAGAACCAACGTTTCAGGCCTGAGCCCTCCAAGGTATGAGCAGAAAGCAGGCAGGTGTCTGAAAAGGACTGGAGGGGGAAAAGGGAAGAAAGGGCAGGGAAGGAGCACAGGCCAATAAATAAAGGGCAATAATTGGACGTAGATAGGAGGATAGGAGATAAATTGATCAGGGGAGGGGATGCTTCCATGAATGCAGAGTTGGAAGAAAGGAGAAAGGTGACTCATAGGTGAGGGGGGTTTTAGTGATGGAGGAAAGTTTTAAAAGGGACAATGTTATCATATAGAGGGATGGACTCACAAAGGATGTGGAACAGGCTGGTACAATGGTAATGTTTAAAAGAAATGTAGATAGATACATGGCTAGGAAATGTCAGCAACAACAAGTCACTACAGCAAAGGTGAAAAAAAAATTACATGACATGGTGCGAGTGTAACAACCCAAGTCTCAATGTGGGCAAGATAAAGAAGATGATTGTGGACTTTAGAACCAGGAGCAATCATCCTCCATCACACATCAATAATTCTATAGTGGAGAACACCCAAGTTCCTTGGACTTTACTTAACTAGTGACCGATCATAGACTCACATCTCCTCACTTGTCAGGAAAGCACAATGGCAACTGCACTTCCTGAGAAGACTGAAGCAGGCAAGGCTACCACTGTCATCCTTCTACAGGAGCTCTATGAAAAATGTTCTGGCCATCACAGTGGGCTACAGATGCTGCAGAGAATTGGATCAGAGGTCAATCCACAGGACCACAAGAATGGCAGAAAAGATCACTGGAGTCTCCCTCTCCCCTAATGTGATCTATCAGGATCAAGTGGGCAAAATCATTAATGACCCCTTCCAACCCACACACAGCATCTTTCAGCTGCTCCCATCAGGAAAGAGATACAGGAGTATGAGAGACACAACCATCAGGCTGAGAAACAACTTCTTCCCATAGGCTGTGAGAATGTGAACAACCAAAGAAACAGGTCTCATGAACCATCTGAGACACTCATTTATGAAACAATATTTATTAATTTGTATAAATAGATATATATTGCTTGTCTGTACATGTGCGTTATGTCTAGTTGTGTGTCTGCATGTTTTGCACTGAGGACTGAAGAGTGTGGTTTTGTCAGGTTGTACTTGTGGAATCAGATAAATTTGACATCGTTAGCGTAACAGGGCTGAGAGCAGGCAAATGAGGATTAGCTTGGGCGAGCAATCATGGACAGATTGGCCAAATGACTTGTCTCCATGCTGTCATACTCATTAAACATTCCCCATTTTTAGAAATAATTTTGCCAGAATATAGGCATTGATGATGAGTGGACCAGGCATTGGAGTAAGAATAGTGAGAACAGTCAAAATATCTGGATGTGTGGGAATCCAAACCACCTTGCAGCTTTAAAATTGATATTTTACCCATTTCCCCTGCTCTGCGCCTTCAAACATTAAACCAGTAGATGAAGTCGCCAAGCTCTTGGAAGATTTCCCCGAGATTGCTACTCTTCCATTTTAAGCCTCCACTGTAAAGCAGAGTGTTACTCACCTCATTTATACTAAGGGCCCTCCTATCCATGCTAAAGTGCGCCATTTGCCTCCAGAGAAGCTGCGCTTAGCTAAGGAAGAGTTTGCCAAGATGGAGGAACTAGGCATAATTCATAGGTCCAACAGTCCCTGGCCACCTCCATTACATACATTCCAGAAACACAATGGAGGTTGGCGACCATGTGGAGATTACAGTCGTCTTATCAATACCACCATTCAGGAATATTATCCGATCACTCAGTCAGGATTTCTCAGCTAATTTGCATGGAGCAAAGATCTTCTCCAAATTAGACAGTGCATGGCTATCACCATATAACCATATCACCATATAACCATTTATGGAGCGGAAACAGGCCATATTGGCCTTTCGAGTCCGCACCGGTTCACTGATTTTGTACGTCCCGTTCTTCTTCTTCTTAACCAGGGTCTCAATATCTCTTGACGACCAAGGTTCCATACACCTTGCGTACATCCTACCTGTAATTCAGATCATTTATATGAAAAAAGTTAGAATTTAATCATTTGCATTCTTTCAAACAAAACACTAAGAATAAAACTGGCAAAGTCGATCAAATAACATCATTATAACAATAAAATTCTATTCAATTGGTACTTTTTAAAAACACAAATAGCACTTCTCATAACAGTTGCAATGTGTTAACCAAGTCCTAAAGTCAACAATAATTACCCTGTTTAGGTTGTTCAAATTTTTATGAATATCCATCATCCCCAGGCCAATGGAATGGTAGAAAGATTTCATCAACATCTCGTCAGCCTTGATGGCTTGGTTCAAGTGCGCCCCGGCCGGGCCGACGCGCGCCCCAAATGTCCCAACTGGTATTAGAACAACTCTAAAAGAGGACCTCCAAATTTCAGCTATGTAGCTCGTCTTAGGGCGCACCATTAGTTGTTCCAGGGGAGTTTGTCCCCTACCATTCCAACTCCAGCGATGATCCTGAGGAACTGTTGAGTAATCTAAAGGAGACCGTAGGAACTTTAACCCCTATACCACTATCATCACACTGAGAACACTTCCTTTGTGCCTGAAGGCCTCAAAAATGGCTAATATTGCTTTGTGTAAAGGGAAACCTTTACAGACACCCTACAAAGGACCTTATAGGATACTCAGACAAACTAGGTCAACATGTATTTTAGACATTGGAAGGAAGCCAGCCTTTCACTATTGAAAAGCTTAAACCAGCTCATGTGGACAAGTCTTCCTCACTGCATCAGCCAACAGTCAGTCAGAGCTCAAGACAAACCTTTCTGTGTGTGCATGTGCGACGGCACTATAGCAGCACTACAACTCCCAGGAGGCTTTGAATCAGTCATGTGATGCCAGTGCATGATGATGTAAGCGCATGACTCTGGCTTTCAGAAGGTTGCACGGGTGATGAAGAACAAATCTGTTTGATTCACTTGAAAAATGCCTCGTGTGATTATTTTGTCATGTCCACTGCAATCCCAGTGGCCACACATCCATTGGAAAGAGACAGGCCTGGGCCTTACCTGTTTCCCTTTACTTACTGCCTACTGATTTTCTCCAACATATTAATTTTTTTTTTAAACTCATACTACCTTCATTAAATTAGAAGCCTCTTGAGGAACAATGGACACATCCTGAGAGTGCATTATTCAGGAAATTGACTTTAGCAATACTGCTAAAACAGTCTTGGGCTGCACAACTAAAACCTTCTGAACGTTGAGAATGAAATCCCACACTTTTTAGAGGCAGTAGTCATTTGCTCCTAGGACCAACTTCTTTATTACTTCAATATGGGAAATGAAGTGAAGTGAACTTCAGCTCAAAGTTGGTCTGAGCATGTGCAACACTGAGGACAAGAAATGTTATTGATTGGAAATATTAATCTCCATTTTAAGAATTCATCATTCAAAAAAAAAATCAGAAGCTCCAGCTGAAAAAAAAAGCAATATCAGATTTGTTTTAAAAAATGAAACTCTGAATTTACTTTGAGAATAATTGAAAAGATTCTTCTCATCTTTAAGAGTGAACCCATGTTTCAAGTCTAAGGAACACAAAGTAATCTGAACAATGAAGGGACACTTCAATGCAGAGTTGATTCAGCCAAGGGAGAATTTCTTTTTCTCTATTATCTACACAAAGAGCACAAATCTTTCCGTTGTACATGTGAGGAATGCAAATTTTGACCCTGTTGGATATCTTGATTAATGGCTGCAGCATGGATTTTATTATACTAAACTCATCCACAGATGGTTCATGTAAATATTTCAATGTGATTGTATTTTTAATCTACTCATGCAAATTTCCAGACACAAAGGAGTAAAAAAAAATAAGATTCAATTCTACTTTGATATCAAGCATTTCCTTCGTCGACTCCATCAGCTTGACAAAGCTGTCAAACTGACTTTATTTAATTATATGCTAAATGGCTGGCTACATCATCCCTTATTTTCATCTGGTCTCTGAGCTATGTTCTGTGAAAAGGGAGAAGACAGCTTCATCACAATCTGAACTTGAAATTGAAATCTGTGGCCAATGAAACTTCACACACCCCCATTAAAAAAGCTGAAACATTTTAAATTTCTAATTTTATGAATGATGTTTCACCTCAGTAAATAAGCTTGGAGTGGGGAGTGGGGGGGGGAGGAAAAGAAATCCTTTCATGTCAAATATAATTTGCATAAATCAATTGGTGTTCAATGTGCTACACAATTAATAAATCCCTCAAAGAAGCAAACATGATTACCTGCTAACATCTCACTGCTATGTTCTGCTCCAATCCTGACTTCCTGGGGTCTCTGTGGCTCAGTTACTCATTCTTCACGTTACTGAATCAGGAAGGATGCATTTCTACAACTCCTATCAATTATTTAAAAAAAGGGTTGGTACAAAAAAAATACAAGCACTACAGAAAAAGATCCAACCTCGTTAATGCGTCAAGTCCAGCAAACAAGAAAAGCAGAACATTCACAACCACGTTCAGACACAAGAGCATGGATTATCTTTGCTACCTCCTTTGATCTGCACCATGTATAATGCAATCTTCAGTTAATTCGATTCAATCCATGTGTTATGATGACTGAAATCATTCGATCCAGCAAATGAACTTCCCTTCTCTCCATGGACTTCATCCATTAAAATATTGACTGCCTTTTGTAGCCAAAGGATCTATCAGACAATGGATCCTCCCTTTTCTCATTGGGGAGAAGGAGCATGAGTGTGCAATTGCTTCAAATGGCTAGAAGGCAGTTTCTTCCTCGTAGCTATCTGGGGCTAATGGATTATTTTTTTCCCCCATTGCAAATCTATGCCATGTAAAATGTGCTTTTAACACAGGTGTATGAATAATAAAGATAACTTGTTAGCCTGCTTGCAGAAGAACTCTTTCCATTTCTTTTTGGTCTAATCTAACAAACCCAAGTGTGCAAGATCAGAATAAATTCCAGTCACTGTACTGAAATTCTGCACATAGAATGAGATGCATCTTTAGTAAAGTTTCCAGTGCAAATGTGGAAACTTGCCCAGGTTAACCCTATTAATAAAAAGCAGGGAAAGTCCAGTTTGATTAAAACCACCAAGTCAGTCTGTTCTGTTGTTAACTAACTGAGTAGTGTTGGTAACAGTGACATTAAGTGGCATTTGCACACCATTTACCTGGACACCAACACTGTTGGTTTCATCAAGATCATTTGGCTCCAGAACCCCTCACATCCTTGGTCCAAACAGCTGAATTGCAGAGTTGAAGTTAGAGTGACTGCTAGTAATGTCAAGGCAACATTTGGTTGGGTATGGTACCAAAAACCCTGATATAAGTGCAATTAATAGGAAACAGTCCAATAGCTACAGATGTACCGGCACATTGTTCAGACCAATATCCTAGGCCCAACCATCTTCAGCATTAATTGCTTTCCTCCCACTAGATGTGGGGATATTTGTAGATGATTGGAGAATATTCAATTCTATTTGAAACTCCTCAGCAAATGAAGAATCCATGAGCTGATGAGTCACACTCAGAAGGCAAACGATAGGCTATTTAATGTCAGGTCTCTGCCTGGAGACCAGCTACAAAAGCAGATCTAAAATTTACCTTTCAGAGAGCATCTTTAAAAGATTGCTCCAGGGTCCCATTAGTGAACTAATGAACAGAAGCAAACACACAAAACAAAGTCTGTTCTACAGGCTTTATTCAACATAACCTTCCACAGAACTGGCTGTGAGAATGCTTTTGCAAGCTCAGAGACTGGCCTCGAAGGGCTGGATCTAGCTTATATCCAGGGTGATTGGCAGCCAACTGGGTGGGGCTTGGTCCATTCAGATCGGCTGATTGACAGTGGCTAGGTGTTGCCTTGTCCTCCAGTTCTCCTCTGCAGGTACACAGGTTTCCCCCTGCAGTAGGCTAGTGGTGTATCACCAAACCCATTCACATCAAGAAGTGCCTCGTAACACCATCCAGATCCAACTGTCATAAATATGCAGTAAAGCAAATGCAGTCTTCCCTACCCATAATCCCCCATGCAGCTGGAACAGCCATTGCTCTGCCACATTTTGAGCCAAAGAGAATGGCCCCAAAGTCTGAAGCAGTCAGTGAGGCTGCCCCACCTTCCTTGAGGAGAGCAAGAGCATCAGCCCTCCCCTAACCAACCGCTTTGAATGGCTGTACCTTCAGGTGAGGCAGCAGAGCACAGCACTCCGCAATTATCCTTCGGCGAGAAGGTTTGGAATTGGCACCTTGGAGCTGGCCACAGCGCATTCAGAGAGATGCATTTTACCAAAAGGGTGAAGTACCTTTGTCTTTACAGACAGCTGTTTTCCCTGCTTGAAAGTGCCTAATGTTATCAGACCCATCAGTGAAGATTATTTCCACCATTCTTTCCTAAAGTAAGCTTGTTTTTATTATAATATAAATCAATTTAACAGCACCTTCTGAAATCTTTCTCATTTCTAATCCTGCCCAGTTCACTTCCATTTCTATTTAGAATTTGAAACTAAAACACCCCCCTGGCCCCTCCCCTCCCCTCCCCTCCCCTCCCCTCCCCTCCCCTCCCCTCCCCTCCCCTCCCCTCCCGGCTCCGTTCCCTCTCTCCCCCCCCCCGGCTCCCTTCCCTCTCTCCCCCCCCTCTGGCTCCCTTCCCTCTCTCTCCACCCCCCCCCCCCGCCTCCCTTCCCTGGGACTTCATTGGAGGCTATGTGCTCTGTTAATGCGCTTGATAAACTGCTGTGGCTGTGCACAATTCTGTTGTTCTTGTGGGGCTCCCACTACAGTATCATTAAATGTCTCAGGCAAGATGAATTCTTATAAATAAATTAAAATAAGGCAGAACATCTGATGTTGTGTCAGGAGTTTGCACAGGTGCTCAGTTTACTCCCACCCTCCAAAAAACACAAAGGGTTTGTAAGTTATATGGTCAGTACAATCTCAAGAACTGGAAGGGCCAGTTACCATGTGGTTTCTCTCAAATTTAAAATATAAAATTGGATCAGAAATAATAGATAAAATCTAAAGGAAATTAAAATCAGGGATCAGAAGGAACTGCTTCATATAGCAGTTAATATTGAGAGTCAATGCTACAATCTGATGAAATAAATCATTTCAGTGTTATTTCATGTTATTTAAGAATGTTGGATTGTATTTGAAATTATCCAATTATTACAGGGATGAACTGACAAAACCTGAGCCATTGGTATTTTAGGACATGAAGATAATGTTACTTGCACTTACAGGACAGCACAATTTTCCCCTTGAAAATAAAATCAGATAAATCGCATTGCCATCAAATTTCTGCAGTAATCTTTGATTTGGACAGACAGATTAGACCAGGTAAGCATTTACAATATAGCCTAGTGCTCAGCCAGGAGAACTAAACTGGCATGGAAGATCAGTGATCCTTGCAGTTCCACAGTTACCAAATGTTCAATGCATTCAATTTAATTTGTACTCTAGCAACAATTCATGCAGCTCTCAAAAATAAATATAATTGTGAAAATGGAAGATGCTGGAAGGCATAAACATGATATTATTTCAGCAGTTGGTCTGTTCAGTAAATGTTTACAATGGTAAATTATCTGACATTTACTGTATGTGGTTCTGAGGTTCACTTCATTGATCATTCACTTTTGTGCTTGAGGTCAAACAATGACTGGAATATTGCATTTCACACTTTGGCATTTATTATCTTGGACATTTTATATTTTCTACAACTCGTACACAACAATAAAAGTACAATTTGCTCTTTAAGCTTTATAATTGTGCAAAAAGTTTCATTGGACTTCTGTTCAGAAATCTAATGGCAAATCTCTTCTGTTTCAGTTATAAAATAGTGCAATTCCAAATCACGTTTTCGAGAGAGAGAGAGAGAGAGAGAGAGAGAGAGAGAGAGAGAGAGAGAGAGAGAGAGAGAGAGAGAGAGAGAGAGAGAGAGAGAGAGAGAGAGAGAGAGAGAGAGAGAGTGCACAACTTCAACTAGATTCATCTGGGCTGGAATATCACTCACATTTATACTTGATTGACTGCATCATGAGCATGTGTGGTGGCATTATTCCCCAAGCAACGAACCTTCCAAGACACTGTGGGAGAATTTGGAGCACATCATTCTGGAGTGGCTATTGTTGGTTACTTCTGGCAAACCTTGATATTCTCAGTGTTATCAGCTTGGGACACCTGTTATCCAAGTCAATTACTCATCTTTCGAACCCCTCAACATCCACAATACACCAATGTCACCAAGCCCTCTGATGCATTGCTACCCATAATCAATGTACAAGAGTTGAATAAATTATCTGGTGAATTCCACCCCACTATCATTATCCATCACAAGGGTAACACAAGATCATTTATCTTCTTGCCCATCTCTATTGTAAGATCCCATTGCCCCAACCATCCATCACAACACTGCTCTGTAGAACCCCCATCTGATTCATTCAGGTTACAGTACTAGCTGAATTAGGCCTCTGATCTTCAGTTATTCCCAGTGTCCAACTAATGGGCAGCACATAATCGACATTAAAAAAGAGCACACAGTCATCCTGGATTGTAGATGGCAGCAACTAAAATGGTAATTGGCACCACATACCATTAACCAACACCCACTTTCTTTGTCTGAGCATTTCAGCTGCAGGAATTAGTCCCCATAAATTTCAGAAGGAAAGGAATAGTCCATTCAGCCCTTTGAATAACCCTATCATTCAATAGGATGATGGCTGATCCATCCAAGTCCTCAAATGGTCCTTTATGCCTGAACTCAATAGCTCTTATTTGTGCAATCTGATAATCACCTCTACAGACAATGAGGAACCAGTCATTGCTTCTTCTCTCCCTCCACCCTCATCAACGTGATCTAGTGAGATAATTTTCCGAAAAGGGCATGCAAAATCATTGAGGATTCCTTCCATCTTACACACAAGATCTTCCAAATGCTCCCTATCAGAGCCAGAACCACCAAGCTGTGAATTAATTTCTTACTATGGCCCAATGAGAATGGTGAAAGATCAAAGGAACTGCTCACAACCATCCAAGATTTTAAGCAATATTTATTTATATCTGTATATTTGCCCTGAAAATGTATTGTTTGTCTATGCGTTGCCTCGTTGTAATGACATGTTTTTTTGCACCAAGGAGCAACAAAACAGCATTCTCCAGGTTGCACTTGTGCAATCAGATGATACACTGGACACTAAAAATGGAGCTAGTCACTGCACACAACGAGAAGAGAATACTACTGGCCTGTTTTAAATGACATCATTACCTTAAATTTACATTCTCTTGTAGAAGATTCTCTCACTGATGTGACCATCCTAACATCTACCACTTTATAAACTCTCAGAATCATGCATAATTCAATACAGTTACTGATGAATCTACGCAAGGAATGCAGAATCAATCACCTGATCAATTTGAAAATCTCTTTCACCAAACTCAGTATTGTCAGTGCCAAGTTGTGATTTTAAATAGGCATGGCTATGACTTCAACTTTAGAGATCATGTAATATCAAGGGAAATTCCTGTTGGTTCATATCCCACCCATGCTTTCAATCTTTGGATCCCAAATCTAGCTGTGCACATTGCAATTTGTATTTGCACCAGGGCTTTGTGGATGACAACAATTAATGGTTTCATGAATTGAGAGAAAGGTTACAGCTGGTCATTGATCAAATGGAAGTTGGATGGAGCATTAGGCAGATGCAATTAAATACCAACAAGTATGACGTGATACATTTTGGGAAGTCAGAGGTAGGCATATACTGTGAATGGGGTATACAGTCCTTTTGTGGTATTAAAGAACAATCAGAAAGGACCCCCACCAACCTGGTCAAAGCCGCTTCTCACTGCTACCTTCAGGCAGGAGACAGACTCTGAATGTCAGCACATCAAGGTTCAAGAACAGTTTCCCTCCAACAGTCATCAAGCACTTGAACCTCCCCTTGTTACAATAATCAGGGACTGCTCCAAAACCACAAAAGGACTGTCAGCAGAATTGTCAAATCACTTTTTTAAAAAATTAAGGTAACTGTGAATATTTATTATTTTTGTCTCAATTCATTTATTATGTTGATTTTAAATACTTGTTCAGCTGCAACAATAATTTCAGAGCATTTAAACAATAAACTCATGACCATTAAGGGGTTTTACCAGTTTTGTTAATCCTTGGAGTCATTTTACAATAGCAATACCATGTATTTATCAAAGATTGAAGACCACATCAGACAGGGAAAGTAGGGTTGGGGCAAAAACAAATACAGAATTAAAGACAACCAATGAAAGTCTGGAACATGCTCAGAGAGACCTGCTCAGATCAATCCAATTAGTTCACATTTTCCTTACATCTCTGCATCCCTGCAACTTATTCACTCAAGCATAGTCTCCAGTCTCACCTTTGTTCTACCCCTTGCAATAATCGTCATCTCAGATAATAAGCATTGAGGTTTGAATTAAAGCTTTGAATGTAATTTTCTCCATTCATATCTGCCCAAATAAATAATCACTTAAAAAAAAACACTTGTTACATTATCTGAGCCCATAACATTAAACTCTCTGTGGATTGTCATTTTTTTCTTTTAGCTTATCAAAGCAAGGTCCCTTTGTGGAACCCAACAAATTACCCAGCCCACTGCACAGTCAGTTGTGTAAAATTAATTGGCATGCTTTGCTTCTATATCCTTATATAAAGTTCATTACATACCAACTTCAACCTTTAAGGAGACTGGGTGAAATGCATATCTTTTCAGCCTTAAACTTTGGTCAGCACTTGAAATGAATTGAAAATTCTTGCTGAAGGCCATAATATCTCAATAATCAATCAGACCATGCCTATTTAATTCCCAATTTAATTGCTGCAGCTGTGCCCTCTCACTCTTAGGTCAAATATTTAAAAATTGCTGGTTATCTCCAGGGCTTTGAAGTTCAAAATAGATCAATTATGATTATCCATTAATGGTCTAGTCAATTAAAAGTCTGCTCTAATAGACACATTTTGCTGGCTTTAATTATCACCTTAATTGGGTTATCGCATTTTAATAAATGAAACACTGTTTACCCACTAATTTTCAGTAAATCACATTTGATGTTTGAAATTAAAAAGATAACTTCATTAACATTGATATATCCCCTTGTCCCTTTCACCTTGTACCTGAATGATTTGGTTGCACTCTAGGTTAAGAAGAATGTTAATAGAATTGTCTGTGGCAATGAAAAAAAAATAGTTTGAAATCTTAGCAATGCAGGCTAGATATATCCAGTTATTCCCTTTTACACAGAAGACTCAATTTGCTGTTGCCACACCTGAGTTGCTTATATACAGTAATTAATCTCGGCATGGAAAGTAAAATCCTACATTATACAATCAGAGAACAAAGCAAAAACTTGCTTATCATTTAAAACCTTAAATGCAATTGGCAAGGAGAAATGCAATTTTCTCATAAGTACCTTGTCAGAAAATAGCGGAGCTACCAGTTCCGCTGTAACAGTAGCGCTACCACTGGTGCGGACCTGCAGGGCGCAAGGAGTGGAGATACGATGCTCCCGTGGGGTCCAACTGCCCATCAACTGCCATCAGCATCGAACGGACCGTTAAAGTAGCCAACGGTAGTTTTATTTAAAATCCCATGACCGCAGGGTCTGCGCCAAAGATGAGCAGCAGCCACGAAGGGTTGCAGGCTCGAGGGGAACAGAGGACTGGAGCAGGGTACCAGAAAATTGGGAGACCATCCCCTATTTGAGAAGGAGAAATAGAGGAGATGACTCACGAGATAGTAACCACGGTGAGGGGGCTCTGCCGCTGAAAGACCAATGCACGCTGCGAGCTGCTGGCAACTCGAGGTGAGGAACCCACAGAGGCTAGAGACTGCTGTCAAGAGACTCATGCCAGGCTGTGGACTGCTGGAAACTAACTTGATATTGGCTGAAGGGGTACCAGGAATGGGAACCAGGATGTGAGGGGGTGCTGAAGGTGGTGAAGTTTCCTGACTATCTGGAACTCAAGTTGTCAATTATTTCGACTGGATTCTGTGTGGCTGGTGGAGGCTGCGGAAGTGTTGGAGGCAAATCTATGGACACTCGGTGACTCTCTTTCTCTGACTAAAAGGCACTTCAGGCCATTTCTACCAATGCCAAATCTATTTCCCTCACAGCAAGCAGAAGCAATTTCATGTAATATGACACTGTTTTATTACTTGACAATAAATTAATCTTGAATCTTAAATAAACTTTGCTGCTATTGATTAAAGGGTACCTAAGGCATGTTCTTGAATTCAAATTAAATTTAAAATGGGTTTAATTCGAAGTTATTTACATCATCTTACATTGAAATTCAAGGTTAAACACTCATTTCCGCTTGGCTGTGTTACTGATGCCACAAAAGTCATTGAACAAATATTTCTAAGCCAGAAACTGATGTTGAACTATTAAATAAGACGTACTGTATTATGCATAATGAAATGAACATCTTACCAACATGCCATAAAGAAATCTCATTTTCAAACAGTTCGAAAACAAATTAACCCTTTTGGTGCAAGATTGGTACTTACAATTAAGACATTCAGCTCAGTATGAGCCCATGTCCCCTAAATATAGCAATTAATCAACTGCATGATTTTAAAGATGGGAGGACAGTAGAGCACCCGTAGAAAACCCACACAGGTCACGGGGAGAATGTACAAACATCTTCTAAATCAGATTTATTGTCAGAATACATACAAGAAATCACATACAACTCTGAGATTCTTTTTTTCCTATGGGCACAGCAGAATTACCTTTAATTGGAAGTGCAAAATTTAACTGCACACAGTGTGAGCATGTAACCAATCAAAAGAACTGTAAACAGATAACAAATATAAGCAAACTGACTGTGCAATGCAGGAATGGCAAAGAAAATCAATAAAGTGCACCAGTAAGAGTCCTTAAATTAGTCCCTGATTGAGTTTGTTATTGAGGCTTACAGGCAGCGCTGAAATAAAACCAAGGTCACTGGGGATGTAATAACATTGTACTAACTACCACACTAACCATGTTAAGTAACACTTCTCTCTCCTTTTGAAAGCTCTTAAACTTAATATCCATCTTTAACTTCATAGAAAAGCATTACTGATTTGCTGGTCCTTTTTCGGAACTAGGTCTAAATCTTGAAACTTCCCTTCCAACAGAATTCTAACAGGAAAGACACTGCAATAATTCAAGTAGTTGACTCGCTACCACTACATTTTCAATGAGAATGAGCAATAAATGCTGGCCTTTTCTGTGATGCATTAATGCAAAATGAAGAAACATAAAAATCATTTGGAATTGTAATCACTGATAATTCAGGAAATTATTATCAGGATGACTATTTCAGTGATGATCTTGAGAATAAATATTGCTTGTGACAACACAAAGAACTCCGCAATTATTTTTTTTTCGAACAGTGTTAATTTCCTTAGTTCAAAGGAACATCAAAAGACACTCCTGACATTTCAGAATACCACTCTTGATACTTCAACCCTCATCTCATGTTCTTTCATCGACTGCACCAAGCTTTTCCATGGGATATTGTTATAATAGAAACCAGGAACGAATAGAGTGTCAGAAGTTCAGAAATAATCAATTGACTCACTAGAAAAAAAAAGTTCCTTGAATGAGAGAAGGAGTACAAGAGTTAAAATAAGAACAGTTCCGAGAGAGTGCAGTGCAGAAAATATGTCTGGACATCTGATCCTGAGTTTCAAGCTTCATCATCCAGGAAATGCATCTGGGAATCAGTAAGAGACTTGGTTAATTGGAACTCCTGGAATAAATCTCACTGGGCAGCAGAATGGTGCAAGTCCTGCAGCGGCCTCACAGTTTGATCCTGACCTATACTGTTGTTACTATGGAGTTTGCCAGTGCTCTCTGTGGCCATCTGGTTTCCTGCCATATTCAGAAGAATTATGATGGATTAATTCGCAACTGTAAATTGCCCCAGTATGTTGATAAGATTTTCATCTGTAGTTTTTGATTTTCATAAATTTCAGTTATTTTAAATTGGAAAATAATCCAGCAAAGGGGTGTGTATCTAAAGGGTAAGTAATCACACGTCAAGCTAGCAAGACTGACAGCACAGAAACGGGCCATTTGGTCCTTCAAGTCTATGCTAGCCATGTTTACACTGATCCCAGGCTAATCCAACTTTATTCCTATCAACTCACCCCAAATTCTTTCACCCACCTACACATGAGGAGCAACCTACAGTGACCAATTAACCTTTCATCCAGCATGTCTGGAATGTGAGTCATGGGGTGGGGGTAACTGGAGTATTTGGGGCCAATGCACATAGTCATAGGAAGCACTGGAGGACAAAATTGAATATGGATCTCAACCTCACCTGCTGCACCATTGTTCCACCCAGACATGTTTGACCTTAACTAAGTAGGAGTGGTGATGTCCAATTATTTTTAAATCTTATGACCAGTGAGGAAAATAAAAACAAAAAGAATATCGACCATGGAGTGACTAATTATCGAACTTCAATTAAAACTTCAAAGCAGGTAGACCTTGCAAAGCTAAGTATGTGTATCATGCATTCCCATTCACAATTGTTCCTCCTGGAAACACTACATCCCTTTGCTCTGCATTTTGGGAACAGAATGAACCTCACTGTGGTCAAGACAATAAATTATGTACCCATTTATAATCAGCTATCTCAGAGTATTTCACCTGCAGGCTGGCCACAGTCACATCATCAATGGCATCGTCCTTCAAGAAAATCAGAAAACTGCCAACAGACGCTGAAAGTTTTAGGGCATCTAATCCCCACCTGAACATGCAGAAACCTCAACAATCCAAGAACTATCTATGAAGAGCAAAACTGAGTTAACTTTTCGGGTAACTGCTCTGTGTTCAAATTGATCATAGCTAATCTGCCCCAGACCTCATCTCCACTTCGATGCCTATTCACAATAACCAACAAGGTTCTGTTCTTCCAAAACATTATCTCCCTTCTTTCCAAATACTTTCAGCCATTTAGCCTCTGAAAGCATCTGAGACGGAGAATTCTAAAGGTTCACCACCCTCTGGGAGAAGCAATTCCTGCAGACTTCAGTTTTAAATGGCTGTCCCCAATTTCTTAATTATGTTCCCTCATTAAAAGATCTCCCATTGGTGGAAACATCTTAACATCAACCTTGTTAAACATTTCAATAAGATCATCCTTCATTCTTCAAAACTCTAAATAAATATTGTAGTTGCTGTTCAGTGAGATAAATGTTATTGTGTGGGGCTGTGCTGGAATATCAGTAGCATTTGAAATTTGCAGCTTAGAAGGACATTTCACATTCATTTTTATTGCATCCATTGCAACTAAAGAAATATGTGCTATTTGCTGCTCAATTATACAAGTCTCAACAATCCACTGGTCCATGCACGAGAAATCAGCTTTGATTTAAGTTGTCATTTCAATCTCAAATTTTATCTTTTCCTGTTAAATTGTGACCTTTTTTCAACACCCAGTAATCTAATTCAAAGCAAAAATTTCAAAAGCAATGGATGAAATAAGAATTGCAAATCAAATGATTTTTTTTATGTTGATGCTTGTTGGAATGCAGAAGCTGGCAAACATTTTGCTTAAACTGTACATTCCAAAAATCAAGATGAAAAATTAACAGGTGAAAATAAATACTTCATCCTTCCAATAGAACCATAGAACATGATAACACGGGAACAAGTCACTTCGGCCCTTTTAGTCTGTGCTGAACTATTTTTCTGCTTAGTCCTACGGATCCTCACCAGTCCATAGTCCTCCATCCTTCTCCCCTCCATTTACCTGTCCATATTCTTCTGAAATTTTAAAATTGAGCACGTATTCATCACTTCAGCTGGAAACTCATTCCACACTCCCACCACTCTCTGTCTGTCGAATTCCCCCTTCATGTTCACCCTAAACATTTCTGCTTTCAGCTTTAACCCATGTGCTCTAGTTTGTATCTCACCTACCCTCAATGGAAAAAAAGCCTATTTACATTTATTCGGTCTATCTCCCTCATAATTTTCAATATCAAATCTCCCCTCATTTTGTTACACTCCAGGGAACAAAGTCCTAACCTGTTTAACCTTTCCCTGTAACTCCATTCTTGAAGTTCAGGCAACATCCCAGTAAATCTTTTCTGCACTCTTTCAATCTTATTGATAATTTTCGAGTAGTTAAGTGACCAAAACTGCACACAATATTCCAAATTTGACTTCACCAATGTCCTATACAACCTATACCATGATATGAAGGCCAATATGCCAAAAGTTATTTTACAACCCTGTCTACCTGTGATGCCACTTTCATGTAATCATGTATCTGAATTCCCAGATCCCTCTGTTCTACCACACTCCTCAGCACCTACCATTTACCATGCATCTCCTTTCTTGTCTTGCCCTTCCAAAGTACAACACCTCACACTTGTCTGCATTAAATTCCATCTGCGATTCACCAGCCCATTTTAACAACTGGTCCAGATACCTCTTCTTTCTTTGGCTTGGCTTCGCGGACGAAGATTTATGGAGGGGGTAAAAGTCCACGTCAGCTGCAGGCTCGTTTGTGGCTGACAAGTCCGATGCAGGACAGGCAGACACGGTTGCAGCGGCTGCAGGGGAAAATTGGTTGGTTGGGGTTGGGTGTTGGGTTTTTCCTCCTTTGTCTTTTGTCAGTGAGGTGGGCTCTGCGGTCTTCTTCAAAGGAGGTTGCTGCCCGCCAAACTGTGAGGCACCAAGATGCACGGTTTGAGGCGATATTAGCCCACTGGCGGTGGTCAATGTGGCAGGCACCAAGAGATTTCTTTAGGCAGTCCTTGTACCTTTTCTTTGGTGCACCTCTGTCACGGTGGCCAGTGGAGAGCTCGCCATATAACACGATCTTGGGAAGGCGATGGTCCTCCATTCTGGAGATGTGACCCACCCAGCGCAGCTGGATCTTCAGCAGCGTGGACTCGATGCTGTCAACCTCTGCCATCTCGAGTACTTCGACGTTAGGGATGAAAGCGCTCCAATGGATGTTGAGGATGGAGTGGAGACAACACTGGTGGAAGTGTTCTAGGAGCCGTAGGTGATGCCAGTAGAGGACCCATGATTCGGAGCCGAACAGGAGTGTGGGTATGACAACGGCTCTGTATACGCTTATCTTTGTGAGGATTTTCAGTTGGTTGTTTTTCCAGACTCTTCTGTGTAGTCTTCCAAAGGCGCTATTTGCCTTGGCGTGTCTGTTGTCTATCTCATTGTCGATCCTTACATCTGATGAAATGGTGCAGCCAAGATAGGTAAACTGGTTGAACGTTTTGAGTTTTGTGTGCCCGATGGAGATGTGGGGGGGCTGGTAGTCATGGTGGGGAGCTGGCTGATGGAGGACCTCAGTTTTCTTCAGGCTGACTTCCAGGCCAAACATTTTGGGAGTTTCCGTAAAGCAGGACGTCAAGCGCTGAAGAGCTGGCTCTGAATGGGCAACTAAAGCGGCATCGTCTGCAAAGAATAGTTCACGGACAAGTTTCTCTTGTGTCTTGGTGTGAGCTTGCAGGCGCCTCAGATTGAAGAGACTGCCATCCGTGCGGTACCGGATGTAAACAGCGTCTTCATTGTTGAGGTCTTTCATGGCTTGGTTCAGCATCATGCTGAAGAAGATTGAAAAGAGGGTTGGTGCGAGAACACAGCCTTGCTCTACAAGCTTTCAAAACCTCATTCGCTGTCCACATCGCCTCTAATCTTAGTCTCATCCACAAATTTGCAGATTCAATTTAGCACATTATCATCCAGATCATTGTTATGTATATGATAAATATCAATGCTCCCAGCTCCTACCCCTGAGGTAAACAGTCATCCGCCACTACTCTCTGGCTTCTCCCATCATGTATCAAATTCACTTTACTACTTCCCCATGAATATCCAGTGTCTGAACCTTCTTGATTAACATCCCATGTGGGACCTTGTCAAAGATCTTACTAAAGTCCATGTAAACAACATCCACAGTCTTTCCTTCATTGACTTTCCTGGTAACATCCTCAAAAAACTATAATATTAGTTAAATATGACCTACCACATTTAAAACCATGATAACTATTCTTAATCAGTCCCTGGCTATCCAAATAATTGTATATGTGATCCCTTAGAATACCTTCCAATAATTTTTTGACCACTGATGGCAGGCTCACCAGCCTATAATTCCAGAATTACTTCTGGAATCATTTTAAAACAACTAATTAATGTGAGCTACCCATGAAACTTCTGGCACCATACCAATGGCTAAGGACATTTTAAATATTTCTGCCAGAGCCTCTGCAATTTCTACACTAGCCTCCCTCAAGGTCCAAGGGAATGTCTTGTCAGCCCCTGGGGAATGATTCACCTTTGCTTTGCAAACACCTCCTCCTCTTTAATTTGGATAGGTTCAATGACATCACTGCTTGTTCTCCTTACTTCCCACTAATCTGTGCCAGTTTCCTGAGTGAATGCTGATGAATAACAAGCATTTAAGATCTCTCCCATCTCTATTGGCTCTATACATAGCCAACCACTCTGATCCTCAAGGGGACCAATTTTGTCCCTTACTATCCTTTTTCTCTTAATATACCTGTAGAAACCCTTCGAATTTTCTTTCACATTGTCTTCCAATTCAACCTCATGTCTTCTTTTAGCCATCCTGATTCTTTTCTTGTTTTTTTTTTAATAGTTTTTATACTTCTCACCTATCTCATTTGGTCTATGTTATACACCTTTATACACCTATTATACACCTTTATCTTCTTCCAAACCAGATCCCCAATATCCCTCAAAAACCAAGATTCCCTGTGCTTGCTTTCTTTCTATTTAATCCTGACAGGTACATACCAAGCTCTGTACTCTCAAATTTTCAACTTTGAAGGTCCTTCACTTACCTCACACATCCTCACCCAAAAACAATGGATCCCAATCCCCACATTCTAGATTTTTTCTCATTTCCTCAAAACTGGCCTTTCTTCAATTTAGAATCTCAATCCAAAACCCAGAGTTATTCTACTTCATAATTAACTTGAAACTAATAGCATTATGATTAGTACTTTTATATATTGATTTAGAAATCATTCCTGAACACATTTGATCAACTCCAAGCAATCCAACCCATTTACAGTATGGGAGTCCCAGTCAACATGAGGAAAGTTAAGATCTCCTAATATCACAACCTTTTGTTTCCTGCAGTTTTCTGCTATCTCTCTACAGACTTGCTCCTCCAATTCTCGTTGACTATTGGGCGGTCTATAATAAAATTCCATAAGTGTGGTAATAGCTTTTCTGTTCCTCATCTCCACCCATATAATGAGCCCCCTGGTCTGTCCTGCCTGAGCACAGCTGTGATATTTTCCCTGATGAACAATGCCACCCCTACTCTTTTTATCTCCCCCACTCACCATTCTGAAGTGTCTGAAGCAACGGAAGCCTGGGACATTGATCTGCTAGTTCTGCATCTCCTGCAACCAAATTTCACTAATGGCCACAATGTCATAATTTCAATGCCAATCCATGCTCTAAGCTCGTCTGCCCTTTCTACAATATTCTTTGCATTGAAATAGATGAACCTGAGAACATTTCTACCATGTTCAACCTGCTGAGTTCTGATGTTGCATGCAATTTTCTTATCATATTTTCCCTCCTCCACTGCTCTGACTCTCTGGTTTCCATCCCTCAGAATATCTAGTTTAAACCCCTCAGAGCAGCACCACCAAATCTGCCCACAAGGATATGTATCCCCCCCTCCAGTTCAGATATAAAGCATGCCATTGGAACATATTCAACCTTCCCTGGAAGAGAGCTCAATGATCCAGAGATCAGAAGCCCTCCCTCCTGCACCATCTTTAGCCTCATGTTAAGCTGCATTATCCTCCTATTTCTAACCTCATTAGCACATGGTACAGGTAGCAGTCCTTACATCCTGACATCATAACCCTAGATGTCCTGTCCTTCAACCTAGTGCCTGAGTTCTCCTTGCAAGATATTATCACACTTCCTACCCATGTCATTTTTCCTTACATGGACCACAACACCTGGCTGTTCATCCTCCCTCCTGAAAATGCCATTAACTCGATCTGAGGTATCTCAAACCCTGACACCAGGGAGGCAACATACCACCAAGGATACTCAAGCTCATCCACAGAACCCCTTATCTGATCTCCTGAGGAAAGCCCCTTTCACTACAGCTTACCTCTTCTCCTCCCTTTCCTTCTTAGCCACAGGACCAGACTCTATACCAGGGTCTTTATATATATATATATATATATATATATATAGGCCCTAGCGAAGATTTTGCCTGAAATGGAGAGCAACGTGATTCCCCTGTAGTTTGAGCAGTCTGATTTCTCGCCTTTGTTTTTGTACAGGGTGATGATGGTGGCATCACGAAGATCCTGAGGCAGTTTTCCTTGGTCCCAACAAAGCTTGAAAAACTCATGCAGTTTTCTGCTCAAACTACAGGGGAGTCACATTGCTCTCCATTGCAGGCAAAATCTTCGCTAGGATTCTACTAAATAGAATAATACCTAGTGTCGCCGAGAATATTCTCCCAGAATCACAGTGCGGCTTTCGCGCAAACAGAGGAACTACTGACATGGTCTTTGCCCTCAGACAGCTCCAAGAAAAGTGCAGAGAACAAAACAAAGGACTCTACATCACCTTTGTTGACCTCACCAAAGCCTTCGACACCGTGAGCAGGAAAGGGCTTTGGCAAATACTAGAGCGCATCGGATGTCCCCCAAAGTTCCTCAACATGATTATCCAACTGCACGAAAACCAACAAGGTCGGGTCAGATACAGCAATGAGCTCTCTGAACCCTTCTCCATTAACAATGGCGTGAAGCAAGGCTGTGTTCTCGCACCAATCCTCTTTTCAATCTTCTTCAGCATGATGCTGAACCAAGCCATGAAAGACCCCAACAATGAAGACGCTGTTTACATCCGGTACCGCACGGATGGCAGTCTCTTCAATCTGAGGCGACTGCAAGCTCACACCAAGACACAAGAGAAATATGTCCGTGAACTACTCTTTGCAGACGATGCCGCTTTAGTTGCCCATTCAGAGCCAGCTCTTCAGCGCTTGACGTCCTGCTTTGCGGAAACTGCCAAAATGTTTGGCCTGGAAGTCAGCCTGATGAAAACTGAGGTTCTCCATCAGCCAGCTCCCCACCATGACTACCAGCCCCCCCACATCTCCATCGGGCACACAAAACTCAAAACGTTCAACCAGTTTACCTATCTCGGCTGCACCATTTCATCAGATGCAAGGATCGACAATGAGATAGACAACAGACTCGCCAAGGCAAATAGCACCTTTGGAAGACTACACAAAAGAGTCTGGAAAAACAACCAACTGAAAAACCTCACAAAGATAAGCGTATACAGAGCCGTTGTCATACCCACACTCCTGTTCGGCTCCGAATCATGGGTCCTCTACCGGCACCACCTACGGCTCCTAGAACGCTTCCACCAGCGTTGTCTCCGCTCCATCCTCAACATTCATTGGAGCGCTTTCATCCCTAACTTCGAAGTACTCGAGATGGCAGAGGTCGACAGCATCGAGTCCATCTGCTGAAGATCCAGCTGCGCTGGATGGGTCACGTCTCCAGAATGGAGGACCATCGCCTTCCCAAGATCGTGTTATATGGCGAGCTCTCCACTGACCACCGTGACAGAGGTGCACCAAAGAAAAGGTACAAGGACTGCCTAAAGAAATCTCTTGGTGCCTGCCACATTGACCACCGCCAGTGGGCTGATAACGCCTCAAACCGTGCATCTTGGCGCCTCACAGTTTGGCGGGCAGCAACCTCCTTTGAAGAAGACCGCAGAGCCCACCTCACTGACAAAAGGCAAAGGAGGAAAAACCCAACACCCAACCCCAACCAACCAATTTTCCCCTGCAACCGCTGCAACCGTGTCTGCCTGTCCCGCATCGGACTTGTCAACCACAAACGAGCCTGCAGCTGACTTGGACTTTTTACCCCCTCCATAAATCTTCGTCCGCGAAGCCAAGCCAAAGAATATATAGGCCACCAATAGGAACAGGAATATCGAGGAGCAGCTAGGGAAAAAGATCCTGGAAAGGTGTAATAACAGCAGAGATGTAATGATTTTAATTTCCCAACTATTTATTGGCATCTCCCTAAGAGCAAAGGGTTCAGATGAGGTGGAGTTTGTTAGGTGAGTTCAGGAAGGTTTCTTGACACAATATGAAGATAAGCCTACAAGTGGAGAGGCTGTACAGATAGACCCTGACTTCTGATGTTCCGACTTACAATATTTCAAATTTATGATGATCAGAATCCATTAAGTCGGGGTCGACCTGTATCAACGTGGTTGCTTTTATTTCTCTGAAGGAAATGCTTCCATCCAATCAACGCACTCAGGTCACTTCCCATTCATGCTTTGTTGGACCCAACATCATTTAAAAAATAAAATAAAGGTGATTTGGAACACATGCGCAAATTGCTGTCACTGGGGAGGGAGAGAGAGATTGAAGAGGGAGAGAGAGCAACAGCAATCCACGGAAGTGTTCAAAACCACAACATAGGTTGCAAAGTGACACTGATGTCCCTAGTTACTAACAACATCTTGGGCTCCCAGCAGGAATGTGGATGTCAGGTGGGCCTCCCGACAGAAGCTGCTCAGGAGACTACCTATAAAGGTAGACTCTAACTTACGATAATTTCACCTTACGATGAAAGTCGCAGAATCAAACCCCAGGGGTCTACCTGTACTTGATTTAGTATTGGGAAATGAACTTGGTCAGGTGTCAGATCTCTCAGTGGGAGAGTATTTTGGAGATAGTGGTCATAATTCTATCTCCTTTACAATAGGATTAGAGAGAGATAGGATCAGAAGAGCTAGAAAAGTGTTTAATTGGAGTAAGGGCAATCAGGCAGAAAAAAATGGAAGCTTAATTTGGGAAGAGATGTTCTCAGGGAAAATTATGGGAAAAATATGGCAAATGTTCAGGGGATATTTGTGTGAAGTTTGGCATAGGTACCTTCCAAAGAGACAGGGAATTTATGGTATGGTACAGGCACCATGGTGTACAAAGGCTGTAATAAATCTAATCAAGAAGAAAAGAAAAACTTACAAAAGGTTCAGAGAGCCAGGTAACGTTAGAGATCTAGAAGATTTTAAGGCTAACAGGAAGAAGCTTAAAAAGTAAATTAGGAGAGCCAGAAAGGGCAGTGAGAAGGCCTTGGTGGGCAGGAATAAGGAAAACCCCAAGGCATTCTACAAGTATGTGAAGAACAAGAGGATAACATGTGAAAGAACAGGACCTATCTAGTGTGGCAGGGGAAAGTGTGTTTGAAACCAGAGTTAACATGGCAGATGTACTTAATGAATACTTCAATATTCACTATGGATAAGGATTGTGGTGGATTGTATTGATGACCTGAGGGCAGAAGAATTACAAGGCATCATGTACATCTTCGCTCGCGAAGGGATGGGCCACGATGATGATGATGGGCATGTGGATAATTCAAGGCAAAAAAACTTGGAGTAGAAGATATCAGTGATGCAAAATCTTCTTTCATTCCAGATCATCTTCATTTTCAGTCATTTAATGTGGAAATGAAAAGAATCCCATGATGAGACAATAGACATTTTATTTTAGTGAAAGGGGTTAATGAATTTTTTTCAGGTTTTAACAATTTATTATAAAATTTACTGCCCTTCCTGTAGCATCAGTACATCAAAAATGTTTCTTCTTACATATGCTAAATCATGAAATAAGACAATGAATTCCAGGGCTTTAGAAATTCTGCAGAATTGTGACTGATGTCAACCTCCATTTACAGTATGGGTTCATGGCACAACCTTCGCTGTTATCTGAAAATGAAGGTCATACAGTAACCGTATGCCCTTCCATCGAAACAAGCAATAAACGGAACTAAACAAGGCATCAATCAAGGAGTAAAAAGATATAATTTTAACTTTCAGTCTGGATTCCCACATTAAAACTGGAAGCATTCACAGAAACTGCTTATCATCAGACATCAGATAAAAATATAGATTTCTGTTCGATGAATGACAGTTTACAAAGGCCATAATTAGCCTTATGTTTCTGAGTTCTAATAACAATGAATGCAGATCAATATAAGCACAAAATATATTTCCATCACACTTAACAAGTGTCAATCTACAAAAACAGCTTTCTCTATTTACATATATATATATAATTTATAAATTTTAAATCATATAACATTAATTATAACATATTCATATAGATATTATATAATTAAGTAAACCTCCTCCAACCTCCCACATCCACCCCACTAACACTCTCCCTCCTCCCACTTCCAACTACAAAGAAATAAGAAAGGAGATCAGCACTAAAAAAGAACAATAATCAACTGTTTCGCTGTGGAATGAGAGATTAAATCTTCCAACCAAGAATTTTTAAATATGGGCTCCATACTTTTATTAAAAAAAATGATATTTATCTCTCAAATTATATGTTATCTTTTCTAAAGGAATACAGGATTGCATATGCCACCTTTGCATTCCTAAAACTCAATCAGCCTTCCAAATAATAGCCAAACATTTTTTTTTAGAAATGGCCAAAGCTATACGTAAAAATTCAATTTGATACATAGTAACTCTCAGTTCTAAAGCAATTGACTTAAAGTCCCCTAATAAAAACAACATTGGATCAAGTGGTAGACTCACTTTTTATACTTGCTCCAAAAACAATTTAACCTGTATCCAAAAATTCTTAACTTTAGAAAAAGTTCAGGTTGAATGAAAAAAAAGTACCTATCATTTGTCCACATTTAAAACACAAATCCGAAGAAATTAATTCAATTTTATTTTAATTTTTGAGGGGTTAAATACAAATGATATAAAAAATATATTGTACTAATCTATATCTTACATTTTTAACCTTAATCGTAGTATCCTTACACAAATTTCTCCTAACATTTTCATGTATTTTCCTGTTTAGACCAAGTTCCCATTTCATTCTTGATTTATGAACATTCAACTTAGGCATTTTATTTTGTAATAACTTATACATCTCAGAAATAAACTTAATTGTTTCTTCCTTAGTAAGCAATAATTCTAAAGCAGATTGTCTAGGTGATTTTAAACTATGATCTAATTTACTCAATAAATTTTTTTTAACCTGATAGTAACAAAAAAAAGTATTACTAGGAACTAGAAATTTCTCCTTCATTTAATCAAAAGATACAAACTTTCCTGCTTCAGAACAATCTTCAACTTTTTTAATCCCCAATTGATTCCATATCTTTAAAAACCAATTATTTACAGTAAAATGAAATTGTTTCTTTTGATATTTTCACTGAAATCTTTCCTTTTCCACCTATCTCATAATGAATTTTATTCCATATTTCAATTAAATATTTCAAAATTGGTGGATCCTTATCAATTAATAATTTTGAATTCCATTTATAAATAAATTCTGACATAGACCTCATCAATTTTATCTAACTCTATATTCACCCAAAGAGAACATTTATTTAGATCAAACATTGCATTAATAAATTTCAATTGTTCAACTTTATAATAATTCTGAAAATGTGGAAGTTGTAAACCATCTAATTTAAATTCCCAAGTTAATTTCTCCAAGGATACCATATCAATTTTCCCTTTCCATTAAAATTTCCTTACAATTAAATTAAAGATTTTTAAAAAATGTTTTCTGGTACTAAACAAGGAATAAATTGAAAAAGATATTGACTCCTTGGAAAAATATTCATTTTAATACAATTCATTCTGCCTGTTAAGGTAATAGATAAGTCATTCCATTTATTTACACCATTTTTAATTTTATTAAATAATCATACATAATTTAACTTATACAAATTATCTAAATTTCTATCAATTCTAATACCTAAATATTTAATTGGGCTATATGTCCACTTAAATTGAGTTACAAGATTACAACGATCATAGAGGGGGTGGGGTTGCACTACTTGTTAGAGAAAATATTACAGCAGTGCTTAGGTGCAATAGAATAGAAGGCTGATCCAGGGAGGCTATATGGGTGGAACTGAGGAATGGGAAAAGGGAAGTTACAATTATAGGGGTGTATTATAGACCACCGAATGGGGAACATGAATTAAAGGAAAAAATTAGTAGGGAGATAGCAGATATATGTAATAAGCACAGGGTAGTGATTGTGGGGGATTTTAATTTTCCGAATATTGATTGGGAAACCCATTCCTGAAAGGGCTGGATGGGTTGGAGTTTGTAAAATGTATGCAGGATAGCTTTTTACATCAATATGTGAAGGTACCAACTAGAGCCGGAGCTGTGTTGGATTTACTGTTGGGGAATGAGATGGGTCAAGTGACAGAGGTATGTGTGAGGGAGCACTTTGTGTCCAGTGATCATAGTGCCATTAGCTTCAAGGTAATTATGGAAAAGGATAGGTCTGGGCCCAGAGTTGAGGATTTAATTAGGGAAAAGCTAGGTATGAGGAGATGCGAAAGGATTTACAAGGGGTGAATTGGGACAATTTGTTTTCTGGGAAGGATGTAATAAAGAAATGGAAGGTCTTTTAAAGGAGAGGTTTTAAGATTACAAAATCTTTATCTACCTGTTAGATTGAAAGGTCAGGTCAAAAGTTTGAGAGAGCCATGGTTCTCAAGGGATATTGGAAACTTGGTTCGAAAAAAGAGGGAATACTACAATAAATATAAGAAAAAGTGAAAAAAGGAGATGTTTGGGTACTATATTGAAAGTAAAAAAAATCTTAAGAAAGAAATTAGAAAATATAAAAGAAGGTATGAGGAGGCTATAGCAAGCTGGGTGAAAATAAATCCAAAGGGTTTCTACAAATATGTAAATAGCAAAAGGAAAGTGAGAGACAAAATTGATCCAATAGAGAATCAGAAAGGACAAATGTGTGTGGAGCCAAAAGGGATCTGGGAAGTCTTGAACAATTTATTTTCCTCATTGTTTACTGAGGAGAAAGATATTGAACTATGCAGGGTAAAGGAAGTAAAGGGGGTATATAAGGAGACTATATTGATTAAGAAAAAGGTAGTACTGCATTTTCCCCAGGATCTTGAGAGAAGTTAGTGAGGAAATAGCGGAGACTCTAGCAGTAATTTTTCAAATGTCATTAGAGACAGGTATAGTGCCGGAGGATTGGTGTGTTTCGCATGTGGTTCCTTTGTTTAAAAAGTGTTCGAGGAGCAAGCCTAGCAATTATCGGCCTGTAAGTTTGATATCTTTGGTAGGTAAATTGATGAAAAGCATTCTTAGAGATAGTATATGGAGGGACATGGTCCGATCAGGGACATTCAACACAGATTTGTGCGTGGAAGTTCATGTTTGACCAATCTTGTTGAATTTTTTGAAGAGGTGACAAGGAATGTTGATGAGGGTAGAGCACTGGATGTTGTCTATATGGACTTCAGTAAGGCCTTCGATAAGGTTCTGCATGGGAGGTTAGTTAAGAAGGCTAAGTCCTTGGGTATTAATTTGGAGATAGTGAAATGGATTCAACATTGGTTGGAAGGAAAGTGCTAGAGAGTAGTAGTAGATAATTGTTTGTCAGGATGGAGGTCGGTGACAAACGATGTACCTCAAGGTTGGGTATTGGGACCATTGCTGTTTGTAATATATATTAATGATCTGGAGGATGGGGTGGTAAATTGGATTAGTAAATATGCAGATGATACTAAAATAGGGGAAATTGTGGATGATGAAGAAGGTTTTCAAAGATTGCAGAGGGATTTAAACTGCTTAGAGGAATGGGCAGAAAGATGGCAGATAGAGTTTAATTCTGATAAGCGTGAGGTGCTTCATTTTGGAAAGAATAATCAAAGCGAGACATATATGGTAAATGGGAGAGCATTAAAGAATGCAGTGGAGCAGAAAGATCTAGGAATAACGGTGCATTGTTCCCTGAAGGTAGGAGCGCATGTGGATAGGGTGGTGAAGAGGGCCTTTAGTATGCTTGCCTATATAAATCAGTGTATAGAATATAGGAGTTGGGAAGTAATTATGAAACTGTACAAGGCATTGGTGAGGCCAAATTTAGAGTACTGTGTGCAGTTCTGGTCACCGATTTATAGGAAGGATATTAACAAGATAGAGAGAGAGTGCAGAGAAGATTTACAAAACTGTTGGCTGAGTTTCAGCATCTGGAATACAAGGAAAGATTGAGCAAATTAGGTCTTTATTTCTTGGAACGTAGAAGGCTGAGAGGGGATTTGATAGAGGTGTTTAAGATAATGAGGGGGATAGATAGAGTTGATGTGGAAAGGCTTTTCCCATTGAGAGTAGGAAAGATGGATACAAGAGGTCATGGGTTGAGAGTTGACAGGAAAAGGTTTAGGAGTAACATGAGGGGGAACTTCTTCACTCAGAGAGTGGTTACTGTCTGGAATGGTCTTCTGGGAAAGGGGGTGAAGGCAGGTTAAATTTTGTCATTTAAGAAAGAGTTGGATAAGTGTATGGATTGGAGGGGGATGGAGGGATATGGGCAGAGTGTTGGTAAGTGGGCTTAGAGGAGAGTACTTGGATCAGTGTGGACTAGAAGGGTCAAATTGGCCTGTTTACTTGCTGTAATTATTATATGATTATATATGGTTATATAATCTCCTTCTAACAATGACATAAATTCACTTTTATCTCAATTAATTTTATAACCAGATATTTACCCATAATTTTGAAACTTTTTATATAAGGAAATTAAAGAATTTTTAAGATCTGTTCTATAAGTCAATACATCATCTGCAAACAAACTAATTTTATACTCCTCCTTATTCACTTTAGTTCCTTTAATACTAAAATCTTGCCTTATTGATTGTCACAACGGTTCAATTGCTAAAACAAATAATGCAGGAGATAAGGGACAACCTTGTCTAGCCGATCTAGTTAATGAAAAAGGAGAAGAAAGTTGTCCATTGGTAACTACTCTAGCCAAAGGACTGCTATATTAAGCTTTAATCCAATTTGTATATATTGGCCCAAATTGAAATTTTTCCAAAACCTTAAATAGATTATTCAAAGCCTTTTAAGCATCTAACGATAAAACTAATGCTAAATCAAATTGTCTTTGAGAACTACGAACTAGACTAATTAATTTAGCTATATTATCAACAGAATATCGTTT
The DNA here is from genome assembly GCF_036971445.1 of Narcine bancroftii. Classification (NCBI taxonomy): domain Eukaryota; kingdom Metazoa; phylum Chordata; class Chondrichthyes; order Torpediniformes; family Narcinidae; genus Narcine; species Narcine bancroftii. The sequence continues at coordinate 92,762,183 of NC_091469.1, forward strand.
TCTTTAAATAAATCCAGTTGATCTCAATGAACCAACTCAGGCAAACATTTATTCACACTATTAGCCAAAACTTTTGCAACAAACTTATAATTTACATTTAATAAGGATATAGGCCTATAAGACTCAGGTTTTAATAAATCTTTATCTTTCTTAAGTACTTCTGTTATTACAGCTTTTGAAAAAGATTTGAGTTACAGTCACTTCTTTTAATACTTCCATTAATAAAGGCCTCAATAAGTCTTTAATTTTTTAATAAAATTCTGATGTAAACCCATCTTCACCAGGAGATTTAACATTTTGCATAGAATTTAAAGCTTTAATAACTTCTTTCAACATAAATGGAGAATCTAAATCCTTCCAAGCTTGGCAATTCAAAGATGGAAGTTGAAGTTTTCGTAAAAAATAATTAATTTCTTCTTTGCTGTTCAAAGTTTGAGATGACTATAACTTAGTATAATACTCTCTAAAGGAATAATTTATAAGCAATTTTATGAATTTTTCTTGACTGCATTAATAATCCTTGATACTTTTTTCTGTTTTCATTTGCCAAGGTTCTCTAATTCATAATATTTTTGTTTTGTTCTATCAATTAATTTCTCAATCCTATAAGTCTGAATTTAATTATAATGCTTTTTTTTATTTATCAATTCCAACCATTTTTTCAGAGAGTTTTTTTTGTATTTTTTTTTCCCCAAATTTACAATTTCTTCTCTAATTTATTTACTTCCTTAAGATATTTTTTTCTTAATTTTAGTCAAATAACATTATTTGGCCTCTTAAATAAGTTTTTAATGCATACCATAAAACAAATTTATTATCAACTGAATTAAAATTTGTATCTAAATACATTTGTATTTGACTTCTCCTAAAGTCACAAAATTCTACATTTTTTAAATAATGACAAATTAAATCTCCATCTCCAATAGATTCAATTCTATCAGAATTCAAGCATGACATCAATAACGGTGAACGGTCTGATACAATTCTAGGTTTATATTGTACATACTCAATCCATCCTTGTACATGAGCTGAAATTTAACAAAACAAAATCTATTCTAGAATAAGAATCAAACCAATAAGAATAAAGTGAATAATCTCTCTCTCTCTCTCTCTCTCTATTCAATTTCAATAATAATTGGTAGAGATTTTAAATGCTGTTTGGATTCAATTTCCTCCATATAGCCACTAAATGTCAATCTTCCATTAATGTCAATTTTTTTTTAGGCATTTTGTCTTCATTAAAGATTTTGTAGATTCATCCAAAATTGGATCCAAACAGCATTTTAAATCTCCACCAATTATTATATTTCCATTTGCTTGTACCAAATTAAGAAAAACATCTTGAATATATTTCTCATCATCGATATTAGGGGTGTACACATTCATAAAAATCCAAGATTCTGGATAAATTTGACAATTTACCAACACAAATCTACCAACAGGATCAATAACTGTTGATTGTAATTTAAATGGAAAGTTTTTATTATTTAAAATAGCCTTTAGAATTAAAAGATGAAGCTATAACCTGACCAATCCATTCTCTCTTTAACTTTTGATGTTCTTTCTCAGTTAAATGAGTTTCCTGCAAAAAAAGCAATATCTACTTTCAACTTCTTAATATGAGCTAAAAATCTCTTCCTCTTAATTTGATTATTGAGCCTGTTCACATTAAACATTACATAATTCAACTCTTCTTTCCACCCTGGATCATCTAAGCTCCACAGCCAACTTTCAAAACATATAATCTCCAAAGATAGAAAGCAAGAAACCCCAAATAATAGTAAAATAATAAAAGAAAAAGAATAAAACCCCAAAAGCACTGATTAGGACAGCACTAACTTCCTTAATTACAAGACGTGGCTCTCGGCACTAGTGGCATGAGCCCTCGGAAGAGGAAAGTATTAAAAAAAATGAGAATCTGCCTCGCCCAGACAGAATATTACAATTTTATTTCAATCAATCAAATACGATAAGCATTTTCAAGGTCTCTATTAACTTGATTATCATTGATTTTGATTGAACCTCCGACAGCTGCCTTCCTGCCTCCCTTCGATTTTTCTTGGTCCCCTTTCATTTGTTGAGCCAAATAAGATTGTCTCCATTCTGATTATTATGAGGCAGTGAATTGGCAAATTCCAAGGCTTCAGACTCAGTAACAAAAAATTGTGCTTGAAATTGGCCATAAAAAAACTTTAAGAATTGCTGGATATCGAAAAGCAAATCTGCATCCCTTCTTCCACAAAACTGACTATGCTTGGTTTAAATTCTTTTCTTCTTTTGACAATTTCATTCCTCAAATCTGCATCAAAGAATACTCTATTATTCTGGATCATTCAAGGGCTTTGTTGTTCCCTGGCTTTTCGAACTGCCATTTTCAAAATCATTTCTCTATCTTGGTAATGTAAACATTTAATCAAAATAGACCGTGGTGGTTTTCCTGGGTACGTTTTTTTTCCTTAGAAATTTATGTACTCTATCAAGTTCCAAACCATTTGGAAAATTCTCTGATCCCAAAATTTCAGGCAACCAATTTTGGAAAAATTGTACTGGATTAGTGCCCTCAAATTTTTCAGGTACACCAACAATTTTTACATTATTTTTTCTACTCTGATTTTCCACCATATCAACTTTATGCAATAGATCCTTTTTCTGAATTTCCCACGCCGTAAAATAATCTTTTATCTTATTAACTGTATCTTTACATTCTTCTACCTCCATAAAACATTCCTGAAAATCTTCTTCAAATTTGTCAACTTTGTTTTTAATTTTGTCAACAGTTTTATTACACTTTTCTATATCTGTCTTCATTACAGTTATTTCTTCTCTAATAGCTCCCAAATGAGTGGTGAAATCTGCTTTCACTTCAGCAAAATTTGCATCAATTTTTTCAATAATTAAATCCATTTTTTTTAATCTGTGGATCAAGAGGTTTTGGGGTAACATAATACGCACCCACTTTTACCTTGAATATATTGGTCTCCTTCTTCTTCTTCTTCTTCTTCTGATTCCTCTCCCTGTGATTGTGGCACAAAATTTTCCTCTTCCATTCTTACCTCCTCTTCTTCTTCTTCTGTGGAAGTTGCCAGTGGTTGAAATTGCAGGCAGGCTTTTTGCTTAGCCCTCGTTTGACCTGCAACCATAGAGGAAGTTGGGTCTTCAGACTCCAACTCGGTCACTTCCGCAGTGAGCATGCACGATGTCCCACGCATGCGCATTGGTTCCACAGTCAGCTCTGTAGTTTTCTTCCGTGCTCCAGTGCCATCTTCTCTAGCTCCCCGAGAAGGTGGTGCTGGAGTCTGGATTTTTACCTGAGGAGGCTTTGTAGATCAAGCTAGAGAAGAACCAGAATCGGAGGCTGAGTCTTCAACGTAGGCCCGATTCCTTCCATCACTTCAGTTATAGCTGTTTTTTTTTTTCAGTTTCTGTTCTAGGTTTTTTTGCAGCCATCTTTTAGACCTCTAAAATAATTTTAAAATTATTCAATACTTTTTAAAAAAATAAAAAAATAATTAATTCTGCCAGGCGAAGCATTTTCCAAATCTCCCTATGCCACCATGCCATGCCCCCTAAACAGCTTTTTCATCCCTTGCTTTCCACTGCACATCTCATACACAAAAATAGTTCGATGATTGTAAATGCAGTTGATTATAAAGCAATACAGGCCCCTCAATACAGAGCAGAGTGAGCCAAATGCTAAAAGACGGTCAACTAGGAACAGCAAAGCATTCCTGAGAAGCATTGTGTGACTCATTACGTTCCATGGAGTGACAAAACAAATATCAAAGTGATGAGACAGGCAAGAGTGAGAATCTTCATCTTTATATTTGTGGAGTATTATATTTTGTGGTTCAAAGGTAAGAAGAAGCCATTATTTCAATAGCCCATTGATTATGCTATCAGCTTTATATGAATTCCACTTGAGGACAAGGATGTATTACTGCAAATATACGCGGCCTAGGACAGGCTATATCATGAATATTGTGCATAGGACTATAGAAGGATATTATGTCTACAGAGGAAGTAAAATAAATTTCCCCGGATTGCTTTCTGGAATCAGGGGCTTGTTCTATGAGGAGAAGGTAAACACTCCATGACTTTATATTTTAGTACTTAGAAGAATTTGAGATTATCTCAGCAAAACATGCAAACTCCTTTCAGAGTTTGACAGGGTGTAAATAGATGAATGATATTTCCCCTGGTGGTTTTAAAGTAAGGGATCAGCTACTCAAGAATGAGATGAATGGAGATTTGTTCAACCAGGGGATAGTAATTATTGGAATTCTCTGCCAATGAAGGTTCTGGAAGCTTAGTTGCTGAGTATTTTCAAGATGTACTGAAAAATGACAAGATGAATGGCTTAATCCCACTTTAATTTCACATGCTGCAGATTATTTTGTTCACATCTTATCTACACTGTTTTGAGTTGAGATTTCAGACAATATTGGGCATAGAAGCTTCCAGCCTAAGCTCAGTGATTGTGATATTTCTTCTGAGTGAGACATTCAGAGCTTGAAAATTTGCTGGGAAATGTCAGCCATACACTGGGGAATTTATGGCATTTACCCATTAAAATGGCTTAAGTTTAGGATCTGAGGTCTAATAATGCAGGGTGTTGAGTTCCTGGTTGCATTTTCCCCTGAGGCTTTGCTACTGTTGCTAATAACTATATTGTGACCATAACATAAATTCAAAAGTAATTCTTTAGCCTCAGACATATAAAATGTCTGAGGGTATTGCAGACATAATATACCTTTCACCCTTCAGTAAATTATTCAGTTACTAATGTTATTGAATTCAACGACAAATTGGTGCAATAAAATTGCACATGATAATATTGATTGAAATTTATTAATTTCTCATACCTATAGTTTCTTGCATTATGAAAAATGAAAGGGATCTAATAGAATTATATAAAATTATGAAAGATAGCGATAACTAAGTTGTTTGCATTGGAAGAGGAGACCAGAAATAGGGGACATAGCCTTAAGATTCAGGGAGTAGATGGAGATGAGGAGAACTGATTTTTTTTCCCAGAGGGTGGGGTATCTGTGAAATTTGCTGCCCATTGAAGCTGTGGAGGTGACCACAGTAAAAATATTTAAGACAAGGTTGGATAGATTTCTATGTTGGAAGGGAATTAAGGGATATGGGTGTAGTGAACTGGGATTCACTCGAGGTGTGCTGTACTGACGACTGGTCCCACCTCCTGGATCCTCCCCCTGGGGCCCGTATATAACCTGCCTAAACCCAGAAACCCTCTAAAGCCTCTTCGTGAACCCTTCCTGTGTTGTAAGTTAATAAAAGCATTTGTTCTCCCTCCAGTCGAGTGTGAGCTTTTATCTATGCCACATGGGCAAAAGGTGGGTAGGTGGAAGATCACCCATGATTACATTGAATGGTGGAAGAGGCTCGACGGGCCGGATGGCTTACTCCTGCTCCATTTTCTTATGCTCTGATATTTCCATTTTGCATAATTTCAAAACATTGTCATTATTTTCTTTATTATTCAATTGACCAGCCACTCAAAAAATCAATTTCTCTTCATTAACTCATCTTCTCCATTCAACTCTGCTGCATTGAAAAGCACTTCCTTTCACATATTGCAACAGCTTGCTGAGACAGCTGATTATTATGCTGTAATGGAGCACCCTGATACCATGTCAACAACTTCATCACGAAAGCAGTCTGATGGTTAGCCATGAAAATTAAGCTGTAGTTCACATCATGGATTCTTTGAGCACCAAAAAGGTGTGTTTCTCTTTATTTTTCTCCTCATGCAATTGTATTGTAATTTTAAAAATAATTGACTTTTATGCTTTTACCTGGGTTGAAGTGGGAGGGAGGGTGAAATATGGGTGGGGGGGAAGCTGAGGAGGGGGGGGAAGGATAAAAGAGAGGACTTGGCAAACAATAACCTGTAAAAGGTTTGTGAAACTATAAATAATTTTTTCCAAATAAAAAACCTCTCCTTGGTTCTTAGTCCTGGGCATACTACAGTCTAATCAACCTCTTTCACACTCTTATTAGGAGCTCAAAAAACTACTTAATATCTTCACAAAAACAATGCTGGAGAAACTAAGCAGTTCAAACTGTGTACTTTATACTCAAGCCCAAAATGTTGGTGATCTTTGCTATATAAAGGAAACATTGCCCTGCTGAATTACTCAGCATTGTGTTTTTACTTCAATCACAGTGTCTGCAAACTTTTGTGTTTTACTGCTTAATCTTTGGCTTGGCTTCACGGACGAAGATTTATGGAGGGGGTAAAAGTCCACGTCAGCTGCAGGCTCGTTTGTGGCTGACAAGTCCGATGTGGGACAGGCAGACACGGTTGCAGCGGCTGCAGGGGAAAATTGGTTGGTTGGGGTTGGGTGTTGGGTTTTCCCTCCTTTGCCTTTTGTCAGTGAGGTGGGCTCTGCGGTCTTCTTCAAAGGAGGTTGCTGCTCGCCATACTATGAGGCGCCAAGATGCAAGGTTTGAGGCGATATCAGCCCACTGGCGGTGGTCAATGTGGCAGGCACCAAGAGATTTCTTTAGGCAGTCCTTGTACCTTTTCTTTGGTGCACCTCTGTCACGGTGGCCAGTGGAGAGCTCGCCATATAATACCATTTCTGTTTTTCACCTGTTTTTAACGGTGTGTGGATTATTTTAGCTATGCATGATAGCACATCAATACATTGTGTAATTTTAATTTGTACATTACTTTGCTCAATCTAAACCGAGCCATTTGGATCTTCTGATGCAATCCCCCAAGATCAAAGATGACACGTTGCCCTTGTGATCTTTTGATGAAGTTCACGTGGGAGCCACAGACTCTTTCGGAGATGGGACACGGTAGGAGGGCAAAGAGTTTGTAAGGGTGTGCAGTTCCTTTGCCACTTGCAAAGGCTTCTGTTTGTCCTTCCAATGGATGGAAGTGTGGACCCTTGCACAGATGGAGCAAAGACAAGCAATAGCTGTCCAGTTGTTCATTATTGTTCACAACATTAAAACATCTGACACCACAAGAGTTTTCACTGTGTACACCTACCTCCTAATGTAGCAGCACTGAATAAAGATCTTCATCACTATTAGTTGAATGACTCCTCTCTACCTAACCCTCTGCAGCAAGTTAAATGATATGAATGTTACTTCACTTTTTTTGGGGTCATCCATCTCCATGAACTATTTTCCAAGATGATCCTGACTATCAGAATCCCTGCTCTGGTCATCTACCTCTGCCAATACATTTTCCAGTGGATGATCATGAATGTTTGATGCCAGTGTTGATAACCCTTGCTACCAGTCAAGGCCAAATCTGCCACATCTCTCACATACACACAAACACAACCATGTCAAGACTGACAAGCACAGTTAGTGCTTCTCAGGAGACAGACACATATGTATAAACCAAGAAAGTCACAATCTAACATGCTGACAAATAATTATGAATGGGTAATCATGCAGGAAATTATAACATCTAACATTAAAATCACTGTCTTACAGGGACACATTCTTCATCACAGAGGTGCAAAGGTCAAATAAATTAAAACATAAAATATGTGTGTTGTTGAAAGGGAGAGAAAGAGAGAGACTGAGAGATAAAGAGAGAGGAGGAGGAAGAGGGGAAGAGATAGGGGGTAGAGAGAAGGGTAGGAGGGAGAGGGAAGAGAAGAGAGGGAGAAAGGGGAACAGAGAAACGGCAGGAGAGAGAGAGTGTGTTATAGTTGGTCAAGAGGTATGCACACAAAACTGTTGATGTGAAATTGACTTATGATCACACTTGCCCATCAAAATCAAGAATACATAGCTGCATAACTCTAACCCACAAGAAGGATACTGGGTGAAGCGTGTGGATAAGCTTTCCATTTTCCAACACATTACTATTGCCTGAAAACTCTATTGCCTCTTAGTTTGTGGCATGCAACTTCATAAAGATGCAGATTAAATCAATGAAGACATTGAAAATCAAGCACCTTCTGGTTTGAAAACATAAAAGTCAAGTCAAGTCAAGTTTACTGTCATCTGATAGCACAAGTACAATCGATGGAACAGCATTCTCAGGTCACCCATGCAAAACATGCAGACATACAACCAGACATAACACACATACAAATAAACAATACATATGCAGGACAAGTATTCATATTGTAAGGTAAAACATCATGAGATGGGAATGTGTAGGGAGTTACCCTGTACAAGGCTGTAACAAGAAGGGGAGGTGTCCTTGTACTCCTGTTAGGTAAAACATCATGAGATGGGAATGTACAGGGCTGTAACAAGATGTGAATGCATCCTTGTACTTACAAGATAAGAGAGACATTGATGGATTGAGAGGCAGGAAGCTAGCAGGGAAAGGATAGCAACAGTTTTAGTCATTGGACAAGTAATGATATGATGATGTTCTAAGCACATATCCAAGGGTATAAAAAATCACCATTTTGCTGATAACGGCAGAATGCATTCTCCGACTAACATGGTTGGTCGCAAGTGTTACAATCCGGTAATAAAGAACAAAGAACCCTGATTTCGACTCAGCCTGGTGTTTGTCTCACTCATTCATGAACAAAGCAGACCTAACAATATATACTAATAAATGAATATTGTTTCATAGATATGATACTCCCGGATCATCTGGAGTACAATTTACTGTAACCAGTAATTTATGAATTCTCCTTGGCCCGCAGGGAAGAGAAGCTTAAGATTGTATGTGATTCCATGTATGTATTCTAATAATAAATTTAAACATTGAACTTTGAACTTGAACTTTTCTTGAGCTGCCAGACAAAGTGTTGGAAGCAGGTATGTTAGCTGGTAAATCAAACCAGAGCAGGACTTTGTTAATAGTGGTGCCCTAAAGAGTGTAAGGAACAGAGGGGCCAAGAGTGCTCTTTAGATTGCAGCACTGGCAGACAGAGTGATGAAAAGAGCATTTGGGACACTTGAAGGGAGAATGGGACTTTGGCATGAACAAGCTGGGCCTGTGCACCTGTTTCCGTGAGGCTCTATCTCTTGTTATCAAGCACTCATGTATTTTTGTTGTGTTCACACTAACTTAATGAATATATGGTATGGATTGCAGCAGAATTAAGTCAATTATTCTGGAAAATAATATTTTTTGATCAAAAATGTAAGCTCTCATTGCAGCTACAGCCAATCAAATACATTGTATGTCAGGAGAAATATTCCTCTTGAGGACATGGAATTGAGGGAGATTTGTGGTCAATTTTCCCTTTGGATTTAATGTGGCGAAGTTGACTCAAATGAACAAAGGTAGTAAGTCCAAATCTTGTTTTTATTTCTTTAATTCTTCAACAAAAATATTCATTTTTAATGATGAAATACATGTTGATGAAAGCACAAGCAAATAATAAAATACTGATGTCCCAATGTGTTCACATCATTTGTTCCTCTGAACTGCTATATTTGAACTATAGTCAGAGGGGATCTGACTGAAAAGTCTCTATTTCTCAATTATATCACTTACTCTGAAGAGTCAAATTATTTCAACAGCAGATTCCAAACCATCGAATCAGTTTGAAACTGAGATTCCAGTGTAAATTACCCAATTGTGAAATTGCCTTCCAAGCCAATCATCATATCTGTAAATCAAAGTAATGGCAATAAAATGGTACAGTGAGTAGCAATGTTATCAATAACATGACTGGCTCTTTTTTATGAGTGATTTATATAATTTTGGTTGAAATCAAGAATTAAAAGAACATGGCAAAGCTTTGTAATGAAACACAATAACTGTGTTATTATCTTAAGAGAGGAATTAGGAAAGCTAAAAGAAGGTACGAGAAAACTATGGCAAGCAGGGTGAAAACTAATCCAAAAGAGTTCTACAAATATGTTAATGGTAAGAGGAAAGCTAGAGACAAAATTGGTCCCTTAGAAAATCAGAGTGGAAAACTGTGTGTGGAACCTAGAGAAATGGGGGAGATATTGAACAGTTTCTTTTCTTCGGTATTCACTAAGGAGAAGGATATTGGGAGATGTGGGATAAAAAAAGCAAATTGGGTAAATATGGGGAATATAGAGATTACAAAAGGTGTAGTTTTAAGGCTTTTGAAGAATATAAAGGTGGATAAGTCTCCGGGACCAGACGGGATCTTCCCCAGGACATTGAGAGAAGTGAAGGAGGAAATAGCAGAGGCTCTGGCGGTAATTTTCCAAATGTCATAAGATATGGGGATAGTGCCGGAGGATTGGCGCATTGCGCATGTGGTTCTGTTATTTAAAAAGGGTTCAAGGAGGAAGCCTGGCAACTATCGGCCTGTAAGTTTGACGTCTGTGGTAGGTAAATAAATGGAGATAGTACTTATAAACATCTGGATAGACAGGGTCTGATCAGGAGCACTCAACATGGATTTGTGGGAGGAAGGTCATGTTTAACCAATCTGATTGAATTTTTTGAAGAGGTGACTAGGAATGTGGATGAGGGTAGCGCAGTGGATGTTGTCTATATGGACTTCAATAAGGCCTTCGATAAGGTACCACATGGAAGGTTAGTTAGGAAGGTGCAGTCTTTAGGTATAAATTTTAAGATAGTCAAATGGATTGAACATTGGCTGAAAGGGAGAGGCCAGAGAGTGGTAGTGGATAATTGTCTGTCAGGTTGGAGGCCGGTGACCAGTGGTGTGCCTCAAGGATCTGTATTGGGCCCATTGTTGTTCGTTATATACATTAATGCTCTAGATGATGGGGTGGTGAATTGGATTAGTAAATATGCAGACGATACTAAGATAGGTGGAATAGTGGATAATGAAGAAGGTTTTCAAGGATTGCAGAGGGATTTGGGCTGCTTAGAAAAGTGGGCTGAAAAATGGCAGATGGAATTTAATGCTGATAAGTGTGAGGTGCTTCATTTTGGTAAGAAGAATCAGAATAGGACATATGTGGTAAATGGGAGAGCATTGAGGAATACAGAAGAGCAGAAAGATTTAGGAGTAACGGTACATCGTTCTCTGAAGGTAGAAACTCACGTGAATAGGATGGTGAAGAAGGCTTTTAGTATGCTGGCCTTTATCAATCATTGCATGGAATATAGGAGTTGGGAGGTGATGTTGAGATTGTATAAGACATTGGTGCGGCCTAATTTGGAGTTCTGTGTGCAGTTCTGGTCGCCTAATTATAGGAAGGATATAAACAGAGTGGAGAGAGTGCAGAGAAGGTTTACCAGAATGTTGCCTGGGTTTAAGCATCTGGAGTATGGGGAGAGATTGGACAGATTGGGTCTTTATTCTTTGGAGCGTAGAAGGTTGAGAGGGGATTTGATAGAAGTATTTAAGATTATGAAAGGGATAGACAGAATGGATGTGGATAGACTATTTCCGTTAAGAGGAGGAAAGATTAAAACAAGAGGACATGAGTTAAGAATTAAGGGGCAGAGGTTTAGAGGTAACATGAGGGGGAACTTCTTTACTCAGAGAGTGGTAGCTGTGTGGAATGATCTTCCGGGAGAAATAGTGGTGGCGGAGTCAATTGTATTATTTAAGAAAAGGTTGGACAGGTATATGGATGAGAAGAAGATGGAGGGTTATGGGCATTGTGCAGGGAGGTGGGACTAGAAAGGGGTGTTTGGTTCGGTGCGGACTAGAAGGGCCTAATGGCCTGTTTCCGTGCTGTAATTGTTATGTTATGTTATATGTTAACTGCAATGGTCAGGAACCAGAGCAGGAGAATGAATTGCAGCAAAACTCCAATACTCTACACACTAGGGTCTTTGATTTTTCCAGACACTCATTGTTTGGACTATTAGATGTTTGCTCTTAACTGATACTGAAGCACACGTTAATTTCAGGGTTCTTACATATCATACAGACATTCAATACATGTTTCAGTTACATCAGGCAAGGTTAAAAGGAGCCAAAAATTCCAGAACATAGTTTCAGCCACAAACCTTCCCATGGTTCTACACTTTTGTTGGTTTGGACCTTTGGCTCCGGCCATAGGCCGAGTTGCCAGTATAAATTCCAGTCCCAGATATATTCAGGATCTCTATCTTTGAGTAAAGACTCAAAGTACCCTCTCCTCACATACAAGGTTAAATGTGAGGTGGATCTTAGACCATTGGTTCATTTAAACTATCAGGTGACAGATTATTGGAGTTTTACAGAACAGAGAAGCACTGATAGGGACAATTCCAACTAACTGGAACTTTGGTCCAACTGAAACACCCTCTCATCCTACTCCATCTTTTTTATTTATCTTCATGGAATTCAAGCTCAGTGACATGATAATAGTATTCATATAAATACCTGTAGCTCAAAATATCATAATATGGATGTAATCCAGCCAAAAGTCAAGATTAAACTTTCTGTATCTCAGAATACCAGTCCTTGAAATTAAATGCCAAGTTCATGGCCAATTTTGAAATGAAGGGGAGACTCAGGTCTCAGGTCTCAGGCTGTAGACTGTTGCTGTCTTGCTCAGGACTGGCTGAAGAGATATCAGGTATTTAAACCAGGATGTGAGAGGGTGCCGAGAGCACTGGGGCTTGCCCATCATGTTGGAGCTGTGCAGCTGGAGTCTGGGGTGTGGATAGTTTGGACAAGGCTGTGTGGCTGCGGAGGAGGCAGGAATGCTGGAGGCAAATCCATGGATACTCAATGGCTTTGGTAGGGGAACTCTCTTTTGCTTGTCTTTCTCTGACTCTAAGGGGCACTGGGCAATTTCTGCTGATAGCGAAGCTTCATCTGCCTTATGGTAGACTAAAGGAAATTTTGTCTAATATCACATTTTCTGTTTTATTACATGCCAATAAAATAATCTTGAATCTTGAAAAGAAATATATGTGATGGTCAGTCTGTTCCGAGCAACAAGGTTGTTGTTGATTGCAAACAATGGACAATACCATTCTGTTTCATTTGTGTTTTCCTGCACTTGCTGCTTTACCAGTACTAAAGATAGAATCTTGCCAACACATATTTTTCAACCACATCCAAAAATATTCTTTATCCATTTCAAAAAGCATTTACTTTTCTATTTCTCAAGATATAAAGTGACTATTTTTAGATCACAAAAGCCACTTCTCATCTCTTCCAAACAAAATACATTAACAAAATAATTCTCCAAGAGTGTATTCCTAAACATGATCATTCCTTAAATGTGACAACTGAAATACCCAAACTGCAAAAGTTAATTTCAGACACAACATTTTCTACCTTTGATGACTTTTTTATATATAACATCCTGCTTGTCACTGTTGTTGCTAGAATTGTATCAATTGGCATCACAGTTGGTGTCGACATCAAGGGCAGAAGGGCCTGTTCTGGATTGTGTATGTTCTATGTGCGAAATCAAAATAGCAGGAAAGATTGGGTGGGATAAAGAAATCAACCAACCTTATGAACATATGAATTAGGAGCAGAATTTCATAATTGGTTCCTTAAGCATCTTCTTCCACTCAGTAATATCCTGGTGAATCTGACTGGAAGCTAAATTCCAGATTCCTGCCATTCTTGATAATTTTGCAGCACTCTGTAAAAAAATAAGATGCATTCTACTTCCATTGTTATTTGAGGAAGAAAATTCCAAAGATCTAAAAACCTTCTTGTGGAAAAGTACACCTCATCTATGTTTTAGTTCTAGACCTCTGACAGTGGAGCCTAGCAGAAGGGGAATAATCCAATCTCATCAAGGATACAGACCTAATCTGTACATCTGTACATAATCTCTACATAATTTTCACTTTCCATTTCCCTCCCATTCTTAGGTGGGTTAGTTGTGGTGCGTGTGTGTGTGTGTGTGTGTGTGTGTGTGTGTGTGTGTGTGTGTGTGGTGTGTGTGTGTGTGTGTATGGGTGTGTGTGTGTGTGTGTGTGCGCGCGCGTGTGTGTGTGTGTGGGTGTGGGTGTGTGTGGGTGTGAGTGTGTGTGGGTGTGTGTGTGTGTGTGTGGGGAGGTGGGTGGGTGTGGGTGTGTGTGCGCGCGCGCATGTGTGTGGGTGTGGGTGTGTGGGTGTGTGTGTGTATGTGGGTGGGTGGGTGGGTGTGGGTGTGTGTGTGTGTGTGTGTGTGTGTGCGTGCGCGCGTGTGTGTGTGTGGGTGTGGGTGGGTGCGGGTGTGTGTGTGTGCATGTGTGTGTGTGTGGGTGTGGGTGGGTGTGGGTGGGTGTGGGTGTGTGTGTGTATGTGCGTGTGTGTGTGTGTGTGTGTGGGTGTGTGTGTGTGTGTGGGTGTGTGTGTGTGTGTGGGTGGGTGAGTGTGGGTGTGTGCATGTGTGTGCGTGCGCGTGTGTGGGTGTGGGTGGGTGACAGTGTGTGTGTGTGTGTGTGTGTGTACGCGCGTTGGTGTGAGTGTGTGTGGGTGTGTGTGTGTGGGTGGGTGGGTGTGGGTGTGTGCATGTGTGTGCGTGTGTGTGCGTGTGCACGCGCGCGCGTGTGTGTGTATGGGTGTGTGTGTGTGGGTGTGGGTGGGTGTGTGTATGTGCGTGTGTGTGTGTGTGTCTGTGTGTATGTGTCTGTGTGTGTGTGTCTGTGTGTGTGTGTGTGTGTGAGAGAGAGAGAGAGAGAGAGAGAGAGAGAGAAGGAAAGTCACATGATGCCACATCACTATTCTCAGATGGATGAAGGCACAATATATGGAATAAGCACATTTTTCTTTACTCCTCTCTGTATGGTCTTTGAGATTGAAGTTTTTCTCATGAGATAATGAATTTATTGTCAAATATATTGTTCTAAAATTCTTACTTGCTGCAGCTGAAGAAGTACTATATTTATGGTAAAAAAAAGTACAATATTAAACTGATTTGAATTTAAAAATAAACATACATCATGGACATAACATACAGGGTAACATTAATATCACTGAATTCTTCATATTTATTATTGGACGTATGAATTATACTTTGGTATTTGTTTCAGATATTCAATTTCAAAACATTCAAGATACTGTGAATGTAGTTCAACACAATTCAATTAAGTCACAGAGCATTTCTTATGTAGCAAAGATATGTAAAAATGTTTGGGACCTGAGCCTTTTGTCAAAGTTTTGTTTCAGTCATTTTAATATTATTCCGCATCTCCTCGTCACCAACCTCAGTATCGCTCCCACAATGCCACCTGCTAGGTAGAAAACATTGCCCGTGTAGTCAATAGATGTGCTTAGCACTAACACTTCACATCAACTCAGGAACTGCCTCTTTGTTTCTTTTCCCTCTTTTAGGCCATCATTACGGGGCAGACCAAACTCGCTCGTAGGCTGATTTAAAACAAAACAATAGCTTCAAAGCTGAGTTAAGTATTATTCACACCCAGTCAATGGTTGAAGAATTTCTCAGTTCCAAAAAAAATTAGCAAGTTTGGATATTAAAATGATGAAGACAGAACTAATTGATCATAATAATTTGGTGAAAGGTATAAAGGTGAAAGAATATTGCAGACTATTATTTTACTCTCATATGAGTTTATTTTCCATCTTACTCTGAGAAGAAAACCTGCATTTGAATTAGTAATTTATTCATGCAAACATTTTCTTCTACTCATCAGGGTCATTCTTTTGTATCCTTCTATTGCTTGAGTGTTTGCATTCTCTGAAATAGTAGAAAGCATTTGCATAGAATGAGCAAATTCAGTCATTGAAAGATTCTGAAACACGCTTGTAATCAAGGTTTTTTAAGAATGGGCTGAACTATTTTAAACTACAAAATGATTCATGCTCTTTCATCGATTAAGTATGATGATGAAAAATAGTCTATAAATTTTAAATCGGAAGCGAGAGTCCAAGTATAGTGAGTTCTGCCTGGGACATTACACGAAGGAGTGCGATATTGTGACAACCACGGAAACACAGGGTCATTGTATAAATTGCTTCTTCAATCCCTCATGTTACCAGCATTTAGTTATTGGCTTTTGAGAGCAGGAAACAGCACACAGCAAATTTTTTTTACAACTTCAGGTATGTGATTTGGATTTTGAACGTAAAGCAAACCTCAGAAAGGACAGATGTAACATGTTCTGAATGTTGTGAGACTGCATTATCCCTGCTGCCCATAGATGCTGCCTTGTGGGGTTTATGGAACACCATCATTGTTTCTATTTGCTGCAAAAAAAAGATGAAAAAGCAAAAAGGAGAAGGTGCTAGGAAACTCGTATAAAAGAAACTAGTGAAAGGTGTCAGCCATTCAGCCAGCTGGAAAAGGAAGCAAAGTTAATGCTTTAAATCAATAGCCTATCATTAGACATCAAATGCAATCAAGAGGATTGAGATCGGGAAAGAGCGAAGGATACTAAACATACAGCACAGTTAGCGTAGGAGTTAGCGCAACATGGTTACAGCACCAGCAACTGGGGCTTGAATCCAGCACCGTCTGTTAGGAGTCTGTACACTCTCCCCCTTGTCTGCATGGGTTCCCTCCAGATGCTCCGGTTTCCTCCCACCCTTCAGAATGTATGGGGTTTGTAGATTTTTTGGGTGTAATTGGCAAGCATGGGCTCATGGGCCGAATAGGCCTGTTACCGTGTTGCATGTCTAAAATTTTGAAAAAGTGATGGTGCTATCAAAAAGAGAAAGAAGTGATGAGTAAATGACTTTCTCTATCCACTTTATTTGTACAATAGGGTGATAATAAACTTGAACCTTATCCTCACCATTATATATCTATCTCCGACCCAAGTGATCTCCATCATGTACAGCCCTTGCTTGCTTTCAGCTCCCAGCTTCCAAAGACAGCTCTTTCAATAGATACAAACATTCTGGTAGAAGTGAGCAGGTCAGAAGTGTAGAAGATTGAGGGGAGATTTGATAAAGGGCTACAAAATTGAGACGCATAATCAGATTAAATGCAAATTGGCTTTTTTTTCCCCACTGATATTAGGTGAGATACAAACTAAAGGACATGAGTTAAGAATGAAAGGGGAAAAGTTTAGGGGGAACATCAGTGCGGACTTCTTCACACCAAAAGAGCAATGGGAATGTGGAAAGAACTGCCAGCTAAAGTGGTGAATGTGGGTTCAATTTTAAGATTTAAGAAACATTTGGGCAGGTACATCGATGGGAGGGATATCAAGGACTATGGACAGGGTTCAGGTCAGTGAGACTAGGCAAAATAACAGTTTGGCACAAACTAGAAGGGCTGAAGGGCCTATTTCCTAGCTGTAATGTTGGATAGTTCTATGGTATCCATGGCAGTATGTAGTGATACCCATGGATAGTATCTAACCTTCTGAGTTCCTTCAGTAATGAATGGTCAACTCAAGCTTTTGAGGTTCTCATCTTTCAATGGCATATTTTGTCCTCATAAAATTAACTATTATGAATGTTGTGAAATGTGAAATTCCATGGACATTTAACAAAATAATTATGAATGATTATTCATACATAACATGAGTTATCAATGTCTATTTCTCAGATCTGGTACTAAGAATATAGAGTTAAACAAATAAAATCTGCAGATACTGGGGCTGAGTGCAACACACAAACATGCTGGTCATGCAGTATCCATCAAAAGTAAAGGCTAACCAATGTATTGTGCCTGGACCCTTTATCATGTTCCTGATTGGTCACCCTTTACTTTCTTAGGATGCTGTGTGACCTGCTGAGATTCTGTGTGCTGCTTTCAGTGTATAAACATTCTCTACTCCATACCTATTAGGCATTCCTTAATTGGAAGGTTCTTGTTTAAGGTTTCTGAAATTATGTGCCATTAATTCTTTTTATTTTGTCTGGGGTCTTTTTTAAAAAAAATTGATTGTTTGCATCATTACAGGAAAAATGAATAAAACATTATTCAAATATCCATAGCCAACATACAAAAAAGGTACTTTTATATTTTTCTCCCTATCACCCTCCCACCCAAAAGTAAGAAAAGGAAAGAAAAGAAAGAAACCTCTACCATTTAATATACAATAATATTAGCATAGACAATCATTAACTGATTTTTTAAACATATTAATTAAGAGGAGTGTGGATGAAAAATTATCCACAAAATCCATATATGGTTTCCAAATACTTTAAAAAAGTACAGCTCGATTCCTTAAACTATACATATTTTTTTGCAAAGGTATACAATTTGCATCTCATTATACCATCTACTTAATAACACATCTCTACCATCTTTCCATGATATCACTATATATTTCTTTGCAGTTAACCATATAACCATTTACAGCACAGAACAGGCCAGTTTGGCCTTACTAGTCCATGTTGGAACAAATCCCCACCCTCTTAGTCCCACTGACCAGCACCTGGTCCATACCCCTCCAATCCTCTCCCCTCCATGTAAATGTAAATAACGTCCTTGCTTCAACCATCTCTGCCGGAAGCTTATTCCACACCCCAACCACCCTTTGCATGAAGAAATTTCCCCTCATGTTCCCCTTATAATTTCCCCCCTTCAATCTCAAACCATGGCCTTTGGTTTGAATATCCACCACTCTTAATTGAAAAAGCCTATCCACGTTGACTTTCTCTGTCCCTTTTAAAATCTTGAACACCTCCATCAAATTGCTACTTAAAAATTTATCTTGATATTTTTCCAATTTCAATTTTATATCGTTTTCATAAATATCTCCTAGTAACAAATATTCTTGGATCCTTTGGTATCTTTATCTTCATAATTTGCCCTAATAATAAACTCAGTTCATTCCAAAACCTTTCCACTTTTATTCAAGACCACACTGAATGCAAAAAAAGTCCCTATTTCTTTGGAACATCGAAAAAGTTTATTTGAATAATTAGGATTAAGTCAATTTAACTTATGTAGAGTATAATACAATTGATGAAGAAAATTATATTGAACCATTTGTTATCTAACATTTACTGTATTCATAGCACTTTCATAACATAATTTTGACCAAATCTCCTCCTGAATTTGTATATTTAAATCTGTTTCCCATCAGATTTTTGATTTATATAATTTTTTTTTCTTTTTATAGTCTCTTGTAATTTTACATACATATTAGTAATAATTTTCTTAACAACAAATGTATCTGTTATTATATCTTCAAATTGACTTTGTTTAGTGAGTCTCAAATCTGCTCTCAGTCTCTTTTTTCAAATACATTTTTAATTGATAAATGCAAAAATTGTATCATTATATATATTGTATTTATATTTTAATTGATCAAAAGTTAAGAACAAAAAGATCCTAAGAAACAATCTTTTATTCTCGGTATACCTTTACGACGTTAATTATCAAATTCTTGAGGGAAATATCAGTCTTTCAGAATCAGGATTTATTATCATGAACAATCATTAAATTCAGTGTTTTGAGGCAGCATCACAGAGCAAACATTCATATTTTAACCATCATAACATTTCTATATTAAAAATAGTGCGCGAAAAGTAGGGCAGTGTCTTTGGTTCATTGTTTATTCAGGAATCTGATGGCAGCAGGGAAGAAGCTGTCCTTGTGCCATTGAGTGCTTTGTCTTTAAGCTCCTGTACCTTGGGAGGAGTCACGTGATGGAGTAGTGGCCGGTCAGAAAAAACAGCCCTCTCCAGGAAAATAGGAAAAAGGTTAGAAAAAGCAAAGCATTACAAAAATAAAATATAAGAAATAGAATATAAAGATACAGAGAAGAGAAAGAAGATGGCTTCCAAGAAGGAGAATATAAAAAACAACTGGAAAAAAAAAGAAGTATAAAAGTTACCAGAGAAGAGAGAAGAAAGCCTTACCTGCAAGAAGGAACAGGGGCTGTGGTGGCGAGGTGCGCCCGACACTCGAGTTCAGTGCCTGCCCTGCAGAGTCGCAACTCACCAGCCGGTGGACTGCAAAAATAGCTCTCGGAGCCAAACAAAAATGCGCAGTGCACAATCAAAGGAGAAAGAGGACACCAGTGGTGGGGGCTCAGCTGAGGAGCAGGCTGCCACAACACGAACAGCTGAGGGACGCTTGACACGAGGGCGCTCAGCTGGAGGATGAGGAAGGCAGCAGAGGAGGGAGCGATGAAACAGACGTGGGAGATAGACGGAGGGATGACCGACAAGAAGATCAACGCCAGGAAGCACAACAGATGAGGAGCCCAGGAGGGGAGGACCAGCAACAAGAGGCCCGACAAAGAGATACAAGCAGCTCATCAGGAAAAACAGAAGAGACACAGACACAGAGAAGGGAAGAAGAAGATGCAAACACAGGTACAGACACTGAAGAAGAGGAAGAAGAAGACCAAGATCTTCAAAGAGAAATAGAAGATAAAACTGATGGACAAAGAAAAATAAAAGGTAAAACTGATGAACAGAATAGAGGTAAAGTTTTTTTTAAGAACAAATGAGATCCCTAAAACAATGGTTATCTTTAGATCTTAATGCAATTAAAAGGAAAATGAAAAGAACAGAAGATAAAATGCAAAGGTTAGAACTGGTAATGACAGAAATAGGGAAAAGGGTAGAGAATGTGGAAGATCAGGAAACAGCTGTAGAAATGGAAGTAAATGTCTCAAGAGAAAAATTGGAAGAAAGTGACAAAAAAATTAAAGAGACACAAGAGTTGTTATCTCAGAAAATTGATATGTTCGAAAATTACAGTAGGCGAAACAACATAAAAATAGTGGGCCTAAAGGAAGATGAAGAAGGCACAGACATGAAGGAATTTATAAAAGGGTGGATCCCGAAGGTCCTGGGAATGACAGAAATGCAGGAAGAAATGGAAATAGAAAGGGAACACAGAGCATTAGCTCCAAAACCACAGGCTCATCTTAAACCTAGATCCATCTTAGTAAAATTTTTGAGATACACGACAAGAGAAAATATACTGGAACAGGCAAGGAATAAAATTAGCGAAGATAATAAATCACTGGAATACAAGGGTCAAAAAATACTTTTTTAACCAGACATAAGTTTTGAACTCTTAAAGAGGAGGAAGGAGTTTAATACAGTGAAATAAGTTTTATGGAAAAAAGGTTCCAAATTCATGTTAAGACATCCAGCCGTGCTTAAAATATTTATTCCTGGGGAGCAAAACAGACTGTTCTCAGATCCAGAGAAAGCACAAGAACGTTTTCAGGACAGGAGAAGAGATGAAGAAATGTAACAAGAATAAAGAACAGCGATAAAGTATATATAAAGATGTAAAAACAATGTATATGTAAAGAATTAAAGAGGGAAAAGAGAGGGAAGGAAGGGAGTAAGGGGAGGAAAAAAAGAAGAGAGAGAGAGAGAGTTTTGTTATATGTGGTTAAAAAAAAGTGTTTTCTGGAGAGGGGTGGGTAGAGGGGGAATAACCGTCATTGCAAAATCAGTTGACACTGTGAAGAAGATCGCAATCCAAATGGAAAGGGAAGTTGTGGTTGACTGGCAATTGATTTGGGAAAACTCAGAGAGAGGGGATCTTTTTGGGTAAAGGTATTAGTGGATGTTGGAATGGCAGGGGTACTTTATATCTTAAATGTGTTGTCATACATTAAGTGTAATAAGAGAAAACTAAGAGATGAAAATGGGGAAAAGGGGGATGGAGATGGCAAAGAGGTGCAAAAGAAGTTTACACCTCTTATAAGATGGCCATGTTGAACTATATGACTATAAACATTAATGGAATACATAGCCAAATTAAAAGGAAGAGGCTAGTCAATCTATTGAAGAAGGAAAAAATAGATATAGCATTTGTGCAGGAAACGCATCTAATTGAATCGGAACAAAACAAACTAGAGAGAGACTGGGTAGGAAACATAATGGCAGCATCCTATAATTTAAAAGCTAGAGGTGTAGCCATATTAGTTAACAAAAATGTAGCAATCTAAATATAAGAGGAAATAATAGATCCAGCAGGGAGGTATGCAATGATAAAGTGTCAGATATGCTCAGAATTTTGGAATTTGTTTAATATATATGCACCTAAGGAGGAGGATCAAAAGTTCATGCAGGATACTTTTTTGAAGATTGGAGACACACAAGGAAATATATTGATAGGAGGGGATTTTAACCTTAATTTGGACCCAATGTTGGATAAAACCAGACAAAAGACAAATAAAAAGAATAAAGTAGCCAAATTTATGGTAAAATCAATGCAGGAAATGAAACTTATGGATATATGGAGGAGGCAACACCCATGACAGAAGGAATTTTCATATTATTCGAGTAGGCACAAAACTTACTCAAGGATTGATAGGTTTTTGTTGTCAGCCCATATTCAAGGAAGGGTTAGGAAAACTGAGTATAAAGCTAGACTACTATCAGATTATTCACCCCTAATTTAGCAAAGAACTGGAGGACATCCCACCAAGAGCATATAGATGGAGGTTAAACTCCATGTTACTTAAAAGATAGGAATTTAGGGAGTTTATTGAATGCGAAATTAAAGCATTTTTTGAAATAAATACAGGATCAATGAAAGACAATTTTATATTATGGGACACCATGAAAGCCTTCATTAGAGGGCAGATAATAAGTTATGTGACTAAGATGAAACAGGATTACAATCAGGAAATAGAGCAGTTGGAAAGGGAGGTAGTAAGTACAGAAAAGGAATTAGTAAAAAGGAATGATATAATGAAAAGGAGACAATTGGCGGACAAAAAAATTAAATACGAAACATTACAAACATAAGAACATAATGAGAATAAAGCAAAAGTATTATGAATTGGGAGAAAAAACACATTAAATATTAACCTGCCAACTTAAAACAGAACAAGCTAAAAGAACAATACTGGCATCAAGGAAAAAGGACAAACAAATTACATATAACCAAACTGAGATTAATGAAAATTTTAAGGAATTTTATGAACAATTGTATCAAACTGAGAACGAGGGTAAAGATGATAAAATAGAGGAATTTTTAGCTAAAATTGAACTGCAGAAATTGCAAGAAGAGGAACAAAACAAACTAATAAAACCATTTGAAATAGAGGAAGTATAGGATATATTAATAAAGCTGCTGACCAATAACACACCAGGAGAGGATGGATTTCCAATAGAATTTTATAAAACATTTAATGAGTTATTAATTTCTCCTCTCCTGGAAGTAATGAACCAGGTAGAAGAAACACAAACTTGCCAGATTCATGTAAGACAGCAATAATTACAGTAATACCAAAGACGGGGAAGGATCCATTAACACCAGCATTAAATAGACCAATATCTCTACTTAACTCAGACTATGAGATAATAGCAAAATTATTAGCAAACAGATTGGCCAATTGTGTACTTAAAATAGTAAAACAAGATCAAACTGGATTTATTAAGAAAAGACGAAGAGCGGAGAATGTCTGTAAACTTATTAATCTAATCCATGCAGTTCAAGGAAATAAGAAACCAACTGTGGCTGTTGCTCTAGACACAGAAAAGGCCTTTGATTGAGTAGAGTGGAATTACTTATTTAAAGTATTACAAAAGCTCAATCTACCAGAAAAATATATAAATTGGATTAAAGCATTGTATAATGCACTGTTGGTGAAGGTAACAGTAAATGAATATGTATCGAGTCACTTTAAATTAAGTAGGTCAACTAGACAGGGATGTCCACTATCCCCCTCATTGTTCGCCTTAGCAATAGAACATTTGACAGAACTGATAAGAATAGAAAACAACATAAAAGGGATAAAAATAAAGGAGAAGGAGTATAAAATCAACTTATTTGCGATGACATCTGCACCTAACAGAACCAGAGGTATCGGTAAAGGAATTACATAAGAAATTGAAAGAATATAGAGAAATATCGGGATACAAGATCAATGCAAATAAAAGTGAAGTGATGCCAATGAGTAACGCAGACTATACAGAATTTTAAAAAGAATCACCATTTAAATGGCAAGCACAAGCAATCCGATACCTAGGGATCAGGTTAGATAATATCTTAAAACACTTGTACCAACTAAATTATCAGCCACTAATAAAGAAATTGCAGGAAGACTTAGAACATTGGAAATAATTACCACTAATGTTTATAGGGAGGGTAAACTGCATTAAAATGAACATGATCCCAAGGATCCAATACTTATTTCAAACGTTACCAATTCCTTTAACAGAATTTTTTAAAATGAACTAAAGAGAATAATAAGGAAATTATTGTGGAAAGGGAGGAAACCAAGGGTAGCGTTAGATAAATTAGCAGAGAGGTATAATCAAGGTGGTTTGCAGTTACCATATTTTAGAAATGATTATAGAGCCGCACAATTAAGGTATTTATCAGATTTTTACCAGACAAGGGGAAAACCAGACTGGAGTAAGATAGAACTAGATAAAATAGGGGAGAAGGTACCGGAACATATAATTTATAAGTGGGATGAAAATCTGGTGCAATATAAAAACTCACCAGTACTGCATAATTTACTTAATACATGGAAGAAGATCCACTTAGAAAGGAAAAAAAAACGAATGACCAAATACTAAAATTATTATTGACGCAAAATCTGCTAATCCCTTTTACAATAGATAAGCTTTCCTTTAGAGAATGGGAGAGAAAAGGAATCAAAAGAATAGAAAATTGTTTTTTAGAAATAATTTATTAACATTTGAACAGTTGAAGTACAAATATGGAATAACTCATGGTACAATATTTGCATATCATCAACTGAAAGCTTATTTAAAGGATGAATTGGGAAACAGCTTGAGATTACCTGAAAGAAGCAGCTTTGAATATGTTCTAACAGACACAATGATAATTAAAAGATTTATAACCAACATGTACATTAAGCTGCAAAATAAGGAAAATGAAATAAACTATAAACCTAAGCAGAAGTGGGAAAAGGATCTAAACATAAAGATGAAAAAAAATGAAGTATGGGAAAAGTTATGTTCTCGAACTATGAGGAATACAATAAAAACAAGGTTACGCATAATACAGTATAATTGGTTACACGGGTTATATGTCACTCCTCAAAAATTTAATAAATAGGATTCAACATTATCGGATTGATGTTTTCACTGTAAGAAGGAAATGGGAACAACATTACCTGCAACTTGGGCATGTACGAAAGTGAATACATTTTGGGAAGAACTAAATTAGATACTAAATAAAATTACAAAAAATAACATACCAAAAAAAACCAGAGATATTTCTTTTAAATAATGTAAGAAGTAACAAATTAGGCCTCAAATTGGATAAAGTGCAAAAAAAAAATTCATGATAGCCTTAGCGATAGCAAAAAAATGTATAATATCAACTATGAAAATGGAAGCGAGCATGAGTATACAGCAATGGTACATGGAAATGAATAAATGTATTCCATTGAAAAAAATAACATAATTTTAAAAAATAAAGTCACAATGTTTGAACAAATTTGGGACCATACATGGAACATATCAGAGAGAGCTTGCCTACAACCTCCATGCCCTAAAATGAGAATGAAAATGATAAGAAGACAAAATGACTAAATTCAGTGTGTAATAAATAGATGACGCATTTTTCTTGTTTATTTTCCTTTGTGTGAAGATATTGTTTTATGGTTTTATTGTATTGTATAATGTTGAATATTTATGGGTTTTGGAGGGGGGTGGGTAGAGGGGAGGGAGGGAAAGGGGGAAAATAAAGGGAGAAAAGACCACTGTGTAAATTTAATGAAGAAATGTTTGTACTTATTTTGGTTGATATGGTTCATAGTGTGAAAAATAAAAAAATATATAAAATTTAAATAAAAGCTCCTGTATCTTTTTCCCAATAGAAACAGAGTGAAGAGGGCATGGCTTGGGTGGTAGGGTCTTTGAATTTAGAGGCTCCTTTTTTAAGACACTGTCTCATGTAGATGTCCTCGATGGAATGAAATCTGGTACCTGGGATGTCGCAGGCTGAATTAGCAACCCTCTGGAGTTTATTCTTGCCCTGAGAGTTAGCACTTCCATACCAGTCAGTGATGCAAGCAGCCAGAGTGCTCTTCATTGTACACCTGTAGAAGTTTATGAGAGCCTTTAGTGACATCTCAAATCCCCTCAGTGCAATATAAGACAAATCCATGTTAGGACTCTGAATGGATGAGTTTTTTTTTTCCATGGGGAAACCATTAAAGTGCATCTAATTCTGGCTCTAAATCAATTATCACTAGGAAGGCAGGAGTGCGCCCAGCACAACACTATTAGTGTGCCCGAAATCCTTGTTCGAATTTGTTGCTACCTGTAAGGGGTTTGTACAATCTCCCCATGACTGGTGTGTGTTTTCTCCAGGTGCTCGGGTTTACTCCCACCCTCCAAAATGTGTGGAGTCACTGGATTAATTGGGCAGCATGGGTTTCATGAGCCAAAAGATCCTTCTACTTTGTTGTACTGTTAAAATTTTTAAAAACTAACAATTTTAAAAAAAAATTAAGCACTGATACTTTTCTAAGATCAAAGCCTTTAAATTACTGTTGATGATGTTTGTCTCTGACCCTGGTAGACAAAAGCACATCTCTCGGTGTTTCATTTAATATACGGTAAATAGTTTAATGTTGCAATAAAACTAAAATGAAGCAATGTGCTTTCGAAGTGCTGTGTTTAGCAGATACAAGCAGCAATTTCTTGTTTCAATTGAAGTTCAACAGTACAGCAAAAATAACTTAAGATGCATGAAGCAAGAATAATAATTTACTGGTAATGATTCACTGCAATAGCTTTTATTTTCTCAGATGATGAAAAATACATATGGAAAATACTTACATGGGCATAATAACTGCACCACAGAAAATTGAAAAACATAGCAATGGAACACAAACTACAGTTTCTAGGGAATTATGTCTGAATGACTCCTGAGAATAACTGCAACCCATTATAGATGGCACATTCAGAATTTCTGCTGAATTTCATCACCTCTCAGGAAATGTTTCTCACTTGTTTCATTGTCCAATTTAAAACCATTCCTCAATAATAGTACAGTGTGCTTGCATTTTTAAATAGAACATCAAATTTTGGAGCTTCAATAATGATAAATTTAAAAACATTTGAACTCCAAAACCACTGGGCTGCACTGTCACCCTTTACCCTCAGTCCTACTGGGAGTGGTGGGATGAGAACAGATTCTGTCTTCTGATGTCACGAATCTAACAAGATATTAATTCCAATCTTAATCCAGTGGTAATGTTTCTCAATTTATCATTATTGAAGCTCTAAAATTTGATGTTCTATTTAAAAATGCAAGCACACTGTACTATTATTGAGGAATGGTTTTAAATTGGACAATGAAACAAGTGAGAAACATTTCCTGAGAGTTGATGAAATTCTGCATATCCAAGAAGCTCAAATTTAGGTCATTGAACAGCTGGTGCAGGGGATTATGAGACACTAAATATGAGAAGATGGCTTTTTGAATTAAATCTGGGATAATTGTGGAATGCATTTCAAGGATAACAGAATGAATTTGATTTTCCCTAACATTTGAGTGCTCAGTGCTCAGGATGATTTCACAAATGGTGAAATTAACTAACTCCTAATCATGAAAAGACTTTAAGAAATCTCTAATTCATTTATATTTAAATAACAAACTGCCAAATTCACATTTGAAAGCAATTCTGTCAGCATCAATATCTCAACATATCCAGGAACTTGTGGCACTTTGTTGTTGGATGGGACAGCATCACAAGATTCCACACAGTCCTCAGATCCAGACTTAGCTCAGTAACAAGCTCCCAATTGATTCTCAAGGACAATGGAGAGAAACAACATTCCTTATTAAACATGGAAATAGAATTGAACAACAATCTTATTCTCAACCACGTCAGCAGCGTTTCAAAAAAAATTCTAATGCCAAGATACATCGGAGAAAAATCAAACAAAATTAAACTGAAAAATACCAATGCCAAGAACTTGTTGCAAGTGTGTTTTTCAGATCATTTATTGTTACATTCCAAGGCACTTCATAGTAATATAGTGTAACAACCTGTGGAACAAAGCCATTGACGAAACACTAAGAAAGAAATTTGTCCATAAGATTGAGCAATTTAAAGAAAAACTAAAAGAGAGAGAGGATTTTTTTTTAATCTGACATCCCATTGCCCCTGCATGTAGTGATACCAATCACAATAACCAGTCTTCAGTGGATTTCATGATTATTAACTACACTGTACCACATTCTTTTAAAGAAGTTTGCTTCCTGAAAAAAAAAGGGATTATGATAGACAAGATAATTTCAGATTTCTGCGTCACGTAGGGAGTTGAAGAAACATTAAATTAACTTTTATTGAATTTAGCATGTTTAATCACATAATGACGCTGACACATTGTCTTAGTTCAACTGACCTCAAAATGTTTTGCCGCTGATATTCATTAGTATTCAGCATCTGATGCCTCTCGTGTCAGTGTCCAACAATAGTCGGCCAGCATTGATGGATTCCAGTTGCCCGATATGGCTTTACCACAGTCACAACATCTTTCTGAAACCTTTTGCTATGTCCATCACTGACTGCACCTAAATCAGCAGGGAAGAAGTCCAAGTGCAAATGCAGGAAATGAATTTTCAATGACATGTTGCATTTACTGATTTTGTATGCTTGAAATAGAATTTAATGATGACAGGAAATAACAAAAAAAAGTTATATTAAAAACACAGTATATAATAGGAAAGTTTTTAGGTAATTTTTGAGATCAGCAACTCAAAATACATAAAAACATCCAAAAGTGTTCAGGAAGCAAAATCTTCATTGTCCAGTGCGATCTATATATTATTTTGGTCATTGAAATTCATTGTTTTTAAATACCCTTCCAAACAAATACTAACTGAATCTCCTGGGACAGTGAAAGGTAGCTTTATGCCTTTCAAACAGAAGGAAATAATCTAACATCATACCTATTGACATAAACCAAAATAGTATGATAATGATTCAAAATTGTGGAAATCGACAGGCAGAATAGAAAACTATCACATAATTCTTGGAGGACAGAGAGACAATATTTTAGACTTTGTATTCCTTACAAACATCTTATCATCACAAGATAATCATTTATGATTTTAGGCAGCCTATTTTATGCTTTGAGAAACAGCACTTGTAACTTAATGCCATATACATTATTCAATAGATCTCAGGTTTCTCCATAATGCAGAGAAATGTTGTATATATTAGCCATCTAGTGGAGGGGTTGCATTGGCATCAGACTGAAAGACCTTCTCCAGGGGCATGTGTATCATTTATCATGGGCATTTTGAGATGGGCCAGAAACCATACCTGTAAGATGATGGAGATGATGGATTCAGTGTCAATCAGCAAAAACATTCCCACTCCATGGTAAAGGAGAAGAAAAAAGCTAAATTATCAAAACCAGGAGATATAAATTACACAAACAAATTTAAATAGCTGTTTCAACACTATATTTCTATGCTGCTAATAAGATAGAAAAACAGAAACACACACACACACACACACACACACACACACACACACACACACACACACACACACACACACACACACACACACACACACACACACACCCTACAGGCACAGATAGACGCATACACAAACACATACATACACATGCATGGACAGACAGACACACACACGTTATTTCAGTCCCTTCAGAGCTAAACCAGTTCTCGTCTGCTGAGATTTCCATTCCTTTTCATCATCCTAAACTGCTTGCAATCAATATATCACAGTAACCTTGCTGTGACTGTTGCAATTTTGTTGATTGCTGGTGATGGCAAAGGATACTGTGCACAAAACCACTGTATCAATTGAACCTGATCTGGCATATTGTCTTAAATTTCTTTGTGCATCCTACCTGTGAAACAAAATTGTGCAGTTTAATTCACAATGTATGATCTTACATCATGCTCACAGTAGTTTTTTTATTAAAGGTTTACATTAGTATCTCATTGATATTAAACAGATCTCTTTTTGTCTGAAAATAATGGAGTTGTGGAACTGGTTAACTGTTTATAACATGAATAAGAATCCAAGGAATCCCTTTAACAGATCACTCATCATGTTCTTCCTAGGACAGAGGGAGCTTAAATCCTCTGTGTAGATACAGCCTGAATTAAACTGGGAATTGCTTTCTATTGGAGAAACAGCACCCAATATTCTGTCCAGGCACCCTACAACTGGATGGCATGAACATCAACCTCTGGTTTTTAACTAGCCCACTCTCTTTTTTTCCCCTTCTCTTACCTATCACTCTGTCCTCTTTAATCCAGGTCTCCATCCCCTAAATGGCGACCATCAGCTCCGCCGTCACCCAAATCAAAGCCTCTTGTGTGTGGTGCAGTGCCACTGCCATTTCGTTGGCCAGCGTCTTCAACACGCTGGTTATTTGGATCACTTCATTGGAGAGCCAGGTGGTGCCGTACCTGGGAAAAGTGATCATCCAGAACCTTTCCACTGCTGTAATGGCCCTCTTGTTGTGGTTGTTTCCAAATGCTGTGTACTCCCCCAGGTCATCAAAGGAGTGCATGTAGGGCACCATGAATGCAGGGAAGCAGCAGCTAAACCAGCTGGCAGGGAGACAGGGGTAGGTGAGATGGCCACAGACCTAGTGGGGGCCATTCAAAATCCAGGGAGCCCCCAGCTTAGTGGTGCCATTGGCAGTGGTGAGTGTGGAACCTGGGTACCATCTGTCCAGGTAGTCACTGTCGCCAACTGGAAAGGTGGAAGTGTGCTTGTTGGGAAGTCTGCACCTGCACTCCTTTGATTTGTGGAGGAGCTGTGGGATGATGCAAAGGATCAGGACTCGAGTGGAGGTCAGATTGTGGGAAGGGAAACACTAATTCCTAAAACGCCTGCCCCATTGGGGGTCAGTGGAGGAGACAAGTGCAATGGCAAGGTCAGGGGTGGGGGGCTGCTGCTGGGCCCACCCCATACAAATAAACTGAAACCCACTGGAGCAAAAAGTCTGTGTATACAGTTCTTCTGGAAGCCATCCAGCAGGTTGGGAGTCAGTGGTAGAGCTTGATCGGCGTGTGTTGGGGTTTGAACACAGATCCAGCAGCCTGATGGGTTAGTGGTACTAGCAAAGGCTTAGGCATTGCGGAGGAAGGTTTTTGTTGGTGTGCCATTGTCGATCATCATAGTGAACAGCAGGGATAGTTGAAGGACGTGCATGATCCTGTGAGATGGACAAGAAGTGGATGGAGGAGAGAGAGTGGGAGAGGGAAACATTGTCTCCAAGTGAGATGGTAGGTGTGGAGACAGGTTAGTGTAACCCAGAATATGACCCAACAGGTGTCCCTAGGATCATGTGCAACAACTTCTCCCTTCTATTCTCAAAGACCCCAGCTTAGTGGTGCCATAGGCAGTGGTGAGTGTGGAACCCACGCCATGCCCTCTTCACTCTGCTACCAATGGGAAAAAGTTAAGGAGCCTAAGGACAAGCACTCAATGGCACAAAGACAGCTTCTTCCCTGCTACCATCAGATTCTGAACAATCAATGAACCAAGATGCTGCCTTACTTTTTTTTGCATGCTATTTTTATTTTTTAAATTTATAATATTGTTGTAAGATGGTTATAATATGTATGTTTGCTCTACGATGCAGCAAAACACCAAATTTCATGACTTGTTTATGACAATAAATTCTGATTCTGAAGACTGAAGCAGGCAACCCTATTGGCCACCATTAAGTTAAGCTTCTATAGGAGCTCTATTGAAAGCATCCCAGCTGGTTGAATCACAATGTGGTATGGTTGCTGCAGTGAAATGAATTGGAGATCAATCCACAGGACCATCAGTGCAGCAGAGAGGATCACTGGAGTCCCCCTGCCGCTTTCATCATGATCTACAGGGATTATTGTCTGAAGAGAGCACACAAAATCATTGAGGACCCCTTTCACCTCACACAAAGCATTTTTTAACCGTACATGGAACACAACAGAGAAATTCTACCACAGACCTCCACCGCCTAAAATGAATTAAGGAGAAGAAGACGAAATGAACTGACCCAGTATGTAAAAGTAGAAGACACAAATTTCTTGTTTATTTTCATTGTGTGAGGACATTGTTTAATGGGTTTAATGTATCATATAGGTTGAATGTTGAGTGGGTGGGGAGGGGGGGTGATGGAGGGAGGGAAGGGAGGGGGAGAAGGGGAGAAAATGACTCTGTGTATATTCAAGAGGGAAATGTTTGTGTGTATTTTGGTTAGTATGGTTCATAGAGTGAAAAATTTTAAAACTTAAAAAAAGAAAGATTTACAGGAATATCAGAGCCAGCACCACGATGCAAGAAACAGCTTCTTCCCATGGGCAGTGAGAATGCTGAATGATCCAATGAACTGCTCACGCGAACCATCCGAGACTCTCATATTTCTGAAACATGATTTATTTATTTATTTCTATGCATGAATACTCATCCTGCATGTGCATTGTTTGTCTATATGTCTGTTTGTGTGTCTACATGTTTTAAACTGAAGACTGGAGAACACTGTTGCGGCAGGTTGTACTTGGGCAATCCAATGACAATAAACTTGAATTGACTTGACTTGCCTGCTTCCACTTTGCACCTCCTCCTTCCTTGTTCATACCGTCCATCTTTCCTAGACCTGATGTAGGGTCTTGCCCAGAGTGCCCACGATGTCTATCCCTCTACAGATGCTGCTTAGTCCTCTGGGTTCCTTCAGTGTTTTATTTTATTGTTGTAGTGACCCACTCTCTTACCACAATACAAGTAAGTAAAGATTTACAAGATTTAGACCAATGAGAATGAAAGACTGATGACCCATATCCAAGTCAGAAGGGAAAACTGTAGGTAATAGTCATCCCATGTGCTTGTCTCCCTTGTTCTTCTTTGTTATTGAGGTTTAGGTTGAGTTATCAGAATGGATAAGCAGCTACAGTGTATTTTGTAGATGCTGCCCACTTCAGCGACTGCGTGTTGGAGGAAATTAACGTTCAGAGCGGTGGTCATGGTGCCATTCAAGTAAGTTTTTGTCTCCTGGACAATGCTGACTTCTGCACTGTAGATGGTAGAAAGACTTTGGAATATCACGAGATGCACCATTGCCACAAACCAACCTCTGACCTTCTCATATAATCCTGACTATTGGAGTGAAACATGGAAATATGCAGATGCTGTGATTGTAGTAAACACATAGAGTAAATGCTGGATAATATCAGCTGGTCTTGCAGCATCCATAGGAGGTAAAGATATTACCGACATTGCAGGCCTGAGCCTTTCTTCACGGTATAAGCAAAAAAGCAGGCAAGCATCCGAATTAAAGGGGGAAAAAATGAAGGGGGAAGAGTCTAGACCAACAAATTAAATATGATGAAAGATGAGAATTGATTTTGGATCTATGAAAGGAGACAGAGGGGGGGGGCAGAAGTTGGTGCTGGAGGCTGCATGAGTGGCACTCTTGCTATAAGAACCTATTTGAAGATGGGTTTTATTTTCTGAGTTCAGCCTGAGACTGGGGGACCAAGATTGTGGTGGGCAGTTTAACAGAAGGCAAAAAAGTCAATTTTAACGCCATCTGACTAAAGGGCACCCAGATGGAAGATAAGGTATTGTTCCTCTAATTTGTGAGTGGTCTCAGTCTGGCAGTTGATGAGACCATGGACAGACATGTCAGCAAAGGAATCTTGACATTCACTTGGCTCATCCAGTTGAGTTTCAGGTCAACAATGACCTTCATGTTGTTGACTGTGAGAGACTTGTGGCAATGGTAAAGCCATTGAATATCAAAGATTGAGGTCCTTGCTCTCATTTGGTGAAGATGGTCATGAGCTGCCATGTGCACAGCAAAAATATAAATTGCTATTTTTTGCACCAAGCCTGTAGATTATGTTGCATATTGAATGAAAAGAAAAACAGTTCTGGGTTTGAAATTATCTCTGACCTGCAAACTGATCAGGAGAAATGTTTTCTCAACAACTGTGTATGTGTCAACATACTCCCAATATCTTATTTGTGGTTTTACATTTGTTCTATCTTGACTAAGCTGCTGAGTTGGTTCTAGTCATTGCTGGTGGATGTATGATGAAGAGATGATGAGTATTTTATGCTTCCACAAAGAAAATCTACCATAACAATTGTGGCAGGAGGACTGAAAGCCAAATGGTCGACATTTTAATTACATTTCTAATTGTTGCATGTGAACCGATGAACTGTAACAAATCAGGTATGAGTGGTAATTATACTGCTGCTTCACCTCACAGCCGCTTCTCCATGAATCTTATCTTGTCCTTCACTTTAAGTTCTCCTACCTGGAACTGAGCCTTCAATCATGATTTTCCCAAGTCATTAAAAACAAATCATAACAGGTTAATGCCAAAACCAATTTTCTACAGGTCATGGGTTTTTTGCCATGGTTGATTGGATACGCTATTAAATCATTCATTTTTTTCATTTTCCATCTAAAAAATCCATAGTAATTCATCCCTTTCCAGTGACCCTGTACACAGAAAAGACTGCAGCTGCTGAACCTGAAGCAAAAAGCAAGATGTTGGTTGAACTCAACAAGTCAGGCAGCATCTATGGAGGGAAATGGGGAGTCAACATTTGAGGTCAATTGCTCTCATCAGCATTTTTGGACAGTAGAGGATGGTTGGCAAATGGAATGTTGGCCTTTATTGCTAGAGGGATTGAATTTAGGAACAGGGAGACTGTGTTGCAACTGTTCAAGCTACTGGTGAGACCACATCTGGAGTACTACATGCAGTTCTGATGTCCTTATTTGAAGAAGGATGTACTGACTTTGGAGTGGGTGCAGAGGAGGTTCACCAGGTTGATTTCAGAGATGATGGGTTCAGCCTTTGAAGAGAGATTGAATCATCGGGGAATGTAC
This sequence comes from Narcine bancroftii, assembly GCF_036971445.1. Taxonomy (NCBI): domain Eukaryota; kingdom Metazoa; phylum Chordata; class Chondrichthyes; order Torpediniformes; family Narcinidae; genus Narcine; species Narcine bancroftii. The sequence continues at coordinate 92,796,718 of NC_091469.1, forward strand.
TCAATGGAATTTAGAAGAATGAAAGGGAATATTACAGAAATGTATGAAATAATGAAAGGCATAGATATGAATTCTCTGCCTATGGAAGCAGTGGAGGTAAATGTATTTTAGACAAGGTTGGGTAGTTTTTTTATGTTGTAGAGGAATTAAGAGATAAGGGTGGAGATGAGCCTGTCATCAGATCACCCATGATCTCATTGAATGGAGAAGCAGGCTCGACAAGCTGGATGGCCTACTCCTGATCCTATTATGTTCTCATGTTTATTTCTCTTCACAAATATGCCCTGGCCTGTTGACTCCTCCAGTAACTCCTTTTTAGTTTTGCTATGACCTGTAAATTTTTAATGGACCATGTTCTTATGCATGATTTTTTTTTAATTGGATATATTAATCAAGTAGTTTCATAATATGGGCATTTGTACAGAACATGTCCTTCTTATTCAAACAATAGTGAACAAATGAAAAACTCTGCAAAATATTTCAGTAACAATTGGGACTAAACCTTCCCTTCCCACTCACATACCACGTTAAGCAATCCCTTACTAATCACGGAGCACTGATGGCCTAGGGAATACTTAAAGTGGCATATGAGTGGAAAGAAAGAAGGTTGAGAAACACTGCATTAAAGGGTATTGGCTCAAAACATTGACCATTCATTTTCTTCTACTGATGTGCTTGAGCCCGAGTTTCTTTATCAGATTGTGTTCAGAAACAAATGGGAATGTACTTTGGACCACTTTTAAGTTTTTTTTTAAATCTATCACCAGAAAACATAAAATGTAAATTTTCATTAATTTGAGTTAAACAAGGCTTGATTGATATCCAAGTGAAAACTTGTACCAGCTCCAATTTTCCTTTCTGTCATAAATATGATGTTTTTACTGCAGTTTGCTTCATCAGACCTTAATTTCAGTCTGAGTTTATGATTATTCTTGCATAATCATAATATCTGTACATAATAGTGAATTTGCTCATGGAATTAACAGTTCTTTGACTATCAGCCATTCAGTGAACCAGACCAGGGATAACGGTCAAATAAAAACAAAAACACGGCAGTCTGAAAATATGAAATGGAATCAGAAAGTGCTGGAAAAAAGAAATCTCACCATATCAGCTATTATCCATGGAGAGAGAGAAAAGAGACAAAGTTTCAAGCCTGAGACCTGTCTTCAGAACCTAAATATTTATAAAGTATATCCCTCCAAGCCATGTGACTGTTACCCTCTAACTTGATAATTTAGGCCTATTTAATGATACCGAAGTGAAACTGTTTTTGTTACACCAGACCAAGTCGCATTTCAAAATTATCCACAGTTTTAGTTACCTTTAAAGAAAGGTACAGAAAAATCCCCACTATCCAGGACTTACGGGGATTGTGGATACCAGATATGCAAATTTTCCGGTTGGCTAAAACTCACTCTTATAATACATAACCAATGCATCTGATTTTAAAATAAACTGTTTAAGAGACAAAAGACAGTACAAAATGTAATTTGAAAAAAAATAGCAGTATTGTCGTCCTTAATTATATAAAGTTGATTTTAATCAGTTAATTCCTGAAACTAACAAAATTTAAATTTAAATTTGAACACCGGAGCTGGCACTGTAACAGCATTGCATTAACCACTGCACTAAATGTACCACCATCAGAATTATCTCCCCTCACTCCCAAGTTCAGAGATAAAGCCTTACTAATATATTTAATACTAATAAAGACATTTAACAGGCAGGAATAGGGAGACACTTTGGGAGAGTTGCCCTAGTGGTGAATGGCAACAGCTGGCTCTTCATCCAAGGCTCCGCCATTTTATTCCTACACAACTTTATTGAAATTATATTCAAACAGCTGCTGCAGACAGGGCATGACCTGGGCACTCAACTGGCTGAATATTTGCTCCCATCTTCACCATGGGTTTGTGTCTTGATCTGGAGAGCATTTAAACATGTATTTAACTTTTTATTTCTATTTGTTTATTTATTTATTCCCTCAAATTTGTTTGCTGGTTGGTCGGGTTGCCAGTTGCTTGAATTCCGGATACTGGTAATTTTACTCTATTTAACTTTATTCAAATAAGAAATAGAGCTTAATTGTCATTCTGCGGCTTAATTACAGAATATATAGTGTCAGGCCAGAAATAAGCAGCACCCCTTAAGTATAGGTTCTCATTAAGGATGTTGAATTTATTTAAACTTACTCAGTATATCAATAATCAAAATATTTAAACACAATGAAAGAACCTCAGGTCTTTTGACCATGAGCTATTCCACAGTCAAGTTCTCCCAGAACAATGAAAGACTTTTTCAAACCAAAAATGACAGTACCATTTTTTTTTAAAACATGGAGCAAATATTTTCAGTATGCTGGTTTGAAAATTTGAAGGACTCTCTGAAAGCCTGTCCTGTTGGTAACCCTAATTCCATTATTATTTGATTTGAGGCTTTTATTTCTCTTTTCTTTCTTTTTCTTTTCTTTGATATTTTAGGGGAAGTTTGGTGGGTGGGGGGGGGGGGGGGTGGGAAGGGTGGGATGGAGGGATGAGGTGGGTTTATATACCACATAAGTATTTCATTTTTTTTAGTTCTTTTGAATAATTCTACATGGATGTGGTTTTAAAATTCTTAAATAAAATGTTCAAATAAAAGCAAAAATGACATGAGATTTCTTCACAGGATTTCTGTGAACATGACCAAGGACAAAGAAATAAATGACATTTGTTTATGATATATTTATACAGGTTTTTTTTTTCAGTTTCCCTGGTGGATGGATGAAAAATGATATGGCATATCTTTTTTCCAAGACTACAAAAGCTGAAATTGACCATGTTTGTCTTGAGTCATCAGGTACAGCAAGAAATCAATGAGTTTCTAGAGCAAAGAATGGCAGCTGATTTATTAAGATGATGTACAGCTAAATAGGAAGGCAAATCCTTAGAGTGCAGATTAATAAATGCAATATAAAAATGATCTCTTCTGTTTCCTGGTAAAATCCAATGAACATTCTATCCAGAAATCAAATACCCAGAAACTAGCTGTTGAAAGCAAAGGCTGGGAAATTGACTGTTTCCTACACGATATGTCGGATCTGTTTGTTCACTTCAAGTTCGTGCAAAGAATTATGAAGGGAGGCAGTGTTTATCTTTGGTCTTTGTTGGTAACAGTTGGTGACTGCAGTACGATCACATTTTTAGGCCTTCCCTTCAGAAAGGTGATGACAGTAGAGGTTGGAGAGAGGGCACCAGCCAACAGGGGTGGTGGCAAGTGAGAGGGAAGATTTTTAATTCAGTCAAACAAGGAAGTCTGCAGACACTGTGATTAAAGTAAAAACACACAATGAATGCTGAAGGAATTCAGCAGTATTGAAGTGTCCCTAGGAGATAAAGCTATATTACTGACATTTTCGACCTGAGCTCTTCTTCAAGGTGTAAGCAAACAGTAGGCAGGTGTCTTAAAAAAAAACACTGAGAGAGAAAGGGGGAAGAATAGAACAGGGAACAAACAAAATATGTTAATTGGATATGATGAGGAAATGTGAGAACTGAATTTGAATCTGTGAACAGCAACAGGGAAAAGGGAAGAGAGAGAGAGAGAGAGAGAGAGAGAGAGAGAGAGAGAGAGAGAGAGAGAACTAGAGGAAAGAAGACAGGGGGTCAAAGAGATTGGGGGAGGGGTTTAATTCATTTGCTTACATTATGCATTATCATACAGAGGTCCTTCAAGTGTTCCTGGCAAGTTTCTTAGTGTAGCGATTCTCCTTCCAAATTTGGGCTGTTTATATGTTGGCCGAGATTATTCAGAGGCTGTAAGGATGTCTGGACTCCTCATCTGTGCTGCTCATGCACATGCAACTTATATTTTCTGGTTGTAATTGTTTGAGCCAGTTAACTTCTCCATCAAGTTGGCATCAGACAGTTTATCATCTGTCAAAGACTGCTGAACAGTTTTTTAAATGTCTCTGAGAGTCTGAGTCTTTTTTAAAAACCATTTGAATAGGCTTAAATAATTTTAGACAATTGCAAAAACAACAAAAACAATCATATATTTATTATTGTTTATATTCTTAATTAAATCAAGGGAGAATCCCATTCATTTCATGTTGGGTCTTGTGCAGGTAAAGTTTGGGGTCACAGTGAGGACAAATCACTGTCCTATCGCTGTGCTGGAACAATGGGGCAGATGAGCAGATGTACCAACATTTGACTTGCACAGCATCAGACCAGGAAGGTGCAAATGACAGGAGCATGAATGCCTCTTAGTCAATAGTTCATAGTGAAACAGCTCAAGGCAATTCATCCCACTCCAGTTATGTCCTTTAATTCAATTTCTATGAAGAATATAGGGCATAAAAACAAGACATTTGGTCAACTATCCCATGATCCGAGTGTCTTCATTAATGCACTCAGTAAATGTTTCTCCATTGTGTTATAGCATGTCTTTTAAATGCCCCTTCATCTTCATTGCATCAAATTCCACATTTTTCAGAGCAGCGGTAGTTCATCTGCAATTTCTGTTGTATTTATTGGTTATCGTGTATCTATGACCCTTAGTTATTTATCACTGTACAAATGGAACTATTTTATAGAAATTAATTTGAAGAGATTGTATGGCTCACATGTATGAATATACTGCAAAATATCCACATTTATTTCCTTTATTGTTCTGGAAAAGATGTTCACACTCATCTTTCTCTATCGATACGTATAGCTTTTAACTTCAGATATATTGTAAATATTCCTTGTAAATATGGTTTACACTCTTCCTATTATTTCTATATCCTTCTTATCAAAGTTATGCAAGTAATTTAAAGTTGGTCAACCAAAAGTTAATTTTAGTTTAACTATTTTTAATTCAAACAAAATTTAAATTTATCAGAAGCCTCTCAAACTCTATGTTCTGCTGTGTCCTGTTCCCAAGGATTTTGTGTTGCAAGCCTCACATCCACAAATGCATTCAGAGACCTTTGTTGTGAGTGTGAAAGCAGAAGGAGCCACAGGTTCTGACCTTCTACATTGTTGCACAGACATTAGTGCTTAGTTGGAGAATACCTGACTTCCGTGAAAGGATGTCCTGTTGTTAGCTTCATGTCGTTTGAGTGATAGTACACGCATCAGAACCAGAGAAATCCGTAGACGGCACATTGGAGACAAGGAAAGAAAGAAAGAATAGATCCTGAAAGGTAGAACCATGCTGTCAGAGGAGGCATCGTGTGGTGAGCACGGAAGGAAAGAGAAAGTTTTAGCAGTAAAACTAAACTCATAAATTCACTCTGTGTCGTAAAGCAGAAAAATACCATATCATTGAATTATTAGTTGCAGGAAGAGTGATACACTATGTGAATACTCATAGTGAAGACAGTTAATGACCCTATTTGACCAAATCACCAAAAGTTCTTTCCCAGAGAACCAAAAGGACAGAATGTTGGGTGAAAGTTGAGAAAAGTGCATTTGGTGAAATGAAATCTTGCCTTCTATTTTTATGACCTCTTTTTAATTTTAATTATGAATAAATCTATAATTTTCAAAATATTATCTCAAAAAGAGTTCAAAATTCAAAAGCTGATGAGTAGGAAATTTTCCAAAGAAGGTTCAGCTTAGTAAACAAATTGAAAATCTGTTTTAAGAAACCCTATGATGTCCCCATTTGTTCACACTTGGCACTTTATCCCAATATGCGGTTTGCTTGTTACCACAACAGTGAAACACAGTTCTGAAGTGTGTACTTACTCAGTAAAATATGACCCCACTGTGAATACTGCAAATGTAACTCAATGATGACTAGAGCTAAAAGGGCTGGAAAATGTTCATGACAGAATGGGATGGAAAAAAAAATGTCACAACTGTGGCTGACCAAGGAAACCAAAGCCAATGGTTAAGCAAGGGTAAGGGCATACAGGAAAGCAAAAAATAGTGGGAAGACAGGGGATTGGGAAATTTTTAAAAAGCTCATAATGAGGGAAAAGATGAAGTATAAAAGTAGGTTAGTAACTAGTATGAAAGAAGATATAAAAACCTTTAAATATATAAAGAGTAAAGGAAATGAGAGTAGATACAGGACAACAAGAAAATGATGCTGGAGAAATAATAATGGGAGACATGGAGAAGGCAGAGGAACTAAATGTGTATTTTGCATCAGTCTTCACTCTGGAAACATTGGCAGTAGGTCAGATGTTGAAGGGTATTAGGGAAGGGAAGTGAGTGCAGTTACAATTTCAAGGAAGAAGGTGCTCAGAAAGCTGAATGGTCAGGGGGTGGATAAATCTTCCCAACCAGATAGATTGCACCCTCAGATTCTGAAAGAAGTAGTGGTGAAGATTGTGGAGGCAATGGTAATGATCTTTTAGGACTCAATAGATTATTGTGAGTTCCCAGAGAACTAGAAAATTGCAAATGTCATCCGATTATTCAAGAAGGGAGGGAGGCAGAAGACAGGAAATGATAGACCGGTTAGCCTGACATCAATGGCTGGGAAGATGTTGGGGTCGATTATCAGGACAAAATAGGCCTTCAGGGATAATGTTGCTGACAAACCTGTTGAAAATCTTTGAAGAAGTAACAAGCAGGCTAGATAAAGAAGATGCAGTAGATGTTATGTGTTTTGTATATTCAGAAGGCCTTTGACAGGATTCCACATATAAAGCTACTTAACAAGATAAGTGCCCATGGTAGAACAGGAAAAAATACAAGCATGGGTAGATTGGCAAGAGTAGAGAGTCAGAATACAGTGATTATATTCTGGTTATTTGTCAGTTACTAGTGGTGCTCCACTAGGCGTCATTGTTGGAGCTGGTTCTTTTTATATTGTTTATAAGAAGATAAATAAAAGGGCAGACTATTATTTTAAATGGAGAAAAAATGTAATGCCCTGATGCAAAGGGACTTGCGAGACCTCATGCAGGATAGCATGAAGGCTGAGTTAGTGGTGAAGAAGACAAATGCAATACTGGGTTTCATTTCAAGAGGAATAGACTATAAGAGCAGGGATGTGACCTTGAGGCACTGATGAGACTTCACTTGGTGTATTGCAAGTTGATTTGGGCTCCTTATTTAAGATAGGTTGTGCTAATGGAGAGAATTCAAAGGAGGTTCACAAGGATGATTTGGGGAATGGAAGGGTTATCATACAAGCACCATTTGACAGCTATTGATCTGTATTCATTGAAACATTTCAAATGTTGAAAGGTGTGAACAGAGTAGATATAAAAAGGTTGCTTCCCATGATGGGAGAGTTTAGGACAAGAGGGCACAAATTCTGGACTCGACATCCACTTAGAACAGAGATGTAGAGGAATTTATTCAGCCAGAAGATGGTAAATCTGTGGAATTTCAAGATTCATGGTTCAATTTATTGTTATATAATAAAAACAGTGTCATATTACATGAAATAACCTTTTTCCTGCTGCAAGGCAGACACAATTGCCATTAGCAGAAATCGGCTGAAGCGCCACTTCGAGTCAGAGATAGAGAAGCAATAGAATTCCCCAAGAGTCGTTGTGTCCGTGGATTCAACTTCAGTGCTCCCACAGCATCTGTAGCCTCACAAAGGTCAGTCTTTGGCAACTCGAGCTCCAGATCCAAACCTCTGATATGATTAGGAAACCTTCAGCACTCTTTTGCATCCCAGCTCAAATACTTGGTTCCCCTTCAGCCTGTTTCAAGCCAGTCTCCAGCAGTACACAGCCTAGTGCGAGTCCCTTGACTGTAGTCTCCAGCAACCACAGTCTGTGTGGGTTCCTTGCCTTGAGTCACCAACAGCCCCATCGCTTGTGTGGGTCCTTCAGCCAAAGAACCCCTCACAGATCTGCTCCTGTGGTCAATGTCCTGGTGGTCATCTCTTTTCTTTCTCAGGCATTTTCTGGTATCCTACTCCAGTCCTCTACTTCCCTCATGGCTGCTGCCAATCATAGGTGCCACAACCTTTGGTGCAGACCCCACTGTCGTGGAATTTTAAATAAAGCTACCATCGGCTTCTTTAACAGGACATTCAAAGCTTGTATGGAGCTGCCAGGTGTTGGACTGGGCAGTTGGACTCCGTGAGAGCATGAGGTCTCCACTCTCTTCTCTCTGTCGGTCTGCACCAATGGTAGTGCTGCCATTATCACAGCTCCAACAGCACCACCATTGTTTTTTTTTGCCACAGGCAGTTGTAGAGGACAGGTCATTCTGTGCATTTAAACCAAAGTTCTCCCCTCAGCCTGTTGCTCTCACTCCTGATCCCAGTGCCTCCTTTCCTCCAACTCACCATCACTTGGCTTTTTCCTTATCTCCGTTTCCTTTCCTCCAGTCCTGCATTTACAGCTACACCATACCAAATCCATTCTCAGCTTTACTCTTGTGCCCATCTATTCATGTTCTCCTATGTCCTCTTGGCTGTTTGCCTACACTTCCTCACCCCCTACCCCCAGAATCTTCTTCTTTCCTCCCCCTATCTTTTTATGCAGGTGTCTGCCTGACCAAGGGCTCAGGCCCAAAATGTTGGTTATATATCTTTGTATCCTATAGATGTTGTGGGACCTGCTGGATTTCTCCAGCACTTTTGGATACTTGAAGTTCACACCAATTTTCTGATCCTAATTATCTCAGGACCATCCAACAATAGTAATCTCAGAAGAAAATTCATGCATAATCATTCATCATGCCTCAAAATGAGTGTTGATGCAGAATGATTTCAGTTGACAGACATCCGATATGCAAATCACATTTGCACAGGTAATATGACTGGGGTCATAGTTGTATTTGTAGAATCATGCAAAAAAAGCTGGAAAAGATTAGTAGTATGTACATTACTATTTAAATGTTTGGATGATATACCTTGGATTTTTTTTTCCCATTTGGGAGATATGAACATTTAGCTTTAAGAAGAGCAATGTATCCAACAGGCAAGTTCACCTCTGAAGCTAAAGAAAGCAACTTATGTCAGGACATTGTTAAGCATAAACCCTACCATTGATGATCAAAATTCAACAGACCTGAACATAATGGAAAATAAGATGTTTCCCCATCATAACAAGGCAGTCACTGACTCAAGGTAATTCTGATTCAGATTCAGATTCAGATTTCAGATTTATTGCCAGAGTGCATACATGACATTCACATACAACCCTGAGATTCCTTTTTTTTCCTGTGGGTGCAGCAGAATTACCACTAATTGGTAGTGCAAAAAAAAACTGTACACAACTTTAACATGTAAACAATCAAAGGAACTGTAAACAGATAACAACTGTAAACAAACTGATTGTGCAATACAGGGAGAGCAAAGAAATTCAATAAAGAGCACAAATAAGAGTCCTTAAATGAGTTCCTGATTGAGTTTGTTGTTGAGGAGTCTGATGGTGGAGGGGGTAGCAGCTATTCCTGACCCTGGTTGTGTGAATCTTGTACCACTCCCCTGATTATAGCAATGAGAACAGAGCTTGTACTGGATGTTATGGGTCTTTAATGATTGTTGCTGCCCTCCGAGAGCAGTGTTCTCTGTAGATGCACTCAATAGTGGGGAGGGTTTTGTCTGTAATCGCCTGGGCTGTGTCCATTTATACTCAGGGGTATTGGTGTTCCCATACCAGACTCTAATGCAACCAATGAGCAGATATTCCACCACACATCTGTAGAAATTTCCCAGGGTTTCTGATGCTATAACGAACCTCTGCAAACACCTAAGGAAGTGGAGGTGCTTGCATGCTTCCTTCATGATGCCATTACTGTGTTGTGTCCACGAAATATCCTCCAAGATAGTGACTTCCAAAAACCTAAATGTGCTCACCCTCTCCACCTCTGATCCCCCAATGATCACTGGATTGTATAGCTCTGTTTTTTTCTTTCCTGAAGTCAATAATCAGTTCCTTAGTTTTGGTGACATTGAGTGCAAGGTTGTTGTTGGTGCACCATTCAGACAAGTTTGCAATCTCCCTTCCTGCATGCTGATTCATTATCTTTATTTATAGAACCCACTACTGTAATATTGTCAGCAAATTTGTAGATGATGTTATTGTTATAATGAGTTACACAGTCATAGATGTAAAGTGAGTAGAGCAGGGATCTAAAAACACAGCCCTATGGTGCTCCAGTTCTGATGGAGATTGTGGAGAAGTTCTTTTTTTAAATATTTTATTTAAAATTTAAAATCACATAACATAATATGAGTTACTATATATTGATACAAACATAATGTGATTAATAATTTTTATACAAAAACACCCCTAACCTCTCCAACCACCCTACTAATACACTCTCTCCTCCTTCCCCACCTACAAAAGAAAGAAAAAGGAGATCATCATCTACTACAATTATATTTAAACTTTTTGGCTGCAGGAGTGGTGGTGTCCATCGAAGCAGACTGAGAGATCAAATTCTAACACCAATAATTTTCAGATAAAGGCTCCAAACTTTCATAAAGGAAAATATATTTGTCTTAAATTATATGTAACCTTTTCTAAAGGAATACAAGCTCTCATTTCATTATGCCATCTTTTCATATTCAAAATCATATCAGATTTCCATGTAATAGCTAAACACTTTTTTGAAACAGCCAGGGGAAAATGCAAAAAATTTAATTTGATACATAGTCAATCTCAATCTTAGACCTATCGAGTTAATAGCTCCTATTAAAAACAACATTGAATCTAAAGGTAAATTCACTTTTAATATGTTCTAAAAATAATTTAATTAGTAATCAAAAACTTTTAACCTTAGGACAAGAACAAGTCGAATGAAAAATAGTACCTGTTTCTTGACCACATCTAAAACATAAATCTGAGGGACTAAGATGGAAGTTTTTCAACTTCTGCGGAGTTAAATACAATTGATGTAAGAAATTATACTGCACCATCCTAGAGCGTACATTTATTACTTTAGTCATTCCATCTCTACGTAAATTTCTCGAAACATTTTCATCAATCGTTCTATCTAAATCTGCTTCCCATTTCATTCTTGATTTATGAATACCTGGTTTAGGCATTTTATTTTGTAATAATTTATACATCTCAGAATGTTTTACTTTTAACCATTAATACAAAGAAGAACCAGCCTTAAAATTACTTCCATGGGTAACTCACAAGCCATAATTTGTTTTGCAATGGCAAGATCAACTGCATAAGCAAAGACTGCTGTCTGAGATGGATCTGGGCTACAGGCTTCAGTGGAGATACTCGAGTCAGTTTAGAAATGAATAAGAGAACACTTGGGTGTATCCAAAAATCCATTGATGTACTACTCTGGGAAAAAAAATAATGTTTTGGATGGCTAAGCTTTGTCCTCAAAAACCATAAGAATATCAATGTGAAATATCTTGTCTTAAAAATGATATTTGAACATTTGGTCAGTCTCATCAGTTAGGATATGCTCCCATTACAAAAATCTAATTCCATGGACTTATTTGTCAATATTAAAAATAATGATATAAACAGCCATTGCAACTAATGTAATCATAATTGATCACCAGTTATCATCTTTGTATCAGACAAGAAGAAAAAAATAATATATTTTGCATTTTGGAAGATTCACCCATTGGGTTATCTACCCTTTCCTTAGTTTCTATTCATCCACCATTCCTCCCTTACCAGGTTCCACTCATCGCCTTTGTTTCTTATCAGATTCCATAATCTGCCACTGCTCATCACTCTGGCATTCTACCCTATCTCACCTGGCTCCACTTGCCCTAACCTTAACCCTAACTACTCCTCACATAGATCCACCTATCACTTCCAGTTCCAGGAATGCCTCTCCCTCTCACTAGATGTCCTAATTATCTTGTCTATGTTCCCACTACTGATGCACTGTCGCGACCCAAGATAACTCCACAGAACCTGCTGAGTTCCTCAAACAGCTCATATTTTGCTCCAGATCCGAGCATCTGCATTCCCAAACCTTCCCTACCTGTCTGCTTATGTTGATCAGAGACCTGTAACATGTATCCTAAGGTAGGAGAGTTTAGCACAAGAGGGCACAACTTCAGGATAAAAGGGCACCCATTTGAAGCAGAGATGCAGAAAAAAAAATTCTTTGTTCAGAGGATCATGAATCTGTGGAACTTGTTGCCACAGGAAGCTGTGGAAGTGAGGTCAGTGAGTGTATGTAAGGCAGAAATTGACGCATTTGATTAGTCAGGGCATCAAGGGTTACAGGGAGCTGGCCGGGAAGTTGGGCTAAATGGGTGAAGGGATCAGCTCATGATAAAATGGTGAATCAGACTCGATGGGCCAATGGGCTTACTTCTGCTCCTATATCTTGGGATCTCATTATCTTGTGACATAAAAAGCTTTTGGCTCTATGTGGCTTTTTAAAAGTCTCAACACATAGTATTGTGTTAAAAGATTGAGCATATTGAATGGCAGAATATTTTTAAAGTTCCACATGGCCTGCTCGTGCTTCTATTTTCTATGCCTCTATTAGATGGCAAGCAAATAAAGAAATAATTGAACTGTGTTTTCTTATCACCAACACTTATTGTTTTTAAACAGCCCAAAAGGTTACTTCAGTTATGGACACCAGCTCAAAGGTGGGACTGAGCCCAAATAATTAATCCAAAGAGCAGCAGCTTTTCATAAACTGGAAACAGAATATAAAGTCAAAAGGATTTTGTCAAAGAAGGTGATTGAAATAAGCTTGGTACTTTTTAAAAAGCAGCAATAACAATGAGATGGTAATTTGCCACTTCAGCCAATTTATGTTCAGTGGTATTTAATGTGATATTCTAAGTGTCTCATAATGAGTAATCAATAAATTATTGAATGAAAAATAAACATTGAACAACCTTTGCAAAGAAATCATCAATTTTTGGTTAGCCATGAGTACTGGTACTTTAAGAAAGTTGTCCTTGAAGGATGTTCAAATGAAGCACAATCTTATTTAATCTACTCTGTATTAACTAATTATCAGCATTTTGTTTTTCATTTTAATCTGAGGCCTCACTATATAGGAGAAATGAGAGGTGGTTCAGGAGCCTTTGACATAATATTTTATTGAGCATTTGGTTGGCTGAGTGCCTGATTATTTTTTTCATGATTTAGTTTTGCCTCTTTGATTGTCAACACCAGTATTCATTGTTTGAATGCAATAAGCTAATCAAATTTTCTGCAGTCTCTATGCTTCATTCAAATTTAACTAAAGCAGCTATCAACACATTATTTAGTTTTAAGTCCCTTCATGAGTCCAATGCCTTCCAAATGTCTTGCCTTTAACTTGCCTTTAAACAATGCCAAAGGGCAAGATATTATGAGGTGTTTGACCAAGTTTTTTCACATGCCAATTAAGTTTGAAGGTGCCACTTGTGCATCAGGTAGTCAATATCAGCATTGACTCCTCCTTATTCTATTGAAGTTTATCAGCCTGCTCTGCTATGTTTCTCTGGCAGTTAATGATCTGCGGAGTCAGGTGCAAGGAGATTCTTTTATTAAAAATCTCAAGCTATTTTCTGCCCAAAAATTCTATCAGGAATCTTGGGCTCTATGGATTCAGAGGTGAAGGTTTCATGTTCAAAAGAAGTTTGTAGAGATCAGGTGTTGGTTTGGAAGATATTGAAATTTTCTGTGAATATGAAAATAAGGGTTGGCTTCTCCATACATTGTTTCACTCTTTAAATGGAAGAAGGGTGAATTAGGGAAGAACTTGAAGCCAAATGTTCAGTTAAATGCTCAAATTTATTGTCAGAGCACATCAATGAACAAACAAATCATATATAAATGTGATTTTTTTTTTCCCCCTCGGGCCAGGCATAATTTTGATTTGTAGGGAACATTTGTAGAAACTACAGACCACTTTCTTGCACTAATTTGTATATTTTTACATGTAATTTTATAGCAATATTTGCATTGTAATACTGCTACAAAAATAACAAATTTCCTAATATGTTCATGACAATAAATTCTGAATCTGTAAACTGTACAGAAGATAAAGGAATGCTTAAAAGAGAGAAATGTAAACAAATGAATGTGAACAATACAGAAAAATAAATATTCATTAATAAATAATATGCAAAGTAAGGGTCCTTAAGTGAGTCTCCAATTAAGTCTGTTGTTTACAAGACTGATGGTGGAGGGGTAGTGACTGTTCTTGAACCTGGTGGTGCAAGTCTTGTGGCATCTGGACCTCATTCATGATGACTGCAGTGAGAACAGAGCATGTCCTGGAATTTAAATTTGCTCATCCTCTCCACCTGTGATTCCACAATGATTATTGGATTGAACCCCTCTGCTTAGACTACAGTCAGCTCCTTGGTTTTGGTGACATTAAGTGTGAGTTGTGGTTAGTACATCATTCAGCTTGGTTTTAATCTCCCTCCTGTAAGATGATCCATTACCACCATTGTGAAATCATCATCAAATTATGTAAATAGCGTGGCTATCATTCTGAGCCATGCAGTTGTAGATGTAAAGCAATTAGAGCAGGGGGTGGGGGCGTGGCAAGATGGCGTAGAGTCTAGATGTGTAATCTCGACCTCTCTGGCCAGACTTTTAAGAACCCGTTTTTAACTCTTTATTTTTAAGTTTAAACTTTTTTTAAAAAACTTAGTTTAATGTATCAAGGAACTGTTATGGCCATCAATGGTAAAAAGATTAAACCTCAAGTGCAGAAGAAACTACATTTTCGGAGGTTTGAAGATTTAGGGCCTAAAAAGCCTGCTACAGCTTCAGGTTTACTTTTTTTTTTGTGTCTAAACCACAAAGATTGCCTGTGGGAGCTGAAAAAAAAAAATGACTACTACTCACCAGGAGAAGGATATCTCTGGAATTACTCATTCTCAGGAGGAAGAAGCGTGTTCCCAAGAAGTGGATCCTGATTCTGGCAGCCTGCCAAATTTACCAGAGGGAGGTCGCAGGAAAATGACTCTATTGTTTGAAACCACTCAGGCAGTACTCCAACCTGAAGAGCTTGATCTTATCCGTGAGTTCTTGAAAGAACAACGAGTTGTGGGGGGAGATCAACATCAACCCCCTGAGGAAGTCAGGGTGCCGTCGCTGGGAGTTCAAACTCACAGTAAGACTGCTAAAATGCCTGCTGTTGAGCTGCAGCAGAAGCTGCAGTTATCTGGTTCTGACACTACATTAAAGAAAGCAGGGTTGAATCTTTCTGAATTACAATTTAACCAGTTAAGTACTGGTACTCAGCCAATAATGCAAGAGTTGGCTCAAATGAAAGATAGTATGAGGTCAGAATTCAGTACAGTTAATGCACGTGTGGAAGTATTTTCTGAAGATTTTTTTTAAAATTCAGTCTGCTTTTTTGGAATGTAAACAGCAAATGGCCTCTAATACAGAAAAAGTGATGGAGGTGGAAAAATCCGTTAACGAATTACGAGAATGTGAGAAGGAGTTAGAGAGGTAAGTAGATTATTTGGAGAATCAAAGTAGAAGGAACAATGTGAAGATTGTTGGTTTGCCAGAAGGTATGGAAGAACAAGATCCTCTTCGTTTTTTTAAAGAATGGATCCCACAAATATTGGGGCAAGATTTTTTCTCTGGAGGCTTGGTATTGGAAAGAGCTCATAGAGCCTTAAGAAGAGGACCTCTGCCTGGTCAATCACTGAGACCCATGATAATTCAATGCTTGAATTATTTGGACAGAGAAACAATACTTTGTCTAGCAGTGCAAAATGCGAGGCAATGACAGGCTCCGTTAATGATTCAGAATAGTAGAGTTTTTTTTAAATCTCAATTTGAGTCAAGAGGTTATTCAGCGTCGGCATCGATTTAATCCAGTTAAAGAAGTTTTGTGGCGTAAAGGCTAAAAGCCTACTTTTCGCTACCCGGCAATGTCGAAGGTGTTTTGTGGAGACTTTCAATCACGGTTTTTTGAGAATGAGTGTGAAGTAATGATTTTTGATGATTCGTTGCCAGATGTGTGAGGACAAAGACTTAGTCCACCATTGTCTCCTAAAGAAAAATCTGGTTGTTCTGGAAATGGAAGAAATGGTAGAAATGGGAGAAATGGGAATGGAAAGAGTCCAACTTCTCTTGAAGTGGGGTCTCCGAGTTTGGAATATCTTGGATGAATAGAAGAACTTTCTTATTATTTCTTTATTTTTATGACATTATGATATCTTGATGTTATTATTTGTTTGGCTGGGGAGGGAGAGATTTGCTCTATGTTCTATTAGTCATCAGCCACTGGTGGGTGATCCACACCCAAGTTTGGTTCAGGGATTACTACATTTTGGTAGTTTTTGGAGTGTTTTTTTTTACTTTATCTTTTTTTCTATTTTTTTTTTCATTTTTATTTTATTTAGTCCTTAATTTGTGGTTTCTTTTTCTCCTATTGGAGGGCCTATTTAAGTTGTTTTGAGTTTTTATATATAGATATTATTAGTTTTTAGTAATATTAGTAGATATGTCAAAGTTGAGATTTGCTACTTTTAATGTTCGAGGTTTAAACACTCCGATTAAGCGTAAACGTATTTTGGCATATGTTAAAAAAATGAAAATTGATGTCGCTTTTTTACAAGAAACACATCTGAATGTCAAGGAAAGCATGAAATTGAAGAGGGATTGGGTAGGGCATGTATATTCATCTTCATTTAACTCTAGGGCTAAAGGTGTAGCAATTTTGATACATAAGAATTTATCTTTTGAATTACAATCAATGGAGGAAAGGGCAGGATGTATTCTTAAATTGAATTGTAAGATTTTTAGTGAATTGTGGACTTTACTTAATATTTATGCCCCAAATGAAGATGATGAAACAGTTATTTCTGATGCATTTTTATATCTGGGTCAGGCTAATGAGAATGTTTTAGTTGGTGATGATTTTAATTGTGTTTTGGAACCTTTATTAGATAAGTCCCCGAAGAAAGTTAAGAAATCTAAAATGGCAGTTCAGGTTCAAGCGTTGATGAAAGATCTTAATTTAGTAGATATTTGGAGACGTCTTAATCCGACAGAGAAGGATTTCTCCTTTTATTCAACTAGACATGAATCGTTTTCAAGGATTGACTTTTTTTTACTATCGGCACATTTACAGGGGAAAATACAACAAGTGAAATATAAAAGCAGGGTGATTTCAGATCATTCTTTGTTATACTTTACATCTATAACTTCTGAGAAAGTTCAAGTGGCTTATCGTTGGAGGTTTAATATAATGTTGTTAAAAAATATGGAATTTATTGATTTTTTGAAAGAACAAATCAATTTATTTTTGAAAGAAAATTCTAATTCTGTTCACAGTAAATTTGTAGTATGGGATGCTATGAAAGCTTATTTGAGAGGACAAATAATTAGTTATACTTCTAAAATAAAAAAGAATCGATTAAATTAGGGTCTTTAGTTAGAGAAATGGATTAGTGAGTTAAAAAATGAGTTTCAGAGAGATGCTACAGAAGATCAGAAAATAGAATTATCTAGGTTGAAACTGGAATATAATACTTTGCAATCTTATCAATTTGAGTGTATGATTAACAGGACTAAACAACAATATTATGAATGGGGAGAGAAAGCACATAAGGTAATTAAAGAAGGAACAGATTTCAAAGACTATAAATGATGTGAGACGGAATTCACTTATTACGTATAAACCTCCTGAGATTACTGATGAATTTTGTTCATTTTATAAAATGTTATATACATCTGATGGAAAACAAGAAAATGGATCGATTGATCTTTTTTTGTCCCAGTTGAAGTAATCGATGTTAGAGGATGTAGATATACAGGAGTTGGAAGCACCATTTACTGACTCAGAAATTAAAATGGTTATGATGGAAATGCTGAATGGTAAATCGCCTGGTGATGATGGATTTTTGGTTGAATTTTATAAATTTTTTTACGATGACCTTTCTACAGTGTTTGTAGATGTACTACATCAGGTTGGAGAACATTGTGAATTGCCTGAGTCTTGTTCTAGTGCTTTAATTACAGTAATTCCAAAGAAAGATAGAGATCCTTTGAAAGTATCTTCATATCGACCATTTCGTTATTGAATGTAGATTATAAAATTATAGCTAAAATTTTAGCGAATAGATTGGCTAAGTTTTTACCTCAGTTGATTCATATGGATCAAACAGGTTTCATAAAGAATAGATATGCCTCTGATAATATTTTATGTGTGATTAGTTTGATTAATAGATTTTGACAATCTTCAGACCATCCGATGGTGATAGCTTTAGATGCCGAAAAAGCATTTGATAGAGTTGAGTGGAATTTTCTGTTCAAAGTTCTAGAGAAATTCAAGCTTGGTCCTTTTTTTATTGGTTGGATTAAAGCTTTATATAGTAAACTGGTAGCTAGAGTACTGACGAATGGTTTGATTTTGGAACCGTTTAAACTGACCCGATCTACTCATCAAGGTTATCCTTTATCACCAGCTTTGTTTGCATTAGTGATCGAACCTTTGGTACAATTGATAAGACAGAATACACAGATACAGGGTATGAAAATTTTAGATGAGGAATATAAAATTAATTTATTTGCTGTTGATGTATTGGTGTACCTAACAAATCCAGCTCAATCACTTTTGCATTTGAAGGAGTGTTTGATGCAATATGGATATCTTTCTGGATATAAAGTTAATTGGGAAAAAAACAAAATATTACCGGTGAGTGAAGGAGATTATTCATCTTATAAGAACATTCTTAACTTGAAATGGACGGATCGAATTAAATATTTGTGTATAATCATGGATATCAATTATCAATCTTTATATAAATAAAATTATGTTCCGTTAATAAATAAAATTAAAACTGATTTGATTAAATGGAAAGATTTACCTATTAATTCATTGGGTAGAATAAATACAATTAAGATGAATATTTTTCCACATATGCAATATTTATTTCAATCTATTCCATATTTACTTGATAATATTTTTTTTCCGAGATTTGAATAAAATGGTTAGGGAGTTTTTATGGAGTGGTAAATTTTCAAGAGTAGCCTTGAATAAATTAACTTGGATATATGACCTAGGGGGATTACGTTTACCACATTTTCAAAATTATTATGAAGCAGCCCAACTTAAATTTATTAGTTCATTGATGGATTTGGAATGGCCACCTAGTTGGGCCAAAATTGAGATGGCAGATATTTCTGAATTTGAAATACATCAATTTTTGTTTAGATGGAATGTAAATTTGTTACAGCAACATAATGTCCCCATATTAAAACATTTAATGAAGTTATGGATAAATAAAAATAAGACGATAGGTTCTAGTGGTGAATTGTTGGCCTTGACTCCATTGTATAATAATCAACTTATTTCTTTCTTAATACATAATCGAAGTTTATTACATTGGAGATTTAAAGGTGTGGAAAATTTGGGAGATTTTTTTAAAGAAAGTAAATTTTTACCTTTTGATCAGATGAGGGACAGTTATGGTATTGATAAGAATTCTTTGTTTCTTTATTATCAAATTTGATCTTTGGTAAAGCATGTGTTTGGTAGAGATATGATTTTACCTGAAATGACTAAATTTGAGACTTTTCTTATGAAGGTAACAGAGAAGTGTTATATTTGAGTTATGTATCAAATATTACAGGATGGTATGGGTAAAAAGGGTTGGGCTAAATCTAAAGGTAAATGGAAAGCGGAAATTAGTTTTATTTTTTCCGAGGATGATTGGTCATATATTTGTTATGATAGTGTAACTAGACTGATAAATGCACATTATGCAATGATTAATTATAATTTTTTACATCAGTTATACTTAACACCTGAAAAGCTAAAAAAAATATGGTTTTCATGAATCAGATTTGTGTTTTAGATGTGGTAACGCTGTTGGAACTTTTTTTCATGCGGTTTGGTCATGTATATATCTTTTTGGAAGAAAGTACAATTGTTTCTGGAATACCTGTATAAGATTAAAATACCTTTAGATCTGACAGTATTTTTATTGTGTAGTTTGTAACCTCTGAAAGATCTGGGATTAGATAAATTTCAACTTGCTTTTGTATATTTAGCATTATCTGTAGCAAAAAAAATGTATTGCTAGTACATGGAAAGATATGAATATGATTGATATTAATAGATGGCATAATGAGATGAAATATTGTTTAATAATGGAAAAAAAATCACATGTTTCACGTGATAACTATAGTTTTTTTATTAATAAATGGTTGTTATATTCAGAATATTTACATTTTGATTTACATTTATTAGTTCTTAATATGTATGTTTAATTTTTCTTTATTTTTTTATCTTTATGGCTCTCCCTAGGAGAGTTGGCTGAAAGGGGGAGTCCTTTTCTTTTCTTTTTTTTCTTTCTTTTTTTTCTTTTATATATATAAAATATATCATTCATGTTTAGTTTATTGTTATATTTGTTATTATTATCTGTATTTTGAATGAATAAATAAAGTTTTTTAAAAATTAGAGCAGGGGGTGAAGTATGCTCTAGTACTGGTGGAGATTGTGCACTGATTGGGGTCTGGATCCAGTTACACAGTGGAGCATTGAGGCCCAGGTCTTGGAGTTTGCAGATCAGTTTTGAGGGGAAAAAAATGACTCAACCAGAGTGAACCCATGAAGACTGCAGGTCCTGTTAATTGAAGTAAAACCACAAAATTGCTGGAAGAACCCAGCAGGTCTCTTATTGTCTATCGGAGATAAAGATATATAACCAATATTTTGGGCCTGAGCCCTTCTTCAACGTATGAACACTGTATTACCTGCAGCGTTCCTCCAGCATTTTTTTGTGTATTGGCTAAGATATTTTACAGTGAAGCATCTGTATGGAGAGAAACACGCAAGTCTGTCGACACTGTCGTCAAAACACAAAAATGATGAAGGAACTCAGCCTGCTTGTGCTCCACCCCAGCCTTTTTTTCCACCTCCCTAATCTTGCTAACCAGGTGTCTGCTGGCATTTTGCTCAAATCCTGAAGAACAGATCAGTCTCAGTGTGTTAGAACCATAGAACATTACATCACAGAAAAAAAAACAGGCCATTCAACCCTTCTGGTCTGTGCCAACCAATAAAATAAGTTAGTCCCTCTGACCTTATACCTCTCCCCTTCCAGATTAAAGCTATGACCTCTCATATTTAATTCCCCCAATCTAACTGGAAACATCCTACTCACATCTACTTGTTCTATACACCTCATAATCTTATAACCCTCTATCAAATCTCCCCTCATTCTTCTTTGTTCCAAGGAGAATAGTCCTAACCTGCTTAATCTTCACTGACAACATCTTAGTAAATCATCTCTGCACTCTTTCATTCTTATTGATATCATTCCTGCGGCTGGGTGACCAAGACTCCACACAATATTCTAAATGTGGTCTTACCAAATACTTGAATAACTTTAACATAACATTTCAACTTCTATTCTCAATACTTTGATTTATAAAGGCTAAGATTGCAAATGCTTTCATTACAACCCTGTCCACATGCAACACCACCTTCAGGAAACAACATATGTATTCCCAGATCTCTTTTCTCTTCCACATTCCTCAATGGCCTACCCTTTACTGTGTACATCCTACCCTGATTCGCTCTTCCAAAGTGCAACACCTCACATTTTTTTGCATTAAATTCCATTAGGATTTATTGGATCAATTTCCCAGCTGGTCCAGATCCCTCTGCAAACTTTGAAAATATTCCTCACAGTTGACAATGCCTCCTATCTTTGTGTCATCAGCGAACTTGCTGATCGAATTCACGACATTATCATCTAGGCCATTTATATAGATAACAAATAATAATAGTCACAACACATATCCCTGAGGCACACCACTTGACACAGACCTCCAGTCTGAGAAGCAACCATCCACCACCACACTCTAGTTTCTTCCACCAACACAATTTTTAAACCATTTTGCAACTCTCTATGTATACCTAGTGTCCTTGCCTTCTGAACCAACCTCTCATGTGAAACCTTGTCAAAGGCCTTACTAAAGTACATATAAAGAACATCCGCAGCCTTACCCTCATCAACTTTCTTGGTAACTTTCTCAAAAGAAAAAATCTACAAGATTTGTTAAACATAGTCTACTGCACACAATTCTATGCTCTCTGTCCTTAATTAGCTGATGATGGTCTAAATAACTATATATCCACCAGGGGTCCTGCAATTTCAGCTCTTGTCTCCCTCAGCCCAGGGGATTTGTCTATCTTTTTTTTCGTTGCAATGCAGCAAGCATATCCTTCTCCTTAAACTCCATATGCTCCATGATACTTCTATTTGTTTCCCTTCCATCCTTATTCACTATGCCTGTTTCCTGTGTAAATATCAATGAAAAAAAATGTTAAAGAACTTCCCCATTTCACAAGGCTTCACACATAGATGACTGCTCTGATTTTCTTGGGGTCCAATTTTGTCCCTTACCATCCTTTTACTTTTAATATACTTATAGTAACACTTTGGATTTTCCTTCATATTATCTGCCAAAGCACTTACATGTCCTTTTTTTTTGCCTTCCTAATTCACTTCTTAAGCATTCTCTTATTTTTTTCTATAATGTGCAAGTAGGTAATTTCCTCCTTGTCATCTATGCCACAAATAGAGTCCCCTCTTTTTTCTTAACCTGCTCTCCAATATCCTTTGAAAACCAAGGTTCCCTATGTCTGTTAAATTTCCCCTTATTCCTGGTAGTAACATACAATATCTGGCCTCTCAAAACTTCATCCTTGAAGGTCTTCCACTTGCTGGATGCATTCTTGCCAGAAAATAATTTATTCCAATTGACTCTTATGAGATCCTTCCTCGTTTCCTCAAAATTGGCCATTCTCCAATTCAGAACCTCAACTCGAGTACTAGTCCTATCCTTCTCCATAATTAACTTGAAACTGATATTATGATCATTGGACCCAAAAATGCTCAGTTACACATACTTCTACGACCTGACATGCCTGGTTCCCTAAAAGATCAAGTGTTGCTTGTTCTCTTGTTGGTACCTCTACATATTGATGTAGAATTTTTTCATGTACACATTTGACAAACTCCAACCCATCCAATCCTTTTTACCATATGAGAGTCCCAGTCTATGTGTTAGCTGTAATCTTTACCTTCTATGGATGCTGAAGGATCTGTTGAGTTTCTCCAGCATTTTAGTTATTATAAACATTTCAACCAGAATTGATTTAAAGTTTCTGAGATGACTTAAAATGCTGGTGGACTTCAGCATTAATGGTTTTGGTGAAGAGAGCTCAGCATTCATGTATTCATGAAGTGTGGAGGTTGGAAGCATTACCATCTTAGAAAAGTCTCCATCTTCTATCTGTGTCTTCATCAACCATCTGCATTTTCTTATGGTCTTCACTTGTAAAGTGAATGTGCCTTTGTCAGTACAGCTTCAACATCTGGCAAGATCCAACCAACAGTTAATTGATTGATAAATTTTCACAATCCATGAGATTGAATGTCTTTCTCACTCCACCATGGAAGGGATCTCAGTGGAAAGGGCTTTTAGCAAGTTGTCTCATACAAGACCTGTTCCAGCTTATACAATCTCTTGTGCTTTGGATATGACAAAATATGATAGTCTGAGAGGATTCCAACCCGACTGCAGCACCCTTAGCGTAGATTTAACAAGCATTTTGATAAACTTTTTCATTTCTCGTTTGGAGACTTTGCATAGACTATTTGACCATTTGGATCTATGAATAATCATTTTAAAAATTAAATATAGATATACAGCACTGTAACCAGCCAATTTGGCCATACGAGTCCCTGCTGCCAAATTTACACCCCAGTAGCCTACACCCTGGTACATTTTTGAAGGGTGAGAGGAAACCAGAGCCCTTGGAGAAAACCCACATAGACAAGGGGAGAACGTGCAAACTCCTTACAGATAGCATGGAATTTGAACCCATCCCCAGACCTAATCGTCAGCACTATAAAGGCATTGAGTTAACCGCTACACCAACCATACCACCTTCCACCATCTCTCCATATAGCTAGTCTCTTTACATTTAAATGAGTGATCTGCAGATTGCTTTCATGTAAATGCTGGTCACCTAATTTACAATGGTCTAGTGTTATTGAACCATCTGTCTCTGTCACATACTGCAAATTGCTGAACTGTCAACACTGAGAAATATTTTAGGAATGAGATTATCATCAAACATAACTAAATAGTTCTCAAATTAGTTTAAATGCATGAAGCCATTTCTTATCCAAATGAGGAAGGTATACAAATATCAAAGGAGCAAATGGTTGGTTTTCACTCCAAATGATGGGAGACTGACAGCTTTGGGAAGGCCATTAAATTTAAAGTTAATCAAATAAACCCTTCAGAATCTCATTGGATAGATTAACTGAAACATTCCTCAGAACTATAGTGTCTCCATCTTTCGTATAACCTGCTTGAAATCTGCTCTTCAGACTCTCCCCAGAGTTGAAAGTAGAAATTTGTGTTAACATGTACAGCTCATACAGATGAATGTGAAGATGGAACATCCTCTAGAGACCTGAACACTGAGGAATACCTGCATGTATTTTCCTGCAGTCATGTGATTAGATAAATCAGAGCCACTCCATAAATACCAGCCTTCATAATGATAAAGTCTTCTTTGGAAAAAAAAGCAAGAAAATTTAGCAATTACATTCTAGTTGGTTATTCACTTTATGCAATTCAAATTTACATTGATTTATATGCAGTAATATGATGTAAAAGAGGTTCTGATGAAAGATGTTCCACATGGTGCACTTTTATTAAACTAATAGTTTTGCCGCTGAGAAAGAAAACTGGATTTTCTAATTGAATTTTTAAATCGATTCTACCTTGCACTTACTCATTGTCAATTAATGTAGTAAATGCATGCATTTTTATATGGGGAAAAATCAATAGCTTTGTTTCAACGTAGAAGTAAAATACATCAGATTTCACCACATTTAATGGAAGAACGTGTTGTTTATTTAAATTAAACTTATCTCCTCTCTTTGAGTCTCCTGTAGATTTGGAATAGTTTCCTCCTTGGAAGTACAATCACAACTGGAGGGAAATTACTTTAATCCTTGTAGAAGGTGTTCATGTAACAGAAATTGTTGTCAGGCTTAAAGGATTCAGGAAGTAGGTATCAGCATGTGAATGGCACAAGATACGGTTCAAAGTCTTTGAGTGTGAATATGAGCACCAAACTCAGCTGCTACTCCAGTGCAGTACTGAGGGAGACCTGTGCTGTTGATGGTACTGTCTTTCAGAAGAGTTGTTTAACCAACATCTCTCATGTGGCCTTATAGTAAAGTCTTGATATTTCAACAAGCAATCGTTCAGAAATACTGATGGTCCAGCAACCTGAAAGATGAGACAACTGGCATAAAGCCCTTTCCATGTGGCCTCTCCCATGCTGGAGTGAGAAAGCTATACATGGATTGAGGAAACCTACCTATGAATAAACTGCAGGATGTTGAAGTCTGGAATTCAGGGTGTTTGGGTCCAGAGTACCATAACATCATAAAATTATATAGCATGGGAATAGCCATCACATATACACCGTCCAAGTTTCCTACCTGACCTCATTCCTAATACCTGCATTTGGGCCAAATCTTTAAGCCTTTCCCATTCATGCGCCTATCTAAATTGCTTAAACATTACAATTCTTTTCACAACTACCACTTCCTCTGGCAGCTCATTGCATATGCTCACCATCCTGTGTTTGGAAAAATTAACCCCTCTTGTTTTAGACTCTCCTACTCTGAGAAGAAATACTATGACCACTCATCTCATTTCAGCCCTCATGATTTTAAACACATTATAAAGTCACCCCTCAGTATCTTCAGCTTGATGGAAAGTAAGTCTCTTTTAGCTAGTCTCCTCATCACTACAGTCCTGGAAAAACTCTCTTGATTTATTTCTAAACATTTTCCAGCTTGGTGACATCTTTTTGACAGCTGGACAACAAGAAATGCACACAATAGTCCAAGTGTGGCTTCTCAATATCTTTTATAACTGTCATGGGGGGCGTGGCAAGATGGCGTAGAGTCTAGATATGTAATATCAACCTCTCTGGCCAGACTTTTAAGTACCCGTTTTTTAACCCTTTGTTTTCAAGTTTAAACTTTTTAAATTTTAGTTTAAAATATTAAGGAACTATTATGGCCATTAATGGTAAAAATATTAAACCTCAAGTGCAGAAGAAGTTACATTTTCAAAGTGCTGAAGATTTGGGGCCTAGACGACTTGATACACCTTCAGGTTTAATTTCTTCAGTGTCTAAACCACAAAGACTGCCTGTGGGAGCTGAAAAAAAATGTCTACTACTCACCAAGTGAAGGATAACACTGGAATTACCCTTTCTCTGGAAGAAGGTGCGTTTTCCTAAGAAGTGGATCCTGATTCTGAAAGCCTTTCGATTTTAATGGAGGGAGCACGCAGGAAGATGACTCCATTGTGGGAAATGCATCAGGAAGCATTTCAACCTGAAGATATTGCTTTCCTCCATAATTTTGTGAAAAAAACAATGAGTTGCGGGGGGAGACCAGCTGCAACCCCCTGAGGAAGTCGAGGTGCCGTCGCTGGGAGTCCTGACCCGCAGTAAAACTTCTAAAATGCCTTTTGTTGAGTTGCAGCAGGAGCTGCAGTTACCTGGTTCTGCCACTATGTCAGAGAAAGCAGGGGTGAGCTTTTCTGCATTACAGTGTATGCAGTTAAATGCTGTCATTCAACCTTTAATGAATGAGATGGTTCAAATGAATGCTAGTATAAGTTCAGAATTGAATACAGTTAAAGCACGTGTGGATGCATCTTATGAAGAATTTAAAAAATGTCAGACTGCTTTTTTGGACTGTAAACAACAAGTGGTTTCTAACAGAAAAAGAGTTGAAGGTTGAAAAATCAGTCATAGAATTGGGAGAATGTGAGAAAGAGTTAGAGAGGAATATAGACTATTTGGAGAATCAAAGTAGAAGGAATAATGTGAAAATCGTTGGTTTGCCAGAAAGTATAGAAGGACAAGATCTTCTTCGTTTTTTTTAAAGACTGGATCCCACAAGTATTAGGGCAAGAATTTTTTTTCTGGAGGCTTGGTACTGGAAAGAGCTCATAGAGCTTTAAGAAGAATACCTTTACCTGGTCAACCACCGAGACCAGTAATAATTCGATGTTTGATTTATTTGGACAGAGAAGCAATACTTCGACTAGCAGTGCAAAATGCGAGACAACGACAAACTCCATTATTGATTCCGAATAGCAGAGTTTTTTTTTTATCCTGACTTGAATCAAGATTCAATGTCGCCATTGATTTAATCCAATTAAAGAAGTTTTGTGGCGTAAAGGTTATAAGTCTAATTTTCGCTACCTGGTAGTGTTGAAGGTGTTTTATGGAGACCATCAATTTCGGTTTTTTGAGAATGATAATGAAGCAATGATTTTTGCTGATTCATTGCCAGATATAAGAGGACAAAGACGTAGTCCACCATTGTCTCCTAAAGAAAAATCTGGTTGTTCTGGAAATGGAAGAAATGGCAGAAATAGGAAAAATGGGAATGGAAAGAGTTCAACTTCTTCTGAAATGGAATCTCCTAGATTGGAATCTCTTGGATGAACAGAATAATTTTCTTATTCTTATTCTACTTTTTTGTTATTATGATATTTTAATGTTATTCATTGTTTGGCTGGGGAGGGAGATATTTGCTCTAAATTCTTTATTAGTCATCAGCCACTGGTGGGTGACCTACACCCAATTCTTGTTTAGGGATTACTACCTTTTGGTAGTTTTATTTTGGGGTGGGGGGTTAATTAATTTTTTTATTTTCATTTTAGTTAGATTTTAATTTGTGATTTTTTTATAGGAGGGCCTATATACATTGATTTGAGTTTTCATATAAAGATATTATTGGTATTTAGTAATAATAGTAGATATGTCAAAGTTGAGGTTTGCCACTTTTAATGTTCAAGGTTTAAACAGTCTGATCAAGCGTAAGCGAGTCTTGGCGTATATTAGGAAAATGAAAATTGATGTTGCTTTTTTACAAGAAACACATCTGAATGTCAAAGAAAGTATGAAATTAAAGAGGGACTGGGTAGGGCATGTATATTCTTCTTCATTTAATTCTAGGGCTAAAGGTGTAGCAATTTTGATACATAAGAATTTATCTTTTGAATTACAATCAATGGAGGAAAAGGCAGGATGTATTCTTAAATTGAATTGTAAGATTTTTAGTGAATTTTGGACTTTACTTAATATTTAGCCCCAAATGTAGATGATGAAATATTTATTTCAGATGCATTTTTATATTTGGGTCAGGCTAATGATAATATTTTAGTTGGTAGTGATTTTAGTTATGGTTTGGAACCTTTATTTGATAAATCTCTGAAGAAAGTTAAGATATCTAAGATGGCAGTTCAGGTTCAAGCGTTGATGAAAGATCTTAATTTAGTAGATATTTGGAGACGTCTTAATCCGACAGAGAAGGATTTCTCCTTTTATTCATCTAGACATGAATCGTTTTCAAGGATTGACTTTTTTTTAGTACCAGTACATTTACAAGGGAAAATACAACAATCGGAATATAAAAGTAGGGTAATTTCAGATCATTCTTTGTTATATTTTACATATGCAACTTCTGAGAAAATTCAAGTGGCCTATCGTGGAGGTTTAATACCATATTGTTAAAAATACAGAATTTATTGATTTTTTGAAAAAAAAAACAAATTAATTTCTTTTAAAAGAAATTTCTAATTCTCTTCAAGGTAAGTTTGTATTGTGGGATGCTATGAAAGTTTATTTGAGAGGACAAATAATTAGTTATACTTCTAAAGTAAAAAAAGAATTGATTAAATCAGAGTCTTGAATTAGAGAAACAGATTGATGAGTTAGAAAAGGAATTCCAGAAAGATGCTACAGAAGATCAGAAAATAGAATTATCTAGGTTGAAATTGGAATATAATACTTTGCAATCTTATCAATTTGAATGTGTGATTAATAGGACTAAACAACGGTATTATGAATGGGGAGAGAAAGCACATAAGATATTGGCGTGGCAATTAAAAAAGAACAGGTTTCGAGGACTATTAATGCTGTTAGACGGAATTCTCTTATTACTTATAAACATTGTGAGATTAATGATGAATTTTGCTTATTTTATAAAAAAGTTATATACATCTGAAGAAAAACAAGAAACTGGATCGATTGATCTTTTTTTTTATCACAGTTGAATTTACCGATATTTGAAGATGCAGATATACAGGAGTTAGAAGAACCATTTACTAATTCGGAAATTAAAATGGCTATGATGCAAATGCCGAGTGGTAAATCGCCTGGTGATGATGGATTTTCGGTTGAATTTTATAAATTTTTTAATGATATTTTTTCTACAGTGTTTGGGGATGTATTACGTCAGGTGGGAGAACATTATGAATTGCCTGAGTCTTGTTCTAGTGCTTTAATTACAGTAATTCCAAAGAAAGATAGAGATCCTTTGAAAGTATCTTCATATAGACCAATTTCATTGTTAAATGTAGATTATAAAATAATAGATAAAATATTAGCAAATAGATTGGCTAAATTTTTTACCTAAGTTGATTCGTATGGATCAAATAGGTTTTATAAAGAATAGATATACTTCAGATAATATTCTGCATGTGATTAGTTTGATTAATAAATTTTGAAAATCTTTAGATCACTTGATGGTGATATCTTTAGATGCAGAAAAAGCTTTTGATAGAGTTGAGTGGAATTTTTTTGTTTAAAGTTCTGGAGAAATTTAAGTTTGGTCCTTTCTTTATTGGTTGGATTAAGGCTTTATATAGTAAACCGGTAGCTAGAGTATTGACAAATGGCTTGATTTCAGAACCTTTTAAATTGACTCGATCAACTCATCAAGGTTGTCCTTTATCACCGGCTTTGTTTGAGTTAGTGATTGAACATTTAGCACAGTTGATAAGACAAAATACACAGATACAAGGTATGAAAGTTTTAGATGAGGAGTATAAAATTAATTTATTTGCTGATGATGTATTGGTGTATTTAACAAACCCAGCTCAGTCACTTTTTCACTTGAAGGAGTGTTTAATACAATATGGATGTCTTTCTGGATATAAAGTTAATTAGGAAAAAAGTGAAATATTACCAGTAAGTGAAGGAGATTATTCAGTTTATAAGAATATTATTAATTTGAAAAGGACTGATCGAATTAAATATTTGGGTATAATTTTCAATGTTAATTATCAATCTTTATATAAATTAAATTATGTTCCATTAATAAAAAAAATTAAAACTGATTTGATTAAATGGAAAGATTTACCTATTAATTTATTGGGTAGAATAAATACAATTAAGATGAATATTTTTCCACATATGCAATATTTGTTTCATTCTATTCTGTATTTACTTGATATTTTTTTTTCAAGATTTGAATAAAATGGTTAGGGAGTTTTTATGGAGAGGTAAATTTTTGAGAGTAGCTTTGAATAAATTAACGGAAATATGAGTTAGGGGGATTATGTTTACCACATTTTCAAAATTATTATGAAGCATCCCAACTTAAATTTATTAGTTCATTGATGGATTTGGAATGGCCTCCTAGTTGGGCCAAAATTGAGATGGCAAATATTTCTGAATTTGAAATACATAATTTTTTGTTCAGATTGAATATAAATTTGTTACAGCAATATAATGTGCCTATATTAAAACATCTAATGAAGTTATGGATGAAGAAAAATAAAATGATAGGCTCTAGGGGTGAATTATCAGCTTTGACTCCATTATATAATAATCAACTTATTGCTTTTTCAATACATAATTGAAGTTTATTATATTGGTGATTTAAAGGTGTGAAACATTTGGGAGATTGTTTTAAAGAGGGTAAATTTTTATCTTTTAATCAGATGAGGGACAGTTTTGGTATTGATAAGAACTCTTTGTTTCTCTATTATCAAATTCGATCTTTGGTAAAACGTACGTTTGGTAGAGATATGATTTTACCTGAAATGACTAAATTTGAGATTTTTCTTATGAAGGTACCAGAGAAGGGTTATATTTCATCTATGTATCAAATATTACAGGATGGTATGGATAAAAAGGGTTGGGATGTATCTAAATGTAAATGGGAAGTGGATACTGGTTTTATTTTTTCCGAGGATGATTGGTATCTCTTATGATAGTGTAACTAGATTGATAAATGCACGTTATGCAATGATTAACTATAATTTTTTTACATCAATTTATACTTAACACCTGAAAAATTTAAAAAGCATGGTTTTCATGAATCAGATTTGTGTTTTAGATGTGGTAATTCTGTTGGAACTTTTTTTCATGCTCTTTGGTCATGTATACATATACAATCTTTTTGGAAGAAAATTCAATTGTTTTTAGAATACCTGTATAAGATTAAAATACTTTTAGATCCGACAGTATTTTTATTGGGTAGTTTGCAACCTCTGAAAGGTTTGGGATTAGATAAGTTTCAACTTCCTTTTATATTTATCTTTATCTGTAGCAAAAAATTGTATTGCTAGTACGTGGAAAGATACGAATATGATTGATATTAATAGATGGCATAATGAGATGAAATATTGTTTAATAATGGAAAAATACATATGTTTTGCATGATAATTATAGTTTTTATTAATAAGTGGTTGTTATACTCAGAATATTTACATTTCAATTTATATTGATTAGATCTTAATATGTATGTTTAACTTTTCTTTATTTTTTTTTCTCTTTTCTTTCTTTATGGCTCTCCTTGGGAGAGTTGGCTGAAGGTGGGGGGTTATTTTCTTTTTTTTTCTTTGTTTTTCTATATATAAAAAAATAACATTTATGTTTATGGTTAATTGTTGTATATGTTATGTACTATTTGTTTTTTGAACAAATATAAGTTTAAAAAAAAATATCTCTCACATGATGTACAACTCTTATGTTCAAATGAAGGCAAGTGGTGCCAGATGCCAGTTTATCTGTGTTGCCACTTTCAGGAAAGAATGCACCTATATCCATATACAGTAAACCACCTAGTATCTGGAATTCAAGTAACCAGCAGCCTCAAGCTATAGGCAAAATATTGAGGAAAATAAAAACAAAAATTAAAATAAATAATAAAATAATAAGTAAAAATACATAAGTTTAAAATAGTAAAAGTAAATGCTTTTTGAAATCACACAGAAACCTTTAGTGAAGATGAGAAGAAACATTCAGCCAATGGAGTGCATTGATCATTCTTTGCTTGTAGCACCTAGATGAATGGAGATGTGTAAAACAGCAATGGCATTGTCTAGAATGATACCACTCACCGTTAGGGTGAATGTCTTAAAGAGTCTCCTTTCCCTGCTTCATAAGAGGCTTTATCTGTAAATTTGGGGAGGGGCTATTAATTATCTATAATATTATTGTTCATCTTTTGGGTAGCTTCATGGAGAGAGACAAACCTGCAAATGGTGAAATGTTTTCAAAGAATGTGACTGAAAATAAAGTAAAATGCTTTAAGATTTATATATTCAAGCAAATAAAGTTTGTTCAGTGTAAGGACAGTTTCTTATATTTTCTTTTTTCTTTTAAACTGTTTATTCTTAATGCAGGTGTATTAGTTAGGCATTGTAAGGTAAGTCTCAAGCAACTAGAAATTCACTTATGCAACATCAACAAAACCCCATAGGTGCCAGATACCAGGGGTATTATTGTACCACTCAGTTCTACAACACTCTCCAGGGGTGTCCCATTCAATCATGCCTTTGGTTAACTTACCTTGATTGAAACTTGGTGCAACACTTCACACTTATTTGAGTTAAAATCCATCTTCCATTTCCCACTTTTCCAGATGAACCAGACCAGTTGCCATCTTAGATAACCTTCTTCACTGTCCAGAATTCCAATAATTTTGGCGCTGAGCTTACCAACCATGCCAACCACACTCTCATCTAAATCATAATATAGATAGCAAACAGCAGTTGACGATAGATTTCTAACTCATCTAATTTCTTAAGAAATGGAAATCAAAGCAGAAGTGAAGCCAGATGTGAATCACATGATCAAATTATATTTAAAAATTATTCCATGACTTGATACATGAGCCAAAATATTTATCAGTGTCAAAAGTCAGAAAAAAATGTTAAAAGTAGGCTTTGAGGAATCAGTCTCGAATTTAAAGCTCATTTGAATTCATATTTTGTAATTACGCAGCCCACTGTGCTTTCCAAATACATGTAATGTGTAGAGTTTATCATAGCCAAGAAAATACACAGCTGTACAACTGGTTGGCCAGGTTGAAAAGTACAAAAGGCTCTAATAAGCAATTCCTTAGATAGAACTCACTCAAATATTCTGTCAATTCTTCTGTTCTTTTATAAGGTCACATGAAGGGCATACTCAGGATCTTTTGAGATTTACCAGATGCAATTGTCCAACCATTTGCAGAAAATATAGATTAAGAAGACTATATTAGAAAACAATCATTTCACAAAACTACACAGAGAGGAGATAATTATGGCACTGACTCATATCAATGTTTCCTTAAACCAAAGGTAAAACAGGTAGGTGGAACTGTGCTGACAATTTGAAGCAAGAAGCATATAGAACCTCTCATGGAAAAAAAAAGACACAACAGGAAATCTTATTTGCTTTGTAAAAAGATGTATTCAGGATGTGTTCACTAATGGCATCACATTAGGGGGATATAATTAATTTTTTAAAAGATGCAACACAACGAAATCATTCAAGAACTCATGCCAAGCCTTAATTAGTCAATCACTGATACATTTAGAATCCATGATGTGTTTGTGGCATACGAATTGCTATCATTTTTAGCCTCATGGGTAATGCATATTGTGGATTGCTTTATTATTCATTGAAGGTATTAATATTTCCTTGTCAGCAATGTACATTTACAATTGGATGAAAACAATCGCCTACCAAAACCCAAAACAGGCTGTTGGTGACTCAAGACAAGGAACTCACATGGGCTACTGGCGACTTGCAGTCAAAGGACTCATACCAGGCAGTAGATTGCTGGACCCTGGCTAAAGGGGTACGACATTGGAATCAAGATGCGAGAGGTTGCTGAGGGTGGGAGGGCCTCCCTAGCGGCCTTGGGCGCTGAAGTCTTCCTGATTTGTCGGAGGTTTGGATCTGGATTTTGGGTTGCCGATGGTTTGGACTGAAGTCTGTGTGAATGCAGATGCTGTAGGAAGGATGAAGGCAAATCCATGGGTACTCAGTGACTCTGGAGGGCCTCTCTTTTGCTTCTCTTTCTCTGACTGTAAGAGGCACCGGGGAATTTCTGCTGATGACAAAATTACGGCAGACTAAATGTAATCTTGTGTAATATTACATGCCAATAATAATAGAATCGAGAGTTGAACAACCTGGCTTGCACAGAAACTCTGTTTCTTCCACTTGCATCAGCAATTAATGTTTCAAGTTTTCATGAAATACAATTCTTGTCAGTCTCATGTTCAGCCTTAATAAAGTTGCTGCTCATTGACATTGCATTGCTTCCATAGATTTTGAATAGGCAGGAGGCATTTGTAAATAAATGTTTATGTCTCGGGTACAATCGAAAGTCAGACATGTTATAATTGTCTATAGCATTGAGAATGATGTCTCCTTAAATTCTATATGCAGTTGGATTTAACAATGTAATTGAAGGAATTTAAGGCAGAGATTGATAGGGTATCTGAATAGTCAGGGTATCAAGGGTATGGGGAGAAGGCAGGGGAGTGGTCTGAGTGGTAGAATGGATCAGCTCACATGAAAAACTGCCTTATAGATTGAAGACATTGAAGTCCACAAATCAATACATTCTGTGGCTACAAGAATGTGAGAGTAAAGATATCCTGTAATGTTTAATTCAATTCCTGACTCCAAGCATAATCTACCATTCACAAGGCACAGATCAGGAGCACATAAAAATGCTCTCCACTTGCAACTCCACCCACATTCAAGAAGATCAAAACCAGTACCTCTGATTGCCATCCGATCAACCAATCCAAACATTCCATCTCAAACTGCACTGCACTTACTAGTCTGCATTCTCTGACAATACCTTCCAAACTTTTGAGAAGCCCAACCATTCACACAGCAGGTGGACTTGAAACTCCAAAACTCTCCAACCATCAAAAAAACCACTATTCAAGAATGCCAACCACCATCTCCTTGCAATGGAGGTTGAGGATAAACACTAAACTGTCACTTTCTCAGCAATACACATATCTGCAAATGAATAAAGAATATAATGATCTAAATTGTGCATAAATATTATGATGAAGTTATTGAATGTTTTTTAAAAAGCCTAGAAATTCTATTTCTGCACATTATTCACTTTCACAACTTTGTCACAAAATTTTGTCCAGTAGTTCCAAGGCCTGGAGAAAAGCAGGAAACTGAAGTCTAGATCTATACATTCCCCAAGAATGCAGAACATGAAATTTTCACAAGATCACAAAAGGTAGGAGCAGAAGTAGGCCCATTAGCCCATCAATTGCTCTGCCATTTTCCCCCTTAGCAATCCCCTGGTTTCTCCCCTAATCATCGATGACCTGACTAATCAAATACCTGTCAATCTCTGCATTAAATACATCCTGTGGCAACAAGTTCCACATACTCACAACAGTTTGATAAAAGAAATTTTTCCGCATGTCTGTTTTAAATTGATGCCCTTTTATCATTAAGTTGGCATCCTTTTGTTCTAGAAGATTCTACCATGGGAAATATTCTTGGCACATCTCTGTTCAAGCGTTCGAAATGCCTCGATGAGGTCCCCCTCCCATCCTTTTGTACTCCAATGAGTACAGTCCAAGAGCTGACAATCATTCCTCATCATTGCTAACCTAAATATTTAAAACCTTTGCAAGTCTTTACAGGGTAGATTAAATTGAAGATTTGATTTGTTCAGGCAAATTTCATCTGAGTGATATTCAAACCCACTGAAACAAGAAAGCAAATCAAAACATTACATATGCAAAAAATGTAAAACACGGAAAAAACTGGAAACATTTTGAGTAGAGTTTTTCAACTTGAAATGTTAACAGTATTCATCTTTCCACAGATCCTGTCTGAAATTTGCGCAATTCATTTTTTTTGGAACAGAAATGAGTTTCTTTGCAGCTGTGATAAGTAAAGAAGTGAAATGTTTGTTGTATGTACTAATTTACAGGTATGCCAGACTCCACATTAGTGGTTTTCAAACTGACCCCCCCCCCCCGCAACTCACGTTCCACCTTAAGCAATCTCTATGACATAAGTGCTCTGTGATTAGTAAGGGATTGCTTAAGGTGGTATGTGAGTGGGAAGGGAAGGTTGAGAACCACTAGTCTAGACCCAATTGTTACTGAAATATTTTGCTTGAGAAAAATTGTCACTGGCCCATTTCCTTTGGAGTTATGAAACTGTGCACATAATGAGTCAATTAGATATAGTTAAACCAGTGGTTTTTAAACATTTTCTTTCCACCCACATGCCACCTTAAGCCATCCCTTACCAATCACAGAGCACTTAGAGGATAGGGATGGCTTAAGGTGGAATGTGACATGAGGGGAGCAGTTGAAAACTACTGCTCTACATCATACAACAAGCTTAAAACCAAAATGTTACAATAAAACAAATGTGCAGGATATAATGTTATGAGACAAAAACATATGATGTAATGTTAAAGAGAAAAGGGCAATTAAACAGTTCAAGTAATCATCTTATCCTATTGGGAGGTTCTTTAAAAAGTCAGTTAAAATGTATAAAGACATGGTGAGCTTCAACAATCATCATTTTTAAAAAAATAGACATTGAGCATGGCAACCAGCCCTTTTGGTCCATAAGCCCATGCTGCCCAATTAACCTACACTTGTAAATGTGCCAAATATTTGGGCTGTGCACCCATTGTGTGGAATACAAGCTTCCAGCTCATTAGACCCAGAGAGAAATGACAGACACCAGTGTTTTGCCAAATTTAAGGAAATAACCATTTTATTTACAATCAGAGAACTATTTATAGTATTTACAATGCCCTTGGTCCTGAGGGAACTCTTGCGAGCCCTCTCACACAAATGTGACTGGATTAGTTGATTGATGGCTCAAGTCCCAAGAACCTGTGGCACCCACTCCTGGAGATGATGGGGTCACTCTGTTTAGGGCATCCTAGCACCTACAATCCTGCTACAATTTTGAATAGTGAGAGGAAACTGAAGCACCCGGAGGAAGCCTATGCAAATAAGGGGAGAATGTACAAACATCTGACAGCACCGGATTTGAGCCCACTACACTAACCATGCCACATCTAAAGATCCACAGCACCCAGGCCATGCTTTGTTCTCACTGCTGCCATCAGAGATATAGGTGCGTCAAGACTTACACCAATAGATTCAGGAATAGTTGCTGCCCCTGTTTTCTGTTGTGCCCTCCCTCCCTTATCCACCCCCTACCTCATGAATGTGCCACTCCCCCTGCCCCTCCCCACACCTCCCCCCCACCATTATATTTAGGTGCCCGACTACATTTTGCTCATACCTTGATGATGGGCTTAGGCCAAAATGTTGGTTATGTATCTTTAAAATGAATTAATAAAGGATTATTGCAAAGGTTGATGATCAGCGTGGACAGTGAGCTGAAAGGCCTGTTTCTGTACTGTATATTTCTCCATGAATATGATTGTATGGTAATATAGAATTGACAAAATGGGAGCATACAAACACAGCAGAATATTATTTTGAAAGGTTACCAATAGATCATTTCCAGATTTCTGAATGCTGAGGTTTCCTTTCCACATTGACTGAGCATTCTTGAATTGGATACTACAACTGAAGCACATTCAAACTATTCATTCACATTCCGTTGTCACCTCTCAGCCACACAGAAACACTCATCATTCAAAATCACTTTCAACCATACCTTGAGTTCAGAGACTATTGCCCATTCCCATCTTAAATTAACCCACTCAATATTCGACAATTCTTTTCTTCTTTGGCTTGGCTTCGCGGACGAAGATTTATGGAGGGGTAAATGTCCACGTCAGCTGCAGGCTCGTTTGTGGCTGACAAGTCCGATGCGGGACAGGCAGACATTGTTGCAGCGGTTGCAAGGGAAAATTGGTTGGTTGGGGTTGGGTGTTGGGTTTTTCCTCCTTTGTCTTTTGTCAGTGAGGTGGGCTCTGCGGTCTTCTTCAAAGGAGGTTGCTTCCCGCCAAACTGTGAGGCGCCAAGGTGCACGGTTTGAGGCGATATCAGCCCACTGGCGGTGGTGAATGTGGCAGGCATCAAGAGATTTCTTTAGGCAGTCTTTGTACCTCTTCTTTGGTGCACCTCTGTCATGGTGGCCAGTGGAGAGCTCGCCATATAACACGATCTTGGGAAGGCGACAACAATTACTGATGGCCATCAGCATGAAATATTTCACCATCTCCACCATTGACAGCCCAATATAGGAAAAAGTGCACTTGATGTAAGAATGCTACAACCCTGCAGCAAACTTAAATGCTCTGTTTGTAGTAGATGCTATTTTACAGGATTGCAAGAGATTGGTAACCTCCAGTGGAGATGATGACAAGCTGATGATTCTTGCAAATTGAAATACAGAGATAATATGATAACCTTATTTTCCTCTTTCATGGTGTGTTCTCTCTGTAACCTTTTCTGTTTTTCTACTTTTTAATCCTACTGTACAATATTTTTTTTTAAAAAGAGAAAATTGACTTCTTGCTGTCATGAAAATTTGGAGCTGCAATTTTTCTAGTCCAGTAAAATATCTCGAGG
Source organism: Narcine bancroftii (assembly GCF_036971445.1). Lineage (NCBI taxonomy): Eukaryota > Metazoa > Chordata > Chondrichthyes > Torpediniformes > Narcinidae > Narcine > Narcine bancroftii. The sequence goes on from NC_091469.1 coordinate 92,835,239, forward strand.
GATGATGCAATTATCAGAAAGCTTAGTTAAGGATTCATAAATTCTTGGCAGCAAAGGCAGGGACAGAGAACAAGATTTTGGGAGGAATGAGCATATCTAAGCTCATTTGAGTTGGCAAGTTCCCGTGCTTTGGGATCAATGACTGAAAAGCACTCAGCTTTCAAAATATTGCCCAAAGATATTATAATCACAAGAAAATTTTCAGAAACAAATGTGACATTGATTTGTGGAAGGGCTTCCTTAGATTCTTGTGGATTTTGGTGGAACTTGAAACCTGATTTATATTGAAACGGAAGTGTCTTTAATTTGCAGCTGTTCAATTTGAGTCACTGGATTTTCATTTCTGGCCAGGAAATTGGGACATCAAGTGTGAATTATTAACAATTTTGTATCAGTCAAAGCTTAGTCATTAGCACGCATTTCCAATTCCAAATTCTTTGGGTTCAAGTCTAATGCCAGAGGATTGAGCACTAAACTCAGGAATGCTTCAACTCAGAGAGGGCTTCACTTGGGGAAGTGGAGGCTTTCAGATGAGATATTAAAACAAGATCCAGTCTACTGCCTCCGGCAGTTCTAAAAGATTTAAAGATGCTCTATTGGAGAAGGACAGAAAGTAACAGAGCCATCAAGCATGGATGTGAACCTTTCTGCCCATTATGAATTATGCTGACCATTGAACTCACTTTATTCCCCCTCACATGCCCATCAACTCCCTACATATTGGGCATAATTAATTTAATTTGGACTTACAGACTGATATGCCATAAGCAAGGACCAGACTTGTATCATAGGCTTTTATTAACAGAAGAAACTACCTCCACTGACCAGTGGGGTAAGTTGCACCATCTGTTATACCAGTAAGGCGGAGCCAGTCTACAGTCATAAACAATAGCAAGCAGTCAGCATAATACATTACATCACTACATTCACCCCCCCCTTAAAATTAACCAATTTTAAGTAATAAAAAAAATCTAAAGGGTTAATGCACTACCGAAGGATTTGAAAAAAAAATCTGTGAGAAATGTAACAATTAAAAGTTATCATAAGTAAGCCGTTGGGGTGGCCTTGAGACTCTTTCAGACCAACGCAAAACAACGTAAGCTTACAGAAGAAGCTGTTGATAAGAAATGATTGGTAGCAAGTGTTATTTGAGGTAAGTCTCTGTGTGTTACAGACTGAACATCAGGGACAGAGACATGCTGTTCTGGGGAGGGCAAAGGAAGATTAGTGGTAGTGGGAAAAAGGCTAGAAACTTCAGGCAGAACCCCTGGCGAAACAAGATCCCTAAGGGAACTACTGTCCTCTCTCCCATCAGGAAAAGCAATTTGAGCATATTGCTGGTTAACATGAAGCAGTTGTACACGCTCAACTAATGGATCCACTTTGCTCTGTCTAACATGTTTCTCAGTAAAATTTCTCCAGGTCTAGAAAGACAGGCCAGCAAGGTCGATGCAGTCTTCGACTTTCTGGGAAAAGAAAACAAACGCTTATGAGACGTTTCATTAGTTGACATGCAAAGTAAGGTACGGATAGAGTTCAAAGCTTCAGGCAAAACTACTGGCTAGTGGCTGGCGGGGAGACCCTTAGATTTGAGTGCCAAGGTAACAGCTTTCCAGATTGTTCCATTGCTGCGTTCAATTTGTCCATTCGCATGAGGGTTGTAACTGGTAGTGTGACTTATAGCAATGCTTCTGTCAAGAAAATATTGCCAGAAGCTCTGAGCTCATAACCTCTGTCGCTATGAATGAAAATTGGATAACCAAAAATACAAAAAAATGGAATCAGTTAATTACAGAACCAGCAGACACATCAGTACAAAGGATAGCAAAAGGGAAATGAGAGAATTCATCAATAACACTAAGAAAGTAAATGTTTCTATTATTTGAAGGCAGTGGCGCTTTAAAATTTACACTGAGGTGTTCAAAGGGTCAAGAATCTTTGATCAATGAGGAAGGTGAGGGATTTTAATAATGTGGTTTGTATTCAGCACAGACAGGGGATTGTCCAGTTTTGGTTATCACATCCTCTAATGTATAGAGCAAATTGAGAGATTTTACATAGTGATAAAATCTTGTGAACCCTTAGGTGGCACAGCTCTTCAAGAAGAAATTTTAATCGGTCTACCTGCAGACTCGCAAAAGTTGCGTGAGAGGGAGCATTAGGAGGATCATTGAATTTTCCTGGACGATAGAGTATGTCATAGTCATAGGTAGAAAGTTCGATGTGCCTTTGCATAATCTTATCATTTTTAATCTTGCTCTTTAATTTAGCGTTGAACATGAAGGCAACAGATTTCTGATCAGTTAACAAGGTGAACTTCCTGCCAGCTAAGAAGTATCTTCAGTAGTGGATAGCTTCTATAATAGCTCGTGCTTCCTTTTCAACGGATGAGTGTTTTAATTCTGGCCCACATAATATGCGAGAAAAGAAGGCCACAGGTTTGCCAGCTTAATTAAGTGTGGCAGCTAGCACAAAATCAAATGCATCCAATTCCACTTGGAAAGGTAAATCCTCATCAATTAGAGACATGGAGGCCTTGGCGATATCCTGTTTAATGTTTTCAAAGGCTTGGAGGGCCTCATTACTCAAAGGAAAATTGACGGTTTTAAAAAGAGGTCGTGTTTTGTCAGCGTAGTTCGGCACACACTGAGCGTAATAGGAGAAAAATCCTAAACAACGCTTGAGGGCCTGTTGTATTGTTGGAGGGGGCAACTCCATGAATGGTCACATTCTCTCTGGATCCAGACTGATTTTGCCTTTGCTTACTACATAGCTCTTCATGCGGTACACACATTTGCCATTATTCAGGGTTAAACGCAAGGTTTTGGCTCCTTGGAGGAACCGTTGTAAATTCTGATCATGATCATTCAAGTCTTGGCCACAGATGGTAACATTGTCCAGATAAGGAAAAGTGGCCTGCAACTTATAGGTATCCACTAACTTATCCATTTCTCTTTGAAAAATGGATACTCCCTAGTGATGCCAAAAGGAATTCTCTTAAACTGAAAGTTTGCCATCTGCCTCAAAAGCAGTAAACTGCTTTTCATCCTTATGGATGGGAACTTGGTGGTAAGCTGATTTCAGATCAATAGTAGAGTCTATCTCGTATTGGGCAATTTGTGTAACCACGTCTCAAATGTGAGGCAGGGGTAAGCAACTAGTTGAGTGTCCCTATTTATAGTTTGACTGTAATTCTAGGTTTGGCACCATATCTGACCACTACTACTTGTGCATGCCAAGGACTTGTGCTGGTCTCAATGACATAATCCTTTAACAAGTACTTAACCTCATCTTTAATAAAGACTGTCTTCTTTACTGCAGCACCTACTTTTTGTAGCTATAGGCTTACAATCTGAGGTCAAGTTAGTGAAGAAATGAGGGGGTTTAATTTTTAGTGTAGACAAACCGCAAAACTTCTTTGGCAAGTTGGTGATGGATGGCAAAGTGCCATTACATGCCAATATGATACTTTTCATTTGGCATTGCAAGTCTAGACCCAGAAGCAATGGAGTGCATAGGCCAGGGAGTACAGAAATCTTGAAGTCAGTATATTCATTGTCATGTATTTTTAAATTAATTTTGCAATATCTTGTTCTATCTTGTTCTAGTCCTGAGCAAGCCATCGTGATTGTGCACTTAGACAGGTATAACACAAGATTTAGTGCTCTAGCAGTCGAAGGGTGAATGTAACTGTCTGTAACAACTTCTTCTTCTTCTTCTTAAAGCTCAGTAGTGAATCTTCACTACAGGTCAGTCTGAGACATGGTGCTTCTGCGCTTCTTCCTTGCTCAAATGCTTTTGCCCCTTGTAGTGCAGTTAGAAGCATCTTCACTTGTTGTAGAGCTGCATTAAAAGTCAAGCCCGGAGTCTCCAGTAGACGCTATCTAAAGTACCCTGATTCCAGACCGCTTATGAACGTGTCTAACATCAGGGACACATGCCGTGATGGCAGCACAGGCACAATCCCCAGATAGGCCTTTCAGGGCGAGCACGAAAACATCTTACACTCTCACCTGCTTGTTGCTTCCGAATGTGATGCTGGTGTCTTGCATACAGGGTGTTCTGAGGTATATCATAATCGGCTCTAAGGAAATTCACTGCATTCTGGTAGCCAGCTGCCTTCCTGACTACAGAGTAGGGACGTCTCTGAGGAGAGCCACGAAATGGTCCATTTTCTCGGTGTCTTGCACAGCATTGTTCTTTTGCATGTACGCTTCAAAACACTGAAGCCAGTGGTAGAAATTTCTCCAGCTCGGCTGGCATCTTGATCTATCTCGAGTCTTCCAGGTTTCAGAGAAGTATCCATAATTTTCTTCTGTTAATAAAATTGATATGCCATAAACAAGGACCAGACTTTTGTATCATACTATTATTAAGAGAAGAAGTCAACTCTACCGACCAGTGGGATAGGTTGCACCATCTGTTATACCAGTAGAGTGGAGCCAATCTACAGTCATAACCAAATAGCAAGAAGTCAGCATAATACATCACATCACTATATTCACTACAAAGACATACAGCATGGTAATAGGCCCTTCCAGCTCATGAGCCTGTGCCACCCAAATTCCCCGATTAACCCACAACCCTAGTACATTTTATTTTAAGAGTGGGAGGAAACCAGAGCACATGGAGGAAACCCTCAGAGTGAACTCTTTACAGTCAGCACCAGATTCAAACCCGGTCACTGGAACCCTAATAGTGCTGTGCCAACTGCTCCGCTAACCACGTCACCCTAAAGGATATCACAACATCTCTGGGACGTAAGACCTCCACACAGATAGCACAGGAAGTCAAGATCCACCCCAGATGTGAGGTTGCAGCTTTAATACAAGTGTCAGATAACTTGCTCAACAGTTAACCCGAGTCAACAGAATTAACATTTTGCAATTTGACTAAATTTTAGAGGACAAAATTGGTGCTTATGTTCTCACTCTAGAATTGATTTTTAGAAATCTGTTCTGATGCTTTGATTTCCTAAACATGAAACAATGATTCTGTTTCTCTTCCCACAGATGCTAAATGACCTGCCGAATAAGTCCAGCACTTGGCATTGTAAGATGATAGCTAAACTATTAGCAAACAGATTGACCGACTATGTACCAAAAATAGTAAAACTAGACCAAACTGGATATATTAAAAAAAAGATGAACAACGGACAATATCTGTAAATTCGTTAACTTAATCCATGCAGTACAAGGAAACAAAACTCCAACAGTAGTGGTTGCTTTAGACGCAGAGAAAGCCTTTGACAGAGTAGAATGGAATTATTGATTCAAAGAACTACAAAAATTCAACCTACCAGAGAAATATATTAATTGGATTAAAGCATTATATAAGGGACCATTGGCGAAAGTGACAGTAAATTGATATATATCAAACCAATTTAAATTAAGCAGATCAACAAGGCAGGGATGTCCACTATCTCCCTCACTGTTCGCGTTAGCTATAGAACCACTAGCAGAGCTGATAAGAACAGAAAATAAAATACAAGGGATAAAAATAAAAGAGAAGGAATATAAAATCAGTCTATTTGCAGATGACGTTATAATATACTTAACAGAACCAGAAATATCAATAAAAGAATTACGTAAGAAATTGAAGGAATATGGAGAAGTATCGGGGTACAAGATCAACGCAAATAAAAGTGAAGCAATGTCAATGAATAATGCGGATTTCACAAAGTTTAAGAAAGAATCACCATTTAGATGGAAAACACAAGCAATTCGATACCTAGGTATACAACTAAATAATAATCTCAGCCATCTATATAAACTAAATTATCAGCCATTAATTTTAAAAATTACAAGATGACTTAGAGCACTGGAAAGACTTACCACTAACACTGATAGGAAGGATAAACTGTATTAAAATGAACATCTTCCCAATGATACAATACCTATTTCAATCATTACCAATTCACCTAACAGAGAAATTTTTCAAGGAGCTAAAGAAAATAATAAGGAAATTCTTATGGAAAGGGGGGAAACTGAGGATAGCACTCGATAAATTAACAGAATGGTACAAGCAAGGAGGCTTACAACTGCCAAACTTTAAGAATTGTTATAGAGCAGCACAATTAAGATACCTATCAAATTTTTATCAAACGAGGTATAAACCAGATTGGACCAGATTAGATCAAGATAAAATATGGGAGAAGATACCTGAACATATACTATATAAGTGGGATGAAAAGTTGGTGCAATGTAGGAATTCACCAGTATTGCACCATCTGCTCAACATTTGGAAGAAGATTCACGTAGAAAGGAATAAAATAAATTATCAACTACCAAAATTAATATTGACACAAAATCAACTAATCCCTTTCACAATAAATAACCTTTCCTTCAGAGAATGGGAGAGAAAAGGGATCAAAAGAATAGAAAATCGTTTTTCGGGATATAAATTATTATTTTTTGAACAAATTAAGGACAAATATAATATAACTCACGATACAGGATTTGGATACCACCAACTAAAAACCTACTTGAAGGACAAATTGGGAAACAGTCTGAGGTTACCAGAAGGAAGCAATTTTGAATATGTGATTATAGACACAATGATAATTTAAAAAATTATAACAAACATGTACATCAAACTGCAAGAAAAGGAGAACGAGGAAACAAACTGTAAACCTAGGCAAAAATGGGAACAAGATCTAAACATAAAGATAAAGAATGAAACATGGGAAAAGCTATGCTCCGGAACTATGAAAAATACAATAAACACGAAGTTACGCATGATACAATATAATTGGTTACACAGACTATACATCACACCCCAAAAGTTAAATAAATGGGACACAACAGTATCAGACAGATGTTTTTGCTCTAAAAAGGAAACGGGAACAACAATACATACAATTTGGACATGTGAGAAAGTGAAAAAATTTTGGGAAGATCTAAACCGGATATTAAATAAAATCAGAAAAAGCAATATACCAAAAATCCCAGAGATCTTCCTTCTATGTAATATAAGAAATAAAGAATTTGGACTCGATTTGGATGGAGCACAAAAAAGATTTATTATGATAGCCTTAGCTGCAGCAAAAAAATGTATTATGTCAACCTGGAAATTAGAAGACAACTTGAGAATACAACAATGGTACATAGAAATAAATAAATGTATTCCATTAGAAAAAAAAAAACATATAATTTAAGAAATAACATCACGATATTCGAATAAATATGGGAACCATACATGAAATACAATAGAGAAATCCTACCATGGACCTCCACCACCTAAAATGACAGAAGGAGAAGACAACGAAATGAACTGACTCAATATATAAAAGTAAAAGACAAAAATGTCTTGTTTATTTTTATTAAGTGATGACATTATTTAACAGGTTTAATGTATCTTATAGATTGAACTTTGAATAAATGGGAAGGGGGTGGAGAGGGAGGGAGGGGGGGAAATGGGGAGAAAATGACACTGTATATATTCAAGTGAAAAATGTCTGTATGTTTGGTCAGTATGGTTTATAGTGTGAAAATTTAAAAAATAAAAATTAAAAAAAGAAGAAAAAGCTTTGTTGTCTTCTCTAAACCACTTTTTCTGACAGCTCATTTCAGAGATTCACTATTATCACTGAGATTGTCTTTAAATTTGTTCTCTCTCATCTTAAGCTTGAGTCCTTTAGTTCATGTATGCCCTGCCCCAGGGAAATAAAAAGATTCTAACTATCTATCTCATCCATGCCTCTCTATTCAGGCCTCCGTTTCTTATATTCCAGTGAGAATTAACACAGCCCAACCAATCTCGATTAATTATTAGATATCCTCTCCTGACAACAATCTAGTAAAACAAATAAATCTGCTGGATGAACTCAATTGGTAGAGAAGCATCAGTGGAATAAATAAAAATGGTTTCAAATTTCAACCCGGAACTCTTCATCGGGACTGAGGATGCAGAGTGGAGAGAGGTAGAATCATGTGGGCACAGTAGGATGGGTTTGGTTGCACCTCATCAATGAACACAACACTCAAGCAAGAATGTCATTTTCAATGATAGGACTTCTGCCTGCATGCCTGTGCTGTTCCATACATGACTCAGTGAAACATGTCAGGGTACCCTCCAACCGGATGTCAGTGTCCTCGTGCTCCATTTTCTGTTGCACCCCATCTCTCTTTTTTCCCTATCCTTATGTCTCCTTTCATCTAGCTTTGTCTCTCTCACTTTCCCTCTTCCTCCTTTCCTCCAACTCTGCATTTGCAGAGCCACGCCTCTCCCCCCCGCCCCCCAACTGATCAATTCTCATCTTTCCTCTCCTATCCATGTCCAATTCTGGCCTTTTGCCTGTTGGCTTGTCCTGTTCCTTGCCCAGCCTATTTATTCGGACACCCCGCTTTTAGCACATACCTTGACGAGGGGTCAGGCCCGAAATGTCAGTGGTATAGTAAAACATTTGGGGAATTTTCCATTATCATAAGATTGAGTGTGGCATGATTGGTGAACTAATGGCGAGGTCCCCAATTTTAAACTTATGTACGTTTTACTTTTTTATTTTCCTCTTTTTTTTCTTGTCGGTTGCTTGATGCTGCCGGTTACTTTAATTCCACATAACAGGAGTTTTACTGTATATTTTTTTGCTCTTTTGGATGCTGCAGGGCCTGTTGAGTGGCTCCAACATTTTTGTGTTTTCACTCCATACATGATCCAATTGTTCTGCTTCCACTAAATAACTTCAATGGTTCATTACAGATGAAAGTCCAGCTCATTTATGAAGGATCATTATCATTATCACTTTCCATAGGACTTCACCGCCCTAGCACAAGTTAGCTCCCATGGAAAATATCTGTAAAAGTACAAGTGAACAGCAGGAGCATTGAATCATTAGGCTACAGCATCTGATTCACAGCAGAAGTCCAGTCGGTTGATGGGAAGTGCAGCAGGAAGGCTTAAGGGGAAATAGCTCATTAACTAGCATTAAAATTACACACCAAGGCAATGGAGGTACCTATACATTTTAAATTTAGACATATAGCAGAGTAACAGGCCCTTTTGGCCCACAAGCTCGTGCTGCCCAATTTAATCCAATTGACCTACACCCTTGGTACATTTTGAATCATGGGAAGCAACTAAAGCACGTGGAGGAAACACGGGCAGAACGTACAAAACTCTTTACAGACATGGGTGGATTTGAACCCTGGTTACTGTCGCTGTATCAGCGTTGCGCTAACTACTAATCAGGCTACCCTCAAAGGAGAGGGTAACCTGAGAATAATAAGCTAATGGAAAAGTAATTCACAAACACTGCCACAAAACCAGCTTTGTTACAAAACTATTTCATTTACTGAAGTATTGTTCTCTATGCTGTATGGGGAAGTAGAGCTAATGATGTTATTTTTTACAAATGCATAATTTATGGAACACACTTGGAAAACAATCTTCAAATATTCCAAAGAAAACAATTCATCAGATTGAACAAAAGCCTTCCTTATCTGCTGACTGCATCAGCTCATCAAACCCACTGCTGGCTGCTTGAGGCAGCAAACTCTCCCAGTTCAGCAAAATAAAAATGACACAAGTAAATTTCATGTGTAGGCTTTTCAGAAACTATTACTTTAAAATAATCCTAGTTATTTAATAGAATGCTGAAGATATAAATCTTCTAATTTTGATCAATTATTCATGACCTTTTCTTCCAATCTTTAAATCATCCAACCTTCTTCCAACAGTACAATACATCTTGAAGGCCATCGTAAAAACACTGAATCAACACAGGAACCTATTACTGTTGGGGTGAACCTGGCATTGGCATTCAAATCACAAATACTCGGCTGAGTATATGTGTAGATTTGTAGTCAGAATTTCTTCTGGAGTTGAACCCAGCAGTTCACTGAATGTCAATTCTTTTTCCAACCACAGTGACATATCTTCTGAGTGAGAATACATTAAGTGGCATCCAGATATTGAAGAATATCTTGTTCTTGGCCACATATGCTAAACACACAATACTTTAGTGTAGCAGGCTGCAGCTTTCAGACAGGACTGTAGTGTCACTTCAAGTGGTACAGCTCTCTCACAGTTTCAATAATCTAGGGTTGATACTGATTTCTGATCCTATTTGTGCAGAGTGTCCATGTTCTCCCTGTAATTTAAATTTAGCTGGTGCTCTAATTTCCTCCCACCCCCACCCCCAAAAAAATAATGGTTATTAGGTCAGCTTCATACTATAAATAATCCTCAAATAGACTCAATTAACCGACAACCCCTATATGTTTTGAAGGATGGGAGGAAATCAGAACACCTACAGGAAACCCACACAGATACAGGGAGAAATGTACTTATTATTTTGGTTTCAGATTGTATTCAATTGCTGTAGTTCCTAAAGGGAAATAAAAGGCAATAAAGGCAATGGAAATTGTATTTTTATCTCCCTCAGTTTATTTTTATAACCTTAGAAATATATATATATCATTTCTCAGAGATGCATCTTGATCTGGTCTGGGATACATCATGGTCTGATATGAAGACCAATATATTTCTGAGTGTAAAGTCCTGCAAAAGGTAGTGAACACAGCTTAGGACCCAAAACCCTCTCCACAATCAAGAACATCAACAGGGAACGCTGCCGTTGGAGAGCAACAGCAATCATTAAGGATCCACACAACACAGAACACACTCTGTTCTCACTACTACTACCAGGTGTGATGAAATGTTTTTGGGAGATAAACTGGTAAAATTAGAGTAGGTTACATACTTTAAAACAGATATTATTTGAAATACTGAAGAATTCATATTCAGTGGCTTTACAGAAACTATGGAGAATGCTATGCACATTTCACAAGTAGGTGCTAATTGGAATGATGTCATGACATGAATAGGCTATTGTCTTGGAAGAACAACCGTAATCAGGTTATCTGTGCTGAACCTTTTTGCAAGGCTTTTGACCTCTCTGCAAAGTGCTTAACTTAGAGGTCATTGGGAGGTCTGTTTACCTAAAACAACAGATGGGAGCAGAAGACTAACTCCTATTGTTTGCTGGAGAAGGTCAGGGGTTTTGCAAGAGAGAGAGAGAAGGACATGTGGCTGGCAGTTTGAATCTCAGATGAAGAGAGACACACACACAGCTGAAACAAGCCAGAGTAGCAGATGGCTGGAAGTGCTATCTGCCTGATGTTTCTTTTGGAATAAGTTGAACAGAAAGGAATACTGTGGTAGTCTGAAAGAAAGAGGTTATCATCTGGAGAACCCTGATGGGGCAAGTTTCATCAGCAAGATATTGAGGTGACTAATGGTGGTACCTCAGTTGTGGAAATTCTGGAACATTACATCTCTCTCTGCAAACCTACAAGAGCCTTTCTGAGTGGTAAACATTAACCTTTTGAGCACCAAAGCTTGATGAATTTATACATGTTAAATTCGAGGCACAATATAAGAATTCCTGCAACCAGTGAAATTGCAGAATGAGAAGTGAGATTGAACTGTGAACCAAAGAACTTTTGTTAAATTTACACGCACATTAGATGCACGTTGTCATGATAATGAATATGTATGAGATGTACCGGAAGTCACGTGGTATGAGAGAGAGATAAGAACACAAGCAGGAGAACAAAGGAAAATGGGAGAATAAAGACACTAAGAAGTTTACCTGATAAAACTTGTGTTTAATGTTTTATTAACTTCACATTTCGAGCCACAAATGTGACATTGGCGACGAGGATGGAAGAAGCTTGAAGAAAATTAAAGACTAAACAAGATTACAGAGGATTACAGACAACTTCAAGGTGATAAGAATTTTCTCTGTGACTCAGTACTTTTGGGGCTGGAATATTTCCTCATGGCTGGTGCAGACAGTGACTTTCTAACACATAGTGGAATTGCTCATTTTGACCCGACTGGTGATGCAAGCACTGTAAGTGTGAAGTGGAAGGCATGGCTGGAAGAATTTGAATCGTACGCTGACAGTTGTGGCCTATTTCTAGATACCGGTTCAGTTGATCAAAAAGTGCAGAGAAGGGCGTTACTTCTTTTCACTGCAGGACCCGCAGTTCGGGAAACATTTAAGACACTTTTGAATACTGGAAGAAAGAATGAGTACCGGAAAGCGGTAGATGCATTAAATGCACACTATGTAGTGACACCGAATGCTACATTTCAACGCCATTTTTTTCGGAGAACGAGACAAGAAGATGGCCAGACAATTGCTCAGTACGTGACAAGACTACGCCAGCTAGCTGTTGGATGCAATTACATACCAGCTGATTTGGACAACCAATTACTGGATCAAGTCGTACAGCACTGCAGATCAGATAAACTCAGAAGACGTCTACTGGAAAGAGGGAGTGAGTTGGAACTCACCAATGCTTTAACCATTGCTGCTGCATTAGAGGCTGATGAAGGTCAATTTCATACCATGACCCTGAAAGACAACTCAAGCCAGCAAATTAAGAGGCTCTCACATCGCCATAATCAGCCAAGATATACGCCGACACAAGACGTGGAGTGTTATCGATGTGGAAACCGAGGTCTCTTTGGAAAAGACCCATATTGCCCAGCCAAAGGCAAAGTTTGCAGAAAGTGTGGAGGTAAGGACCACTTTGCAAAGAAGTGCAAAAGCAAGTCCAATGCAGACCAGAAGAGGAAGAGTACAACTTCCAAAGGCAAAGCCTGGGGGAAAGGAAAGTATCCTGGAAAGAAAGATACCATTCGCCAGATAGACGGTGACGATGATGATACCCAGGAGGGACAGAGTTGTTACCAATTTACGTTGAATGAAGTACGTCATGAGAAGGTCCCAGTGATCATTGGTGGAGTGACAGTTCAGGTCATTGTAGACTCAGGCAGTGACAGTAATGTGATTGGTCGACATTTATGGGAGAAGTTGAAAAGGAAAAAGATCATCTGTACCTCAAAGAAGTTTTCCAAGAAACTGTATCCATACACAGCAACCAAGCCATTGCAGACCATTGGATGTTTTACTGCAACTGTTGAAGCTGGAGATAAGTACACCGAAGCAGAGTTTATGGTCATAGAAGAGAGGGGAGAACCATTGCTGAGTAGAAGCACAGCGCAAGACCTGGCAATACTTCATATTGGAGCTTGTGTCAATTCAATTCAGTCATACGAGGACATGAAGCAAGAATTCCCCGCAGTCTTCCAAGGAGTAGGAAAGCTGAAAGGTTGACAATTGAAGCTAGCGGTAGATGAAACAGTCAAACCCAAGGCACAACCAATGTGCCGAACTCCGTTTGAACTTCGTGGAAAGTCGAAGCCAAAATTAAAGAATTGATCGAACAAGACATTATTGAACCGATGGAACATTCGACACAATGGGTCAGTCCCGTAGTGATTGTGCCCAAACCAAAGGGTGACATAAGACTATGTGTTGACATGAGAATGGCCAATGAAGCTATAATTAGAGAACGACATCCTATACCAACAGTGGAGGAAATACTTCAAGAACTAACTACCAGTAAGATATTCTCAAAAATTGATCTGAAAAGGGGCTATCATCAATTAGAGCTGGATCCAGGTTCCCGAGATGTGACAACATTTGTGACTCACTGTGGATTGTATCGTTACAAGAGACTATCATTTGGAATTAATGCAGCTTCGGAGATCTACCAGTATGAAATCCATCGAGTGATTCAAGGCATTCCTGGAGTTGCCAACATTTCTGACGACATCATAGTCCATGCACCAACGAAGGAAGAGCATGACAAACGGTTGAGGCGTGTACTATCTAGACTACAGGAGGCAGGCCTTACCGTGAATGGAAACAAGTGCCAGTTTGGTGTGTCAGAAATGGACTTCATGGGACACAGACTTACACGGGAAGGACTAAACCCTGCAGAGGCCAAGGTGAAAGCTATTGCAGAGGCACGTGCACCTCAGAACGCAATAGAGGTGAGGAGTTTCCTGGGATTGGTCAATTTTTGTGCAAAGTTCATTCCTAATTTTGCTACAGTGGCAGAATCACTAAGGAAACTAACCAGGAAAGGTGTACCATTTCATTTTGGATCTGAGCAGAAGAAAGCATTCACAGCGCTGAAGCAAAGCCTGACAGATGCAAAAACTCTTGGATATTACGATCCGGCGGCATCAACCAAAGTCATAGCGGATGCCAGCCCGGTTGGTTTAGGAGCCGTGTTGGTCCAGATGCATGATGGAGGACCAAGAATCATTGCCTATGCCAGCAGATCATTATCAGATGTGGAAAGAAGATACTCTCAGACAGAGAAAGAAGCACTCGGACTTGTATGGGCCTGTGAGAGGTTCCATGCATATTTATACGGCATTGAATTTGAACTCATCACAGATCATAAGCCATTAGAGGTGATCTATGCACCTAGATCCAAACCATGTGTCAGAATAGAGAGATGGGTACTCAGACTACAACCCTACAAATATAAAGTAATCCACATAGCAGGGAAAGCAAACATTGCAGATCCGCTGTCCAGATTGGTGAAGGATGGATGTCCACAATCCAAGTCAGAATTGGGAACAGAAACAGAGAGCTTTGTACGCTTCGTAGCTATTCAGGCGACACCGAAAGCTGTGACTACGAAGGAGGTCGAGAGAGAATCCGAACATGATCCAGAACTCATGGAAGTAAGAGAATGCATACAGAGTGGACAATGGGACAAGTGTACTCACAAGGCTTACATTCCCATTAGAGACGAACTTTGTTGCATCAGACAGTGTGTATTAAGAGGTTGCAGATTGGTGATACTGCAAAGATTGAGACCGAAGATCGTATCCTGAGCGCATGAAGGACACCTAGGCATTGTTGGTACCAAGCAAAACCTCAGGACCAAGGTATGGTGGCCAGGTTGTGATAAAGACGCCGAGAAATTTGTTAAAACTTGTCACGGATGTCAAATCACAAATAGGAGTAATCCGCCAGAACCGATCCGGAGTACGCAACTTCCGACAGGACCATGGATCGACGTAGCTGTTGATTTTCTTGGACCTTTACCGACGGGTGAATCAATTATGGTAGTGATAGATTACTACGGCAGATACTATGAGTACGTGGTGTTGAAGTCCACAACCACTGAAAAAACAATACAAGCGTTAGCAGAGATATTCGCAAGATATGGATTACCTGTTACATTATACTCTGACAATGGTCCACAATTCATTTCAGAGACATTTACGGAATACATGAGGACCACAGGTATCCACCATCATAAAGTAACTCCGAATTGGCCGCAATCCAATGGAGAAGTTGAGAGACAAAATCAGTCCATTGAAAAATGATTGAGGATTGCACACGCAGAAGGACAAAATTGGCGAGAAGCATTGCTATCTTATGTGGCTGTCTATCGAGCAACGCCTCATGCAACCACTGGAAAAAGTCCTGCAGAAGCATTTTTTGGCAGAAAAATCCGCACAAAAATGCCAGAAATAAAGGAAATCCGAGACGACCAAGAGATGAGGGACCACGATGCTGAAAAGAAAGGTGCAGCAAAGCTGTACACAGATTCAAAACGTGGAGCCAAGTACTCAAACATCATGGCAGGAGATAATGTTCTAGTGAGGCATGAAACTGGTGGTAAGCTAGATACACCTTATTACCATCAACCCTATACTGTTGTATCCAGAAGTGGCAGTATGGTGACAGTCAAGTCTCCGACTGGAGTCCCGTATAAAAGAGATGTATCAGGTGTAAAAAGGTACCAGTCCAGAGATACATCGAGTGAAGAGGTTGAAAGGCCAATACGAGATGCTGAAACTGAGAGACCTAATGATGTTCCAGAGGCACTCCTGATGAAGTGACTAGAGCGCCAGAAACACCCGAAGCCGTGGTGAGCAGTATTTCCGACGCTGAGAGTGAACAACCGAGAAGCGACGACAATATCGCAGGCAGGCCGTAACGAAACCGGAAAGTGCCCAAACGATACGAAGACTTTGTGCCATAGTTTTAATAAGAACTTTGGGACAGTATTTTAATCTTATATCATAAAGTGCATGTATGAGTGCTGTAGGAAGTAAATTTTATGTAGTTGTTATAGTATTACCATTAGTTACGATGTTTGTATGTTTCTGAGGGATATTGGTAAGTGAAGGTAAAGTTTATTTCTGATTAAAGGAGGGATATCATGATAATGAATATGTATGAGATGTACTGGAAGTCACGTGGTATGAGAGAGAGATAACTACAAGTTGCCTGTGTGAGTCCCTCAACGGCAAGTCCCATACCACCTGCAAACTGTGTGGATCCTTCAGCTGTTGTGTCCTGTTCTGGTCTCCTGCCACGGTCACCATCCTGTAGGGTTGTCTCCTCTGCTTCACCTTCTCAAGAGGGGTGTTTTCCCCATTTCGGGTGCCCTGCATTCATCCAAGCTCCCCTGGAGTTGAAGGATTTTAATTAAAAAAGCACCATTTATAACCTGTATAAAGCTTCTGGCATTAGGACCAGATTCAGATTTCAGATTTCTTGTCACAAACATTCTTGAGATTCATTTTCCTGCAGGTGAAGAAGAATGACCACTTATTGATAATGCAAAAACAAAACTGTACTCAGCATAAACATGTAATCAAATAAAGAAATGTATATAAATAAAGAAATACAAACAAGCTGACTGTACAATTCAGAGAGAATGAAAACAAAAATAAAGTGCAAAAGCAAGAGTCCTTAAATGAGCCCCTGATTGAGTTTGTTGTTGAGGAGTTTTGATAGTGGACGAGTAGCAGCTGTTCCTGAACCTAGTGATGTGATTCTTGTGGCACCTATAACTCCTTGCCAATGGTAGCAGTGAGAACAGAGCAGGTGCTGGGTGGTGTGGATCTTTGATGATCACTGCTGCTCTCCGACAGCAATGTTCCCTATAGATGTTCTCGAAGGCAGGAAGGGTTTTGCCTGTGATGTCCTGGGCTGTGTCCGCCTCCTTTTGGAGAGGTTTACACTTAGGGGTATTAATGTCCCCATACCAGACCATGATGCAGCCAGTCAGCACACTTTCTACCACACGTCTGTAGAAATAACTGATGTCGTACCAAACCTCTGCAAACTCCTTAAGAAGTGGAAGCTTTCTTCACAATGCCATTTCTGTGTTGGGTTCAGGAAAAATCCTCTGAGATAATGACTCCCAAGAACTTAAATTTTCCCACCCTCTCTACCTCTGATCTCCAATTATCGTATACCTCTGGTTTTCCTTGGTTGGACTCTACAGAGCAGTGCTATATTCATGCTCCCTGCTCTCACAGGTCCACATTAGTGGCAGTGCTGTCATTACAGTAGCTCCGGGATACTGGCTTAGCAGCAAGAATTCTGAACCACTTATCCAAGTTCATGTCAATTGAGGAAGTAATAAAGTATATCTGGAATCAGGTATGGTCCCAGTAACAATAATCAGTTAAGTAAAGGTCAGTAATAGCCTTTAAGGAAATATACTATCCTCTTCAAGTGTGGTGTGTATATATGACTCCAATGGTCAATAAATTCTGATGGCATTTGATAAATGAAAGACCACCTTCCTACATCTACTGAACAAGGATTCAAAAGTGTAAGGATGACATGCTGAAAAAGTGCTTATTTTATTAATAACTATAAAACATGGAGGGTAGTTTTTCAAATGAGAACAATTGGATTTGATTTTAGCTACCATAGTTATGATAAAAAGGTTGAGCCCAAAGCACAGGATTCTCAACTAATAGCAATATATCTATGTAAAGGAACTATCTTCAATAAGAACCATTACAGATATTCCCTTCTGAAATAGGTTCTGGTCAAGGGACTGATTACAGAAAGCTAACAGCTTCTCTTTTCACAAATGCTGCCAGAACTGCTGAGTGTTTCTAAGTTTGCCCGGCTTTGTCGGAGACTAATTGAATCTGCAGGTTTCATTTTTTAGATTTCATCATTTTCATCAACCCTGACGTAGTAGTAAGTCACTGTCAATCCCAGAAATGACCTCACGAAGAATACGTTCATGAAACATACAGTTAGCTTCGAGATTAACGCAACATTATTACAGCACCAGTTACCCAGGTTCATATTCGGCATTGACTGTAAGGAGTTTGTACATTTTTCCCGTGTCCGCGTCTGTTTCTCTGACAGCTCTGCTTTCCTACCACCTTTCAAAAAAGAGGACACAGGTCATAAGTTCATTTGGATATTTGGTCAGCGTGAACTCATGAGCCGGAAGTGACTGTGACTATGCTGTATGTCTAAGAATCAAACAATATTTCAAAAGTTCTCTTGAAAGTTAAGTGGTCTTGAACATGTCATGGTGGCCTGAATGGCTTCCATCCATGTAGTGAGAAAATAAGGATGAAATGTTAACCCAAAAATGTACAATCAATCCTTATTTTGAATTATTACCCTGTGTTGAGGCTATTTTGGAGTATTATTAATTGTTAGCAATGAATATTTGGAGGTTTTAATATGAACAAATTAACAATCATCTTGAAATACAAGCATAGATAATAAAAATGAAAGTCTGAACACAGTGGAGGGTTTTTTTAGACTATGAAAATTAGGACCAGACATAAAACCACTAAGATATTTTATATACATATCGAACATTTCAGGCTTGAGCCCTTCATCAAGTTAAGAGCAAATAAAATGTAGACAGGCATCTCCCCCCTCCCTTCACCACCCCCTCCATCCCGCCCAAATCATGGAATATGCAGACTTTCTTGTTTTGCTCATAAAACCATCCATTAATTGATTGTGCAATAATGAGATTGAACCTGATCTTTGGGAAAAATTAACATAACCCAAATGACATGGCACAACCATTTGGCTAAGAAGATATATCAAACTAGAAAGGCATATTCACTGATTAATAAAAGGTTAAGGGAATGAGTCACATATCCAGCAGTGGACTGAGCAGAATTAATGAAAAATTAGTGAATCATCCTCATGCATTTCCATATATCAATATGACAGGGAAAGTAGCCAGTACTGTTAAATCATGGCCACCCATAAATTGGAGAAGCCACACCTAATTTTCCATTTGGGCTTAATCCAGATGGTTGGTATTAAAATAGATCTCCAGTTTCTGCTAGTTTCTGAACTATTCTCCCTCTCTTCCCCATCCGTCTGTTTTCTTTCATCCAGCTCTCCACCCCCTTTCTTCTCCATTCATAGACCTATCCCTCTCCCCCGTTTGCTGGTGTACCCTCCCTCCCTTATCCACCTATTACCTACTGCCTGGTGTACCCCTACCCCTACCCTTCTACCCCCCCAACCCACCACCATTTTATTCAGCCACCTGTCTACATTTTGCATATACTTTGATGAAGGGTTGAAGCCCAACACATTGGTTATGTATTTTTATCTTTGACCTGCTGAGTTCCTCCAGCATTGTGATCCATCACAGTGGCTGTAGACATTCGTGTTTTACTCCTGCTTCTCATCAGTGCTAGTTTACAGAGAAATCCCATCACCTCATTAATATTCATGCTCCAGAATTCCATTATTCTATGACTTTAATGATTGAAATTTAAGGAGTGAATGGGATCGGAGTCCGAGATGGGGTTAAGCACCTTCAATGTTTTTGGAGCTGCATTTATCCAAGTAAATAGCAAACATTCTATTGCCCTTCTGACTTCTATTTGTAGATGTTCTACAAGTATGAGGGGGATGAGTGGGGGGAATAAGGATTTAAAAGCCCAACCAGTCAGTCATTGTAATACATCATGTTTTTCATTTGCTCTCACACCTATGTAACTAGTCCAGTCAAACTTTTTGCACATTGAAAATCTGGATATTTAATAAGTGGAGAGATGGCAAACAATCGACTTTTCTAATCAGAAATCACATTTTCGGAGTTCTATGATGTATGGGAAATATACTTAGAATATATCTATCAAAATAAGCTCATTTCTGAAAGACAGAATCATCGTATTGATCTGCGGCTGCAATTTTAACTGGATAATTCTAACGTGGGCCGTGAAGCAGTAAATCTTAGAAAATTATCATTATTTATATTGACAATTGAACACCTCAGAATGTATCTAAGTGAGAGTTAAAATGTGATACTGGACCGTGTGAAGAAGATGTTTGAACAAATCTGTAATTTCTGGCTGCAATGAAGATTGTGAGCATAGGAAAATGGGATTTCAAGTTTAGTTATGGACCTTAGTTCAATGCATATCCAATCTTTTGAGTCTCTGACCTGATGGCGAAAATATTAAGCCACCTTTACTCCCCTCTTCTTATAGACGACACTTTACAGTTTCTAATACATCCTAATTTCAAAACATGTCATCTTCAAAGAAACAAGAGGATGATATTCCAAATTACTATCTTATTAATCCAATAAACCAAACTTTGTAGATTCAGCTTTAAGTAGCTTTAATTCATTGATAAAATGCTAAAACATTTTGAATAACTTCACATTAAGACTTTAAAAATAATAAATAAACAAAGAATACTGTATTTAAAAATACAACAATATTCAACTTTAAACAGATATGCAAAAGGAAATAAGACGATATAAGACAAAATTAGAGAATTCAAAGAAAAGTATCTCGAGCTCGTGGCTCCTTCAAGGTTCGTCGAAAAATGAGATGCAAACTCTTGAACCGCTCGGATATGACGACATATTACATCATAGAGTCACTATGGTAACACTATAAACAATGCTTTCCTTAAAGGGATAGGAACAAAATTAACTAAGAATCAAAACCACAAGGTTTTAACCCTTATACTTCTGCATATCACTGGATATTGGAGTGACATCATTTATCCTCTTATCCTTTTTTGAGCAAACTAACTCCAGCTAGTTCTTGTCTTAAACTGTATGATTATGCCTCAGTTATTATGAGATGACCGTACTTGTTGCTGACTACCTCATCTGGATTTGGCTATGTAGATACGAGACCATGCAAGTTTTCCACTCTCTGTGGGTCATTGCTTTCCCTTTATACATTATACAAGCACACCAATATTTTCAATGGTTCATGTTGGAACTGTTAAAAAATTGTCATTCATCAGTGCATGATGTCAATCCACAGTGGCTAGCTTTCAAGTGTGTCCTTTTGTTTCTCTGGTTTTGGTATCCTACTGTGGATTTACACTTAAACAGATTGTCAGACTCAAAATTATTTAAATAAATGATGACTGTGTACCATAATTTTTTCTAATTATAAAGCATAGCCATTATTTACAGATATGCAGGGAAGAGGTCTTTATCAGCAATATACTTTTCCACAAATTATGGGTGTTACTGACAAAGTCAACATTTAATCCCCTTACCCATTTGCCCTTGAACCAAGTTACTTGTGAAGCCAAAGAGTTTGACACGTTACTACAAATCGGAAGACGCTTTAAAAAAAAGTTAAAATATAAATTTAGATAAACAGCAAAGTAACAGGCCCCCCATCCAGCTCACAAGCTTGTAATGCCCAATAAAACCAAGTAACCTACAAACCACGTACATTTTATAAATTCAAGATTTATTTGAATGCTCGAAAATTAACAGTACAGAACCAGGTCCCTTTGCTCATTGTGTTTATTCCAAACAAGTTTTCTGCCCAAGCTAGTCCAATTTGCATGCATATGACCCCTATTACACTAAACCTTTATTAGCTGAATGGAAATTCTTCACATGCCAAGTGTGAAATGTCTCCAGCTTGTTAGTCTTACTCTTTGAATGCCTGGGCCAGTTAACAAACAACTATCATAGCATTCCTCTTGAGGAACTTGAAAGGACAGTAGAGTGGAGGAACAGAATGCAAATGTTTGCTGAGTGCTGCTAAGTTGTGAGGTCATCTGGCTATCAGTCAGTTATGTTTTTCTTAAGATAGGCTGACGTGATTTTTCCGTTCTGAATTGATTCCCTGTCTTTCCGAAGGGGCCATTCACACAGAACGAACAAAACTCCAAATATCCATATCAAACTGTGAGTTTAGACAGAATATATGAAGTGAACTATTTTCGTAGGGTAGACGAACTATTCATTAGCCTGTTGTTCACAGATCACCTGCAGTTCAGTTTAGACTGCAGCTGATCCGTGAATATTACTAAGGATTGAATGCCCGAAAGAGAATGAATCCTTATTCCATTCCAATTTTTTTTTTTACACAGACTGCATTCCGGGAAATTGCGAATAATTTTCTGGCACGCAGTGGCTGAGTAAAAATATGAATTGACAGATCAAAGAAGAATTCAGGTCAGAGATTGGAATGGTGGGGTGGACTAGAAGCTGGAATAGTGAGAAAGTGCAAATGATCAAAAGGTTGAGAGTGGCCAAAACGATAGATCACTTGGTCATCTGAAGGTGTGTCAGTACAAATATCCGTGCTTCTTTTGACGGAATCTTCATTCTATTTAGCTGGAGTTTAAGGCCTGTTTTGCCCAATTGCCTGGGGTTAAGCCTAAATTAGAGAAAATATTTGAGATATTCAGAATCAGAAAAAAAGAATCAGATATTATTGTCATGGACAAGTCATGAAATTTGTTGTTTTGCAGCAGCATCGTAGAAAGAAACATTTATACTATTAGCATCTTACACATTACCATAAATAATAAAAAAAATAATAGTGCTCCAAAAAGTAAGGGAGAGTGTTTGGTTCAGTGATTATCCAGGAATCTGTTGGCAGCGGGGAAGAAGCTGTCTTTGTATTGCTGAGTGCTCGTCTTTAGGCTCACGTACCTTTCCCCAATGGTAGCAGAGTGAAGAGGGCATGGCCTGGGTGATGGGGGGGGGGGTCTTTGAGGATGGAGGCTGCTTTTTTAAGACACTACCTCACGTAGATGTCCTCAAAGGAGTGAAGTCTGGTGCCTGTGATGTCGCAGGCTGAGTTAACACTCTGGAGTTTCTTGGTGTCCTGAGAGTTGGCGCTTCCATACCAGGCAGTGATGCAAGCAGCCAGAATGCTCTTCACGGTACACCTGTAGTTGTTTTTTGAGAGTTTTTGGTGACATATTGAACCGCTTCAGACATTTCACAAAGTAAAGGCACTGGTGAGCATTCTTTGTGACTGCATCAACATAAAGGCTCCAGGATAGATCCTCAGAGATGTTGACACCCAGGAATTTGAAGTTCTTCACTCTCTCCACTGCTGAGCCTTCAATGAGGGCTGTGACATGTTCTCCTGACTTCCTTCTAAAGTCCACAATCATCTCTTTGGTTTTGCTGATTGTAGCGTGAATAAAAGCTCTCATGACTAAAGAGAGAACAAACATTTTTATTAGCTTATAACTATGGTTAGGGTCCCACAATAGTCTTCAGAAGGGTTCTGGGTTTAGGCGGGAAACCAGGGTTGTTAGT
Organism: Narcine bancroftii; assembly: GCF_036971445.1. Lineage (NCBI taxonomy): Eukaryota > Metazoa > Chordata > Chondrichthyes > Torpediniformes > Narcinidae > Narcine > Narcine bancroftii. The sequence goes on from NC_091469.1 coordinate 92,858,413, forward strand.
GAGCAGATGGGGGTGGAGCTGGGAAGCAGGCCAGTCATCAGCACAACACAATACCAGTGAATCCCAGTTCACTGCATTTACCCCTTCCTGTAGAATTTATGGTCTGTGAATGAAGACAGAGAACATGGGTTCAGAAAAAAATGGTTGAAAAAATAGTTATTTACAAATTTACAGATTTAACCGGTCCTGGTGGAGTGCCTTAACACCAGGGATGACTTGGACTCCTTGGGTCTCCTGGTCCCCTTGTGAGAGAGGAGAAGCAGGCTGGGTCTCCAGTTCAAACATGGAGGTGGATGCACTTTCCTGCTGAACTGGATCCCCCGAGGCCCTAACTGGGGGTAGCAAGAATGAGCTCCGTGGCTCGCAGGACACCTGAGGCAATGGATCCTCTGTTCTGGTGGGTGCCATGTCCCTGATGGTGATGGTGTCCTCCCTGCCATTTGGGTATTCCACATAGGTGTACGTGGGATTGGCGTGGAGCAGTTTCACCCTTTCCACCAGGGGTCAGTCTTGCTTCTCCTCATGTGCTTTCTGAGAAGGACTGGACCAGGAGTGGTGAGCCAGGATGGGTGTGTATTTCCCGATGGCGACCTTCTCTCAAAAGTGAATAGAGGCTCCTGAGGTTTAGCGTTGGTTGTGGTACATAGTAGCGAAAGGATTGAATGGAGCACCATTGGGAAGACTTCCTGCCAGTGTGAGTCTGGAAGGCCTTTTGACTTCAGGGCCAGTTTGCCAGCCTTCCAGACAATGGTGTTCTCCTTTTCAACCTTACCGTTCCCCTGAGATTTGTATCTAGTAGTCCTGCTGGATGTGATGCCCCTCACCAGCAGGTACGGACATAGCTTGTCAATAATAAAGGCTGAGCCCTGGTCTCTATGAATGTAGCTGGGATATCCGAACAGGATGAAAATGGCATGTGTGGACATGGGATGGTGAACGAGAAGCTGGAATACTTATCACTGAGAGAGAAGAAAGTTTTCCCATTTATGGAGGGGAGAGGTCCCTTAAAATTGACACTGAGCTGTTCGAAGGGCCTGGATGACGATCAGGTGTGCCTTCACTCAGCGCAGACCTAGCAAAACCTGGTCATTTCCCTGACATCTTCCATGGAGTAGGGCAGATTGCATGCCTTGACAAAATGAGCCATCCGGGTGATCCTTGGATGGCAGAACTCATTATGCAGAGACTGCAGTTGGCCAGTGTGTGAAAAGGCACAGCTTCCTCTGGATAAGGCATCTGGAGAGTCATTATGGGCTCCTGGCCAATAGGAAATGTCATAATTGTAGGTGGAGAGCTCGACTCTCCACCTACCAATCTTGTCATTCTTGATTTTCCCCTCTTGACATTATTAAACATGAATGCAACTGAGCGCTGGTCAGAGAGGAGCATAAATCTTCTATCAGCCAGGCAGTGTCTCCAGTGCTTTATGGCTTCTACAATGGCTTGAGCCTCTTTTTCCACCGATGTGTTCCGGAGCTCGTGGCCTTGTCATGTCCGTAACAAAAAATGCAACTGGCCTGCCTGCCTGATTGAGGGTAATGGCCAAGTTATCATTTGAGCATTGCTTTCCACTTGGAAAGGTGCATTCTCGTCCACTGGTACAAAGCGGCATTTGCAATGTGATTCCAGAGATAGTTAACAACCATTTGGGCTTCAGCCAAGAGGAAGAAATTAGTGGCTTTTAAGAGAGGACACACCTTAACAGCGTATTGAGGGATCCACTGGGCGAAATATGAGAAAAAAAAAACCAAGGAATCTCCTCAAAGCCTTTGTGGTCCTGGGAATGGGGAGCTCTAACAGGGGGCTCATCTTATTGGGATCTGGGCCAATGGATGCCATTCTCCACCATGTAGCCAAGGACAGCCAGCTGTTTAGTCCTGAACATGCACTTGTCATAGTTATAATTGAGGTTCAGGTCTTTCGCCACATGGAAAAATCTCTGGAGTTTGGCGTCATGTTCTTCCAAGGAGTGGCCACAGGTGGTGACATTATTGAGGTAGGGGAAGGTAGCCTTCAACACATACTCGACCACCATTCTGTCCATCTGCCTCAGGAAGATAGAAACCCTGTTAGTAATAGCAAAAGGAACCCTTTGGAATTGATAGGGATGAATGTTAGCCTCAAATCCTGCATATGGATGGTGCTTCAAATGAATTGGCAGCTAGCGATAGGCAGCTTTCAGGTTAATGATCGAATAGACCCGATACTGCACAATATCATTCACCCTGTCCAAAATTCGAGGGAGGGGGTTATGCGTCCAGGAGAGTGTACAGGTTAATAGTTTGACTATGGTCAATTACTAGCCTGGACTTGTTTCCCCTTTTAACACTATCACTTGTGTTTTCCATAGGCTGGTGCTAGGTTTGATGATACCTTTATCAAGCAGACTTTGTGTCTCAGACTTTATAAAATCTTGGTCTGCTGTACTGTACCTCTTGCTCTTGGTAGCAATGGTTTTGCATTCTGAGGACAGATTCGGGAAGAGAGGAGGTGGGGGGGGTCGATGTTCAGTGTGGAGAGGCTGCATGTGGGTTCTGATTTTAGGGGCCCTCCTTTCCAAACTGTTACAGGGGGGAGGGGACCAGAATACTCCAAGGACATGCTTTTAAGTTGACACAGGAAGTCCAGACCCAACAACACCAGAGCACACAATTCATCAAGTATATACAAGCAAAATTTACAGAATTTCCCCCTTTCAAATGACAGATGTACTATACAATGCCTAGAATGTGAATGAATTGCAAGAAATATGTAGCAATTATAAGGATACATCTTCAGGTTGCATTTTTGCACAGTCCATGAGCCTATGATGCTTCCAGTGAAGCCCGATTAGGCATTTAGTGGAATGTCCATTTACCTTCACAGTTACTATGGAGTTGCTGAGCTGGTGAAGTCTGTCCTGATCTAGGACCATCGAGGCTAGGTCTCCAGAGACTCCATGCTCCTCACACGAGTGACCCCCACTGTCCAGGGTTGCCCTGTAAGGGAAAGATGGCGTCAACCTCATGGTACAGCAAGATGGCCACCCTCCTTCCTCCTTCAACGATGATGGCACCGAGTTTGAATTTGAGTCATGGCAAGATGGTCGCCGGGCCTTTTCACGCCATTTCCACACTGCTATCATCCGTCGAGATGTCACACAACAAGTGGATTGAGGTGAATTCTGGGTAGATAGCTTGGGGCTGGAATCAGATCCGGAAGTGGTGCAGGCTGCAGACTTCTCTGGGTTTCCCCTCACGAGACAAACCTTTGCCCAATGCCCTTTCTTGCCACAGCTGGAACACACTGACTCTTTTGCCGGGCAATGAGATCAGGGATGCCAGTTCTTGCCACTGAAAAAGCACTCCCTAGCACGGGAAACAGCAGCTGTTAGGACAGGGGTAGTGGGAGGAGCTGTTCCTTGGAAGGGCTCACCCGGGTGGGCAAGCTTGCTGGTTTAGAGGTCATCATTCTCGAGCTTGACCAGCTCAACATGGCTAATCAGGTCCTTCTTTCCTGACTTGAGCAGTCACTACCAGTTGTGGTCCCTCACAACTAGAGTCTCCCAGATCTGTTCTTCCTCACAAACACAGCCCAAAGTCACTTCGTACCTACATTTCTTGGTAAGCATCCACAGATCCAGCTGGTAGTCATCAATGGTCTCTCCTGGCTGCTGGTGACGTACACCAAGTTGGTGCCTTGCTAGGACCTCGTTTTGCTACTTCAGGTACCAAGCCTTCAATGCCTCGATAGCAGCATCAAATGTAGTGCAGTTCCTGATGATTGCATACCCTTTTATTCCTGCCCTTGAAACGAGTGCGGACCTCTTGAGTTCGCTGGTGTGGAAGACATCTCTGGTCGCGTTCAGGTAGGCCTGAAGGCAGTCTAGCCTGTATGTGAACTGCTCAGCCGTGATGGGGAACAGAGGGTCTATCAGTAGCATACTAGGCTTGAGAAGCGCTTCCATTGTTAGGAAATAAGCTAATAAAATTGTATTGTGAATAAAAGCTCTCATGACTGGAGGGTGAACAAATGCTTTTATTAGTTTATAACTAAGGGCAGGTTCTCACAGTAGTCTTCAGAAGGGCTCTGGGTTTAAGTGAGCAGATGGGGCGGAGCCAGGAGGTGGGGCCAGCCATCAACACAACACACTACAAGTGAATCTCAGTTCACTGCACTGATGTTGAGTGCAAGGTTGTTTTCGTTGTTTGTTCACACAATGAGGGTGTGCGAACACAAGAAAACTCATTTACATATTTTAACGAGGGTGTGTGAACAATACATGTTCACACACCCTCATTAGTACATGTAATGTAATTCCTGACATCAGGATGTTGTTCAATCAATCACGTTTTCCACCGAACTCCTACTAAAGGGGGAGTTGTCGAATTTGCTTTGGTCAAGAATAAAATGTTGTCACTGCTTAAAAATGAAAATAAGACATGAAATTTTGGAAACACTCAGCAGATCAAGCAGCATCTGTGGAGAGGGAAGCAGAGTAAATGTTTCAAATGAGCAACTTACATGGGGGCAGCTTTGAGGTGCATTGGGTTTTAGTTTGATAGCTTAACATTCCAGCTGATCAAACCCACCATTTCTTTGAGGTCTTCCACTGTCAACTCCTTCTGTACTTACCACTGTCTCAGGAAAGTTGCCAATATACGAGAGGACCCACCCCACCCTGGTCCCACTCTCTTCTCCCTCTTCCATTGGGCAGAAGTTACACAAGTTTGAAAATACAAACCTGCAGATTCCAGCTGTTATAAGATCATAAGACATTGGAGTAGAACTAGGCTATTAACCCCTTTGAGTCTGTCCTGTCGTTTAATCCTAAGCTGATCCATTTTCCTACTCAGCCCCATTACCCAGCCTTCTCCCTATAGTCTTTGATGCTCTGGCTGATCAAGAACTTACAATCTTTGCCTTAAATACACCCAACAACTTGGCCAGATAATTGAATAGACCTCTCATTGGTAGAAAAAAAAGCCACTTATTTAATTAGACATATAGTATGGAAACAGGTGTTTCCAGCCATGAGCCCATGCCACCCAATTGTACGCAATTCACCTACAACCTATGTACATTTCTGCACTAACCCCAATGCTAGCCACACCACCTCTTCACTGTTTGTTTACATGTAGTTTTGTCTATGTCCTGCACTTTGTCCTAATAACACCACTGATCTCCCTGAAGACTGTACTTTTGTTTTATTATTATTTTACCTCATGTATGGGTTAGTTCAGGCTATCTGTCTACCTTGTAAAACTTGTGTGTTAAAGAAGCCTAATTGTCTTCAATAATCTACAGGATTTCTACATTTATCTGATTTAGATGTGGGTGCATAGTCACGTGGAAAGTGACTGTGATGAGGTATATAACCTTGATATAATTCCCAAATTATTGCTATCCCTGCCTTCTCATCACATTTCTGCATCTGCACCGCAGTCAATTTCCATACCAACTCATTCCACCTGCCACCTGAACCTTCTGATGTGTCTTAATTCCTTTCAGTTTCTCATGTGATCTCTTTACCCTAGCCTTTCAACATTTCACATTACTTCAATATTAATCAATTTCTAAGATTAGTGCTACCAATCAACATGCATTTTCCAAGTTCCATGGGACCTTATTTATTGACCTTTTTTTTCTAGACTTCAGATTTATGGTTAGAGTACATACATTTTTAAAATATTTTATTTAATATTTCATATATTCAGTAACTACAATTATTATATAATAATTATTATATAATAGTACAGATATCAAAAGTTTTCACGACCCAAAAACCCTTCCTTCACATTCAACTTGCCCCAAAGTAAAAAAATATATACAAATTGAAAAAAAGAGTTTAAAAAAATATTGGTACAAAAAAAAACAAGAATAAAAAAGTGAAAAGGTATCTTTGGATTGCAGAGAGAGATTTCATAAAGTACAACCCAGCAGTTCTAACAAACATACCAAGGAGAATTCTGCAGGGCTAGAGGGATAAAAGGATATAATTACAAATTTAATCCTATTATTTGAGTGTACGGGGACCAAATTTGTGGAAACATGGAGTACTTATTTTCTAAGTTATACGTAATTTTTTTTCCCAAAGAAATACAATTTTGAATTTCAACATGCCACCTTCGCATAGTTAAAGATGTATCTGATTTCCAAACAATTGTAAAACATTTTATTGCTAGCACTAATGCACTGCTTCTCAATCTTTTTCTTTCCGGTCACATACTACTTTAAGTAATCCTTATGCCATTACATGATTAGTAAGGGATTGCTTAAGTTGGTATGTGAGTGGGAAGGGAAGGTTGAGAATTACTGTTCTCGACCCAATTGTCACTGAAATATTTTGTTTGAGAAAAATTGTCATTGGCCCATTTCCTTTGGAGTTATGGAATCTGTGCACATAATGAGTCAACAGGTATGATTAAAACAGTGGTTTTCAAACTTTTTCTTTCCATCCACATACCACCTTAAGCAATCCCTTACTAATCACAGAACACCTATGGCAAAGGGAATACTTAAAGTGGTATGTGAGTTGGAAAGGAAAAGGTTGAGAACCACTGTGCTAATACTAATTTAACAAATTTCAATTGATAAATTGATAATGTCAATTTAGGATTTGAACCTTCAATATTTCCTAATAAAAATAAATTGGGATTTAACAGAAAAACAACTCCTGTAATTTGTTCCAAAAAGTTATATATAGTCACTCAAAAAGGTCTCACATTGGGACAAGACCATGTTGAATTTATAAAAGATTCCACATCTTCACCACACCTGAAAGATTGATTTGATATATCTGATTTCAATTTCTGTGGTATAAGATATAATTGATGTAAAAAATTGTATTGAATTAATCTATATCTATCATTAATAGTATTAGTCATACAATCCCTACATACATTTTCTCACATTTATTAGTCTATTGCAGGGGTTTTCAACCTTTTTGTTCCTCAGTACCCCTTGGGCATTTTTATAGGTCCCCGTGTACCCCTAAAAATTAAGGAAAAAAAAACACGACATTGTGGAATCTGACTGCAGATTACAACACCATGTATTGTACAGTAGTGGTTATTCTCTCAGATCCAATGTACCCCCTGAAAAGTGCAAAAGTACCACTGGGGGTACATGTACCCCAGGTTGGAAACCTCTGGTGTTTTGTAATATTCAAATCTATTTCCCATCTCTGCCTAGATCTATACAATCCTAATTTAGGAGTTCCTGCTTGTAAAAATAAATATATCAAAGATTTTTTTTAACGGTTCCATTCCTAATAAAAATTTCTACTTCAGCACAGCTAGACAATAACATTATTGGTCCCAACTTATTATTTATTGACCATTGATGGAGTACTGATCTTGTGCTCCTTTTTTAAATCCCTCCAAGGCACAATGGTTTAGCAATCTTCCTCCGATCGGCACATGGTTGTGTCCGAAATTAAAAGCCACTTCCACATCACAAACTCCTTTACTGGGCTCATCATACTTTTCATTATTGCAGTGGTGGTAATTTGCAAGTCCTGTTACTTCATAGGGCTTGGCATCTATGTCTGCTTGTCAATAAGCTCCCATGATTGATAGGAGGGCAAAGCTGCAGGATGGAATAATTTCCCATGTGAATGCCAATGTGCAAAGACTTACCACATGTTTCTGCAGCAACAATAGACACAGTGAAAAGTGATTTGTGGATGTGAGCATAAATATGAAATTAATTTTGTCATTGGAATAATATTTGGATGTAACTTGTCAAGAATATGCAGGACTTCGGCCAAATTCTGCTCTCTATTTCAACAAAGCATCAATAAACAAATGTCACCTCACCAATTTATAAACTCTTGAACTGGATTACAAAATTCTACTGATTTAAATATGACTTTGGCATTTGATGTTCATAAAGAATGCTTGGTACTTTAAATTCAAATACAAACTGGTTTGATTCCAATGCTCAGAACAGTTGATCAAGTGACAATCATGTTCCAAGAGAATTTAAGGGAAATAACATTTTGTATTCAAGGGAAAATAGATATAATGAAGACAATAAGATGGATGTGGTTTTTGGAGGTCAATTAACACAATCCCAGAACATTGTTGCAACTGTTTCTGGGCTCAACGTTTCAAGAGCTGTCAGCAATAATGTTATTTAAAAAAAAACTTTATTTAAAGATAGAATAAACATAACATACAGTCTAGTAATCACCAAAAATTGATATTTACAAAGATATATCAATAAAAAACAATAAAAATAAACTAAAAATAACTCAGAAAAATAAAATAAAGACCCCAAACCCACCCTCCCATCCCTTCAGCCAGCTCCCTTAATGGGAGCCAAAAATAGAAACTATATATAAAAATTGTAAATGTCAAGAACAATTCAATGTACATCTAAATGCATATATTCCGAACATGGAGACCATTTGCTAACAAAAAAGGAATAATTATCATGTAAATTATAGGTATTTTTTTCCATAACAATGCAAGTTTTCAATTCATTATGCCAACGTAATATATTAATCTCTGGATTGTCTTTCCAAGTACTTGCAACACATTAAAGTGCTACTGATAACACCAATTTGAATTTTATCCAAACCTAATCCCCTCAACGAAAACAAATTATTCATCAAGAAAATCATTGGGTCGAATGGCAATGTAAAGTTATAAAATTATATTAAAATGGATTAAAGCAGATTTGATTAAGTGGAAAGATTTTCCATTAACTTTGATTGGTAGGGTCAATTGCATTAAAATGAATATTTTCCCCAAAATTCAATATTTATTTCAGTCAATACCTTGTTTACTTTCAAAAGGTTTTTTTCAGGATTTAAATAAGGTACTGCAGGAGTTTTTTTGGAAAGGGAAATTAGCTCGAATGGCATTGTATAAACTTACATGGACTTCAGTTACCACATTTTCAAAATTATTATGAAGCGGCCCAGTTGAAGTTTATTAGCAGGTTGATGGATCTAGATCAACCTCCTTGCTGGGCTAAGATGGAAATGACTTTCCATTTGACATTTCCTGTATAGCTTCCTTGATTTCAAAATCTGTAAATGGAGATTTCAATTCCTGAATATCTTTTTCATCTAATACGGGTAACCTTAATTTAGATAAATAAGATCCAATAGAACTATTATCCTGCTTCCCCTCAGAAGTATATAACTTTTTATAGAATGAATAAAACTGATCATTAATTTCCTGAGGCTTTTCGTTAATTATTAAATTCTTTTTAATGGCATTAATAGTCCGAGATACCTGTTCAACTTTCAATTGCCAAGCAAGTACCTTGTGGGCTCTTTCTGCCAATTCATAATAATGTTGTTTAGATCGATTAATTAAATGCTCAAACTGATAAGTTTGTAAAGTATTATAGCATAATTTCAATTTCACTAATGCAGTTTTTTTGTTTTCAGTCACATCCTTTTGAAAATCTTTCTCTAACTCAGCAATCTGATTTTCCAACATTTAACTTTCTGCCATATATTGTTTCTTAACTTTCGTAGAATAACTAATAACCTGTCCCCTCAAATAAGCTTTTAATGCATCCCATACTACAAAATGACTATCCACAGAATTAATATTCTAAGTCAAAAATAAAGAGATATGCTCTTTAACAAAAATAACAAACTCTTTTTTTCAATAACATTGCTTCAAACTTCAGAAAAGAAAAAGTGTATATCATGGCTATTGTGATTTATGGTGTGGAAAAAAAAACAAAAACATTGCTTCAAACTTCCATCTATATGACAAACGTACCACTTCAGAACTTTCACAGAAAAAAAGTAATAATGAATGGTCTGATAGAACTCTACTTTTATATTCAGCTTGCAGTGCTCCACCCTATAGGTGTACTGATACCAAAAGAAAATCAATCCTAGAAAATGAATCATGTTGTGATGAATAAAAAGAAAAATCTTTCTCTGTAGGATTAACCTTTCTCCAAATATCTACCACATTTATATCTTTCATCAATGCATTGATTTTTATTACCATCTTTGATTTTCTTAGACTCTTCGGGTCCAATAAAGGTTCCAAAACACAATTAAAATCTCCCCAAACTAAAATATTTTCAATAGCTTGAGTTAACGATAAAAAAGCTTCTGAAATAAACCACTCGTCATCTATATTAAGCGCATAAAGATTAAGCAAAGTCCAAGATACAGCAAAAATTTTAAAATTCACCTACAAAACTCTATTGACATTTCCCTATGAAGATTCCAATTCAAATGGTAATTTTTTATGAATCAAAATCACCACCCCTCTTGCCTTAGAATTAAAAGAAGAAAATGACACATGTCCAACCCAATCTCTTTTCAATTTCAAATGTTCCTTTTCTGTCAAATGTGTTTCTTGTAAAAAGGCAATATCAATTTTCATTTTTTTTAACATAAGCCAATACCCTCTTTCGCTTAATTTGATTATTTAATCCCTGAACATTAAAATTTGAAAAATACAAAGTAGACCTTTTTACTAACTACTAATATATTTCTTCTTTCCTCTTCTTCTTTGGCTTGGCTTCGCGGACGAAGATTTATGGAGGGGGTAAAATGTCCACGTCAGCTGCAGGCTCGTTTGTGGCTGACAAGTCCGATGCGGGACAGGCAGACACGGTTGCAATGGTTGCAGGGGAAAATTGCTTGGTTGGGGTTGGGTGTTGGGTTTTTCCTCCTTTGTCTTTTGTCAGTGAGGTGGGCTCTGCGGTCTTCTTCAAAGGTGGTTGCTGCCTGCTGAACTGTGAGGCACCAAGATGCACAGTCTGAGGCAATATCAGCCCACTGGCAGTGGTCAATGTGGCAGGCACCAAGAGATTTCTTTAGGCAGTCCTTGTACCTCTTCTTTGGTGCACCTCTGTCACGGTGGCCAGTGGAGAGTTTGCCATATAACACGATCTTGGGAAGGCGATGGTCCTCCATTCTGGAGACGTGACCTACCCAGCGCAGTTCGATCTTCAGCAGTATGGATACGATGCAGTCAGCCTCTGCCATCTCAAGTACTTCGATGTTGACACTCTATAAAATAACACTTGGAGTCTTTATAATTCTTCAAAAACCAAAAACCCCAAAAATTTAAAAAACACCTGAAGGTAGTAACAACCTAAAAATCTGGGTATGGTAAGCCCACTAGTGGTAGATGACAGTCAAAGCTTTCAGTGTCATCCACAACCCACAGCCCCCAGATACATATTCATTATGTAATTAAGAACAATCAAATATAGTAAATATATTCAACTCAATGATTCCAAGCCTTTTTCCAGATCTTCAATGTCAAGAAGACATTGTGTCAGCTCTTCTTTCTTTCCATTCTTTCCATTCTTTCCATACCCATTCCCATTCCCATTTCCATTTCCGTTTACCCTCCTCTTAGGTGACGATGGTGAAGACCACCCATTTCTTCGCAATTCTGGCAATGAATTAGCAAAAACCAAGGCATCATGATCATTCTCAAAAAAATGAGATTGAAAGTTTCCTTAAAAAACCTTCAAAATTGCAGGATAATGAAAATGAAACTTATAGCCCTTTCACTGTAACACATCTTTAGCCGAATTAAATTTCTGTCATCTTCTAATAACCTCTTGACTCAAATCGGCATTAAAAAAACACTATTATTTTCCATAAGCATTTCTTTATTATTTTCTTTAGCTCCTTGAAGAATTTATCTGTTAGGTGAATTGATAATGATTGAAATAGGTATTGTATCCTTGGGAAGATGTTCATTTTAATACAGTTTATCCTTCCTATCAGTGTTAGTGGTAAATTTTTCCAGTGCTCTAAGTTGTCTTGTAATTTTTTCATTAATGGCTGATAATTTAGTTTGTATAGATGGCCGAGATTATTATCTAATTGTATACCTAGGTATCAAATTGCTTGTCTTTGCTATCTAAATGGTAATTCTTTCTTAAACTTTGCGAATTCCCCATTATTCATTGGCATTGCTTCACTTTTTTTTTGCGTTAATCTTATACCCTGATACTTCTCCATATTTCTTCAATTTCTTATGTAATTATTTTATTGATATTTCTGGTTCTGTTAAGTATATTATGACATCATCTGCAAATAGACTGATTTTATATTCTTTCTCTTTTATTTTTATCCCTTATTTTATTTTCTGTTCTTATCAGTTCTGCTAACCAAGGATCTTTCTTCTTTGGCTTGGGTTCGCGGACGAAGATTTATGGAGGGGGTAAAAGTCCACATCAGCTGCAGGCTCGTTTGTGGCTGACAAGTCCGATGCAGGACAGGCAGACACGGTTGCAGCGGTTGCAGGGGAAAATTGGTTGGTTGGGGTTGGGTGTTGGGGTTTTCCTCCTTTGCCCTTTGTCAGTGAGGTGGGCTCTGCGGCCTTCTTCAAAGGAGGTTGCTGCCCGCCAAACTGTGAGGTGCCAAGATGCACGTTTTGAGGCGATATCAGCCCACTGGCGGTGGTCAATGTGGCAGGCACCAAGAGATTTCTTTAGGCAGTCCTTGTACCTTTTCTTTGGTGCACCTCTGTCACGGTGGCCAGTGGAGAGCTCGCCATATAACACGATCTTGGGAAGGCGATGGTCCTCCATTCTGGAGACGTGACCCACCCAGCGCAGCTGGATCTTCAGCAGCGTGGACTCGATGCTGTCGACCTCTGCCATCTCGAGTACTTCGACGTTAGGGATGAAAGCGCTCCAATGGATGTTGAGGATGGAGCGGAGACAATGCTGGTGGAAGCGTTCTAGGAGCCGTAGGTGATGCCAGTAGAGGACCCATGATTCGGAGCCGAACAGGAGTGTTGGTATGACAACGGCTCTGTATACGCTTATCTTTGTGAGGTTTTTCAGTTGGTTGTTTTTCCAGACTCTTTTGTGTAGTCTTCCAAAGGTGCTATTTACCTTGGCGAGTCTGTTGTCTATCTCATTGTCGATCCTTGCATCTGATGAAATGGTGAAATGGATAGCACTAGATAAATTAACAGAATGGTACAAACAAGGAGGCTTACAGCTACCAAACTTTAAGAATTACTATAGAGCAGCACAATTAAGATACGCATCAGAGGGGGGCGTGGCAAGATGACGTAGGGAGCGGACGTGCATTCCCGGTTTTCCCGAGGCAGTTATATAAATACCCGTTTTAAGAATATTTCTTTTCTGTTAAAAGTATTTGTTTTGTTTATCAATTGTTTTTAGTTTAAAATGGCAACAAAGATTAAGGAAAATAGAGTTCAAATACAGAACAAAACTACACTCTCCGACTTTGGAAGAAACTCGGCCTACTTGCCCAGACAGAACCACGGAGTCAAGGCTGGAATTTTCTTAAGAACGGAGCTCATTAATTGGACTGTCGGATAAGCTGGCCTTGGACACCCCTCTGAAAGATGTTTAAAATGGCAACAAAGATTTAGGAAAATAGAGTTCAAATACAGAACAAAACTACACTCTCCAACTTTGGAAGAAACTCGGCCTACTTGCCTAGACAGAACCACGGAGTCAAGGCTGGAATTTTCTTAAGAACGGAGCTCATTAATTGGACTGTCGGATAAGCTGGCCTTGGACACCCCTCTGAAAGATGGTGATGAATATTGATTTGAAATGTTTTATGAAGATAAATTGCAGTAATTGGCATTGGTTGCCCGTGAGTTTTAAAAATCCAGATAACATTAAAGTTTATTAGTGATTTTTTTTGGATGGAATACCGGAAGGATGAATTTATTATCTATAAATACAGAACAAAATTACATTCTTTGACTTTGGAAGAAATTTGACCTATTTGCCCAGACAGAGCCGGAGTTGGTGCTGGAATTTTCTCAAGAACAGAACTTATTAAAGTTGATTTTGGACTCCTTTTTGAAAGATGGCGACGAATGTTGATTTGAAATATTTGAAATATTTTCTGAAGATAAACATATATATGGAACTCCTTGACCTGCAATAAGGTTTATCAGTGATTTTTTTTGCATGGAATATTGGAAGAGTGAATTTATTATCTGTGAGTATGCATACATTGCAAACAGATTTTAATAGTTTTGAAAAGGTTTTTTTTTAACTAAACAACAAGATCAGTTTAATATTGAGAAAATTGGAAAAAACAGAAACTTCATTATTAAATTTGGAAATTCAGTAGAAAGAAACTATGAACAAGATTGATGATTTATAAAATTAAAGTCGAAGGAGCAATGTCCAAGAAGAGTTAAAAATTTTGAATAAGTTTTTCTTGAAAATAAACAATAATTTCAACTTAACATTGAGAAGATTGACAAAGTGGAAAATTTGGTATTAAATTGGGAAACACAGAAGAAAGAACTTATGAATAACATTGATGCTTTAGAAGATCAAGACCGAAGGAATTATGTTCAAGAAAATTTTAAAAGATTTGAAAAAAAAACTTTTTTGAAAGTAAGCTACAAATTCAACTTGAGACTGAGAAGAATGGAAGATTCGGTGTTGAACTGGGATGTTCAGAGGTGTTTTAATTCAGTGGATGAAATTCAGGAAGACTTGAAAAAAAAAATTTAAAAAAAACTTTTATTGATTGTAAACAATGTTTAACTCAGTGTTGGGAGGGTGGAAAGGGTGCAAAATTTAATATCAAGTTTGGATTTTCAAAAAAAAGAGTTTATGAATAAGATTGGTTAAATTGATGGACCGGGGTTTTATGGATATAAGAAATGATGATTTTTCGGTTTATACGTGTATTTTGTCTGCCTGGGGGGGGGGGGGGGGGAGGGAGTGGTACTTCTGCTCCCGAAAGTCATATGCCACTTGTGGTTTATACCACACCCATTTGGGTTTTTGGGAATTAACCACCACAAGGTGGTTTCCTAAGGGGTTAGGGGAGGTGGGGGGGTGAAAATTTGAAAATTATTTTAAAAAAAAGATACGTATCAGATTTTTATCAAACAAGGGAAAAACCAGATTGGACCAGATTAGAGTTAGATAAAATAGGGAAGATACCTGAACATATACTATGTAAGTGGGATGCAAAATTGGTGCATCATAGGAATTCACCAGTATTGCTCCATCTGCTCAATATTTGGAAGAAGATTCACGTAAAAATTATCAACTACCAAAATTAATATTGACACAAAATCAACTAATCCCTTTCACAATAGATAACCTTTCCTTTAGAGAATGGTAGAGAAAAGGGATCAAAAGAATAGAATTTTTTTTGGGGAAATAAATTATTACCTACTTGAAGGACAAATTGGGAAATAGTCTGAGGTTACCAGAAGGAAGCAATTTTGAATATGTGATTACAGACACAATGATAATTAAAAAAATAATAACAAACATGTACATCAAACTGCAAGAAAAGGAGAATGAGGAAACAAGCTGTAAACCTAAACAAAAATGGGAACAAGATCTAAACATAAAGATAAAGAATGAAACATGGGAAAAACTATGCTCCAGAACTAGGAGAAATATAATAAACACGAGGTTACGCATGATACAATATAATTGTTTACACAGGCTATACATCACATCCCAAAAGTTAAATAAATGGGACCCAACAGTATTAGACAGATGTTTTCACTGTAAGGAGGAAACGGGAACAACAGTGCATGCAATTTGGGCATGTGAGAAAGTGAAAACATTTTGGGAAGATCTAAACCAGATATTAAATAAAATCACAAAAAGCAACATATCAAAATACCAAGAGATCTTCCTTCAAAGTAATATAAGAAATAAAGGACTTGGACTCAATTTGAATGGAGCACAAAAAAGATTTATTATGATAGCCCCAGCTGTAGCAAAAAAAATGTATTATGTCAACCTAGAAATTAGAAGACAACCTGAGAATACAGCAATGGTACATTGAAATAAATAAATGTATTCAATTGGAAAAAATAACATATAATTTAAGAAATAACATCACAATATTCAAACAAATATGGGAACCATACATGAAACACAATAGAGAAATCCTACCATGGACCTCCACCACCTAAAATGACAGAAAGAGAAGACAACAAAGAGAATGGACTCAATATATAAAAGTAGAAGACACAAATTCCTTGTTTATTTTTGTTAAGTGACGACATTGTTTAATGGGTTTAATGTATCATATAGATTGAACTTTGAATAAATGGGGAGGGGGGTGAGGGAGGGAGTGAAGGGAGAGGGGAAAGAGGGGAGAAAATGACACTGTATATATTCAAGAGAAAAATATCTGTATGTATTTTGGTCAGTATGGTTCATAGTGTGAAAAATAAAATAAAACGATTATTTTGAACCATCAATGGGGATTGACTCTGCCACGCTTTCTGTACCATCATTCCTAAAATCATTTCTCTATCTTGATATTTCAAACAACACATCAAGAAGGCCCTCAGTGTTTGTCCTGGAAGTGTTTTTCTCCTCAATGCTCTATGGGCCCGATCCAGGTCCAAACCTTCAGGATAAAGCTCTTTACCCAGTACCTCTAGGATCCAATGCTTAAAATTTTTTATTGGATCAGAACCTTCAATGTCCTCTGGAAGACCAACCATTTTCACATTATTTCTCCGGCTTTGATTTTCCAATGGATCAACCTTCTTCAAAAAATCCCTTCTTTGAGCCCCCAATCTACAAAATAACCTTCCACTTTTTCCATTTTTTTTCTCTATTGTGTTCCACCTGATATTGACATTCAGAAAAGGCAGTTTCAATTTTTTTAAATCTTGTACAACATCAACAGATTTTATACATCTGTTAATATCACTCTTAACTACAGTCATTTCTTGTTTTCCTAGTTGACATTTCATCACACAAAATATAAATCCTTGGGTCATTTGAGTTGACATTTGTTTTGACATATTATCCATTTGGGAAGCAATCCCATCCAAAACAGTGAACACTGAGCCCAATCCAGATTCCATAACCACTTTTTGAGGTCTACCTTCTTTAACTGCAGGCTCCTCCTCCTGGGCAAATTCCAGTAAGTTAAGTTCCTCTTCTCCTTCAGTCACCATAGGTCGTTTGACTGTGCGGCTGCAGGTTTGGACACCCGATGCTGGCGCTCAGGCTCCCCCACAGCCCACACTTTCTCCAAAAGGTCACGGACTCGGGATGTTCCACACATGCCCGGCAGAACTGCTGGATGTGCAGGAGCATCCTCTGCGGAAAGGTGGAACACATGTCTTTCTTCTATGCCATCTTGCCATGACCCCAATAACATTACTTTCATCTAAAGATCAGAAGTGAGTTGCTTGCTGATAATTGCACAATATTCTATCTCTTAAGAAACTGAAGTAAGCATGATTCTTCAACAAGAAGATTTATCGGTAAACAGCAAGTCACATTTTCACTACACAAGTGTCTTGTATTGCCAAATAATCACCTCTTCCTTCCTGACATTCAATAATACTGTCTCTGCAAATTTTCCACACTGAACATGGTTTGTGCTGTTGAATGCAAAGTGAATTGCCAAATTTATTTTTCAACTTATTTTTTAATTCTAAAACTCAAAACTCACTTGCTGTTTTATGCCCTCCATTCAACTTATCGAGATCACTTTCCATATAACCATATAACCATAAAACAATTTACAGTAGAGAAACAGGCAGATCGGCCCTTCTAGTCCACACCGATTTACGTGAAACTCCATTAGTTTCACCTACCCACTCCCTTGCCCATAACCCTCCAACCCCTTCACATCCATGTACTCATCTAACCTCCTCTTAAATGACAGAATTGACCCTGCCGTAACTACCGGAAGATTATTCCACTCAGCCACCACTCTCTGAGTGAAGAAGCATCCCCTTATATTACTTTTAAAGTTTTGCCCACTAACCCTTCACTTATGATGCCTTGTTCCAATCTCCCCTACCCTCAAAGAAAGGAACCTATTCTCATCTACTCTATCTATTCACTTCATAATTTTAAATAATTTGGAGATCAGAACTGCACACAATACTCCAAACCTGGCCTCACCAATGTTTTAAACAGTTTCAACATCACCCCCAGCACCTATATTCTATGCTATGATTTATAAAGGCCAGCATATCAAAAGCCTTCTTCACCACCCCATCTTCATGGGAATCCACCTTCAAGGAATGCTAAACCATTATTCCAAGATCCCTCTGTTCCTCTGCATTCATCAATGCCCTCCCCTTCACTGCATGTGTCCTATTTTAGTTATTCCTCCCAAAATGAAGCATGTCAAACTTATCTACATTGAACTCCATCTGCCACCTTTCAGCCCACCTTTCCAAACAGTCCAAATCCTTCTGTAGTCCATGAAAACCCTCCTCATTATCCACAACTCGCCCTATTTTTCCCTTAAAGTCCTGTGAAAAATCCCATCAGACTTAGCTACCTTTATATACCTCAGATGTTCTAAAATCCCCTCTTTACTAATCCCTATCTTTTGCATAACTAACCCTTTGACCTCACTTTTCCCATATCATTCAATATTTCTTTCTCTCGTGAACACCGATGAGAAGAATTTATTCAATATCTCCCTCATCTCATATGGTTCCTCAGACATTCCACCGCTTTGATTTTCCAGTGCATCTATTCTATCCTTAACTTTCCTTTTGCAGTTCACATATTTGTAAAAGCCTTTCAGATTTGCTTTCACCCTATTTGTTATAGTCCCCTTGTACCTTCTATTTGCCTTTCTAATTTCCTTCTTAAGATTCTTTCTACAATCTATGTATCATTCAAACATCTCATCAATCCTTTGCTTCTTGTATTTAATGTAGGACTCCCACTTATCTTTAACCAACTTCCTAATCTCTTGAGAAAACCATGGCTCCCTTGAACATTTGGCCTTGCCTTTTGTCCTGACAGGAACATAAAGATTCTGCACTCTCAAAATCTCCCCTTTAAATGCTCTCCAATTCTCCTCTACATCCTTTTCAGAGAAAAAACAATCAGCCCAAACTACTCCCTGCAAATCCCTTCTCATTTCTTCAAATCTAGCTTTCCCTCACTCAAAGACCTTCATCATTTGACCAGACCTATCCTTTTCCATAATTAAGCGGAAACTAATGGTACCTTGATCATTGAATCAGAAGACCTCCCCAACACACCTCCGTCACCTGCCCGATTTCATTCCGCAACAGTAGATCTAACATTACCCCCTCTCTAGTGGGTACCTCAACATATTGATGCAAAAAGCAATCCTGCACAGATTTTAAAAGCTCTAGGCCATCCAACCCACTGAATGTGTCTCCCAAACTATGTTAGGAAAATTAAAATTCACAACTAACACCACCCTCTGCTTAATGCACACCTCAGCTATTTCCCTACACATTTGCTTTTCTAGTTCCCTCTCCCCATTTGGTGGTCTATAATATACCCCTATAATAGTAACCTCACCTCTTTTATTTTATTAATTCCACCCACATCGCCAACCTTGATGAGTCCTCCAATCTATCCCTCCTCTGTACCACTGTAATATTGTCCTTGACAAGTAATGCCACACCCCCACCCCCCCTTATCCTTCCAATTCTATCATACCTAAAGAGCTAAATCCTGGAATATTTAACTGCCAGTCACAATCCTCCTTCAACCACGTCTCACTAATTGACACATCATACTGCCAAGTGTCTATCCACACCTTCAGCTTGTCCACCTTCCTTACAACACTTCTTGCATTGAAGTAAATGCATCTCAGAGACTTCCCACATCTTACCTTCTGCCTATCCCCCTCTCTGCCATCCACACTATTGTTTGTCACTATCCTCCCTTCCCCATCATAGCATCTATCCCTTTCCTCCTCAATCAACTGCTGTTCCATCCCCAAATTTTGTGAATATGCCTTTTCCCTTCTCCTACAATACCTCTCTCTACTGTCCTCCCTTACATGGCCCCCTTCCCCCATCCATCTAGTTTAAAGCCCCCCCCTTCCTGGTAATCCTAGCAAATGCCCCTGCCAGGAGACTGGTCTTTCTGGGATTTAGATGCACCCTGTCCATATGGTACAGGTCCCACCTCCTCCAAAATAAGAACTTGAATCCCTGACTCCTACTCCACCCCTTTAGGCACACATTCAGCCTCCACCTGATGCTATTTCTGTTCTCACTATCACGTGACACAGGAAGTAATCCAAAGATTACTCCCTTTGCAATTCTTCTTCTGAGCTCCATACCTAACTCCCTATATTTATTCTTTAGGACCACTTACTGCTTCCTCCCAATGTCGTTGGTACCAACATATACCATGACCTCTGGTTCATTACCCTCCTCCTTTAGGATGTCTTGGATACCCATAGTTACATCCCAGACCCTAGTACCAGGGAGGCAAGCTGCCATCTGGTTTCCTCTATCGTATCCGCAAAAACCTCTATTTGTCCTCCTGACCATCGAATCCCCTATAACTATCACCCTTTCCCTTTTCAGTAGTAGGTCCATTGGAAAATGCATTATGCATTTATATCAGATGTACAGTACAGGTACTCCCAAACTTACGACCATAATTGGGCCCGAAGGATCAGTTATATCTCGAAATGGTCATAGGTCTGAATTTTGCCCGCATGTGTGGAGTACTGAAGTCTTAAAGCAAAATCTTTAATTAAATGTTGAATAACAAAGATACAGGACATATAAGAGCCAGATTCTGTGTACTTAATTTGTTGGCATCTCAAAGTTCATAGGCTGGGTGCGGCCATTTTGATTCCATGCATGGTTTTGTGTATTGGAATTTGGTTGACACATGTCCGAGAGTTAAGGATGCAAATTCAATATTGTCAGGATGCTTAATTATTGTGGGAGAATTAATATTCATCTCATATGGCTGCAAATATGGAGAAATATTTTCTTAATTTCTGAACAGGACATTTAAATATACAGTAAAACCACCAATGGGGATTGGAAGAAGCTGGATTAATGTATTTGCTGGTTGCTTGAGATTGTGTGTTGCATGGATTGGTGAATTAACCAATAGGAGATGCCAATTTTAAACATTCATATTTTTAACCTATTTATTTTCTGCAATTTTTTTCAGGTTGCTTGAGGCTGCTGGTTGCTTGAATTCCATATTATAGGGATTTTACTGTATTTGCCAAATGTCTTACATGTGTGATATGGAAAAAGTACATTGGGATCGCAGTCAAACTCCAATTGTTTGGAAATCCTGATGCTTCAGCATGTTGCACTTCAATTAATCTTACTTGCTTCTCTTGGAAAAAATATATTGTTCTGCAAAGCACTAAAAAAGTGAAATTAAAGGTATTTTGGAAAATAATAGGAATAAATTCCAATATTCTGTAAAAATCTGCTGCTTTGGCAGCACAAAAATACAAAGGGCATTGGATATTTGGTTTTACTCTACAATCATATTATTCCCAGATCGGCATGTGTGCACATGGTCAATGGTGATTCAATTATTGGCCTCTTACAAGGAATGGTAGAAGAGGAGGATTCTAGTATTATATTCTCTTAATCCCACCTTAATGGTTAACTTTACAATTTATTATTTTGTTTAATTCAAATGAGTGGAACAGTGAAAACTCTGTGAATGAACAGATATAAAATGGCTGTGCTTGCCTGGAGCAACATTGTTTTTATGAGATGTCTGCTGCCTTTCAAGAGCTTTCTTTTAACATGTAATAGGCCAAGACCTCAAGGGTTTATTTAGTGTTGCACAGGCAAATGAAAGAGCACAGGTTCCCTTGAAGGCATTGTCACACATTTTAACCAAGTCACATATGTTTTTGACACAATATTGGTTGACAAGTATTTAATTACATTTAAATTAACATTTTAATTTTTTTTTAAACTTTAGATATACAGCACGGTTACAGGCCCTTTTGACCTATAAGCTTGTGCCTCTCAAATGTAACCAAATTCAATACTAACACAACAATCAATCCAGAACGATTTTGACCAATTTGTATCAAATCCAGCTTCTTCTATTATGTAAAAGCAGTGAAGAATATTGCTTTGAGTTTTTGGTGCAGTTTTCAAAGTGCCTACAAAGTGAAGAATGCAATCATATTAAAATATCCACTGACTACATCATGGTGTTTTCTATTTATTTGTATTGCAATTTCCTTCATGATTTCACACTGCTGCAGGTGTAAACTCTGCTGTATTTGATGAGGGTCTGCAGAGCTCTTAGGCACAATATCATCTATTGTGTTGACAGTTCCAAATTAATTGTGTGAGGATGTAATAAATAAGAGAAGTGTTAGACAATGCTGAGATAATTATTGTTCAATTTACTTTGGGTCCAAAGTTACCCCAATGATATGAGCCCTTGTCACATTTCAATTAAGTATGTGATATTTTAGCTCTTTTGTTCTGTTGGGAAATTCACATTGCCCTTGATTAGAATGCAAACAGAATACATGTTCATTGGGAATATAGTGCTGGTATTTTCTATTTTTAATCATTACATCCAGAATAGCAAAGCTCTCAATGGCAATTAACTCCTTTTTCTATATTCCTCATGAACCATTCACTGGTAATTAGGGCATTTTAGATTGGGTTCAAGTCCAGAAAAGGTCCACTGAGACAAATACAATGAGGGATGATAATGAAAACTTACATGCCTTCTCCTCAATCAGGAGACAAGGTTCTCACAAGTTCGTATTGAAGGGTAAATGTCCGTCATTTACCCTTCAATCTCTGCAGCTGATACATTCAGATCAATTGGTCAATCAGTCAAAGCATCTTTTGATCACCTTCATCAGGACTGCCTCTTGCCCATCCCCCACCTTCTTCTTCAAGCAGTTGCCTGATTTTTGGCATCCCTGCTGGAAGGTACTGGGCTGAAATGTCCAAGGATGCTGCATTATCTGCTGAGTTCCTCCAGCATTTTTGTGCATTGTAACAGTGATTGAATGTGTGCAGTGACAGTTTGTCTCAGATTTCCACCCATCCACTGATGACTAAACAGCTTCTGGAATGACGGAAAGCCATTGTGAATAAATCCAATTTGCTTGTTGTGTTAAAATGATACAACCCCAGTTTAACCATTGTCATGGTTCATCTTGTTACTTTGTTTTTAACCATGTGATATTTTTTGTGAATTTTTAAATCCAAAATGGCACTAAAACATCAAGTCATGTTTAAACATATAAAATTTCAATTTGACAAGATGTGGGGCCGATTCATAGATTACAATCATAATTGGAAGGTTTAAAAAGTCTGGATGGTCTGGAGATTGTCTAATGTCTGAAGGTTACCATTTGATCCATATCTTTACAATTTTACAAGCTAACCTTGTTTAGAGGGACAGGTTAGAATAGTAGATTCTTTTTCATCTTTCTTTTGTTTTAGATTTATTACAAACTAATAAAATCTTATTTGTAGTAACAAAGGAACAGCAATGGAAAATACACCAGATAATGGTAAATTCGAAATAATAGATTTTATTAAACTATTAATAACATCACATTTCTTACTTACCTCTAAACTTAACTCTAACTTCCCATAGTGTGAAAATGTAGATATATTGTGTGTTAAAATTCAAAACATTACTGTTTAATCTTGTCTGAAAAGTCAATTGTAAACTTCAGCATCAAACATCTTTTGATTTGCTTGAAGATTTTTAAATCACAGTTCAAAAGTAATTAGGAACCACTTTTAAACATTATGTCTTCAGATAACTTAAAGTTCATGAGTCTTTTGATGAGTTGTCTTTGTGAGATATTTCTTCTTCCAAATCATTTCACAAACTCCCTCTTATCTTACCTAAGTGTTAAGAGTCTATTTTCCAGATTCTTTTCTTAATCAAGAGTGAAGTTGATTTTACTTACTTTACAGCCATTTCTTTTGTGTCCAATTTTTTGCAGAAATAACAAATTTTTTTTTGCAGAAATACCTTTTCTGGTTACTGAATCTTTAATTCTGAAATTTTCCTCCTTATTCAAAGAGACAGTGAAGTGACTCTTCTTCATGGCCACTGATTTTGTGTATCTTCTATGTTAATGGTAATACAATAAAGAACAGCATCTTCTTCTCTCTCCAGAGACTACTGTTTTAACCCTGGGTCTTTCACAGGAGGGACAATTTCTTCCAACTGGATTCAAAATGTCTCTCTCTCTTTCTCTCTTCCAGATATGTTTTTCTGAAAAATCATGTGGCACAACATCACTATTGTTTCAGTTTCATTTCTGTCCAAAACACAACTTGTCATTTCACATCCACAAATGTCTGACCTCATCTCTGTTTAAGTGGTTGTTTGACTCTGTAAAGTCTACACAGGTCATTCCAATGGCACTTGAATTTTGAAAAAAGTTGCCAACATAATGCTGAATGTACACAAAAATGCTTTTAAGAACCATATATAGTACATCAGTTTTCTATTAAGAAACTACTTCAGCTTTATGGCTGTTATATTCAGATACATTGATTCCAAAAATGAAGTTTCTATATATGTGATGTGACCTGTGTGTGACCCAGTATCCAGCCCACAGACTAATTTTATGAAGAAATATATAATAACTAAAGAATAATACAAATCTGTTGCAGATTAATTAGTTAAATATGGTTAAATATCTTTCTCGTGGATCATATTATTAATTAGAATAGAATGCACTCTTTGTTATAGAAAGGGATTATTTAATTTAGTCTTATCTATCTTATATCCAGAATTATATTGGGATATATATGGTGAACTCCAATGATCAGAAATGGATGGGACCAGGCCAATTTCAATAAACTTTTTTTTTGGAGAGCTAGTCACTTTTAAAAAATAAGCCCAGTAGCAACAGAAAATCACTTGTAACAGTGTTTAAACAACAACAAACAAAAAGGGAAGGTTTTTGAAGCATTAAAATAATGTTTAATTCTCAAAAAAAAGATGTTGTCTGCTGCTGGGAGCCCAAGGTTTCCATTCCTGCCTGGGGGTCCAAGGATCCCACTCCTGCCCAGAGGATGATGTCCCAGCTCCTGCCACCAGGAGCCAGAGATCCCTGCTCTTGCCATCAGGAGCCCGAAGTCCCTGCTGTTGCCGGCAACCTGTCATCCCTGCTCCAGCCGGGAGGCCAAGGTCCCCACTCCAGCCGAGAGTCTGAGGTTCCTGCTGCTGCTGGGAGTCCGAGGTCCCCGTTGCCTCTGGGACCCCGATGTCACTGCAGCCAATGAGAACCCTACGTCCCCGGTCAGTTCGGCTCCATAAACATTTCAGATAAATGGGGATTTCTCATTTGTCTCAGATTTCCTCATTTATCTGATTTTTTAAAATAATTGGATATTTGAGGATTTCAGACAATCTGACTTTGGATAACCAGAGTTGTATTGTATAATGAGAAAGGGATAAAAACTGTGAATTACCATATTGATAGAATTTGATGTCTTAAAGAAACAAGTTAAATAATCAATCATGGATAGGTTTTTTTGATTTACATTATATATTTACTTTGTGATGTGTATATTATATGACCTGTTGTTTGTTATATTAGAAGACTTTGTATGTAGGATTTAAATGTTAAACTCAATAAAAATATTTTAAAAAGAAAAAGTTTAATGGCATCTGATTGCACAAGTCCAACCTGATGTAACAACATTCTCTGATCCTCAATGCAAAACATGCAAACACACAACCCCAGATATAACACATATAGAGGCAAACAATACATGTGCAGGACAAGTATTCATAGATAAAAACAAATAAATAAATAGATGGATAGATAATTGCTTCGTGAGAGTCTCAGATGGTTAGAATGAGCTGTTTCTTTGGTTGTTCAGTATTCTCACTGCCTATGGGAAAAAATCTGTTCCGTAGGCTTGTGATACACCTGTAACTCTTTCCTGACATGAACAGTTGAAAGATACTGTGGGCAGGGTGGAAGGGGTCCTCAACAATTTTGTGTGCCTCTTCAAGCAACGATCCTAGTAGATCATGTCAATGAGGGTCTAGGGAGACTCCAGTGATCCTCCCTGCTGTTCTTATGGTCCTGTGTATTGACCTCCAATCCATTTTTCTGAAGCAATCATACCACTCTGTGATGCAGCCAGACAGGACTCTCTCAATCGAGCTCTGTAAAAGGATGACATAATGGTGGCCAGTAGTTTTGCCTGCTTCAGTCTTTTCAGGAGATGCAGTCGCTGTTGTGCCTTCCTGACAAGTGAGGAGATATGTGTGTATGACAGGTCATGAGTTAAGTGATCTCCAAGGAACTTTGTGCTCTCCACTACAGAGCTGTTGATGTGATGAAACATGGTGACATTTCAGCAATATCTTGATTGCATGAACTGTTCAATTTATCTCCATGCATGTGAAAAAGGAAAGAAAATGAAACTAATAGAATGCAAGCTATGATACTGACCAATGAATCCAACACACACAGGGTTGGCACCAGAACGTGTGTTAGAGGAGGGCATTAGGGAAACTGGGTGGGGCAAAGTCTGACAGTCATAAACTCGGTCAGTGGATGGGGGGAGGTGTGCTAAGGTGGCCTACCTTCCCAGTAAGGGAACAGTCCAACAGTTGTAAATCTGGACAGCAGGGGGGTGGGGGGGAGTGTGTGCTGGTGGTGGCCTACCTGCCAAATGGATATAAACATCCTCCATCCCTCTGACATAACAGTTAAAATCACTAGGGTGTGTCAAGCTGGACACTAGTGACGCTTGACTCACGCTAGTGACAGGGCTGGGACTGACAGCGAGCAATATCCATGAGGATTTTGGGGCATAACACCTCACAAGGAGGAGCCATGCCTGTGAATACCCCCCCCCCACCCCGGTGCCAACCATGAATACACAGCCAATCTTAGTGATGACCACATTTAAACAAGACAGGATCATTACTCCAATACTTATCTCAGATCTTCTCAATACAATCTCCAAAAACTTCCTGCAAGAGTAGCACTAATTTTCAGAAATTGTGGGAGACTGTTCAATCTATGTATGGTAACGGTGTCCCAGAATCAGTGTCACCTCAATCTCAATCATTGAGCTTCAGTTTAAAAGCTATGGATGCTTTCATGAACACTTGGGCCAAGCCCCTAACCAAAGTCCTTCTGCACTCCCACTCCCACCATTTTGTTCTGTTGCCTGTCTACATTTTGCACATACCTTGATGAAAGGCTCAAGCTCGAGATGTTATCTTTATCTTTGCTATATCAAGTACACTGTTAGGCCTGTTGAGTTTCTCCAGCCTTGTGTTTTTTACTTCAATTCACAGTGTCTGTAAACTTTCATGTTCTAACTCTAACCAATGTTGATTGAAGCATGTGACAGGATTGACCTTTAACTCAACAACCTGATGAAATTAGCCACTGTTAACAATGTTACGCAAATCCATTTCCAGCAAAACAAACACTTTAATCAAGAAGGTGACCCAAAAGCAACCTATTGCTGTTGCTATTCTTGCCATCAATGTGAATTAAGGAAAAAAATGGTTCATGTAAAATATTACCAGGTTTCATTATCTGCAACACTTACTATACTTGGCAGTGACACAACAATCTGTGATAATCATCTGAATTTAACACAAATCTTCTCGATAGATTTGTCGTAACAGGCAATACATTTCCTACCATTACAACAGCAATGACTTCTCAGAAGTACTTTTATTGGCTGTAGATGCCAAGAGTACATTCAACATTTGTGATAAGAAAAACATTTTTTCCTCTTCTTTTCTTTTTCTCCATATTCAAACCTTAACACTCACTGGAGGGAGAACAAACACTTTTATTAGCTTACAGCACTGGTAGGGTTCACGAACAGGCTTCAGAGGGCTTCTGGGTTTAGGCAGGAAACCAGGGTTACATGTGGGCCACCGGGAGGTGAGACCAGTCATCAGTACAGGACATCTCTAGTGAATCATAGTTCACTATAATTTGCGACAATACTGATGAAAAATTGCACTGCTTTTAACCATTTAACCATATTACAATTTACTGCATGGAAACAGGCCATATCGGCCCTTTGAGTCCTCGCCGGTTCACTTGAACAACTCCACTAGTTCCCCCCTCCTATAGTCCACCCATAACCCTCTGTGTACAAAGGAACAATTCTCCATCCTTCAATCATGGTAACAAAATATTTAGCACAAAACATTAGAGGGAAGAGTTACTAGAAGTGCTGCTGTAACTATATTAGGGCAGATTTTGTGTGTGGATTTTATGCAGAATTTCGAGCATTTCTTCTCATCTATGCTGGCAAGAGTCAGGTTTATTGCAGACACCTTCATGTTTCAAGATGTTGGAAGACTGCACTTGTAGAATTGCATGCAATTCTGCTCACTCAGCTCAAAGAAATATCACAGAGCTCAAAAAGGTACAGAAAAGATTCACAAGGATGTTACTGGGCATGAGTTGTCCCTAAATGCTAGGAGGCTGATGTAATGAAACACAAATGTAATATTACGCATAATTGCTTTTATTCTGCCATAAGGCCGAAAAAGATTCACTACTAGCATTAGCATTGGCCAATGCCCCTTTACATTAAGAGAAAAGGAAGCAAAAGGGAGTCCCCCAGAGTCAACAATTGTCTATGGATTCATATTCAGCACGCCCACAACCTCTCCAGCCACACAAGTCTATGGTTCAGTTCAAAACATTGGCAACCCAAGTCCAGATCAAAACCTATGACATGATGAGGGAGTCTTCAATGCCCAGGGCCCTTTAGGAGCCATCCTTACCCTCAGCATTCTTTTGAATCCAGGTTCCGATATCTTGTTCTCAAGAGCCAGTCTTCAGCAGCTTTCAGCCTAGGGCGAGTCCTTTGACCTCAGGTCGCAGCAGCCCTCATCCTGTGTGGGTTCCTCACCCTCAGTCGCCAACAGCTCACTGCCCGTGTGTCCTTCAGCCGGAGGGCTCCTTGCTGGTCCGTCACCATGGTCACCGTCCTTAGGTTCATCGCCTCTGCTTCTCCTTCTCAGTGGGGATGTTCTCCCTGTTACTGGTGCTTTATGCCAGTTTGCTGCTCCCACAGAGTCTGCATCCCCTCGAGGCTGCTGTCAAACACAGGTGCCGCAATCTTGGGCCCAGACACGGCAGTCACAGTCCTTCAAATAACACATTGTTGGCTGCTTTAACATGCCGTTTAAAGCCTGTATGGCGCTGTAGGCAGTCTGACTGAGTAGGAGCGTTCCGCCAGAGAGTGCTATGTCTCCACTTCCTGCTCTCCCCGGATCTGCATCAGCGGCAACACTTTAGTTATAGAAACTTTATCAATGCCTGCAATTTTTAAAGGGGTGAACTTAATGAGGTATACAAAATCACAAGGGGCACAGATAAGGTAAACAGCCTTCATCTTTTTTTCCAGGAGAGTGGAGTGTAAACTGAGGGCATGCGTTAAAGATGAGAGGGGCATTTGAACAACTATCTCTTAAATTTAAACTTACCAAACATAATTTCTTTAGATACATACAAATTAGGAGTTTTTTTGAACTCTTTAGTATTGAGACTTCATCATGACCTTGCTAAATATGATAGGCATGATCTATGATTTTAAAACATTTTTTTTTAAAATGTGGATATCAGCTATATATGATTTATTTTTAAAGTCTAGGGATAAATCCTGAGATAAGATTAAGGAAAGACCTTCATCTTTCATTTTCAGATATTGCAAGGGATTCTATCTTAAAATTGATAAATTCATCTTGTTTGTGGGCCCAAATTTCACTTTTACAATTTAAGGTAGTGCATTGAGCTTACTTTTCAGAATTTCAATTGGTCAAATTTTACTCTAACATTTCCTCGAAATGTGACAGGTGTAAAACTCAAGAATGTACTTTGTTACATACATTTTGGTCTTGTTCCTCTCTTTCCATTTTTTGGGAAGATATTTTTCTTAACTTGTCTTTAGTTTGCAGTGTGAATCTGATATGTAATCCTATAATTACCCTTTTTGGATCAACTAAAACAACTGATTTGAATTTAACTGTGTCTCAATCTGTTTCTTTTTTTCTCCCTTATTGCTGAACATTCAATATTGAGGAGATGAAACGTTACTGTCCTCCTGTCTGATATGATGCCATGCCTGACTTTGGAAAATAAATCATATAACCATATAACCATATAACCACTTACAGCACAGAACATGCCAGTTCGGCCCTACTAGTCCATGCCGTAGCAAATCCCCACCCTCCTAGTCCCACTGACCAACACCTGGTCCATACCCCTCCAGTCCTCTCCTATCCATGTAACTATCTAGTCTTTCCTTAAATGTAACCAATGATCCAGCCTCGACCACGTCTGCCGGAAGCTCATTCCACATCCCCACCACCCTCTGCGTAAAGAGATTTCCCCACATGTTCCCCTTATAATTTTCCCCCTTCAATCTTAAACCATATCCTCTAGTTTGAATCTCCCGCTTTCTTAATTGAAAAAGCCTATCCACATTTAATCTGTCTGTCCCTTTTAAAATCTTAAACACCTCTATCAAGTCCCCTCTCAATCTTCTACGCTCCAGAGAAAAAAGCCCCAGTCTGCACAACCTTTCCCTGTAACTCAGACCCTGAAATCCTGTCAACATTCTCGTGAACCTTCTCTGCACTCTCTCTATTTTGTTTATATCTTTCCTATAATTTGGTGACAAAAACTGTACACAGTACTCCAAATTTGGCCTCACCAATGCCTTGTACAATTTCATCATAACCTCCCTACTCTTGAATTCAATACTCCGATTTATGAAGGCCAACATTCCAAATGCCTTCTTCACCACACCATCTACCTGAGTATCAGCCTTGAGGGTACTATTTACCATAACTCCTAAATCCTTTTGTTGCTCTGCACTCCTCAATTGTCTACCATTCAATGTATATGACCTATTTAAATTTGCCTTTCCAAAATGTAGCACCTCACATTTATCTATATTAAATTCCATCAGCCATTTCTCAGCCCACACCTCCAGCCTTCCTAAATCACCTTTTAATCTACGGTAATCTACCTCACTGTCCACAACACCACCAATCTTTGTGTCATCCGCAAACTTGCTTATCCAATTCTCCACCCCTACATCCAGATCGTTAATGTATATAACAAATAATAGTGGACCCAGGACCGAACCCTGAGGAACTCCACTAGTCACCGGCCTCCAATTGGACAAACAATTTTCTACCACTACTCTCTGACACCTTCAATCCAACCACTGCTGAATCTATTTCACTACCTCCTTATTTATACCTAATGCCTCCACCTTTTTTCCTAACCTCCTGTGGGGAACTTTGTCAAAAGCTTTACTAAAGTCCAAATAGACAACATCCACAGCTTTCCCTTCATCAACCTTTTTTGTAACCCCCTCGAAGAACTCAATCAGGTAAGTCAAGCATGATCTACCCCTGACAAAACCATGCTGATTACTCCCTATCAATCCCTGTACCTCCAAAAAATTGTAAATAGCATCCCTCAGAACACTTTCCATCAACTTGCCCACCACAGACGTCAGACTTACAGGCCTATAATTCCCAGGTTTGCAACAAATTTAAATTTTCTAAGTTTATAGACCAATTTTATTAATTCCTTTCATAATTTATAAGGTTACTTGGATCTTGCTTTGAGTTTGTGTTTTTTTTAATGATAGTGAAAATATATGTTCTTAACAGAAAACTTCAGAAGGGGAAGGGTTAGAATTTGTAGTATAGTATAATAGTTTTTTACTTTTTCAATAATCTTTTTCAATCAGGCATATATTGTAATTGTTTAAATGCTTGCCACTTTATTTTTCTTGTGTGAATGGTGTGACATTGAGGTCATATATGTCTTATTTTTCATATATAACTTTTTTCTATCTATATTCATTTTAAACATATATATATAGATATAGATATATCTATATCTATATCTATATATATGTGTATAAAATGAATATAGATAGAAAAAAGTTATATATATATATATATATATATATCCCTTGATTAATAGTTTTTGCTAATGTATTATTTCTGTAAAATCCAATAAAAAAATGTTAAAAAAGAAAAGATGAGAGGGGCAAGATTTAAAATGGATCCAACTGGTGCCTTTTCACAACTTAGAGGGTGATAGGTTTATGGGCAAGTTTCCAGATACAGTGAAACAGGTACAATTAGTGTGTGTAACAAACATTTGTGCAGGCACAAGGATGGGAAAGGTTTGTGGGGATGCACATCAAATGAGACAAACTTAGGAAGACAAGTTGGTAAGCATTGACAAATTTTCCATGCTGCAAAATTTGCTACAAAGAAATAGATTGGAGGTTAATGACTGGCAAGAATATGAACATTCAAAGCTTCTTGCCAGCAACTCTATGGCTGCCCTTCAGTTTTGGACTCTTCATGAGGTTCTGGAGAGTAGCATGAAAATAGAGCAATTTGACTATTGCTATGAGTAACAAGAACTATGTTAAATCTGGCATTGTGAGTTCATCAATCAATAATGTTAAAGGCAGGAACAACTGAAAAATACACGGTTAGTGTAGTGGTTAGTGTAACGCTATTACAGTGCCAGCAAACCCGGGTTTGAATCTGGCTCCGTGTGCAAGGAGTAAGTACGTCCTCCCCATGTCTGTGTGGGAGGCTCCAGTTTTTTTTTCTCCCACCCTCACAACATGCAGGGATTGTAGGTTAATTTGGTTATTTGATCGGCATGGTCTCATTGGTCGGAATGGCCTGTAACTTTGTTGTATGTCTAAAGTAAATTAAATTAAAGGTTTGGTTTTAATTCTTTAATTTGCTCAATTTATTTTTAAGAACTTTGAATTGTTTTTGATTGTTTCTGTCATTCATAACTTTGACTGCTGGCTAAGGTGGTTTACCCACCTGCAAAAGTATTTTTCAGTTTTGTTTTAGAGCAATTTTCCACTGGCTGCCTTATAAATAAGCCCCATCCAATTCCATTCCTCCATCAACCAACACTTCAAGAGATGGGAATTATGCTTGGAAAGCCAATCACAGAGCAAGGCAAAAAAAAAAACAGGCAGGTAGTGTCTACTCACGGTGTGATGATAGATCATAGATCAAGCAGTTAGGCAAATAGCTATTTCTCTGAAACCAAATATTTCCTCCCAAAACTTATTTTACAATCCCACGCCCACTCATTTTCAATGTGGCCAAACACCGCTTGAACATGTATAGATTTGCAGAAGAAATCACCAGGTAGCAGATGGAATACAGGAAGGAGTCAGAGTCCAGTGTCTAGACCACAACCGATCCTTAAGGACAGCAAGATGAAAGAGCAAGTCATGGGCTTCAGGAAAAGGAGTAAACAGAGAAAAGCATTTAAACTGTCAAGAATGTCAGAGAGCTGGCAACACCTTTGATCAATCTTGTAATTTTGTTTACATTCACAGCCAGTTTGTTTACATTCACTATCTGTTTTCAGTTCTTTATTTGTTTACATGTATACTCTCTGTACAGTTTTGTTTTGCATGACCAATAAGTGGTAATTCTGTCTTGCCCACAGGAAAAAAATAATCTTAGGGTTGCATATGCTCTGACCATATATCTGAAGTCTATAATCTGAAACCAAATGTCACAACATCAGCCAACTTTGTTGAGAGGAAAGACAGTCTCAGGAAGAAACCTCAACTCCTCACAAGATTCTATTTGATAAGATTTAAAAAATATAAAGACAAATTGTCATTGTTTGTTGTTACATGAGCGTATGTCCTTTTCAGCTAAAAATGGGCATCAATATCATTAACATCACACCAGTTGCTTTCAAAGAGGCAACATCACCCTGATCACAACCTCCAGCAAATCAAGATTCAGGATCGGTTTATTTTCAGCAGACATCAGGCTCTTGACCTTCCCCTAGTTACACTGATTAGGCACCACAAAAGGACTAATGCTGTTGCACTTTGTGCCCAATGATAACTGAATATTTATTATCTATTTTTGTACTTATTGTTGCTGTTTTAAATTCTATTGAGTGTAATTGGGAACTTTGTTATTTTTAAGTACCTGTTCAAGATTTCAGATTCTTTTATTGTCATGTATTACAACGGATGTAATAATACACAAAATTGCATTTGGTCTTCAGCTGCAGCATGTTAGAATTGCACTGCATATGTACAGTGTCCTCCATAATGTTTGGGAGAAAGACATATTTATTTTCTCCATTTGCCCTTATTCTCCACAGTTAATCTTTTTAATCAAACAATTCACATGATATTAAAGTGCATTTCATTAAAACATATTTGTGTATATTTTGGATTGACCATATACAAATTACAGCAGTTATTATACATAGTCCCCTCATTTTAGGGCACCATAATATTTGGGACATAGCAATGGTATGTATATTAAAGTAGTCATGTTTCATTCTTTGTTGCATATACAAATTTAACATTTTTTTTTAAAATATAGACATACAGCAATGTAACAGGCCTTTTAGGTCCACAAGTCTGTGCCACCCAATTAACCTGCAACCTCAATACATCTTGAATGGTGAGAGGAAACAGGAGCCCATGCAAACATAGGAAGAGCATACAAACTCCTTACAGCGCGGTTTTCAAACCCCTGTCCAGATCGTTGGCACTGTAAAAGCATTGTGCTAACCACCATGCCCACCTTGACTGCTTGGTCTGAAATTCATTGACATCATTAGGTGCTGAGTATCTTCTCTGGTGATGCTCTGCCAGTCCTCTGCTGTAGCCATCATCAGATCCTGCTTATTTTTGGGGCTTCTCCCCTTATGTTTCCTCTTCAGCATATGGAAGGCACGCTCTATTGGATTGCATCAGGTAATTGACTTGGCCATTCAGGTATTTTCCAGTTTATTGCTTTGAAAAACTCCTTTGTTGCTTTAGCAGTATGTTTAAGATCATTGCTGATGGATGAAGTGGTGACTAATGATTTTGGAGGTATTTATTTGAAACTGAGCAGATAAGATGTTTCTATACACCTCAGAATTTATTTTGCTATTGCCATCAGTAGTTACATCATCAATGAAGATAAGTGCACCAGTACCATATATGTCCAAGCCATAATAACCGTACCACCATGTTTCACAGATGAGGTGGTATGCCATGGATTTCTCCACACTTTGCTCTTGCCATCACTCTGATACAGGTTAATCTTGGTCTCATCTGTTCACAAGACGATTTTCCATAATTCTGCAGGCTCATTTAAATACTTCTTGGCAAACTATAATCTGGCCATCCTGTTTCTGTGATTAACAAAAGGATTGCACTTGCAGAGTAGCCTTTGTATTTCTGTTCACGATGTCTTCTGCAGATTATCGCCATTGACACAGCATCACCTGCCTCCTGAAGAGTGCTTCTGATCTGTCGGACAAGTCTTTGCAGATTTTTCTTCATTATGATGATAATTCTTCTGTATTCAGCAGTGGAGGGCTTCCTTGGCTTCCCAATCTCTTTGTGATTATTCAGAGCTCACCAGTATGCTCTTTCTTCTTTTTTGTTAATACTTTATTTAAAATTTGAATATAAAATACAATGAAAACCCCATTCCCCCTCCCACTACCCTCCATAACCCACCCTCCTCCCACGCCAAGAAACCCAAAAGAAAGAAGGAAGAAAGCAGGAGATTTAACCATCAAAAACACAATCAACTGCCATGGATCAGAGCAACTCCACAAGGAGCCCCCCGGGGAATTCAATATTTCAAGCCCATATAATCCAAATATGGGCTCCACACTTTCCAAAATAAAATATAATTATCATGCAAATTATTCATGACTTTTTCCAATAGAATACATGATGTCAATTCCAGATGCCATCTCTGCTATCCCAAATCAATCTCATTTTTTCCAAGTAATAGCTATACATTTCCTTGCTACAGCCACTGCCAACCTTAAAAACGCGACTTGATACTTAGTCAACTTCAAAGTCAAACTCAGGTGTTTTAACATTACCTAATAAAAACAATGTTGGGCCCATTGGTAATTGAATCTTTCTCTAAAAATTCATTAAGTTGAGTCCAAGAAGTTTTAACCTTATCATATAACCAAGTCAAATGTAAAAAATAACCTACCTCTTTACAACATCTAAAGCATAAATTTGATGAAATTAAGTTATATTTATTTAATTTCTGAGGAGTTAAATACAATTGATGCATAAAATTATAATGAACTAATCTATATCTCACATTAACAATCTTAGTCATATTGTCCTTACATATAGATCTCCAATCATCTTGATTAATTATTTTTCTCATATTTTTTCCAATTTTAATCTTAATTTATTAATATCTAATTTAGGCATCATACTTTGTAATAATTTATACATTTCACAATTTTTTTTTCATATCACCTTCTGGAAGCAACATTTCAAATTTTGATTCTCTTAGTAATTTTAAAGTATGTTCAAAATTATCCAATAATAAAGCCTTAACTTAATAATAACAAAAAAAGGTATTATTTGGAATTTTGTATTTTTCTTTCATTCTGAAAAGAAATAAAATAACCAGCTTCATAACAATCTTGTACTATTTTAATTCCTTTCTGATACCAAAATATCAAAAATTGATTGTCGAGAGTAAAAGGAAAAAGTTTATTCTGATATAGAGGTGTTTAACCTGAAATTTTCCCATGTACCTATCTCATTTTATCCTATTTTATCCTATTCCATAATTCTATTGTGTTTCAGAATAGATATAGTTATTAATAATTAATAACAGTATTCCATTTGTATATAAATTGTGCTATATTTTCTCATCTATATTAGTTATCTCAATGTTGGCATATATTAATGAATTATTCAAATCAAACATTCTATTAATAAAACTCAATTGTGCTGCTTTATAATTTTGAAAATTCAGAAGTTCTAAGCATACCAGTTCTTATTTCCAAGTTAATTTTTATAAAGAAACCCTAGCCATTTTACCTTTCCACAAAAAAATTCTTAATTATAGAATTCAAATCTTTAAAAAAAAATTAGGAACTTTACAAGGAATAGATTGAAAAAGAAATTGAATTCTAGAAAAAAAATTAATCTTAATATAATTAACCATACTTATTAATGTTATAGGTAAGTCTTTCCATCTTTTTAAGTCATCTGTACTTTTATAAAGTAAAGGTAAATAATTTAGATTATATATATAGGATCTAAATCATTATCAACTTGATCTAACTATTTACATTGAGCAATTTTCTTATATTGAGTATAATCACCAACAATTAGTACCATAATCTCACTTTTATCTGAATTAATAATATAACCTGATATTTGTCCATATTGTCTCAATCTCTCATATAATAATGAATTTTGTAGTTTTGTTAAATAAATCAAAACATCATAAGCAAATAAATTAATCTTAAATTCTTCTGAATTATCTCTAATACCATTAATATTAGCATCCTGTCTTATCACTTGTGCTAAAGGTTCAATAGCTAATAAAAACAGTACCAGTACCAGTAGATTTGTGCTCATCGGTACACTCTTTCTTCTCATGATGTTCCAAACAGTTGCATTTGTGTGATATCCCTTACTGTTTTATGCTTGTTTATCAGCCTCATAATAGCTTCTTTGACATTCACTGGTACAACTTTGGTCCTCGTGCTGAAAATGGCAACTAGAGACTTCAAAGTTTATCAAACTCTTAAAAGTAGATCTAGCTGCCAATGCAGCATGACACGCTCAATTTCTGTCAATACCTGTGCCAATGCAACAATTAAACTTACAGTATCTGAGTAAATCACAAATATCTGTGAAGCCAAATATCCTAAACATTATGGTGCCCTGAAATTGAGAAACTATGTATAAAAAATCTAATAATGCAACATGGTCAAACCAAAATGTACATAAATAACCTTGAATAAAATTTGGAATGTGCACTTTAATCGCATGTCAACTGCTTGATTACAAATTTAAAACTGTGAACTACATGGGAAAATAAAGGGAAAAGAAACATCATTGACTCAAACATTATGGAGGGCACTGTATATGACAATAAGCTCATTAGGTTATCATCAGTTTATTCACCATGCATTCTAATGTTTTCCTAATGATTGATGGCAAGCAAATAACTTTGTGGATTTCTGTCTTCTCTCTCTTTTTCAGTTACATAATATGGTAGAGTTTCACTTTTTACCCAATTTATGAGAATCATTCCAGAAACTATGGAGTTCTAGAAGACATTAATCAATGCCACAGCCAGCTCTTTCAGGAGCCTTGAAAACCCATCATTTGTTCTTGTGGATTTACCAACCTTTTGTCGTCTTTTATTGCTCTAACATCCTGTCTTCTACTTCTCTTGAGAGCCATAGAACCAGTGATTACTACAACCCATCTAGCCTGTGCCAAACCATTATTCTGTCTAGTCCCAACAACTTGCATCTGGTCTAGAGCTCTCCATATGCCTCCTATTCAAATGTTCTTAAATGTCAAATTGGAGCCTTTATTCACCACTTCAGCTGGCAGCTCATTCCATACTCTCAGGACTCTCTTTGCATAAAAGTTCCCCCTAATATTTCCCTTAAACATCTCACTTTTCACCCTTTTAATTTTAACATTTAATTGTTTCAATTTCTGACACCAGCTATCATCATAATTTTGTTGAAGTCGCAGGAGAACTGGAATTAAGTGATGGAAGGATCATTTTTTATAATAGCAACAGTAGTTAGAAATAGATTCACTGAGGTCTGCAACAGAGCCTCCACAGACTTGTTCATGTGTCACTTAATCATGTAGCCTTACTCCCGCGTGCCTTCCTTGCTGCCAAGTCTGGATGCCGATGGCAAACACGATTAAAATTAACCCCCAAAGTCAAACACAAAATGTCATGTGTTTGCATTTGCTCTTTACATCTCCATTAAGTCACCCCGACTTCACCACCAGTAAGAATAGAACTGGAGATTACTGATTACTGTGGAACCTCAGGCATTCTTATGTTCATGACACGCTCAATTGAAAGTTAACTCAAGTAAGCAGCACATGACAAACTTCAAGCCCAGAAATCTGGGTTGGCTTAGAATTAGTTCCTAGTGTGCCAACCCCCAGTGACATGAAGTGCCTTAGAGGCATTATGTTTAAGAACCAAAGTAATTTCATGACTGTACCTTAAGAGAATGAACTTCAGAATGCTGAAAGGTTCAAAAGTAACACTATCATCATTATTGACCCAAATTTTGACCAAAATAATTTAGAACATTATGGTGCAGAAGAAATATATTTAGATATACATCACTGTCACAGGCCCTTTCAGCCCATAAGCCCATGCTGCCCAATTGCATCCAATTGATCTACAAATCCAGGTATATTTTGAAGAGTGGGAGGAAACCAGAGCAACTGGTGGAAACCCACACAAACACGGGGATAATGCACAAACTCCTTACAGAGAACTTGAGATTCGAACCCCAGTCCAAATTGTCGATGCTGTAACAGCATTGCGCTAACCGCTACACTAACTGTGCTGCTCTTATTTAGCTCAAAAAATTTCAACAATTCTATATATAGTAAAACCCCTGGTCTCTGGCACCTATGGGAATTGGTAAGTGCATTTTCCAGTTGCTTGAGACTTACTCGTACAATGCCTAACTCATGCACATGCATGAAGAATAAACAGTTTAAAAGACAAAAAACACTTCACTCTACTACACTGAACAAACTTCACTTGCATTAATATATAAACCTTAACACATTTGACTTTATTTCAGTCACAATCTTTAAAAACATTTAACCATCACTCCATCTGCATGTTCCTCCTCCTCCACGGAGCCACCTAAAAGATGAACAATAACATTTTAGATTGTTCACCCCCCCCCTTCCCCATGTTTACAGATAAAGCAGCCTCTGATAGTGGGGGGGAATCACTCTTACTAAGGAGGGATAAGGAGACAGTTGAAGAGGATTACCCCAACGGCAAGTGGCATCAAGCAGATTTTCATCCTGGGCGACATCATTGCTGTTGCACACAGCTTCATTCAAACAGTTGCTATGAGCAGAGCATGACCAAGACACTTTGATGGCTGAATATTTGATCCTATCTTCACCAAAGGTTTATGTGTTGCTGAAGAGAACATTTACTTTTACAATTTTAAATGTGTTTATTTTATTTATATTGATAAAATGTATTTTCCTCTTTTTTTGTTTGTCAGATGTTTGAGACTGCTTATTGCTTGAATTCTGTATTCTGGGAGCTTCACTGCATTTTACAAATAAAATATGAAAAAAATATTGCAACTTTACATAGTTTGTCACAATTTTTTCTGCAAATTCTATCATTGTGATGTTATTAGGGGAGAAGTTTTCTATTCCCCAGGCAACAATGATTTTGAGAAAATTAGTCACTTTATATCTGCTGTCAAGAGAAAAAAGAATGTGCCTTCATCCTCTGCTCAATGAGCGATTAAACAGTCTCATTAGGAGTGCAATTAGTAATTAATTTAGAGCTTTACCACCATGAAATCTAACTGTAATTTCAAAAGTGTAATGTTCCATAATCCAGCACATATTCATAAATGGTCACCACATGGAGAACATTTTCAACAAAAATCATAACATCTTTAGATATTGGAAAACTGAAATAAAAGGCTGATCTTTTGATTTTTCCAGCATTTTCTGTTTTAAGATTATTCGTTAAAATCTTTCACTCATAGACATCAAGACATGCCATTCATTGATCAGATCCAAAATATAGAAGAAACATAGCACTTTTGAAGTGATATTCATGTGGTTCTCCACATGAATGGAGAATATTGTGGGAGGATCAATATTTATCTCACATGATCGCAAATATAGAGAGCTATTTTCTTAATGTCTGAAAAGGACATTTAAGTATACAGTAAAACCTCTGGTATCCACCCCCTATGGGGATTGGTAGATGCCGGATTAGTGTATTTTCCAGTTGCTTGAGACTGACTCTTGCAATGCCTAATACACCTACATTAAGAATAAACAGTTGAAAAGACAAAAGACAAAAATACTACTCTGTGCTTACAATGAACAAACGTCACTTGCATGAATGTACAAACCTTTAAGCATTTTAACTTATTTTCAGTCACAATCTTTAAAACTATTTACTGTTGCTGCACAGACTTGCCCAAAAGACACACAATAACATTATAGATAATTAACACCCTCCCCCCCACCACCAACTTTATAGATAAAGTGACTGATTGGAGTGACTCTTCTTCTACTGTCTTGGACAAACTGTGGTCTTTCCATTAGGAACTCCAGAATTCAGTTAGAGAAAGACATTGGGTATAGTTTTTAATTCACTATAAGGAAGTGAATGTCACCAGCAAGCTCAAGATTAATTGCCATCCAGAATTACACAGAGAAAGTAGAACAATCTTGAATGACAGGAATTGTTCTGGTGAAAGGAGTCCACTATAGCGACTGGCAGTTTGGAGGTGAGGAGGGTCAGTTCCAGTGATAATAAAGGATGAG
Source organism: Narcine bancroftii (assembly GCF_036971445.1). Lineage (NCBI taxonomy): Eukaryota > Metazoa > Chordata > Chondrichthyes > Torpediniformes > Narcinidae > Narcine > Narcine bancroftii. The sequence goes on from NC_091469.1 coordinate 92,899,500, forward strand.
ATATATTTCAAAGTTAGGGTGTTGCACAACTCAGAAGGGACCCTGCAACTAATGGTGATCCACTGTGTCTTGTGCTCTCGTCATGCTTTGAGGCAGAGTTTGCCGAATTGGGAAGTGCTGCTGGAATCAACCTGGTGCATGGCTGCAATGTGCAGCATCCTTCAACCTTTAGTTTATTTCACAGATTTTTTTCTGACATCCGGAAAAGAAAATATGATTTGTCTATTTAGGCAGAAGTTGATATGTCATTGAATAATAAGGGCATCAAAGGATATGGGAAGAAGGCAGGAGAATTGGGAGCGGGGGAAAAATGCATCAGCCATGATTTGAATGGCAGAGCGGACTCCATGAGCTGAATGCCCTAAATTTGCTCTGAACTTTTAACTTTTGCATTTCAAAATCTCTGCCCAAAAGCAGTCAATTCATTGTTAATTATCACCAGAGAGTTAGATACACGCTTCAAAAGAGGAGGAATTTGCAAATGTAGTGGATATAAATTCCTAGTGGTGTGTATTCCTGCACAAGTGTTTAATAAAGTTAAAATGATAAAATTGTGAGGCGGAGAAAAATATTTTGCATTGAAATGAATTGGATGGTTCCTTCACAAATGCAAAAGATTGAATGGTTAACTTCTAGGTTCCATTGTTCAATGATTTACTGGGTTCTAACTCTGTTTTGTAGATTTGAACTGGCAAATGGAACCTGCTATCCAACTCCTTTGGCCCAACTTCCGCACAGAATGTTGAACAGGTCTACACGTACCACATAATGATATGACATGCTTTCAATATCATTCTTATCATTTTATTATGAACACTTTGTCTGGCTTAAAGTCCAAGATGATTTCTTTCGGATAAAGTCAATTCAAATTGTTTTAAAAATGCACCACAAATGTGAGTTCTGTGGCTTATCATTTCTTCAATACCTTGGGAATCAAGGGCATAATGAGCCAAAGGGGATAATTAACACTCAGTGTCAAATTATTTGACCACGATCAAGATGTCGCACACAGCAGTTGCACGCAATGTGCAAAAAATAGATTTTTTTTTTGTCCGCAGTTTGCATTCAAGATAGCTAGAGGTCAAACGTTTGTGCTGTCCTTGACAAATGCACACGAATGCTAAATATGTCCCCAAACCCACTCAGACTATTGAATGTTTGCCTTCTTATGCTGAGGAACACAATTTTTTTAAAAAAGCAGCAAGTAAATGTACTTCCTTTAAATTCTCTGTGATTTATTTTTCAGCGTTCATACACATTATTCATTCACTACACATGTATTTTCATGAGTTTCAGCAAGAAAGTGGGTCACAGAGCTCAAATCAGTTTTATATTGACAGTGTGGCCATAGTAGGATAATATTGAGATCTGAAAGCTTCTGACACATAATTTAATTGTATCTATTTTTAATGGTAGGGGTCCTGGTTCCAGACCACTTATGGGCTTTTCAATGACTAACGTTAACTCCGTTTCCCGAATTCACACTGGCAGTAAGCTGCACGGATGATAATTGCAGCTGCCAAACTGGTAGAGTAAGATTCTCCAACTTGAGGGTACTCACCATATTATCATGTAGTTTGTTCTGCCGCAGACATATCATCCACACACTTGTTCTGCCACCCTTGTCATTGACAGTATCTCTTCTGAGACAGAAAGTCATGACTTCAATTTGAGCCTCACAAATTCTTGGTCAGTTGGTCACTTCAAAGCAATGCTGAGTGAATCAATGTCATACAGATGAGATATCTAACCGAGAGCACAGCTGACAAATCAGATGATGGTAGGAGATCCCAATGCCCCACTCAAAAAAAGAGAGCAGGATTTTCCTTGATTCTCTGATCCATGTATACCCCCCAGCAACCATCACCAAAATATTTGAGATGGAGAGTTCCTAACCCAATTCCAACAAATATCACATCATGATTTAAAGATTGTCTGAATGCAGAGTGAAGAAATATTGAATATGTTTTGTGAAGAACCTAGCACCATTTGACAACACTAAATGCCTATTTATTTATTGTTCCAAATAATGTTTTATTCACTGTTAAATACACCCAAATGAGGTCATACCCAATAGTGTGAACCCTAAAGCTCAGTGAGAATTTCATCCTCCATTTTGTGGATCGATTCCAATTCACCTAGCTCTATGGCAGACGGCATCTCATAGGTTCATGAAAAGCCTTGGAGCATCTGGACAGCAAAGATGCATGTATTGGAATGCTCTTTATCAATTACAGTTTGGCGTTTAATGCCATCATTCCCTCAAAACTGATCAGCAAACTCCACCATCTGGGATTCATCACCCCACTGTGTAATTGGATCCTGGATTTTCTCACCACCAGACCACCATCTGTAAGGATTTGTAAGAACATCTCCTCCACAGTCTCCATCAGTACTCAAGCACCACAGGGTTGTGTTCTTAGCCACTGCTTTACTCATTTTACATCCATGAAAATGTAGCTTGGCACAACAACAATACGCTGATGAAACCACGATGAGTCAGTTTACAGGAGGGAGATTGAAAACTTGGCTGAATGGTGCACCAACATCGACCTCGCACTCAATGTCACCAAAACCAAGGAGCTGATTGTTTACTTCAGGAAGGGAAATCCAGTGGTGTATGATTCAGTGATCACTGGGGGACCAGAGGTGGAGAGGGTGAGCAAATTTAAGTTCTTGGGATTCACTATCTCAGAGAATCTTTCCTGGACTCAACACATTAATGGCATTGTGAAGAAAATAGTTAGTGCCTCTACTTCCTCAGGAGTTCACTGAGCTTTGCAATGACATTGTAAATCCTGGAAAATTTATACAGGTTTGTAGTGGAAAGTGTGTTGATTGGCTGTATCACAGTATGTATGAGAACCAATACCTCTGAACATAATGCCCAGAAAAAAAGGTAGTGGACACAGCCCAGGATATCACAGGCAAAACCCTCCCCACCATCGAGAACATCTACAGGGAGCACTGATATCGGAGAGCAGCAGCAACCAATAAGGATACACACGACGTAGCATGTGCTCTGTTCTCACTGCTACTATTAGGAAAGAGGTATAGTTGCCACAAGACTGGCACCGCCAGGATCAGGAACAGCTGCTACCCCTCTCCCATCAGACACCTCAACAATAAACTCCATCAGGGATCCATTTAAGACCTCTTACTTTTTCACGTTATTGATTTTTTTTCTCTCTGTATTGCACAGTCAGTTGTTTACATATATACATTGTGTTCATTTTGTTTTAACTGGGACTAAGTGGTAATTCTGCCTGACCCGCAGGAGAATGAATTTCAGGATTGTACATGATGTTATGTATGTATTCTGACAATAAATCTCAAATCTGAATTAACAATCAGAACGAACTTCAAACTCCCTTTGATCTTGAACTTGCACTTCTTTTCAATGATGTGACAACTATTCGGACCATTGCACTGTAAGCAGACAAGACCTCTGCACTGAGACTTCACACAGTGCCGTGCTCTTTATTATTTCCTTCTTTCTTTGTGGTATCTGATCTGTATTACAAAAATATTCATCTAAATATAAATGCCTTCTTTCTATATTTTCCCTGAAATTATTCTTACTACAGCATTTTGCTGTCTTCGGCCACAGTATGCATTACATTTTCACATTCTCAGGTATATTTCTTTAAAGTACCTATTATCTTATCACCATAGAACTTCATTCAATCTCCAACATCAGTCATGCTCAGTTGTAAATCGATTACCAATAATACTCTGAATGTACCCAATCCAACTGGAAATAAAGAGACATTGATTTTTTTTTTGCTTTTATTTACAAACACCTCTGTACAAATTTGCACAGAGGAATCAGCTCCCATCAAAGCTATCAGGCTTTCTTGTATGGTGCTTTGTGACAATTGTTTATTATAGCAGAAGGTGCCATGGCAATTTAATCAGGCATTAATTAATAGTTTGGTCCAGTCTGAATGGGCCAAAGGGTCCATTTCTATATTGTTGTGTTCTGTAGTTCTCTGAAATTAGTTTATGCAAATCATAAATTTTCAAGGTTTCTTAAAATTTCTTAAACTGGGGCAGTTCTCATATTTGCTGTGAATGGTTATTTTGACTTAAATTGAGTGAAGAATATAATGAATTGGATAATTACTGTTAGGTCTGCTTTGTTCATGAATGAGTGAGACAAACACCAGACTGAGTCGAAATCAGGGTTCTTTGTTCTTTATTACCGGATTGTAACACTTGCAACTAACCATGTTAGTCGGAGAATGCATTCTGCCGTTATCAGCAAAATGGTGATTTTTTATACCCTTGGATATGTGCTTAGAACATCATCATATCATTACTTGTCCAATGACTAAAACTGTTGCTATCCTTTCCCTGCTAGCTTCCTGCCTCTCAATCCATCAATGTCTCTCTTATCTTGTAAGTACAAGGATGCATTTACATCTTGTTACAGCCCTGTACATTCCCATCTCATGATGTTTTACCTAACAGGAGTACAGGGACACCTCCCCTTCTTGTTACTGCCCTGTACAGGGTAACTCCCTACACATTCCCATCTCATGATGTTTTACCTTACAATTACCCATCTTGGCGTTTTAAGTGCTGTGGATAAGACACAACTCAAATTTAGTTGTTCAAACAGGAAACAGTGCAACTCAAGTTCAATAACTGGACTTGGATGCTGACAAGCATTGTTTATTTCAACAATGTTAGTATTAGACCTCAGCAAAAGATGGGGAGTCATTTACCATTTCAGCTGAACAGTGGCAGATCTTACTCAAAAGGTTTGCTCCATTTTTACCACAAGCAAATGCACTGATCACAAACTATCTAGAAGTGAATGTATTGGCATATCACGTATAAATACATTCAGCCATGGTTCATGCTGAAGAAAAAAAGCAAGTTAATTTTGCACATGCTCTGATCGACAGGAAATTGAAATCTTTAAATTCAAGGCATCAAAGATTTAAGCAGAAAAGAAGAGGCAAGAAAAATAGACTAAATGTTCTACTGCCCTTGTACCTCTGGGATTAAATTCAAAACCAGTCCAGATTGCAGAGATAAACTCAGTTCTCTGCAAATGTGATGCATAAAATGAGTTTGGGTAGTCTCTGGACACTTCAATATGTCGGAGTAAATTGCCCCAATGGTACATGGATTTGCAAGAGGATTAGAGCAAAGCTAAGGATTTTTTTTTTCACCCAGAGAATACTGAGAGCCTTAAACTCATTGCCTGAAAGGTGTGGTGGATGCACACAATAACATGTTCCAAAATGAGACTGCATGCAGGACCCTCAGCTGCTTTGCTTTGAACTGTTGGCCAGTGCATTTTTTTGCTTGAATATGATCGCAAGACCTCAAGTGCATTTGAATTGTGAATCAATTCCTCCTTTTAAGTGTGGACAGATTCTGGCTGAGCGTTGAAACAGGTGAGGTAGAGTCTGTTTGGATTGAATTAAGAAATTGCAAGGGCAAGAGGAATATAATGGGGGTCATTTACAGGCCTCCGAAAAGTAGCTCAGATATCGGTAGTAGTATAAATCAGGAATTAAGAGTGACATGTCAAAGTGGTAGCAATACGGTAGTTATGGGGGACTTCAACATGAAGGTGAACTGGGATAATCAGACGGGGGCAGGAACACAAGAGAGCGAGTTTATAGAATGTTTACGAGATACTTTCTTGGAACAGCTAGTGGAGGAACCTACCAGGGGGAAGTCGATTCTGGACTGGGTGCTGTGCAGCGACGCAGACTTAATAAGTGACCTTGATGTAGGGGAGCCATTAGGGAATAGTGACCATGGTATGGTTACTTTTAAGCTGCAATTAGAAAGGGAAATGGAAAGGAAATCGGAAGCATCTGTACTTCAGTTAAATAAAGGGAATTTTGCAGCTATGAGGGAGGAGCTATCCAAAATAAAATGGGAAGATACACTAGCTGGGAGGACAACTGGGGAAAAATGGCAGGTTTTTATGGACATTTTTCACAGGATTCAGGACAAATTTATTCCAAAGTGGAGGAAAGGCTCTAGGAGATGCAAATGGCAGCCCTGGCTAACTAAGGAAATCAAGTGCATTATCAAGTCCAAAGGGAGTAATTATAAGATAGCGAAGCGGAGTGGGAAATTAGAGGATTGGGAAACCTTCAAAGAACATCAGAGGGTAACTAAGAAAGCCATAAGAGACGGGAAAATGAAGTACGAGAGGAAATTAGCAGATAATATTGCGGAGGATAGCAAAAGCTTTTTTAAGTATGTGAAGTGGAAGAAATTGGTTCGGTCTAAAATTGGCCCTTTGAAAATGGGCAAGGGTGAAATTATTACCGGAAACAAGGAGATGGCAGAGGAATTTAACAAATACTTTGCAACTGTCTTCACCAAGGAGGATATAGGTTATAGTCAGTTAGGGGGTAGTGGTCATGCGGTACCAGGAGACTTGGGGAACTTTACTGGGGAGGTAGGGGATCTAATGGATATCCGGATCCAGAAGCAGGAGGTTATGAGTAAATTGTTGGGACTGAGGGCTGATAAATCCCCAGGGCCTGATGGGCTGCATTCTAGGGTGCTTAAAGAGGTGGCTATGGAAATTGTGGAGGCACTGGTCGACATTTTCCAAAGTTCCATAGATTCCAGGGAGGTCCCTGAGGATTGGAGAGTGGCTGATGTGGTGCCGCTTTTTAAGAAAGGAGGGAGGGAGAAAACGGGAAATTATAGACCGGTTAGCCTGACATCAGTGGTGGGGAAGATATTGGAGTCCATCATAAAAGGAGAAATAGCCGAACACTTAGTCAGTAATAATAGTATAAGGGCTAGTCAGCATGGATTCCTTAAGGGTAAGTCATGCTTGACTAACTTTCTGGAATTTTTTGAGGACGTGACAAAGAGGGTGGACTCGGGAGAGCCAGTGGATGTGGTGTATTTGGACTTCCAGAAGGCCTTTGATAAGGTACCGCACGGGAGTCTAGTGGGCAAGATCAGGGAGCATGGTATTGGAGGTAAGGTGCTGACATGGATAGGAAATTGGTTAAGAGATAGGAAACAAAGGGTTGGAGTGAATGGGTCTTTTTCAGAATGGCAGGATGTGATGAGTGGAGTGCCTCAGGGATCGGTGTTGGGTCCTCAGTTGTTTGTAGTTTATGTTGATGATTTGGATGAGGGGATTGTGAATAACATGAGCAAATTTGCAGATGACACTAAACTGGGTGGCGGTATGGGGTGTGAGGAGGATGTAAGGAAAATGCAGAGGGACTTGGACAGGCTGGAGGAGTGGATGGCTAAATGGAAGATGAATTTCAATGTGAACAAATGTGAGGTTATTCACTTTGGGGGAAATAATAGGAAAGCTGAGTATTATTTAAATGGAGACAAGCTAGGGAGTGGGGAAGTGCAAATGGATCTGGGTGTACTTGTTCACTGGTCACTGAAGGCTAGCATGCAGGTTCAGAAAGCTGTGAAGAAGGCAAATGGAATGTTGGCTTTCATAAAGAGGGGATTGGAGTATAGGAACAGAGACGCCCTTCTGCAGTTATACAGGGCCCTGGTGAGACCCCACCTGGAGTATTGCGTCCAGTTCTGGTCTCAAAACTTGAGGAAGGACATACTAGCTATAGAGGGTGTGCAGCGCAGATTTACAAGGTTAGTTCCAGGGATGACAGGGTTGTCATATGCAGCAAGGCTAGAAAAATTGGACTTGTATCCATTGGAGTTTAGAAGGATAAGGGGGGACATGATTGAGGTATATAAAATCATCAGGGAGATAGACAAGGTGAAGTCTGATTACTTGTTCCCAATGATGGGGGAGACGAGGACTAGAGGGCATAGTTTAAGAATACAGGGTAGGCCCTTTAGGACGGAGAAAGCATTTTTTTACCCAGAGAAGTGTGAATCTGTGGAATGCTCTGCCACAGAGGGTGGTAGAGGCGGATTCGCTGACTATGTTCAAAAGAGAGTTAGATAAGACTCTTGTGGGTAACGGAGTTAAGGGTTATCGGGCTAAGGCTGGAAAGGGGTACTGATTGTAATGATCAGCCATGATCTAAAATGGCGGTGCTGGCCCGACGGGCCAAATGGCCTACTCCAGCTCCTATTGTCTATTGTCTATTGTCTATTGAGCGTACATCTGCTGAAATCAACCACTGCCAGAGAATGTCAGGGCTTCTCTTCAACAGGGGTTGAGGACTGTTGAATACAACTGCTGCTGGAACACCATCTATGTCTCTGTGGAGCAGTTTGGCTGCATGAGAGCTGACAAGAGATCTTGGCCAGGAGGGTGGGGGGGGGGGGGGGGTTGGCGGGGTGGGGGGAAGATTCTCCTTGGTTCACTAATCCCTTCTCAAAAGTATTGATAGCTGTCTGGAAGTCCAGAAGATTAGGGGGTGCAATTAGATTAAAGGCAAGTATAAGGCTCAGGTCTCACTGTGCAAGGAAAGTTAATAACTTTATTCTCAGTCATAAAACTGTGCAATACAAAGAGAAATAAAAAAATCAATGAAGTGCAAAAGTAAGTCCTAAATAAGTTCCTAAATGAGATGGTTGTTGAGGAGTCTGATGGTGGACAGGTATCAGCTGTTCTTGAACCTGATGATGTGAGTCTTTTGCATCTATACTTCTTTACTGATGGTAGCAGTGAGATCAGAGAGTATGTTGGGAGGTGTGAATCCATGATAACAGCTACTGCTCTCTGACAGCAGCGTTCCCTTTTGATGGCCTCAATGGTGGGGAGGGTTTTACCTGTGATGTTCTGGGCTATGTCCACTACTTTACACTCAGGGGATTTAATGTTCCCATACCATGCTGTGACACAGCTAGTCAGTGCATTTTCAACCTTATACCTATAGAAATTTGCCAGGGTTTCTGATGTCATGCCAACCCTCCACCAACTTCTGAGCTACTCAGATGAGATACTATTTATTGTCATGTAATAAAACAGAAATGCAGTATTACACAAAATGGCCTTTTGTCTGTGACATCAGCATTAACATTGCCAAGAACCCTTTACAGTCAGAGAAAGTAAAGACAAAGAGAGCCCCCAGAGAGTCATAGTGTATCTGTGGACTTAGCTTCAGCCCTCCTGCAACATCTGCAGTTGCACAAGACTACTGTTCATTTCAAATTATTGGCAACTCAAGCCCAGATCCAAACCTTTGACACTATGAAGAAGCCTTCAGTACCCAGGGGCATTCAGGAGCCCTCCTTTCCCTCTGTATTCTCTTGAATCTCAGTTCTGATACCTGGTTCTCATGAGTCAGTCTCCAGCAGTCCACAGTCTACTGTGAGTCCTTTGACCGCAAGTCGCCAGCAGCCTGCAGCCTATATGGATTCCTCACCCACGAGTAGCCAACAGCTCACTGCCTGTGAGCACCCTTCAGCTACAGAGCCCTTCAGTGATCCACCATCATGGTCACTATCCTTGAGGTCATCCCCTCTGCTTCTCCTTCTCAATGGGGGGTTGGGGGGGAGGTGGTGTTCTCTCCATTACTAATGCCCTGCCCTAATCCATTGCTTGACCAGATTCTGCAACCACACGTGGCTCCTGCCAAACACAGACTCTGCCACTTTGGGCCCAGATCCCATTTTCTCAGGGTTTTAAATAAAGCTCCTTTAACAGGTCATTTAAAGCCAGTATGGAGCAGTTGGTAGTAGGACTCGTAGGTCATTGCGAGAGAGAGGTCTGTGTCTCTGCTCCCTGCCCTCCCAGTGCTGCCATTTTCTTTTTGAATGTCAAGTAACACCAGATTCAAAATATTATTTTGTTCTTTTTCACTGGTAGGTGAGGCACAGCCTCAAGATTCAGGGGAGTAGATTTAAGATGGAGATGAGGAAAAACTGTTTTATCCTGTGAGTTGTGAATCTGTGGAATTCTCTAACCAACAAAGTAGTTGAGGCTACTTCATTAAACATATTTAAGGTTCAGTTAGATAGATTTTTGCATTTAAAAAAAAGGAATTAAGGGATATGGGGAAAAGGAAGATAAGTGGAGATAAGTCAATGATCTGATTACCCATGATCTTACTGAATGGCAGAGCAGACAATGGACCGGATGGCCTCCTCCTGTTCCTATTTTTAATGTTCTTATGTTCTTTGAGCTCAAGTTTCCAGTATGAACTTGAAAACCATCAATTTCATTCATCGCTTGAGAATCATGAAATGTTTGCTGATACTTTATTGACGGCAATGAGATAGGGTTAGAAATGTACCACTTGTTTGTGTTTCCAGCAGAATTTCTTTCTTTCATACTGCATTTCATAATCAGCAATGACAAAAAAGAAAACTTCAAAGTGCAATGTTACACCTTTCTTGTAATTAATGTTGTAGACTGAGTCCTCTGGTCAGGTAGTAAATACTGAAGTTCGTATCTCAAACTTAGCTGACGATTACTGCATTTTTTTCCTTGACTCTGGAAGAACCAACACACCAATGGCATCATGAAGAAAGCCACTATTTCCTCAGGAGTTTGCGGAGGAGCTAGTGGAGTTGTTCAAGTGAACCGGTACGGACTTGAAGGGCCGACATGGCCTGTTTCCATGCTGTAAACGGTTATATCTTCTTTGGCTTGGCTTCGCGGATGAAGATTTATGGAGGGGGCAAATGTCCACGTCAGCTGCAGGCTCGTTTGTGGCTGACAAGTCCGATGCGGGACAGGCAGACACGGTTGCAGCGGTTGCAGGGGAAAATTGGTTGGTTGGGGTTGGGTGTTGGGTTTTTCCTCCTTTGCCTTTTGTCAGTGAGATGGGCTCTGCAGTCTTCTTCAAAGGAGATTGCTGCCCGCCGAACTGTGAGGTGCCAAGATGCACGGTTTGAGGCGATATCAGCCCACTGGCGGTGGTCAATGTGGCAGGCACCAAGAGATTTCTTTAGGCAGTCCTTGTACCTTTTCTTTGGTGCACCTCTGTCACGGTGGCCAGTGGAGAGTTTGCCATATAACACGATCTTGGGAAGGCGATGGTCCTCCATTCTGGAGATGTGACCCACCCAGCGCAGCTGGATCTTCAGCAGCGTGGACTCGATGCTGTCGACCTCTGCCATCTCGAGTACTTCGACGTTAGGGATGAAAGCGCTCCAATGAATGTTGAGGATGGAGCGGAGACAACGCTGGTGGAAGTGTTCTAGGAGCCGTAGGTGATGCCAGTAGAGGACCCGTGATTCGGAGCCGAACAGGAGTGTGGGTATGACAACGGCTCTGTATACGCTTATCTTTGTGAGGTTTTTCAGTTGGTTGTTTTTCCAGACTCTTTTGCGTAGTCTTCCAAAGGCGCTATTTGCCTTGGCGAGTCTGTTGTCTATCTTGTTGTCGACCCTTGCATCCGATGAAATGGTGCAGCCGAGATAGGTAAACTGGTTGACCGTTTTGAGTTTTGTGTGCCCGATGGAGATGTGGGGGGGCTGGTAGTCATGGTGGGGAGCTGGCTGATGGAGGACCTCAAGTTTTCTTCAGGCTGACGGTTATATGGTTATATGATTAATACCATAGCTGTATGCGTCGAGAAAGGAGATGAGGGCTGATTGTCATACATATAAGGAAAATGTACAGATGTATCAAAATTCCTACTTAATAATAACTCACTAAAACATAAGTTACTCTAACAACATTTGCATAAATTAAATTTTCATAATGTGAAAGTTTTGCCACTTTCGGTATTCAAGCTTCCAAACCAGACTCTGATGCAATCATTCAATATACCATAAAACATAGGAACACAATTAATCCATTAAGCCCATCAAGTCCTCCCCGCCATCCCATTATGGCTGATTAACAATTCTTTTCAACCCCTTTCTCCTGCCTTCTCCCAATAACCCGTGATTTATTTCCTGATCAAGAATTATATACCTCGGCTTTAAATATCTCAAATAGCTGTCCGTAGCAATGAAGTCGACAAATTCTCCACCCTCTGCATAAAGAAATTCACCCTCATCTCTGCTCTAAAGGAACATTTTATATTCTGAGGCTGTGCCCTCTGGTCCCAGACCCCTCACAGTGCACCTGTAGAAGCTTAACACAAACTGAGGTTCCTTTGAAGAAGAGGGAGCATGGGAAAATATTAAACAATACAGTAATTGTGTACTGTAACATTTTCCCATGCTCTTTTATAAATTGTGCACGTGTCTTTTATTCCCGTAATGCTTTCCCACGCTCTTTTATAAAGTATGTGCATGTGTCTTTTATTCCCGTTAACATTTTGCCACGATCTTCAACAAAGTGTTGCATGTTAATAAAAGCTATGTATGATTGCAAACTCTTTTGTCCAGACCCATTGACTTTGGCACACTATGCACCTAGTAGATTCCCCTGATCTACTTGCAGTGCATCTATGACTATAAACATTTTCTGGACCTAACATCATAATGTCATCTTTCCTTGCTGTTTTGATCTGGCAACATAGGTTGACCATTTTAGATAGGTCGCACATCAATACACTTCAACACTAAGGGTGCTTACCTTGGTGGATCAAAGACAGGTAAGTCTTGACCACCCCTCCCCCCACAATTCACCTTCAATGCTTTCAAAAAGCACTCAAAATGCAGATAAAACCTGGCTTTCAAGCCCTGTACAAAAGGAGCAAGAGAGAGAGAGAGAGAGAGAGAGAGAGAGAGATGGAGAGACATGAGAGTGAGACAGAGAGAATGGAGGAATGAGAGACAGAGATTGATGAGACGAAGAAACAGAGAGACAGACTTCTTTCTGCCAACTTCAGCTTTCAGGTGGAATGCTTGGTTAGCTGGAGCCAGGGCCAAGACTCCCAGGTGATGAAAGGAGAGAGCTCTTGCCCCTTTGAGACTAAATGTATTCCTTTTTGATGTACTCCTAGTCACACTGCTGGGCCAGCATAACCACCTTGGAAGTATTATTTCCTAACTTCCAGGACCCCTTGACTAGAGAAGCTATCTCATGAGGAAATATTGAGGAAGTGGTGTTATTTCTTATTGGAGTGACAGAGGATTAGAACTGAGTCACTGGAGATATACAGGATTACAAAAGGTATAAATAGGATGAATAACCAGCACTGTTTTCCTTGGGTGGGAATGACCAATTGCAGAGGAGGTTATCAGTTCACGCTCGCACACACACACACACACACACACACACACACACACACACACACACACACACACACACACACACACACACACACACACACACACACACACACACACACACACACACACACACACACTGCCAGGGTAGAGACAAGTACAATCCAAACATAAAAAAAAACTTTTATAGACACATAAATGTCAGAACAGGGACAGTGAGGGAGGAAAAAGTTAAATTGATGTGGACTAAGTTAATATTAGTCTGCACAACATCACGGGTTGAAGGACTCATACAGAGCAATATTTTGTTCAATAATCCACCTCCATAAACAATCTCCCCTCGCTGGCTGCTCACTTCTCAACTGAGAGGCAACAATTTTCAAGCCACATCCCACAAACCTACAGGTGAATGATAATCATTTTAAATAGCACAAATAGAGGGCACGTCCTTGCTGACAAGCCCCATTTTGTAACATCCAAGATTTAATTAACCAGCCTCAATTCAATTTTTCAGGGTATCTGCCAAATGAGCATTGAACAGAGATTGACATCACAAGTACCTGGTCAACAAGTTCTGTGCCTGGGCATGTCACATGCACAGATGTGCCTGAGTAAAGTTCTCATGATGAGTGATGTGCTTTCTTAGTTGTCATTGAAAGATTTTCTTCTTGAAATCGATCGTGCTTTATTTAAAAGACTTGTATCACACCATGATCTTCAAGGCCATGCTGGGCTAAATAGAGTATGCCATTAGAGTAGAGATTTTTTTCTCTCTCATGGGATGAGTCATGTTGTTGTCTAAATAACAGCTGTGCTTTCTCCTAAACTTTGCCATGTCTGGTCTTGAATTTCTTGACACTAATGCAGACGCCTGGACTGAGAAGTAAACCCTTCATAGCAGCATCGCTCAGCTCAGGGAACGTACCATTCCTCTCAATAAGTGATCACACTTCAAGAGAGTGATCGTGACAAGCAGTGCTGGCATTCCCAATGGCCACACATTCACACAAGTAGTCCTTACCACAGATGGATGAGACTAAACCACAAAGCACAATTACTGCCTGGAATTTGCAAGAAAGAAAAGCAATAATCCGATAAAACAATCAGCAGATTTGAGAGATTGAAAGAAGGCTGTGACTTTCAGTAATTAGCAAGGAAAAAGGTGCTGTTGGAAAAGTGGACCAATATATTTACTCATTCCATACAATATATTATTTATTGATTTAGAATTTGAAGACTGGCTATTTCATTTGGCCTTTGACACAAGATGTCAGTAAACCAACTTTACATAACTAACTTACTAGTTTCCCTGTAACAAGAGTTCTGGTTATGTGGTGGTCATTTCAATTCAAAGGAATTGACATTATTATTGTGTAAAGAGGAGCAAATTTAGGTACAATGTAATACTTTCCACTTCTGAGTTAAGCAGATTTTGACTTGCTTTCAGCTTCCCGTTCTCTCACGGCTCAGCTGGAATTTGTAATGCAATGAACACACAACCTCTTCTGATTTTGCAGAATTTCTGCTAACTTAATTTTGAAGGGAACCTGCTGAAACATCTGACAGTAAAGGACTGGTAATGAGGAGATTTGTAAATGGTGTAAACTGCTACAGAAGCATGCACAACATTGCCTTCAGGAATATTATTGAGATTTTCTTCAGTGCAACATTGGGTTTTTGACCCTGACTGGTGTTGTTTCAACATGGGATTAAAATTCAGGTAGACTTTGAGAGCAAAATCAATAAAATAATCTTCTGGAGAATTCAGTGGGATGACAGATCTCAGAGATCTATGCACTTAAATAGATTTATACACTTATCCAGGAGGACATGTTGTTCCTTTTTGAAGAGGAGAAAGAACTCCACCAAAAAAAAACAGGAAAAAAATAGATGATTTGCTCTCTCCAAGAGAGCAACTGGAGGAACTGGAAACAGAGTTGAAGGCAAGATTTCAGCCCCAGTGAACACACTGTATCCATCAATCAGCAGAACTTGAAATACGAACTGTGCTGTGGTCAGAATTGATCATTGAAAATTGCATGGAATATCAGGTTGCTGTGGAAAGAGAGGGAAGAGATAGCTGGAGTAGTGGCTATGATCTTTGAGTTCTCTTTGGACACAAAAGAGGTGCCGGAGGATGGAGAATGGCAAATGTAGTGTCCTTGTTTAAAAAAGGTAATAGGGGATTTATAGACCGCTGAGTCTTGTGTCAGTGCTGTGCAAACTATTGGAGAGGATTCTTAAAGATAGGATCAATGAGTATTTGGAATACAGTCTACTCAAGGAAAGTCAGTATGGCCAGTGTTATCTACTGAGAACCTGACTATGGAGCATGGAGCAATCATGATTTATATGTTGATACATCAACAATTCAGAGCAGGTACAAGCACCTTGCAAGACTGCAGGCCATTCTGTTGTATACCATGGAGTTTTAGATTGATTCACTATTTCAAACTGCTGTTAAGAATGGCTCTTGGAATTCGGTAAAAAAGGTAAAAAAAATAACGGTTTCATATTGCCATGTAATAGTACATTTGGAATGAAACATTCGTGAGATTCTTTAACTTTGTCTGTAAAGACTTATGGCCTGAACTAAGAGCCATTTTCTGAACCCAGTAAATTGGGACAAAGTGTAAAGAAATAAAAATCTGACAAACTTTCACTTTGTGTTCTGTGGATCTTGCATCCTATTAACTCAACTGTGTCTATTTTTCACGAATTGAGGCAAAACAAATATTCACCTACTCATCACTATTCAAAGTTATTGAAAAAAGCAAGTAAAGAAATTTCTGGGGATTTGATAAAGATCTTTTACTCCTCACTAGCAACAAGTTCCAGAGGACTGGAAAGCTTCCAATACCTTGACGAAGAGCCTAAAACATGCATTATGATTCTTTAGCTTTGTCATATAAAGTACACTGCCTGACCTGTTGAGTATCTCCAGCATTAATCAAGGTTATCTGTATATATTGTAATGTGAATGGAAACATAGAAACATAGAAAATAGGTCTAGGAGTAGGCCATTTGGCCCTTCAAGCCTATACCACCATTCATTTTGATCATGGCTGATCATCCATTCAGTACCCTGTTCCATCTCTCTCTCCATGCCCCCTGATCCCCCTACTCACAAGAACTAAATCTAACTCTCTCTTAAATATAGCTATGGAACCGGCCTCAATCACTTCATGTGGCAGATAATTCCATAAATTCACCACCCTCTGAGTGAAAAAATTCTTCCTCATCTCAGTACTAAAGGACTTCCCCTTTATCTTTAAACTGTGACCCCTGGTTCTAGACATGCTCAAGATTGGGAACAATCTTCCTGCATCTAGCCTGTCAAATCCCTTAAGAATTTTAAACGTTTCTATTAAATCTCCTCTTAATCATCTAAACTCCAGCGAGTAAAAGCCCGGTCATTCTAGCCTTTCTTCATAAGCAAGTCCCATCATCCCTGGTATCAATCTGGTAAACATTTTCTGCACTCTCTCCATGGCAATGATGTCCTTCCTCAGATAAGGAGACCAAAACTGAACACAATACTCCAGGTGAGGTCTCACCCAGGCCTTATACAACTGCATCAATACGTCTCTGCTCCTGTACTCAAATCCTCTTGATATGAACGCCAACAGCCCCCAGACACTGGGCATCCATACCACTTAAATTCAGACATTGCATCTTCAATATTATATCTAATTTTTTTTCCAAACCTAAGTAAGACATGATATCATGCAACCATTGAAAGTGAATGGATGAAACAATGTCTTTCCACTTCATCAAAATTGCTCGTTTGGCTACAAATGAAGCAAAAGCTAAGTTTCTCTTCTGGGTTGAGGACAGAGATAGATCCTTTCCTAGAGAAAAAAAAAATAAAGCAACCAAAGGACATGATTCTAATTTAGTCTTTAGATTCATTGATAAAGTTTGGAAAATCTTTTTCCAAAAATGTTCTAAGTTTGAATACTTCCAAAACCTTGTTTAGAGGGAGGGGGTAGATAAGAAAGGAATTCTTTTCCCCTTTTTTTCATTTTTATTATTAAGATAAATAAGAGGAGTTTAACTACAAATTACAGATCGTATCAGACAAGAACATGATCATATCGGAGAAATATAAAATATCTTATGTAAGGGAATTTTAGGTGTATTATTTGTATAATTTTTGTATCCAATATTGATTTTGGACATAATACAAGTTATGATTTAATTGTTTAATTTTTATAATTATGGAATCTGATGTCCTGAATGGAATAAGTTAATGTAACAATTATGGTTAACTGTCTAACTTTTAATTAATATGAGACATAAATGACATGATTTGATTTATGATATCATTAATATTCTTTGTGTGGTTTTTGTTAAACGCAATAAAAAATAATTTTAAAAAGAAAAGTTTCTTCAACATTGCATTTTTACTTCTATTACCAGTGTCTACAGACTTTCCTGTTTTGTTTATGTGTTCCTTTATTCAATTAATGAAATAGAGATAATCCAGGAAGTTAGAGACTGGTGAGCCAAATATTAGTGATACATGAAAATCTGCTGACACTGTGATTTTAGTAAAAACACTTAGAAATGCTGGAGGAAGTCAGCCTATCTTTCAGCATTCATTGGAGACAAAGATATATTGCCAACTTTTGGGGCCTGAGCCTTTCTTTCAGGAATAAGCCAAAAGAGAGAGAAAAAAAACAGAAATTCTCAGAATACAGTCAGTGCTGGCTGATGGAGGAGTCCAGACCGACAAAAGGCATTAATTGGATATTGGTAAGGGGTGTGGTGAAAATTGATTATGTCTATCCAATAGGAGATAGGGAAAAGAGAGAGAGAGAGAGAGAGAAAGGGAGGGACCAAGAGAGATAGATAGAGAGAGAGAAAGGGAGGGGGTGAGAGAGAGAGAGAGAGAGAGAGAGAGAGAAAGGGAGGGGGGCAAGAGAGATAGAGAGAGAGAGAGAGAGAGAGAGTGAGAGAGAGAGATAGAGAGAGAGAAAGGGAGGGGGCGAGAGAGATAGAGAGAGAGAAAGGGAGGGGGTGAGAGAGAGAGAGAGAAAGAAAGGGAGGGGGCAAGAGAGAGAGAGAGAGAAAGAGAGAGAGAGAGAAAGGGAGGGGGGCCAGAGAGAGAGAGAGAGAGAGAGAGAGAAAGGGTGGGGGCAAGAGAGATAGAGAAAGAGAGAGAGAGAGAGAGAGAGAGAGAGGGGGAGAGAGAGAGACAGAGAGAGACAGAGAGAGACAGAGACAGAGACAGAGAGAGAGAGAGAGATAGAGAGACACCAAGAGAATGGGATTTTGGGATTTTTATACCCAGAGCCTGCTTTTTTTAAAATACCCAGCACACCTCCGAATCACTCTCTTTGATGGTCATAATATATTTTTGAATTCGGTAGAAGAAGTACGAAGATACTTGGAAGATTTGCCTTCAAAATCAAATCTTGCATGAACTATTATTTTGTTTTTGAAGCTCTTTGTTTTCTTTTCTTTGATTAGTCAAATTTTGCCTGTTCTCTCCCTCTTGTTAATTGGAAGGAGTAATGTACTTATTTGGTTTTTAGTCATCTAAGTTTGTTTCTTTTTCTATTAATTTTATTACATTTTAATTACTCTTTCTTGGATAAGAATATTAAGTTGAATTCATTGATTTTGTCTTAATAATAATCATAGGTATTTGTTACCTTAGTTACTTATTAATTGTGCATGAAATGTTGTACATGCTTAAGTGTTAAGGTTATTAGATGGCTATGGGAAACAAGGCTAATGGTTATAATAATATATATGCATATAGACCATTTTATGCATGGGAAACTTTAAAGTTTGTCATGTATGTGTTTAGGCTATTTGTTCTATTGAATATGCAAATCTAAATGGGGAGTAGACTGAGATTTATACATTCATTGCCCTTTTAGTATTAATGCCACACTTTTTTTGTTATTTCAGATACTTATTATTGCTGAGAAACATGAGTTGGTAATGTGTGAAGCACACTTTTTATTTTTTAGCCAACCATAGTAAAGACTGTATGAATATTCATGTGCATGCATTAGGTACCTGAGTGTAAATCTTTAATGTAATCTTTTTGTCTTTCACTTTTGTTGTAGCTTTAAATACAAGTTTATATTGTTTGGAATCATTAATAATAATATTTTTTTTAAAATGAACTATAATTATAATTTACAATAGGATAATTTTTGGGGGTTATATGCCTTTTTTTTGATTGATTATTCCTGTTTTAAACAGCATCCTTTGGATTCTGGTTGCTTGGGAAGGAGGATTGGTATTTTGATTTAAGGTGTTAGGTTTACAAGGTTGTTATGGCTGTACATCCTGTGAAAGCTGTGTTACAGCTCCGCTTCAAGGAGGCCATCTGGAGTTTGGTGATTTTTCATGGCTGGTTTTCTTTATAACATTAATTTAAAAACATGAATAATCTTATCAAAGTTATCTCATGGAATGTGAAAGGTTTAAAGAATCCAATTAAGTGAATGTAGGTTTTTGCACATGTAAAACAACTGAGATCTGAGATTTATTTCTTACAACAAACATATTCATAGCTGTGATCATTCTTGTTTCATGTCAAAATGGAGAGGGAAACTTTTTCATTCATCTTTCAATGCTAAAGACAGGGTGGGGTGCCTTTATTTCAATAACAAAACATTCTATTTGTGCATCATAATGTTATATCAGATAAAAAAATTGTCAATACATTATTGTTACAGGCAAATTATATAATAAAATGATAGATTTTGCCAATGCATATGCTCCAAACTTTGATGATGCAGGATTTCTGGAAACTTTTTTTTACACTCTACAAGGTTAGTTAGAGTCTTTATCATTGGTGCTGGAGGGAGATGTTAATTGTTGGTTAGACCCAGCTTTGGACATTCATCCTCTAATCATTTCTCTGAACAAATCTGTTTCTGTATTTCATTACTTTTTAATCAAATATTGGTATCCAGATGTATGAATTTTTCAGATCTCCCTCCTACATAAAGACACTGGCATTTTAATTCTACTTAACTTTCAAATAATGAATTTTTGAAATTTGTGCAAGAACAGATAATTTTTTAATTTTTTTTTTAAACACAAATTCCTCTTCCACAATTTCTAGTTTGATTGTTTGGGAGATTGTGAAAGCTTATCTTAAGGTGCAAAGTATTTATTATACTGCTAATGTAAAGAAGAAGACTAATAAAGAAGGATTAGATTTAATTACACACTAACAGATCAACAATATGCACATGATAAAAGTCCAGAATTATATAAAAGGAGAGTTAAACTTAAAACTAAATTTGATCTTCTTTCAACCTACCTCAATGAACATCAACTTTTAAAGTCTATAAGTCAGTTTTATATTCATGGTGGAAAATCTGGCAAGTTCTTGGCCAATCAATTGAAGGGAATTGCTGCTAAGACAAATTACTAAGATCTGGATGAATGATGATAATATTATTAATTCTAAAATAAATGATACATTCAGGGAATTCTATTCTAGGCTTTAAACCACTGAGTCTATTAATGATAATGGTTTAATAATGGGCTATTTGGATCGCTTAAATGTTCCCCTGTTTTCTCAGAATAAATGTTTAAGTTTGGAAGAACCCATTTTGCAAGATGAAATTATTTTTGATATCTCTTCATTCTTTGGCTTGGCTTCGCGGACGAAGATTTATGGAGGGGGTAAATGTCCACGTCAGCTGCAGGCTCGTTTGTGGCTGACAAGTCCGATGCAGGACAGGCAGACACGGTTACAGCGGTTGCAGGGGAAAATTGGTTGGTTGGGGTTGGGTGTTGGGTTTTTCATCCTTTGCCTTTTGTCAGTGAGGTGGGCTCTGCGGTCTTCTTCAAAGGAGGTTGCTGCCCGCCGAACTGTGAGGCGCCAAGATGTACGGTTTGAGGCGATATCAGCCCACTGGCAGTGGTCAATGTGTCAGGCACCAAGAGATTTCTTTAGGCAGTCCTCTGTCACGGTGCACCTCTGTCACGGTGGCCAGTGGAGAGCTCGCCATATAACACGATCTTGGGAAGGCAATGGTCCTCCATTCTGGAGACGTGACCCACCCAGCACATTACAGTCAAATAAATCTCCAAGACCAGGTGGGTATCCCAGAGTTTTTTTATTTCAAATCCTTCTCTAAATTGCTTGTGCCCCAATTGTGTTAATTGATTAATTTAAACAGAGCAACCTTCCATTATCTTTTAATGAAGCTTATGTATTCCTCATAGCATAAAAGGGAACATATTCAGTTGAATGTTCTCTTACAGGCCAATTTCTTTATTGAATGTTGATATGAAAATCTTGGCTGAAGGTTTGGTTTGTAGATTAGAGAACATTTTATCATCAATTATTTTGGAAGATCAGACTAGTTTTATTAAAAGTCATTGTTCTTATTTTAATATATGTGTATATGGGATATTTTGTGTTCACCTCTCATGGCAGTCCTGGAATGTGTTCTCTCGTCTGATGCAGAAAAATTGTTGGACCCGGTGGAGTGGAGTTGTTTATTCATGATCTTGGAAAATTTTAACTTTGTACGATGTTTTATTATATGGATGAAATTATTATATTCATGTCCTACTGCTTCAATGCTTACCAATTTGCAACATTCAAAACCTTTTTATCTCTAACGAGGTACCCGTCAAGCTGTCCTTTAAGTCCATTACTTTTGGATTTGGCCTGAGACCCTCTAGAAATTGCATTTTGAAAGTGCAGAGATATTTCAGGGATGAATTTTGTTTTTCACATCAAATCCTGATATTTCATTATTTTCCATATTATCCTTACTTTCTCAGTTTAGTCAGGTTTCAGAGTGTAAGCTAACTCTGCATAAGATTGAAATTTTCCCTTTAAATTCTCCTGTACAAATATTTTCTAATTTTCCTTTTAAGATTGTGAAAGATCAAATTGCATATCATGGCTTCACAATTATAAAAAAATCATAACCATCTTTATAGGGAAAATTTCTCTCATTTACTTAAGCATGTAAATTGTCTTTAAGAAAATGGTCTATTTATCTATCTTTTGATTGATCATATTAATTCTTGTTTAAATTTAAGAGAAAAAAAATAGATATGCAATTAATGATTCAAACTTTAGATTCCAAATGTTATGGGGCCTGTTCACGGACTATTTGGTTCAGTGTTTATACAGAATTTTGGCACTGTGTTGTTCCACTTCAGAGTGAGCTACTTTGTTTCATCAGCATTAACTTTCAACCTTGTTTAGGGTCATGGGTTTGGAGAACTTTGATTTATTAAATTCATTATATATGTTCTTTATTATGGCTGTGCTTTGGGATGTATGATTATTCTTGTAGATATTTTATCATTTTTTTTCTGTAGCACATTCCATAATTTTATTGTACAAACTTATTATTATCGAAAGTCAATTTAAAAAAACTTAAAAAAAGATTGGGATGAGGAATTAATATGCGTAGCCACTGGGAGAACAATGCTATTGTGGCATACGGAGCCAAGGCACTCAACAAAATGATCTCCCAGCTTGCGCCCAGTCTCTCTGGTGTGTTGGAGACCACAAGGCGGGCAGCAGAAAACCCCTGTATATTTACAATTGAAATGTTGCTTCACTTGGAAGGACTGTTTGAGGCCCTGAATGGAGGTGCAGGTGCAAGTGGAACATCTCCAGTGGTCACAGGGAAGGTGCCAAAGGGATAATTAGTGGGGAGGGAGGAGAAGACAAGGGTCATGGACGGAGCGATCTCTGTGGAAGGAGGAGAGAGGAATATGTGCCTAGTGGTGGGATCACATAGTAGGTGGTGGGATTGGCAGAGGATGATGTGGTAATTAAGGAGGCTGGTGGGGTGGTAGATGAGGACAAGAGGAATCCAGTCCTTGTGTATAAGCCTGGAGGGGGCCAAGGAAGGTGTGTGGGTAATGAAGGATATGTGGGTGAGCGCTGAGTTGATGGTGGTAGAGGGAAAGTCATGTTGTTTGAAGAAGGAGGGCAGCTCTAATGATCTGGCATGGAAATCAGGGTGCAGATGCTATGGAGAAGGAGGAATTAAGAGATTGCAATGGAATCCTTACAGGGGCTAGATGACAAGAGGTATAGTCGAGGTAGCTGAGGGGGCTTGGTGGGTTTTAGAAATGTCTGTTGAGAATTTGTCTCCCGAGGTGGAGAAAAGGGAGAGTGTTGTTGTAGTGAAATTGAAGACAGCTTGGAAGTTGGCAGCAAAGTGGATGAAGTCAATGAGCTCATAATGGGTGCATGAGGCATCACCAAAATAGTAATCGATGTAGTGGAAGAGTTGAGGGGCCCTGGCTGTGTAAGCTTGTAACATGAATTGCACCACATAGACATCAAAAAGGCCAGCATAGGTGGGGCCCATGCAAGTAGCTATGGCTACCCTTTAATGTGGAAAAATGGGATAAGTCAAAGGAGAAATTATTGAATGTGAGGACAAGTTCTGCCAGCCAGAGTAGAGTAGTGGTGTAGGGGACAGGTTTGGTTTATTGTCAAAAAAGAAATGAAGGGCTTTGAGGCCTTCAGTATGGGGGATGGATGTGTATGGGAATTGGATGTACATTGTAAATATGAGGTGATTGAATTCAGGGAAGTGGAAATTGTTGAAGTAATGGAAGGTGTATGGTGTCACAGATGTAGGATGGGAAGGACTGGACCAGGAGGACAAAACAGAGTCGAAGTAAGCAGAGATCTATTTGGTAGGTCAGGAGCACACAGACACGATGGGTCTGACAGGAACATAGGGTTTGTAGGAGATATAAATGGCCGTTATGGGGTTGGGAAATAATAAAGTTGGAGGTCATGCCAGAGGTGACCGGAAGTGATGAGTTCAGAGATGGGGCATGATACAGTCATGTGCCGTATAATGTCTGTTCGGGCAACATCTGACCTCATATACACCTGTGGTCCCATAAGGTTATAATAGATTTTACATTGACTATTTCTGTATTTATGGTGTGCATATTTTTACATTGCAAATTGAAATCAGTATGAGTTAATGATTTCATCGAAGTAAAGCAATTATCTGGTTATGTCCGCTATGTCCTGTTCTCCGATCATTGTGGATGTAACAAGATTATTGTTTTGCTTCAATTAAATCATGAATTCATTCTGATTTCAATTTGAGGAAGTTCACACAATGTGCAAATTGCATATCATCCTTTTTCACAGAATGTATCGTGAATATTAAGTGATCATTACTGTATAGTCCTTTGATGAGTTTTGGTGAGGTCTTGTTGGAGGGTTAAATAAGAGGAGGTGTCTGATAGTTATCATCTGGCTTTGCTAGATAGAAGTAAGTATGCCAGACCATAATAGTGCTACCTTTGTCTGCGGGTTTGATAGTGAAGTTTACATTGGTGTGGAGAGAGTGCATGTTCAGGTGTTCTGAGGGGGTAAGATTGGAATGAATAAGGGGAGTAGTCAATTTGATACATTTGTTGTCATGGTGGAAATTTGAAACATAAACGTCCAGAGCAAGCAGAAGACTGGAATGAGGAATCATAGGTGTGGAAGAAGGCATGGAGAAGGAGCCGAAGGAAGAAGAGTTTAGCATCATGGTGTGTGTGTGGAACTTGTTGAGGTGTTGGTGAAGGGGTGTGGGAGAAGATGAGGCTGTTACTTCAGATCGAGCGTTTCGAGAGGGGAAAGTCAGAAGGATATTGAAGACCAGTCAGGTTTTAGGGGGAGGTTGAATTGGGTAGAGGATGTCAGAGAGTTGAGGAGAATGGGGTAGATCAGGAGGCAGAGGGTAGAAAGGGTTGAAGGGAAAGAGGGGAGGGTTGGGAATGTCAGAGGGTGGATGGAGAGAGCCCTGTGCACTCCTGGAGCTAGGATGAGGGTTTGTGATGAGACTTCATCCTGGTCATAGGGGACGTTGGAGATTCAATCAGGAGCTTGGTCTTGTAAACTGCCAGGGCCAGAGTGGAGACCCATGTGGTTTGTCATCAAAATGACTGTCCTCAGGTATACGAGCTTCTGATCTTTGATGGGTGCCAGGTGTGCGTAGAATTAATGGCTGTGTATGTGGATCTGGCAGAGGATGAAGTGTAAGAGAGTTCCTAGGCAGATCATGATGAGTGAGGTATGGAGCTGTGGTAGCAAGATAGCCAGTGCCCGCTGGTACCTGTGTATCAAGCTGAGGGTAGTCTGTACGACGGGAAAAATGAAGAGACCAGGACTCAGTGCAGTGCAGGTACATGATATCCCGGTGAAGGCCAAACTGGGAGGCTTGTAACTGGAACTGGAATCCACTGGCACCAAAAGGTTGCGGAGGCAAGTAATCAGGGAAGACACATGGCTGTGGAAGTGAGGATAGATGAGAGCATGGTCGTAGATCTTGAGAACAGCATAGAGAGCAGTTAGGGAACAGTGAGGCTCTCACAGAACTCTCTTTAATGGGAGGAGGAGAACTTCATCAGGGTAGGCATCCCTTGAAGAGATTTCATAGTAAATCAACTGAACTGGGTGAAAGACAAAAGTTCAGACCCTGTGCAAAGAAGCCCCCACCCCATCACTCACTTCTTCCCCTAGCTCTATCTCTCTCACTTTTCCCTGTTTCCTTTCAGACAGTTTTCTGACCTCTCCCCTTTTCATATCCCATTAACACCTTTTGTTGGTCTGGACTCCTCCCCCAGCTAGCATTGTCTGTATTGTGAGATTTCCTGTTTTTTGATCATTCTGTTTATTCCTTGAAGACGGGCTCAGGCCCAAAACGTCGTCAATATATCTTAGGAGGAAGTTGAAAGACTGGCTGAGATCCTCCATCATTTTGGGTGTGTTTTTAACCTCATATCAGTTACAGGGAAATTATTAGAGAGGATATTTAGGAAAGTATTTGTACGCATTTGGAAAGGCATAGTCAGATTCGGGACAGCCAGCATGACTTTGAATGAGGCATGTCACGTCTTGCAAATTTGATTGTGTTTTTGAGAAGGTGACAACTGTAGTTGATCAGGGTAGGGCAGTGAATGTTATCTACAAGGAGTACAGGACAATTTTCCTCATAGTAGGCTGGTACAGAAGCTGCAGATGCATGGAATCCATGGTGAATTGGTTGTGTAGACACAGAATTAGCAACCCCATAGAAGACAAGCAGGGCCAACATTTTACATATGGAATTGGAGGTGCTTGGAACAGGCTACCTGGAAGTAGATAAAAATCTGGAGTCCAGCAAAGATTGTTAGAGAAGCTGAGATGCTAAGGTCATACATCATTGAGACAGAATCTGGCAGGCAGCTGAGATGAAACAGGGCCCACATTCACCCAACACCGGATCTGACACAGAAAGTGCCAGAAGTTCCAGCAGCTTCTAAAAATTTAACAACTTGTGAAAGGAATATGAGTAGAAACCCCAACTAACAACACCGTAACCACTGAAGAGCAGGCAACAGGCGAACCAAGGCAAACAACACCACCACTGATAAGCGTACTAACACAACCAGACCAAACAGATGCAACAAGGTCTACGAGGTGGAGAAGCAACATTCTACCATCAGTGCAATTCTGCTTAAAAGAATATAGAACTGCAATTGTGTTATTAGAATAATTAATTCTTAATGGCAGGTGCAAGTAAAGAAGCAGTAACAATTTATTCTTAAGAAATTTTAAATCTTAATAAATATTTAAAATTTTTAATGTTTTTTTAAAGAAGGAGGGATGTTATATACAGAGGAAACTTGGGTCTATTTTATGTTGGAGCATTAACACTGCAAGACTGTAAGAGCCACATCACATTGAGTGGTGAGCATGCTCAGTGAGACACATTGTAAGAGCCTCATCACACTGAGTGGCGAGCATGCTCAGTGTGATGGTGTATTGATACATGACCAGTGTTGATGTAAGTAGTTTTGTGCTCCTAAACCTACAAGCTTTTCTTAGTGTTTATTAAGATCTCCGATGGTACAACCGATGACAACGGAAACTTCACACTGCCTTTTATACCTACACAATCCACCCTCCTAACTCTGAATCTATTCTACAAAACAGGATTTAAAAACAACAGAAAAAAATATTCATTTCATCCAGTGCTATTAGAAAGTATTTATTTAGATAGAACTTTCTTGGCCAGAGTAAAACATGAAAGTCTGCAGACAATGTGACTAAAGTAAAAACGCAATGGTGGAAAAACTCAGCAGGTCAAACAATGTATTTTATGGGGACTGGGTGTGAAGAAGTGTAGTCAAAGAAGCTGTGGGAGTTGATAGGTTTGTAAAAAATGTCTCTGGAAAGCTTGTCTCCTGAGATTTACCTCGATTATGCTGCTTCACACCCGATTCCTCTGCAAGATTTCTACTCCTTTCTCTCAATTTACCTGTCTCCATTGTATCTGCCCTCAAGATGAGGTCTTCCAGTCCAGATCATCCAAAATGTCCACCTTCTTCCAAAAACTTGGCTTCCCCTCTATCACCATCAACTTAGCCCTTACTTGCATTTCCCACATTTCGGGTTCATCTGCCATGGTTTCTCCTCTTGTCCTCACCTTCCACCCTACCAGCTTCTGCATCCAACACTTTATCCTGTAGAATTTCTGCCACCTTCAATGTGATCCCACCACTAGACACATCATCTCCTCTCCTCTCCTCCCTACTTTCAGTTAGGACCACTCCCTCCATGACTCCCTCATCCACTCATCCCTTCCCATTAACTGCCAACTTGGCACCTTCTTCTGAAGCTGAAGGATGCATCACCCTTGAACCTACTCCTCCTCCTGCACTATTATTCTGGGCTCCAAACAGTCCTACAAAGAGATTTTACATGTAATTTGCAGGGGTCACCTACTGCATCTGGTGCTCCCGCTGTGGCCTTCTCTACATTGCAGAGACTGGGTGGAAACTGGGAGATCGCTTCACGGAGTGTCTTTGCTCTGTCTGCAGCAGTGACAGGGTTCTTCTGGTGGACAATCATTTCAATTCTGTGCCACACTCCCTCGCTGACATGTCTGTTCATGACCTCATGGATTGTACCCCCAAGACCATTCATAAATTGGAGGAGCAACATCCAATTTTCTGTCGAGGCACTCTCTAACAGGACAGCACTAATATTGACCTCCATTTTCTTCTTCCCTCTTCTCCCTCTCTTCCCCAATTCTTTCCTCCACCTCTCCACCCTCTTCCCTCTCTATTCACAAAGCTATTCCCCCTCCCTCCCTTAACAACCTATTACAACTTTCCTGTGGAACTGTGCTGAAACCCTTGCCCCCCACCCACCCCCACCCCCCTACCATTTTGTTCAGGCTTTTGTTCACATTTTATTCATACCTTGATGTCGGGCTCAAACCCGAAATGTTTATCTTTGCAACATGAAGTACACCATGTGACTTACTAAGTTTCTCCAGCATTGTGGGTTTTTAAAATTTATTTATTGGCTCCTAATTTAAGCAAGAAGATCAAAATAGTGAAGATAAAAAATCCACAATATTAGCTTATCTCAAAGTAAAG
Organism: Narcine bancroftii; assembly: GCF_036971445.1. Taxonomy (NCBI): domain Eukaryota; kingdom Metazoa; phylum Chordata; class Chondrichthyes; order Torpediniformes; family Narcinidae; genus Narcine; species Narcine bancroftii. Next base: position 92,927,916 of record NC_091469.1, read on the forward strand.
GCTTGATTCTGCAGTAGATGGCAATAAAATTGCCTCAGTTAAAACATTGCAATTCTTTGGTAATAAAAAGATTTGTATGACACTCATCACACCCTCAGGATGTCCCAAAGAACATACCGGTCAATGAGATTCTTGTGTGAACTGTTGACCTTATAATGTGGCAGAGATTTGCAACTGCCAGGTTTCATAACTGCAATTAAATAATGATCAAATATTTATCATTGTCTCTCTCAATCAAACTATGAATAAATCAAGTTGTAAGGTGTGCAATTTGAATACAGTAGCAAATTGGAATTAGCAAGAGGAATGCCATATTGGGACATCTGAGTGAACATTGAGCTTGCCAAGCAGAAATACAGTAGCTCTCCAAGATGTTCCAGCAGCTTGCCAAGGTTTCTTCTTTCAGATCTCACAAATACAGGCCCAATACCATTGAGTATGACATGAGCAAAAGGTGCAAGGGATCAGAAAAAAAAAGTAGTTCATCTCTAGGTCACACTGTATCCTGATTCAGAAATATTTAACCATTTATTGTTACATCTTTGATTTTGATTTCAAATTTATTGTCGGAGTACATACATGACATAACATACAACCATGAGATTCATATTCCTGTGGGCGAGACAGAATTACTACTTCTTTGTAGTGCAAAAAAATATACATGTAAACAAATAAAAAACTGTAAACAGATAACAGATGTAAAAAAAATGAATTGTGCAATACAGAGAGAATAAAAAAATATTGATAAAGTACAAAAGTAAGAGTCCTTAAATGATTTCCTTTAGAATTTTTGGTTAAGAAGTCTGATGGTGGATGAGGATGTTTCTGAACTTGGTGCTGTGAGTTTTGTGGCATCTATACTTCTTTCCTGATGTCACTAGCAAGAACAGAGTATGTGCTGGGTGGTTTATATTCTTGATGATTGCTGCTGCTCTCCAATGGCAGTGTTCCCTGTAAATGTTCTTGATGGTGAGGTTTTGTCTGAGATGTCCACTAGCTTTTGGAGGGCTTTATGCTTGGTGTCTATCTGGTCATCCCATTTAACCATATAACCATAACCATATAACCATATAACCACTTACAGCCAGTTTGGCCCTACTAGTCCATGCCGTAACAAATCCCCATCCTCCTAGTCCCACTGACCAGCTCCCGGTCCATACCCCTCCAGTCCTCTCCTATCCATGTAACTACCTAGTCTTTCCTTAAATGTAACCAATGATCCCGCCTCGACCATGTCTGTCGGAAGCTCATTCCACATCCCCACCACCCTTTGCGTAAAGAAATTTCCCCTCATGTTCCCTTTATAATTTTCCCCCTTCAATCTTAAACCATGCCCTCTAGTTTGAAACTCCCCCACTCTTAATTGAAAAAACCTATCCACGTTTACTCTGTCCTTCCCTTTTAAAATCTTAAACACCTCTATCAAGTCCCCTCTCAATCTTCTATGCTCCAGAGAAAAAAGCCCGAGTCTGCTCAACCTTTCCCTGTAACTCAAACCTTGAAATCCTGTCAACATTCTCGGGAACCTTCTCTGCACTCTCTCTATTTTGTTTATATCTTTCCTATAATTTGGTGACCAAAACTGTACACAGTACTCCAAATTTGGCCTCACCAATGCCTTGTACAATTTCAACATAACCTCCCTACTCTTGAATTATGGAGGCCAACATTCCAAATGCCTTCTTCACACCATCTACCTGAGTATCAGCCTTGAGGGTACTATTTACCACAACTCCTATATCCCTTTGTTGCTCTGCGCATCTCAATAGCCTACCATTTAATGCATATGACCTATTTAGATTTGCCTTTCCAAAATGTTACTCCTCACACTTATCTGTATTAAATTCCATCAGCCATTTCTCAGCCCACACCTCCAGCCTTCCTAAATCACCTTTTAATCTATGATAATCTTCCTCACTGTCCACAACACCACCAATCTTTGTATCATCCGCAAACTTGCTTATCCAATTCTCCACCCCTACTTCCAGATCGTTAATATATATAACAAACAATAGTGGACAGAGGACCGATCCCTGAGGAAATCGAATAGTCACTGGCCTCCAATTGGACAAACAATTTTCTACCACTACTCTCTGACATCTCCCATCCAACCATTGCTGAATCCATTTCACTACCTCCTCATTTATACCTAATGCCTCCACCTTTTTTCCAAAGCTCCTGTGGGGAACTTTGTCAAAAGCTTTACTAAAGTCTAAATAGACAACATCCACAGCTTTCCCTTCATCAACCTTTTTTGTAACCCCCTCGAAAAACTAAATCAGGTATGTCAAGCATGATCAACCCCTGACAAAACCATGCTGATTACTCCCTAGCAATCCCTGTACCTCCAAATAATTGTAAATACCATCCCTCAGAACACATTCCATCAACTTGCCCACCACAGAAGTCAGACTCATGGGCCTATAATTCCCAGGTTTACATTTAGACCCTTTCTTAAACAGCGGAACCACATGCACCACCCTCCAATGCTTTGGCACTACCCCCGTGGCCAGTGACATCCTAAATATCTCTGTTAATGGCCCCACTATCTGTCCACTAGCCTCCCTGAGTGTCCTTGGGAATATTTTGTCCAGTCCCAGAGATTTATTCACCTTTATCTTTTTCAACACAGCCATCACTACCTCCTCGGTTATCCTTATATGCTTCATTACCTCCCCACTATTTTTCTTTACCTCAACTGGTTCAATATTTTTTTCCCTAGTGAATACCGAGGCAAAGAAATCATTCAAAATTTCCCCCATTTCCTTTGACTTCTCACTCAGCCTACCCTCACTATCTACAAGGGGTCCAATTTTATCCCTCAGTAATCTTTTACTTTTAATGTACTTATAGAAACCCTTTGGATTTATTTTTACTCTGTCTGCCAAAGCCTCTTCATGCCTTTTTTTGGCCTTTCTAAATTGTTTCTTAAAATTCCTTCTACACTCCTTGTAGTCCTCCTTCAAATTCTCAGCTCCCTGCTCTTTATACCTCTTGTACACCTCCCTTTTTCTCCTAACCAAATTCCCAATATTCCTCGAAAACCAAGCCTCCCTATGACTTCCAGCCTTTCCTTTGATCCTCACTGAGACATAACTAGTCTGTACCCTCAAAATTTATTTTTAGAATATACTCCATTTCTCATTTACACCCTCACCTGAAAATATCCTGTCCCACTCAATACTCCCCAAATCCCTTCTTATTCCTTCGAAATTTGCTCTTTTCCAATACAGAACCTCAATTTTAGGCCCCTCCTTGCTCCTCCCTAAAAGTACCTTAAAACTAACAGAATTATGATCTCTAGACCCAATTGGATCTCCAACATTAATGTCTGATACCTGACCTAGCTCGTTCCCTAACAGGAGATCCAGTATTACACTGTCCCGAGTCGGTTCTTCTACTAATTGATTCAGAAAACAATCTTGAACACATTTAATGAACTCTAGCCCATCCAGCCCTCTAACTGTATGGGTATCCCAATCAATGTGAGGGAAGTTAAAATCTCCCATGATCACTACCTTATGATTCTCACACATATACGTTGTCTCTCTACACATTTGTTCCTCTAGTTTTCTTGACCCATTTGGTGGTCTGTAATACACCCCTATTAGCACCCTCATGTCTTCTTCACCCCTCAATTCCACCCAAACAGCCTCACTGGACGATCCCTCCAGACCATCTTGCCACCTCACAGCAGTAATGTCCTCCTTAACAAGCAGAGAAACTCCTCCCCCTTTTTTACCCCCTGATCTATCACATCTAAAACAAATGTATCCTGGAATGTTAAGTTGCCAGTCCTGCCCCTCTTGTAGCAAGGTCTCACTAATTGCCACAATATCGTGACCCCAAGTATCTGTCCATGCTCTAAGCTCGTCTACCTTGTTCACTATGCTTCTTGCATTAAAATATATGCAATTCAGAGAATGACCCTCACATACATTCTCTTTTCTACCTTCTACCCTCATCTCCATCCTACCTTTGTTATCGTTTTTATTCTTATCTAAGTGGCCATGCTCCCTTGACACTGCTCTCACCCTCTGTTCCCCACCCCCCTGCCAAACTAGTTTAAACTTTCCCCCACAGCTCTAGCAAATCTGCCTGCCAGCACATTGGTCCCCCTCCAGTTCAAGTGGAGTCCGTCCCTTTTGTACAAGTCCGACCTTCCCCAGAAGAGATCCCAATGATCCAGAAATCTTATCCCTTGCCCCCTGCACCATCTCTTTAGCCACACATTCATCTTCCACATCCTCCTATTTCTACCCTCACTAGCGCATGGCACCAGCAGCAATCCAGAGAATACTACCTTGGAAGTCCTGTTTTTTAACTTCCTACCTAATTCTACATAATCCCCACATGGACCACAACTTCTGGCTGTTCTCCTTCCCTTTGCAGAAAGCTATGTACTCGATCAGAGATATCCCTGAGCCTGTCACAAGGGAGGCAACATACCAGCCTGGATCCCCGATCTCGTCCCACAAACCTTCTATCTGTCCCTCTGACTAACGAGTCCCCAACTACAAGTATCCTGTTTTATCCCTCCTTCCCTTCTGATCCTCATGGGCAGCCCCCGTGCCAGAGACCTGACCCCCACTACTCGTCCCTGTTAGGCTGTTTCCCCCCAGCAGTATCCAATGCCGAATACATGTTGCACTTCCACAGTGGTACTCTGCACTGGCACTCTCCCTCCTTTTCTCACAGTCACCCAATTCCCTGACTCCTGCCTTCTAGGGGTGACTGTCTCCCTGTAACTCTTCTCTATCACTACCTCTGCTTCCCTTATGATCCTCAGTTCATCCAACTGCACCTCAAGCTCCTTAACACGGTCACTCATTATATGCAATTGGATGCACCTTTTGTAGGTTTAGTCATCTGATTTCCCACATCCCACAATTTCCACTAGAAATTTGCCAGGCTTACTGATGCCATACCATACCATACCAACCCACCACAATCTCCTGAGGAAGTAGAGGAACTGACATGTTGTCTTCGTGGAGCCATTAGTGTACTGGGTCCAGGAAAGATCCTCTGATATAGTGACTCCCAAGAAAATAAATTTGCACACCTTCTCCACGTCTGATCCCCCAATGATCATTGGATTGTATACCTCTGGTTGTACCTTCCTGAAATCATCAACCAGCTCCTTGGTTTTTGTGATATTGAGTGGAAGAATGCAGCACTGTAGTGCTCCAGAACTGATGAAGATTGTAGAGGAATGATTGTGATCTGGAGGTGAGAAAATCCAGGATCAAATTACACAGTGGGGAGTTGAATCCCATGTTTTAAAGTTTGCTGATCAGTTTTAACGGGATGATGGTGTTAAATGTTGAACTGTAGTCAATAAAGAGCATCCTGATGAATGCATCTTTGCTGTCTAGTTGTTCTGGGGTTATGCATAGAGCCAGTGAGATAGCATCCATCATAGAACTGTGGTAGGAACTATATCAAGGAATTATTTTCCCTCAATCAAACAAACTGAAGTGATTTAAATGTTGGCTTTGCAATCACTGTATGATCCATGAATTAATACATATAATTCAAAATTGCTTCATCTTTTTTTTCTTACAGCTGGATCATTTTGAAACAATTGTAGTATCATTACAAGTCCCACAAAGCTAAAGCCATGTTTCAAAAAAATGCTCCATCATTCCAATAATATTGCACATTCCACCACTAAATCATTAAGCAATCACCTCAGTTGATTCTGCAGCAATATTTGGAGATGGATAACCTCAGATGTTGCAATCTAGAGTAAAATTAGTGAGAATTGCCACCGGAAATGCCTAGTCTCCAGTTGAGTTCCTTCAGCAATTCATTTTCTTTAGTAATAGTTGTTGGGTCATCGGTTTCCTGTTCATCGACAATTCTACCCTGTCCTCAAAACTGCTTGAAAGACATCAGTCACTCTTCTTCGCTTTGTGTTTATTCTCAATGACAGCCACAGAACATTGTACTTTAGGTTCTCCCTGACTTGCGACCGATGCGACTTATGTCCATCCACACATATGACCAAATTGTTTAAAAAAATGATATAGGAAAAATATAAAATTTATACAGTTTATGTTGTATTTGACAAACTAGATCAGGGATACAGGGCATGTAAAAGGCAAAATTTGCATACTTACCCTGTCAGTTGGCATCCTCATAAGCTGGGAGTGGCCATCTTGACTCCTGTGTGTATGTGTGAGTCTTCGGTTGGCACATGTGCAGTGTGTTCCCATATTGCACAACAGTTGGGGTACAAATTCAATATTGTCAGGGTGCTCAACCCTCAAACATGCACCAACTGAACTCCAATATGCGAACCTACTGTGCATGTGCCAATCGAAGACACACGCATGGATACAGGAAACAAGATGACCGTGCCCAGCTTAGGGACCCCGGGATGCCAACAAACAAGGTAACTATGCATATTTTTGCTCTTACATTCCCTCTGTCCCTGTTATAGTTTGTCAAATGCAACATTTGATTAAAATATTTGCATTAAGACTTTGGTACTCCACGTGCGTGTGCAGAATTCCAACTTAGGTCCATTTCAAGATACGACTGATCCTCTGGTCCAGTGGAGCTTTCTTTAGAATGGAACAATCATCAATTTAATTTGCTCTAATTTTCTTATAAAATTTACAATCTCATATTTTGTTAATTACACATGCTTCTGTCCATTTCAATGGCATTACTCAATTCAATATCAATGTCATTTCAGTAGAGAGTGAACTTCTGAGCTTCTGAGGAATGAAGTGTTTGAATCTCAAAACATTAATCTCCTGGTTCACTGGGCAGCAGTGAATTGTGTCCTTCGAAAAACTTAAGAAACATAGATTACCTAGAGAAGACTCCTCAAAGTATAGAAGAGTTACCATGTTTTCCAACTTTGAAAATTCCTCCGATTAGTTGGAAAAGCAAATTAACATTGGTGTCTTCTCCCAGGGCAACAGCCCAAATACTGAAGGCAGAGTTTCAATGGGCAGGCATGGCAAGAGACAAAAAGTTTTAAGAATGTTCTCAAAGTCTTCTCAAAAATTTTCAATGTCCCCTCTGACTAGTAGAAATCCTTGGCCCATGAGCATTGACAGTGGTGAAGTAGGATGGCACTGAGAAACTCAAATACATTTGTTGGAACATAAAGATGCCCACTGTAAACATTGGAAAGAGACCACCTCCATGCAAACCGGTCTACTGGCTCCTGTCCCAGCATGTCTCGCATCAGCCTCATCAGTTTCCTTAGAACTGCAGTAGAAGGATTCTATTCATCCCAAGAAGAGTCCCACTGCATGGCATTTACAATTTATCCTCAGAATATCATATGATAAGATTGAATACGAAGTGGAAAAATACATTTGATACAATGCAGATAATTTTTAAAAAATTTTATTTCTTCTTCTTCTTTGGCTTGGCTTCGCGGACGAAGATTTATGGAGGGGGTAAAAAGTCCACGTCAGCTGCAGGCTCGTTTGTGGCTGACAAGTCCGATGCGGGACAGGCAGACACGATTGCAGCGGTTGCAGGGGAAAATTGGTTGGTTGGGGTTGGGTGTTGGGTTTTTCCTCCTTTGCCTTTTGTCAGTGAGGTGGGCTCTGCGGTCTTCTTCAAAGGAGGTTGCTGCCCGCCAAACTGTGAGGCACCAAGATGCATGGTTTGAGGCGTTATCAGCCTACTGGCGGTGGTCAATGTGGCAGGCACCAAGAGATTTCTTTAGGCAGTCCTTGTACCTTTTCTTTGGTGCACCTCTGTCACGGTGGCCGGTGGAGAGCTCGCCATATAACACGATCTTGGGAAGGCGATGGTCCTCCATTCTGGAGACGTGACCCATCCAGCGCAGCTGGATCTTCAGCAGCGTGGACTCGATGCTGTCGACCTCTGCCATCTCGAGTACTTCGACGTTAGGGATGTAAGCGCTCCAATGGATGTTGAGGATGGAGCGGAGACAACGCTGGTGGAAGCGTTCTAGGAGCCGTAGGTGGTGCCGGTAGAGGACCCATGATTCGGAGCCGAACAGGAGTGTGGGTATGACAATGGCTCTGTATACGCTTATCTTTGTGAGGTTTTTCAGTTGGTTGTTTTTCCAGACTCTTTTGTGTAGTCTTCCAAAGGCGCTATTTGCCTTGGCGAGTCTGTTGTCTATCTCGTTGTCGATCCTTGCATCTGATGAAATGGTGCAGCCGAGATAGGTAAACTGGTTGACCGTTTTGAGTTTTGTGTGCCCGATGGAGATGTGGGGGGGCTGGTAATCATGGTGGGGAGCTGGCTGATGGAGGACCTCAGTTTTCTTCAGGCTGACTTCCAGGCCAAACATTTTGGCAGTTTCCGCAAAGCAGGACGTCAAGCGCTGAAGAGCTGGCTCTGAATGGGCAACTAAAGCGGCATCGTCTGCAAAGAGTAGTTCACGGACAAGTTTCTCTTGTGTCTTGGTGTGAGCTTGCAGGCGCCTCAGATTGAAGAGACTGCCATCCGTGCGGTACCGGATGTAAACAGCGTCTTCATTGTTGGGGTCTTTCATGGCTTGGTTCAGCATCATGCTGAAGATGATTGAAAAGAGGGTTGGTGCCAGAACACAGCCTTGCTTCACGCCTTTGTCAAATACTAGAGCGCATCGGATGTCCCCCAAAGTTCCTCAACATGATTATCCAACTGCACGAAAACCAACAAGGTCGGGTCAGATACAGCAATGAGCTCTCTGAACCCTTCTCCATTAACAAAAATTTTATTTACAACATGGTAAAAGCCAAGCCATTCAATTCACCCAAATTAACCTTCAACCCCAAAAATTTTGGCGGGTGGGAGGAAACCGAGCATCAAAGGAAAAGATCACACAAATACAGGGAGAACATGCAAATGCCTCAGAGGCAGCATCAGATTCTAACCCATGCCGCTGGTGCTCTAATGTGTCGTATTGCCACTCTGCTAATTGGGCCGCCAATGAGAAGAGACAATGAGATTCTAGATGAACGAACGCAACTTGAAATATCATTCAATGTAGTGATTTCTGAAATTCGCAAAAGCTGGTGATTGCAATTTGATTTTAATAATTGATGCTCTCTGCAATTGTACGGTTGTAAACTTATATCATAGTTCACGACCTTCAATGGGATGAGTTAGCAGAAGAGATTTCCAAAAGGGATGCACAAGAATTTTAACAAGTTGATAGCCCAAGATTACTATGCCAGCATTTTGGCACCCCAGCATGGTCTTCACTGGAGGAGAAGAAACAGCACAGGCAGACTGATAAGGCAGGTAAACACAAAATCATTAAATTTTATGGCAGCAAAATTGGTCCATTTGACCCAGCTGATACACACGATGCCTCTCCACATGAAAACCATTATTCTGCATGAAGCCCATATGCAGCAATACTTTTCCTGTCTAAGTACCTGTCCAAATGCCTTTCAAATATTCAAATTGTATCAGCCTCCTCTAAGAGCTCTTTGCCAATGATCACCACACACTCTGGAAAAATCTACCCTGCAGTCATTCTTTAAAACATCTCCCCTCTCACTATAAACCTGTACTATTGAGCTGGGGATTCCTATACCCTGGGAAAAGGAAGCAAACGATCTATCTTATCAATGCTCCTCACACAATTTTAAAAAGCTCTGTAAGGGTTACTCGTCTCTTCCTACATCCCAGTGAGAATAAATGCACACTGTCCAGCTAGTCCATTTTGCTTTAGCACTCTGTTCTAAGTTCTCAAGGAGCTTTTTCTACTCTATTTCTTTTGCAACCCTCTCCTTCCTGTACAATACTCCAACTGTGCTCTAACAAATATTATGTACAATTGCAACATGACATCCCACCTCTTATACTCAACACCTTGGCCAATAAAAGCAAGCGTACCAAATGGCTTCTTCACAATCCTCACCACTGTTTTACTGTTGGAAAAAGTGGGCTCCTCATTCCACACCATAATAGCTATTTTCCTGCACAATCTTTGCTGGATATGATATGTGAGATTTGAAGATCCTGTCATTCCCAAAAGCATTATTTAGCCTAGCAGTCCATTGTCAGCAGTAACTTTCTCCCTTGAGTTTGTGTTTGTGAACTTGCCCTGCAGAGTTTTGGTACTTAAGCTTGGTTGAGTATTCATGCCTAGGACTCAACCAGTGTTCATTTCATCTAGAAGCTATTTGCTGCAGTGTGCCAAACACCATTATCAGAGGCCAAGATTGAATGATGGAATGCCTTTTTTGTAACTACTGGGTTGTTGCCAGAGGGAAGTTCTTGCTCACCTGAGGAAGCAAGGCGCAAGGCATGAGTTAAAAGGACTGAGCGATCTCTCAGTCTGCACCCAGTCTCTCTAATGAAGAGAAGGCCACAAAGAGAGCACCGGATGCAGTAAATCAATCCTACTGATACACGTGAAGTCTTGCTTCACTTGAAAGGTCTATTTGGGGCCCCCGACTGTGACGTGGGAGGAGGTATGGGCCCAAGTGTGTCAGCTCCTGCGGCCACAGGGGAAGTTGCCGGGGGAGGTGATCTGTGGGAGGGATGAGTGCATGAGGGAGTCATGGATGGAGTGGGAAGGCAAAGAAAGGAAGATGTGTGGTAATTGGATCCTGTTGTAGATGCTGAAAATTCTGAAGGATGATGTGTTGGATGTGGAGCCTGGTGGGGTGGTAGATGGAAGGTAAGGACAAGGGGGATTCTGTGTTTGTTGCATCTGGGGGCAGAGAGAACCAAGGCAGATGTGGGTGAGGGCTGAGTTGATGGAGGTGGAGGGGAAGCCACATTTGTGGAAGAAGGCAGACATTTTGGAGGAAGTGGCCTGGAAGACTTCATCTTGGGAACAAATGCAGCAGAGAAGGAGAAAGTGAGAGAAATTGCAGGGGAAAGGGTGTGAGGCAGTGTAGTCAAGGTAGTTGAGTTTGTAATATATGTCAATGGAAATCTCCAGAATTAGAATCGGAATCAGAATTTATTGTCACGAGAAAGTCATGAGATTCAGTGTTTTGTGGCAGCATCACATTGTAAACATTCATATTATAGCCATCTTACCATATTACTATATAAAAAAAAATAATAGTGCATGAAAAGTAAGGTAGCATCTTTGGTTCATTGATTATTCATGAATCTGATGACAGTGGAGGAGAAACTGTCCTTGTGTCATTGAAAGCTTGTCTTTAGGCTCCTGTACCTTTTTTTTCCCAATGGTAGCAGAGTGAAGAGGGCTTGACTTGAGTAGTGGTGGTGTCTTTGAGGGTAAAGGCTACATTTTTAAGACACCACCTCATGTAGATGTCCTCAATGGAGTGAAGTCTGGTGACTGTGATGTTGTAGGGTGAGTTAATAACCCTCTGGAGTTTAATCTTGTCTCCAGAAAGGGGAGAGTGTTGTCAAAGGTGGACCAGATGAGTTTGAGCTTGGGGTGGAAGTTGGCCGCGAAGTGAATGAAGTTGAAAAGTTTAGAGTGAGTACATGAAACAGCCCTAATGTAGTCATCAAATAATGGCGGAAGAGTTGAAGGGTCTTGCCTGTGCAGGCTTGGGGCCTAGTTTGCTCCACAAAGCCCAAAAACAGGCAGGTGTAGCTGGGATCCATGCAAAAGAAGAAGTTGCTTAGAGTGAGGACAAGTTCTGCCATGCGGAGATGGGTGCTGGTAGAGGGTGACTGGTTGGGTCTCTAGTCCAGAAAGAAGTTAAGACCTTCTGTACGGGATTTGGGGTATAAAGGGATTGGACATCCATTGTGAAGATGAGGCAGTCCAAAATTAGCCAAAGGATGCAAAAATGTGAGTCAGGTATTTGTACTTTGCAATGATCTTTTCATAATCAGAATCATACATGAGCAATTTGCAGAATGTACCATTTTAAATGCAGTAATGCAGAATTTATTTGCTCACAAGTAACATTTGTCAACAGATAAATCAATCATCCAAGCAGGTTTTTTTTTCTTTTGTTTGCTGCAACCCTGTGATTCAAAAATAAAATACTGCAGACACTAGAAATATGGAGCAAGAAACATAAGAGAAGCCATGACTTATGGGGACAATATTTCAGGTCAAACATTAATCATCAAACTAGGGAAAAAAAACTGGAGTTACATTTGATCAGAAAAAAAAACAATAAAGGATGGTTCATGGTATAGTTAAAGGCAAGGGAGGTTTGTAAAAAAGAGGGATGATGTTTTGAGAGATATGGTGATCCGGGTGTTGGTAAATGAACAGGAGATGGGGCAAGAGAAAATGCATGCTTTTCCTAAGATCCTTGACCTCAGTATTGATTTTGGAAGAGAATTTATTACAGAGTTTAAATCATTTTTAAAAATTAAATGAACTTTACAAGGAATGGTTTGAAAAAGATACTGATTTCTAGGAAAAACATGCATCTTAATACAATTATCCCTACCTATTAATATTATAAATGTATCTTTCCATTTATTTAAATCCTCTATAATTTATTAAATAAAGATAAATAGTTGAGTTTATATAAATGATCTAATTTTAATAATTATATCAATTTTAAAACCTAAATATTTGATTTGATTTGACCTATTTAAATTGAACAATTTTCATACATTGAGTATTATCACCAACAGCTAATGACAAAATCTAATTTTTTCCCCAATTAATCTTTTAACCTGTTATTTGTCCATATTGTTTCAATCTTTCATGTAATAACCTTAATGAAATTTGTGTTTCTGTTAAGTAAATCAAAACGTTGTCACCAAATAAATTAATCTTAAATTCCTCAAAATTAACTCTAATACCTTTAATACTATTATCATGTCTTATCAATTGTGTTAAAGGTTCAATAGCTAATACAAATAATGCCGAGCCAAAAAGGGCACCTTTGTCAAGTACAGTGGTTCCCAACCTTTCCACTCACATACCATTTTAAGTATTCCCTATGCCATAAGTGTTCTGTGATTAATAATGGATTGCTTAAGGTGGTATATGGGTGGAAAGAAATTGTTTGAAAACCACACTTTTAATTATTCCAAATTAATTTGTTATGTGCACAGTTTCATAACTCCAAAAGAAATGGGCCAATGAGTCTTTTTCTTAAGCAAAATATTTCAGTAATAATTGGGTCTAGAGCAGTGATTCTCAACCTTCCCTTCCTACTCACATACCACATTAAGCAATCACTTACTAATCACAGAACACTTAGGCATAGGGAATACTTAAAGTGGTATGTGAGTGGAAAGTAAAAGGTTGGGAACCACTGGTCTAGTACATCTCTCTAATAAAAAAGATGATAAAACTTGTCCATTTGTCACCATTCTAGCAGAAGGATTTTTATATGGAAAATTTAATTCAACTAATAAAGATTGGTCCAATTTGTTTTCAATAAATAATTTCTTTGAACTTCCCTGGCCATAAAAGAGTCTTCAACCTTACCAACCATTTATTTACATTGCTCTACATCATTGTTCTTGTGGAGAGGTAAAATGGCAAGGATTCCAAATAATTTTTTTTTGCAATTATCAAGTTAAAGCATTGGTATTGGATAATTTTGACAATTGTTTCTTTACAAAATTTAACTTGAAAATATGAACTGGGAGGTTTGCAGCTTCCAAATTTTCAAAATTATTAAAAAGCAGCATAATTGAGGTTTGTTAAAAGAATGTTTGATTTGGATAATTTGTTAGTATGGGCTAATATCAAATGATATAGTGTTGGTGAGAAAAAGATGACACATTTATGATAAATAGAATTTCTTATTTTCTTTGGCTTGGCTTCGCAGACAAAGATTTATGGAGGGGTAAAATGTCCACGTCAGCTGCAGGCTCGTTTGTGGCTGACAAGTCCGACGCGGGACAGGCAGACACGGTTGCAGCAGTTGCAGGGGAAAATTAGTTGGTTGGGGTTGGGTGTTGGGTATTTCCTCCTTTGTCTTTTGTCAGTGAGGTGGGCTCTGCGGTTTTCTTCAAAGGAGGTTGCTGCCCGCCAAACTGTGAGGCGCCAAGATGCACGGTTTGAGGCGATATCAGCCCACTGGCGGTGGTCAATGTGGCAGGCACCAAGAGATTTCTTTAGGCAGTCCTTGTACCTCTTCTTTGGTGCACCTCTGTCACGGTGGCCAGTGGAGAGCTCGCCATATAACACGATCTTGGGAAGGCGATGGTCCTCCATTCTGGAGACATGACCTACCCAGTGTAGTTTGATCTTATTAATAATAGTCCACAGATTTTGAGACATTTAATTGAATTATCGATAAAATAAATGATGGGATAGGTTCTCAGGGGAAAATTTCTGCAAAACCACCACTATATCATAATAAACTTTTTTTATTTTACTCTTAATAATTAGTTTTTTGAAAATATGGAATTAGAAAGAATTAAAACAGTACAAGGTTGTTATGATGCTGGTTATGTTCTTTCTTTGCAAAGAACGAAAGGAAAACATAAAAATTCCAAATAATACTCTTTTTTGTTATTATCAAGTTAAAGCCTTGTTATTAGATAATTTGGGGCATACTTTGACATTAACAAATCAATCAAATTTTGAAACATTACTTATGGAAGGTAGTAAAAATAAATTTATTTCTGAAATGTATAAACTGTTACAAAGTAAAATGCCTAAATTACATATTCATAAATCAAGATTGAAATGGGAAGAGGATTTGGGAATTACAATCGACCATAATGATTGGAGATCTATTTGTAAGGATAATATTTCTGAAATTATCAATGTTCAATATGGATAAGTTCATTATAATTTTTTTACATCAACTGTAATTAACTCCTCAGAAATTAAAGAAATATAATTTAAGTTCTTCAGATTTATGTTTTAGATCTTTTAAAGAAGTAGGCTTTTTTTTTACATTTGACTTGGTTATGTGATTGGTTAAACTTTTTTTGGAGACGGCTTAAGGAATTTTTAGAGAAAGTTTTAATGATTCAATTACCAATGGACCCAACATTGTTTTTATTAGATAATGTTAAAGGTTAAGTTTGATTTTGAGGTTGACTAAGCATCAAGTTGTGTTTTTAAAGTTGCCAATGGCTGTAGCAAGGAAATGTATAACTATTACTTGGAAAAATTAGATTTATTTGGGTTTGCAGAGGTGGCACCTGGAATTGAGGTCATGAATTCTTTTGGAAAAAATAACATAATTTACATGAAAATTACCTTTGTTTTAGTATGCAGTATCTATTTAGACTACATGGGTTTAAATTTTTGAATTCCCTGAAGATTATTGTGGTGGTGTTGCTTTGATCCATGGTGGTTTACCGTATTTTTGATGTTAAATCTCTATTTTATTTCTCCTTTCTTTCTTTGGGGTCTTTGGGGTTGAAATGTGGGTGAGTTTGGGGTTGGGGGAGGGGGAGGAAAAGTGGTGTTAGACATTGTACATTTAATTTTTTTAATAAAGTATTAAAAAAAGGAAGATAATTTATTTCTCAACTTTTAACTTTTGATCTCATGATGAATGGACTAAGAATGGAATGATCAATGGGAGTGTGACAGAGCAGTAAAGTGGCAGATGATGGAACACAGGTGGGGATCATGGAAATGAACTGGATGGAAGTGATTCACTCAGCCATCACCCAGTGCCCAGAGCAGAGGACATTACATAATGAGCAATGACTGCACTTCATCAGAACAGCAGCTGGTCAAGTGGGAGTTTATGGTAGAAGGAGAGATTGCATGGTCAGTCAAGAAGATACTGAGATGTGCTTGATCCTGGAGGAATGAAAAGGCATCCATGGAAAATTAGGTGAAGAAACCATAATGAATCATCAAGGGGCCAATGGTAACAATATACATTTAATAATGAGTTTATTGTCATGAACATTGTTCAATGTGCACATGCCCCAAATTCTTACTTATCACATCCAAACAGGCATTTAGTGAAAATATGTTAGTAAGCTAAATGAAATTAAAATTCAAGGTAGGTCAACATTCACATTAATCCTCATGCAAAATAAAATGACTTGCAAAACTGCAGTTAGTCAATGATTAGTGTACAAAAGGGAGGTTCAAGGGTCTGACAGCTGATAGAAATAAATTCTTCTTGAATTTCTACTTTCTGCCCAAAGGTAGTGGTGAGAAGAGGATATGACCAGGGTATGGGAGTCCTTGATAATGTTGGCTGCATTGAGGCAGAACCTTACATAGATGTCTGATGTGGATGGGAGGTCAGAATCTGTGATGGACCTGGCTATATTTGCTATCTTCTTCATTCCTAGGTACTTGTATCACCAAACCAGGCTGTTGTACTTTCCACCATGCACCTGCCAAAGTTTGATAGACTAGCTGATGATGTCAAATCTCCTCAGACTCCTTGGAAAGTAAAAACATTGGGGAATGTTATTCACAGCTGCCTCAATGTGCTGGCTCCAGGAAAGGTCTTCTGAGATATGGCCCCCTCCACCTCTTTCTCATCAATGCAGACAGGATAATGGTCTCTTGGCCACTCTTTTCCAAAATCAATAAGCTCCTTCGTTTTAGTGACATTGAGATTGTTATTTTGGTACCACCCAACCAGATTCTTTAACCTCATCCTATATTCTAACTCTTAATTTCTCATTATTTGGCCAACAATGGTGGTGCCATCAGCAAATTTGTGGATCAAGTTGTAGTTGAACTTGGACATGCAACTGAAAAAAGAGCCATGTGAAAATTTCTCTCAGAGGATAAAGAATCATTGGAATTCTATACTCTCAAAGCTATTGATGGCCAGATCATTAAAAATACAAGGTGGAGATAAATAAATATCTGAAAAATTGAGGTATTAAGGGCTTCAGGGAATTGACTCAGAAGAGATATGGAGTCCAGTGTGGACCTGCCATGACTCTATTTAATAATAGGGCAGGTGTGTGTGTAACTGATCTACTCCTGCTTCTATTTTCATGTGCTTTTGGGCATCATGAAAACTGAAGAAGGTAGGTTTGGAATTGATTTCTTCCCAAAAACAACAGTATTTAAAAGGGAATTTGGAAGAACAACAAGACAATTTCCAAGAGATAGTTCAATGTCATGATGGGTGATTGAAGATTTTTACTGGATAAATTAAATACGTGTACATGAGGTGTTGCATTTTGGAAGGACAAACCAAGGTAGAACATATATGGTAAATGGTAAGGACACTGAAGAGTGTGGCAGAACAGGGGGATTTGGGAATGCAGATACATAATTCCCTGAAATTGGCATCACAGGTAGATAGGTTGTAAAGAGAGTTTTTGGCATATTGGCCTTCATAAAATAAAGTATTGAGTATAGTAGTTGGGATGTTATTGAAATGTTCTACAGGTACAGTGCCCCATATCTGAAATGCTTGGGAACAGACATTGTTCGGTTTTTAGAATTTTTGGTTTTGGAACAAAACCAAAGAAAATCCCAGAACAACACAGTAGTATCTGCAGAATATGTGTATCACTGGTTAAACAACAACAACAGACATGAAAATTCACATGAAATAATGTTTAATACATACCAAAAAAATAACAATCTCTGCCACTAGTTCCCAACAATTCCCAATCGTTGCTGCTGGTCCACGATTATGGTCCCCGCTCTTGCCTGGGAGCACAAGGTCCCTGCTCCTGCCCAATATTCCCACTCCTGCCCAGAAGCCTGAGGGACTCGTTCCTGCCCAATGTCCCCACTCCTGCTTGGAGACCGAGGCAACTACTTCAATGCAGATGGCACTGCACCTGATGTTGACAATGGATTTGCCGTGGCCTACTCTAGCAGCAGCTGATGCTGAAGTCTTGGACCCAGCTCTGTTTTGCATCTTTTCAGCCAGAAGCAAAGATTTCATTTTTTTTTTTACTGTTTTTGTAATCAAACTGGTGCCAATAGAGCATCAGAGCCTCACTTGGGCAAGTCAGTTATTATTATTTTTCACTTGTGATGTCATGTTGGTGTTTAAAAAAAGTTAGGTTTTTTGATCTTTTCAGTTTTCAGAACTTCATCGATCTGTATAATAAAGCCAAATTTGAAGTACTGTGTGAGTTTTTGATACCTAACTATAGAAAATATATCAATAAGATAGAAAGAATGCAGAGAGGAAGATGTTGCTGGGACTTCAGCAACAAGGAAAAGTTAAATAGGCTGGGACTTATTACTGGGTGAATAGAAGAATGAAAGGAGATTTGTTTGAAATATACAAAATTATGAGGGGGATAGACCGAGCAAATGCAGGTAGGCTTTTTCCACTGAGGTTAGGTGAAATGCAAACCACAGGACATGGGTTAAGGGTAAAAGGTGAAAAGTTGAGGGGGAACATTAGAGGGAGCATCTTCACACAGAGAGGAGTGAGGATGTGGAAAGAGCTTCCAGCTGAAGTCATGAATGATGGCTTAATTTTAACATTTAAGAAAAATTTGGACAGGTACATGGATGGGAGAGGTATGGAGACTTATGGACTGAGTGCAGGTCAGTGGGACTAGACAGAATAATTAGTTTGGCACAGAATAGAAGGGCCAAAAGCCTGTTTTTATGTTATAGTTTTCTATAGTTCTAGGTGTCTAATTGAAAGGTGTAGACAAAGCAACTCCTTCCCTTTCATTCGGTTTGTTAGATGCAAACACAAAAGCACTGCCCTTTGCAGCCGTTAAAATTCATCCCACAACACAGTATTCCTGAAGAACATGAATTGCGTGCATAAAAATTGCAATGATCTTTCATTTTTGATGAGTCAGCAAAAGAAAACAAGCATTTATGAATATTATATGTCGCACATTCAAAACACTTTGTGAGGAGCACACTAAGACCATGCATAATTAATGTGAAGAAAGCTGGAATTTCACTTCTCGTTTAAAATAAATTTGAGAAGAGATTTTTATTTTGGCTGTCCAAGAGACTACAAGAGCCTGCACCTTAACACATAGTGACATTTCACACATCCAAAAACAGTCTTAGGTTTCTTGCTGTCATTTTACTGTGAGATGTATTAATCTGATTTCAATCTTAGAGAAAATATGATTGTTGTGACATTTGAAGAATAGATGTAACAGGAAGAGTTCATATAATTGCTGAGAATATGGTGTTTTGGATGGACACTTTTTTTTTTCATTTATTTGCCCCTGTGCTCCACTGTTTTAAATTTGTAAACAAATAATTCACATGTGATTAAAGTGCACATTCAAGAATTTATTTAAGGTTATTTGTATACATTTTGGTTCGAACATTATAGAATTATAGAACTTTTTACACATTATTCCCCCATTTCAAGGTACCATCATGTTTGGGACCATTTGGCTTTACAGGTGTTTGTGAATACTCTGGTATGTTTAATTGTAAGGAAGCTAGGCTTGCCTCTAAGATTCTGATCACCTTTGGAGTCTGTAGTTGCCATCTTTCAACAAGAGAATCAGAGTTGTGCTCTTATACAATTATGGAATAAAATATCTCTTAAGGAGTAAGGTTGGATTGTGGGGGTTTAGGTATTAGTTTACATTCCAAAAGAGATATTAACATTTCACAAAAGACATCTCATTTAAAATGCAAGAACTATGCCTAAGTGTGAACTCCGTCTACAGTGACTTTACAGAAACCATTAAAAGTACCTGTGAAGACTTCACAAGTAGGTGTTAATTAGAATGATGTTGTAGAATTGAAATGGACTTTTAAAAGTACAATATTTGTGAAAAAGCACCCAGGCTCAAATACTGAATATCTATTGCTATTACAACTGGTGCCAGAAGTTTTTAAATTGCTAGTTGAAGATTGGTATTAAGAGGAGTCATGTAGTTTTGCAAAGACAGAGAGAGAGAAATGTTTTACGGCAGCAAGTTTGTGTTGAAGGCTGCAAAATTGAGACACTTGGTAAAGATCCCATTTGAAGACAGTTTTGAGTTCCGAGTTCATCCTATTCTAAACTTGTAGTCAAGAGGATGTGGCAGTTAATGTGTTTCTCCTGAAGTAGGGGAAAAGGAAGAACTCTGTGGTAACCTGGAAGAAGAGGTTATCTTTTGAAAAACCCATGAGAGGGCAAGTTTCTTCAGCAAGACACTGAAGTGGCTGATTGAAGGAGATCAGTTTGTGTGTGTGTGCCCAACAAAAAATGAATATTTCTCTCTCAAACCAACAAGAACCTTCCTGAGCAGTAATAATTTAAGTTAAAGCACCAGAACCTGGTGAGTTACATAAATGTTAAATGTTGTGCAGAGTATGGAAAATTACTTGATATCAGTGATCTTAGCCAAGTGAAAGGTGAATGACTAGACAGTGAAACAAAGAACTTTCCTGAGCACATACACGTGCACTTAGAATTAGAAGGGGGTTACGTTAACTTAATAATAAGTTAAATGTTGATCTTATTATTATGTATAAAGAAAATTAAAAACATTTTTGTTTAATTAACCATTTGCTTAGCAAATCTCTACTGCTGCTGCTTTTGGAGTCCTCTGGGCTTGTAATAGTGCAAACGAAAGTCAAAGAAGCCATTACAAGGCTGAAAAACAAGACTAAAACAATAAGAAACATCACCCAAACCTGAAGATTATCAAAATCCAGTTTGGAATGTCATGAAGTAGAAAGAGTGTACTGGTGAGTTCAGTTATTGCAAAGGGACTGGTAGGCCTAGGAAGACCTCCTCTGTTGATGACAGAAGAGTTTTCATCATAATGAAGAAAAATACGCAAACAACTGTCCGACAGATCAGAAACACTATGCAGGAGGCAGGTGTGGATGTGTCAATGTGAAGACTTCATGAACAGAAATACAGAGGCTACACTGCAAGATGCAAATCACTAGTTAATCACAGAAACAGGATGCCCAGATTACAGTTTGCCAAAAATTATTTAAAGGATCCTGCAGAATTCTGGAAGAAGGTCTTGTGGACAGATGAGACCAAGATTAACCTGTATCAGAGTGATGGCAAGAGAAAAGTGTGGAGATGTAAAGGAACTGGCCAAGATCCAGAGCATATCACCTCATCCATCAAACATGGTGATGGGGTTTTCATGGCCTGAGCATCTATGTCTGCCCTAGGCACTGATGCTCTTATCTTCATTGATGATGTAATTGCTGATGGTAGTAGCAAATGAATTCTGAGGTGCAGAGAAACATCTTATCCGCTCAAGTTCGACCAAATGCCTCCAAACCCATTGGATGGCACTTCCATCCAACAGCAAGACAATGATCCCAGACATACTACTAAAGCAACAAAGCAATTTTTCAAAGCTAAAAACTTTAAAATATTTGAATGGGCAAATCCAAGTGAGCATGTCTTCAATATGTTGAAGATAAAATGTAAATTAACAAGCGCCTTAAGCATGCAGGAGCTGAAGATGGCTGCAGTAGAGGCCTGGCAGAGAAGATTCTCAGCCCTGGTAATGTCTATGAATCACAGTCTTCAAGCAGTCATTGCATACAAATTGTTGATTACAAATTTAAAACTGTGGAGTACAGGCGCAAAAAAAGGAAAAAACGTGTCTGTCCCAAACATGATGGGAACATTGTATAATAAACATTTTTTGCTTACCGATTAAACAAGCATGTTCAATTTTGATCTGAGAATTTTTGGGGGGGGGAGTGTTGGCATTGGATCTGTATTGGGCTATTCATCCATTTATTTATTATTCTCATGTGTACTGAGATACAGTGAAAACTTTCTGTTGTGAGTCATTCAAAAAGTTACCAAAGAATTATAAATTTAGACATATAGCGCAGGAATAGTCCATTTCAACCCATGAGTCTGTGCCTGCCCAATTTGCACCCAATTAGCCTATACCTCTGGTACGTTTTGAACAGTGAGAGGAAACCAGAGCCCACGGGGAAAGTCCATGCAGTCACGGGGAGAACATACAATCTCCTTACTGACAGGGCAGCATTCGAACCCTGTTCCTGATCCCTGGTGCTGTACAGGCATTGCACTAGCTGTTGCACCAACTATACCACCCTTGCACTAGTGGTATTTACAGAAAAAAAAAACAAGAAAAGAAAGAATTTCTTTGGAGTCAAAAAGTGGTCAAGCATCTTATGGCCTCATCCGATGCAGTTGGCTGCTCTGTCACATCCACAGCTACCTCCAAAGACACTACTATTGGCTCCCAAGTGTTGTACAGTGACAGGGAGTCTGCAGACCTTAAGTTTGACTCCTCCCCACCATCCTACCCTCCTGTATCCATTTGCCTGCCCTCCATCATACCTCCTCAGCCCCTGATGAGTGTCACTACAGTGCTAACGAACTGAATTTGATTCTCATTAGGGTACTGAAAAATATCAACTTCTCTTTGACATGTGAACTGCTGGATTGACTTTCCAGGTCTATTTGATGTGCACTCTTCTGGTACAACAGTTTTCTGGCACAGTAAAGTTAATATGATTAGGCATCGCTAGCAATATCAGTTAGTTTGCAAAGAACTCAGTGAAAGAAAATATGGAGAATTGGTAGTCACAAATCAGTGGTCCATCTCAAGAACATTTCTCTCATTTGGGCATCCCAGTTATTAGAATGCATCTAGTTCGCATTTGTTTGATTAAGTTGAGTTTATTGCCACAAACATTGTACTTTGAGCACTGTCACGTTGAGCACAGGCACTCAATAGGCCTGTGTGCTCAACCTCTCTTGGCCCATGACTACATTGCAAGATCCATCTCCAATTTTGCCATCAAGCTTGCAGATGACACCACAGTAGATGGCCTCATCAGCAACAATAATGAGTCGCACTACAGGTAAAAGGTGGAAAATATCATGATGTGGTGTTAGAGGAACAACCTGAGTCTCATCGTGGACAAGACAAATGAGCAGATTGCAGACTTCAGGAGGACCAGAAACTATGACCCTCCACAACTCATCAATAACTCTGTAGTGGAGAGAGTAGGAGTTGGTCTCTTAAGTTCCTTGAAGTCCACTTAACAAGTGGACCCAGAACATTGCCACACTTGTAAGGTAGATACAACAGCATCTGCACATCCTAAGAAGAATGAAGTGGGCAAGGCTACAAGCCACCACTATGTCAATCTTCTTGTGAAGAGCTTCTTGGCCAGCTACATCACAGTTGCTTTAGAGAATTGGATCAGAGGTCAATCCACAGGATCATAAGACCCATAACAGTGGCATAAATAATCACTGGGGTTGCCCTCCTCCACACATCGATCATTCTCTGAAAAGGGATTGCAAAATCATTGAGGACCCCTACTATCCGCTCACAGCATCTTTCAGCTACTCACTTTGGGAAAGAGATATAGGAGTATCAGAGCCAGCACCATCAGGCTGAGAAACAGCTTCTTCATGCAGACATTTAAAATGCTGAACAATCAAAGGAACTACTCACATTAACTATCCAAGATCATAATATTCACTAAACAATATTTATTGATTTATAAATGCATATTTGTCCTGCATATGTACTGATTGGTTGTATGTGTTTTATGTTTAGTTGTGTGCCTACATGTATGGCATCGAGGACCGGAGAACGCTGTTTTGTCAGGTTGTTTTTGTGCAATTTGATAATAATAAACTTGAATATGAACTTGTACATAGGCACAGAAGTTCTTACTTGCTACAGCCAACAGGTAGTTATAGAAGAAAAACTATGAAGTAAACTAATTGAATTAAATTAAAGGAAACAATAAATACACAAGATTGATCATAAATATTCACAATATTCCTAATGTAAAGAGACTTTTAGTCTTTTTGTGCTGTCAGAGCAGTCCATGATTAGTGTATCAAGTGCAGGTGCAAGACTCTGATAGCTGTTGGAAAGAAATCTAAAGGTTTACAGTGTTCTATACCTTCTGCCTTCTGCATTATTCTATAAGGCACAAACGTTTAGCATGCTTGTAACTCCTCACATGAACTGAAATGGTCTCCCCCATCACCCTACTCTTTGTCCTACCCATCTTTCCTCTCTACTGATGAAAACCAACTTGGTTTCCCACTGTTATGAGCCCAGAGGACCCCAAATCCCAGCAGTAATAGAAAATCATGAAGTCAATTGGTTACTTAAACAAAAGTTGCTTTTAATTATCTTTAAACATGAAAACACGATCAAACTTTAACTTATTTCTATTAACTTAAACCCCTTCTAATTCTTCTTTCTTTGGTTTGACTTCGCGGATGAAGATTTATGGAGGGGTATGTTCACGTCTGCTGCAGGCTCGTTGGTGACTGACAAGTCCGATGCGGGACAGGCAAGCACGGTTGCAGCGGTTGTAAGGGAAAATTGGTTGGTTGGGGTTGGGTGTTGGGTTTTTCCTCCTTTGTCTTTTGTCATTGAGGTGGGCTCTGCGGTCTTCTTCAAAGGAGGTTGCTGCCCGCCGAACTGTGACGTGCCAAGATGCACGGTTGGAGGCGATATCAGCCCACTGGCAGTGGTCAATGTGGCAGGCACCAAGAGATTTCTTTAAGCAGTCCTTGTACTTCTTCTTTGGTGCACCTCTGTCTTGGTGGCCAGTGGAGAGCTTGCCATAGAACACAATCTTGGGAAGGCCATGGTCCTCCATTCTGGAGACGTGACCCACCCAGCGCAGTTGGGTCTTCAGCAGCATGGATTCGATGCTTGCGGACTCTGCCAGCTTGAGTACTTTGATGTTGGTGAAGAAGTCATTCCAATGAATGTTGAGGATGGAGCGGAGACAGCGCTGATGGAAGCATTCTAGGAGCCATAGGTGATGCCGGTAGAGGACCCATGATTCAGAGCCGAACAGGAGCGTGGGTATGACAATGGCTCTGTACACGCTGATCTTTGTGTGTTTCTTCAGGTGGTTGTTTTTCCAGACTCTTTTGTGTAGTCTTCCAAAGGCGCTATTTGCCTTGGCGAGTCTGTTGTCTATCTCTTTGTCGATCCTTGCGTCAGATGAAATGGTGCAGCCGAGATAGGTAAACTGGTTGACCGTTTTGAGTTCAGTGTGCCCAATGGAGATGTGGGGGGGCTGGTGGTCATGGTGGGGAGCTGGCTGATGGAGGACCTCAGTTTACTTCAGGCTGACTTCCAGCCCAAACATTTTGGCAGTTTCTGCAAAACAGGATGTCATGCGCTGGAGAACTGGCTCTGAATGGGCAACTAAAGCGGCATCATCTACAAAGAGTAGTTCACGGACAATTTGCACTTGTGTCTTGGTGTGAGCTTGCAGGCGCCTCAGATTGAAGAGACTGCCATCCGTGCGGTACCGGATGTAAACAGCGTCTTCATTGTTGAGGTCTTTATTGGCTTGTTTGAGCATCATGCTGAAGAAGATAGTAAAGAGGGTTGGTGCGAGGACGCAGCCTTGCTTCACGCCGTTGTCAATGGAAAAGGGTTTGGAGAGCTCATTGCTGTATCTGACCCGACCTTGTTGGTTTTCGTGCAGTTGGATAACCATGTTGAGGAACTTGGGGGGGCATCCGAGGCGCTCTAGTATTTGCCAAAGCCATTTCCTGCTCATGGTGTCAAAGGCTTTGGTGAGGTCAACAAAGGTGATGTAGAGTCATTTGTTTTGGTCTCTGTACTTTTCTTGGAGAATTAGAATTCTTCTAATTCTAAGTGCATGTGTATGTAATGTGTGTGTAAATTTAGGAAAGTTCTTTGATTCACACTCCAATCTTACTTCTCACTCCTCCGAGTTCACTGGTTGTGGGCAATTCTTATACTGTACACAGAATTTAACATTTATGAATTTCACCAGGCTCTGGTGCTTGAAAGGTAAATGGTTACCACTCAGGAAGGTTCTTGTCAGTTTTCAGAGAAAGATTTGTTGCTCATTAGACACCCACAACTAATTCCTTCTGAACAGCCACTTCAGTGTCCTGTTGAAGAAATTTGCCCTATCAGGGTTTTCCAGATGATAACCTTTTTCTTTCATGTCACCACAGAGTTGCTTTTTGTTTCCCTTATTTCAAGTGAAACATTATGCAGCCAGTCTTCTCCTCTTGCATGGACCACACAGAGCTGTGACCAGATTGAAATAAGAACTCACAACCCATCTTCAAAATGGGGTTTTTCACAAGCTTGTCAGCTTGTCCTGTTCCAGTCCCAGCTGCTGCTGCTGAACTGAAGAATGGAATTCTCTCTCTCTCTCTCTCTCTCTCTCTCTCTCTCTCTCTCACTCAGAGAAAACCATGTGACCCTCTTAGAACAGCAAACTGCACACAGACAGATGGCGGTTCCAGACCTAATCTTCTTAGTTTGTTCATCTGTTGCTTTCCAAAACAATAATCCATTATTCCACAGCATGTCCCAATTAACACCTACTTGTAAAGTCCTTATAGGCATTCTTCAAAGTTTGTGCAAAGGCACTCGGAGCTTGGACTGTCTGGTTTGAGCAGAGCTCTGGCATTTTAAATGAGATCTGTTTTTAATTTTTTTAAATCTAAACCATTCTGCCACAATTAACTCCTTTCAAACATATCTATACATAATATAAAATATAATGTAATGTGGCACACCCATTCCCTCTCTTTCCCAGTTCTGGTGGGATTCTCAAATCTGAGACTTGAAGTTTCTCTTTCCACAGATGCTGCCTGATTGTTGAGTATTATATTTTTATTTTATTTTATTTGTTTCTATTAAAGATTTTCAATGTTTGCACTTTTTTTTCCCATTGCTATGCTCATAGAAGAACTGACAACAGCATTAACAGATGCAAAAGTTTGGTGTTCCAGTCTGATGATGTTCAAATTCCATTATCCAGTCTTTCAAAAAATCTTAAATTGAGTTAATGTAAATTCCCTCAACTTTTCTAGTGAAAATCTGTCCAAACTAACTGTTCATTGCATGATTCATTCTGCATGATAATTCTTACAACCCTCAAGATTAATCTTTGGGGATCACCACTGCTCATTTGTACGTTCCTCTTCAATGCATGACAGAAATAGCTTATCCTAAGTGAAGTAGAAAAAACTACATTTTACTGAGATTCATACTGCTTTAAATGCATAGAGGCTTATTTTCACAATCTATTGCATAAAAAAAATCCACAAATTAGATCTCTGCCACATATTCGTTTCTGAACGACCTTTATGTCAGCCACATGTCTCACCACTCAGGAGACTGACAGTACTCCAGGAGGCTTCTGACACAAAAGAATTCAATCTGTTATAATAAGATCTACAGCCAGATTGAATGAAAATATAATTCCCAACCAAAGCCTGCTCCTTGTTAACGTATACTATCTTTTTACAGGCTGCTTTAATACAAAGCGTACATGGGGCTGCAATTTGTAAAGAGCATCTCAAAGAAAACTCTAATTACAGTTTGAGGGAGTTCCTATTTCTATTTAATAGGCTTATTCAAATTAGGTCTCTTGGTAAAACAGTAAGGTTAAATCCTACAGTGAATGGAATGTTGCAAATCTCAACTCATATATTAGATTCAGACATAAATTTCCATAAATAAACATTGCATTCAAAACATTATTGGTGAGCAAGACATTGTACACTGATCAACAGAAATCCTCTTAAATTACAGCAAAATGTCCCAAGTTAAATCAAATCTTACAAACAAGAGGCAAAGAACTGAAATTGCCTATTTTAGCACCGCTTATGAACAGTCAAAACCAATTTAATGCTTATGGACGCTATGTGACCAGCTGAGTTCCTTCAACATTTCTGTGTTTTCACGACAATCACAGGATCTGCAGACTTTTGTGTTTCACTTAATTCAGAAATTATTAGGAATTTCTGAATTTCATAAAAATTTTGAGTGCTCTTTCCAAGATTTTGCTGCAACTCCTTTAATTAAGATTAATCCACCCTTTTCAAGGCTGCACATAAAATAGTACAACACAAGAACAGTTCTTTCAGGCCACAAAATCGGCACTGAACATGATACAAAATCCCTCTGCCTGCATATGATCCACATCTCTATCTGAAAGCCTCTTAAATGCTGTTAACATATCTGCTTCCACCACTACCCCAACAGCCCTTTCCAGGGACCAATCAATCTCCATGTAAAACACTCCCCCTCCCCCAACCTTAAATGCATGTACTCTAGCATTTGACAGTTTTACCTGGAGAAAGCAAAATGAACTTACTGCCCACCACAATCTAAGCCTTTCATAAATTTTATAAACACTTCTCAGCCTTTGATACTCTCCGAAGGAAACTACCCTGTTTGTCCAATCTCTCTCGATATATCATCCCAGTTAATACAAGGAGCACCCTTGTCAATGTCTTTAAATTCCCTTTCCAAGACCTCCAGATCCTTCCTGGAATGAAACAACCAGAATTGTGCACAATACTCCAAACGCAGCTGTAATGGAAGATTCTAACCGTGTTTCTTACTTTTGCAGCCTTTGCTTCTGGAAGGTTGAGAACCTGCTTGTGTTTTAGAATCAGCAGACATAGCTAAATTCCACCGAGGGGCCAGAGATGCTGTAATCTGAAGAAAGGACATCTGTGTACCAAGAACATTTAATCTTCCTGCTTGTTTTGGTCACAGACTGTCAGAGGCCTAGCCTTGATGCAAAATAAACCATTGTATTCAAAGTGATAAGCTGAAAATTACGTTATTCGTTAGAAGCCTAGTATGCTAGCTTGCTCGCTTATCTTTCTTGCTGTGCTGGGAATAGATGCTTGGGTAAGCAGTTTTTGGGTAATATAAGCCATGGTCCCGCTGCTGAAGTTTGAGACTCTCCGAGAGGTGGCAACATCTCTTAGCAAGAAGAAGAACTTCTAGAGTCCAGCCAACGTCCCGGTCGGGGGAGGTGGAGAAGCTGCTACCGGCCCCCTGACAACCTACTACAAGTGTGCAGTCGTTGCCTCACTTCGGCAGTTGGGACCAGTCCAAGCGTTGATAAGTATAGTTGGGAAGGGCTTGCATATTGTAGCGTGAAATCAGCTTTTGAATTTATAATAAACATTTGTATAATCTGAACTGCTCTCGGTGTGTGTGCCTATTTTCTTTCAGTAGTCAAACACTGTGACCAATCTAAAATGAACAAAATGAGAGGTATAAGTTTACCCAAGACAGCAGGCTAACCAATGTTTCACATATCTGCAACATGACTTCCTTGCCCTGATGCTCAAGCACTGATCAAAGAAGCCAAGGACAGCACTTGCATTCATTATCACCCCATCTACTTGCGTGCCACCTTTCATAGAACAATAGATTTGGATGCTGTCTGACCCATTGGGTCCCTCCAGCATTTTGTGCTTTGCTCTATTTGCCAGCATCTATGCAAATCTTTCTTGATTGCCTTTGACCCCCACATCCCACTGTATGCCAATCTAGTCAAGAGACCTGCCACTAACTGTAAACTTTCCCCTTATATTTGACTTTCCAAACTTCAGCACTGTACACATTAAACTCAGTTTGCATTTGTATTCCCGTATCTGTAATTAACTGGTCATTATCCTGCCCTCTATTTTGTCCACAACTCAACTTATATATATACTTGTGTAAAAGTCGATACCATGTAAAAACGATCCCTTATTTTTAGCCCAACAATTTGTTATTTTCCATATATTGCGTGTAAAAGGTGAACCCCCTAGTTTTGGCCCCAGATGCCCGCCCATGGGAGCTCCCAATGCCTCAACCACAGATTTTTGCCTCAGCACCAGTTACCCATACTTACTAGCTCCTGACATCTCGACCACAAACTCATGCCTCAGCCCCTGCCGCCTGCCCATTGAGGCTCCTGATGCCTCAAACTACCCGGTACTTAAAGCGGTCAAAAGAAGTATCCATTTTGTGCATTGTTCTATTTGTTCAGCCTAGTCAACCCATAAATATAATGTTAGAAAATGGTCTACAATACTTGACTTTTAAACAAGATGAACATATGTCATCTGCAAAGTAATGAACTGAATCATATAATCATAGAACCTAGAGCATTACAGCACAGAAAAAATGCCCCTTCAGCTCTTCTAGTCAGTGCCAAACCATTTTTTTGCCTAGTCCCACTGACCTACTCCCATCCCATAGCCCTCCATTCCTCTCCTATCCATGTATCTGTCCAAATTCTTCTTAAATGTTAAAATTGAGCTCACATTCACCACTTTGGCTGGCAGCTCTTTCACCCTCCCACTACTGTCTATGTGAAGAGGTTACCCTTTACATTCTTGGTAAAATGTTCCCCTTTTACCTTTACCCATGTTCTCTCATATATATCTCACCTACCCTCAGTTGAAAAAGCTTACCTACATTTACTCTCTCCCCCTCATAATTTTAAATACCTCTCTCAAATCTCCCTTTGTTTTACTAATCTCTAGGGAATAAACTCTTAACATGTTTAACCTTTCCCTGTAACTAATTTCCTGAGGTCTGGTCAACGTCCTCGTAAATCTTTTCTGCAATCTTTCTATCTTATTGATATCATTCATCTAGTTAGGTGACCAAAATTGCCCACAATACTTCAAATTTGGCCTCACCAATGTCTTATACAATTTTACCATAACATCCCAACTCCTAATTCTTTGATTTATTAAGGCCAACATGCCAAAGGCTCTCTTTACAACCCTATCTACCTGTGATGCAACTTTCAGGAAATTTTGTATCCATATTCCCAGATCCCTTTGTTCCTCCACACTCCGTAGTTCTCTACCATTTACAGTGTATGTCCTTTCTTGATTCATCCTTCCAAAATGCAACACCTCACACTTGTCTGCATTAAATCCCATCTGCCATTTAATGTCCCATTTTTCCATTTGGTCCAGATCCTTCTGTAACTTAGGAAAGACTTCCTCACTGGCCACATCACCTCCATTCTTAGTGTCATCAGCAAATTTTCTAATCCAGTTTACCATATTATCACGCAGATCATTGATATAGACAACAAACAATAAGGGTCCCAGCACCCATCCCTGAGGCACACCACTAATTATAGGCCTTCAGTCTGAGAAGCATCATCCACTACCATTCACTCTCGTTCATCCAATTTCAATCCAGTTTGCAACCTCTCCATGGATACCTAGAGTCTGGACCTTCTGATCTAACCTCCCATGTGGGACCTTGTCAAAGGCCTCATTAAATGCTTCCAAGTATTAGAGTAATCCTGAGCAGCAGTCAGTGAGTTAGAAGAATATCTACAGCACTTGGATAGAGTGAAGGCCCCAGGCAGATGACAAATAGACAGCTTGTCTTGAAGCAAATATGGGAGGTCAATGCAGACCATCTCAATGCTGGAGAAAATTGGAAACTCAGTTCCAGCAGGATACCAGAGTGCCAGTCCTCTTGCTCAGCTTTGGATAGAATGAAGGAGAGAGAAGTAATGCTTTTGGTGCAAATCACGAATGAAAATCATGAAGGGTACAATAAAGTGAATGCTCAGAGGGTTTTTTCCTAAGGTAGACAATTCCAGAACAAGAGGCTTGTGGTTTAAGCTGAGCGGGGAGATATTTAAGAGATGCCTGGAGTAATGTTTTTATTCTGAGGGTGGTCTGTATCAGGAATGAACTGCCCTTGGAAGCTGTAGAAGTGGTATAATAACATTGTGCAAAAGACCATTTGTAGCAATATGTGAATTGAAATGGTTCAGTAAAACACGAAAGTCTGGAAACACTATGATTTGAATTAAAAACACAATGTTGGAGAAATTCAGCACACCGGACAGTGTACTTCATTTAGCAAAGATCAATCAACATTTCAGGCTTGAAGCATTCATCAAAGTATGAGCAAAATGTAGGTAGGCACCTGAACAAAATGGTGGGGAGCAGTAAGGGAAGGATAAGGGGGGAAGGCACAACAGCAAAAATAGGGAGGATAATTGCTTTATGAATGGAGAGAGAAGGGGTGGAGACCTGGTGAAAAGAAGACAGAGGGATGGGGAAGAGATGGAGAACAGGGAGTGGGTTAGCAGAAATTGGAGGAGTCTATGTCAATGTCATTCAGTTGTTGAGTGTGCAGATGGAATATCAGATGATG
Source organism: Narcine bancroftii (assembly GCF_036971445.1). Classification (NCBI taxonomy): domain Eukaryota; kingdom Metazoa; phylum Chordata; class Chondrichthyes; order Torpediniformes; family Narcinidae; genus Narcine; species Narcine bancroftii. The sequence goes on from NC_091469.1 coordinate 92,959,587, forward strand.
TTCCTTGAATTTACAGGTGGTCTTAGTTCAAGAAAGATAACTTAAACAGCACAGAACTAGCCTTTCAGCCCATTTCATCCATCTCTACCAAGTTGTCATTTTGGGTTAGTCACATTTCCTGAATTTGGTCCATATTCTTCTGAACACTTTCAATCCACATTATCTCTACAAATGTCTTTTGCACATTATGATTGTACCCATTTCAGTAGCTTCCTTGGGCAGCTCATTCCCGATACAGACCACCCTCAGAATAAAAACATTACCATTCAGGCATCGCTTAAATATCTCCCCTCTCACCTTAAACCAAAAGCCTCTTGTTCTGGAATAGTCCACCTTCAGTAAAAAAACACTCTGAGCATTCACTTTATCATACCCTTCATGAATTTATACATGTCTAGAACAGGGAAGGCCAAACTATGATCCCTGGTGTAACTGCAGCCTGTTGCCCATTTGTTAATGGCTCATTGGTCTGGTTCCATGGAGATCAGGGAGCAGAGACACAGTGCTGTCCTGCAGAGTGCGCACCCCCAGTCCGACTGTTGTTCATTCTTTACAGGCTTTAAACAACTTGTTAAAGGACCTGACAATGGTTGAAAACTCCTGGGCTTAATATTGTTGGCCTGTGACTTGTTATGTTATTTTCTATATGTGGCCCACAACCAAAGAGGTTTGGCCATGACTAGTCTAGAAAGTCTCCTGTGCTCCAGGAAATAAAGACCCAGCCTTTTCAAAGCCATCCCTTTTGTCAAGATCTGCCAGTCCCACCAATATCCTGGTGACTCTCCCCTGCCTCTCATCCAACTTTTAATATCCTTCCAATAGCTGGATGACCTGAACTGTGAGGAGTACTCAGTATGGTGTTACCAATGCTATTCACAGCTATATTATAAAGTTTCAGCTTTTGTACTCAAATGATTTCTTCACTAGTTTGTCGACCCAAGTTGCAACTTTAAGGGAACTATGCACCTGTACTCCTTCCTTGCTATACACCTTTACTTCTGGTTCATGGGCTTCAACTTGATTCCAGAAGAAATGATTTTACAGACCCTTCAAGGCATGATAATATTTTTAAGTCTCAGTGAAGAGTGAATTCTCAGTGCTCTCCTGCGGGGCTCAAACGTGCAGTCTGACTTCTGCTGGCTCTGTGCAGGCTTAAAACAACCAGTTAAAGGAGCCGGCTGTTGTTTATTTTAAAATCCTGCGACTGTGGGGTCGGGCATAAGATGGAGGCGTCTATGATCGGTCGATGCCACGAGAGGTTTCAGACACCAGGGAAGAAGAGGACTGGTGCACGGCATCAGAAAACGGGGAGAACATGTTCCTCCACCCCTGTCTGAGAAGAAGAATCAGAGGATTTGATTCACAGGATAGTGACCATGGTGGCAAACCAGCAAGAGACTCTGAGGCTGAATAAAGCACAGGCAGCGGACATTTTGGTGACATGAGGCGAGGAACTCGCGCAGGGCACAGGCTGCTGGTGATTGTGGGCAAAGGACTCACACCAGGGTGTGGAATGCTGGAGACTAGCTCAAGACTGACTGAAGGGGTACCAGGCATTGGGACCAGGATGCATCAGGATGCATGTGTGCATCTGGAGCTCAGGTTGCAAAAGGATCAGACTGAATCCTGTGTGGATGCAAAGGCTGCGGGAACGCTCGAGACAAAGTCATGGACATTCAATTACTCTTTTGCTTCCCTTTCTCTGGTTGCAAGAGGGACTGGGCAATTTTTTTTTGTGATAGTGCATCTTTGTATGATAGTAGACTGAAGGAAATTTTATGTAATATCACATTTTCTGTTTTATTACTTGACAATAAAAAAATAACCTTCAATCTTTAAAAGTCAGCTACATTTTGGAATCAAATTCATCCAAAGCTTGACTGAAATATTGCTTTTTACCTGTTAGTTAATGACAATGCATCTGAGAGTATTGATAAATGTTTTGTGAGTTGTGCGGTGAGTTTGTGGCTCGTGGGCAATTTATTCCAGACACTTACTGTTAAGTAGTTGTGTCCTGCTTCTTTCTTTCATCCCATTCCCTTTACAAATACATAATGATAGATTAAGTGGGTTGAAAAATTGCCTGATGGGCAATGAGAGTAGCATTTTTGCACCAGAGTAAAAATGGAAAAGTGAATTTATTTTATTGCATTGAATAAGAACATGAAAACATAAGTAGGAGTTGGACAGTGTCATCAGAGATGGACCAGGTGAGTTTGAGGTCAGGGTGGAAATTGGCCGTGAAATAGATGAAAATGACGAGTTCGTCATGGGTGCATGAGGCCACCCAAATGTAGTTGTCGATGTACCAGAGGAAGAATTTGGGGGTGGGGTGGGGGTCCTTGCCTCTACCTAGCCCAGATTTCTTCCACCCTTCATGCGGTGCTCTCCCCTACCCACCTATCATCTCCCATCCTAACCAAACCCCCCTCCCCTTCCCCCATTTGTTCAGACGTCTCTCATGATCCCCCATACCTTGATGAAAGGCTCAAGCCCAAAACGGTGGTGAAGTATCTTCACCTTTTCTACATAAAAGCACTGTTTGACCTGCTGAGTTTCTCCAGCATTTATGTGTTTCTCCACCTACCTGCATTTTCCCCACATCTCTTAATTTCCGTACTATGTAAAAATCTATCCAACCTTGTCTTAAATATATTTACTGAGGTCACTTCCACCACTTCAATGGGCAGCAAATTCCATAGATTCTTCAGCTTCTGGAAAAAAGCAGTTCCTCCTCATCTCTGAAACTTGAGGCTCTGCCCCTAGTTCTGGTCTACCCTACCATTGAAAACAACTTAGTTACTTCTGTCTTATCCATATCCCTCTTATTGTTCTAAATTCCAGAGAGTACAGTCCCAGACATCTCAACTTCTCCTCACTGGCTAATCCCTTCATCCCTGGAATCAACCTGATGAAGCTACAGTAAGGAGACCAAAACAGCATGCAGTCTCCAGATGTGGTCTCATCAGTACCTTGTACAGTTGAAGCATAGCTTCCCTGCTCTTAACCTCAATCCCCCGGGCAATAAAGGCCAACATTCAATCTGCCTTCTTGATAGCCTGTTGCACCTGGAAATCAATGTTTTGTGACTCACACACAAGCAGTAGCAAGTCCTTCTGCATAGCAGCATGCTGCAATTGCTTACCATTTAAATAATATTCTGATATTCTATTTTTTTCCCATCCTAAGTGGATAACCTCACATTTGCCAATATTGCACTCCATCTGCCAGACCCTTGCCCACTCATATAGCCCTATCTATATATCTTTCTGCAGATTCTCCGTATCCTCTGCACAATTTCTTACTTTTCCAGTCAATTTAAGGTAACTTAGATACACTACGCTTTGTTCCCTCTTCCAGATCATTTACATATATCGTGAACAGTTGTGGGTCCAGCACGGACCCCTGCAGCACCCTGCTCACCACTGATTGCCCACCAGAAAAGACACCTCTGCACCCCAACTCTCTGCTTTCTATTGGTTAACCAATCCTCTATCCATTCCAATACATCACTCCAACTCGATGGATCCTCATATTTTGTACATCTTTTATGTTGCAACTTGTCGAGCGCCTTCTGGAAATCCAGGTAAACTATGTCCACCTGCTCCTCTCTATGTACCACACTCATTACATCCTCAAAGTACCCCATTAAATTTGTCAAACAGGATCATCCTTTGCTGAATCCATATTGTGTCCTCCTGATGATCAATTTTGCTCCAGATGCCTTGCTATTTCTTCTTTAATGATAGCTTCAAGCATTTTCCCCAACTACAAATAGTAAATTAACTTGTCTTTTTCCTACATCCTTTTTTAAAGAGTGGTCTCCAATCCAGAGTCCAGAGAGTTTTGGTAAATTATCAATAAAAACTCAACTATAACTTCTGCCATTTCTTTCAGTACCCTGGGATGCATTCCATCAGGATCAGGGAATTTATCTATCTTTCGACTCTCAAGTTTTCTGAGTACAACCACATTAGTGATAGTTATCCCATCACATTCATAATATATGCATTTTCCATGTTTGATGTGGCCTCCACCATGAATACTGACACAAAATAATTATTCAAAGCCTCAGCCATTTCCTCATTATCCAATATCAATTCTCCCTTCTCATCTTTCAAGTGACCAACCTTCACTTTGACCACCTTTTTTGCACATTATATAATTAAAAAGTTTTACTGTCATTTTTATATTTTTTGCTAATCTTTTCTCAATAATCTGCCTTCCTTCTACTGCTCACTTCTTCAAGTGTTCCCAATCTTCTAGTTTCCCACTGCTCTTGGCGACTTTGTACCCATGAGGTTTTATTTTTGATGCCTTCCTGATTTCCTTAGTTTCCCAAGCCTAGCTGCTCCCACCCTTAGTTTTAATTACCACTAATTGGTAGTGCAAAAAAAAACTGCATACAGTGTAAACATGTAAAAGATCTAAAGAACTGTAAACAGATAACAACTGTAAACAAACTGACTGTGCAATGCAGAGAGCAAAAAAAATCAATAAAGTGTCCTTAAATTAGTCCCTAATTAAGTTTGTTGTTAAGGAATCTGATAGTGAAGGGCTGGCAGCTGTTCTTGAACCTGGTGGTGCGAATCTTGTGGCACCTAGACCACTTCTCTGATGGTAGGAATGAGAACAGAGAGTGTGCTGGGTGGAGTGGGTCTTTAATGATTGCTGCTGCCCTCAAATAGCCGTGTTCCCTGTAGATGTATTTAATAGTGTGGAGGATCTTGCCTGTAATGATCTGGGTGGTGTCAATGACCTTTTGGAGGGCTTTATACTCAGGGGTGTTGTTATTCACAACCAGTCTGTACACTTTCCATCATACCTCTGTAGACATTTCACAAGTTTTCTGATATTATACCAAGCCTCTGCAAACTCCCAAGGAAGTAGAGACACTGATGAGCTTTTTTCATGATGCCATTGTCTGTCAGCTTCAGGAAAGATCATCCAAGACACTGACTCCCTAGAACCTCTCGACCTCTGATCCCCCATGATCACTGGATTTTATATCTCTGGCTTTCCTTTCTAAAATCAATAATCAGCTCCTTTGTTTTGATGACATTGAGTGCAAAGTTGCTGTTGGGCCACCATTCTGCCAAATTTTCACGCTGCACGCTGACTCATCCCCTTCCTTTATACAACCCACTACCGTGGTATCGTCGGCAAATTTGTAGATGGTGTTATTGTCATATCAAGCTGCACAGTCGTAAGTGTAAAGTGAGTAGAGCTGGAGGCTAAGAACACAGCCAGTACAGATGGGGATTGTGGAGAAGTTGTTACCAATCTTCCCTATTTGTGATCTGGAAGTGAGGAAATTCATGATCCAATTATACAGTTGAGTCCCAGGTCTTGGAGTTTTCTGATCAGCTTTGAGGGGATGATGGTGTTCAAGACCAAACTGTAGTCGATAAATAACATCCTGATGTATGCATCTTTGCTGTTCAGATGTTCCAGAGCTTTGTGCAGAGCCAGTGAGATGGCATCTGGCATAGACATGTTGGTGAGATAGGGAAACTGGAATGGATCATGTCACACTCAGACAGGAGCTAATTTGCTTTAACATCAGCCTTTCAAAACACTTCGTCACTGTTAACTTTAGTGCTATTGATTGAAAGTCATCAAGGAAGTTTACTGCACTCTTCTCGGGCACCAGTATAATTAATACCTGTTTGAAACAGGTGGGTACCATACCCTGCTGGAGTGAGATATTGAAGATATCCACGAATATCTTGGTGAGTTGACCAGCACAGATCTTTAGTACTCAGCCAGGAACTTCATCCGAGCCAAATGCTTTCCTCGGATTCACTCTCCTGAAGATAGCGTGCACATCATCCTCAGATACGGACAGGGTGGGATTGTTAGGGATCATGGGGGTGTGAAGGGGTGGTTCTTCACTATTACTCTCGTTATATTGGGTGCAGAAGGGCTTTGAGTTCCTCTGGGAGAGTAATTTTGCCATCAGCTACTTTACCAGATATGGATTTGTAACAGGTTACAGCAGTGGTTCTCAACTTTTTACTTTCACTCACATACAACTTTAAATAATCCGTAGTCATAGGTGCTCTGTGATTAGAAAGGGATTGCTTAAGGTGGTATGTGGGTGGGAAGGAAAGGTTGAGAATCATTGCTTTAGACCCAATTGTTACTGAAATATTTTGCTTGAGAAAAATTGTCATTTCCTTTGGAGTTATGAAACCATGCACATAATGAGTCAATTAGGTACGATTAAAACAGTAGTTTTCAAACTTTTTCTTTCCACCTACATACCACCTTAAGCAGTCCCTTACTAATCACAGATCATCTATGGCATAGGGATGTATGTGAGTGGAAAGAAAAAGGTTGAGAACCACTGGGTTATGGCATCCAGGCCCAGCTACAACTGTTGGGTTTCCCTTGTTGATTCCATTTTCATCCAGAATCTCCACTTTGGTCAGGAGATAGCTTTCCGCAGATCATACTTGCTCAGCAAGTTCCGGATTTCATTGTTCGCCCATAGCTTCTGGATGGGGAAAACCCTGAATGATTTGATGGGGACATACTCATCCACAGCTGCTTTGATAAAGTGTGTGACAGCCTCAGGGTACTTGCTCAGATTCTCAGCAGAGTCCTTGAATCTGAGGAAATCCTGTAATTTTATATCAGCCTCTTGCGACCACTTTCTAGCTGTCCTGACCTCTGGAGCCTATCTTTTTAGGTTCTGTCTTTACGAAGGCAGAAGGAGCACAGCCAGGTGATCAGATTTGACAAAGTATAGTCTTGGGAAAGAGTGGTTAGCCATCCTTACCTTCGTATAGCAGTGATCAAGTGGCAGAAGCCATGGGTTTTGGAGGTGATATCTGCAGAAGATGACCAAAAAAAGAGAGAGAACCTGGAGGTACTCAGTTGGTCAGTCAACATTCATGTGTTTGTGGTATTTTTTTTAATTGTAATAAAGAAATGCATATTTTTAAAACAAATATACTTTATTGGCTAAAGTACTCATGACCTTGTGGAGGCATCTATTTTGAATCTATTCCTAACTGAAACAACTCGTCTCTGACTCACTCTAGCAGTCAGGATTATCACTAGTATGTTATCATTACACCCCCTTTACTTGAGATGCTTAATCTAACAACATGACACATTAATTCAGTATTCATTTCCATTTAAAGTTTACCACGAAGCTAAATACAAACATCAGTGGAACAAACATTTTAAATGTGCAGTTCCTTTTCTTTTAGAGATTCAGTCTTTCAGGTGCTTTATTAATGTGTTTGGATCTTCTTAATACAGCTGCTTGTGTCGGCTCTGCTGGTCCACTCCTGTTTAGCCATGGTGGTGTTTCATCTGCTGCTCTGCAGGCTGGATCTTTTGTATTTGTCTATTCCTGCTGCGTCTCTTGTGTTTTCAGCAGGCTCTTTCATTTCCGCTTCAGTCTTTGACCATCCTCTGTCCTAATAGTGTCAGATCTTCTTGTGTCAGGTATTGGAAAGTTTGAGTCTCACTGTATCATCTTGTACCAGTGGCCCTAAGCTTCTTGCTAACTTGTCATAGTTTGATTTTTTTTGTCTCCATTGCAGGTGCTTTTGTTTCCGTTCGACATCTCGGTTCTTGTTTGTGTCTGAAGTGTAGGGAAGCGTGGTATGTAGTCTTCTTCCCCTTCTTCTTTGGCTTGGCTTCGCGGACGAAGATTTATGGAGGGGTAAATGTCCACGTCAGCTGCAGGCTCATTTCTGGCTGACAAGTCCGATGCGGGACAGGCAGACACGGTTGCAGCGGTTGCAGGGGAAAATTGGTTGATTGGGGTTTTCCTCCTTTGTCTTTTGAAAGTGAGGTGGGCTCTGCGGTCTTCTTCAAAGGAGGTTGCTGCCCGCCGAACTGTGAGGCGCCAAGATGCACGGTTTGAGGCGATATAAGCCCACTGGCGGTGGTCAATGTGGCAGGCACCAAGAACTTTCTTTAGGCAGTCCTTGTACCTCTTCTTTGGTGTACGATGGCCAGTGGAGAGCTCGCCATATAACACGATCTTGGGGAGGCGATGGTCCTCCATTCTGGAGACGTGACCTACCCAGCGCAGTTGGATCTTCAACAGCATGGATTCGATGCTGTCGGCCTCTGCCATCTCGAGTACTTCGATGTTAGGGATGTAGTCTACGTCCCATCAAAAGCTCAGCGGGTGACATGCCAAGTTCAAATGGTGAAGCTCTGTAACTCAATAGAGCTGGATACGGATCTGAGCCACTGTCTTGCGCTTTCTTGAGCAACCATTTAACTATGTGAACTCCTTTCTTGCTTTACCATTTGACTGTAGATGCAGAGGACTTTAAGTCATATGTCAAAAACCATATCTTCTGCTAAGCTCGGGAATTCTCTACAGTTGTAGCCTGGTCCATTGACAATGTAGACAATTTGAAGAATTCTGTGACTTGTAAAGATCGATTTAATATATTTGATCACTCAAGCAGCAGACTTCCATGTACACATGTGCCCTATTTATGCCTTCTATGATGTGCTCCATGGTCCTGTAGAACACTTCTGGAGCTGAGGAAATTCCAAAAGGCATCCTCAGACAGGAGTATCAACCAAACAGTGTATTAAATGTCCAGTATATCATGCTATCTTCATGCAGTTTTATTTTCCAGAAGCCCTGGTATTCATCCATTATTGTGAAAAACGTGGCACCGACCATCTCACTTGTAACTTCATCGTTGGTTGCAATCTGATAATGTTCTCTCTTTATATTGCTAATCATATCTTTTGGATCCATGCACATGTGTAGGTCACTGTTCTCTTTTGACATACCATTGAATTCACCCATTCTGTTAGCTCCTCCACTTTCTTTATAACCCCAAGTGCCATCATTCAGTCAAGTGCCTGCTTGAACTTTTCTTTTAGTGGTGTTGGAACCCGCCTCGGAACATACACTTCTGGCTGTGCATCCTCTTTTAAATGTATCTTATAGGTGAATGATGTAAAGGTTAAAATCTTGTGCTTTTGATTCTCAGTTAATTTTATGCCTATCATGTTAAGAAAAAGTATTGTTTGTAGTGTTACCATAGTGACTATGATGTAATATGTCATCATACCTGCACAGACTAAGAGTTTGCATCTCATTCTTCGATGAACTATGAAGGGAACGTAAGTTCAAGATAATTTTCTTTGAATTTGTCTTATTTTGTCTTATTTCTTCTTGTGTTTCTCTTTAAAGTTGAATATCGTCATATCTTTAAATATAACCGAATACTTTGTATATTCATCATTATGAAATCTTAATGTGAAGTTATTCAAAATGTTTATCCCTTTTATCAACAAAGTAAGGCTAATAAAGCTGCATCTACAAAGTTACCTTTGCTGGATTAATAAGATAGTCATTTGGAATATCGTCATCACGATTCCTTGAAGAAAACACGTTTTGAAATCAGGAAATACTAGAGCCTGGAAAATGTTGTCTATAAATGGTAAAACTCCAAACCCCTTGAAGATGTCTGGAAATTGACCCAGTATTTCCTCTATGCTGTTCTGTGCAATGACACTGTTAATGTGGTACACACTCTTGACTAGGCTTAAGTTTTCACAGGCTTTATCACCAAGCAGTGATTCATGTCCATCTGGGACTACTGTGAACCTGAAGTGGTGCTTTTTATCTTTAACTTTCACCTTGAGTTTACATGTACCTTTCGTGTCGATGCTCTGTCCATTGTAGGCTTAGAGCTGTACAGGATTTGCACAGCTTTATCTTCATTGCCCTGATGTCATGCTCACAGATCAAACTGGTATTTTCCCTAATGTCCAGCTTGAAAGGAATACTTGTTCCATTTGCATGCAAAGTCACAGTCCACTTATCCTGCTTGACTCTGTTCACACTTGGCTGTTCAGTGTCTGTTCTTTTACAGTCTTTCTGTGCTACCATGCTTCACTGAGAACAGTTCTTTCTGGACTGTGTGTAGTGTGTACTCTTTCCATTTTGTTCTGTTTCCCTTTGGAAAACAATGTTTTGCATAATAATTCTGCCTTTCTCACTTACTATAGGCTTTTCCATAAGCTGGGAATTATTTTGGTGCATGTTGAGTGCCACATCATTTATAATTGAATGTCCCTCTATCTTTTTGCTGTTTCCTATATCTTGTTTTTTGTTTATGTGTGTGTCCGTACACTGTGGGTATCACTATACCTTCATTGCCACTCTCACCAAACATGTTCACGTGCTGCAGAGATATTTCACTGGTGTGGCGTATCTTCACAGCTCCAGGTAAGGTAAGCTCTGTCTCTTGCAGCAACCTCTCCCTCACATTCTTATCAATAATCCCAAACACAATTTGATCATGGATCATCAAATCTTGAAGCGGACCGAAATTGCATGTTCTTGCTTTTAATTTCAAACCTGTTTTTTTTTAAATATCAAAGCTCTCTCCCTGCAGCTGTATGTATGAGCAAATGAAAAATGAACATTTCATTTTTCTTTGGAGAACAATGTTCATCAAACATCTTGATAACCTTGTCGAACTTGCCCTGGTCAGCTGCCTCGACAAAAACAAATGTATGAAAAACTCTAGTGCTTGATGTCCTGCTGTAGTAAATAGCAGTGCAATCTTCCATGCGTCAGTTTATCAACTCCAGTGGCTTGCAGGTACAGCATAAATCATTGTTTGAACAACCTCCATTCGTGGTCGACAACACCAGTCTAATTTACAGTGTCTCCATGTCTCTACTGATACCGACTGATTCTCACTCTGCACTATCCTGGTGTTTCTTCCACTCCTGATACCATGTGATATTTCTTTTGTTATAATAAAGAAACTAGGGTTCAGTTAAAACAACTATACTTTATTAGCTAAAGCACCCACAACCTCATGGAGTGGTCGGCCACCTGTGAAGAGCTCCTGTCTTTTGCTAATAAATGCCTTGGTTTGGATCAACAAGTCTTTGATTCTTTCGACGAGCTCTACAACCCTGAAATGTTAAAAGATTCCTTTGATTCTTCAAAAGTTTTTGTATTAAATATAAATAGTCCAAATTTGAAGTCAAAACGGAACATGCTGAACATTTACAATGGGTCAGACAACATCAGTGCAGAATTGGAAGGAATGGGCCACAATTGGCTGTGGTGGATGTTATAGGTTCCTTGAGGCTCTCACCTCCTAGATTTATAGAGAGATGCAGCACTCTGGAGTGCCTTCACCAGAGCCACCATGGTTCAAGAAAACAGCTCGTCATAAATGCATTTTAAAATACACCCAATTGTCAGTAATTAAAAACATCAACAATCTCTTAAAGTACAAAATGTTAACACCTCCCTAAAATGTATCAGAGCACTTTAGAAAAGCCCTGGGTTCTGTTGCCAATGCAACTATGATGTGTGATCTCAGCTGTGGTCACATCTGACCTCCAGCAATTTTCTGCCATCCACGCTGCAGTGGGCAAGCATAGAAGTTTGGAACATGTTGCCATGCCGGAAACTCTAGTTAGCCGAATAACCATTGCATCTTTTCAGCCTATGGAATTATGACAGCCTGACAAGGCTATGCTTTACAGCTTATAGCAGAGATGACATCATATTGCTCAAGAGCACACTTGACCTGGATAAATATTTTGCCCAAGCTTTAGCAATGGGATAGACAATAATAGACAATAGACAATAGACAACAGGAGCTGGAGTATGCCCTTCGCCCTGTCGAGCCAGCACCGCCATTTTACAGATTATGGCTGATCACTACCATCAGTACCCCTTTCCAGCCTTATCCCCATAACCCTTAACTCCTTTGCCCACTAGAGTCTTATCTAACTCTCTTTTGAACATAATCAGCAAATCTGCCTCTACCACACTCTGTGGCAGAGCATTCCACAAATTCACACTTCTCTGGGTAAAAAAATGTTTTCTCATCTCCGTCCTAAAGGGCCTACCCTGTATTCTTAAACTCTGCCCTCTAGTCCTCGTCTCCCCCATCATTGGGAACAAGTAATCCGACTTCACCCTGTCTATCCCCCTGATAATTTTGTATACCTCAATCATGTCCCCCCCTCATCCTTCTAAACTCCATCGGATACAAGTCCAGTTTTTCTAGCCTTTCAGCATATGTCAACCACGCCATTCCTGGAACTAACCTTGTAAATCTGTGCTGTACACCCTCTATAGCTAGTATGTCCTTCCTCAAAATTGGAGACCAGAACTGGATGCAATACTCCAGGTGGGGTCTCACCAGGGCCCTGTACAACTGCAGAAGGGCATCTCTGTTCCTATACTCCAATCCCCTCTTTATGAAAGCCAACATGCCATTTGCCTTCTTCACAGCTTTCTGAACCTGCATGTTAGCCTTCAGTGACCAGTGAACAAGTACACCCAGATCCATTTGCACCTCCCCACTCCCTAGCTTGTCTCCATTTAAATAATACTCAGCTTTCCTATTATTGCCCCCAAAATGGATAACCTCACCTTTGCTCACATTAAACGTCATCTTCCATTCAGCAGCCCACTCCCCCAACCTGTCCAAGTCCCTCTGCATTTTCCTGACATCCTCCTCACACCCCACACTGCCACCCAGTTTAGTGTCATCTGCAAATTTGATCATGTTATTAATAATCCCCTCATCCAAATCATTTACATAAATTACAAACAACTGAGGACCCAATACCGATCCCTGAGGCACTCCACTCGTCACATCCTGCCATTCTGAAAAAGACCCGCTTACTCCAACCCTTTGTTTCCTATTTCTTAACCAATTTCCTATCCATGTCAGCACCTTACCTCCAATACCATGCTCCCTGATCTTGCCCACTAGTCTCCCGTGCGGTACCTTATCAAAGATTGAGTGACACTGTTGAGCCAGGAATATCACCAGAGAATCTATTCCAATCATCAGGAATTGTCACAAAGAATATCACAGCCAAGCAGTTAATTATTTTTTTATCTACGTAGAGCATTTTGTGCTCAGTTCAACAGCATGAACACTTTTACAAAAATGTTGACTTTAACATTTTCTTATTGCAGTCATTGAAACAGCGTTAAGCAGCCATTACAATAAGTTTCATAATTCTGTTCACATAAACTTGACAATATAATTATCATGCCAGAGACAGAAAATCATTTTCCAATTACAAGGTTAGTCAATTTTAATAACACATCAAAATGAATGAAATATTCTGGGATGGGATAACTAAATGCCGTGAGAAACAGCTTCCCAGCAACCAATTCAGTGCTTTTAATAACCACATATTCTCAGAATCATATCATAACCAGAGTTTTACAAGAGTAAATGAAAATATTCATGCAAGCTTCTCAAACTTGTGGTAAATCATAATCAGGCCACTTGAATTTAGAAAACATGAAGGATCTCATTGACCTTGGTGATTTTTTTTTTTGCTGGCCCAGTGAATGGCATCTGGACAAAGCTGATTACCAGATGGTTGAAATATTATGGACTGATTCAAACACACCCTTTCATCGAAAAAAACACTGAGTGCCATTCTACATCAACAACCATGTCGCATTCCCCAAGCAGTGAATGAACAATATTTATCCCTATGATCCAGGGTAGAAAATTCTAAAGATTCTGCAGCCTCTGTGTAAAGTTTCTTCAGATTTCTATAATAGCCCACTTCCTTGTGACAACTCTAATATCCATCCTTTTGAAATTTTCCAAGAATTGGATTACCTCTCATTCTTTTATACTCTTGAAAACACAGCCTATGTCTGTTCAATCTCTCCTCATTTAGCATACCTGCTATATCCAGTGAATCTTTGTTCAATTCCCTCTTTGTGAATTAATCCTATTTGAGCCGAAGATACCAAAACTGTTGCCAATACTCCACATGTGGACTAACCACACCTTGCATAACAATAGCATTACAATTCCTGAATTGTAATCTTCCTGAAGATCAGAGCTATGCTCATTAATGTTTACCCACTGCCAAGTTTTCCAAACATGCTGCCAAGCACTTTTATATTAATTATGTCAGCTATTATTTATTAAGGTTATAACATTCTTGTCTTGTGTTTACACAATTTAGACATGCTCATGTCTGTTCAACCTCAACAATTACTTTTCCACACACACAAAGAAATTTTGCTCACTATTGACACTGCCTGAAAAAATTTAGTTGCAGCATTAGGGTTAGGTTTATGTGGTGGCAGCTAGAACGAGGAGGGGACACTGGTTGAGAAGAGATTTGTCATCACCAGTTCAGCGGCCACACAACTGTCTGACACAGTTCTAACAGTCAGAAGTGGGCAGTTGTCTGCATATCTCTGATTGTCTTTCATGTTCCAGCTCCTCACTTCCCACACAGACTCTCAGGCTGTTTTAACTCTTCCACAGTGGATGAGATGCTTGGTTTCAGTGACCTGATTCAGCTTGCACAGTTTAATTTCCATATGCAATGAAGGGGAAAATAGGCACAATTTACAATGTCAGTGCACACACCGTAGTGTGGGCATGTTAACAGCATACCAAATGGCAACGGGACAAATAAATGCAAGTCTCCTTGGAAATTTCATTCAAGCAAACAATATTATTGGAAATAGTTTCCAGTCATTATTTTTCAATTTCACCTGATATGAATGATCTAACAACATGCATGCACTAACTGAAAAAATGAAAGAGCTGAGCATAAAACTCTGCTTTTGGAAAGACAACCATTTCATATCTTCTGGTATCACTGAAATCCTGGCCATCTGTTATTTTGTTCAATTTGTCAACAGTGCTATTTGTGGTTGACATACAAGGCACTGTTTTACTGTGAGAGAAAGTGTTACCTAACAGAGACACAGAATTCCAGTGATGCATCATTCAGGACTTACAGAATAACATAGTCTTCACCATAAAGACATTCTTAATTGGCCAATTTTGAATATCTGGTGCAAAGAGATTAATTATATTTCATGTCTGGAACCAACATATCATGAAGTAATATTTTCATTCAAATGCACAGCTGATGCTTAAGTTGATGGACAACAAGATGGAAAATGACTGAAGTGGATCAGACACTGTTGGAAAAGCCTTCTGAATTTTACAGAGCTGCTCAAGTTGTTCACGAGGAATGGAATTCCAAAAATACATTATTAGGCAAGAACTTTATCATTAATGAAAAAACCTTCACTGAAACTTCAACCTAAATTACTCTGAAGCATTGACCAAGTTGTTGCAGTTCTCCTGAATTTTTAATGTCCATAACTGTGATCACCATGACTGAGGTTGATTTATTTTTACAATGCTGTCGATTTGGGGGAAGTTGGAAGCCTATATTGTGGTTGGCTTCACCCATTGAAGCTCACCAGCTCTGCTGAAAGCAAACACTATACGACTGCTGCAGGTATCAGCTCCCATGCAGGAGTCAAATCTGACTTAGGAAAATGGGGAAGAATGACATCAAGAGTGAAAGTTAACATAGACTTTTAAGACTGGGCACTAGTGACACTTTAGGACATAAACTAGTACAAGTTGTCAGACATGATCTAAAAGAGATTGGAAGGTGCTGTACTTTACAGGAAAAGTAGAAAAGCAATATAGACTCAACAGAATAATTCTGAGTATTCAGGAATAGAGGTTCACAAGTCTGAAGATGAAAGAGCACTGAAAAAGTGGTTAGCAAAGCATATGGCATCATGAAGCTCAGAAAGGTGCAAAGTACAAAAGCAAAGAGCTCACAAAGCTCATGGCCCCATCAAGATTGAACAGTCCATTTGTTATCACCATGCCTTGGAGGTGAAGTAAAGGACCTCGAGGAGATGCCACAAAGTTTGATCAGGGAATCTGATGTTGGTTTCCTGGGAGTAAAGGGGAATTGATGAATTGTAACAGGTTTAACTCAAGACAACAAAGAAAAGAAGTTTTTAGAGGCTGATGGCACATGGACCTGATTTAAACATTTTGGGGTAGGATGGGGTGTAATTTGTGTGGTTGCTTTATACCATGAGTGGTTAAGGCTCAGAATTTACGACCAGCAACATGGTGCAAATAATGACATCACCGAGCTCAAAATTAAATCCAACACAAAAATATAAGTCTTGATGAAGAATTTCTACCCAAAACATCAATAATTCCTGAAGTAAAAGATGAAAGTCTGCAGACACCATGACTGAAGTATAAACACACTGCTGGAGAAACTCAGCAGGTCAAACCACATACTTCATGTAGCAAAGATACATAACCATCATTTCAGGCTTGAAAATTCCTTCCGACTTGAACAGTGAGTTCATCCAGCAGATTGTTTGCTGTGAGAAATGAAGCTGCAAGCCACAGGGATGAAGTAAGGGATAGGGGGATTAAACCAATTGCATCTTCAAAGGCAGTCATGGGTCAATAAGCCAAATGCCATCCTTTATGTCTTCCTCTTTGTTCCCTTCTAAAACAGGGTCTTAGTTTCTGACACATAAAACACAGAAGAGTACAGCACAAGAACAGACCCTTCAGCCCACATTTCCTCACTAAACATGATGTCCAATTTGCACATCATATATATATATATATATATAGTGTGTCAAGAGATTGGAAGTGTTCTGACCATCGGTTGAGGATGGAGATCTTGTCGCTGAGGAGGACTTTGCCGTCTGAGCTGCGCAGCGGGCTTTGGACTTGGGGTGAGGGGCCGTACACAGCCTTTAGAGCCTCGTAGAAACCCCTGAAGTCGCCAATGTCCGATCTCTTTTCAGTACCAACCGCTCAGTCCAAGATTCCGCCCTGCTCCAGCTCCCTCAACAGCCCCTAAGGCTAGAGCTGGATGAGGTTCCCACCCTGGATGAGACATATAAGGCAATCGAACAACTGAAAAGTGGCAAAGCAGCAGGTATGGATGGAATCCCCCCAGAAGTCTGGAAGGCTGGCGGCAAAACTCTGCATGCCAAACTGCATGAGTTTTTCAAGCTTTGTTGGGACCAAGGTAAACTGCCTCAGGATCTTCGTGATGCCACCATCATCACCCTGTACAAAAACAAAGGCGAGAAATCAGACTGCTCAAACTACAGGGGAATCACGTTGCTCTCCATTGCAGGCAAAATCTTCGCTAGGATTCTACTAAATAGAATAATACCTAGTGTCGCTGAGAATATTCTCCCAGAATCACAGTGCGGCTTTCGCGCAAACAGAGGAACCACTGACATGGTCTTTGCCCTCAGACAGCTCCAAGAAAAGTGCAGAGAACAAAACAAAGGACTCTACATCACCTTTGTTGACCTCACCAAAGCCTTCGACACCGTGAGCAGGAAAGGGCTTTGGCAAATACTAGAGCGCATCGGATGTCCCCCAAAGTTCCTCAACATGATTATCCAACTGCACGAAAACCAACAAGGTCGGGTCAGATACAGCAATGAGCTCTCTGAACCCTTCTCCATTAACAATGGCGTGAAGCAAGGCTGTGTTCTCGCACCAACCCTCTTTTCAATCTTCTTCAGCATGATGCTGAACCAAGCCATGAAAGACCCCAACAATGAAGACGCTGTTTACATCCGGTACCGCACGGATGGCAGTCTCTTCAATCTGAGGCGCCTGCAAGCTCACACCAAGACACAAGAGAAACTTGTCCGTGAACTACTCTTTGCAGATGATGCCGCTTTAGTTGCCCATTCAGAGCCAGCTCTTCAGCGCTTGACGTCCTGCTTTGCGGAAACTGCCAAAATGTTTGGCCTGGAAGTCAGCCTGAAGAAAACTGAGGTCCTCCATCAGCCAGCTCCCCACCATGACTACCAGCCCCCCCACATCTCCATCGGGCACACAAAACTCAAAACGGTCAACCAGTTTACCTATCTCGGCTGCACCATTTCATCAGATGCAAGGATCGACAATGAGATAGACAACAGACTCGCCAAGGCAAATAGCGCCTTTGGAAGACTACTCAAAAGAGTCTGGAAAAACAACCAACTGAAAAACCTCACAAAGATAAGCGTATACAGAGCCGTTGTCATACCCACACTCCTGTTCGGCTCCGAATCATGGGTCCTCTACCGGCACCACCTACGGCTCCTAGAACGCTTCCACCAGCGTTGTCTCCGCTCCATCCTCAACATCCATTGGAGCGCTCACACCCCTAACGTCGAGGTACTCGAGATGGCAGAGGTCGACAGCATCGAGTCCACGCTGCTGAAGATCCAGCTGCGCTGGATGGGTCACGTCTCCAGAATGGAGGACCATCGCCTTCCCAAGATCGTATTATATGGCGAGCTCTCCACTGGCCACCGTGACAGAGGTGCACCAAAGAAAAGGTACAAGGACTGCCTAAAGAAATCTCTTGGTGCCTGCCACATTGACCACCGCCAGTGGGCTGATAACGCCTCAAACCGTGCATCTTGGCGCCTCACAGTTTGGCGGGCAGCAGCCTCCTTTGAAGAAGACCGCAGAGCCCACCTCACTGAAAAAAGGCAAAGGAGGAAAAACCCAACACCCAACCCCAACCAACCAATTTTCCCTTGCAACCGCTGCAATCGTGTCTGCCTGTCCCGCATCGGACTGGTCAGCCACAAACGAGCCTGCAGCTGACGTGGACTTTTTTACCCCCTCCATAAATCTTCGTCCGCGAAGCCAAGCCAAAGAAGAAAGAAGAATAGTGTGTCAATCCAGAACCCACTTCAATACTTAAATACTTCTGTTGTATCTGCTTCTGCCACCATTCCTGACAGCCCATTCTAACTCATATATCAATGTAAAAAAAAAATGCACCATACCCTTTAAACTCTCACCTTAAATTATGTTCTCTGATATGTGACATTTTTTTTTAAATCCTGGGACATGACATTTCAAAGAAAACCACCCAATTCTGTCCACTATTCAATGATATGCCCTCTAATCCAGATACCAATCTCTTCTGTACTCTTTCCAAAGCCTCTTTATCCTTTTCTGTATTGCAAACAATACTCGAGGTACAGACTACCCAAAGTTTTATATAGCTCAATAAGAATTGCTTATTTTTAAACTCAATGCCTGCCTCATGAAAGCATACCATACTGGAGGGAAGGAAACAGTGGGATGGTTTAATATTTCACTCAAAGCATCGTATATCCAATGCTGTAGCACTCCTTCAGAAATCAATGTTAGTTATTAGGAGGAACTTTGACGACAAAACAATTTGACTCAGAGGTAAGAATGTTGCCAATGGAGCCAGAGCAAGTTAAGTGGAAAGTGGCCTGCTGCCAGAATATTGTATATTAAGCTGTATAAGATGCTATGTATAACTCCACAACTGAAAGCTGAGGTAGTGGGATCCCCATTTGTTTGAATCCTGAGAAGATTGACATAAAAAAAGCATGTGAAAAATGTGTATCGGTTCATATCATTGCAGCAGAGAAGGGCCTTTCAGGTCATTGGCCTCATGTCATTTTCTAGTAGGAATGTTCCATCAGTCACATTCTTTTTTAGCCCTTCTCTCACATACCCATCAACTCTCCTTTCATTTCCTTTTGTCTCTTATGAACGGTAAGATCCAGAGCTTGTTTGTTCTTCTCAAGTTTATTGTCCCAATTTTCCAATGGGCATGCTGGCACAATGTTGACTTCTCCAATGAAAAATAAAGCACTGTGCTTGTGGAATAAAAGTAACAATCTGATGAAAGTAACCATGAATGATAGAGAGTGCGCGCGAGAGAGAGAGAGAGAGAGAGAGTGAGAGGGAGAGCAAAAGATAGAGTGAGCATGAGAAGGACAGTGGGAGAGAGAGAGAGAGCAGGCAAGAGAAAGTACACGCAAGAGAGTGCACAAGAGAGAGCATGGGAGAGAATGATAGTTCACAGCAGTGTAGAATACAGACCAAAATGATAGTCCGGTGTCAAGTCAGAATTATTTGTCGATTGGGACAATGATTTATCTTCTCAGCATCATTTTAACAGAATCAGAACATGTACAGGCATCCAAGCCATTAAGCCATACAACTCAATTCAATGCACAAACCTGCCAGGATGCCATTTGGAGTTCCAATTTGGACATACATACAGAATAGTAACAGGCCAATTAGCATACAAACCCCCCCCCCCCCACCCCCTTTGGTACATTTCAAATGGTGGGAGGAAACCTGGGGAAATCCCACATGGACACGGGGAGTAGGTACAAACTCCCTGCATAAAGATTAGGATTTGAACCCTGTTCCTGATTGCTGGTGCAGTAACAGCATTGCACTAACTGCTATGTTAACTGTGCTGCCCCTCCCCAAAAATCTCACTATTCCAGTTACACATTGGATGCTTCAAAAATAAAAGAATTTAATTATATCAGTGTCTTCAAGATTTATGGCACTTCAAATAAATCAAAATAATATTTCCTTACATCATCTACCTGTAATGTTTCCAAAGCAATCCAGAAGAATGGCAAGACAAACATTCTCTAATAGTCAGATAATTGAAAAGAAAAGAGAAAATCAACTTTTAATGAATGAAGAGGACCATAATCCTTGTTAACAAGCACAGTGCCTGGTAATGAACATTCATAATCATACATTTCTTATTTATTCAATAGCCCAGCTGTTATTTCTAATTATGTACTCACACTGACTGAGTAAAAAAATTGCAAACTTCAGCAGCCAAGGTTTAAATTGCTTACCACTTTATTTTTCCTTGCATTAATCTCTGAAGTAGTGAAGAAGCAATTTGCAGAAAGGTTGCAGGTGTTGCTCAGCGAGTAAAAGGAGAGGAATCCTTGCTGTGTCTAGCATATGCTGCCAGAGGCAGCTTTATGCACAAAACCAAGATCCAAGGCAACTGTTTGTAACGATAGCAATTTATATAATGTGCTTAACTAATATACTTGGAGAGACTGCTGGGGAGGGGGGGGGGGGGGGAGACCCTTTAAATTCAGGCTCATTTTCAGAATAAAAAAAAGATTTCAATCTTGCAGATGCAGTCAGTTGTAAATCGATGATCACATGCAACGGGATGGATTGAAACACCAATTTTCTCAACATTTATTTCACCTTTCAATCAAATTACCATCCCCAAGTATGATGAGACCCTTGATGATACATCTTGTTGCAGAGAAGCCAGCTGTGTAAATCTTGCTGGCTGCACCCGACTTCAGAGGTACTTCAGCATCAGATGTGTTTGTGGGGGATGGTGGCACATAATGGTCAGAGGACATTTTGAACAGTGAAATGGCCTAAAAAAAAGCTCAGATCCCTTGACACAGTCAAGTTAGAGGGATTGATTGTCATCAAATACAGTACTGAAGATTTCAGATTTATTGTCAGAGAACATGCATGGCATCATATACAACCCTGAGAATCTTTTTTTCCTGTGGGCAAGGCAGAATTACCACTTATTGGTAGTGCAAAAAAACTGTACACAGCATATACATGTAAACAAATAAAGAAATGTAAACAGATAATGAATGTAAAGAAACTGTGCACTACTGAGAGAATTAAAAAATCAATAAAGTGCGCACGAGTCCTTAATTGAGTTTGTTGCTGAGGAATCTGATGGTGGAGGGGAAGCAGCTGTTCCTGAACCAGGTGGTATGAGTCTTGTGGCACCTATACCTCTTTCCTGATGGTAGCAGTGAGAATAGAGCGTGTACTGGATGGTGTGGCTTCCTGACGATTGCTACTGCTTTCCGATGGCAGAGTTTCTTGCAGATGATCTCAATAGAGGCGAAGGTTTTGTCTGTGATGTCTTGGGCTGTGTCCACCACCTTTTGCAGGGCTTTACACTCAGGGGTTTTGGTGTCCCCATACCAGAACATGATGCAGCCGGTCAGCACACTTTCTACCACATATCTGTCGAAATTTGCCAAGGTTTCTGATGTCATACCAAACCCCCACAAAGTCCTGAGGAAGAAGAGGAGCTGATATGCTTTCTTCATGATGCCAATAGTGTGCTTGCTCCAGAAAAGAATCCTTTGATATAGTGACCCAAGAACTTAAATCTAATTAATTAATTAATTAAATGCAGATGTTAAAGTTATGGGAAGACACTATACAGTGTGCCACCAAGACAGAAACTGGAAAGCGGTGGGAGGTGCATGTGTGATGTATGAGAGTTCACTTGCAGGACAAATTCTCACGTTCAATAAGTGCAGATAATATTTCTGGTCGATGCCTTTTTAAAATCTCAAGGAGAAGTAGAACTGGAGGCAAAGTGGGTGAAAGGGAAATGTGAAGTCTATTCAACCCATTTAAATTATTTCTTTCCTTCCAACCAGATCTCTCTATCTTTTCCCTTTACTCTTCCATGGCTTGGTACTTGCTTGAAAGCGATTAATATCAGAGCTTTTTTGCATAGTGGAAGAGTGCTGAGTTTTAATGTTTATCATTTCTTTCTCCACTGACACTTTCTGAGTTGCTGTGTGACAACATGTTTTGCTTTTAAAATATGTACCTCTTCTTTGGGGTTTCAAAGCTGGGTAATCTTGGTGGACCCATTATTTCAGTTTGTTCTTCATTCATTACTTCCTGTTAGGACTTCACATTCTCTCCTGGATTTAGTCCATTGCAATTTAGATCGAGAATACTGTTACACCTCAAACCAGCAACGAGAGAAGATGCAATTCAAAAGTGTTAAATTTAACTCTAAATTTATTAATGACTATTAACAATATAATGTCTTAACCCAATTAACCACATTATAAGTATCTATAACAAATATACAGATATCATATCTTTATAAACAGTATGTATGGTGCGCTGTTAGACAGAACCAGACACACACAAGGTAAAGACTGTACAACAGGCTTTAATCAACAAAGACTTTTACAGAGCTAAGCTGGCTGTTGCTGCAGTAACTCTGAGTGAGACTTCAGAGGCCGGCGCAGGCTTATATCCTGGAGGGTGAATGACACCTGACCGGGTGGGGCTTGATTCATTCAGGCTGACTGATTGACAGCCAGCCAGGTGTTGTCCTGCAGGTACAGAGGTTTCCCCCTGCAGTAGGCTGGTGTTATAAGGCGAGCTCTCCACTGGCCACCGTGACAGAGGTGCACCAAAGAAGAGGTACAAGGACTGCCTAAAGAAATCTCTTGGTGCCTGCCACATTGACCACCGTCAGTGGGCTGATATCGCCTCAAACCGTGCATCTTGGCGCCTCACAGTTCGGCGGGCAGCAACTTCCTTTGAAGAAGACCGCAAAGCCCACCTCACTGATAAAAGACAAAGGAGGAAAAACCCAACACCCAACCCCAACCAAACAATTTTCCCTTGCAACCGCTGCAACCGTGTCCGCCTGTCCCGCATCGGACTTGTCAACCACAAACGAGCCTGCAGCTGACGTGGACATTACCCCTCCATAAATCTTTGTCCGCGAAGCCAAGCCAAAGAAGAAAAATAAAGGCTGGTGGTGTACCACCACAGTGTGTATGTAAACAAAAATCCAGACCATTACAGTCTGTACCCAATATTCAAAACGAGAAAAAAACCCAAACACCAGGTCCATCAGTTAAGTAAGTCAGTCCAAAAACACAGTCCATATAATTTAATCTCAAAGATCAATGTCCAATTCATTTCGCCCAAATGAACAACAAAAATACATTGTACTGATGTTGAGTTGCCATAAGTTTGGATATCCTTTTTCAAGGCTTCCTTTGAAGACTTCACTCGGTTCTCAAATTGTGATTTTTAACCCTTCATTAACTGATGAGGCATGTGGCTTTTACTCAACTCTCCAGTTGGTCTCCGCCGCCCCAACTGCAGTTCTGCCACTCCAAATGTCCCTCCAACTGCCGTTCTGAATGTTGCATTCTCTCTCTGTCTGCATAGCTTTTAAAAAATATTTTATTTAAGATTAATCATCACAAACTTAACAATAATTACTACATCTAGGCACATAAATAATGTGATATATATCTATATATAGATATATATATAGATATATACATATCTATATATATCTATATATATATATATAAAAACCCAGCCTCCTCAACCTCCCAACTAATACCTTCCCTCCTCCCTACCCCAACCACTAAGAAAGAAAAAGGAGTTCATTATTTAATCTTAAAATTTTATAACTTAAAAGCTTCTTGGCTGCAGGAGCGGAGACATCCACTGGAGCAGACCAAGACCTCATACTTCAACATCAACAGCTTTCAAGTAAGTGCTCCAAACTTTAATTAAATAAAAGAATATTTATCCCTTAAATTATGTGTAATCTTTTCTAAAGGAATACAGGGTTTCATTTCTTTATGCTATCTTTTCATCCCTAAATTTAAATCAGATTTCCACATAATTGCAAAGCAATTTTTACTGTCTGCACAGCTCGACCCAGCTGTACCACAAGTCACACAGAGTTCCCAGCAGAATTCCATCCTTTATGATGACAGCCCACAGTCCAAAAGGTCAGTCCATGGTCCATAACAATACAACTAATACCATCAACACTTCAGGATTTCAAGATCATCTTCAGTATATATATATATCTGATCTCTCCACACCAAGGTATATTCATAATGAAACAAGAAAGTCTGCAGATGGTGTGATTGTGGTAAATACATAAAATTGCTGGAGGAACTCAGCAAGTCATGCAATGTCCAAAGGAAGTAAAGATATATAGCCAACATTTTGGACCTGAACCCTTCTTCAACATATGCATCTTTCCTTCCTATTGGCACATCATGATCTGCTGAGTTCCTCCAGCATTTTTTGTGTATTTACTAAAGTCTATTCTCTCTTTGCTTGAATAGAGACCTCATCAGCCCCTGCTGCCTGACTGAACTCCAATTATACTGAGCAATTTCTCCTCCAATTCCACTTATCTCATTCACAAAGGTGTAGCCATGGAAACTCACATAAACCTCTCCACACCAGTCTCTTTATTCAAAAGATGGAACAATGTACATTTCAATCCTATTCAGGCTTTCTTCACCAAATACATTTTTGGGGCATTGATGGCTGATTTTGATTCAATTCCTGAATTCGTAGAGAACTCAAAATTTTCATTTTGTTTGCACCAATTTCTTCTTCGCTCTCACTTTCACGTGATCGATATTGGATTCATCAAATTCCATGCATGATGCCCCTATCTCAGGGAATAATCTAATGGCCAATCACTAAGCAATCCCACAAGAGTTTCACAGCTGTATCAAATTTAGCATACATCCAAAACCAGGAAGAAATTTATTCCATTAACCACGTATATCCAATCCCAACTTATTTCATCTTATCTGCTCTGATGCAGGAAACTTTCTGAAACAATACCTCCTTTTATCCTTGTCTTCCTTTTTTTTCAGCTGTCATTCCATGTGATATGTCTTTTTTTTTTGTTTGGGCACCTGCCAACATTTTGCTCAAACCTTGATGAAGGGCTCAAGCTTGAAACTTTGGTTATGCATCTTCATCTGAGCTACATAAGTACACTGTTTTAAATTTAAATTTTGTGTTTTACTACAATATGTCAATAGGCCCTTTTGGCCCTCAGACCTAGACTGCCCATTACACTCAATTAACCTGCAACCCCTGATTTATTTTGAAAGCTGGGAGGAAACTGGACGTGAGGATCTCTTTACTCTGGAGACCACAGACCAGGAGACT
The DNA here is from genome assembly GCF_036971445.1 of Narcine bancroftii. Taxonomy (NCBI): domain Eukaryota; kingdom Metazoa; phylum Chordata; class Chondrichthyes; order Torpediniformes; family Narcinidae; genus Narcine; species Narcine bancroftii. The sequence goes on from NC_091469.1 coordinate 92,984,990, forward strand.
GCTTTGCAGAATGCTTGTTCGGTCCACAAAGGAGATTTTGGGTTTCCCTGAGTTTCTACTTTATTTTTCCATCCCATTCCCACTCTTATCTAGTGTCTATGTCCTCCATTGCTCCAGAAAACCCTAACCTTCAACCATACTTCAAGACTTTAAACTCTATGTTCAAATTCAACATCTTCAGATCTCTACTCCTGTTTTGTTTCACCGTTTCCATAGATTTTACTGCACTTCGTCAGCTCATTTTTTCCCCTTCATTTGTTAGCTGTTACCTTCACCATTCTGCTCTCCACCCAACCCACCACCTCTTCCTCATAAAGGACTTTTTTTTCTTCTTATTTCCCAATTATGCCACTTTCAATTGGCCACAAAGCCCAACTGTACAGTCACACAGAATACTCCTGTGTGACTGTCGGGTAGCCATCTGAAACCAGAAAGGCCGGCCAGGAGGGTTACTTACCTAACCTTTCTCCAAAATGTATAACTATCCTGCTTGGAGTATCAATTGTGGCAGCTGAAAGCGGCCGGGCTGCCAGGGGGTGGGCTGATGAAGTCGCAATGACGTGGTCAGCCATCGACTCCTGAGACAAGTAAGCCTGACTAAAGTAGACATCTTCAAATTTTATTTTGTACCCTCTCCCACTGCTGGTTCCCACCCACCTCACCCTCGCCCGCCCGACTGCTGCTGTTGATTCCCCCCCCCCCATTCTCTCCTGCCCAACTCCCATTGCCGCTGCCGGGTCCCCCCCACCATCCTCTCCTGCTCGACTCCCGTTGCTCCTCCCTTCGCCCGTCTGATTCCCGCTGCCACTGCCGGTGTCCCCAACCCCTTCGCCCACCCGACTTCCACTGCCGGTTTCTCCCCCTCCCACCCTCACCCACCTGACTCCTGCTGCCAGTTCCCCCCCACTCTCGCTCACCCAACTCCCATTGTCACTGCTGGTTTTCCCCCCTCACCCTTGCTTTCCCGACTCCTGCTACTGGTCTCCCTTCCCCTCACCCCTGAAGCGGCAGCGGGAGTCAGGTGGACGAGGGTGGGAGTGGAGAACAGCAGTGGGAGTTGGGCAGGTGGGGGTGGGGGTTGGGGGGAACCGGCAGCGGCAACGGAAGTCAGGCATGTGAGGGTGGGGGGAGAACCAGCAGCAGGAATTGGATGGGTGAGGGTGGGGGTGAACAATGGGGGCAGCAGCATGAGTCGGGCGGGTGAGGGGGAAGGAAGGCCAACAGCGGGAGTCGGGTGGGCGAGGGAAGAAGAGACCGGCAGTGGCAGTAGGAGTTGGGAGGGTGAGGATGGGTGGGGGAGAAATTGGCAGCAGGAGTTGGGCAGGCGAGGGGCGAGGAGACCGGAAGCGTCAACGGGAGTCAGGCAGGAGAGGGGGGAAGACCGGCAGTAGCAGCGGGAGTCAGGTGGTCAAGGGGGGGGGGAGACCGGCAGAGGCAGCGGGAATCGGTCGGGCGAGAGTTGGGGGGGGACCGGCAGTGGCATGGGAGTCAGGCAGGCGAGGGTGGAGGGGGCAGACCGGCGATGGGAGGTGGGCGGGCAGAGAGGGGGGAGACCTGCAGCGGGAGTCAAGTAATGCCTGAGTTGTTTGTCAGGCATGCCTTGACGTGCTGCTATGACGTGAGGTCATAGTGGCGGGACGAGGCACCTCTCCGGAGTTGCCAGCTTTAGCTGCTAGGCAGCTAGCAGTCAGCTGGCATGTTCAGGTGCCAGAAAGCCGTCCAAACTGTGGCCATCTAAATGCGCTATCTAAACTCCTCTAGCCGCGCCTGCAGGCGCATAATCTTCTATCAGAACACCTGAAAGCAGCTATAGTCTTTGTTTTAGTTATGCTGCAAAGCTTAGAAACTCTTTGAGACTCAAGATTATTTTTATTATCATGAAATAAAACTGAAAACATGATATTATATGGAATTTACTCTTGTCTATTGTAAGGTAGGCAAAGATTTGCTATCAGCAAAAAATTGCCCAGCGTCTCTTCCAGCTAGAGAAATAGAAGCAAAAGAGAGCCTCCCCAGAGTCATTGAATGTCCGTGGATTCACCTCCAGTGCACTCACAGCCTCTGCAGCCACACTGTCTTTTGTCCAAACCATCAGCAGCCTGAGCTCCTGATGCACACCTCTGACATGATCAGGCAGCATCCAGCACCCTCTCGCATCTCTGTTCTAACACCTGATACCCCTTCAACCAGTCTCAAGCCAGTATCCAGCAGTCTGCAGCCTGGTGTGAGTTCTTTGACAACAGTCAGCAGCCTGCAACCTACATGGGTATCTCACCTTGAGTCACAACAGCTCATTGCCTACGTGTTCTTCAGCCTCATAGTCTCTCACTGGTCTGCTGCCATGGTCACCATCCCATGGGACATCTCCTCTGTTTCTCCTTCTCACTTGGTGGGGTTGGGGAGGGCGTGGTCTCCTCATTTTCTGCTCTAGTACTCTCCTTCTCCTGAGTCTACAACCCCTTGTGGACCCAGCCAATCATAGATGCCATCTTGGGCCAGACCACACGGAATATTAAAATAAACCACCGGCAGCTCCTTTAACAGGCTATTTAAAGCATGTACAGAACTGATGGAAGACAGGCAGGGTGGTTGAACCTGCAGGGGAGCACTGGGTCTGCTCCCTGCTCTTTGCAGGTCCGCACCAGTGGCAGTACTGCTGTAATGAGAGCTCCAGTAGTGCCAACACATATATATATATATATATTTTCTTTAGAAACCCATTTATTTTATTCTATGCACATTCCCATCATTCCCTTCAGATTCAGGTGGAAAAGTATGCTGGAGGAGCTCAGCAGGCCCAACAACATCAGTGGAAGAGAAAGAATGGCTAATGCTTTGGGCCTCAACCCTTTCACAAGGCTGATGAACAGTTCCATCCAGGACCATTCTTGTCCTTCCCATGATGCTGTTCGGCCCATTAAGTTCCTCCAGAAGATTGTGTCTACAGTCTCTTGTGTGTTCTTTCAGATCCTAATTTTCACCTGAATACTCAGGCCAAATACTTCCATCCCACTGATACTGTTAGGAACTTCAAGCATTTTGTTTTTCATCCAGAAAACTTTGTCCGGATGTTCCAAAGCATCTATTCCAAATGTCCTCTTACTAACATTTAACAAAGAGAGAAATAGTTGTTGAAAAGAAAATACTTTGTTATTCACATTTGTTGTTTTTCTCCCAAGTTCTATATTGCACAGAAAATAGCTGCCTCTCTTCTATCATTGACTTAATCAGATTTTTAAACAGGATAATAAACTATTTAGCCTATAAACAGGGAGGATTAGAGGGTTAATTGTCATTCTTTTATTCATTATTTTATGATTGAGGAATAATCGGATCAACAATTTTCAAAATAAAATCATTAAGGGATTTTGTGCGGAAACTATTTCCTCTGGGTGAAGATGAAACAGCTGCCTAGCAACCTGCAGTCAAATAAATCCCACATGAGTCCCATTATTTCTCTCGTGGTCTTATATTTTGATAGGTTGTAAAAAAATATGTAATATGTACCACGTACTTTACATAAAGGCTTTATGGTCATGATCTTTCAGCTTCCAAGAAAATAAAGAAAAGGGATTTCTTAACATTAAAGGAAGGAAATGAGGAAGAACTTTAATAACACAATAAAGTAGTAAGTGAGAACACTCACTCCGGAAAGCAATGGATCAGAGTTAGTGCTCCAGTCAGATAAGAAAGCATTTATTGTGCAAAAATATAAACTGAAAAATTGGATGGCTGAGCAACCATTTTAAATATCCAAATGATGTGAACATAGATTTACCCTGGAGTAGATCACAATAGCTATCATTACTGGGTGACATGAGAATTTGAACTGTACACTTCCATATGCCATTCAGGCAAGTGCCCTTGAAATTGCTGTGATATCAGGTCTAATGACATCACTATTCACACAACTTCCATTTCCTCTTACCCACATAATTTGGGTGCAACCTATGATCCTAATTGAACACTCGAGTTGATTTAGGAGCATTGATCACCACTTTATAAAAGCGCCACTACTCAGATATCAGGGAACCTTTAACGAGGTATGTTTAAACTTCTAATATTCTGCTGATGAATTCAATGGGTAACACAGGAAATCACAGCATTAATAGGTACAAAGGCATGGTAATATCTGGTCATCAAGCTGAGGCAGGGCCAGAGGCTCATAATGCCCATTAACCATATATGCCGGTGTATAAGACATCTCATGTATAAGACGATCTTGAGAATGTTCATTTAAAATGTAAGTTTTGAGCTATACTCACTGTATAAGACTACTCCAATTCTGACACTTAACACTAACCAGTGGAGTGATGTTACAATATTTTAAAAGCAAATTACACAGTAAAGGTATAAATTTTGTTAGCTTACTTTAAAATAAACCACTGTTGTCTCCCTTAACTGCATGTTTAGAGCATGTATCGAGCTGACAGCAGTTTGACTGGACAGATGAACCCCATGGAGGAGCGTTGAGACTTCACTATTTTGGTTCAGATTTTATACATGGCGCAGGGGAGCCCTGAGACTTCGCTCTTTTGGTTTGGAATTAATACTTGGCATATACTTATTTTTGGGGTGCCATTTTTAAGATACAAATACCATCTTATACGCCAATATACAGTGCCCTCCATAATGTATTTTTTTTCCTTTATTTGCCCCGTTCCCAGTTTTAAATTTGTAATCAAGCAATTCAAAGGTGATGAAAGAACACATTCATGATTTACTTAAAGGTTATTTGTATAAAATTTGATTTGACCATGTAGAAATTACACCACTGTTTATTCATAGTTCCTCCATTTCAGGTGTTATGAGCCTAGAGGTCCCGAAAATCCAGCAGCAATAGAAATTCACTAAGATAATTAGTAATTTAAACAAAAGTTGTTTTTTTATTATCCTTAAACATAAAAACAAGATCAAACTTTAACTTATTACTATTAACTTACTTAACCTAACTTAACCACCTTCTAATTCTAAGTGCACATGTATGTAATGTGTATATAAGTTCAGAAAAATTCTTTGATTCACAGTTCAATCTCAATTCTCACTCCTCCAAGTTCACCAGTATCAGGCAATTCTTATACTGTGCACAGAATTTAACATTTATCAATTTCAACATGGTTTGGTGCTTGAAAGGTAAATGGTTACCACTCAAGAAGGTTCTTGTCGTTTTTTAGAGAGAGAGATTTGTTGATTGTTGGACATCCACAACTGATCCCTTCTGAACAGCCACTTCAGTGTCTTGTTGAAGAAACTTACCCCATCAGGGTTTTCCAGATGATAAATTCTTTCTTTCAGGTCACCACAGAGTTCCTTTTAGTTTTCCTTATTTCAAGTGAAACATTATGCAGCCAGTCCTCTCCTCTGGCATGGACCACACAGGTCTTTGACCAGGCTGAACTAAGGACTCATAACCCATCTTCAAAATTGTGTTTTTCCACAAGCTTGCCACACACACACACACACACACACACACACACACACACACACACACACACACACACACACACACACACACACACACACACACACACAGAAAAACACATGAACCTCTTAGAACAGCTAACTGCACTCAGACAGACTGCAGCTAATCTTCTGAGTGTGTTCATCTGTTGCTTTCCAAAACAATAATCCATTACTCCACCTACTTGTGAAGTCGTTATAGGCATCCTTTAAAGTTTTTGCAAAGGGACTCAGAAACTGAACTGTCTGGCTTAATCAGAGCTCCAGCATTCTAAATGAGATTTGTTTTGAAATGTTTGTATGTGACCAACACTAAAAAAAAGGCCACAATTTATCTACCTTAAAAACTCTCTATATACAATATGAAATATAACATAATCTTTCACACAGGGCACTATCATGTTTGGGACATTTGGCTTCACAGGTGTTGGTGAGTATGTTTTATTGCTTCACTGATGCAGGTATAAGAAAGCTAGGCTTGCTTCTAAGCTTTTTGTCACCTTTGGAGTCTTTATTTACTATTTTTTCAACATGAGGACCAGAGTTGTGACAATGAATGACAAATAAACCATTATGAAGCTGAAAAAACAAGAATAAAACAGTAAGAAGCATCACCCAAATCAACTGTTTGAGACACCATTAAGAGGAAAAGACATACTGGTAAGCCCAGTAATCACAAAGGGACTGGTAGGCTGTTAATGCCAGAAAAAATCTCAACATAATGAAGAAACATCCCCAAATGCCTACCTTGCAGATCAGAAACATTCTTCTGGATACAGCTATAACTACTGTCCACAGAAGACATCATGAACAGGAATACAGAGGCTACACTACAAGATGCAAACCACGAGTTGGCCACAGAAACAGAACTGCCAGATTACAATTTGCCAAGAAGTATTTAAAAGAGGCTGCAGAATACAGGATAAAGGTCTTGTGGACGGATGAGACAAGATTAACCTGTATCAGAGTGATGGCATTAGCAAAGTGTGAGGACAGAAAGATGACTGTAGTAGAGGCCTGGCAGAGCATTACCAGAAAGATACTCAGTACCTCATGACTCACAGACTTTAAACAGTCATTGCATGCAACGGATATGCCACAAAGTACTTGTTATGTCTTTGTGTTACTTGGGAGGCTTCTTAAGTAATTTAGAGATGCAAGATTCAAATAACAAAATAAAGACTTTATTTACTGATGCCTTCCACCATCTCAGGAAGCTGCTTACGCACGCATGCACACACGCACGCGCGCACGCACACCCACGCACACCCACACACACCCACACACACCCACACACACCCACACACACACACACACACACACATGCCCCACAGTGATGCACTACAGTCACTACAGTGAGAAGAGTATATTCTTACGCAGTTACGAAACAGTTCACATTATCCTAACTATATAACACTCCTCCTTCTCAAGATAAAGATTAAAAACAAACATCAGCAGCACAAACTTGTTATGGGGCTTTTCTTTTTTTCTTATAGAGATTCAACCTATCAGGTGCTTTGACAATGCATGTAGATGTTCTTAACACAGGTGTTTGTGACAGGTCTGCTGGACTACTACTGTCTAACACTGGTGGTGTTTCTTCTGTTGCTCTATAGGCTGATCTTTTGTATCAGTTTGTTCCTGTAGTGTATCTTGCAATTTCATCAGGCTCTATCAATTCTTCCTCAGTGACAGTGGAGGATCTGGGATTTACTTCCTCCCAAACCTTAGTCTTTTTGTCCCGTGTTGGAATCTCTGAGTCTCACTGTGTCATGTTGTGCCAGTGACCCTAAGCTTCTTACTGACTTGTCATTGTTTGCTTTTTTTGTTTCAATTGCAGATGCTTTTGTTTCCATTCGACATCTTCACTGTCTCTGTTCTTGTTTGGGTCTTCAGATTAGGGAAGTGTGGTGCATAATCTACATCCCATCAGAAACTCAGCAGGTTCAAGTGCTGAAGCTCTAACTCAATAGAGCTAGATACAGATCTGAGTCACTATCTAGTGCTTTCTTGAGCAACTATTTAACTGTGAACTCCTTTCTTTGCTTTACTGTTTGACAGTGGATGCAAGGGGGAAGAAGTCACATGTGGAAAATCATACTGTTCTGCAAAGTTCTGGAATTCTCTACAACTATAGTTTGGTCCATTGTCACTGTAGACAATTTGAGGAATTCCATGTCTTGCAAAAATCAATTTCATATAGTTGATCACACAAGCAACAGGCATGTTAGGAACCATCTCCAGATGGTTCAGTAGATAGTCAATAACCAGCAAGTAATTCTTTCCATCCAGATCATTCCCTACTTTTTGCCATGCTTCAGTTGTTAACTCAATATGATCATGGGTTCCTTTGCGTGTTTTATGTGAAGTTTCAAAAAGTCTCACAACTAGAAACCATCCTGTCAATGTCAGCATTAAACCCTGGGCAATAAACAGCAGTTTTGGCCCTTCTGTTGCATTTTTGTCATTCAAAGGTGCCCCTCAGGAACCCTTTTCAGCATTTCTTGTCACAGTGATTGAGAAATGATTATTCAGCTCTGTCTGGGTAGAAGGCCATTGACAACATTCAGCTCAGCTCTGATGTTGTAGTATGGCTGACATTCACCTCTTGGCCATTGTTCATTCCAATTCTTGATGACCTTCTGCAGAACTGTGTCCTTTTCTGTTTCGGCTGTGATCTGGTTGGATTTCATGTCAGATTTGGGAAGTGATTCAGTGATGAGGTTCACATGAAGATTCACATATGTCTCTGTGGAACTCTCAATGTATGCTTCACTCTGCATAATTTTTCTGGATAATGCATCAGCTAACTTTCATCTTGTACCTTACGTGTCAATAATCTATCCAATGTTGGCTTTGAGCTGTACAGAATTTGCATGGATGTATGGCTTTATTGGCCTGATATCATGCCCACAGATCAAATTGATCTTTGCCCCTGATCATTTGTTCCTTTTATATGTAATGATACAATCCACGTATCCTGGTCGACTCTATTCATGCTTGACTGTTCAGTGTCTTTTGGTTTATAGTCTTTCTGTGCTACCATGCCTATGAATTGTGTATAATTGTGGACAGTTTCTTCCATACTGTGTACAGTTTCACTTCTGTTTTGTTTCCCTTTCGAAAAACATTGGTTTGTGTAATAATGCTACACTTTGCACTTACTACAGACTTTTCCATAGGCTGAGCATTGTTTTGGTGCATGTTGTGTGCCACATTATTTACAATTGAATGTCGCCACCTTTTTGTTTTCCTATATTTCATTTTTTGTTTATGTGTGTGAGCACACTGTGGCTGTGGCTATGCCTTTGCTTTCACTGGCATTTGCACTATAACCTGACTTTTTCATGCTGCAGAGCTAATTCACTGGAGTGGTATATCTTCACAGCTCCACCTAAGGTAAACTTTGTCTCTCATAGCAACTTCCCTCTCACTTTCTTATCAATAATCTTGAACAAAATTTGATCATAGATCAGCAAATCTTGCAGCGGTCTGAAAATGCATGTTCTTGCTTTTAATTTCAAGTCTGTTATAAAAGTATCAAAGCTCTCTCCTTCCAGCTACATGCATGAGTGAAACACGTATCTCTCAAATGTTTCATTTTTATTTGGTGAACAGTGTTCATCAAACATCTCGATAACCTTGTTGAACTTGCTTGGTCTTGTGCCTTGGCAAAAACAAATGTATTGAAAACCTCTAGTGCTTGAGGTACCACCATAGTAAGTTGCAGTGCAATCTTCCATGCATCAATTTTGCTATTGAGTCCAATGGCTTGCAGGTACAGCATGAATCTTTGTTTGAACAGCCTCCACTTGTGGTTGACATTTCCAGTCCATTTCACAGCATCATTTCCATTTCTCTGCTATTAACAACTGATACACACTCTGTACACTCCTATGTTTCTTTACAATTGAATGTCGCCACCTTTTTGTTTTCCTATATTTCATTTTTTGTTTATGTGTGTGAGCACACTGTGGCTGTGGCTATGCCTTTGCTTTCACTGGCATTTGCACTATAACCTGACTTTTGTGCATATTGCACACTCCTGCTACCTTGCACATTCCTGGTACCATGTGATGTTTCTTTTATTGTAATAAAAAAAATCTTGGGTTATATTAAAACAACTATATTTATTAGCTAGAGCACACACACAAAAGACCTTATGAAGGCATCCATTTTGAATCTAACTGAAGCTGCCACCAAACTAGTTATGGTCTTCCTCTAGTGGTCAGGTTGATACTAGTGCTCTATCACTACATAGTCATCATTTTATGCTTGTCATGTCTAGCAGCACTGAAAAGCTGGAGACCCTTGGCCAAGATCCCATCCAAGGACTGCTTAGTCCAAAGTGAAATACAATAGGCTGCAGAGGCTATGTTGGTAATAACAACACCTAAACTGCTGGAGGAACTCACCTAGTCTTTTCAGTATCTTTAAGAGACAAATATGCAAGGCCTGAGCCCTTCTTCAATAAAAAATCAGAAATCGCAGATGTAGGATATATCAAAAGATCTCAGAATTCAAATAATGGGGGAGGAATCCAGCCCAACAAAGGTGTTAATTGGATGTGATAAGGGACTAGGTAGAATTTATCACGTCTATGTGAAAGGAGACAGGGAATTGAGAGACAATAGGGGAAGCAGGGTGTGGGGAGGGAGGTTTTTTTTTAAATGAAAGCCAGAGAAGTTGATATTAATGTAATTTGGTTGGAGATTGCCCAGTCGGAAGATGAGGTGTTGTTCCTCTAATATATGGGTTGTTTCTGTCTGGCAGTACGAGAGCATGGGCAGACATGTCGGCAAGGGAATGGGATAAAGAATTGAAATGGGTGGCTGCTGGGAGATCCACGCTATTGTGCCGGATAGAGCCAAGGTGCTCAAGAAAGTGATCTCCCAGTCTGTGTCCAGTCTCTCCGATGTAGACTATAGCAGGAATGGAGACATATTTCATTAATTTGACTCCTTGCAGAAGTATGTTCCATAATCCTTCTCATCTCTTTGGTTGTGAGATGATTTATTGAGACAAACTAGATTCTGAGATAGATCACAGGGTCGATGTTGAAATATCTTCACATGATTTCATTGGCAGGTTGTGTTGAGCCTGACAGATGAGCCTGTTCCAAACTCTGGACAAATAGCATGAAACTTACACTTCCTACAAAATGGATAATCGTGGATCATTAAGAGCAAGAGAACATAGATCACAAGGTATGACCATAAGACTGAAAAAAAAGTTTTGAACCTTTCCAAAAATTTCACAAAATAATATTCTGACAGAATTCCTCAAAAATACTGCCAATAAGGTGGCATTCACTGCAAAACAATGTGCCAGCTCACTCTTATTTTTTCAACTTAAAATTCAAGATTTTCACATCTTGCTGCAGTGAGAACTTTGCAGTAAATATTGTAGTAAACATTTCTTTAGCACTGTTCCTGTTACATTTCATTGTAAATATCAGGTATTCTCACTGAATTCTTCCAGATATTGTTCACACTCCTAACTGCTCCTTCAGTATTAAACTCCGCAAATATCAGGTTCACACACAAACACAGGAACTCCTGAAAATATATTGAGAAGAGCCAAATTCTGCTGAAAACACAAGGGTCCCTCCACACACATTGGAAGCATGAAGTGATCGAGCATACACTTCTGCAATCAAAGTGAAACAAATTTGATTACATAATAGGAACTACCTCTTGTGGTAACACCAAATCAGGATTCTTTAAATAAAAAAGAAAATTTGCAGAATTGGCCCATTGTTTAAAATAATATTATTGTGCCTGGTCATGCTTAAAAGACATAAAAAAAAATGGATGTGCATTCAACAGTCACTGTACTTCTAAGCCAACACCAGTGAAAACACCTAGAGCGAAGGAGGCCAAGAAGGATCTTGTACAGCTTTACAAAAGCATGAGAGGCATGGATAAAGTGAATGCTCAAAATATTTCTTTTTTATCCCAGTAGATAATTATCTAAAGGGCATAGATTTGAGGGGAGAAGGAAAAAAATTAGGATTTTTTTTCCACAGAGCATGGTCTATATCTAGAAATGAGCAGCAGGAACAATGACAAGATTCAAAAGACATTTGTGGGCAGGAGGGACTAAGAAGGATATGGAACAAACACAGACAAATGGGATGAGCCCAGAATGCCAAATGGGTCAGCAAGAACTAGTTGAGCAGAAGGGTCTGTCTATGTTGAACGAATCCATGAAGATCAGCAGTTGGGAACTGACTTAATGGAGATGATTAGTACTGTTTTTGAGGGATCAGTTAATTGTCCCTATTGAACCAGACTCCACCTTCACCCTTGATAATGCATTCCAATATGGGTCATTGAAAGATGAGCTCAAATAACACATCTCAATCAATGTCATTAAGATGAAGGAGATTATCAATGACTTCTGGAGAGAGAGCAGAGCCTACACCTGTCCATATTAATGGCGCTCAGGAGTAAACATCAGTTGATATGACAGTTAAGGAAGCACACTTACACTTTCTCAAAACACAACGGAATTTCAGCACCTCCTCCTTGACTCTCAATAACTTCTACAGAGCACCCTTGAATGCATTGTTACTGGATGCATCACAGAGTGGTGCATGAGCAGCTTTGCTCTACATTCCAAGAAGCTACAGAAGATAGTGTGTACATCTCTAAAGACTATGCAAACATCTTTCCATTCCATGGGCTAAATCTACATCTCCCGTTACCTAGGAAATGCAGCTAACACACTGAAAGACCCATTACACCTTGAAAACACACTCTCCTGCTTCCTTCCATTAAGAATGCAAAACCAAGCCCCAAAAATGTTAAAGACAATTTCATCCCTACAGCCACCAGACTCTTTAATGAACCCCACTACAGTGTGGTCCTGTGCTGCCCTTGTTTTCCTTCCATTGTCAATGATCTTCTCCAAATATTGAGCATTTCTGAAGATTCTTTAAAAACTGTATTAATTCCAAAAAAGGTCCAAGCTGACACCTTCCAAATTAATATCACAGATAAAATTAACATCACAGTGAAGACTGATGCATTTTTGAATTCTCTTCCTGTGAATACCAGGGCATCTTAGAAGGGGGCAGAATCTCTCAAGGTTGCCGTGCAAGTTGATACAGTGGTTAAGAAGGCGTAGGGTATGTTGACGTTCATCAGTCAGAAGATTGAGTTCAAGAGCTGTGAGGTAATGCTGTGGCTCTATAAAACTCTCATTAGGCACACTTGTAGTATTGTCTTCACTTCCAATTGCTTTGTTACAGAAAGGATGTAGAAGCTTTAGAGAGGATACAAAGGATATTTAACATGATGGTTCCCAGATTGGAGAACATGTCTTATGAAGGAAGGATAACAGAGTTGCATTTTCTCTTAGGAGTGACAAGGTATACAAGATTACAAGGTGCTTAGTTAAGGTGGACAACCATCACCTTTCTCCTAGAATGATAAAATGATAAGAGCAAATGCCAAAGGACATCTGTTTAAGGTGAGTGGAGGTAAGTTTAGGGACACAGGTTTTTTTTAAATAAAAGAATCATGGGTACCTAGAATGAATTGCTAGGTGTGGTGGTGGACACTGGCACAGCAAGTACTTTTAAACACATGGATGCAATAAAAAATAGAGGGTCATGGATGTGAGGTGCGGTAGAATTAAATTGTAGATTAGGCTTATATAGGTCAGCACAACATCGCGGTTCAAAGGGTTTGTACAGTGCCGTAATATTCCTTGTATATCAAATTCATGTTTATTAACTTACTAACCCCATACACCTTTGTAATGTAGGAGGAAACTGGAGCACCGAGAGGAAACCCATGAGAGAGCTTACAAACAGATAGCATCAGATTCAAACCAGGGTGGCTGGCGCTGTCATAATGTCGCATTAACTGCTATGCTAACTGTGCCATCCAGTTCTCAGCTTATTTTTAAATTAAATTTAGGCGTACAGCACAGTAACAGGTCAATGCTGCCCAATTTACGCCCAATTAACCTACACCCACGGCACATTTTGAATGTTAGGAGGAAACCAGAGCCCCTGGAGAAACTCCACACAGACACAGGGAAAACGTACAGACTTCTTACAGACAGCACTGGATTCGAAACTATGTCCCGATTGCTGGCGCTGTAAAGGTGTTGTGCTAAACACGACGCCAACCACGCTGCCCAATGTTCTGTGAAGGAAAAAAAAACATCCATTACACATCATCACTGCAAATGGCCAGATTAAGTGCTTGCCAATCAAAGGGTAGTTTGGCGAATCAACACAACATCAAAGTGACATGGCTGCCAAGCCAGAAAGGACAACAATGAAAAAGTATGTTCAAGGATAGAGATTGGAAGTCTATTAAACAGTGCCAAAATAATCCCAGCTCTTCAAGAAATAAAACCACTGCTATGATAATTAACTGAGCAATATACATAACTAAAAGCAAGGAACTAGGATAAAAATCTGGTTTACACTGCTGGCCACACTGAGTGACAGATTCGAGAAAGACACTCTTTCCACCACATTAATGCTGAAGTCTTTGGAAACCTCTGAGTAAAGCTTTCATTTCTTTATCTTCAAATGGTCCCAAAGTTAAAGTTCTGTGAATGAATGAAAGAAACCTCTTTTCAAAGAACTGACCTGAAAAAGCGACAAAGCAACCGCACAAATGATAGTGTTCAGCATTAAGAGGGCTGATATCCAGTTATTGGGGAGAGGGTTGTTTGAGAATTGCTTCGTCTAATTAAACGGTCAATCTCAAGATTATTCACTTCACCTAGATAATTTCCAAGAGAGCAAATCATGGTGGGTGGAATTCTCTCATGAGATGTGCAGATGGCAAGACATAGGTTTAAAAAAAAGGATCTATCTTATTTGAACAGAATCATGTAAAAATTAATCTGACAGCATCCAAAAACCAAGGGAAGACTGGCAAATTGAAACCCGATCAATCCATTCAATCTATACCCATTCTCTTGGGAAAGCTGCTCACATACCAAAGGACCAATCCTACCACATGATATTCCATAGACATGGATCCGACAAGTGTTATACTAATTCTGGGTTTTTATTAGCAGACTATAAAGAAGAATAACCACCACTAAACCTGGCAGTGGAAAAGCATCTCCATCTGTTATACCAGTAGGGTGGAGTATTTCTAAAGCCATACCCAATAGCAAGCAGTCAGTATAATACGCCCCCCATTACATCATTACATTCACCCCCCCAAAAAAAAATTGACCAATTTTAATAAAATACAGTAATGTCAAAAGGAAAGCAAAAAAAGAAGTTACAGAAGATCAAGGGTTACAAACAGAATTAATGAGAACACATAGCAAAAAAAAAACAAGCTGCAAGCCTGAGATAATATAGGGTGACTCCACTCACTGTAATCATGGACAAGATTAGAAATGGTCAAAACAACGAAATGGCTCAAAACAACGTGGTCAATGAGGTGATACAGTGGGGCCACCTGAACTCTCTGCTAATAAAATTGAAGTGCCAATTGTTGAAGTAGACAAAGACGATGGAGTCAAACAATAATCATGGCTTTTATTATCAGAAACTCATGGTACAATAATGAAAGACAATAGGTGCATATACAGTTATATCCAAGGGGAGTGTCCTTAACAATAGAGATAATGCATAGCCAATGTTAGTACAGCAAGGCTCGCCAGAGGGGAGACAGGCAGCTTGGCAGACATTCATCACACAGAGCCTCTGAGGAGGCTTTGAGATTCGTGTTGATCTTTACAAGGGCACAGGTGGAGGCGTCTTATCTCTAACCGAAGGATTTCTGTCACCAGGTGTGGAAGGGAGTGGAGAGCAGGAGGAAACATTCCCATGAAGAGGGTATGGTTCCTCGAGTGTTTCTTGTGATGGGGAAGGTAGAGAAGGAGTCAGGTCAGTGGAAGGGCTGGCAGGTTGTAGACCAGATGAGGCTAGATCGCTAAAGAAATAATATCCTCTCTTCCATCAGGAAAAATAACATGAGCATACTGCAGATTAGCATGAAGCCGTTCAACATGCTCTAAACCAGGTCAGCTTTGCTGGGTGTAACATGTTTTCTTAATGAAACTTCTCCGGGCTCAGATAGCCAAGTTGGGAAGGTCAATCCAGTTTTTGATTTTCTCGGGAAAACAAAAAGACGATGGTGGGGAGGCTCATTGGTAGCTGGACAAAGCCATGTACGATTGAGTTTGATGCTTCTGGCAGCACATCTTGTCAGCGATTGGTGGGCAGATCTTTTGATTTTACCACAAGAGTGATAGCTTTCCAGATTGTAACATTACTGCACTCCACTTGGCCAGTACCCCATGGGTTATAGCTCCATCCTCAACATTCATTGGAGCGCTTTCATCCCTAACGTCGAAGTACTCGAGATGGCAGAGGTCGACAGCATCGAGTCCACGCTGCTGAAGATCCAGCTGCGCTGGGTGGGTCACGTCTCCAGAATGGAGGACCATCGCCTTCCCAAGATTGTGTTACATGGCGAGCTCTCCACTGGCCACCGTGACAGAGGTGCACCAAAGAAAAGGTACAAGGACTGCCTAAAGAAATCTCTTGGTGCCTGCCACATTGACAACCACCAGTGGGCTGATATCGCCTCAAACCGTGCATCCTGGCGCCAAACAGTTTGGCGGGCAGCAACCTCCTTTGAAGAAGACCGCAGAGCCCACCTCACTGACAAAAGGCGAAGGAGGAAAAACCCAACACCCAACCCCAACCAACCAATTTTCCCCTGCAACCGCTGCAACCGTGTCTGCCTATCCCGCATCGGACTTGTCAGCCACAAACGAGCCTGCAGCTGACGTGGACATTTATCCCCTCCATAAATCTTCGTCCGCGAAGCCAAGCCAAAGAAGAAGATAGCTTGTAATATGACTAGTAGCTATACTCCTATCAAGAAGGTATTGCTTAAGTTCAGAACTCATGAAAGCTGATCCTCTGTCAGTTAGGATAACCGAAAATATTAATAATCATATCAAGACATTTAATAACAGAACTAGCAGAAACATCAGAACATGGTATAGCAAAATGGAAATTAGATAATGAATCAGTGATGTTAAGGAAATAGGTATTCATTATTTGAAGGTAGTGGTCCTTTTAAAATCCACGCTGAGGTGTTCAAATTGTCTAGACGCCCTAATCAATGTGGAAGCGGAAGGTTTGTAATAGCGTGGTTTACACTTCGCACAGACATGACACTCGTTAGTTAATTTCTTGATGTCTTCTAGTGAGTATGGTAAATTGAGGGTCTTCACATAATGATAAAATCTAGTGACCCTTGGATGACATAATTCATCATTTCGTGCCATTTTTAACAACTAAAACATGCGTGCCAAGAACATGTACTGGGTTCAAAATTTTTTTTTCTTTCAATAAACATCTAACCTCCTCCTTAATAAAGAGTCTGTCCTCTTTGCTATAGCACCTACTCTTTGTAGCTACAGGCTAACAAACCCAGGTTAGATTGATAAAAAGACATGGAGGTTTAATCTTTAGAATTGATAACCCACGGACAGCTTCTTGGATCACCGTGATCAATGATAATGGGCCATTAAACGCCAATGTGATACTTTTCATTTGACATTGGAAATCTAATTCTAAAATCTCCAAAGTCCACAGACCAGAGAGCACATTCAATTTGAAATATTTATATTATTTTCCTGCACCTTTAGGGTTATTTTACAGCAACTTGTAATGTCTTGTTTTAGTCCAGAACAAGCCATAGAAATTTTGCACTTAAACAGATACAAGGTAAGATCGAAGGATGAATATTCTGTCAGTACTGCCCAAATCGAACAAACAATAGGCTTCCCGTTTACCTCCACCGTCATCGTGGAATGCTTCAGGTCGTGGGGATCATCTTGATTAATCGTCATGGACGCTAGAATAGGATCTCCCCACAGCGGCGATCTGTCGGAGTTTGCCACATAACTGGCAGCTCCACTTATGATTTCAGAAGAAGTAGAAGGAGAAGAGGGAGAAGAGTTAGATGAATCATTGTCTCTCCAGGTCAACACACCAGTGTTCCAACGACACCTCTGCTTATTAGTCGTGCTTGAGTGCTTCTTCTTCTTCTTCTTACTCTTCAACTCATGGAGTGAGCTAGGTGAGGACTCTTACATCTAGCAGGCTCTGGCCCAGTGCCCTCACTTTCCACAGTTGAGACCGAACGTGTAGCGCCAAACCACAGAAGTAGCATCTCCTGTAGTGCCTTTGTTGTGCAACCTTAAGTATCTTCACTTGTTGCAGAGCAGCATTAAAGGGTAGGCCCGGGGTCTCCAGTAAATGTTGCGTGATGTACTCTGACTCCAATCCGCTTATGAATGTGTCCAGCTTCAAAGATTCTTGGTGGGTTTCGGCCATGATAGTAGCGCAAGCACAGGCACTGGATAGCCCTTTTAGTGTGAGTGCAAAAGCATCTTTACTCTCTCCAGCTTGTTGTCTTCAAGTGTGAAGATGATATTTTGTGAACAAGGTGTTTTGTGGCCTATCATAAAAGATTCTGAGAAGATTCAGTGCATTCTGGTAGATAGCTGTCTCCCAAATCACTGAGTTGGGTACTTCTCTGAGGAGAGCCACAGGATGGTCCATTTTCGTTGTATCTTGCACAACATTGTTCACCTGCATGTAGGCTTCAAAACACTGGTGCCAGTGGTGAAAATTTTCTCTAGCTCGTAGTTTGATCTATCTCGTGTTTCCAGGTTTCAGGGAAGTGTCCATGATTGAGAGTCTGTTAATAAAATTGATATGCTATAGACATGGACCAGACAAGTGTTATACTAATACTGGGTTTTTAATTAACAGACTATAACCACCATTATAGTCCGTGAACTACTCTTTGCAGACGATGCCGCTTTAGTTGCCCATTCAGAGCCAGCTCTTCAGCGCTTGATGTCCTGCTTTGCGGAAACTGCCAAAATGTTTGGCCTGGAAGTCAGCCTGAAGAAAACTGAGGTCCTCCATCAGCCAGCTCCCCACCATGACTACCAGCCCCCCAACATCTCCATCGGGCACACAAAACTCAAAACGGTCAACCAGTTTACCTATCTCGGCTGCACCATTTCATCAGATGCAAGGATCGACAATGAGATAAACAACAGACTCGCCAAGGCAAATAGTGCCTTTGGAAGACTACACAAAAGAATCTGGAAAAACAACCAACTGAAAAACCTCACAAAGATAAGCGTATACAGAGCCGTTGTCATACCCACACTCCTGTTCGGCTCCGAATCATGGGTCCTCTACCGGCATCACCTACGGCTCCTAGAACGCTTCCACCAGCGTTGTCTCCGCTTCATCTTCAACATCCATTGGAGCGCTTTCATCCCTAACGTCGAAGTACTCGAGATGGCAGAGGTTGACAGCATCGAGTCCACGCTGCTGAAGATCCAGCTGCGCTGGATGGGTCACGTCTCCAGAATGGAGGACCATCGCCTTCCCAAGATCGTGTTATATGGCGAGCTCTCCACCGGCCACCGTGACAGAGGTGCACCAAAGAAAAGGTACAAGGACTGCCTAAAGAAATCTCTTGGTGCCTGCCACATTGACCACCGCCAGTGGGCTGATATCGCCTCAAACCGTGCATCTTGGCGCCAAACAGTTTGGCGGGCAGCAACCTCCTTTGAAGAAGACCGCAGAGCCCACCTCACTGACAAAAGGCAAAGGAGGAAAAACCCAACACCCAACCCCAACCAACCAATTTTCCCCTGCAGCCGCTGCAACCGTGTCTGCCTATCCCGCATCGGACTTGTCAGCCACAAACGAGCCTGCAGCTGACGTGGACTTTTTACCCCCTCCATAAATCTTCGTCCGCGAAGCCAAGCCAAAGAAAGAAGATAACCACCACTTCGACGTTAGGGATGAAAGCGCTCCAATGAATGTTGAGGATGGAGCGGAGACAACGCTGGTGGAAGCGTTCTAGCAGCCGTAGGTGATGCCGGTAGAGATGGCAGAGGTCGACAGCATCGAGTCCACGCTGCTGAAGATCCAGCTGCGCTGGGTGGGTCACGTCTCCAGATTGGAGGACCGTCGCCTTCCCAAGATCGTGTTATATGGCGAGCTCTCCACTGGCCACCGTGACAGAGGTGCACCAAAGAAAAGGTACAAGGACTGCCTAAAGAAATCTCTTGGTGCCTGCCACATTGACCACCGCCAGTGGGCTGATATCGCCTCAAACCGTGCATCTTGGCACCTCACAGTTTGGCGGGCTGCAACCTCCTTTGAAGAAGACTGCAGAGCCCACCTTACTGACAAAAGGCAAAGGAGGAAAAACCCAACACCCAACCCCAACCAACGAATTTTCCCCTGCAACTGCTGCAACCGTGTCTGCCTGTCCTGCATCGGACTTGTCAGCCACCAATGAGCCTGCAGCTGACGTGGACATTTACCCCCTCCATAAATCTTCGTCCGCGAAGCCAAGCCAAAGATAACCACCACTAAACTGACCAGTGGGAAAGCATCTCATCTGTTATACCAGTAGGGTGGAGTATCTCTACAGCCATAGCCAATAGCAAGCAGTCAGTATAATACGCCCCCATTACATCATCATACCACAGTTACACTTTCATCTCAAGTTCAAGACCATTATCAACTGATTGCATATATAACTAGATGAAACAAACCATGGTGCACACACATACACACTGCACCAAACAGATACATATAATCATTTAGATGTGATAGAGCAGGGGGTAAAAAAGGGGGAAGAGTTGCTCTGCTTGTTAAGGAGGGCATTACTGCTGTGAGGTGGCAGGATGGTCTGGAGGGATCGTCCAGTGAGGCTGTTTGGGTGGAATTGAAGGGTGAAGGAGACATGAGGGTGCTAATAGGGGTGTATTACAGACCACCAAATGGGCCAAGAAAATTAGAGGAACAAATTTGTAGGCAGATAACGTATATGTGTGAGAATCATAAGGTAGTGATCATGGGAGATTTTAACTTCCCTCACATTGATTGGGATACCCATACAATTAGAGGGCTGGATGGGCTAGAGTTCGTTAAATGTGTTCAAGATTGTTTTCAAAATCAATTAGTAGAAGAACAGACTCGGGACGGTGTAATACTGGATCTCCTGTTAGGGAATGAGCTAGATCAGGTATCGGACATTAATGTTGGAGAACAAATTGGGTCTAATGATCATAACTCTGTTAGTTTTCGAGTAGTTTTAGGGAAGAGCAAGGAGGGGCCTAAAGTTGAGGTTCTGGATTGGAAAAGAGCAAATTTCAAAGGAATAAGAAGGGATTTGGGGAGTATTGAGTGGGACAGGATATTTTCAGGTAAGGATGTAAATGAAAAATGGAGGATATTCAAAAAATAAATTTTGCGGGTACAGAGTAGATATGTCCCAGTGAGGATCAAAGGAAACGCTGGAAGTCATAGGGAGGATTGGTTTTCGAGGAATATTGGAAATTTGTTTAGGAGAAAAAGGGAGGTGTACAAGAGGTATAAAGAGCAGGGAGCTGAGAGTTTGAAGGAGGACTACAAGGAGTGTAGAAGGAATCTTAAGAAAGAAATTAGAAAGGCCAAAAAAAGGCACAAAGAGGCTTTGGCAGACAGAGTAAAAATAAATCCAAAGGGTTTCTATAGGTACATTAAAAGTAAAAGATGAGTGAGGGATAAAATTGGACCCCTTGTAGATAGCGAGGGTAGGCTGAGTGAGAAGTCAGAGGAAATGGGGGAAATTTTGAATGATTCCTTGCCTCGGTATTCACTAGGGAAATAAATATTGAACCAGTTGAAGTAAAGAAAAATAGTGGGGAGGTCATGAAGCATATAACGATAACCGAGGAGATAGTGATGGCTGTGTTGAAAAAGATAAAGGTGGATAAATCTCCGGGACCGGACAAAATATTCCCAAGGACACTCAGGGAGGCTTGTGGACAGATAGTGGGGCCATTAACAGAGATATTTAGGATGTCACTGGCCACGGGGATAGTGCCAAAGGATTGGAGGGTGGCGTATGTGGTTCCGCTGTTTAAGAAAGGGTCTAAATGTAAACCTGGGAATTATAGGCCCGTGAGTCTGACGTCTGTGGTGGGTAAGTTGATGGAAAGTTTTCTGAGGGATGCTATTTACAAATATTTGGAGATACAGGGATTGATAGGGAGTAATCAGCATGGTTTTGTCAGGGGTAGATCATGCTTGACAAACCTGATTGAGTTTTTCGAGGGGGTTACAAAAAAGTTTGATGAAGGGAAAGCTGTGGATGTTGTCTATTTAGAATTTACTAAAGCTTTTGACAAAGTTCCCCACAGGAGGTTAGGAAAAAAGGTGGAGGCATTAGGCATAAATAAGGAGGTAGTGCCATGGATTCAGCAGTGGTTGGATGGGAGGTGTCAGAAAGTAGTGGTGGAAAATTGTTTATCCAATTGGAGGCTGGTGACTAGTGGAGTTCCTCAGGGATCGGTCCTAGGTCCACTATTGTTTGTTATATATATTAACGATCTGGAAGTAGGGGTGGAGAATTGGATAAGCAAGTTTGCGGATGATACAAAGATTGGTGGTGTTGTGGACAGTGAGGAAGATTACCGTAGATTAAAAGGTGATTTAGGAAGGCTGGAGGTGTGGGCTGAGAAATGGCTGATGGAATTTAATACAGATAAGTGTGAGGTGTTACATTTTGGAAAGGGAAATCTAAATAGGTCATATGCATTAAATGGTAGGCTATTGAGATGTGCAGAGCAACAAAGAGATTTAGGAGTGATGGTAAATAGTACCCTCAAGGCTGATACTCAGGTAGATGGTGTGGTGAAGAAGGCATTTGGAATGTTGGCCTTCATAAATCGGAGTTTTGAATTCAAGAGAGCGAATTTATGATGAAATTGTACAAGGCATTGGTGAGGCCAAATTTAGAGTACTGTGTACAGTTTTGGTCACCAAATTATAGCAAAGATATAAACAAAATAGAGAGAGTACAGAGAAGGTTCACAAGAATGTTGACAGGATTTCAATGTTTTGAGTTACAGGGAAAGGTTGTGCAGACTAGGGCTTTTATTTCTCTGGAGCTTAGAAGATTGAGGGGGGACTTGATAGAGGTGTTTAAGATTTTAAAAGGAACAGAGTAAATGTGGATAGGCTTTTTCAATTAAGAGTGGGGGAGATTCAAACTAGAGGGTATGGTTTAAGATTGAAGGGGGAAAATTATAAAGGGAACATGAGGGGAAATTTCTTTACGCAAAGGGTGGTGGGGATGTGGAATGAGCTTCCGACAGACGTGGTCGAGGCGGGTTCATTGGTTACATTTAAGGAAGGATTGGATCGTTACATGGAGAGGAGATGACTGGAGGGGTATGGACCGGGTGCTGGTCAGTGGGACTAGGAGGGTGGGAATTTGTTACGGCATGGACTAGTAGGGCCGAACTGGCCTGTTCTGTGCTGTAAGTGGTTATATGGTTAAAAACACATAAATATTCTGGAATTATTTACTTTGTTTCTGGATATTGTTTATTAATGTCACAGCCTAAGTGAAGAAGCTATTTCCCAGCCTGGCAATCCTGATTTTGATGTACCTCCTTGATGGTAGTGGATCAAAGATGTTGTGTGCTGGATGGAAAGAGTCCTTAATAATTCTTTGAGGTCTAATTAGGCAAAGGTCCTAGTAAATGTCAGCAATCAAGAAAAGGAGATCTTTCTTGGCTGTCTTGATGATCCTCTATATTGACTTCTGGTCTGAAACTTTGTAGCTACAATAATGAAGCCAGACAGGACACTCCCTATAAAATGTTTCTATAAAGTGCTTCTATAAAATGTTGTCAAGATAAGGGATGATAACCCTACCCTTCTCAGCCTCCTTTGCAATTGCAGATGCTGCTGTGCCTTCCTGACCAATGAGAAGGTGTTGTAGATCAAGGATATGCTGTTTGTTATATGCACTCCAAGAGACTTTGTGGTCTCCACTCTCTCCAAAACAGAGCCATTGATATATAATGGATAGTGGTCGCCTTTCATCCTCCTGAAGTCTACAATAATCTCCTTTGCCTTAAGACAAGTTGGATAGATTTTTCCAAAGTGAAGGAATTAAGGGATATGGGTAAAGGCAGGCAGGTGGAGACGAACCGACCATCAGATCAGCCATGATCTCACTGAAAGGCAGAGCAGGCTTGACGGGTCAGATCGCTGACTTTTTCTCCTATTTCTTATCTTCTTATGTTCTTATTTTCACGTTGAGACTCAGATTGCTGTTCCCACACCATTTAATGAGCTGCCTAACCTCCACTCTGCAAGCCTCGTTGTTACTGATGAGGCCAACCACTGTTGCATCATTCTCAAATGTCCCATTTCCATTCGCGAGATGATACATGAGCTTGAACACATGAACCCCCACAGTCATAAACAGTTTCTTTCCTCTCGTTGGAAAATGGTGATGCTCTTGCGCTGTTGTAACTGTTCTTTATACCCTGCATTTTGTCTTTGTAACACTATACCCTCTGCTCTTTGACTTGCGTACACTGCACCCTGAACTTTCATGTTATTATTGCATTACCTTCTGAACCTGAGCAGAGGTTAATTTGCTTGGACAGCATTAAAAACAAAGCTTTTCATTCTATCTTGGTACAAATGAAAATAAACTGTTCAATTTCATTCACATTATGTTCTTTTACAACGTGAGGTGATTGAATCTATCAGGTCTGTGCCAACTCAAGCAACTTCACCAAGCACATTCCTCCATTTCCTCCCCTGTAATCATTCTCACTTATACCCAACATCCCCCCACAATAATTCTCCTCCCATGTACCAATAAACCCACCAGCCAGCATTGATGTTGACCTGAGAGGAAACCAGCACTCATAGTGATTATGAGAAGAATGTGCAAGTTTGTACCCAGCACAGAGATCGGAACCAAACTCAGGTGGCTGAAGCTGTGAGGAACACTACCACCTCTCACATCACTGTGCCATCGGAACAAAACCCCAGAGCAGGTTCATGAGCTGGGAAGAAAGCAGCACTGGGACAGTTTCACAAAATTAAGAATGGAAGTCGCGTTGAACAGCAGCATCCCCTCCATGTCCTTTGCCTTCCAACTTTCATCAGTATACCACCGACTCCAACAGTAAACATCCACTTTAAAAGCAAATATTCCAGCAAGGTCGACATTGCATTCCAGAATCCTCCAAACAATTCTCCAAAGATTGAAGACACCAAGGTAAAGGACCTAAAAATACCATTTCCCCATGCTAATCTTTTCAACAGCAGTTTACACATCATCTGCACTTTTCTTTTGCTCCCTGGCCCAACACAACATGCACAACACAGCACAGCTCCACGAACGATAAAGTCAATAAACAAGAATAGATATAATGTTATTGATAAAAACAGAATTTGTAAAATTTATTAAGGATCAAATTGCTATTTATTTAGATTTGAATAAGAATACAGTTAGGAGTAATTTTATTTTATGGGATGCTTTAAAGGCATTTCTACGTGGTCAAATCATTAGTTATGCATCAAAGGTAAAGAAGAAATTTCTGGTAGAGTCTCAGTGTTGGAAAAACAAATAACAGAGTTGGAAAAGGAATTGCAGAGGAATTCTACAGAAGATAATAAGGCTTTTTTGACAAAATTGAAGCTAAAATATAATATATTGCAAATTGACTAACTTGAACGTTTGACTCAAAGATCTAAGCAACGTTATTACGAGTTAGGGGACAGAGCACATAAAGTCTTGGCATGGCAATTGAAAACTGAACAAGCTTCAAGGATTATTAATGCTGTGAGGAAGGACAATTCAGTTACTTTTTAGCCTCAGGAAATTAATGACCAATGTTTGTCATTTTATCAGAAATTATGCTTCTGAGGGAGTGCGAGTTGATGGCTCTACAATCCCAATTTAAAGGGATACATCTCAGGCTATGCCACTAATACCTGCACACAGAGGTATGTTCTCGTCAGCCAAAATCTAAAATTATGCATCAAGGTTTTCATACGGCTTCATACAAAATCAGATACTAGGTGCCTTAAAGATGAAAATTTTAACTCTGATGATCTGGTATGTTGGATTTCAAATGAAAACAACAACACCTGAAGTTTTCAGACCGATTGTTTCCCTTCTTGCAATTTGAAGTAAAAATGTATTAATGTACTTCAGACTGCAATATGAAGTTATTACACAAGTTTTCAACAGCAGTGTTTCCTTCTGGAGAAAGTTCCCCCAGGGTGAATTGTAAACAAAAGATGAGGGAAAAGTGTAGATGTAGGAAAATGATTGAAGAACATCTAATAATGATTGACACCAGGTTGATACTTGCTCCTACCACTTGTTTGTTTCCTCACTTCAGCAATTCAGTAATTCCAAGAATGGAAGTCCAATCCAATGGTAATGAGGTTGCATTGATTTCAAAGCAAGCTGTCAAACCAGTCATCAGTAAATCCCTTCAATTCATGTATTAGGAATCTATTATCTTGGAGCAATTCCAATTGATTCACTGACATCCTTTATGGAGGGAGACAACCTTCTGACCTAACCTGACTTTGTAGCTGATACTTGAAGTTGTTGGGTTTCATTGACTGATAGTGAGCCAATTCTATTTGCTCCACTATTGATTCAGTTCAACAGGTTTGGTTCAGTTTACAAAACAGAAAGCATTAGGGCATGGAAATGTCAGCACACACTAACAGGTGACCTTTATGGTTGTGAACGTGGTGAGCCATGTTCCCCAACAGCTTGGGGGATGCTGCTCGAGCTTTTGTGCCACTGGAAACATGTTGCACTTTCCGCAGATTGAAAAGGTACTGCCTGAAATTGAAGTCAGATCAGCAGTCAGCAGAGTAGGAGAGAAGGGCTGGTGTGCTTGATGCTTGGTGACAGTGAGGAGAAAGGGATTGTTGGTGAGGAAGATCAGACTTGATAAATTGAAAAAAAAGGTTGGGCACCTGGCTAGGAGAACAAGATTAGGGCCTGAGGGAGAGAGAAAAACAGGGATCAGGTCAGTCATACAGTTCTCCAAAATGAAAATAGGCCCTTCGGCCCAACTTGTCCATGTCAAACAAGATGACTACTTGAGCTAGTCCCATTTACCTGTATATGGTCCAAATCCCTTATTAATATTCTTGGTCAGAAAAACTGTGGTGGATTGGAGAACTCAGACTTTTCTTTAACCAATTATCTTTATTTGATACACAGACCTATGGTATATCTGTAGAAGATCAAGGCGCTCCCCAAACATACAACTGTATGGGTTATGTTCTCTAATGTTAATTTGACATTAAGCATCACCACCTAGGCGGCAAGAATGATCCTATCAGCATTAAGCAATACAATGTCCATCTACATCAGTGGTTCTCAACCTTTTTCTTTCCTCTCACATCCCACTTTAAGTAATCCCTATGCCTTAGGTGCTCTGAGATTAAGAAGGGATTGCTTAAAGTGGGATGTGGGTGCAAAGAAAAAGTTTGAAAACCACTGTTTTAATAATCATACCTAATTGACTCGTTATGTGCACAGTTTCATAACTCTGCATAATGAGCTCTGCCATTCAGGCGTCACCCACATGACTCATTTTGTCAAGGCACGCAATCTGCCGAACTTCATGAAAGACATCAGGTCTTATCAAATCTGCACGGAGTGCAAGTCGCACTTCTACTGCCCTGCAAAGGTGCACCTGATGAAGTCAAGGACCTTCGAATAGCTCAGTGTCAATTTTAAGGGAACTGTCCCCTCCACAAATGGGAGCACCTTCTTCCTCTGTATCACTGATGAGTACTCCCACTTCCCGTCCACCATCGCATGTCCCGAAATGTCCACTTCATCAGTCATAGAGGCCCTGATCTATCCCAGCTATATTCATAGCAACCAGGGCTCATCCTCCATGAGTGATGAGCTATGCTAGTACCTGCTGGTGAGAGACATCACATCCAGCAGGACTACTAGCTACAACCCTTGGGAGAATGGGCAGGTTGAAAAGGAGAACACCACGGTCTGGAAGGCTGTCAAAATGGACCTGAAGTCAAAAGGCCATCCTGACTCATGCTGGCAAGATGTCCTCCCTATGGCCCTGCATTCCATCCAGTCGCTACTACGTATCGCAACCAATGCTACTCCTCATCAGCACTTATTCAATTTTGAAAGAAGTTCGTCATCGGGAGCTACACTCTCAACCTGACGACCACTCCTGGTCTGGTCTTTCTCAGGAAGAGTAGCAAGACCGACGCCCTGGTGGCAAGGGTGAAACTGCTCCACACCAATCTCACGTACGCCTATGTGGAGAACTCAAATGGCAGGGAGGACACCATCTCTATCAGGGATCTGGCACCCACCGGAATAGAGGGTCTGTTGCCTCAAGTGGCCTGCAAGCCACAGAGCTTATTCTCGCTGCCCCGAGTCAGGGCCTCAGGGGACCTCGTTCAGGAGGAAAGCGCATTCCCCTCCACCGATGAGCCGGAGACTCAACCTGCTGCTTCTCCCTCACAAGGGGACCAGGAGACCCAAGGCCCCCCAGTGCTAAAGTGCTCCACCAGGAACTCCAGATCTGTAAACCTGTAAATACAGGTACACGATCCTTTATCCTGAACCCTTGGGGGACAGTGTGTTCCAAATTTTGGAATTTTCTGGATTTCGGAAAGCCAGATTTAAGCCCACCCAAATTGTGTTGTCGTATACACCCTTACCCCCTTCCAGTCACCCTGCTATCTCCCCCCTCACCCGCCTGACTTGCGTGGCAGGTCTCCTGGCCGCCCGATTCGCTCTACCGGTCTCTCGGCAGCCTGAATCATGCTGCTGGTCTCTGCCTGCCCGACTCATGCTAACGGTCTCTCGGCCACCCGACTAGCACTACCGCCTCTCTCCCCACTTGCCGGATTTTGGAGCTTTCCCGATTTTAGATGTCCGGATAAAGGATCGTGTACCTGTAACAGTAAATTTTTTGACTTTTTTTCTTCTCTGAACCCATGTTCTCTATCTTCATTCACAGACCCTAAATTTTACAGGAAGGGGTGAATGCAGTGAACTGGGAATCACTGGTATTGTGTTGTGCTTATGGCTGGCCCCGCCTCCTGGCACCACCCTCATCTGTTCACATATAACCCCAGTTTGCAGCCTAAACCCAGAACCCTTCTGGACTTCTATTGAACTCTACCCATAGTTTAAAGCTAATAAAAGTGTTTGTTCTCACTCCAGTCATGAGAGCTTTTAGTCATGTTCCAGCTCGGCAACATGAAAGCACAACAAGTACAAGGCAATGGAAACCTCTGCACAATGCTTAAATGCAACAGTGGTGGCCAGTTGAATACTAGGTTAACCCAGAGTAAAGCAAAATTGCTCCAATTTCTACCCTTATGAGGAACAACATTGCAGATCCTAAAATTATCCTCTGTGATTTTCAAGCTCATTAGCCTGAAAACAGTGTTCATTTAATGAAATCAACCAAATCTATTTTGCCCTGGAATATTTCCTAAATGAGTCAACACTCAAACTACATGCAATCTCATATATGGATGTTGTTCACAGGGCACAAAGATCACAGATACTTGTACCTTGAAGAAGGGCTCAGGCCGGGGGCGGCGTAGTGAGATGGCATAGAGACTAGACATGTAATCCCTGCCCTCTCTGGTCAGACTTTTAAGTACCCATTTTTGAACCCTTTATTTTTAATTTTAAAATTTTAATTTTTAGTTTGATATTTTGGTGAGCCATTATGGCTACTAATGTAAAAATGCTAAGTCTCAGTTAAAAAAGAAAATACAGTTTTGGAGTTGTCTAAATGACCTGAAACAGCCTCGGACCCGATTTCAGTGATCCCCAAGCTTCAGCGATCGCCATTGGGGACAAAAGTTAAAGTCACAGCCACTCACCAGTCTCAAGATCGCACTGGTTCAACCCATTTTGTGGAAGAAGGAGCACGCTCCCAAGAAGCCGGGAGGCTTGCCACAAAGAATAACCCTGTTGGAAGAGATGGGAGCACGGAGGAAGAGAGCTGTAATGTTAGACACACAGTCTATAGCGACTGGGGGTTTGAGTAGCATTGCTAATTACGGAGGATTCTGTAATTTTATTAAAAAATGGTCTGCGGGGGAAGTTCAGCGACGACCCCCTGAGGAAGTTGAGGGTTCGTCGTTGGGTGTCCAAACTCGCAGCAAAACGATTAGAATGCTGCCTTTTGAAGTACAACCAGAAGAGGACTTACCTTACTCTACCGCTATACAGGAAATGGAAGAAGAGCTGGAAGAAAGTGAGTTACCAATTGTGGAACCGGATCCTGCATTCCAAATTGCATCTCAACCTGTTTATATGATGTTTGAAGGTATTGCTTCTTATTTGGATATCATTACTGGTCAATTGAATCAGCTGGTTCAAATGAATACTGATATGAGTTCAGACTTAACTGTGGTTAAGGCAGAAGCTAAAGAAAATTGGGAAAACTTTAAAAAATTTGAAGTTTCCTTTTCTGAATGTAAACAACAGGTACAATTCAATACAGAAAGGTGGAAAAATCAGTTAAAGATTTAGGAGCCCGGGAAAGAGAATTAACAAAAAAAAAATAGACAATTTGGAAAATCAAAGCGGAAGAAATAACATGAAAATTGTGGGTTTGCCAGAAGGTATAGAAGATCAAGATCCTGTCAAATTTTTTAAAAATTGGATTCCCCAGATGTTAGGGGAAGAGTCTTTTCCTGATGGATTGGTATTGGAAAGAGCACATAGAGCTTTAAGAAGAATACCTTTACCTGGTCAACTTCCAAGAGCTGTGATAGTTCGCTGTTTGAATGGTTTGGATAGAGAGACAATTCTTCGACGCAGTTCAAAATGCAAGACAAAGGCAAGCTCCAATGATGGTTCAGAATAGTAGAGTTTTCTTCTACCCTGATTTAAGTTAAGATGTTATTAGACGTCAATGTGAATTTAATCCAGTTAAAGACATTTTATGGCATAAAGGTTACAAATTTGCTTTTCGTTACCCTGCTGTGTTGAAAGTGTTTTACGGAAACTATCAGTCTCAATTCTTTGAGAATGAACATGAGGCAATGGTTTTTGCTAATTCGCTACCAGATGTCAGAGGTCAAAGAAGAAGTCCACCATTATCTCCTAAAAGAAAATCTGATGGTCTTGGAAATGGGAAAAATGGCAGAAATGGAAAGAACGGGAATGGAAAGAGTTCATCTACTCTTGAAATGAGTTCACCATCTGGATTGGAATCTCAAGGCTGAATTATTTTTGTAATATTTTAATATTTTTGATTGGCTGGCTGGGGAGGAAGGGATTGCACTAACTTCTTTGTTAGTCATCAATCACTAGTGGGTAATCCACATCCAGTTTTTTTAGGGAGTTACTACCTTTTGGTAGCTTTTTGGGGTTTTTTTTGTTGTTGTTTTTTTTTTATTATTATTATTAATGAATATTATTTTTATTTGGAGGTCCTATATATTTTAATTTGGGGGTTCTATATATAATTTTTTTATTTATTTTTTCTTTGTTATTATTAATTTTGTGATTATTTTTGGTATTTAGTAATTGTATTAGATATGTCAAATTTGAAGTTTGCTACTTTTAATGTTCAGGGATTAAACAACCTAATCAAGCATAAAAGAGTTTTGACATATATCAAAAAGATGAAAATTGATATTGCTTTTTTACAAGAGACACATTTGAATGACAAAGAAAGTATAAAATTGAAGAGGGACTGGGTTGGACATGTTTTTTTTTTCTTCATTTAACTCTAAAGCTAAGGGAGTAGCAATTTTAATACATAAAAATCTATCTTTTGAATTACAATCAATGGAAATGAATGCAGGACGTATTCTTAAATTGAATTGTAAAGAGAGTTGGCTGAGAGGGGGAGGGGGGTTCTTTTTTTCTCTCTTTTCTTTTTTATATTAAAAAAATATTGTTCATAATATGTACTTCTTTTTACTGTATGTAATAACCTTGTTGAACAAATAAATAAAATTGTGGAAAAAAAAAGGGCTCAGGCCTAAACTTTGGCTATATATCTTTCCCGACTATGGACGCTGTGATACCAGCTGAGTTCCATTAGCATTTTGTGCTTTTACTACAATCACAGCATCTGCAGACTTTCATGTGTCACTCCTCACAGATCCTCATAGTTACTTCGAATCAAGATCATTCTAATCTACTGCTATTGATCTCTCTCACCTTAACCTGATCAATTCTCCTGTCTCTGAAGCTCCTGATTCAAGACATTCAGATGCAAGATTTTCTGCAATTGCAGGCTCCCTCAAAGTTCAGGAGATTACAGACTGAACAGCATTCCTTGAAATCTTTGTCCTGATCTACTGATGCAAAAGAAGAATCGATCACTCGTGATCATATTGAAAAGGCAGGGCCAGCAGGAGAAGCCAATGTTTGCTCCTGGTTTCATAAATTCTTGTAATTTCCTTCCCTTAGCAATGAAGCAACAACACAGCACAGTACCTGACATGTGCTGCTTGGTCAATTAATCTCCACTATTCTGACACTCTCCACCAAATCTGTGTTGGCAGATGAGCAGATTTCCCAACCTGATGAATGTCCCAAATGCACTTTGATTCATACATAGATACAGCATGGTAACAGGCCCTTCTGGCCCATGAACCTGTGCCACCCAAATATCCCAATTAACCTACATTTTGAAGGGTGGGAGGAAAATGGAGCATCTGGAGGAAACCCACACAGACACGGGGATCCTTATAGATAGCGCCAGATTCAAAACCGGGTTACTGGCACTACAACAGCATCACACTAACTGCTATGCTAACAGTTTCACACTTGTTTTATATAAAAAAAGTATCAGTGACATTTTCCCCTCATTCACACAGTGAATTAACTACATTTAAAAAAGCAGAAAATTGCCCTGGCTAATTTCATCTTGTCTGTTTTAATATCTAAAGAACTTGAAGCACTCAAGCCCACTTTCTGCCACAAACCTAGACTTGTTCCCAACTCCTTGCAACCCCATCTGTACACTCTGGACTCTGGCTTCTGCCGCCCAAGTGGTCCATAGTGCTGGCACAGGACTCGTATTCTCGACTAATGACCGTACTAGATCTGGAACCCAGAATTTCCATATCATTAGATCTTAGAATAAAATTCTACTGTACTATGCATACAAGCCTAAAAAAATGACTGAATCCCAAAGTCACAGTTGCAAAGCCCAATGACAGCAGCTGCAAGATCTTAAAAAGATAATACAATGGCATGTCCTATTTTGAGAATTTTGTCATTGAACATGCTTTTTATGTTACTGTGGAACAGCATGAGGACAACATGCAGAACTGTGACAAAATTATTAAAAAGCCGTGAAGCTTTGTGAAAAGTATATTCTAACAGATATTACCATATGAAACTAAAATGCTTGTCAACCTTCTGAATAGTTGATGTACCTTGCCCTGAGAGAGGCTTCCATCGAGTATTCCTAATGAACCCAACAAGATATTTGCATCATTGGCATGAGTGGTGTAAGGTAAAACATCATGAGATGGGAATGTGTAGAGAGTTACCCTGTACAGGGCAGTAACAAGAAGGGGAGGTGTCCTTGTACTCCTGTTAGGTAAAACATCATGAGATGGGACCGGAGAAGGAGTCACCCAGTACTAAGGAGTAACAGAATGCATCCTTGTACTTACAAGATAAGAGAGACATTGATGGATTGAGAGGCAGGAAGCTAGCAGGGAAAGGATAGCAACAGTTTTAGTCATTGGACAAGTAATGATATGATGATGTTCTAAGCATGTATCCAAGGGTATAAAAAATCACCATTTTGCTGATAACGGCAGAATGCATTCTCCGGCTAACATCGTTAGTCGCAAGTGTTACAATCCGGTAATAAAGAACAAAGAACCCTGATTTTGACTCAGTCTGGTGTTTGTCTCACTCATTCATGAACAAAGCAGACCTAACAGTGGTCAGTCTTTCAAAACCATGCTCTAGTAAAACATCTGGTGGACATAGTGAGCCACTTAAATTTCATGACAAAAAGGGTTAGATTTATTAATCTATGGAACATACACTTCAAGACAAAAATGAACATGAAAAACTTGCCCAAACCTCATTTTCAAAATATTTGATTGCACTTTTGAACTCAGCTAAACTTCTTCAACATGAACAGAACACCAGTTGTCTTTGTTTTCAAATATGAAAGGAAGAGTTGATGCCAAGGACAAACCAGCAGGAGATGGCCAAGTGAGATGCTGGGGACATCAACAAAACAAAATAAAAAAAAAATCACTTTGGCTAACTCCTCCTCTTGAACAAATTTGATGCACCCCACAAGGCCAGCTTATATGTGTAAAGAACTACAGGAATGGTGCACAGGTCAACACATTCTGGACCGGCATGTCTTCACACCACACAAGTCAGAAAGATGAAGGTCAGATGTGCAAGAGTGCTGACACTGCTGAGAAATAAATTGCTTGGAAAATGGATTCCATCCATCATTTGGGATCTAAATTCCCATTGAACTTGGTGCCAACGCTAAATTTCTTCTCTCCCCAATGTAAATTTGCAATACTGGTCAAAATGCCTTTGGAAACAGCGTGGTAAAAAGTGAAAAAAATAAAACTGATGCTCATTTCAAGTGCAGCAAGTGCAGAATTCCAGTCAGATGTCAGTTAAATATAGGAGTATGTCAGCAGTTCTATTCTAGTACTCTCAGTAATACCGTATTTCCAAGCAAAACTGTGCCTAGTGGACAAAATTGATTTCATCACATATTTATCCCTCCATGTTTGATGAGCTATTACATTTGCCTTGTCTCTTGCCTTTTCTCTGTCTCACTTGCCTTGGAGAATTGAGTCATTCAGAAGCAATCACCTTAATGGCTTCTACTTTCTTCCCCCCAGTGCATTTGAGAAAAAGTACCACAAAGGACTGGATTTATAGACAATACATGCAAGATAGACCCAGTGTCTATACCAGGAAGAGGGCAGCTCATGGACATTGCAGACTGCTCTTCAATCACAACTTGGTTTATAATAAGCATTTCAGCATTTTAACATGGTGATATGGGCTATCACCATCAAAATTATGGATTTTAGATTGAACCGGAAGGTTGTACAAGAACACAGCTGGAACAAAGGCTGCTACTCAGTTCAGCAGGAATGCCTGGTAAAGCCAAAAATAAAATGTTCCCACAAAATTACAACTCCTTCTTGAACAGTCCCTCAAAATCTCAGATGAATTGCTTTCACACAGATTTTGTAGGTTGTGATGTGGCAGATGGGACTCTTCCATGGTTGCGGCAGGTGGATAACTTGGAGTAGCAAAAGATTTTATTTTTCCCCTGAGACTTTCACGGGATTTGTACTCACAAGGTTCTCTGTTCCATTCCAGATGTTGCTTTTCAACTCTGAGTTGGTGGGTGGGGGGGGGTGGGTGGGGGGGGGTGGTGGGTGGGGGGTGGGGAGATAATCCCAGGAGTCAGTGATGATATTGCATCATCTTCAAGCAGCAGTCTCACTGCTGAGATTTGGGAAAACTTGTCACTGCAGATTTCCATTGAAGTTTCTCATTGATTCTCAAGATTAGCACTAAAGATCAAGTTCTGAAGATTAGTTCTGGTCTCACAGGAAGTTTATTGAGACATACTGTGATGAGAAAAATAGGAAGCAAAAGGTATCGAAGCAATGATGCAGCTTTGTTTGTAGAGTTGAGAATTGTTCATTTGTAGACCCAACGGTAAAATTACAACTTGCATATCATTGTGCAGCAAGTACAAGTTGGACATTGTTCAAATAGGTTGACTGGACACCGCAAATAGACAGCATTGTGGGGTTCCTTGGATATCTTGACACCAATCTTATTTTTCACCAATACTCCGGTTGGTACATTGGAGTCAAATTGATGGAAGCAATAAAGCAGATTACATGGCTGTCAGTCCAACCACCATTGGTGCCTAACACTGTGCAGAAATAAACATCTCTTTGGTCTCTTGCTCAGAAGATTCTTGAAATATTCTCATCACATCGTATGCTTCTCTGATGAAATAAGGTGTTTGTAATGATGAGGCCATGATCCAAGCAACTTTCCAAGTGAAGGATGCACAAGGAGTTGAACTTCTTTATTCATTCCTTGTCAGTCACACCCAAGAGGTAAAGTCAAGTGATTGCATTAGTACGACCTGACGAAACAGCGTTCTTCAGTCCTTGATGCAAAACTCACAGACACACAACCAGACATAACATGCATACAGACAAACAATACATATGTAGGACAAGTATTCATATACACAAATAAATCAATAAATATTGTTTCATAAATATGAGAATCTTGGATGATTATTGTGAGCAGTTCCTTTGGTCGATCAGCATTCTCACTGACAATGTGAAGAACCGTTTCTCAGCTTGGTCGTGCTGGCTCTGATGCTCCTGTATGTCTTTTCTGATGCAAGCAGCTGAAAGATGGTGTTCTCAATTATTTAGGGGTTATGTTCCTTCCTATTTTGGTATTGAAGTAGTTTCCCAGAGGATTGGTTAGTCTCAAGATGGTTTAAGGTTGAAGCTGAAGGGGCAATAATAAATAAAAAGAGGGAAAGCTCAAATGAAGTGGTCAGTGAGGAGTAGCCAGTGTATAAGTGGAGCAATGTAGGAGTGAGACTTTGATGCTTTGGCTCACGAGGCTTCAGCGAATAGGCACAAATGTGGAGCAGATAAGAAATAATTTTGATAGCGATGAGAAATTCACCAAATTAGAGATAATTCAATAAAGTAGGCATGCAGGATCAGGTGGCATGTTGTACTGTAGCTTCATGAGGTAGGAACAGGTGGACCCCGTTGTGGTTCCTGTTGACTACATCTGCAACAAGTGTTGTTTGCTCAAAGAATTCAGGGTCAAAATTAATGTCCTGGAATCTGAGCTTCAAACACTGTGACACATCAGGGAGGGGAGACGTACCTGGATAGTGGTCAGGGACAGGAGGGTGTGACTATGAGTGAGGCAGATAGTAGAATCCAAGAGATGGGAGAGAAAAGACAAATATAGTGGTAATTGGGATACTAGAGTTAGAGGAATAGACAAAGTCTGTTACAGGGATAGAGCATCCCTTGTTGCCTGCCTGGTGCCTGGGTTCAGGACATCTGATCTGGCCTGCAGAGGAATTGTAAGTGAGAGTAGAAAGATTCGGTTGTTGTGGTACATGTGGGTACCAATGACATAGAGGAAAGAGGTTCTGCTAAGGGAATTTGAGGAGCTAGGGATCAAATTAAAAAGCAGAACCAAGAAGGTGATAATATCTGGATTACTACCTGATCAAATTGGCACAGGGTCCAGAAGATTAAAAGTGTGGCTCAAGGATTGCTGTTGGAGAAGTCGATTCCCATTCCCATTCCTGGGAAATTTGCACCAGCATTGAGAAGTAAGCAGCAGTTCAAAAGGGACAAGCTCCATCTGAACTATTGTGGTCACGCACTCATATAGGTAGTGACACATCCACGTGGAGCAAATGTTTGCCCATGTTCTCCTTGAAGTGTGTTCTGCTATTAGAGCAGATCTTGGATGTTCAGTGGCAGAGGTAATATAGGGCACTATGTTAACCTTGCTGGGCGAGTTTGTGAATGCTCTTTGATCTGACTAGTTAGGTTGATCATCTTCAGGAAAACATGAGATTTCTCCCACCTACTCCTCTGCCGCAGACACCACCTGATATGTGCCAAATAATTTACAACACCGTATTCGTGTTCCTTTAGTATGATGCCATTCACAAACCACTTCAGCCCATTTACAATGGCCCTTTTCATGTCTTATGATGCCACCCAAAGATGTTTGTGATCAACAAGAATGGAAAAGCTGACACGGTTTTCATCAAAAGGATGAAGTCGGCATATGTCAATGGTCCATGTTCTGCATTAGAGCCAGAGTCGGAGAACCGATCATGTCCTTGTGGTCAGATCGTGCATTGCCTGCCTTATGCTATCATTCGAGGTCGAGCCGAACTGTCAGCCCTCCAGATGGTTGCGTAGTGGGGCAGATCCAATCAGTTGCCTTCTTGCAGGGCTCGGAGGTGAGAGCGGGGCTGTTGAGGTCGTGTACATACCTTCATCGGGAGCAGTGCTAACCGCCACTGATGATGTAAGTGATGCAACGTGTGGGAGTAATAGCGTGCATGTGGGTGATGGATCTTGGTAGATCTCAGATGAAGTAGGAGAGTGAGAGTGTCAGGATCACGCATGTTGCAGTGACCCAATGAGAACGTTAGGGGAGTTTAGCTTGGTGGTGTTTGGGGAGTTGAAGAATGCAATGTAGTGTCCGGTGAATAATAAAAGAAAGTTAACTTCATGGCGTGCTGAAAGAAATGGGTGAGTGTATTCTTTTATTGTTTGCATACTGTGATAAATCAGTGCTGTGGCACCATGATGGATCGTGGATCCTGGCAAATTGCATAACTAGGACTGTGGACAAAGTTTGAAACTAAATAATAGAGTGGTGGGTTCCACACATTGGAAAGGAATGGACAAAGTAAAAGAGAAGAGTGTGCATAAAGTAAAAGGAAAAGTTAAAAAAAGAGAACAGTAAGAGTAGAGGGGATAAAAGTCATGTGCAAAAGAGGCAAAGATCACCAGATTTTAAAAGTACTTTGGGTGAAAGGGGACTTGATCTGAATGGCTGCAATATTTGAAACAAGTCAAGT
This sequence comes from Narcine bancroftii, assembly GCF_036971445.1. NCBI lineage: Eukaryota > Metazoa > Chordata > Chondrichthyes > Torpediniformes > Narcinidae > Narcine > Narcine bancroftii. The sequence goes on from NC_091469.1 coordinate 93,022,982, forward strand.
GAACCTGTGGCACAAATCAGTCAAAACAGGTATAATGTAGTGGCTATTACAGAAACGTGGTTGCAGGGTAGAGAGGATTGGGAATTAATATCCATGGATATCAGGTAATAAGGAAGGACAAGCAGGAAGGTAAGGGAGTTGGGGTGGTGCTCCTAGTTAAGAATGAGATGAAGGCAATAGTGAGAGATGATGCAAGATCTAATGAGCAGACTGTTGAGTGCATTGGTGTAAGAATTAGGAATAATAAAGGAAAAAAATATCACTAGTGGGAGTTGTCTTTTGGCAACCCAATAATGACATTTCAGTGGCACAGGTAATAAATCAAGGAATATTTGAGGCATGCAAGAATGGAACAGCAGTTATCATGTGGAACTTTAACATGCACATAGATTGCGTGAATCAGGTTGGTTGAGGCAACCTTGAGGAGGATTTCATAGAATACATATGTGATGGCTTTCTTGAACAGCATGTTACTGAACCTACAAGGGAAGATGCCAACTTGGATCTCATCCTGTTCTATCAGATAGGTAAAATTAGCACTCCTGGAAAGGGTGATCTCAATATAATTGCATTTCTCATACAAATAGAGGGTGCAATAGTTCTGTCTAAAATCAGTGCATTATGCCGAAGCAAAGGTGTGGTGCGCTGATAGCCAGAATCAGACACACACAAGGTAAAGACTGTACAACAGGCTTTCATCCACAAAGACTTCCACAGTGCCAGGCTGGTTGTTGGTGCAGTAACTCTGAGTGAGCTTCGGGAGGCTGGCACAGGCTTATATCGCGGAGGGTGATTGACACCCGACCGGGTGGGGCTTGAACCCTTCAGGCCGACTGATTGACAGCTGGCCAGGTGTGTCCTGTCCCTTTACACTCCTGCAGTGGGCCAGCAGTACTCTACTGCAGGTACAGGTGTTGCCCCCTGCAGTAGGCCGGTGGTGTACCACCACAAAAGGAAACTATAAGAGGATCAGAGATTAGTTGACGAGGGTAGACTGGGAACATAGGCTACATTAGAGGTATGGTTCAGAAACAGTGAAATACTTTCAAAGATAATTTTTAACAGTGCTCAACAAAAGTATATTCCAGTTAAAAAGCAAGCAATGTAAGAGTAGGGGGAGACCAGCCTTGGATTCCAAATGAAATCATGGAAGTTATCAGACTAAACGTTTATGCGTACAAAGTTGCCAGCAGCAGCAGGAAACTTTAAGAAATAACAAACAACCACAAAGTAAGCAATAAAGAAAGGGAAGGTAAACCATGAGAAAAGATTAGCACAAAATATAAAAATGGACAATAAAAGTGTTTTATTATAATTAGATAAAGCATAAAAGGATGGCTAAAGTGAAAATTGGAACCTTGGAAGATGAGAAGGGGGAATTAATATTAGGTTCTGAAAAAATGGCTTAGCCTTTGATTCACTACTTTGTGTAGTATTCATGGTGGAGGACATGTCTAACATGCCAAAGACAGATGTTATGTATTTGATGTGGTGAGGACATGGATCACTAAAGAATTCATACTCAGAAAACTTGGTGTAAAGATCAATAAATCCCCTGGTCCTGATAGAATGCATCTCAGGGTACTGAAATATATGGCAGAACTTATAGTCAAGGTTTTGGTCATAATTTACCAAAATTCTCTTGAATCTGCAAAGGTCCCAGTTGATTGAAAGCCGTGAATATCACACCACTATTCAAAAAAAGGATGCAGGCATAAGGTAAGGAACAATAGACAAGTTTGTTTAATATCTGTAGTTGGGAAAACGTTTGAAGCTAATGTTAAAGAATAAATAGCAAGGCATGTTGGAGTGAAATGGATCCATCAGGCAGACGCAGCATTCAGCAAAAGCAGGTCCTGTTTTACAAATTTATTGGAGTTCTTTGGGGATATAATAATCATGGTAGAGAGGAATAGGTGAATACTTTTTATCTATATTTCCAGAAGGCATTCGATAAGTTACTGCATAAAAGACTTCTTCTTTGGCTTGGCTTCGCAGACGAAGATTTATGGAGGGGTAAATATCCACGTCAGCTGCAGGCTTGTTTGTGGCTGACAAGTCCGATGCGGGACAGGCAGACACGGTTGCAGCGGTTGCAGGGGAAAATTGGTTGATTGGGGTTGGGTGTTGGGTTTTTCCTCCTTTGCCTTTTGTCAGTAAGGTGGGCTCTGCGGTCTTCTTCAAAGGAGGTTGCTGCCCGCCAAACTGTGAGGCGCCAAGATGCACGGTTTGAGGTGATATCAGCCCACTGGCGGTGGTCAATGTGGCAGACACCAAGAGATTTCTTTAGGCAGTCCTTGTACCTCTTCTTTGGTGCACCTCTGTCACGGTGGCCAGTGGAGAGCTTGCCATATAACACGATCTTGGATTCTATGCTGTCGGCCTCTGCCATCTCGAGTACTTCGATATTAGGGATGAAGTCGCTCCAATGAATGTTGAGTATGGAGCGGAGACAACGTTGGTGGAAATGTTCTAGGAGCCGTAGGTGAGGCCGGTAGAGGACCCATGATTCGGAGCCGAACAGGAGTGTGGGTATGACAACAGCTCTGTATACGCTAATCTTTGTGAGGTTTTTCAGTTGGTTGTTTTTCCAGACTCTTTTGTGTAGTCTTCCAAAGGCACTATTTGCCTTGGCGAGTCTGTTGTCTATCTCATTGTCGATCCTTGCATCCGATGAAATGGTGCAGCCGAGATAGGTATTTTGTGTGCCCAATGGAGATGTGGGGGGGGCTGGTAGTCATGGTGGGGAGCTGGCTGATGGAGGACCTCAGTATTCTTCAGGCTGACTTCCAGGCCAAACATTTTGGCAGTTTCCGCAAAACAGGACGTCAAGCGCTGAAGAGCTGGCTCTGAATGGGCAACTAAAGCAGCATCGTCTGCAAAGAGTAGTTCACGCACAAGTTGCTCTTGTGTCTTGGTGTGAGCTTGCAGGCGCCTCAGATTGAAGAGACTGCCATCCGTGCGGTACCGGATGTAAACAGCGTCTTCATTGTTGAGGTCTTTCATGGCTTGGTTCAGCATCATGCTGAAGAAGATTGAAAAGAGGGTTGGTGTGAGAACGCAGCCTTGCTTCTCGCCATTGTTAATGGAGAAGGGTTCAGAGAGCTCATTGCTGTACCTGACCCAAACTTGTTGGTTTTCATGCAGTTGGATAACCATGTTGAGGAACTTTGGGGGGCATCCGATGTGCTCTAGTATTTGCCAAAGCCCTTTCCTGCTCACGGTGTCGAAGGCTTTGGTGAGGTCAACAAATGTGATGTAGAGTCCTTTGTTTTGTTCTCTGCACTTTTCTTGGAGCTGTCTGAGGGCAAAGACCATGTCAGTAGTTCCTCTGTTTGTGCGAAAGCCGCACTGTGATTCTGGGAGAACATTTTCGGCGACACTAGGCATTATTCTATTTAGGAGAATCCTAGCGAAGATTTTGCCTGCAATGGAGAGCAGCGTGATTCCCCTGTAGTTTGAGCAGTCTGATTTCTCGCCTTTGTTTTTGTACAGGGTGATGTTGATGGCATCACGAAGGTCCTGAGGCAGCTATCCTTGGTCCCAGCAGAGCTTGAAAAACTCATACAGTTTGGCATGCAGAGTTTTGCCGCCAGCGAATAAGGATACATATAATTGAGGTTGATGTATTATCATGGATAGATTAATTAACCAATAGAAAGCAAAGAGTTGGAATACAGGCAGTGGCGTATCTATGTAAAATAGCATCTATGGCAAACATTGAAATTGCACCCCCACCCCTATTAAAATTTACTTCAATCCTTCACCCTGCCACCACCTCCATGCTATCCACTTTGCCTTCCTTTCATGTCCTCACCACCTACTCTCTCCATGACTTGCTCATCCTCGTCCTCTCATTCCGCCAACCCCGCATCTCAAGGGGAGGGAGGCATGCACCACGCGACCCACACGCACGTGTGTGTGTGTGAGTGAACACCAGTCAGCAGTTGCTTACTCTCCCTTCCCCCTCCCAGACCTCACTGTGACTCAATGATCATCGCTTCTGCCCACACTGTGACTCACGTCAGCAAAATGCCCGATCCTTGTGACATCAGTGCCTTCCATCCTCAACTTGCAAGCATACTGCCATGCAGTAGTGCTCGTGAATGAATTGAGAATGTTTGGTTTCAAGTGCAGCAAGCTATCAAGAAGCCAAACGAAATGTTGACCTTCATTGCTAGGGGTATTGATTTTAAGAGCAGGGAGGTTATGCTGCGGCTGTAAAAGTATTGGTGAGATGGCATCTGGAGGACTGGATGCAGCTTTGGTCTCCACACTTGAGGAAGGATGTACTGGTTTTGGACCCAGTGCAGAGGAGGTTCATCAAGTTGATTCCAAATATCAAGGGATTTGCCTATGAGGAGAGATTGAGTCATCTGATACTGTACTCACTGGAATTTACAACAATGTGAGAGGGGATCATCTAAAAACATATAAAATTATGAAAGTCATAGATAAGATTGAGATAGGTAAGTTGTTTACATTAGTAGGGATACCAGAAATAGGGGACAAAGCCTTAAGATTCATGCTAATAAATTTAGGAGACAGATGAGGGTGAATTTGTGGAATTTGCTGCCCTTTGAAGCAGTGGAGGTGACCCACTAAATATATTTAAGACAAGGTTGTATAGATTTCTACATAGCAAGGAATTTAAGGGGTATGGGGAAAAGTCAGGTAATTGGAAATTATACTATCATCAGGTCAGCTTGATCACATTGAATGGTGGAGCAGGCTTGTTGGGCTGGATGGTCTACTCATGCTTCTATTTCACATGTTCCTTAATTTCAAGAGTTGGACTGTATACACAGATAACCCCAGCATATTTATTAAATGGAATGAAGAGAAATTAAAAGTGGCATTCAACCCCATACCACACGAGAACAAAATGAACCTGCCCAACAAAAACTGGCTGTAAAAGTTACAGGACTAAGCTCGTAGATGCGTCCTTCCTGAAAACTGGAAAAAATGGTGCTGGCAAGAAGGAAGTGTGTCATTGTGCATGCCCTAATCAGCGGGCATGTGCAGTTCATTTGAGGAGGTACTAACTTTGATAAAAGATTTAACAAAATGGAATTTCTTGCAAGAAATAGAAGAAGAGATGAAGCCAGAAAGTGATAACAATGAAGATACAGAACAAGGAGAAGAAGAAGAAAAAGAGAAACAAGAAGAAGATATACAGGTATCTCAAGAGCAACAGCAAGTTACGTACGAGGTTATACATAAGGCTATGGGGACAAAAGGCAAAGGAGGAAAAACCCAACACCCAACCCCAACCAACCAATTTTCCCCTGCAACCGCTGCAACCATGTCTGCCTGTCCCGCATCGGACTTGTCAGCCACAAACGAGCCTGCAGCTGACGTGGACATTTACCCCTCCATAAATCTTCGTCCGTGAAGCCAAGCCAAAGAAGATGGGGAGAGTAAATTTAAAGAGACTCCACTTGAGGGGGTTGTAAGAGAAATCTTGCAACATATGATGGAAATGAAGGAAGAAATATTATATCTGAGGACTGAAGTAAAACATATGAATACAAAGATTATCAAGCTGACAGGTGATATGGAAAAGATGCAAGATGTGGGTAAAATAAATCATAAGGTTGTAAAAGTGGAAGCAAAGGTTGAAATATGAGAGTGTGTAAATGGGAGAATTAACTTATAGTGGGATCTGTTGAAAGGAAGGAATGTTTGGAATAAATTGATAACGTAGAAAACTTTAGAAGAAGAAATAATATTTAAATTGTTGGATTGAAAGAGGGAGAAGATAAACAAGATACAATTTAATGTCTACAAAGATGAATACCTAAAGTTCTGGGGGTTAATACATTTGAAAGTCCTATTGAAATTGTAAGGGCACATAAAGCCTTTAGGGCACTGCCTCGCTCTATAGTGGTTGTGTTTAAAATATCAAGATAAAGAAAAAATCTTAGCCTTACCATCTGAAAGAGCAAGAACAAGAAAGAACTCACTTGAATACCATGGAGCAAATATTTTCTTCTACTCAGATATTAGTACACAATTGCTGACCAAAAAAAGTGAGTTTAATTCAATTATGAAAACCATTAGGAAAAAAGTTTATTAGTTTGTACTTTGTTACCCAACTACGTTGAAGATTTCATTTCCTGATGGCAACAAGTTTTTTTTTATAGATTGTAAACAAGCAGCACAATTACGTATTAAAGAACCAAGGGAATGAGATATGTTTATTTCATCGGCTGATGTAATTTAACTATTAATGTTGATATATTATTAAAAGATATGTATACCTGGGAGGTTAGCAGCGTCAGGGTTTGGGACCCTCCGTCCATGTGCTTTTTTGTGGCAGACGCTGCATCCCAAACAATAGAGGGGGTGGCACACTATATTAAACAGTGCCAGTAGGGGGAAATTATTTTTTTCTTACTGATTTACTTATTATCAATTATGAATTAATAAATGCTCTGGTTAAATTTATTACTTTTTTTTTTCCTTTTATATCTGGATTTCAAGAGAATTTGGGAGCAAATCAGAAGTAAGATTTGAATTATTGGAGGATAGTTTGGGCAGATATAAAGGAATATTATACTGATATACATTAATAAATGGAAGAGGTAGTTTATTTATATGAATTTTGATTAATTGATAAAGAATACTAGGAGATGAAGAGATTAATATGAGACGACTTTGTAAAAGGGTACCTGCATTTATGTCAAATGGTAAATTAGAGACTTTTTTAATTATAGATCCTCCTTAAGAAATACAATTCATGTATGACATTTTCTTTCTATTGCTTACCTTTTTTTTCCCAAGACTTTAGATTAATTGAGAATTTTGCTGGTGCCAGGCTAACTGATTTTCCAAGATTATCTGGATGTTGATTTGTGAATATCCCCACAGACATAATTCATTGAAAAAATAAACATGTTACCATGCAACATTTTAATTAATCTGGCATGTTTAAAGGGAGTAGAACCAGATAAAATTATAAAGGGAGTTTGGAAGCTGGGGTTCTGTTCAGTGGAAGGCCACATAACAAACATGATTTGCTTAGCCAGGTGCCAAATCACTTGGATTTCTTTAACGTTTAGATCGTGGATTATTGGAGTTTTAATTTATGCACCAATTCTGATCTGAACACAAAGTTTGGTCCTTTCAGGTTGGATCTCCAGGTTTCCTCTCTTGGTTTCAAAAATTTTGATCTCTAGAGCATTCTCTGCCTTTAACTACCATCATTTCATTTTTATAATTTGCTGATGGGATGTTGACACAGCTGGAAACATCAGAATGCATTTTCCTTAATAGCTCTCGAGTTGCCAAAATAGCATAGAGTTAACCAGAGTGAAGCCACTTGGAAGCTAAACTATTTAGCAGCAGATTCCCCTTCCTGAAAAGGAAGCAGTGGATCAGAAGGGATTTTACAATAATCCATAAGGTTTGTGGCAACTGTTACTGATATTAGCTTTTCTTAATCCAATGGCAGAAGCAGCTGTTGGTGTGGACCTGCAGAGAGCAGGGACACTCCCCTGGGGGGTCCACCTGCCCAGTCTGACTGCCATCAGCTCTGTACAGGCTTAAAATAGCCTGCTAAAGGAGCTGATGGTGGTTTATCTTTGAAACCCTGCGACCGCAGGGTTTGGGCCCAAGATGGCAGTGCTTATGATCGGCAGTGGCCATGTGGGATTGGAATCTCTGGAGAAGCAGAGGACTGGTTCAAGGCTCTGAGGGGGGGGGGGGGGGTCCTGAGGCTGAAAACACACAGGCGGCAGATAGCCGGTTGAAAGGGTAATAGGTATTGGAGCTGGGTTGCGTGAGGGTGCCGAGGGTGCTGGAGGCTCCCTGATCATGTTGGAAGATTGCATCTGGAGCTCGGTTTGATGATAATTTGGACTGAAGTCTGTGGGAACATGGGAGGTGCATCCATGGACACGTCGTGGCTCTGAGGGGACTCTCTGCCTTTTCTTTCTCTGTCTGCAAGGAGTACCAGGCATTTTTTTTTCTGATAGCAATTATTTTTTTCTGCCTTACGGTAGACTGAAAGACATTTTGTATAATCTAACATGTTCTGTTTTATTACATGACAATAAAATATCTTGGAGAAACTTTATAAACTCTAGTTGCTGAAGCAATGCAGCTGCATTAATCCCACATTTTTTTTCCCCATGGACAATTTTGGCCCTCTTCAATTTTCTGCTCAATGTTCATGTCCTCTGATTGGTTCAACTTCAAACATTAGCAAGTACTGTCCCATCCTCAAAATTCCATTGATTTTATCTTATTTTCATAAACAAATCAATCTCCATCTAAAAAGGTTAATACCTTATTCGAGGCCCTGCTCTCTCATTCTAAATTCCTCAGTAACATGAGAGATCCTCTCAGTACATAGCTTTACACTCTTCCAGGACCCTCAATGAAGGTATATCTCACTATTAAATTTGAGTGTTAAACCTTCAGGGAATGCAGTTACACATTTGGCTGAAACACTGGGCAGCGAAGATTTTGCTTTCTGAACAATTTGGGATATATTTTATGGATTTTAGGCTGTTGATCATGAAAAGCACCTTAAATTTTCCAATCACGTACCTTTTTAAAAAAATATAAAAACTGATTTTTGTGATTTCCTGTCATATTTTGTCTTCTTCAGGCATTCAAATCATGTGCAACATGTCATTGAAAAATCAATTTTTTGCATTTGCACATTGGACTTCTTCCCTGCAGATCTTGGTGCAGTCAGGGACGAACATGGTGAAAGGTATCACCAGAACATTGTGAGCACGGAAAGTGGTATCATGGCAGCTTGTATCCATCAATACTGATTAACTATTGTTGGAAATTGACACAAGAGGCATAAGATGCTGGGTACAAATGAAAATCAACAGCAAAACATTTTAACGTCAGCAAAAGGGGAGCATCACTATGTGATTAAACATGGCAAATTCAATTGAAAAAAATTGTTTCTCCAACTTCCTGCATGATACATCAAATCCAGAATTATCTTTGTGTTTTTCTTGAAGTTGTCTATCATAATCTTCTTTTTTTATTATTCAGGAAGCAAACCTTTTGAAAAAAAAATGTTGTCCAGTGAAATCGGTGCCCTTTCATAACAATTGCAATCTTAAAAGAATACATATATGTTCTCATCTTATTGTAACCATTATATTCTCCAACTTATAAATTAATCGTTGACTTTGACTCTAAGAATAGTTTTCAAACTGCCCTCCTAAACTCACATGCCACCTGAAGCCATCCCTATGCCATATGTGCTCTGTGATTAGTAAGGGATGGCTTCAGGTGGCATTTGAATGGGAAAGGAAGGTTGAGAATCACTGCTCTAGACCCAATTGTTATTGAAATATTTTGCTAAAAAAAATGGTCATTCGCCCATTTCCTCTGGAGTTATGAAACCATGCACATAACAAGTCAATTAGGTACGATTGAAACAGTAGTTTTCAAACTTTTTCTTTCCACTCGCATACCACCTTAAGCCATCGCTTACTAATCACAGAGCACTGATGGCATAAGGATGGCTTAAGGTGGAATTTGAGTTTGGGTACAGTTTGAAAGCAACTGGTCTAACTGAACAATAATTTAAATACAAAATTGTGGAGGACAATTCATGCACTATATAGGTATCAGAAGAAAAAAGAGATAGAGAACTGAACACAGATCAGGATAGTTTTCTCTCTCACTTCCACCTATCTCAATGTAATGGAATTGACAGAGAGAGCTTGTTTTCATCAATATTACAAGTCATATCCCTTTATTTGCACAATCCTATGTCACAACTGCAGTTAACCCATTCAAAATGGCAGATGTGCTGCCTTGTATAACTAACATTAAACAAAAAAATAATTTCTTTTGTGGGAATCTGTCAATATTCAATGTTGAAAACACCATTTATGCAAACCTGGATGCTGCTTTGAGGAACCAAAACCACTGCAAAATATCAAACCCTTCATTTCCCAATGTACAGCTTAACCTTGTTCAAAAGCTCACAACAGGAAGAATGCAACAGTTCTCATTAAATTGAATGAATAAATGTCAGTTGGCAAGCACCCTCAGAGACAAATTAATGCAATCAAAATCTTTGAAGTGCTTTGGTTCGATTGTTTAGTTAATTACTGTGCCCATTGTCACAGTTTGAGGAGTTGCTTGCATCATTTCTTCAAGTAATGACTTCTTGTGAATTAAAATTTATTTCCACTCAGAAACATTTTTTTGCTTGCCAAGCAGCCATTCACCAAAAGTGGATATGAGCCTTGCATTTTTCCCTCTTTAAACTCTATCTTGTGTAATAAATACTTTTGACACATTAACACTTTTAAATATAGAAGGCAAGATTATTAACAAAAGCTTCATTAACTTTCTTTTCACACAAAACTGTGCCTATCTGCATTCAGAATTAGCTCATACACAACTGAAAATGTCTTCCTGTGCTAGCTACAAATCAATCAGGAGCTTTGAAATCTGCCAGTGATGTCAGCCTGCAATAATAATTGACTCGAGATAACAAACTTCACCTTACTGATACAACAATATTTCATTTCAATGATATGGCCATTGTGGCAGCTTAATCTAATCTAGTAGTTTTCAAACTGCCCCACTAAACTCACATTCCACCTTAAGCAATCCCTATGATCTCTGAAATGCATGTACTTTAATGTAAGAAGCACAGTGAACAAGATAGATGAGCTTAGAGCATGGATTGGCACTTGGAATCATAATGTTGTGGCAATTAGTGAGACCTGGTTACAGGAGGGACAGGAATGGCAACTAAACATTCCAGAATACAAATGTTTTAGATGTGATAGAACAGGGGGTAAAAAAAAAGGGGGAGGAGTTGCTCTGCTTGTTAAGGAGGACATTACTGTCGTGAGGTGGCAGGATGGTTTGGAGGGATCATACAGTAAGGCTGTTTGGGTGGAATTGAGGGGTGGAGGAGGCATGAGGGCACTAATAGGAGTGAATTATAGACCACCAAATGGGTCAAGAAAATTGGAAGAACAAATTTGTAAGGAGATAGCATATATGTGTAATAAGCATAAGGTAGTGATCATGGGAGATTTAAAATTCCCTCACATTGATTGGGATACCCATACAGTAAGAGGGCTGGATGGGCTAGAGTTTGTCAAATGTGTACAAGATAGTTTTCTTAATCAATACGAAGAGGAACTTACTCGGGACGGTGTAATACTGGATCTCCTGTTAGGGAACGAGATAGCTCAGGTGTCTGAGGTTAATGTTGGAGAACAAATTGGGTCTAGTGATCACAACTCTATTAGTTTTATGGTAGTTTTAGGGAAGAGCAAAGAAGGGCCTAAAGTTGAGGTTCTGGATTGGAGAAAAGCAAATTTTGAAGGAATGAGAATGGATTTGGGGAGTATTGAGTGGGACATGATTTTTTCAGGAAAGGATGTAAATGAAAAATGGAGAATATTCTAAGAAGAAATTTTGAGAGTACAGAGTAGATATGTCCCAGTGAGGATCAAAGGAAAGGCTGGAAGTCATAGGGAGCCATGGTTTTTGAGGAATATTAGAAATTTGGTTAGGAGAAAGAGAGAGGTGTACAAGAGGTATAAACAGCAGGGTGATGAGAAATTGAAAGAGGACTACAAGGAGTGTAGAAAAAATCTTAAGAAAGAAATTAGAAAGGCCAAAAAGAGGCACGAAGAGGCTTTGGCAGGCAGAGTAAGAATAAATCCAAAGGGTTTCTATAGGTACATTAAAAGTAAAAGATTAGTGAGAGATAAAATTGGACCCTTTGTAGATCGGGAGGGCAGGCTATGTGAAAAGTCAGAGGAGATGGGGGAAATTTTAAATGATTTCCTCAGTATTCACTAGGGAAAAAAATATTGTACCAGTTGAAGTAAAGAAAAATAGTGGGGAGGTCATGAATCATATAAGGATAACCTAGGAGGTAGTGATGGCAGTATTAAAAAAGATAAAGGTGGACAAATCTCCGGGTCCAGACAAAGTATTCCCAAGGACACTCAGGGAGACTAGTGTACAGATAGTGGGGCCATTAACAGAGATATTTAGGATGTCACTGGTCACGGGGGTAGTGCCCGTGGATTGGAGGATGGCTCATGTTGTTCCGCTGTTTAAGAAAGGCTCCAAATGTGAGCCTGGAAATTATAGACCTGTGAGTCTGATGTCTGTGGTGGGTAAGTTGATGGAAAGTGTTCTGAGGGATGGCATTTACAAATATTTGGAAGAACAGGGATTGATAGATAGTAGTCAGCATGGTTTTGTCAAGGGTAGATCATGCTTAACAAACCTGATTGAGTTTTTCGAGGGGGTTACAAAAAAGATTGATGAAGGGAAGGCTGTCGATGTTGTCTATTTAGACTTTAGTAAAGCTTTTGACAAAGTTCCCCACAGGAGGTTAGGAAAAAAGGTGGAGGCATTAGATATAAATAAGGAGGTAGTGAAATGGATTCAGCAATGGTTGGATGGGAGGTGTCAGAGAGTAGTGGTGGAAAATTGTATGTCAAATTGGAGGCCGGTGACTAGTGGAGTTCCTCAGGGATCGGTCCTGGGTCCACTATTGTTTGTTATATATATTAATGATCTGGAAGAAGGGGTGGTGAATTGGATAAGTAAGTTTGCAGATGATACAAAGATTGGTGGTATTGTGGACAGTGAGGAAGATTATCATAGCTTAAAAAGAGATATAGGAAAGTTAGAGGAGTGGGCTGAGAAATGGCTGATGGAATTTAATACGGATAAGTGTGAAGTGTTGCATTTTGGAAAGGCAAATCTAGATAGATCATATACATTGAATGGTAGACAATTGAGGAGTGCAGAGCAACAAAGGGATTTAGGAGTTATGGTAAATAGTACCCTCAAGGCTGATACTCAGGTAGATGGTGTGGTGAAGAAGGCATTTGGAATGTTGGCCTTCATAAATCGGAGTATTGAATTCAAGAGTAGGGAGGTTATGATGAAATTGTACAAAGCATTGGTGAGGCCAAATTTGGAATACTGTGTGCAGTTTTGGTCACCCAGGAAGGATATAAACAAAATAGATAGAGTGCAGAGAAGGTTCACGAGAATGTTGACAGGATGTCAGGGTTTGAATTACAGAGAAAGGTTGAGCAGCCTGGAGCGTAGAAGATTGAGGTGGGATTTGATGGAGGTGTTCAAGATTTTAAAAGGGACAAAAAGAGTCAACATGGATAGGCTTTTTCAATTAAGAGTGGGAGATATTCAAACCAGAAGCCATGGTTTGAGTTTGAAGGGGGAAAATTATAAGGGGAACATGAGGGGAAATTTCTTCACGCAAAGGGTGGTTGGGATGTGGAATAAGCTTCTGGCAGAGGTGGTTGAAGCAGGGACGTTATTTACATTTAAGAAAAGACTGGATAATTACATGGAGGGGAGAGGATTGGAGGGATATGGACCAGGTGCTGATCAGTGGGCTAGGAGGGAGGGGATTTGTTCCAGCATGGACTAGTAGGGCAAAACTGGCCTGTTCTGTGCTGTATATGGTTATACGGTTGTATGGTTACCAGTGCTCTATGATTAGGAAGAGATTGCTTAAGGTGGTACGTGAGTGGAAAGAAAAAAAAGTTTGTAAACCATTGTTTTAATCATACGTACTTAACTCATTATGTGGACGGTTTCATAACTCCAAAGGAAATGGGCCAATGACAATTTTTCTCAAGCAAAATATTTCAGTAGCAATTTGGTTTAAAGCAAATTGGAACCTTCCCTTCTCACTCACATAACACCTTAAGCAATCCCTTACTAATCATAGACACTTATGGTGTAAGGATTGGTTAAGGAATGTGAATTTAGGGGGGCAGTTTGGAAACCACTGATCTAGCATATGCTGCTCAGATGACCCAGATTCCAAGTGCTGGGGACCAAATATTTATGTACACCTCACAATGAACATGTGTTTCTATGCTTTCCATTAAATAAGCGTTTCCATTTTGATGAACGGCTCCAATTCTCTGGTATTCAGTCCATAATTTGGGTTGGAAACACTGGCATGTTTTTTTCTCTCTGCTGCATTCAATGGAAAGCATTTTGGGCATTCCTGCAAAAGTTACTGCGGACACTATGCCAAAACTAGTTTTCTGAATCACTCCAAAAAGTGGTTTACTTTGATTTCAACTTTGTCAGCTGCCTGAGGGATTGCCAGGTGCAGATTAAATTCTATTTCCAACCTCCCCTCAACCTGTGGCTCTTCAAAAACATTTCCAGATTGAAATCCAATTGGAAAACACCAGTTCTAAATGCCCAATAGCTTTTCAACCAGCTGACTTATTCGTTTTTAAGCAACTGGAAAATTTAGTCATCAACTCCAAAGGATATACCCTGATGCGTGAAGAATAGTCTGTAACTTATACTTGCATTTGAAAGAAACAGATCAATTAGCTTTGTAATTGCCTTCTCTTTTCAAATAAATTATTTTAGTCTTTACAGCTGTTTCTTTGCAGATTAACCTGCATTAATTGTGTATTGCAGCAGCTTCAGACAGCTGCTGTGTGATGAAACTCTGTTAATGACTTCTGCTGGGTAAAGGCACTGAGGATTTGAAGAAGCAAACTTGAATGTGCTTTAACATGTTAAGTTGCATAAATTTCTGAGTTAATTTTCTCTTGGGTGAATTTTTGTTTTCCATAATATGAAGCATTTCAGTCCTGAGCAAAGCAGTGTATTACCAATCTTGTCAATATTAATATTGAACATGCCCCTTGTCAAAAGACAGGCAAAAATAATTGGTGTCATTTTAACAATATGACACTTTATCAGTTCCCTTGACTTCCTCCATTGGAATATTTTTGTTGTACCAAGATGCAATGTTAGTACTAATTTGCCTCAAATGAGAGACCTATTTGAGTGTGGGTCTGTTCCCATAACATTGAGTTCTGAATCCAAATGACATGTCATGTTGAAAACTTCACAAATGGCTTTATTACAATATTCTGAACTAGTCTATTAAAGGTGTTAACACATTCGGTGTTAGTCTTTGAAATATGCACTGAAAATTTCAGGCATCTGAAAATATCCAATTTCACGGGCTGTATAATCTAAGCAACATATTGAGAATATATCAAAACAATCTAAGAATTTTACCCTAGAACTAAAGATAAGGTAGTGGTTCTATTATTGTCACATAATACTACATTCAGCATGTAACATACATGAAATTCTTTAACATTGTCTACCATAAAGAAGACAGAGAGCCCCTCACAGAAATAAGGCCCCAGCGAGGAATGAATTCATAGCCACTTTGTGGTAGAACAAGTTTGAAGTGTGCAAAGAGAAACAATCCAAGATGTGTGTCGCGCAATCAATGACCACACACAGACACAAAGCAAGCAGTTAAAGGCTTTATTATTCAGAAAACTCAGGCATGCCGCAACATGCTGCTGTCTCACATCCAAGGCAGGTATAAGGGAGGAGACTAGGGCTCTCAGCCTTTTTTTTAGGGGATCTTACGGGGAGGGGCTACAGGATCAGAGGGCAGGAAAGCCTGCTCTGCCCAGTGAGGACATGGCCAGACATGCCCGCAGTACCATGTTCCACCAATATCCTCCACTACTTTTTTTGAATGAAGTCTGGCAGGGTGATGTGGGGCAATGTCCATCAGCACAAGTCTTGTAATCCATACAGTTCAAAGGTTCAGCTGCTCTGGTAGTTTTATTCAGCATTGAGATCTCCAAAGGATTGGTGGCTGTATTGTTGGTTCCAGCAGAACGGGGGCTTGTTCAACGGTCTGGGTGTTGGAGAGCTGAACAGTGTCTGTATATACTGGTTCTATAGAGGTAGGGAATTTATTTGTAACAGTGGGGGTGGGGACATTCCAGTTGGGAGGGGGATCACTATGTCATTTGTCAGAGTGATCCCTGTGGCCAACTGGTCACTGCCCAGGGATATCGGGTAAACCTCTCATGCCAGGGCCCTTGCTCGTGCCAAGTCCTGGATGGACACTGTATTGTTCCGTCCATCCAGGTACCTTACCAGCGCATACTGGGGGGTTTAATGTAGGTGGTGCACTTCCTCAACCAGTGGGTCTGTCTTGTGGGTTCTAACATGCTTCTGGAGAAGCACCAGCCCTGGGATCATCAGCCTGACCAGCAGCGTGGTTCCCGATGCCGACCTCCTGGGGAAGGAGAACAATCTTCCATGTGGTATTGCGTTAGTTGCAGTGCAACGTAGGGACATGGTGACATGCAGCACTTCTGGAAGGACCTCACCACTGGGATATGGGAATCCCTTTTGACTTGAGGACCAAAAGGACTGTCTGTTCCCACTGTGGTTGTAGCCGTTGGTTCTGCTGATAGCTATACTCCTTAAAAGGAAGTATTCCTCACTCATGAAGGCGGATCCCTGGTAACTATGAACGTAACTGGGGTACCCAAACAGAGTGAATACTGTGTGGAATGCTTTAATTACCATGGATCTGGTCATGTTGGGGCAGAGGATAGCGAATGGGAAACGTGAGTACTTGTCCACAATGGTCTGGAAGTAGATGTTTCGATTCATGGATGGGAGGGGTCCCTTGAAGTACAGCTGAGATGTTTGAAGGGGCGAGAGAAAAGGAATACATCGGAGGATCTTTCCTGGAACCAACACACCAATGGCATCATGAAGAAAGCCTCTACTTCCCCAGGAGTTTGCGGAGGAGCTAGTGGAGTTGTTCAAGTGAACAGGTACGGACTTGAAGGGCCGACATGGCCTGTTTCTGTGCTGTAAATGGTTATATGGTTATATGGTTATATGGAGTGGCCTTAATGAGTTGGGCTCTCTCTGATCTGTAAAACTGTGGCTTGCATTCTGCACAGACCAGCAATTGCTAGTTAGCTCCATAACTTCATCCACTGAGTAGGGGAAGCTACAGACCCTCACAAAATGGTAGAGCTTAATGACCCTGGGGTGGCAGATGCTCTTGTGGAGGGCCCGTAGGCCATCAACTTGCACCCTGGCACAGGTTCCCCTGGACAGGGCATCAGGTGGCTCATTTTAGTTACCAGCTCGACTCTCCACCTCATGATCTTGTAATCTTTGATTCTACCCCAATGTTCATTGTTAAACATGAAAGCGATGGCTCCCTGGTCTGTCAGTAGGGTGAATGGTCTGCCAGCCAAGGAGTGCCTCCAGTGGCGCACAACCTCCACTATAGCTTGTGCTCCTTCTCGATAGCGAAGTGCCTGCGTTCAGGACCTTGGAAGGTGCTAGAAAATTATGCCACTGACCTGCCCGCTTGGTGCAGTGTGGTGGCCAGAGCAAAAATGGATGAATCACGTTCCACTTGGAATGGGACAGATTCATCAATTGCGTGCATCTGCACCGTGGCAATCTCGTCCTTGATGCTCTCGAAAACCTTATGGGCCTCTGCTGACAGGGGAAAGACAGTGGCTTTCGCCAGACATTGGCATTGTCTGCATAGTTGGGGATCCATTGGGCATAATATGACAAGAGCCCAGGAACCTTTTTAAAGACTAGGGGTCCTGTGGCAGAGGGAATTCCAGAAGGGGCTGCATGTGCTCAGGTTAGGGGGCAATGACACCATGCTCCACCACATACCCCAGGATTATGAGCTGCATGGTGCTAGACACATACCTTATCTTATTGGATGGGAGACTGAGAGCCTTGGTGATGGCCAGGAACCTCTGCAGGTTCTCATCCTATTTCTTCTGGTCTTGGCTGCAGATGGTGACACTTTCTAGGTTTGGATATGTAGCCTTTAGTTCATTGTCATCCATAATGTCATGGATGACAATGTCAGTCCATTTCACTTTGGAACAATGACACCCCATTCATGAGGCTAATTAGGACCCGCAGAAGATAGTAGAGCTGGCTGTTGATCTCAAGTGCTGTGTAGGGCCTGTCTTTGCAGTGAATCAGGATTTGGTGATACACTGATTTGAGGTCTGTGGAAGAGAAGACCCTGTACTTGTACTTGGTGATCTCATTCACCATATCAACTATACGGAGCAAAGGATAGGTGTCCAGTAAGGTGAACCAGGTGATGATCTGACTGTAGTCTATCACCATCCAGTAATTCTCCCCACTCTTCACCAACAATACTTGTGCCCTTCAGGGACTGCTACTGAGTTCTATTATGCCTCCTCCAGCAGCCATTCCACCTCCATCTTAATGAATTCTGTGTCCCCGGGACTGTATTGCCTGCACTTAGTGGCAACAGGTTTGCAGTCTGGGGTGAGGTTTTGGAACAGCGGAGGTGGAGGGACCCGGAGGGCGGCCAGGCTGCAGGTCAGATGACCTGGCGTTCAAGTATATGATTGGGCCTCTTCGGGGGAATGGGTGGGGCCTCCCAGAACTGGTTATCACTGACAATGGGGGAGGGGAGAGGGGGTGGGTGGGGCCTGTCAAACTGCTTCAGCACACCCTTAAGCTGGCACTGGAAATTCAGCCCCAATGATGGGTGCGCAGAGGTGGGGAATCATCAGCAGTTTGAAGTTCTTATATTTCGTACCTCCCACAGTTAGGGTCATGGTGCAGCTCCCGCAGATTTACGCAGAGAAGAATTTGAAAGCTAATGCTACCTTGCACTTGGCTGGGGACACGGTCAGGGAATAATGTTTGGTCGTACCTGAGTGTATGAAGCTCTCAGTGTTTCCCATGTCAAACAGGCAGCCAATGGAGTGGCCATTTACCTTGATGTCCATCATCAATCACACCAGCTGGTGTGGTCTACTCTGGTCCAGCATGATGGAAGCCAACATCAGCTCTCTGTCTGAATTGCTGCTGCTATATCATTGGGTCAGCTGCCACCAAGATGGAAATCTGGGAGATCGCGAAGATGGCCGCCCACATGGATTGCACATGGACAAGTCTGGAAGTGATGCCAGATGTGGCATCACTCTGTGTCATCACACACCTGGTCCGAAAATTCGATTCCTGGCAACCGGATGTGATGATAGAAGAAGGTTGGACGAAGATGCCATGTGGGTCACGGTCCACATGCGGCACTGCTAGAGTGGGGCTTAGAATGACATACCCTGGTATAATGTCCTTTCCTCTGGCAGTTCAAGCAGGTTGCACTATGGGCTGGACAATACTTTCACGGGTGTTTGCTTTGGCCGTAGTATTTGCACCTCACGTGCTCAGTGGGGGCAGAAGCAGTTAGGGGCCCCAAGTCCCAAGATGGCATCACCTGTTCTCAGCACCTGGTGGCTGCGTGGCCTGCTGAGTAAGCCTCCACATTCCTTTGGGCAGTCTCCATCGCTCGAGCTATCTTCTCCACTTCCTATAGGAACTGATTGCCTTTCTCCAGGAGTTGTTCTCTAATGTGATGGGAGCGGAAGTCAGTAACTAGCTGTCGCGGATGAGCTCCTCCTGGTAGGTTGCAACAGTCATATCCCGGCACCTGCAGTCTTTCCCTATCTGCCGCATGGCCCTTATGGCTCAACCGGGGCCTGGCTTCGGGAGCCCAGCTAGAAGCGCAAGTACATTGCATTCTTCAGGACTTCGCATTGCTGTTGGAGTAGGGTCATTGCCTCTTTGTGTTCAGTGCAGTCGTGAATTATTTGGTTTGCTCGATGGCCCACCGCTACAAAGAGTAGGTCGTACCAATCACTATCAGGTATAGGTTATTGAGAAAGTTGAATTGCATTCATATAAACTATTTTTACAACAATGTATAAAATAAAACAAAATAGTGCACAAAAAGTAAGGGAGTGTCTTTGGTTGATTGATTATTCAGGAATCTGTTGTCAGCAGGGAAGAAGCTGTCCTTGTGCTGCTCGGGGAAGAAGCTGTCCTTGTGCCACTGAGTGCTCATCTTTAGGTTCTTGTATCTTTTCCCCGATGGGCCTTTGAGGATAGAGGCTGCTTTATTAAGACACCACCTCATGTAGATGCCCTCAATGGAGTGAAGGCTGGTGTCTGTGATATTGCAGGCCGAGTTAACCACCCTCTGGAGTTTTTCTTTCCCTGAGAGTTGACGCCTCTGTTCCAGACAGTGATGCATCCAGCTAGAATGCTCTCCACAGTACACCTGTAGAAGTTTTTGAGAATCTTCAATAACAAACTGAAACTCCTCAAGCACTTCACAAAGTGCATTCTTCAGGATTGCATTGACATGGAGGCTGCAGGACAGGTCCTCAGAGATGTTGACTTCTCGACCACGGAAAACAACTTTGCCACATCTACTCTGTCCAGGCTTTTCAACATTCAAAATGCTTCTACAAGGTTCCCCCAACCCCCCACCATTATTTTGAACTTCAAGACTTTTTGCATGTTCTAATCCCTTAATTCTATGAATCATACATGTAAATTGTCTCTGAACCCTCTCCAATGCCAGCACATCCTTTCTTAAATAAGGACCCCAAAACTGTACCCTGTACTCCTAGTGAAGCCTCATCGGAGCCTTATAAATCCTCACAGAAATGTATTGGTCGCTGTAGATTCTCTCTTATCTGGATGATAGCAAGATTGGTTGAAGTAGGTGGATGATGATTTTTACACAGACTCACTTGGCTGAGAGTTCAACTTCCATGTGGAATGACTCGAGCAAAATATTCACCCATAGAATGTACATTATCATTTCCGGACATCCTTCCTAAACATCATCTTTGATTCAACCTGTAATGGAAGTGAAATGTTATATTGTCTTCATCTGTGATTTTTATAACCATATAAGGAATTCTTCTGTCATCCAGCACTTAATGGCCTTGGAAAGAAAGTAAATGACTTTGAGAGAGAGCATCAGAATTCATAACTTATATGAAATATTCATGTCATTACTTAGTGCAGATTGTGCTATCTAAGTGATTGGAAGAGTGGGTATTTGTTCAAATTTAACAGTTTGAATGGTAAATAATTGGACTTAAAAGTTACATTTGTACAAAATGTAGTAAAAACACACAATAAACGTTGGTGGAACTCAGTCAGTCTCTTAGCATCCAGTGGGGTAATGATATATCACTGATATTGAAGGCCTTAGGCCTTCCTCAAGGTAAAAGCAAAAAGCAGGCAGGAGTCTCAATGAAGAATGGGAGAGAAAGGTGGAAGAATGGGACAGGGAGAGTCTAGACCAACAGAACAAAGATGTTAATTGGATATGAAAGGTGAAAATTGATTTTGCCTGTGTGAAAGGAGAAGAGGGAAAAGGGAAGAGAGAGGGGAAGATAAACAGGACTAAAGACGACAGGGGAAGAAAAAGAGACAAAGATTTAAACAGAAACTGAAGATGTTAATGCCATCCAGTTAGAGGATGCCTAGGTGGAAGATGAGAATTTTTTTTCCTCCAACTTGCAGGTGGTTTCAGTCTGGCCAGTGCATCAGGCATGTCTGCAAGGGAATCAGACAGGCAATCAAAATGGGCGGCCACTGGGAATTCCACACTTCTGTGGAAGATAGAACAGAGGTGTTCAACGAAGTGATCTTCCAGTGTGTGCCCAGTCTCTCAAATGCACAATGCAAACACCTGACATTTTGGGGCTGCCAAAATGACATTATCGCAAGGATACTGAGAACCAAACTTGATTCTGCTGAGGCAATGTTCAGCAAAGGTGCATTAACCTACCCAACAGACTTCTCAGTCATTTTTCTTAAAAGTCTGAAGAACAGGTTAAAGATCATGGCAATTTCATTGCTCATTAAAAGTGATTTTTCTCATGGTAAGAAAAATGCAACTTAAAATGAAAAATGAGTCACGTATAATTTTATGGATACATGAAATTGATCGGTAGACCATTACGAATTTATGATGCATGTACATTAGATCTTTCAGCCAATAAGAAACATAAAGTAAAACTTTTCAGCGTTATGAACTGAAGATATCAATAGCTTGAATTATTGAGGTGAATATGGTAATATGTAATGGCTAATGCTTTAAAAGTTGTGCATCATGAACTAAAAATAACTTGGTCTCTCGAATTCAACTCAAATAGGCATGCAATAAATAATTGAGTAGCTATTCATTTTTTTAAACAAGTTCAAATTATACAAGTTAGCATTCTATTCAATGTACATACTATTATTAGTCCTCAATTACACCATTTAAAATGTGATCACGTGTTAAATTTAAATTTTAGACGTACACGGTAACAGGCCTTTCCGGCCCATGAACCCGTACCATTCCAATAGCCCAATCGATGCATATTTTGATGGGTGAGAGGACGCCAGAGCACCCTAAGGAAACCCACACAGACACAGTGAAAATGTATAAACTCCTTACAGACAGATGCAGGTTCAAATCTGGGCTGCTGATGCTGTAATAATGTTCACTAACTGCAACACTAACCTGAGGATGGGAGGACTTGAACATTCAAACAGAAAGCAATTTGGCTACTGAGGAACTAAGGAAGTGGATGAGATATGCAGCTCAATTTCTTCATCCTTCCTCTATGCAAGCAGCATGAGAGATCCAGTTTGCAACTTGATATAGTTTAATAAAAGGATCCCAGAGTCTTTGGATTATAGCAGAGAACAAAGAATATGGAATTTTGTGATAAAATATACAAAATCATTCACTGGAGTTTAAAGTTGGCTGTGATTCTGACTCTAACTTCTCCCTTTAGTTCTGCTCAGGCTGTGTCTCACTCTGTTCTCATTCATTCAGATTTGCCTCTGCTTTGCTAGGCTTCCCACACTTTAATCTGTGCTTGCCTCAATTAATTCTGTTCATATTAACACAACTAGTAAATTAGCAGTGGCAATTCAGGTGGGCAGGGTGGTGAAGGTGGCATTTGGTATGCTTCCCATCATTGGTCAGGGTATTGCGTATAAAATTTGGCACGCCCAAAAACAGCTGTTGAGGAAGCTGGCGAGATCACATTAGAGTAATGTGCACAGTTCTAGTCCATTATTTACGGAAAGGATGTTATTCATTTGGACAGGGTGCAAAATTGGTAGGGAAGTGAACAGTCAAAAAGTATACCCAAATATATAACAGGTTCTAGAAGATCAGCTGGGATGTGGCAAATGGATTTCAAATCTGACAAGTGTGAGATGTTTCATTTGAGTAAGTCAAACCAGGGCAGGATTTCAACAGTAAATAATAGAATCTTTTAATTTGGACATATTTTCTTTCATTGATCAGGGTATTGTGTATAAAAGTTGGCACACCCAAATACAGCTTGGTCAAGAAGCTGGCAAGATCATATCTGAGTTTTGTGCACAGTTCTGGTCAGTTTATAACAGTGGTTTTCAACCTTTTACTTTCCGTTCAAATACCACTTTAAGTATTCCCTATGCCATAGGTGCTCTGTGATTAGTAAGGGATTGCTTAAGGTGGTATGTGGGTAAAAAGAAAAAGTATGAAAACCACTGTTTTAATTGTTCCTAATTGACTCATTATGTGCATGGTTTCATAACTCCAAAGGAAATGGGCCAATTACATTTTTTCTCCAGCAAAAATATTTCATTAACAATTGGGTCTTGAGCAGTGGTTCTCAATCTTTTTATTCCATTCACATACCACCTTAAGCAATCCCTTATTAATCACATGGATAGGGATTATTTGAGATGGTATGTGAGTGGAAATAAAAAGTTTGAAATGTATTGGTTTATAGGAAGTGTGTCATTAAGTTGGAAAGAATGCAGAAGAGATTCATCTAGATGTTGCAGAGACTGGAGGTTCGTGTTATGTTCAAAGACTAGATCTTTATACTCTAGAGTATAGGATGCTGAGGGATTACTTTATAGATGTCCAAAATAACGAGGGGCATAGATAAAGTGAAGCTCACACAGACTATTTTCCACAAGGATGAACATTTCCAGAACTAAAAGGAGAGATTCAAGACTCTAGGGCAACTCAGAATCATCCACATCTGGAAGAAGATAGCAGAGGAAACAGTAGAAGTAGGTTCAATTGTATCATTTAAAAGATATTTGGACATACACAAGAAACATAATTTATTTTCACCACAGAAAAAGTGTGTAATGCTTGAAATTCTGTTTAAAAATGAACATTGTAAAAGAAAAACACAGTACAGAATTTCTTTGTGATAAGATTATCTTTACCATGGTTGCTTGTTGCCACTCTGCATCTGTGGTACTTATGCATGCACTCATGGACACAACATTTAAAAGTTTGAGAGTTTTCAGAATGTCCTGATTTTCAATCCAGACCTTTGGATTTCTACTGTAAGTAGGAAGGGTTTAGAAGTATATGAGCCATGTGCAAGCAAATGGGACTGATGAAGATCACAAGCTTGGCTAGTTTGTACATGTTGGATCAAAAGGCCATTTCTATGTGGATGGCTATGCAACTCCCTCCTCATCTAGATCTCTTCAAATTTAAATTCCATAGACCCCAGTTTATACATGGTCATTCACCACTCAAACTCATCATACAGCTAAAATGAAATCAATGGATTTTGTCTCAGTTTTTTGGTTGCCAACTATCTTTCATTAATTGACATGAAACCTGAATGTTTGAAGTCTGGTGTTACAGTTAACTCCATGCAGAGCACTGGACCACATAACCTACCTCTTTATCTAGACCACCTATTTCCTCTCCAAGCCAGCATTTCTGTGACTAAAATCCTCACTCACTTTTAAATATAGTAAAACCCATGTTATCCAGAATTCAAGCAACCAGCAGCCTCAAATTACCAGATGAAAACAATGGAAAATAAAAAGGTAAAAAATACGGAATTTTAAAATTGCTGCACCTTGCTGTTAGTTCGCCAGTCACACAACACACAATCTCAAGGAACTGGAAAATTCAGTTATTCAGCATCTACCAATCCTGCTGGAAACTCAAGGTTTTACTCTTTAAAAGCCCTCTAACAACTTAACTTGCAGCTATACTTTTCTTTAACTAAATTAAGTCCCATTCATTTATTATCCTGAATCTTGCCTATCACTTCCCAGTCTCTCATCCTCTCCAGGTTTAGCCTCAATCATTTCTGGATGTGAATGAAGTGATTTATGGAAGTTACCTCTGTAGCAGAATTGATATAAATTTTGGAATTCCTTCATCAAATCTCTCTGCCTCTCCACTCCTACATCCTCCAAGAGATGCTCATTGAAACTTATCTTTTGTCTTTCTCTGAAAAGTTCTTGACATTATCTACCTAAGTTTTTTTTTGTTGCACAACTCCTTTTTCCAAAGTTCTTGCCAATGTAGGAGGCCATACCACCCCCCTGGTCTTTGGCAGCTCTCAATGTCATTCCCCCACTGACTTATATCTTAATTGACTTCATTCTCAATCATGCCTATCTACCACACTCCCAAATTTGCCACTACGCAGTTACACTGGGGGGAATTTACTGCAGCCAATTAACCCACAAGGTTTTAAGATGTGGGAGGAAACCACACATAGTCACTGAGAGAATGGTACTAATTGGGTGGACCATTCACAAATGTTGCAGCCAAACACTGGAGCTGTGAGGCATCATGAATAGATCGACCTACTGTGTAGTGTATTTGCCTTAATATTCTGATTGGCTGCCATTTGCTAGTGGTGTTCCAAAGGGACCAGTGTTGGGGCAGCTTCTTTTTATGAAGTATATTAATGATTTGGATGATGGAATGAATGGCTTTGTGGAAACATGGAGGCTGCAGAAGGATTTAGATTAGGAGAATGGGTAGAGGAGTGGCAAATGCAATATAATGTCAGAAAATGTACAGTCATGCACTTTTGTAGACTCTTTCTGAAGAGGGGAGAAAATTGAAAATACCCTGATGTAAAGGGACCTAGGAGCCCTTGTGCTGGATAGTCTGAAGGTAAACTTGCATGTTGAGTTGATGATGAAAGGAGGCAAATGCAACGCTAGCATTCATTTTGAGAGGAATAGAATATAAGAGCAAAGATGTGATGTTTAGGGTTTATAAGGCACTGGTGAGACCTTACTTGGAGTATTGAGACTAGTTTTGGAGTCCTCATTTAAGAAAAGATGTGCAGAAATTGGAGAGCATTCAAAGCAGTTTCACTAGGATGATTCTGGGAACAAAAGAGTTATCATCTGAGGAGCATTAGGCAGCTCTTGGCCTGTATTTGATGAAATTTAGGAGAATGAGAGGGAAGCTCATTGAAACATTTCAAATGCTAAAAGGCACAACTTCAGGATGGAGGGGCATCCACTTAGAACAGAAATGCCGAGGAATTTCTTTGCCAGAGTGTGGTAAATCTGTGGAATTTTTTACCACCGGCTGTTGTGGAGGCCAGATCATTGGGTGTATTTAAGACAGAGATTGATAGATTCATGATTCCCAATAGGGGCATCGAAGGTTATGAGGAGAAGGCCAGGTAATGGGCCTAGTGGGAAAATGGATCAGCTCATGATTATATGGTGAGCCAGACTCAATGGGCTGAAGAGCTTATTTCTGCTCCTATGTCTTATGATTTTCAAGTAAACATGTTGATGATTGGTAATTTATAGATTAATACAAGAATAAAGTCACAATTTTAATAGAGGTACAGGGTATATTCCACAATGGATATTTGATATTAGAATCAATATCACCCTAGGCACAGTTACAGATTCAGTGTCTTTTATACCTGGTAATCAATTTTGGAGCCAATCACCCTGATGAATGCAGAAACTAACAGTTTTTCCAAACAAATATTGCCAAATGACATATACAATGAATTTCAGTCTTCTCTGTTCTTTGCCATGATATTCAAGAGAAGTAATTTAAATTTGACCATCCAAATAATCTATAAACTCAAAGGCCATTTTGTCCTGGAGTACATAATAGTTATTATTATCCCTCTTTCTCTCATTTTCATGGTGCGGAATACCCATCTGCACTAGGATCCCTCACAAGAATGCACAACCAAAGCCCACTGTGATTCACGTCCTCAAGGGGTTTTGTTGCAAGTGAGAATTAAAAATGTCATATTGGTTGCAACAAAGAGTCTTTTTGCCATTGATGTAGCAGGACACCTCCATTTGCAAAATTGAACAAACCCAGCTGTTTCAAATCTGAACACATTATCTTGAGCATTGATTGAAGAGGCAATCTTCTTCAGAGGACTATTCTACCCCCACTACACCCCCTCCCAACTTCACCACCTCCATGGTTGATGATATTGGCAATGACATTGATGGGATGACCATGCACCACAAGAATATGCAAGACATCAGCATTGTTTAACCACTAATGTGGTGATATGCCACTGTATACTGTTACTTGGTTGCTGGCACTATTTATATGTTTGGTTCATATGTATGGCTGGCCCGCCTTCCCTCTGGAATCCCTTAATAAATGTCGAAAACCAAGTCCCTCCCTCAGTACGAGTCTGAGGATTGGACCAGAAAAGGAGCATGGTCCAAGTCTTATGGAATTAAAAGCATATCATCCTGAAACTCCAGTCTTTTGGTATTATTGATATATCAGCTATCTCTTGCTTTGGCAATTTAATGAAGTATCTAGTTATCCCTACAGAGCAAAATGCCTGAAATATAATGGGTGCTACCTCTCCTCAAAGCAGATATTCTTTTCAAATTAGATCTCTATACATTTAATAAGCTCCCTTCTCATTTTCAACATCATTTAAATGCATTGGGGATTTGTACAGCAGAAACTTCATTTGTCATTATCTTTTGACCTTTGCTGTATTTATTTGCTCATTTCCAAAAGTGAAGGATTCCTCAGTCCTCTCTTTCTTAAATTGTACGGAGCATTTTTCCTCTAGGCCTTGCAGGAGTCAAGTAACTGACAGCATGTGCATATTTACCTGGTAGATGTACACCACTCTGCTTTTGGGTTTTGTAGTTAGATCCAGCAATGTTGAAGAAATATAAATGGTGTTTCCGTCAAATATATTACACTGCTCTGCAAAATAGTGTCATAGAATCAAGTTTTTCTTTATTTGGCTTGGCTTCGCAGATGAAGATTTATGGAGGGGTAAATGTCCACGTCAGCTGCAGGCTCGTTTGTGGCTGACAAGTCCGATGCGAGAGAGGCAAACACGGTTGCAGCAGTTGCAGGGGAAAATTGGTTGGTTGGGGTTGGGTGTTGGGTTTTTCCTCCTTTGTCTTTTGTCAGTGAGGTGGGCTCTGCCGTCTTCTTCAAAGGAGGTTGCTGCCCGCCGAACTGTGAGGCGCCAAGGTGCACGGTTTGAGGCGATATCAGCCCACTGGCGGAGGTCAATGTGGCAGGCACCAAGAGATTTCTTTAGGCAGTCCTTGTATCTCTTCTTTGGTGCACCTCTGTCACGGTGGCCAGTGGAGAGCTCTCCATATAACACGATCTTGGGAAGGCGATGGTCCTCCATTCTGGAGACGTGACCTGCCCAGCGCAGTTGGATCTTCAGCAGCAAGGATTCGACGCTGTCGGCCTCTGCCATCTCCAGTACTTCGATGTTAGGGATGAAGTCGCTCCAATGAATGTTGAGGATGGAGCGGAGACGACACTGGTGGAAGCGTTCTAGGAGCCGTAGGTGATGCCGGTAGAGGACCCATGATTCGGAGCCGAACAGGAGTGTGGGTATGACAACGGCTCTGTATACACTAATCTTTGTGAGGTTTTTCAGTTGGTTGTTTTTCCAGACTCTTTTGTGTAGTCTTCCAAAGGCGCTATTTGCCTTGGTGAGTCTGTTGTCTATCTCATTGTCGATCCTTGCATCCGATGAAATGGTGCAGCCGAGATAGGTATTTTGTGTGCCCAATGGAGATGTGGGGGGCTGTAGTCATGGCGGGGAGCTGGCTGATGGAGGACCTCAGTTTTCTTCAGGCTGACTTCCAGGCCAAACATTTTGGCACTTTCCGCAAAATAGGACATCAAGCGCTGAAGAGCTGGCTCTGAATGGGCAACTAAAGCGGCATCGTCTGCAAAGAGTAGTTCACGGACAAGTTGCTCTTGTGTCTTGGTGTGAGCTTGCAGGCGCCTCAGATTGAAGAGACTGCAATCTGTGCGGTACCGGATGTAAACAGCATCTTCATTGTTGAGGTCTTTCATGGCTTGGTTCAGCATCATGCTGAAGAAGATTGAAAAGAGGGTTGGTGCGAGAATGCAGCCTTGCTTCACGCCATTGTTAATGGAGAAGGGTTCAGAGAGCTCATTGCTGTACCTGACCCGATCTTGTTGGTTTTTGTGCAGTTGGATAACCATGTTGAGGAACTTTGGGGGGCATCCGAGGCGCTCTAGTATTTGCCAAAGCCCTTTCCTGCTCACGGTTTTGAAGGCTTTGGTGAGGTCAACAAAGGTGATGTAGAGTCCTTTGTTATGTTCTCTGCACTTTTCTTGGAGCTGTCTGAGGGCAAAGACCATGTCAGTAGTTCCTCTGTTTGTGCGAAAGCCGCACTGTGATTCTGGGAGAACATTCTCGGCGACACTTGGTATTATTCTATTTAGGAGAATCCTAGCGAAGATTTTGCCTGCAATGGAGAGCAGCGTGATTCCCCTGTAGTTTGAGCAGTCAGATTTCTCGCCTTTGTTTTTGTACAGGGTGATGATGATGGCATCACGAAGGTCTTAGGGAGCTTTCCTTGGTCCCAGCAAAATAGTGTCATAGAATCAAGTATCTAGCTGAGAAATCAGGCAAATGTCTGACAAACTGTTCCTGCAGCCAACAGGGTTTATCTTTATGGATTTTGCTCTTAACACCTTCACAGACATGCTATTCAAACTTATCAAAAAGATACATCTCACAACCAGGTCATTGGTGGTGGATTTACAAACAATTGGGTATTTCCTCAGTTAAATTAGCTCTGCTTCTATCATGACTGAGGCAAGGAAATTTGTTTTCCTGCCTAAATGCAGATGGTTCAAAATACATCACCGTTGTTTTCATAAAATGGAAATATATTCAATTAAAAGTATTCCTTATTTAATCAGGGGAGTGCTCAAAATAATATAAGCCTGGCTGGAAATTTTCAACGTTACTGGAGTTAATTTATTATTCAAACTCACAAACTAATTAGATTTGGAAATATTGTTCTCAGTTGCAAACAAGTTTATATTCTATGCTGGACAAATATCTATATTCCATTCAATTAAAAAAATGTTCTAAGCCAAAGGGAAAGCCCATCAACCTTTTGAGCCTGCTCCGCCATTCTATTCAATCTCATAGATACTCCATCTTCACCTCACATTCCAACTCTCCCTATATAACCCTCTCTGCCTTTTGATTCTAAAGTCACATACAGGTGCATATTTCATCCAAGATCAATATTATGAATTGTTAAGCCCAAGCACAGATTCTCATGCTTCTGTTTGCCACTCCAAGTGAGACATTTACTCCTGTCATTTCCTGAAAACTGATTGCAATGAAGGGAATTTTGGAGAGAGCGTTAATATGTTAACAGTACACTAGCAGTCGACTCATTGGTATTTCCTTTGCAAAGCTAATAAATGAAAGTATTTCACAAGACATGAGTTGTCTGACCTACAGTTGTATTCATGGATCACTAAAGATACATACAATTCAAAGTGCCACTATTTCTTTATATTTTTTGTTGTCAATCTTATCTTCAGATCATTTAATAAATTTCAAGAGCTATTATGAAGCAAAATATGCATGATCAATTGTCCAATCAGTTAATCTGTTTAATGTATGATGAACATATAATGTTAAGGCATCTACATTATATTGGCGAAGGGGAAAGTTCAAGTATTACATTGATATTGCAATAAAAGGAAAATTTTACTGAGATGGCTTGTGAAAGCATAGGTGCTCTTCCTGATTGAACATCCAA
Organism: Narcine bancroftii; assembly: GCF_036971445.1. Classification (NCBI taxonomy): domain Eukaryota; kingdom Metazoa; phylum Chordata; class Chondrichthyes; order Torpediniformes; family Narcinidae; genus Narcine; species Narcine bancroftii. The sequence continues at coordinate 93,053,534 of NC_091469.1, forward strand.
AAATGTAAGCATCCAAAAAGTGCTAAATAAACACCTCTGGAATTCCACTTAAAGGAGAGACACAATTTTATGGAATACAATGGAAATGTGACAATGAGCTCACAACAAAACTCAATAGTGAATAGCATCAAATAAATGAAGTGACTTCTTACCATCCTCTGGTTGACTGGAAAGTTCTTACCAGTTTTCCTTTAAATACAATCAAGATCCTGTTGACCTGTTGAAAGTTATTTTCACCTAAAGTCCTGTTTTGCGAAAACTGCCAAAATGTTTGGCCTGGAAGTCAGCCTGAAGAAAACTGAGGTCCTCCATCAGCCAGCTCCCCACCATGACTACCACCCCCCCCCCACCCCCACAGCTCCATCGGGCACACAGAACTCAAAACGGTCAACCAGTTTACCTACCTCGGCTGCACCATTTCATCTGATGCAAGGATCGACAAAGAGATAGACAACAGACTCGCCAAGGCAAATAGCGCCTTTGGAAGACTACACAAAAGAGTCTGGAAAAACAACCACCTGAAGAAACACACAAAGATCAGCATGTACAGAGCCATTGTCAAACCCATGATCCTGTTCGGCTCTGAATCATGGGTCCTCTACTTGCATCACCTACGGCTCCTAGAACGCTTCCACCAGTGCTGTCTCTGCTCCATCCTCAACATTCATTGGAATGACTTCATCACCAACATCGAAGTACTCGAGATGGCAGAGTCCGCAAGCATCGAATCCATGCTGCTGAAGACCATACTGCACTGGGTGGGTCACGTCTCCAGAATGGAGGACCATCGCCTTCCCAAGATCGTGTTGTATGACGAGCTCTCCACTGGCCACCGAGACAGAGGTGCACCAAAGAAAAGGTACAAGAACTGCTTAAAGAAATCTCTTGGTGCCTGCCACATTGACCACCGCCAGTGGGCTGATCTCGCCTCCAACCGTGCATCTTGGTGCCTCACAGTTCGGCGGCAGCAACCTCCTTTGAAGAAGACCACAGAGCCCACCTCACTGACAAAAGACAAAGGAGGAAAATCCCAACACCCAACCCCAACCCACCAATTTTCCCTTGCAACTGCTGCAACTGTGCCTGCCTGTCCCACATCGGACTTGTCAGTCACCAACGAGCCTGCAGCAGACGTGGACATACCCCTCCATAAATCTTCGTCCACGAAGCCAAGCCAAAGAAGAAGAAATTTGAACAGAATCCTCAGGTTTAAGTGACACAACAAAAAAAAAGAGTTCAAAATAGTCACAAAAGACAATGAGTGAGTTAAGGTATTAAAGATGGGTATAGTTCATTTGTGGTTCAAAATTCCATCCACTTAAGAGTTGAAATATTCCATTTAGATGTAAATGTTACCTATGGAGTGAGAGCAAGTTTAATCACAGATCAACAGTGAAAAATGGCAACTGGATTTAAAAGCACTTTGACATGCATCATATGAGCAAATCTTAGCTGTGCAAGACCTTACATTTGGGTTCAAATTATTCCACCTTAAAGGGCCTTCTGTCAGATTTTTATGCAGGCTGCATTTTTGATTTTTTTTTTTGCTTTTTCATTTTGAATAATGAAATCTTAATGTATTCTGAAAGTACTCAAGACAAATGATGCACAAAGGTTCACACAACCATGACTGATGCAGGCAAAAAAATTCTGAAATAGCTTAATAAGAACTCAATGAATGAGAATTTTAGCTTCAACACTTGTAAAGTAGGAAAAAAAAGCCACATTAATTTAATCAGCGGTTCATTTCTTCTGCAATTGTGTTGTGAAATGCTTTGACTGCAATGTGCAAATGGGAAAATATATTATTGATCTATCGAGTGACTGTCCTTTCAGGAAAGACAGAGTCATATGTCAACCAACAAATTGTATGCAATTGTTGCCAAGGCACAATCTCCCCCTCGTCCCCTCAACAAAACCTTGTCAATCACTTTTCTTCACGCCCAAGATGGCGCCCTCACATTGGCTCCATTCCAATCCAGTGAAATCCACACATCTTTTATAATGGTCTCTTTCCTGAAGATTGCAGTCATCTGTGGTGGTGCAGTGGTCTATCCTTCAAAAATCTACCTGCATTGTATAGTTCTTATCCCTCAGATAATCCACTCCAAGAGGTCAGTTTTCATATGAATGTTCAACACAGACAATGTCTCTCTACAACTATTCCAATACTGGTATCGGATTTTCCCACATCAATGTTGCTCAATTTCATTTCTTTATGAAACAAAAAGAGATAATTTTGTTCCATGCTAGCTCTCAGAGCTAGTTTCTTTTATGAAATGTTATTTTGTTAATATATTTAGAAATATTGCATGGTAAACAGGCCCATTAGGGCCACAAGCCTGCGGTGCCTAAATGCAACAAGTAGCTGCATTACAACAATCCCATCTGTTTTAAGAGGGTGGGAGGAAACCAAAGCACCCAGAGGAAGCCCACTCAGTCAAGGGGAGAACGTACAAACTCTATGCAAACAGTGGCGGATTTTAACCCTGGTACTGTAATAGCTTATGCTATCCTTGCTATATCATCTCATATCACAAGTACCATATTAACTTTATTCCTCTTTTCCCTTCCATGCAACTCATTCTGTCACACAAACCCATTATCTTAGGGGAGGTACCGTAGGCAGAGCTGCTGCCACAGAGCTCCAAATACCTGGATTCAATCTAAACTTCAGGTAACGACTGGATAGAGTTTCCACATTCCTCCTGTGACTGTGTACATTTTTCACCAGCTCCTCATATATCCCAAAGACATGCAAGATTCTAGATAAATTGACAGTGTGATTTGTACGACAAAACCACCATTTACAAACTTGCTCTCATTTCTGCAAGGGGTGCTGGACAAAGTGATGAAATTCTCTCTTCCTTACGGTAGACAAAATTAAAGAATTTTATGTATGTTACATTTTAAATATAGTATTAGGTGACAATAATGGAACCTTTACCTTTACAAATTTGCTGTAAATGCCACAGTAAAGAGTTCTGTAAAAAGGGGCAATGAATCAGAATGCAGGAAAAAAACGTGGCTGACTGGTGCACTTACAGCAATCTTGCACTCAATGTCACCAAAACCAAGGAGCTGATTGCTAAATTCAGGAAGGGAAAACCAGAAGTTTACAATCCAGTGATCACTGGGGAAAATCAGAGGTGGAGAGAGTGTGCAAATTTAATTTCTTGGGAATTACTATCACAAAGGATCTTTCCTGGACCCAACACTCTAATGGCTTCATGAAGAAAGCATGCCAGCAGCCCAGCACCTCTACTTCCTGAGGAGTTTGCAGAGGTTTGGTATATTGGAAACACTGGCAAATTTCTACAGATGTGTGGTGGAAAGTGTGCTCACCAGCTGCATCATGGTTTTGTATGGGGACAACAAGACCCCTGAGAGGAAAGCCCTGAAAAATATAGTGGAATGCAGCCGAGGACTCAAAGAAAAAAACTTTCCCCACCATTGAGAAAATTTACAGGGAACACTGCCATTAGAGAGCAGCAGCAATCACGAAGGATCCACACAACCCAGCACACTGTTAACGCTGCAACCATCAGGAAAGATGTATAGGTGACACAAGACTTGCACTGCTATGTTCAGGAACAGGTGCTGCTCCTCCACCATCAGACTCTTCAATGACAAACTCAGTAAGGGACTCATTTAAGAACTTTTACTTTAGCAATTTATTGATATTTTTCTCCATGCCCTTTCCTGTGCCTACCTGCTGAATCCTTTTTGTTCCTTGCAAAAGGTGGCTCTTTCTTACTTCGATTCCTACTATCCCTCACCTCTTACCTGTTCTTGCCGAAGTCTGTTGAGCCAAAGCCTACCACTCTGACTGTCTCCTCTGAATCAATCCACTCCCTCAATAACCGCTGTGCTTCACAGTCCCTCATTTTATAGTAATTCTCAGCTTCTTCCTCCAATCTGCTTGTATTTACTGCCTCACCCCTTGTTAAATTCTAATTGCCGCTGCTCTTCAGGTCACCTATCCTCTCTTGCTCTAATCAGCTTCTTCCTCCAATCATTGTTTGAATTCTGAGACTTTCTGTGATTTCCTGCTTCTGGTTCATTCTGCTTATTCTTTGAAGAGAGGCTCAAACCTGAACCATCAGCAATATATCTTTGTCTCTTATAGATGATGAAAAGGCCTCCAGCATTTCAGTGTGTTTTTACTACAATCACAGTGTCTGCAGACTTTCATGTTTCAGCCATTATATTTTGTTTGGAGTATGAAGAGATTTTATATGTCACCAAGGACTCTTGCAAATTTCTACAGGTGTATCATGACAAACATTCCAACTGGTTGCATCACTATATGGTACGGAGGTGCCAATGCACAGGGCAAGTAATGACTATAGGGTGTTGTGAACTCGGCCAGTGCCCGCATGGGAATTAGTCCTCACTCCATTAAGAACATCTACAAGAGGTGGTGTCTCAAGAAACCAGGCTCTATCATCAAGGACCCTTCCACCCAGGCCATACCCTCTTCTCACAGCTGCCATCAGGAAGAAGGTAAAGGAGTCTGAAGATGAACCCCCAACGGTACAAAAACAGCCTTTACCCCTCCCCTAATCATATTTCCCTAATGAACCATAGACATGATTTCACTTTCTCTTATTTTGCACTAATTTACTTATTTTTAAAAAAATGTAATTTACAGCAATTTTGTACCCGTAAAGCTGCCGCAAAACAACAAATTTGGCGACACATGTTCATATCAATAAACTCTGCTTCTTAAACATGCTGGAAATGTGAACATTTCTGTTTATTTCAACACAGTTGCAGTCTGATGCGTTGAGGGTTCCCAGCATTTCCTGACATTCAGCCATACATTTGTTCATACCCTCTGTTTAGTTGAACTCTTCTTCCAAATCCTCAAGTGGTACAGCCTTTGAATATTATTCAAGTGTTCAATGTCCTTGACAATAACAGTCAGTCAAATGCTTGAAGCTGATAGATGGGGATGGTCCGTGATTGACTTACAAATAAACTTACCTTTATAAAAAACAATTACTGCAGATGCTTATCTTGAGCGAACAATGAGAAGCTGGAGCAAGTAGTCAATTCTGGTCCATGGCACATGTACCTCTATCTTCTTATTGTTTGGTCCTCCTTAACGCAATGGAGAATTGAAAGATTTATATACTGCAAAATGAGCTGGGGTTTATCTTTTAGTTCCAGGAGATAGTTAATTTCAATGCTACTCTGAAAAGTCAAGTTCAAATCATTATTGAGTTTCTCGGGTGCATATCCAAAATATACAACGTTGAATATTTCTTTTTAAAGTTTAGTAAATGTGTAACATCTTTTCATAACATTAACTTTACTCAAAGTCTTACAAATAAATTGTTCACCACAAAATCCCCTTCAGAATAATTTAACCATTAGAGTGCTATTGGCACCAGTGTCTGAATGGAAATCAAAGCCTTAAATCTAAATATTAAACAATTTTTTTCCTTTTCACCCAATTGTTTTATATCCAGCTGACATCAAGAAGAAAGTAGGTTGAGATTGGTTTGCTTGTTTCCCTGACAACACATCATAATGATTTGTCCTTGGCATTGAATCTGAATGATACAGTATTACGCACTTGCCAGCGATGAACTCTTCCAGGATACTTCAATTGCTACCCAGCCATGACTAAAGATGTTTTATGGACATACTCATCATTTTAATAATCCCTTCACAACCCAGGATACAAGAGTATTCTCAACTTTGACTGAAAGACTAATCAACTCCCAAGGTATTTAGCTATCAAATCTATGGGTCTATATCTCAAAATCACATGTGCATATTTAATGGAGGAAAGGCAGGTCAAGTTATTTTCAGTACTCAAATTTCAGTCAATGATCAAATCATGGTCAGGCATAATTATCTGTATGTTGAATAAACTTGCCAATAAAAAGAAGATCAAAGTGAAACAACAGCAATAGGTCACTTCTGGGCAGAGAGTTATAACTGCTATCCTTTGCTTTATTTGGAAAAGCAAATAGTTTCAAATGCACGGCATGGTGGCATGCAATGGAACTCCTGACATAGCCTGACACATGTGCCATCCCGCAAAAGCAGATTCATTTCTCACTATCTACAAACATAGAAAGCAATTAGTCAGCCAACCATGTTTGAAATTATTACTTTGATAAGTTCCAGGTACTGATTGTAGAAATCAAATTTATCAGCTACCTCAAGTTCATGATACATCAAACTTGGCTAGGGTCACAGTAAAATACAAGGCCATCCAGATATGGTCACAAAACAATAGATGGATGATACAGTCAGTCTGGTAGATGCCAGTGCAGGCAAAAATCACAAAAAATTAGAAAAAAAAGTGAAAAGTTTCCAAACTGATAAAAGGTATCTGCATCTTGGTCATTTTTTCTTAAAACAGGTGTCTCTGATGAGAAGTTGCACCTGCAGAACAAATGCCATGGAACCCATCTCTCATTGTAATCACTTAGTTGCCTGTTTTCCATGGAAACAAAATCATTTTGACACCAAAGGTTGAAGTCTGATGCAGGCAGCTTGCTTCCTTGAATGTTAAATCATATAAAATAAACAACTTGATAGTCAATCAAATCTTCTCTAGCTGATTTGCAGAAGATGACTGCAGACGAGTCTCATAATTGGGAATGCAAGAACATCTTGGCAAACAAGTGATTTTGTCTCAACATAGGGTTTTTTATAACAACCAATGAAGTTTAAATGATGACAATGATTCATATTATTTATCATTGTACCCGTCAACCAGCCAATGAAATACAATCAGCATCGAATGGAAGTTAAAACAATTGTGCTACATACATTACAATAAAAAGTGCAATTAAAACCACACAACAGCACTTTCCTACAACAAACTGTTAAAAAGTACTGGTTTTATAATGTGAGTGCAGGACCATTCAGCGCCATGATTCAGAGTTTAAGCTTCGTCAAAAGAAAGCTCTTCTTCAGGCTACTGGTGCACCATCAAATGCTCCTTTAGTGTCTGCCCGATGGAGAAGAGTGAAGAGTCTGTGATTTGGGTGAGTTGCATCTTTGATAATGTTTCTCACTCTGCCCAGACATCATTCCTCAAAGATGTTTTCAATGATAGGCAATTTGTTTCAAATAATCCATTGGGCAATTTTCACTACCGGCTGGAGTGGCCTGTGATCTTGTGCAATAGAATTCCCATACTACATTGAAATACCATATGTTAGCATGCTCTCAATTGTGCATCTATAGCTATCCAACAGTTTCCTGGGACATGCTCCTCAAAAAATAAAGACATACGTGGTTGTGCCTTTTGAATCAGAATTGAAGAATTTAAGGACCAAGTGGAATCTTTATAGATATGGACATCAAGGAATTTAAAGGTCAGTGAACACTCCAACACCACCGATGTAAATTGGGCCATGAGTGTGGCTTATGGCATGCCTGAAGTCCATGATCTCCATAGTCTTTTGAGTGTTGAATGTCAAATTGTTATCGGCACACCACAAGGCAAAGTGCCGAACCTCATCCCTATAGGCCTTAACATCGTTCCCTTTAATCAGGCCTACCACTGTGGTGTCATCTGTGGACTTGATCATTAAATTTGTACACAGTTGGAGATAAAGAGGAAATACAAAAAAAGGGGCTCAACACACAACCCTGGGCCATGCTGGTATTCAAGTTAAGAATAAAAGAAAAGTTATTGCCCATCTTAACAGATTGAGGTCTGTTCATTAGGAAGTCCAAATTCCAAATACAAAGGGATGGGCTGATACCATGCAGACAGAAGTTTGGTTATCAGCTTAGAGGAGACTAAAATGTTGAAAGCCATAGTTGATGAACAGCATTCTCATGTAGGAGTTAGAGCTGTCCAAGTAAGTCAAAGCAGAGTGATGCACGGTTGAAATGGTATCCTAGGTTGACCTGTCAGTATGGTAGGCAAATGGATGGGAATCCATAGTGGCAGGCAAACAGGATTTCAGATGAAAAAAGACCAAACTCTCAAAACACTTTGTAATGATTGGGGTGAGTGCAACTGGATAGTAGTCATTTAGATCCATAGCAGTAGAATGTTTTGGCACAGACATGATGGTAATAGTCTTAAAAGCTCATTGGAACAAAGGTCTTGGCTAGGAACAGAATGAAAATATCCATAAAAACCCCAGCCAGCTGTTCTGCACAGGGTTTTAAGCACAGAGCCAGATATGCCATCTGGACCAGCTACCTTACTTCACCCTACTTAGGGTGGCCCATACACAATAATGGAGATTGAGAGATATATTTCATCAGGTAAAAGTGAACATTTTGAAAGTGACCTCCTTTTTCTCTCGGTCAAAGCAAGCATAAAAATAGGAGGTGTGGCAACCTCCTGCACTGTGGGAAATTGATCCCTCCCTCAACTTATAAGTACATAAAAACACTAGAAATAGGAGCAGGAGTAGGCCATTGGCCTGTTGAGCTTGATCCGCCATTCAATAAGATTATGGCTGATCTGATGATTGGCTCAAGTCCACCTTATTTGCCAAGGAATGAAAAATATACATAATCATTTCTTCCTGAGGAAACAATTAAGGCACAGAGGTCTTCACAAATGATGAAGTATTTGTTTGCACAACATGTCAGCAGAAAATCTGACAGGTTACACACAAAACTACATTAGCCCCTTTTTCCACTGGCACCCTGACTCAGGAAGTAACTGGGAATTTACTGGGACAGGGTCCAGTGGAATAGGAACATTTTCTGAATGCTAGCAAGAAATGACATCATTTCACACCGAGGATTAACCACCTCTACCCTTACTCATATCCCGGCGTTTACTGTCGCCAGCATGCTGATAAAACCAGTGGAAAAGGGATACCAGAAAGTCACCCATTTCCAGTTGAAGGTAAAACACTCCAATCTCCAGGGATGAGTTTGCTCAATGGAAAAGCAATTAGTGTCCCCATTAAGGGTGGCCCAATGGAAACGGCACAAAGGGGTTCCTATCCCAGGACACCGAAAAACCAATTAACTGGGATGCTAGTGGAAAAGGTGCTAGTCATATTAAGATGCATCATTTAATGAGAGTTGAAATGTAATCCTTCAGAAATCATTTATTATTGGGATTGAAAATATTTTTTTTCAAAGAGTATCATTTGTAATAGTTTAGTCAATTATAATTTTTTACAACAGTCATATTTGATTCTCGAGAAATTGAAAAGATATCGATTAAGTAATTCAGATTTATGTTTTAGATGTGGGCTACATATTGAAACATTGCAGTCTGGTTTTGTGATAAGGTCCAACCATTTTGGGGAAAAAATTAGAGTATTTTTGGAAAAATTGTTTAAGATTAAATTGCCATTGGACCCATCAATATTTTTGCTGGGTTATACTGCATCTTTAACTGGTTGGGGGTTGGAAAAGTTTCAGATGGTTTTTGTTCGTTTAGCATTGGTGGTAGCGCAGAAATGTAATTGCGATTGCATGGAAAGATATTGTAGAATTAAATATAGTCTGTTGGCATAATGAATTGAGATTTTGTATTTATATGGAGAAAATAACATAATTTGCATGATAATTATTCCTTTTTTTGTTCAGATGTGATCACCTTATTTGGAATGTACGGGTTTAGAAATATCTTGTCTTTTTTTTATTATTTTTGAAATATCACACAGCCTATGTATGTAATTAACTGATATCTTTTTTTTTGCTTTCCTCACCCTTTGCTGAGGGTGGGGGGGAGGGGTTGGTGGTTTTGTTTATTTTAGTTTATTTTGTTACTTCCTTTATGTATTTTAAAACTCTAAATGAATTTTTCTTTTTAAAAAAAATCATTTGTAGACAGATTATTGCTGGGAAAATAATATTAGATTTAAGGCAATCAAAAAGGTGTGACTTGAAGCACAGTGGAAAACAAATGGCAATAAACATGATTGATTCGGAGTAATTACCTCAACAATGTTATGATTTCTCCATTCCTCGTGAATTATTCAACTGTCTTTTCTCTGACACCTTCCAACATTTGATACTCATTTAGATTTCCCACATGATTTTTTTTTATAATCTCAACATCTAAAAATCTTCAGCTTGCTTAAATTATGCTTTTCAGTTTAAAGAACTCTAACCAGGATGTCAATATTATGCTTTGTTACTATGCTCCGGAACTATGAGAAATACAATAAACACGAGGTTATGCATGATACAATATAATTGGTTGCACAGGCTATACACCACGCCCCAAAAGTTAAATAAATGGGACCCAACAGTATCAGACAGATGTTTTCACTGTAAGAAGGAAATGGGAACAACAGTACATGCAATTTGGGCATGTGAGGAAGTGGAAAAGTTTTGGGAAGATCTAAATCAGGAATTAAATAAAATCACAAAAAGCAACATACCAAAAAATCCAGAGATCTTTCTTCTAAGTAATATAAGAAGTAAAGAACTTGGACTCGACTTGGATGGAGCACAGAAATGATTTATTATGATAGCCTTAGCTGTAGCAGAAAAATGTATTATGTCAACCTGGAAATCAGAAGATAGACTGAGAATACAACAATGGTACATAGAAATGAATAAATGTATTCCATTTGAAAAAATAACATATAATTTAAGAAATAACATCACAGTATTTGAACAAATTTGGGAACCGTACATGGAACACAACAGAAAAGTCCTACTGTGGACTTCCACCACTTAAAATGACAGAATGAGAAGACGAAATGAACTGACCCAGTATGTAAAAATAGATGACACAAATTTCTTGTTTATTTTCATTGTGTGATGACATTGTTTAATGGGTTTAATGTATCATAAATGTTGAACGTTGAGTGGGTGGGGAAGCAGGGAGGGAAGGGAGGGGGGGAAAGGGGAGAAAATGACACTGTGAAAATTCAAGAAGGAAATGTTTGTGTGTATTTTGGTCAGTATGGTTCATAGTGTGAAAAATAAAAAAAATATTATGCTTTGTTTCTGAATGATCAGCTAAAACAAATAGCAGTAAAAAGTAAATATCTTCTCCCTTTTTCTTGTTCACCATGTATTACCTTAATGCATCTTCTTCTAACCTTGATTTATATCTGGAACACAGAAGGCAAAACAATAGTTACCACCAGAACCATATCCCCCGGCCTGAGCAAAAATGCTAAACAAAATGGCTTTTGTGGATACTATCATTCATTTTGTTTATGTCAAGATTTTGTAATGTCTAAACATTTTAAAGGGATATTGATGTTTATCATGAAAATTGCATGGAAGTGTAAAGTATTTCAGCAAATGTGTCCATTGTTTGAATCCACAGCTCTTTCCCTTATTGCCAATGACTGTCAATTTTGTCTCTGAATACTTTATCTTCATATTTTTCCCAATTCATGAATTTAATGAAAAACAAGGGATCACATATTGATCTCTGTAGAAGCCAACTGATAACAGATTTCCAGTCATAAATATGTCACTGAAGTTTTTTTTTTAATTTGGATACCCTGATGCAGGAAATTCATCCAGTTATCTAATTCCTCTTCTCTCCATATATAATGAACATTAAACAGGAGCTTGATGCCTAGGGCCATCCCAATTGCTTGCATAATTCAGAATTCTTCTCCTGTTAAGGTATCACAAATTCCAAAGTTTACTAAACTTGCCTTTCAAATTACAGCCAAAGCAATCTAAAGAACAGTCAATGAAAGTACCTTTAGCATAACTGAATGCCATCAATGTTTTAATTATTTCTATTTTAAATTTAGAGGATTATTAAACACACTGTAATGGATCTGTGTTAATATTAATACTAGGTTAAGGATAAGCTATATTTCTTATAAATACGTCTTAAGTAATGTAGTGAGTTTGTAACAGGGTTAGACACACTCATGCAATACACTCAGAAGTGATGTCATCTTTCGGAGTCCTGACGTCTACAAGCCAGATGTATGAAGATGATATAATTTCCAAGAAACTGTGCAAACAGCTATTAAAGATTCCAGTAAATGGTCACATGGTTTCAAAGAATTGGAGCTGACCTCATTAATGATGTAAATGTCACATGATTTGGAGAAATATATTGCCAAATTCAGACATTTTGATTCAGAAGACTGCAGGAGTTTAAAAGTCAAGATCATGTGGCACACACTTGGGTAAAACAGTAATCTCCAGAAATATCTATGTAGCCAGAATAGGAGAAGGAGAGCCACTGTGGGACTCATTAGACCTTTGAGAAGGAAAGGTTTGAATTACAATAACCAGAATAGGTGCTGTTATGTGACTTCTAACAAGAGGGGACTACAGAAATAAGTGGATTTTGAAAGGAAGACTACGTCTTGACTGCTCTCTAAGAAGAAAAGCGGTGCAGCCTCATAAAGGAAAGAAACTCCAGAACTCTAAAGAAGTTAGAGAGAGTTAAAGATCACCAGTGTGAGAGTTTAAGAAGAAATCTCTTCCTCGAACAATAGCTCAACAAGATTTATGAGTTTGAACAGTCTAAGGACTGAGTCAGTGTTAACAAACACTGCGTTATTGCTTTAAGCAACAATTTAAAAGAACTTTATGTTTACTTATCACTTCTGAACTACAATTTAATGGCTCTTTAAGTTCAACTAGACTTTAAAATACTGGGCCTTAAAAGTAACTTTTCAGACTCAAGTTTAAACATGAATAGTGAGGTTAGAGTTAAGTAAGTTTAAAGTTAAGTGAGAACTGTTATGTGATTAATAGTTTAATAAAATACTACTATTTTAAATTTACCACTGGCAAATCTTCCATTGCAGTTCTTGTGTTAGTTCGTAACACCCACCTTAAATTTTAGCATATCTGTCGAATATAAAATCAAAAAGTTTCAAAAATAACCTGCACAACTTTTCCAACAATGGAATCTATTTTGACGAAAGTGTTTGGAATGTACTAATCAAGTCATACCGATGGCAATAAAACATCAGCTTCTTTGAAGTTCCTAAAATTGCAGCAATTTCTGTTGATTTTAATTTATAGTTTTACAACATGTTCATCCATAAACCTGGATTTTTAGCACTGATTGATGTTGATGAGCTCCATCTTGGATCCATGCAGGCTCCAAATTACAGTTTAACCCCTGGTATCTGGCATCTATGGGGATTGATAGATGCCAGATACATACATTTTCTGGTTGCTTGAGAATGCGTGTTGCGTGGATGGCAAACTAACAGTGAGGTGCAGCAATTTTAATCTTGCGTAATTTTTACCTATTTATTTTCCTTGATTTTTTTTTGCCGGCTGCCTGATGCTGTCGCTTGAATTCAGGATAACACAAGTTTCACTGTAATTCTCAGTCTCTCCAGATCAATGAATTCAAACCACTGTCTATTAAATACCATTTATCAACTTTATTATAGAAATAAAACTCTATTCTATAGGGGAACATAGAATGCTGCAGTCCACCTGATATTTATTTCTGATCCTGCCTTTAAGAAATTGACAGTAAAATAGTTATGTTTTTAGAAATTTTTAAAGGTAATCCCCACCAAGTTTCACCTGTAAATGTTGGTGGTATGCTTTTATTCTTCCAAATAAAAACCCACTCCATCATCTAAAGTGCATAACAATAAATCAATAACTATATTAAAAGGAACAGGCAATGATGGATTGCATTGTTTAACACTTTCACCAGTAAAAATGGAGTTCATCAGTTATCCTTTACCTCTGTAGCAAGGAATGTATTTGAATAATTATTTTTAACTAAATCAATAAAATGCTTTTTAATGCTGAAGACGAATTTCACTGTGCAATCAAAAAAATCAGAATCAAGTTTATTGTTATGAATGTGTCATGAAATTTGTTATCCTGCAGCTGCAGTATAGTGCAGAGCAAGGTTCAAAGTTACAATAAATTGCAATTCAATAAAAATACAAGATTATATAAAAAAGAGAAAAAAGTGAGATAGTGGCCATCGATTCATCGTCTATTCAGGAATCAAATGTGGAGGGAATGAGCTGGGGTTTTTTTATACAATGTTTAGTGTGTGTCTTCAGGCTCATGTACCTTCTTCCTGATGGTTGCAGTGAGAAAAGGGCATGGCCTGGTTGGTGAGAATCCTTGTTGATTGAAGCTGCTTCTACAGTTAGCATTGGGGTTAGTACAACACTGTTAGAGCATCAGCGACCAGGGTTCAAATTCTGCATTGTCTATAAAGAGTTTGTACGTTCTTCCCATGTCTGCGTGTGTTTCCTCCAAGGGCTTTGTTTTCCTTTCACCATTTGAAATATGTGGTGTTTGACAGACTTCTTTAAAATGTCATTAACAATTGGAATATTGTCAGGGGATCATAGTTTGATTGTTTAAAAAAGGTGCTAGGAATAAATCTAGTAATTATAGGGCTGTAAGTTTGACATCAGTGGTGCATAATGAAATAGAAAGCATTCTTACAGGTGGCATTTATAAATATTTCGATAGGCAGGGTTTGATTGGAAACAGTCAACATAGATTTGAGAGGGGAAGATCATGTTGATGAACCTTATTGAATTTTTTTTAGGAGGTTATTAGGAAAGTTGATGAGGGTAAGGCAGTGGATGTTGTATATATGGACTTTAGTAAGGCTTTTGATAAGGTTCCTCATGGAAAGTTAGTAAGGAAGGTTCAATCATTAGGTATTAACATTGACATGGTAAAATGGATTCAACAATAGTTAAATGGGAGATGCTAGAGAGGAGTGGTCGATAACTGTTTGTCAGATTGGAGGCCGGTGTGCCTCAGGGTTCAGTATTGGGTCCATTACTGTTTGTCATATACATTAATGATTGGATGATGGGGTGGTAAATGGATTAATAAGTATGCAGATGATACTAAGATAGGTGGAGCTGTGGATAGTGAAGAAGGGTTTCAAAGCTTGCATAGGGATTTAGGCCAGTTGAAAGAGTGGGGTGAAAGATGGTAGATGGAGTTTAATGCAAATAAGTGTGAGGTGTTACATTTTGGTAGGGCTAATCAAAATAGGACATACATGGTGAATGATAGGGCATCAATGATAGGGCAGTAGAACAGAGGGATCTAGGAAAAATGGTACATAGTTCCCTGAAGATGAAGTTACATGTAAATAGGGTGGTGAAGAAAGCTTATTGTATGTTGGCCTTTATAAATCAGAGCATTGAGTATAGGAGCTGGGATGTTGTATTAAAATTGTACAAGGCATTGGTGAAGCTAAACTTTGAGTATTGTGCACAATTTTGATTTCCTAAGTATAGGAAAGATATCAACAAATTGGAGAGAGTGGAAAGAAGATTTACTAGAATGTTGCCAGTGTTACAGTATCTAAGTTATATTGAAAGGTTAAATAAGTTAGGTCTTTATTCTTTGGAGTGTAGAAGGTTGAGAGGGGATTTGATTGAAGTATTTAATATTATTAAGTGTATAGATAGAATGGAAGTGGAGAGGCTTTTTTTTCCATTAAGAAAGGGGGAGATACAAATGAAAGGGCATGAGTTGAGAGTTAGAATGAAAATATTTGGGGGGGGGGACTTCTTTACTCAGAGAGTGGTGGGTGTGTGGAATGAGCTTCCAGACAAGGTGGTGGAGGTAGGCTCAATATTAGCATTTAAGGAGAAGTTGGATATGGATATGGATGGGAAAGGAATGGAGGGTTACGGGTTGAGAGTAGGTCAGTGGGGTTAGGTGGGAGTAAGTGTTTGGCATGGACTAGAAGGGCCAAGTTGGCCTATTTCACTGCTATAATTATTATATGGTTATATATGATTGCATCGACATGACACCACTGGGATAAGTTTTCAAAGTTGTTGATACCCAGGAATTTGAAGTTTCTTATTCTCCAGGCTTCCTCCTCTTCCCCAAGTCCATAATCTTTAGTTTTGTTGAGGTTGTATGAAAGGATGTTTTTGTGATACCATTCAACAAGCTGATCTATCTCATGCATATATGCTTCTTCATTGTCATCTGTGATTCTGCCAACAAATGTGGGGTCAATGGCAATTTTGTAAATGATACTTAATTGTGCCTAGCCACACAGACATGGGTGTGAAGAGAGTAGAGCAGTGGACTAAGCATATAACCTTGAGGTGCATCTGTGTTGATTGTCAGTGAGGGGTAGATGTTACTAATCTTCACTGACTGTGGTCTTCCACTAAGGAAGTCAAAGATCCAATTACAGAAGGAGGTACATAGCCCCAGGTTTTGAAGCTTGCTGACAGATACTTGAGTGTATGATGGTTTAAAAGTTGAGCTATAATCGATGAAAAGCAGTCTGATGTATGTGTTGCTGTTGTCCAGGCGATCCAGGGCAAAGTGGAGAGCCATTGAGTTTAGATATGTGTTAATTCCAGACATGACCAACCTCTCAAAGCATTTTATTACAGTAGATGTGAGTGCTACTGGGTGATAGTCATTGAGGCAGCTTACCCTACTCTCCTTCAGCACTGGTATAATTGATCCCTTTTTGAAACTGTTGACAAACCCCGACTGAAGCAGTGATAGATTAAAAATGTCCATGAGCACTGCAGCTTGTTGGTTGGCAGAGATTTTCAGTACCCTACCAGCTATTGCATCATGGCCTGACATCTTGTGAGCTTTAACTAAGTAAAATCCCTGGTATTCAGCACCAATGGTGATTGCAGATACTGGATATATGAATTTTTCACTTGCCTGAGACACACACTTACAATGCTTAACTAGTACACTAGCTTTGAGAATAAACAGTTTAAAAGACAAATGAAGGGGAAAAATGTAAATAATTTGAAAAAAAAAATCACTATTGTAATCGTTAATTATGTAAAATTCACTTTAATCAACTGACAGAATTTAAATTTAAATTCAAACTCTGGATGCTGCCTCTGTAACAGTATTGAGTTAACTGCTACATTAACTATGTCACCATCATAATTAATCATCCTCCTCCCCCAAGTTTACAGATAGACCAATACTAATATGCAATGATATGCTAATAATCATAAATACTCTTACTTTTAAATTATTTTATTTTAAAATTTTCACATACAGGACAGTGAAAAGCCCTATTGGCCCTCGAGCCCGAACCGCCCACTTACAGCCAGGATCGGCTTCAAGCCAATTGGACCAATTGCTCCCAGTTGGGCCCCATGCATATCGGAGGCCCACGCTAGGGTAATATCTACTCTAGTCTTGTCAAATACACACAACACAGTGCAACATACATCTAACTCCACATTGCAGAGAATAGCAACAATTTTAATTTTCTTATGAATGCTTAAAAAGCCAGTAGTGTTGGTTTATACTGTTTATATTTTGATTTTTTTTTTACAGTACAGTAGAAGTTTGAAATGACAACCTCCAAAATACTGGATCAGCCAAGATAACAAACTTTTAAAAACTCAGTCGAAATTTAGAAATAGCGCCACTGATGCTCAAGTTTTGAACATGTGTGCACTAATGACACTTAATTAATGCCAACAAACATTGTGATAAACTGTGAATCCATGCTGTGTACAAGCTACGCACATACTTTTAATATTTTGTTTTTTTTTCGATTCTGTGGTTCCTGTAAATAAAGAGTAAAAGACTAAGGGACATCGAAAAAAATATTTAAGTGATAATAAGAAGAGGGTTATAGTCATGGTAAAGCGGAGCTCCTATTAATATACAAAAAATACAACCACACAGTACATTTCAAACAGATTTTATTCAAATAATGCCAGTGGGAATAAGCAGTCTGTAGTGTTGGGTAGACAATGTCACCTCACTAAGACTGCTTGGTCTTATTCAAAGAACACAGTCACAGGGTAAAATATTTAAGGGATTTTCCTGCATACAAATTGGTTAACATTTCTTTGAAGGATAGGTTATGTTTTACATTTTGCATATCATCTTCCTAAAGATAGGGAAATGATTTGTTGTTGGTCATTTAATCTCATGTATCTCATGTATCAGTTATAATTAAGAACAGAAACAACAGAAATCTGGAAGGGTTGCTCACAGTACACATCAGAATCTATTCTTCTTGCTGCCTGGTTTCCAATTTACACTTGTAAATGGTTAATTCATAGTCATCTTAGATTCTTGAAGTTGACAATGGTGCCCAACACTTCAAAGCAGAAACAATGCCATTCAGGGACTGAGTGGTGCTGGATGCTTAATGCAGCCTTTAGATCACATCTAACAGGTAAGTTGTCAGTTAGCACTATTGTGTTGAATTAGGATATAGCTCAGTGGAAGAGGTGAGAATTGATTCCTGTCTTGGTTACTCTCTCACTCTCTCACTCTCTCTCTCTCTCTCTCTCTCTCTCTCTCTCTCTCTCTCCCTCTCTCTCTCTCTTGCTCTCATCGTACTGGTAAAGTCTATGGGATGGTATCTTGATCATAATTCCCATAACTAGATATTCTATAGCTAATATTCTATAATCAAGGCAAAAGAGGCTAAAACAGAAAAGAAGAAAGGTGTATTAGATAAGTATTTCAGAAAACCTATCTCAGAGAATGCAGAACAAGTGGAGCCACAACACAGTGAAGATGATAACACTGACGGAAGCCACTAAAACAAATAGTTTTGTAACTATTTATTTTTCATTTTGCAGATGATGCCGCTTTAGTTGCCCATTCAGAGCCAGCCCTTCAGCGCTTAACGTCCTGTTTTGCGGAAACTGCCAAAATGTTTGGCCTGGAAGTCAGCCTGAAGAAAACTGAGGTCCTCCATCAGCCAGCTCCCCACCATGACTACCAGCCCCCCCACATCTCCATCGGGCACACAAAACTCAAAACGGTCAACCAGTTTACCTATCTCGGCTGCACCATTTCATCAGATGCAGGGATCGACAACGAGATAGACAACAGACTCGCCAAGGCAAATAGCGCCTTTGGAAGACTACACAAAAGAGTCTGGAAAAACAACCAACTGAAAAACCTCACAAAGATAAGCGTATACAGAGCCGTTGTCATACCCACACTCCTGTTCGGCTCCGAATCATGGGTCCTCTACTGGCATCACCTACGGCTCCTAGAACACTTCCACCAGTGTTTTCTCTGCTCCATCCTCAACATTCATTGGAGCGACTTCATCCCTAACATCGAAGTACTCGAGATGGCAGAGGTCGACAGCATCGAGTCCACGCTGCTGAAGATCCAGCTGCGCTGGGTGGGTCACGTCTCCAGAAAGGAGGACCATCGCCTTCCCAAGATCGTGTTATATGGCGAGCTCTCCACTGGCCACCGTGACAGAGGCGCACCAAAGAAGAGGTACAAGGACTGCCTAAAGAAATCTCTTGGTGCCTGCCACATTGACCACCGCCAGTGGGCTGATATCGCCTCAAACCGTACATCTTGGCGCCTCACAGTTCGGCGGGCAGCAACCTCCTTTGAAGAAGACCGCAGAGCCCACCTCACTGACAAAAGACAAAGGAGGAAAAACCCAACACCCAACCCCAACCAACCAATTTTCCCCTGCAACCGCTGCAACCGTGTCTGCCTGTCCCGCATCAGACTTGTCAGCCACAAACGAGCCTGCAGCTGACGTGGACATTTACCCCCTCCATAAATCTTCGTCCGCGAAGCCAAGCCAAAGATTTTTCAAAGGTAATCTACACATTTTGTTTGTTTAATTGTAGGCTTACATGGATGCAATTTTATACATTTGGTCCATTAATTAACTCACATGCACTATTTAAGTGCACATTTTGACTGCTTTCCATTCTACTACAGAGATATAAAGTCTATAATAAACTTTAATTATATCTAAGATTCTACAGACCTTGGCTGTGACCCAGGGCCTGCAAAAAAATGTTTCCAATTGGGCCCCACAGCACCTAAGGTTAGCCCTAATTACACTCAATTGATCTGCAACCCCTGATTTGTTTTGAAAGTTGAGAGGAAACTGGAGCCCCTAAGGAAAACCCATGCATACTTGGAGAGAATGTACAAACTCCTTACAGACAGTGCCAGATTCGAACCGTGGTCTTGATCGCTGGCGCTGTAACAGCACTGTGCTAAGGCTATGCTAAACTTCCCACCTTCATGAAGTGATAGGGAGACATTTTGGAACAGTTGTCCCAGGGGGATTGGCTAGCTCTTTATCCTGGGCGAAGCCACTTTATTCAAATACAACTTTATTCAAATGACTTCCGTGGATGGGGCACGACCAGTTGCTGAATGTTTGGACTGCTGGCTGAAAGTTTGCTCCCATCTTCACCAAGGGGTTCTGTCTTTCTTCGGAGAACACTTAGCATTACAATTTTAAACTTTTATTTTTTAAAATTTATTCTTAATTATTTATCTATCTGTCTATTAATTATTTCCTCTATTATTTTGGTTGGTTGCTTGGGGTTGCCGGTTGCTTGAATTCCAGATAATAGAGAATTTGCTGTAATCTATGTCTGAATTAATGATCCAGAGTCCTGAGTTAAAGTCCCACCATGGCCTTTGCAGAACTGAAGTGTAGTTAATAATCTGAACTTTGAACACATAGTTTCAATATTGATGACTTCCTAACTTTTTTTCACCTGAACTAGAGAGCTGACCTCGATGGCACATTGGAAACTGAGGATGGATTGGCATCCACTCTACTGGTGATGTGATATCCCTGATCAGAGCAAAGGGGCAAGTGGAAGCTGTGTTGGTTGTTATAGATTTTAATATCAATTATATTGAGAGACAATTAAAACTACAGTAAATCTTCTGGTATCTGGAATTCAAGCAACCGGCAGCATCAAGGAACCGTTAAAAAAATTTAGGTATTAAGAGAAAAGAAAATATACAAGAATAAAGTAATATGTAATAAATTCATATGATTAAAATTGTAAAAGTAAATGTTCTCTGAAGTAGCATATACACCTTTGGCTATCAGAGTACATTGGTGATGCTTTGCTCATAGCATTTGTTTGAATTTCTTCTTTGGCTTGGCTTCGCGGACGAAGATTCATGGAGGGGTAAATGTCCACGTCAGCTCGTTTGTGTGTTTGAATAAAGTTATGTGAAACAGCAATGCCATCGCCCAGGATGAAGGACTGATTGATGCCGATCACTGTTGGAGTAACTCTCTTAAAATGTCTCCTTATCCCTGCTGAGTAAGAATCGCCCATCAGTGGCTTTGAAACTATATATTCTTAATACAGGTGCATTCGTTAGGAATTGTACGAGTTTCTACCAATCCAAATAGGTGCCAGATACCAGGTATTTTATTGCATTAAAACTGAAATAATTCAAGCAGAATTTAAAAAATATATTCAACTGAATTACACAAATTGGAAATAATTAAAGATTTAAACAAGAAAGTCTGCAGACGGTGTGATTGTTTTTACTTTATCTTTGCTACATGAGAAACATTGTTTTTGTATCTTTACCTTTGCTCTGCGTGACTTGCTGAGTTTCTCCAGAACTTTTTGTGTAAATTTAAATAAATAAAGACATTCAACCAAAACAAACCAAATAAAGTAAAATCCTGATTTAAAAAAAAAGATGAGAGGCCCAGAGGCTTGTGTCAGGTGTGGCTGGTGTAAGATCTGAGAGGTAATTTTCCAGTTTAATGCTGGGAACACCCAGCAGAATTAGAACCTGCATTTGAAAACTATGTTGGGCCCAAAGGTGGGGAAACAGATAGATAGGATTTGGTCCCACCCATCAGAGGTTTTGTCACCATTTTCCAACATGATTTTGCTGAATATAATCCCTTGTATTTCTTCATCTCTACAGTTGATACAAAGAACATAAGAAAATAAGATATGAGAAGGAGTAGGCCATCTGGCCCATCAAGCCTGCTCCTCCATTCAATGAGATCATGACTGATCTGATAATAGTCTCAACTCCACGTACTTGCCTTTTCCCCATTTCTCTTAATTCCTTTACTATGTAAAAATCAAGCCAACCTTGTCTTAATTATATTTACTGAGTAGATTCGACTGCTTCAATGGGCTGTGAATGCCATAGATCCACCATCCTCTGGGAACCTTCCATGTTGATGCAATCGCAAATAAGGCTTGGCAGCAGCTATACTTTGTGAGGTGTCTATGGAGATTTGGTATGTAATTGAAGATTAACGTAAACCTATACAGGTGTATTGTGGATGGCATACTGGCTGGTGGCATCACTACCTGGTATGGAGGCGCAATTCTCAGGACAAGAATAAACTCCAGAGGGTTGTTAACTCGGCCTGCAACATTACAAGAACCAGACTTCACTCATCGAGGACATCTGCATGAGGCGTTGTCTCAAAAAAAGCAGCCTCTATCCTCAAAGACCACCACTACCCAGGCCATTCCCTCCTTATCTTCCATCATCAGGAAAAGGGTACAGGAGCATAAAGATGAGCATTCAACGGCACAAGGACAGCTTCTTCCCTGCTGCCATCAGATTCCTGAATCATCAATAAACTAAGGACACTGCTTTACTTTTTGTGCACTATTATTTTATTTTTTAGAGTAATGTTAGAAGATTATAATATGAATGTTTGCACTATAAATTCTGCCACAAATCATCAAATTTCATGACCTGTTCATAACAATAAATTCTGATTCTGATTCTGAAACTCAGATCCTCTTCATCTCCATTCTAAATCTATTAACCTGAATCTTGATGCTATGTCCCCTAGTTCAAGACTCCCTCACCAATGGAAACAGCTTACTGACCTCTATCGCAATGGTTTTCAAACTTTTTCTTTCCACTCACATACCACCTTAAGTAATCTCTATGCCACAAGTTCTCTGTGATTAGTAAGGGATTAGAATGTGAGTGGGAAGGGAAGGTTGAGAACCACTGCTCTAGACCCAATTATTACTGAAATGTTTTGCTTGAGGAAAAAATCTCCTTTGGAGTTATTAAACCATGCACATAACAAGTCAATTACGTACAATTAAAACAGTGGTTTTCAGCCTTTTTCTTTCCACTCACATAGCACTTTAAGTAATCCCTTAATAATTACAGAGCATAGGGATTACTTAAGGTGGTATGTGAGTAGAAAGAAAAAGGCTGAAAACCACTGCACCTTTCATAATTTTATACACATGGGAATCACCTTTCACTAAACCTTTCATAATTTTATACATTTCTATAAGATCTCCTCTAATTCCTTTTAAAATATTTTTATTGATTAAAAAAACATACAGAAAATTGTATAAACCAATAAAATGATATTAACCATTGCAAACATAATTAAACCATTCAGTATATCATAACATATGTAAATTGTAAATTAAAACTAACATTATTTTCTTAATAAAATATCATAAATCTTATCTAACACCATAGAGTTATGATTAGGGTTAAGAATTAAACATTTCAACAATATAATATAATATTAAGAATTGTTTTCAAATTGTGAACAGAATTCAGAACTCCACACCACATGCTTCGTAATATATCAAAAAATAAAATGAAAATAAAATAAAGATGAAACCCCAATCTGAGAAAAAAAAGCAAAGAAAAATGAATAAAAGCACAAGAAGAAAATACACTTTATTTGCAGGTAAGTTATAAAAATTCCCTTTTTAAAAAAAAAATGGAATTTACAATTCTCGAAGATTATCTTCCCTTCCTAGAATTTATTCAATATTTGGAATTCTCAATTAGACTTAATATTTGTCTAATACAATTTGAAATAAAGAAAATAAAACCCTTACTTTCTAAACCTAACCCCAACACAATACATTTCAAACTCTATTTGCATTTTTTAAACCTTGTCCTTTAAAAGCTCTATCTATTTGTTTTTTTTCTCAGGAAGAGGGTATTTTATTGACATCATCTCAAAAGCAAATTTTATCTTTTACTTCTGATTGCTAGACAGGCAATTTTGATGAAATGGAAAAACAATACCCACCTATTCATATACAATGTCTTGTGTAAGTTTAGAAAAAAAATCAGATTTACTATTAAATGTGTAAAGCCTAATTTCCACAAGACATAAGGCCCATTTATGGATTATTATGAAAAGCTAAAGAATTAAGGTGTTTGGATGCTCTGGTGATGTGCTGTCTGGTTTCTGGTTGTTGCCACCTGATTCCCATGTGTATATAATTAATAGAGTTAACCTCTCATTCTTCTGAATTCCAGTACAATCTTGCCTCATAGGCTAATGCCCACATGTCTGGATAGAGGTTGATTATTTGTCTGTGTGAGGTACTCTATGGTATTTTATGGGATGTAACATCATTAGTGAAAAAAAAATCAGATAGCATATGTTGTATGAAATGTCATTTAACCCAAGTTTAATGGCCTATAATTAGCATTGACCATTTGATCACTCATTTAATTAATGTAGGGTTACAGCTCAGCTTCATAGTGACACAGAAGCATATGAAAAATGCTCAGCATTTAGAAGAAGATACATCAAATGCTAATAGTTGTTCAATTCATTGGATTTTGCTTTATGCCGTATGGCTGAGCTGCATATATTAAAAAATAGAGTGAAGGAAAAGAGACTTAATTGAAATAATTGTTTGCTTATCCGACGATGTGTTACTCCTATCTTAAAGTCATAGTAAAGAGGAAGAATGACTCCCAGTAGAATTGTCAGGGGGAGGTGAATGTGGGACAGTAGCTCAAAGGATAAATACTTTAAAAATAAGGGGTAGATGAGATGAGGTTTCCTCTCCTCTGAAGGTGAGAGCCTTTTGAACTCTCTTCCTCAACTGAGCCATTCAACGCTGTTTCTTCCTTTACTGTCTGACCTGCTGAGCATTTCCAAGTCCCGTGAAAAGGTTAGCTGCCAAGTTTGCCACTGTGAGATTAAACTGCAGCAAGTGGAACATCTTACATCACAGTGAAAATGACAGAATGCATCCACATGCAAGGGAACCCTGACAACTAAATTCCAGGATTCTTGTTAAGTGTAGATGGTGCCTTTAAAAAGCATGAACTACACTTTTAAGACCCCTAAAATGTAACAGAGCATCTTTGAGACCCATGTCGCATGGAATGTTAAAACCAGATTTTGGTAGAAGGTAGAGAAACACAAAGCTGCCAATTTGGGAATCTTGAGCAAGGAAGGAGGAGAAATAAAGGGAGTCAGCAGATAAAGGTTGCAACTATCAAGATAAATGGTCAACCATTGTTTAGATAAAGGATCCCAATCTGAAGCATAGCCTCACCATATCTACCATGGATACTGCCTTCCCCATTAAATCCCTCCAGTTTTGCATTGCTCGCATTTGGGATGTGTGTTGTTTTGCTATATTTAAACATGCTTTTGAAACATTTGTAGATGCGCTGGCTCTATCTTTCCACTGTCCTTAAATCAATATCAAAAGCTGATTAACTGCTCATTTATTTCAGAGTTATTTGCTGGGACTTGATATGCTCACACAATTAAAGTGACTATTGACAACAGCAATTCATTAACTGCAGAGAGCTTTGGGATGTCCTGTGGAAAATGAAATGTGCAAAATAAATGGAATTGATTAAGTAATTGCATTCAATCCTTTTTTATCATGCATTTCCTGTTCTCCCAACAGTAATCTAAGGTTCATCCTTTCTCCCTCTTCTAACCTCCCACCTAATCTTTTATTAAATCTGATTCTACAGTGGAGACCCTGCTCTCAATGCACTATAGGATTTCAAATGAAACATGACTCATCTTCCTTTTCTGTCATCTGGTTTTCCAGTCCAACATTTCACTCCTGCCCTGACACTAAGCTTCAGTTAAAAGGAAAAAAATGGAAATCGAAGAAATCTGAAATAAAGACAAGCAGGCTGTCAGTCTGGGGCATGCCAATAAACAAGTTTTTAAATAGTGCTGGTTACAACATGTCAGTTGAATACTCTTCAGCAGCTTTCAGATCATTGTCCATGGTCACTCTTGGTCAACTCCATCTTTGAAAAGTTTGGGTTCAACATTCTTTTCTGAAATTCACACATTAAATTCAGGGTGATGCCCCTGAATTTCACATTTGAAGATGTGGAGGCAGGAGTGAACAATTAGTCCCTCGAGTTGTCCGTCTTTTGGAGAAGGCATGAATCCCCCAAATGTCCCAGCCAATATTCACACCACAAGCAATAAAACAAACACAGAATTTTCATAGTGGTCCATTTTGTTCCCTGCTCTCCCCCCCCCCCCCCCACCACCCACCTCCCCAGTGGTTGTGTGCATGACAGCTGCATTGCAAAATTAACATTTCATAAACAATACTGGCCATAAAACAGCTTGGAATATCATAAGCTCATGAAAATTGTGCTGAAATTTCAGTGCAGCTCCATTGTGTACTACCGCCCGGTCCTGATACTGATGGCTCCATACTGGCTTTAAAAGGCATGCTGGAGGTGTTGATGGTGTTTCCTTTTTTTAATCCTGCAAACATCAGAATCAGAATCCATAGTCATGAACGTGATAAAATGTGTTGTTTTCCGGCTCCATTACAGTGGAAATAGTATTATGAAATTACATTTAAAAAATAAATAAGTGGAAAAATAAGAGAAAGTGAGGTACTGCCTGTGGATCCTTGTCCAAACAGAAAATGATGGTAGACGGGAAGAAGCTGTCCTTGTGTTCGTCTTCATCCTCCTGTTCCTTCTTCCCAATGGTAACAGTGTGAAAAGGGCATGGATTGGTTGGTGAGGGTCCTTAAGGATAGAAGCTGCTTTCTTAAAACACCACCTCTTGTAGATATACTCCATAGAGTGGAGACTGATGCCTGTGATGACACTCACTGAGTTCACAACTCTCTGTGGTATTATCTTGTCTGATGCATTGGCACCTCCATACAGTTATTAATGCAACCAGTCATGATACACCTGTAGAAATTTGCAAGTCTTTGGAGATGTACCAAATCTCCTCAAACTCCTCACAAAGTATAGCTGCTGGTGAGCCTTCTTCATGATTACATTGACAAGGAGGTCCCAGGACAGATCCTCAGAGATAAAGATACCCAGGAACTAAAAGCTCTTAACCCTTTCCAATGCTGACCCTTCAATAAGGACTGTGTTCTCCTGATTTCCCCTTCCACAATCAGCTTCTTGGTTTCGATAATGTTGAGTGTAAGGTTGTTGTTGTGATTCCAACTAACTAGCTGATCTATCTCCCTCCTGTACCCTACCACATTGTTATCTGTGATTTTGCTGATAACTGTGGTGTCCTCGGCAAATTTGTAGATGACATTTGATTTGTGCCTTACCACACAGTCATGGGTGTAGACAGAGTAGAGCAGTGGACTAAGCATGCATCCTTGAGGTGTACCTGTGTTGATTGTTAGTGAGGAGTAGGCATTGTTTCTGATTCATATTGACTGTCGTCTTCTAATGAGGAAGTCAAGGATTCAGTTGCAAAGGGGGATGCAGATGGACAGGATTGGTCCTTGTTGA
Organism: Narcine bancroftii; assembly: GCF_036971445.1. Lineage (NCBI taxonomy): Eukaryota > Metazoa > Chordata > Chondrichthyes > Torpediniformes > Narcinidae > Narcine > Narcine bancroftii. The sequence goes on from NC_091469.1 coordinate 93,080,699, forward strand.
CCAGCACTAAAGTTATGATGGTGTTGAAATCTGATCTGCAGTTAATGTAGCCTGATGTACATTTTGCTATATTCTAGGTGATCCAGAGCTGAGTGGAGAACCAATGATATTCCATCTGCCGTGTAGCGAATCTGATGGTAGCTGAATTGCAGTGGGTCCTGATTTTTTCTTAGATGTTAGTAATTCTGGCCATGTCCAACCTCTCAAAGTATTTCATCACAGTAGATGGGAGTGTTACTTGCTAATAGTCATTGAAGCAGCTCATTCTGCCCTCCTTGGGTACTGGGATAATGACACTGAAGAAGATGGAAACCTCCAACTGCAGCAATGAAAGATTGAAAATGTCCATGGTGATCTCTGCTGAAGATGGTAGTGTCTGTGCTGGTAGCAGATCATGATGGGTTGCAGACTCTGGGTGAGCAATAGACCAATGCAGGGCACCGGAAACAGGGAGGACACTCACCATTGAGAAGGAGAAGCCTGGAAGATGGCCCAACATGGAAAACAACCATGGCAACTGACCAGAGAGGGGCTCAGCAGCTGTAGAACCCGTGCAGGCAGTGGACTCTTTGCAACTTGTGGTCGTAGGAGACATACAGATTGCAGGCTGCTGGAGAGTGGCCAATGGAAACCAAATATCAGAACTTGGATTCGAGAGGGTACTGAGAGCACGAGGGGCTCCCAAAGGGCCTCGGGCACTGAAGGGTTCCTGGTCATATTGGAGGTTTGGATGTGGAGCTTAGTTTGCCAGTGGTTTGAACAGGTCTAGCAAACACTGAAGCTGTCAATACACTGGAGGCGAATCCACAAACAGTCAATGTCTCTGAAGGGACTCTCGTTTGCTTCTCTTTCTCTTATTCTTAAGATCTCATGGCAATGCTCAAGGCGATTCTGTTTGCCATGGGACAAAATTTGAAGTATATCATGTTGAATATCATGTATATATCATATATAGTTTCATGTAAAAAACAGAAAGTTGGGAAAACAGTACATTAAACAGTTAAGGTTATATAGCAAAGATAAAAATAAAAACCTACGTTTTGAGCTTGAGCCCTTCTTCAAGGTATGAAGAAAATGTAGGTGATATCCAAACAAAAAGCTATACAATTTCATGTACTTTTATGTGGCAATGAAATTAACCTTGGAGCTTGAAGTTATTTTCTAAATTGATGTCTATATTATAGCGTTATAATATAAAGCTTTATTTTTATAATATAAAGCTTTATTTTTATTTCTGCTCAAAATTAGTGCTTTGCTGTATAAGTATCCTTATCCTCTTCTCTTCCTTAAAAATAATTTATTCCTACTTAACTACTTAAGACTGCTAAATATAGTATTAGTTCTTTGCCATGTTGATCAAAGACATGGACCTCTTTTTTTTTCCAATTATAAACACTCATTTCTCATCAAAGAGAAATACATGATTCAATTTCTTGTCACACATACAAAATCCTTTCCTTTGTCCTGTAGGCAGACAAAGCACTTGTTGATATAGCATCATTGACAAGAAAGAGAAGCAATGAAACATGGAAGTCTGCGGATGCTGTGATTGCAATGAAAACACAGAAGTGCTAGAGAAAGAGAAGAAAAAGGGAACCCCTTTAGAGGCAAGAAAGATCAACAAGAAATCCCATGAGAGACAGTGTCTGTGGATCCTGCTTGACTCCTCCAATGTTTCTCACAAACTCTTTTCCCAAGGCAAGAAGTTAATGACTTCATGAGTGCCTTGATACATTTTGACCAGAGATCAAAGAGCAGTTCCATTTTAACACCCACTTTTGGTTTTCTCTTCCATTTGAGAACTTGCAAAAGTCAAAATTGTAGGTTATTACTAAAGCTGAATTTCCATGAAAGAGATGTATTCTTCCTTAAAAAGAGCTCAACCTTAAATGCATATGCCTTTATGAAACTTTGGAGGTAGTCTTTTGAATTGACATCTTAGATCTCCGTTTGCCATACCTAAGCTCCTGGATAAAAATGAAATTTATTTAAAAAATTGCTTTTCAAACAATTTGAGGAGAACTTTAAACACAATGAGGAGAATTATGGACTTTGGAAATTTGGACTCAAGGGACTACACAACTATTTTCATTGACAGATTAGAGGTGAAGAGGGTTTAGTTGCTTCAAGTTTCTGGGAATCCACATATCCACTGACCTCTCCTTGGGTCAGTATGTTAAAGTAACTGTGATGCCTCTACTTTCCAAGAAGTCTGAGGAAATACAGCATGTTATTGAATACTCTACCAATCTTCAATAGATGTAATGTGGAAACCATACTGACTGGTTGCTTCATGGCCTGGTTTGAAAACTTGAGTGCTCAAGAATGCAGAATGCTGTAGAAAGTGGAAATCCTAGCCACGCACTGACCTCCCATACACTGAAAGCATCTCTGTGAGACTCTTCCTCCTGGGGGACTGCCAACATTATAAAGGACCTCCATCAGACTATCAGAGCAGAATTAGGCCATTCAGTCATGCCATTCCATCATACCAGATTTACTATTCTTATTGACTCCATTGTTCTGCCTTCTCCCCTTAATCCATTATTCCCTCCCTAATCCAGAACCTATCTATCTCAGCCTTAAATACACCCAATGGCTTGGCTTTCACAGCTGTAACAAATTCCATAGATTCACTTCCCTCTGAGTAAATAAGTTCTTCCTCTGTTCTAAAGTGAAATTTGTGTCCCAGATTTCCACCCCCCCCCCCCCACCAAGGGAAACATCCTCTCCCCATCTACTCTATCCATCCCTTTCAGTATTCAATAGGTTTCAACAAATTCCATGCATTCACCACCCTCTGAATAAAGAAAGCCATTCTGGTCACAATCTCTTCTCACTTCTCCCTTCAGGCCTAATTCTGCTCCAATGGTCTGATGCAGGTTTTTAAATCCAGTAACAGTCAGGCTCTTGAACATCCCTGTACTACTTTATTGCAAACATAAAGTATCCCAGAACCACCAAAAAATCCTTCAACGTGACTGAAAGATATTTTTTCAAGCACTATATGAAACTGAATATATATTTATGTATCATTTGATATTTATTCTCTCTGGTTCTCCCTTGCATTTGCAATAATTTAAATGTTTACTCTTGTAGTTGATATATCTTGCACATCTGTTTGGCTCCTGCAAATAAGAATTTCAGTGCATCTGTACATTGTACATATGTAAAGTACATGACAATGAACTTGAATTGAACACAACATGGATACAATTTTCCCCATTCTTTAGTTTCTCTGCTTCATTCTTGTCAAAACCTGAGGCTTTTCACACAAAGCTTTGTAATTTATCTTTGCTTTTACAGATTTTGACTGATCCACTGCATTCATATTCACTGCTGTACAGTAATTTCCATAAATAAACTTAGTTCTTTGAATCAAACAATGATATGGCAATGAGTTGGTGAAATGGGCTGAGTAAAGGCAGAAGGAGTTTAATCTTGATAAATGTCAGGGATGATATTTGGGAGTAATAATGAGGCTAGGACATACATCACAAATGGTACAGTCCTTGGAAGTATTGAGAAACAGGAGGACTTTGGTATACAAGTCCAAAGATTCCTTAAGGTGGCAATGCCGGTTGATAACCTCATTAAGAAGACATGTGGTATCCTGGCCTTCATTAATTGGGATATTAATCATAGAACCAAGAGCGGATCTGGAAAGGCTGCTGAGGAGATTGATGAAAATATTGCCTAGGATGAGCAGTTCAGGAATGAGGAGACACTGGAGAGGTTAATTTTGTTTTCCATGGCAGAGAGAGGGGAATGAGTAAGGCACATAAAATTATAAGGGGTACAAATTGGGTAGACTTCAAGAAACTTTTCCCCATATCAGAAGTAGACAAAACTAGATCACATAGATTTAAGTTATGGGACAAGAGATTTGGAGGGCATCTGAAGGAGCTCGTTTTCACCCAGTGAGGTCTACGAATCTGGAATGGACAGCTTGAGCGAATTGGGGTACAGAGTCATTTGTGTTCAAATGAGCACAAATTGGGGGGAGTCACATGATGGAGTAGTGGCCGGTCGGGGAACTCCAGCCCTCTCCAGAAAAGTTAAAAAAAGACAGTGAAAAAACGAAGGCACAAACACAAAAACCAAAATAAAGTGAAAATAAAGGTGTGGAGAAAATGGAGGCAAAAAAAGAAAAGCCAAAAGCAACGAGAAGAAGAGAATAAGAAAGGACGTCAGAAGAAGAAGGTGAAGGCCTTACCTGTCTGAGGAGGCCCGCCGCGGAGAGAGAAGCTCGCTCCCTAAGGTCAGCTGAAGCCCAGAACTCGGGACTACAAAAATGGCTCACGGAGCTAAACAAAAGTGCGCAACCGCGCATGCGCGAGGAGTCGCCCATGTGCGATGCGCAAAACAAAAATAACACTGACGGGAGGGGGGACCACCTGAGGAGTCGATCTCCACAGCTGAAATTGACAGCCACAACAAAGCAGCAAGAGGAAAACACAGAAAATAATGAGAGCAAGAAAGAAGAGAGTAAAAAGAAATCAGAAACACCAGATGACCAACCCAGAGGAAGAAGACCAGCAGCAAGACACTTCTAGTAAAAATAAGAAGACCAAAAATACCCAACAAAATAAAACAAACAAACCAACAAGAAAACCAGAAGAGACAGAGGTAAAGGACACAGATCCTGGAGTGGACTCAGAAGAAGAGGAGGAAGAACACAGAGAAATGGAAGATGAAGGAAAGGCAAGACAATAGATATATATTTTTTAAAGAATATATGGAATCAATAAAAGAATAGCAATCACAAAAATTCAGTGAAATAAAAAGAAGAGTAAAAAGTACAGAAGAAAAAATGAATAGATTAGAGATGATCATGTCAGAAATAGGAAAAAGAGTGGACAAGGTGGGAGAACGAGAAACAGCCATAGAAATGGAAGTAGAGGACTTAAAAAAGAAATTAGAAGAATCTGATAAAAAAGTTAAGGAGACACAGGAGCTGTTAGCTCAGAAGATAGATATAATGGAAAATTATAATAGAAGAAACAATATAAAGATAGTGGGCCTTAAGGAAGATGAAGAAGGCAAGAATATGAGAGAATTTATAAAAGAATAGAGCCCCAGGGTCCTAGGAAGACCAGAATTACAGGAAGAAATGGAAATAGAAAGGGCACACAGAACATTAGCCCCTAAACCACAACCACAACAAAAACCAAGATCCATTCTAGTGAAATTCTTAAGATATACAACAAGAGAAAATATATTGGAGAAAGCAATGAGGAAAATAAGAGAAGACAAAAAAACCACTGGAATACAAAGGTCATTTTTTTTTTTCTATCCAGATATAAGTTTTGAACTCCTGAAGAAGAGGAAGGAGTTTAATGCAGCAAAAACAATCCTATGGAAAAAAGGATATAAATTTATGCTAAAGTATCCAGCGGTACTTAAAATAGTTATTCCAGGGCAGTAAAACAGACTATTCTTGGATCCAGAGGAAGCAAGAAAATTTGCAGAACAACTACAAAACAGACAGAGAGAGGAAGATATGTAACGAGATCAAAAATGACCACAAACTATATGTATGTGTGTATGTATATATAAAAAAATAGAATATAGGTAAGAACTAAGAAGGGAAAGAAAGGGAAGAAAGGAAGTATGGGGGGAATTAAGAGAGTGATCTTTGTTGTATATGAAAATTAAAATCTTTTCTGGGGGGGCTGGGTGGGGAAGAGTTACGGTCACTGCTAAATCAGTTGACGCTTGCGAGTGAATTCGCAAATCCAAATGGAGAGGGGAGATATGGTTGCACGACAAGGGATAAAGGGCAATTCAGGAAGGGGAGGGGATAGTGGGGTTAATGGAATTTTCGATAGGAGAATAAGGGAAATGTTTTATGTTTTAGAAATGTTGTCTTATAAAGTGTTCAAAAAAAGAAAGCAGAAATGGATAAGAAGGAAAGGTGATGATGAGGAAACAGAAAGGAAAGATAAACAAAGTATGAAATGGCTATGTTGAACTATATGACTTTAAATATTAATGAAATACATAACCAAATCAAAAGGAAGAAACTGCTAAATTTATTGAAAAAAGAAAAAAATTGATATAGCATTCGTGCAAGAAACACACTTAACTGAAGTGGAGCACAAGAAATTAAAGAGAGATTGGATAGGACATGTAACAGCAGCGTCATATAATTCAAAAGCTAGAGGAGTAGCTATATAAATCAGTAAAAATTTACCAATCAAAATAGAAGAGGAAATAATAGATCCAGCAGGGAGATATATAATGATAAAATGTCAGATAAATTCGGAGTTTTAGAATTCACCTAACGAAGAAGATCAAAAATTTATGCAAGATATTTTTTTGAAGATAGCAGACATGCAAGGGAACATACTAATAGGAGGGGATTTCAACCTTAATTTGGATTCAAACATGGATAAAATTGGGAAAAAATTAACAGAAAGAACAAAGTAACCAAATTTATAATTAAATCGATGCAAGAAATGCAACTTTTGGATATATGGAGGAAACAACACCCAAAGGAAAAGGAATATTCATATTATTCGGGTAGACATAAAACATACTCAAGAATAGACCTATTCCTGTTATCAGCTCGCATGCAAGACAGAGTTAGGAAAACAGAATATAAAGCTAGACTATTATCGGACCACTCACCCCTGATATTGACAATAGAGTTAGAGGACATCCCTCCAAGAATGTATAGATGGAGATTAAACTCCATGCTACTTAAAAGGCAGGGTTTTAGAGAATTTATTGAACGACAAATTAAAATGTACTTTGAAATAAATATGGAATCAGTGAAAGATAAGTTTATACTAATGGACGCAATGAAAGCATTCATCAGAGGGCAAATAATAAGTTATGTAACCAAGATGAAAAAGGAACTCAATCAGGAAACAGAGCAGTTGGAAAGGGAAATAGCAAATATAGAAAAATAATTAGCAATGAAGGAAGACACAACTAAAAGGAGAGAATTAGCAGATAAAAAAATAAAATATGAAACACTACAAACATATAAGGTGGAGAAGAACATAATGAAGAAAAAACAGAAATATTATGAACTAGGAGAAAAAACGCACAAAATTCTAGCGTGGCAGCTTAAGACAGAACAAACTAAGAGAATGGTATTGGCATCAAGGGAAAAAGACAAGCAAATCACATATAATCCAACGGAGATTAATGAAAACTTCAGAGAATTTTACGAACAATTATATCAAACTGAAAACGAAGGGAAAGAAGACAAAATAGATGAATTTTTAACTAAAATTGAACTACCGAAACTACAAACAGAGGAACAAAATAAATTAACAGAACCATTTGAAATAGTAGAAATACAAGAGATAATAAAAAAACTACCGAATAATAAAACACCAGGAGAGGATGGATTCCCAATAGAATTCTATAAAACTTTTAAAGATTTATTAATTCCTCCCCTCCTGGAAGTAATCAACCAGATTGATAAAACACAAAGCTTACCAGATTCATGCAAAACAGCAATAATTACAGTAATACCAAAGACAGAGAAAGATCCACTCACACCAGCGTCATATAGACCAATATCTTTACTTAACACAGATTATAAGATAATAGCTAAACTATTAGCAAACAGATTAGCCGACTATGTACCAAAAATAGTAAATCTAGACCAAACTGGATTTATTAAAAAAAGACGAACAACAGACAATATTTGTAAATTTATTAACTTAATTCATGCAGTAGAAGGGAATAAAGCTCCAACAATAGTGGTTGCTTTAGACGCAGAGAAGGCCTTTGACAGAGTAGAATGGAATTATTTATTCAAAATACTACAAAAATTCAGCTTACCAGAGAAATATATTAATTGGATTAAAGCATTATATAAGGGGCCATTGGCGAAAGTGACAGTAAATGGATATATATCAAAACAATTTAACTTAAGCAGATCAACAAGGCAGGGATGCCCACTATCGCCCTTATTGTTCGCGTTAGCCATAGAACCACTGGCAGAACTGATAAGAATAGAAAATAAAATAAAAGGGATAAAAATAAAAGACAAGGAATATAAAATCAGTTTATTTGCAGATGACGTTATAGTATACTTAACAGAACCAGAAATATCAATAAAAGAATTACATAAGAAATTGAAGGAATATGGAGAAGTGTCGGGGTACAAGATTAATGCAAATAAAAGTGAAGTAATGCCAATGAATAATGCGGATTTCTCAAAATTTGAGAAAGAATCACCATTCAGATGGCAAACACAAGCAATGCAATACCTAGGTATACAAATAAATAAAAACCTCAGCCATCTATATAAACTCAATTATTATCCACTAATGAAAAAATTACAAGATGACTTAGAGCATTGGAAAGACTTACCACTAACACTAATAGGAAGGATAAACTGTATTAAAATGAACATTTTCCCAAGGATACAATACCTATTTCAGGCATTGCCAATACACTTGACAGAGAAATTCTTCAAGGAGTTAAAGAAAATAATAAGAAAATTCTTATGGAAAGGGGGGAAACCGAGGATAGCATTAGATAAATTAACAGAATGGTATAAACAAGGAGGCTTACAACTGCCAAACTTTAAAAATTATTATAGAGCCGCACAATTAAGATACATATCAGATTTTTATCAAACAAGGGAAAAGCCAGATTGGACTAGATTAGAACTAGATAAAATAGGGGAAAATATACCTGAACATATATTATATAAATGGGATGAAAAATTGGTACAACGTAGGAATTCTCCAGTTTTACATCATCTGCTCAATATTTGAAAGAAGATTCATGTAGAAAGGAATAAAACAAATTATCAACTACCAAAACTAATACTGACACAAAATCAGCTAATCCCTTTTACAATAGATAGCCTTTCCTTTAGAGAATGGGAGAAAAATGGGATCAAAAGAATAGAAAATTGCTTTTTGGGAAATAAATTATTATCCTTTGAACAAATGAAGGATAAATATAATATAACTCACAATACAGTGTTGGCATACTACCAACTGAAATCCTACCTGAAGGACAAATTTGGAAGCAGTCTGAGGTTACGAGAGGGAAGTAATTTTGAATATGTGATTACAGACACAATGATAATCAAAAAATTTGTAACAAACATGTATATTAAACTACAAGAAAAGGAGAATGAGGAAACAAATGGTAAAACTAAACAAAAATGGGAACAAGATCTAAACATAAAGATAAAGAAGGAAACATGGGAGAAGTTATGCTCAGGAACTATGAGAAATACAATAAATACGAGGTTATGTTTTGATAGAATATAACTGGATACACAGGCTATATATTACACCTCAAAAGTTAAATAAATGGGACCCAACAGTATCTGACAGATGTTTTCACTGTAAAAAGGAAATGGGAACAACAATTCATGCAATTTGGACATGTGAGAAAGTGAAAACATTTTGGGAAGATCTAAACCAGATATTAAATAAAATCACAAAAAGCAATATACCAAAAAACCCAGAGATCTTCCTCCTAAGTAACATAAAAAACAAAGAATTTGGACTTGATTTGATGGAGCACAAAAAAGATTTGTTACGATAGCCCTAGCTGTAGCAAAAAAATGTATTATGTCAACCTGGAAATTAGAAGATAACTTGAGAATACAACAATGGTATATAGAAATGAATAAATGTATTCCATTAGAAAAAATAACCTATAATTTAAGAAATAACATTACAATATTTGAACAAATATGGGAGCCATACATGAAACATAATAGAGAAAACCTACCGGGGACTTCTATCACCTAAAATGACAGAAGGAGAAGAGAATGAAAAGAACTGACTCAGTGGAATTTCTTGTTTATTTTTATTGAGTGACAACATTGTTTGACAGGTTTAATGTATCTTATTTTCTGAACTTTAAGTAAATGGGAGGGGAGGTAGGGAGGAAGGGAGGGGAGGAGGGAGGGGGGGGGAGAAAATTACACTGTATATATTCAAGAAGGAAAATGTATGTATCTTGATCAATATGGTTTATAGTGTGAAAAATAAAAAAATTTAAAAAAATGAGCACAAATTTCCTAGCCATGTAAGGTGGCTATTAGAAGATTGGATTTAAATCCCCAGGGTATCATTGGTTAGCCTGGATGTGGTGGGCTGAATGTCCCATGACATGTGGTATAATTCTGTGATTCTGACAGTAGGTAGCATAGTGTCAGGCATTAGGTTCTGCCTGGGTTCAATCCCAACCTCAGATGGTGTCTGTGTCATGTTCGCTTGTTTTCCCTGTAACTGTGTACATTTTGCTCTAATTTCCTCCCATGTGCCAGTAGGTTAATCACCATAGCGTTTGGAGGATGATGTGAGAAAAAAAGTTCAGTGGGTCTGAGAAACAATGAATCTGAACACAAGTTGAATGTAATAAAGACCTTTATTTGCACCTGAGGGAAATTTGCCACAGGAATCACAAATGCATTCACTCAGACAAGACACGTGCAAACTCTCGCATTGGACACAACTACAGCTAACAACTGGTAATCACTACACACTGTGATCCAGAGACTATATTAAAAGGAGCAACACTAATACCCCCCATGCTTCAATCTTGTGCAGGTATGGCACAATGTTTAGTTTGGAAAGAAAAAATTTACAACTATTGATTCGTACGTGTGCACCACAATAAACCCCCAAACTGTTACAGGCACAGGCCTTGTAATTCACTCTCTAGTGTTATCTATTGCTCATGACTTGGTGTGGAAAAGGGACAACCAGCTGCTCCACGTACTGGGCTTTACACCCCCAGCTAGCCAGTGCGCTTAGGTATGCCCAAATTAGGGCAGGTCATTAAAGGAGCCAGTAGTGAGGGGTGTATTCCTTTAAAGGGGCCAATGGCAAGGCACAGGGCAAGGCGTGTCCTCACTGTGGGTGGTCTTGACCTGGATTGACAGATGTGGTGACTTCCAACCAGTTCTATCGGAAGGAGTCATATGACCCTCCATACTACATTCCATCTGTCAGAAGTCATGACGTGCCACCAATCAGGACAATCACTAGTCAATTCCTGGAGGGGTCTCATACTACAAGGAGCTTGGCAGAGGAACTGATGGGCATGCAAGAGAGGATAGCTTTTGGAAAATGTGGAGGAATAGGACTGAAGAAAATGCTGGGAGAGAAGGCATAGATGTGATGGACTGAATGGGCTTCTTCCGCCATGCCGGGAAATATGAAAAGTGGTGAACATGGGGAAAGCTTTTTAAAAAAATGGTAGCTCTCGGCCTCTGATCTGCCATCCTTGCTGGACTGGCCAATATTTAACTCAAATTAAAGACTCAACTTTTTGTTTCCTTCCCCTTTCTGCAGAAAGTGGAGGCTTTTAAAAACTAGCTGGCCTTTCCAGAAACACATACATCTTGTGAATAAGTAAATTAATAAGCATTTTTCAGCATGAAAAAATAAAATGTCTTGAGGTGGAAAGAACACAATTAAAATTTAGTATTTCTTCTCACCTGAATCTAAAATCAGCAGTGATAAAAGTCACTCATCTGATCTCTCAAAATAGCAGAAAAAGGCCATTAAAAAAAAATCCAGAAGTTGATGTATAAGTACCACAAATTACAGGCATAGTGGAATTCATCAAGTTAACAAAAACTACTAGCCCACCCAAATTAGGGATGGCCAGATGTCAGAAGTGTTTTCAATCTTCTAAGATGTTCATATTCTGTCAGACAACAAATGAAGCCGTGCTGCATTTTTGCAGAATAATGGCAAGGGAGAGGTTAAGTGTTGTCAGTTCACCAGTAGAAATATAGCTTGTTGCATTCATCCAACAATTTGGCATGGCAAAATATCAAGGGAACTCTTCAGAATTGACTAAATTTAGAGAATCAGAGTAATGAAAACACACAATAATTAGCATCTGTAGATAGCTGACTAAGATAGCTATGACCATCAGACCTGTTTTACAGATTTTCAAGGTATTATTTATAACCAGTTTTGAGGAAGCCTTTTATGCATTCAACACAAAAGGGCAACTCACAGTTGGTTAAACCATTGACAATTACATCATCGTAGATTAACAAAATCCAAGGCTCTAATCTCAACCTGTCCACAGTATCTAGGAAGAAATTGCCTGCTAGGGTTCCCAGTTACATGGCCATAGAATAAATTATCTTAGGCAGTTACTGCAATGATGGTCAAATGAGCTGCCATTTTTTTCATAGTCCACCTTACAAAATAAATAAAATAGTGAACAAATATTGCAAAGTTGCTTTCATATTAAATATACTGCTCTCAAGGAGATATGTCAAGGTGCTGTTGAACTCGCTAGTAGCAAATCAGTGATTTAATGCCACTAACAACAGTTTTGGTACTTAGACCAGATCCACACCAAGAAGTGTGGGACTTCTACATTTGACTTCACCATCTTGGACTTGTTTTGGGGTCCGATTGCAATTGGCAGCATTTACAGGCGGGGTATGGACTAAGATGTTTCTGTCACTGCTGGAACAGTTTATGTTAACAGATAAAAATCACAACTCCTCCCTTCATTCTATTCCTAAATGCTGGCCATAAAATTCCAGGTTTCACACACCAGGGAAATGTGTTGTCAGCTTCACAAATGACAATGCAAAAAGTCTAGAAGGTAATAATAGGAGCAGAATTTATTGGACTTGGTCCCTCAGGGCTGCCTCACCATTCAATATGATCATGTATGATATGCTCTGGCCTCATCCCTTTCTCTATGGGACTTCCTGATGGCCTAGCAATCTTTCAAACATTTACCTATGTCCTTTTTAAAGACTCAAAATGATCGGGCCTCCGCAGTGTTCTGGTGTCGAGAACTGACGATTTATCGAGAAGGTGAATGGCATTGATTTATGAAGCTAAACGGTGAAGAATCCAAAAAAAATAACACTCAATCAATAAGTGGTCCACTTATTTTCCAGTTAACATACACCCAAATGACCTTCAATCCCAGTACAATTTGAAGGGTGGGAGGAAACCAAAGAACCTGGAGGAAACTCGTGCAGACATGGGGTGAACATACAAACTCCTTACAGACATCGCCGGATTCGAAACCAGGTTGCTGGCACTGTGACTCTCATAGGTGCTTCATAATCTTCTGAGTGTTTCCAACATTTCTACTGTCATTTCAGATTTCCAGCATGTGAAATGTTTAGAATTTTGGACAAACTTGTTTTCTTTAATTCTCTGGAACAATGGAGACTGAGGGGAAATCAGACAAAAATCTACGAAGTTTAAAAGGAAATGTGTTGGGCAAGTCATTGTATAGTAAGAATAGCGGGAGTCTGGAATGGGCTGCCAGGGGTAGTGGTGGAAGCAGATGCAATAGTAGTGTTTAAGAGCCTTCGAGAGGGCATGTGAATAACTACGGAGGATATAGAGCAGTAGTTCTCACCTTTTTCTTTCCACTCACACTCCACTTTAAGTAATCCCTATTCCATCGGTGCTCTGTGTTTTAGTAAAGGATTACTTAAGGTGGTATGTGAGTGGGAAGGGAAGGTTGAGAATAACTGCTCTAGACCCAAATGTTACTGAAATATTTTGCTTGAGAAAAATTGTCATTGGCCCATTTCCTTTAGAGTTATGAATCCTTGCACATAACGAGTCAATTATGTACGATTTAAACAGTGGTTTTCAAACTTTTTCTTTGCACCTTCAATAACACGTTAAGCAATCCCTTACTAATCAGAACATCTATGGCATAGAAAATTCTTAAAGTGGTATACAAGTGGAAAGAAAAAGATTGAGAACCACTGAATTAGTCAAAACAAAACCAATTATATGCAGATGTGTGTGTGTGTGTGTGTGTGTGTGTGTGTGTGTGTGTGTGTGTGTGTGTGTGTGTGTGTGTGTGTGTGTGTGTGTGTGTGTGTGTGTGTGTGTGTGTGTGTGAGACATACCCAAACAGTTACAGCTTAGGCACAATTCTGGAAAGTCGTTCCAAAGTTCAGTCTTAGAAAGCCATTGTCAAAATACAGACTTTTAAACTGATGCACAGAAGTAATCACAAAGGAGATGGGAGAGACTGAGTGACCGGCTGATGAAAATTCATTAATCCTTATCAAGTTCTCCAGAGAAATGTCCTTTCGTACAAACAATTGTCACAACTCCCCTTTTCCTTGCATAGGGGAAACAAAACAAGCGACTTCAAAACCCAGGTACCGGTCAATCGAAATGACCATTAATTTGGTCACGATCTGATGGAACAATTTTCCTGCTTCCAATACCCAGGTACAGATCAATAAAAGTGACTTTCCTTTGGTCACTGTGGGGTTCAATAATTCCCATGACAGGGAGAATTAGCAGAGTTTTCTATTATGCACACAGCCACTCCTGCACTGTTTTCAATGAGATGGCCGCTGTTCAAAAAAATGCTGTTCCTTCAGTGTTCTCACACAGGACTTTCTTACCACTTGTGTCTCTGGAAAAAAAACACCCAATATCCTTTCTCCTCTCCAATGTGGTGAAATTGGGTACAGCCTCTACAAGATGAAACCATCAAGTCTCTCCAAAGCTGTGAATGATTGCAGGCTATACTAGCCCTTAAAGTGATACTCACACTAAATGAAATGGGAGCTCGTAATACTCAGATGTCCACTTTTTCCTTTTGAGTATGTAATACCATAGAATTATTTCAAGGATGAGTAGGGTCAGGGTCCTGACCAGCACCTTTTGTACGAACAGCTTCTGCAACCAGTTTATCTGGTCCTTATCTCATGGTTGTTAGACTTTGATGAGTGGAAATGGTAGTGTTACCATGGAAACGGTTATCTTTTAGGCTGGAACAAAATGTTTGGGTTCAGCACTTGGGTTGTGTGTTTCTCTGATGTGCTTCAATGATATGAAACTAGACAAGCAAGGAATAATTTCAAAGATTGCAGGTGACACAAAACTGCTCAAAAGTGTAGCCAAAAGTAAACAGGCAGTGGTAGACTTCAAAAGGTCATAGAATGATGCAGCAGACTGATGGATGGCAGATAGAATTTAATCTAATGCATAGTGAAATAAGGTAAAAACAACATAAACTTCTACAGTATCAAAAGGAGTGAATAAACAGAGAAAAATCCGGGTTCTTGTGGTCACATTTTGAAAAGTAGGAAGCAAATAGCTGAAAAGCTGGGACATAAACAGAAACAAATGTTTAAGCAGACACCATCAGAAAACAAATGCTGAGATTGTCGTGCACAATTAACCCTCAAGAATTTGCCCCATTGCAGGAGATACACAAGACTTGTGCTCCCACCGCATCATCAAGATCTGTGTGAAATACAGAAGTCTGCAGATGCTGTGATTGTAGTAAAAACACAAAGTAAATGCTAGAGGGTTGGTGCGAGAACACAGCCTTGCTTCACGCCATTGTTAATGGAGAAGGGTTCAGAGAGCTCATTGCTGTATCTGACCCGACCTTGTTGGTTTTCGTGCAGTTGGATAATCATGTTGAGGAACTTTGGGGGACATCCGATGCGCTCTAGTATTTGCCAAAGCCCTTTCCTGCTCACGGTGTCGAAGGCTTTGGTGAGGTCAACAAAGGTGATGTAGAGTCCTTTGTTTTGTTCTCTGCACTTTTCTTGGAGCTGTCTGAGGGCAAAGACCATGTCAGTGGTTCCTCTGTTTGCGCGAAAGCCGCACTGTGATTCTGGGAGAATATTCTCAGCGACACTAGGTATTATTCTATTTAGTAGAATCCTAGCGAAGATTTTGCCTGCAATGGAGAGCAACGTGATTCCCCTGTAGCACGGATGGCAGTCTCTTCAATCTGAGGCGCCTGCAAGCTCACACCAAGACACAAGAGAAACTTGTCCGTGAACTACTCTTTGCAGATGATGCTGCTTTAGTTGCCCATTCAGAGCCAGCTCTTCAGCGCTTGACGTCCTGCTTTGCGGAAACTGCCAAAATGTTTGGCCTGGAAGTCAGCCTGAAGAAAACTGAGGTCCTCCATCAGCCAGCTCCCCACCATGACTACCAGCCCCCCCACATCTCCATCGGGCACACAAAACTCAAAACGGTCAACCAGTTTACCTATCTCGGCTGCACCATTTCATCAGATGCAAGGATCGACAATGAGATAGACAACAGACTCGCCAATGCAAATAGCGCCTTTGGAAGACTACACAAAAGAGTCTGGAAAAACAACCAACTGAAAAACCTCACAAAGATAAGCGTGTACAGAGCCGTTGTCATACCCACACTCCTGTTCGGCTCCGAATCATGGGTCCTCTACCGGCACCACCTACGGCTCCTAGAACGCTTCCACCAGCGTTGTCTCCGCTCCATCCTCAATATCCATTGGAGCGCTCACACCCCTAACGTCGAGGTACTCGAGATGGCAGAGGTCGACAGCATCGAGTCCACGCTGCTGAAGATCCAGCTGCGCTGGATGGGTCACGTCTCCAGAATGGAGGACCATCGCCTTCCCAAGATCGTATTATATGGCGAGCTCTCCACTGGCCACCGTGACAGAGGTGCACCAAAGAAAAGGTACAAGGACTGCCTAAAGAAATCTCTTGGTGCCTGCCACATTGACCACCGCCAGTGGGCTGATAACGCCTCAAACCGTGCATCTTGGCGCCTCACAGTTTGGCGGGCAGCAGCCTCCTTTGAAGAAGACCGCAGAGCCCACCTCACTGACAAAAGGCAAAGGAGGAAAAACCCAACACCCAACCCCAACCAACCAATTTTCCCTTGCAACCGCTGCAATCGTGTCTGCCTGTCCCGCATCGGACTGGTCAGCCACAAACGAGCCTGCAGCTGACGTGGACTTTTTTACCCCCTCCATAAATCTTCGTCCGCGAAGCCAAGCCAAAGAAGAAATGCTAGAGGACCTCAGCTGGACTCATAGCGTCGATCGGAGATAAAGATATATTAAAGACATTTCGTGTCTGAGCCCTTGTTTGAGGTATAATTAAAAAGTAGGTAACTGTCTCAATAAAGATTGAAAGAGAAAGGGGGAAGAATGGAACAGGGAGGATACAGACCAACAAACAAAAGCTGTTAATTGGATTTGATGAGAGGAAAGATGAAAATTGATTTGGCTTTGTGAAATGAGAAAGTGGGAAAATTGGAGAGAGAGGGGGGGGGAGAGAGATGGAGAGAGAGAGAGAAACTAGAGGAAAGGAGATAAGGGATGAAGATTGGGGTTTAACAGAAACTGGAGAAGTCGATGTTCATGCTCAAACAGAAGATGTGTTGTTCCTCCATTTTGTGGGTGATCTCAGTCTGGCAGTGCATGAGATCAAGGCAGACATGTCAGCAAGAGAATGGGACAGGGACTTGAAAAGGGTGGTCACTGGAGATGCACCCATGGTGGTGGATAGAGCCGAGGTACTCAATGAAGAGATCTCCCAGACTGTGCCCAGTCTCTCTGATGTAAAGGAGACCACAATGGGAACATCAAGGTCTGTATCCAGAGAGGGTTATCCCTACTCTTTGCACATATCCTTGTTGTCCAATTTCCCAAATTCAAGTTACCTGGTGCTGATCAAAGCTTTGCTTGTTCCTCTCAAAGGAGAGGTGCATGTTGTCTGTCACTTGTGGTGAAAGTAATTTCACACGACAAGAAAATTTAAAAGAAGCTGGTATCTTAATTTATATAACACAAAACAATAAAAATTACAGGAGCTATAAAAACAGAAAATATCTGAAATTCTTAGCTCATCAGAGAGTATCTGTGGAAAGTTAAGGATAGTTAATGTTAAGGATCTGCACCCTCACATCAGGACCTGCCAAGAGAGTAAATAGGTTAGTTTTAAGGAATGAAAACACACAGAAGGTGCTGAAGGAACTCAGCCGGTATCACTGCGTCCATAGGAGGTAAAGATATATTACCAAAGTTTTGGGCCTGAGCCTTTTTTCAAGGTATGAGTAAAAAGCAGGCAGGCATCTCAATAAAAAGTGGGAGATAAAATGGGAAAAATGGGAGGGGGAGGAAACAAACAAACTGTGTTAATTGGATGTGGTAAGGTGAAAATTGATTTTGGCTCTGTGAAAGGAAAGAGGAAAAAGGGAAGAGAGGGAGAGAGATCGGGAGGAAAGGAGATGGGGAATGAAAAAGGGTGTGGTAGGGTTAATGGAAACTGGAGAAGTTGATGTTAATGCCATCCAGTTGGAGGGTGCCCTGTCAAAAGATGAGGTATTGTTCCTTCAATTTGCAAGTGGTCTCAGTCTAGTATGCATACCTCATCTTCCATCTGGGCATCCTCCAACCAGATGGCTTTAACATTGACTTCTCCAGTTTCTGTTTAAACTCCCCACGTCTTCAGCCTCATTTCTTTTCCTTTCCTCTCCCTCTTTCTCTCTCACTCTCTCTTTCTTCTCTTTATCCTCTGTCTCCTTCCATACAGCCAAACTGAGTTCTCACCTTTCCTCTTATCAATTAACAATTTTTTTTTTCTTGGTTTGGATACCTCCCCATCTTTCTCCCCAGTCTTTACTAAGATGACTGCTTGCCTTTTGCATGTACCCTGAAGAAGGGCTCAGGCCCGAAACGATGGTGATATATCCTTACCTCCTTTGGATGTTGCAAGACCGGCTGAGTTCTTCCAGCAATTACTGTGTGTTGTATGAACTCCTTGACTTGAACCCAGATCACTGGTGCTGCAGGAGCTCTGTGCTAACTTTGTCTGTAACCTTTGCTGGAGAGAGTCATCCATGCTCTCTGGAAGTGCCAAAAATAAGGTAGTAGGGAAATGACACATTCCCATGGAAGGAAGGTATAATGAAATTAAGCAGGTAGTCAAAGTCAGTGAAGACTTCACCATGTCCAATGTTTCAACAACTTCAGCACCATTCTCAGTATCATAATATTCCTTACGTTGCAGATCAATAATCTAACAGACATGACTTCCCACTTAACTAGTGACCTATCATGGACACTTCTCCATGGATTGTCACCTTGTTGTGGTGGAGAAGCTTGTATGGTCCTGAGATCCCATGAGCAATAACATCGGAGCTATGTTCCTGGTAGGATCACCCATGGCAGTAAAGTTGAGGGTGAGGTCCCTGACAAAGGACAGTCCAACCAAGTCCTCAACGATGGAACAGGTGGACAAAGTTACTTTGAACTCAACAACTGTGAATGTGGATGAAGGCTGCAAAAAATCCATCAGCTTTATTCGTCATGGAGTTCACACCATTGGAATTAGTTGATTGACTTGGAAAGTATTGTGTGCTTCTGAGAATACAACATTAAGTATACTTTAAACAAATACACACACAGGCATCTTTGCTCTGAGGACCATTTTCTCAAGTCTTTCTGTGATCAGGGGAGGGTGATGGGAGCAGGCAATGTGATAGCTGGAAACTCCTCGCTAAAAACCAGTCTGAAAGCAGTGAATAACTTGATTCAGTTTCCCAACTTTTGGACAGAAGCAGGAAAATAGATCAGCAGCTGTATTTATGTCTGAGCATCCTATTTAGGATCCACTCTGCTCATCCTGAACTGGGTGTGAGCGAGAAAAGTCTGCTTCACCCCATCTTGTCTGAAAAGCTACATCCAGAGGGATCACCATCTAAAAACATCGAGAAATGAAACTATGAAATTTGGAATCTGGAATATACAAACTCTGATAGATAACTCAAACTCAGACAGACCAGGCCTTTGTTGCCTGGAAAGTACAAAAATTCAACTTCGACACTTTTGCTCTGAGTGAGACTCACAAAGCTGGAGAAGGGCAACTAAAGGAAGAGAAGGTCAATATACCCTTTTTTTTACTGGAAAGGTCTTGATCCTGTACACAACCGAGGATCCATGGAGTAGGTTTTGCAATCTGAAGTAGCCTACTTCAGAAACTGACAGAGCAACCACTGGATATTAATGACTCTGCAAATCCAATTTGTCAAGAACCTCCATACCACTATATTCAGTGCCTATTCTCCAATTCTGGATCCTGAAGATGAAGTCACAATGAACTTCTATGCCCAGCTTGACAATGTCCTTTCCTCCATTCCCTACAGCAGGATGATTCTCTTGGATGACTTTAATGCCAAAATCAGGAAAGATCATAGCTCTTGACTCGAATAATAAGCAATGAAGGAATTGGCAAGGTCAACGCCAATGGAATATTTCTCACTAAATGTGCTGAATACAATCTGGTGATTACAAACACTCTATTTCACCAGAAGAATAGGGAGAAAGCTTCCAGGTTGCATCCATGCTCCAAACATTGGCACCTTATTGACTATATAATTGTTTGATCTCTGGAACAACAAGTTGTACTGTTAGCAAGAGCTGTTACTGGTGTTGACGAGTGCTGCACAGACCATGGGCTTATCTTGTCTATTATGAGAATGAAGATTTGGTCCAAGATAATATCAAAATCAGAACACTATTAAGAAATTCAATGTTGACATCCTTCAAGACATCAACCATGTACAGAAGTTCCAACAATATCTTCAAGAACAACTGCCTCAACAAATCCCACCATCTGTAGAAGAACACTGAAAATCAATTGAAGAATGTTATCATCACCTCCTGCAAAGAAACAATCAGGTTCAGAACAGAAAAACAACAGGATTGGTTTGATGAAAATAGCAAACAACTTATCGACGAAAAGAGAAAAGCTTCCATTATCTTACAAATTGTGGAGGTACACCACTGGCTTATTGCAGGGGGCGACCTCTGTACCTGCTGGAGAGTATGGAGGACAGGACAACATCTGGCCGGCTGTCAATCAGCCAACCTGAATGGATCAAGCCCTACCCGGTCAGGTGTCAATCACCCTCTGGGATATAAGCCTGAGCCGGCCCTCTGAACACTCACTCAGAATTTACTGCAGTACAGCCAGCCCTGCTCTGTGGATGTTTTTTTGTCGATTAAAGCCTGTTGTACAGTCTCTTTGGTTTTGTGTGTTTGCTTCTGTCTAACAGCATATGACAATTTAATAGACAAAGGCATTTTTCCAAGGCTGCTATGGAAAAATGCCTGAGCACCCGGAGCCTAAAAATTGACCCACACCACCTGGATGCCCAAACATGCTTCGAGATCTGGAGGCACACGGTCGAAGCAATCGTCGAGGCGCATGAAAACAACATCCTGGACTCCAATCTAAAGAAGCTCGTCTTACTCCAATCCACGCTGGTTCCTCGTTCCTTCCAGGCAACCAAAGGCTGCTCCAAGAACAAAGAGGCAATAGACACTCTCAAGACCTTGTACAAACCCCCCATGAATACAGTCTTTGAAAGGTACCTCCTGAATACCCAAACCCAGCATCCCAGGGAGACAGCTGAGTCTTACCAGGGACACCTGCGTGAGCTGGCCTGACTGTGTCTGGCTGAACCCAGGGTAAATGAAGAGGAGGTCGAGAGACTCATCCGGGACGCCTTCATCTGAGGGCTACACTCGAGGGCCATCTGGCAGAAGCTGCTGGAAGAAAATATCTACCCCCCTGGCCAAGATAATGGAAGTAGTCTGAACCCTGGAAGCTGCAGCCCTGCACAAAGAAGTCTTTGAGTCCAGGCTCCCCCAAGCCTCCTCGTGGTCACCTCACACTGCTGCTGTGGTCCGAGGCCAAGCTGAGGAAGAAAACATCACTGCAGTGGGCACCTGGTGCCCCTCTAAGTACTGTGGGTCCCAGCGTGGGTCAGACCGTAGATATCAACAAAATTGACCAGCTAGGAACCTATACTGCTCCCAATGTGACAAGAAAGGCCATTTTGCTAAAGTGTACTTCTCAAAGCTAGCTGGCAGCTCAGCGGCCCTGTACAACCTCCCCACCTCCCCCGCAGACCCCACCACGTGTGCATTCCGGATGACGCCATTGCCCCCGCTACCACTTCCGGCATGCCCGACCCTGGTGGCACAACATATGGCCTTGTCAGTAACGATTGCCATATGTGCCAAGCGCACCCGGGCCAGCATTTGCCCTTGCCAGTGCCGCTGGCTGAAGACTACAGTAACACCATTTCTGGCTTACAGAATGACATCACTTCTGCTGACCGCGATAATGTCACTTTCCCCAGCGCGACGAACATAGACGGCGAAGGGGACCATTCCTCAGCCTCCCATGTGGCGCCATCATCTTGGGCTGGGCAGAAGTCAACACCGGGGCCTTCCAATGACGACGTGGTCAACACAGGCAATGACCAGACTGCCCTACCGATGCTCCCCACATCGCCGGGCACCATTAATCACCGCCCACCGTACCCCACGACTACGGAAGACTCCACCGGTTGATACTCACCTCGCATGCTGCATGCAGAGGACACCCATGACCACGACTTCCTTCCACAGCTGGAGAACAATGACGCAGACCCCGAGATGATCCTAGCAGCCACCGCTCTGACCTGGAACATTCCCCATGACCTCGGGCACTCCATGATGGATGTGCAAATCAACAGGCAGGTAACAAAGTGCCTGTTCAACGGTGGCAGCACTGAGGGTTTCATTCACCCGAGCGTTGCTCATGTCCTTAAGCTGAAAATCCACCCCACCACCTTCTCTATTGCCCTCGCTGCCAAGGACCAGACTGTTGATACCCTCAAGTGCTGCTCGGCCGATATAACTATGGGGGAGGGCGTGGTGGAGACATACACCGGGTCATACCCAAACCCTGCGCCCCAGTCCTCCTGGGCCGAGATAGGCTGCTACTGGGTTTTCTCCACGATTGACCTGAAGTCGGCCTATCACCAAATCCCCATCTACCCATGGGACAAGCTGAACCTCACTTACAACAAAGAGAAGTACGTGTTCAGGACCACCCGCCTCACCATCCTGGAGTACATCATGGCTCATTGGGTAATTGGCCCAGATCCAGAATGGATGCGCCCATTAATGGAGCTATCCCTCCCCGCCATGCTAAAGGTCCTCCACAGATGCCTTGGCTTAATCTCCTACTATTCGCAGTGGGATTCCCGCTTCTTGGACAAGGTCCGCCCATTGGCCCAGGCTACAACATTTCCCCTCCCACTCGAGGCACAGGCAGCTTTCACGCGCATTAGACAGGACATTACAGACACCAAGATGCAGGCTGTGGATGAGGACTCCCCTTTCTAGATGGAGACCGATGTCTCCAATGTAGCCCTCACTGCTACTCCCAACCAAGCGGGATGCCCTGTTGCCTTCTTCTCCAGAACTCTCCACGGCTCCGAGCTAGGGCATTCTGCTATTGAAGAGGAGGCCCAGGCAATCGTGAAAGCTGTCCACCACTGGAGCCATTACCTGGCCGGCAGGAGATTCACCCTCCTCACCGAGCAGTGGGCTATGGCATTCAAGTTCAACATCACTCACAAAAGCAAGATCAAGAATGACAAGCTCTTGTGCTGGAGAGTCGAGTTGGCAACCTACAGCTATGACATCCAGTACCATCTGGGGAAGTTTAACGACTCCCCTGATGCCATCTCCTGGACCTGCACATCTGTCCATGACAACAAACTGCAGGCACTGCACGAGTCCCTCTGCCACCCGGGTTTCACCTGGTTGTATCATTTTATTAAGTCCCGGAACCACACATACACCATTAGGGATGTCAAGGCCATGACCGAGGCATGCCGGGTCTGCATGGAGTGTAAACCTCGTTTCTTCCACCTGCCCCAGGCTGATGCCATAAAGGCCATCTGGCCCTTTGAGCACCTTGGCATGGATTTCAAGGGGCCCCTGCCTTCCACGAACCGAAACGTCTAATTCCTCATTGGCGAGTACTCCTGCTTCCCTTTCGCTATCCCTTGCCCAGACACCTCCACAGCCATCATCATCAGGGTCCTGCTGCAGATCTTTACCATGTTTGGCTATCCCGCATTTATTCACAGCGATTGATGGTCTAGTTTTATGAGTGAGGAACTGCACCAGTACCTGACTGCGAGGGGCATCGTGACTAGTCACATGAATAGTTACAACCCGAGAGGCAATGGGCAAGTGGAACACAAAAATGGGGTGATCTGGAAGGCAGTCCTCCTGGCCCTCAAGTCAAAAGGGTCATCTGTAGAATAGTGGCAGGACACCCTGCCCGAGGCACTCCATGCCATTAGGTCACTCCTGTGCACGGCTACCAATGAGACCCCTCATGAGCGCCAGTTTTAATTCCCCTGGAAATTGGCGACCGGAATGTCCCTCCCAGCATGGCTCGCATCCCCTGGACCAGTGCTTCTGTGTAAACACGTACAGGCACACAAGGCTGAACCCCTAGTCGAGCAGGTTTTTCTCCTACACACGAACTACAACTACGCCTATGTTAGGTTCGGCAGTGGCAGGGAGGACACCGTCTCAACCATGGACCTGGCACCAGCAGGAGCACCCAGCATAGCTCAGCATCCTCCAGACCAGGACGTCGCCGACCTGACACACATCCCCGACCCTGGGCAGCTTTGGGGCATCCAGGACCTCCTTGAGCACCAGAGGCCCACTTCAGTCATGGGGGACGAAATTGACCCCCACTCATCCAATATGACACACACACCTCGACCCCAGCCCCTCTGGCTACCCCTCCGTGCTGCACCACACCAGTCACTCCAACCCCCGCCGCCAGCCCCCCTACACCAGTCCTGCAATGGTTGCAGAGACTTCAACGGCTGCTGGATTGTATCAACTTGTAAATCTGTATATTGTCTGTGATATTTCTTTTGTTACTGCACCCCCACCCCAGGGAAAATTTTAAAGAAGGGAGCAAATGTGGTGGTACACCACTGGCTTACTGCAGGGGGAAACCTCAGTACCTGCAGGAAAGTGTGGGGGACAGGACAACATCTGGCCAGCTGTCAATCAGCTGACCTGAATAGATCAATCCCCATCCAGTCAGGTGTCAATCACCCTCCGGGATATAAGCCTAAGCCAGCCCTTCGAAGACTCAGTCAGAGTTACTGCAGCATAGCCAGCCCTGCTCTGTGGATGTCTTTGTCAATTAAAGCTTGTTGTACAGACTCTTCAGTTTTGTGTGTTTGCTTCTGTCTAACAGCGCACCATACAAACTGCCTACCAAACGGAAACACTATCGGGAATACAAGGCTGCAGTCCAGAAGAGCACCTGAAACCTGAAAAATCAATGGCGGAGGAGGAAAACTCAGGAAATCCAACAACTAGTAGATGCCAACAACAGTCAAGGCTTTTTTTTAAACACAGCTAAATTTATTTTTGGCCCATCTACTCACAGTCAAGCCCCTCTCAAAATCAAAGATCGTTCAACCATTCTGAAAACCAATGCTGACACCAGATTTCGATGGAGGAAGCACTTTGAAGATTTTCTAAATCAAACCACCTCATTTATCAGGAACATAGTTAACAACATTCCAAAACAGCCCGTTGATGACTCCCTAAGCAAAATACCAACACTTGAATAAGTCAAGGGAGCCATCAAAAACAATAAGGCCGTTGGACTCGATGGAATACTAGCTGTGTTCTATAAAATTGGAGGTAACCTGCTTCATTACCAACTGCATCAACTTCTTATCAAGATCTGGATAAATATCTGTCTGATACTGTTGGGTCCCATTAATTTTTTCGCTGTAAGAAGGAAATGGGAACAACGGTACATGCAATTTGGGCATGTGAGAAAGTGGAAAAGTTTTTGGAAGATCTAAACCAGGTATTACATAAAATCATAAAAAGCAACATACCAAAAAATCCACAGATTTTTCTTATAAGTAATATAAGTAAAGAACTTGGACTCGATTTGAATGGAGCACAAAAATGATTTATTATGATAGCCTTAACTGTAGCAAAAAAATGTATTATGTCAACCTGGAAATTAGAAGATAGCCTGAGAATACAGCAATGGTACATAGAAATGAATAAATGTATTCCATTGGAAAAAATAACATATAATTTAAGAAATAACATCACAGTATTCGAACAAATTTGGGAACCATACATGGAACACAACAGAGAAGTCGTACTGCGGACCTCCACCACGTAAAATGACAGAAGGAGAAGAAGACGAAATGAACTGACTCAGTATGTAAAAGTAGATGACACAAATATCTTGTTTATTTTCATTGTGTGATGACATTGTTTAATGGGTTTAATGTATCATATATGTTGAATGTTGAGTGGGTGGGGAGGTGGGTGGAGAGGGGGGTGGGAAGGAGGGAGGGAAGGGAGGGGGGGAAAGGGGAGAAAATGACACTTTGTATTCAAGAGGGAAATGTTTGTGTGTATTTTGGTCAGTATGGTTCATAGTGTGAAAAATAAAAAACAATTAAAAAAAGATCTGGATAAATGAAGATGCACAGACAAACTTTAAAGACTCAGCAATCTACAAAAGGTGATCGATCCAAATGTGGATACTCTCATGGAATTTCCCTATTAGGAACAGCAGAAAAGATCCTCATCTGCATGATGAATAAGAGGGTTAAGCCTTCAGCTGAGAAGATCCTCACTGAGACACAAACTGCTTTTAGACCATCATGTGGACAATCAACATGATCTTCACAATGCTACAACTGTAAGAAAAATGTCATGAACTACTTCAATCTTTGTATGTGGCATTTATTGGCCTCACTAAAATCTTTGACTCAGTATCAAGGGAATTCCTATGGGATTTCTTATCCACCTATAGATGTTCTGGAAAGTACATTAAAATCCTGAGTCTTCTCCAGAATGGTATGTTTGCCACAGTCATGGCCAGTAACAGTAGCAGTGAGCCTTTTCAAGTCAAATCTGGAGTAAAACAGGGATGTGGCTGCCCCAACTTTGTTCACCATTTTTATTGCTGGAATCATCCACATTCTCAAGGATGATCTACCACCAGGAATAAAAATGGTCTACAGAAATGATGGCAGACTTTTCAATCTTGCCCATCCCTAGTCCAAAAACAAGACATCCATCAAGTTCCAATAAAAAGCTGACAACAGTGTTGTTACTCTCTCAGAATGCAACCTACAACAGATTTTGACTGCCTTTGACTGTACATACACAACACTTGGACACCATCAATTCCAAGAAGATTCAAATCATCTCTCAACCGTCAATTGTATCGAACCATCATTTTAACTTGGCTAAACAGCCCTAGAAAATGACATTCAAACAGACACCAAAATGTTAGTGTACAAAGCAGTGGTGATCCCAAAACTTCGGAAACCTGTAAACATACCGATGACATCTGAAGGCACTTGAAAAATTCCATCAATGTTGTCTTCAAAGCATCTTAAATATAAGCTGGGAAGATAGAATAACTAATCGCAGAAGAAATGTGAAAACTCTAGTGGTTAGCAGCTCCACTAGCTGCAACACTGTGACACTCTCTGAACATGACACCCATCCAGCTGATGAAGCAAGATGAGACCTGCAAAGCACCGTAAAAAAATGGCAAATAAAGACATGGGAAATCTTCACTGGTTAGAAACCTCATAATTATCTGAGAGAAACTACGTGCATGTGTGTGCATGCATATATAGTCCCTTTGCTCTCAACAGAACAGTGTTACTCCAGAGACAAGAAAAATTAAGAAAACATATTCTCTCTTAAACAAGACACTTTTGCACAAATATTTCAGATGGTTTTAAAATGCACATCACCGTTCTTCATGCCTAACACCATTCATGTTGTCCATTCTAATTGTCTTAATTTCTCACTAATAGATATGCTTTTACTGAAGCAATAAGTGACTTTGAACATTAGAAAGAGAGAGGGTGACTTTTTTTTGTGCCTCCAAATGACCAGCTGATGATAAATGGTTTCACTTTTACATTTTGACAGATGAGTGATTGCTTGCCTGTAACCCAATAAAATTTACAGATGGCCTCCAAACAGATAAGGGAAAGCCTTAGAATGATTGGGACTTCCAAGGAACATTGCATGCCACAGTAAAAAAAAAGAATGACTACTTGACTGCAGGAAACCTTACATTTTTTTTTCCAATTGTTCTTTCTTCTTCCATTTATTTATTTTCTCTTGTCATTCTCCTTCATGGAGAGCATTTGTCTATGCCCCTCCAAGCTTCCTTTTACAAGGTGAACAAAATAACCTGTGTAATTCTATGTCCTATAGTACTTGGGAAGTTTGACAAGAGGGTGGACTAAAAATCTACTGTCCAAATTAATTCATTTTAGTGGCAGTCTAGTATACTCTGAGGGATACCTCAATTACAGTTTTCCCTTGATTTAGGAGTACTCGATTTATGAAATTTTGGTCATTGCCATTTGACATTTTTGGGCATGGATGTTCAATCTATAAAACTATTTCTCACTGTGACAACTAACATGCCATTTTCTGCTCTAATGGACAGACTGTACCAAAATATCCATGATGTTTTTATTGACCTGACATTTTTTTTTAAATTTACAACATTTCACATAACCCACTGGGTTCCTGAAAAATATTCCTTTTAAAATCATGGAATATCTGTAATAATCTATTCATGTGTGCAGAGTAAAACTCTGATAATCCAGAATATTAGACATGGTGCAGATTTTCTGGATTATTTGATATTATTTCTATTAATAGCATGCAATATTTTTATTTTGTTTGCATTACACAGTCATGCTACAAATTTTCCAGTGAACCGAGTGAGTTTAAATGGGGTTGGAAATATGCAGGTACTTAAGACCCTATCTCCTGATGTGAAGCTGCCCATGTTTAAAACCCCAACCCAGCCTCTCACAAGCTGAACTCACAGGTCTGGCCATCCACCCTGCTTACACTCTAACTGCCAGCTCACATTGTGAACTAGGGAGTGAGCTGGATGACAAATTATCAGCGTGTCCAAATAATCAGATAGGGTTTTTTTTTACTGCAGATGAACCTCACCACTCAGTTCCACTTCTCTGGTGACAAACAGGAGACTGCAGATGTTGGAGTCTGGAGCCAAAACACATTCTGCTGGAGCAACTCACCAGGACAAACCATCCTGATAAAGAGTTTTGACTTGAAACATCAACCATCCTTTTTGTCCCAATGATGCTGCTTGACCCATTGAATTCCCCCAGTGGATTTTTTTTTTTTTTTGGCTGCTTTCTGCACTGGCTTGCAGAATGCGGAGGAATTTTTCATCAATTGTGAGGGAGACTGGGAGAAGCAATTAAGGGAGAACTGAGTGAAGCCAAATTTTGGAGGTGGTGAAGAAAGTGGAGACTGGAGAAGAAAATGCTAAACTATGAAAGACCGATGGTGGAATGTTTGGCCTCTAGTGGTGGAATATGGATGGTGGGGCATTTGTAAGGTTGAAAGATAAGGGAAGTGGGGTTTCCTAACATCTCAAGTGTTGGAGATGTTCTTGTACACTCAGTGAAATTGTTTATCATTCTCAATAAAACACTAAACAAGGTGTCCTTGCAACATGTTAACTATGTGAAACATGAAAGTCTACAGACACTGTGATTATAGTAAAAACACACTGAAATGCTAGAGAAACTCAGCCAGTCTTTTCAGCATCCATAAAATGCAAATATATATTGCGACGTTTCGGGCCTGAGCCTTGAAAAAAGCCTCAATCCCAAAATATCAGCAATATATCTTTGAGTTTTATGGATGCTGAAAAGACTGGCTGAGTTTCTCCAGCCTTTCAGTGTGTTTTTATATATATATGAGCGAAGTATTTATTTGCTCTGTTCTATTTTACCTGGGGCAGGTGTTGCTGTCAAGGTTAACAATTGTTGTCTGTTCTTTGTTACTTTTGATAGATTGATCCATTCTCTTGAGCTCCTACAAAATTGGTTAAAACTGCAGGAAACAAAAAAAAAGACATCCAGGATAATGTAGAGAAATATGATTTAAAAGCAAAGTTTATGTCTGATAATAAGAAATCTTCTTTATACTGTTTGAATTATGGAATAAGCTTCCAGTTAAAGTAAAGAACAACTATTCCAAAATGGTTTTAAACATGTAGAATGGATGCTCAAATTGCCTTGGAGAGTAATATTTGGATCTCTCTCATAAATAAACTGACACATGAACAACATTGTCTATTGATGTTGCAATGTTCATGTTGAATGGGCAAGAGTCAACAGATGATCAGGCTGTAGGGCTCACAAAATGGAATATGGTCAATATTATTCAAGCCACATCTGTAACATCCCATTATTAGCAATGAAAATCAAAAACACAAAGTTAAGATCCAAGAAGACTTCTCCAATTTCTGGAGCATTGGGTCTTCAAGATACTTGGAGTCTCTCAAATTTGGCCAAACCCTATTCCTCCAACCCAATACACCCTCCATTATGACCACAGAAGTAGTGGCATTTCATGTGTGTTGAGCACCGACTGCATTTGGCTATCCCTAGTGTGGACTTTATCTTCACTGCGTCTCCAGCTCTCAGCAATGGGAAATCTTGGGCATCCCTGTAGTAGCTGGTTACCTCTGAGAGACCATCATATAGTGCACATTCATCAATATCATCTACTAGTCTTAATAATTTACAAAGGATAGATGCAACTTTGATCAATCACCTTTAACACCAGATATAGTCCTTGATTCTTTGGATTAATCTTCAGAGAGTTTTTTTCCCAATTGGCCTCAATGTGTTCTTGATGCACATCAGCAGAATATAAACTAATTCATTCTGAATACGAAACCTTGATTTATAATCTGCTTCAAGACCATTGGTCCAGAGACAAAGTCATTGTGCTAACATTCAGTGGAAAAATACTTCATAGCAGATAGATTGCATTGAGCTGCTACTTTAAATCTAAGCTAGTCTCTGGCCCCTGCACATCTTAGCTCATCTGTATTGTGGCTATACAGTGATCTCTTCATTGCTCACTCTTTGTTGAAATTATTTTAATTCCCATCGCACACTTTGGTAAGACATTTCCTCATATGCAGCTGTTTATGTTACTTTTCTCATCATTTTCAATATTTTAATTTCTTCAATAGTATGTCCTCTATTCTGTGTTTCAAATTGTACAGAATTTTCACATCCTGATATTAGCCATCCAACATTTCTAGCGTTGATTTTGATAGGCCCACAGGTTTTCAGCACTCAACATGTTTCTCTGGAATTCGCCATCTACCACATTGGTTTTTCCCCAAATCTGGACCTACAGATTCCATAATCAACCCTATCTCCAGTGAGGAAGTCTTTCAAATCTGTAAAAATGCAATTACGTTAGTAATCCCAGCTCCCGTGACCTTGTTACATGCCAGTGGCTGTTAACTCTTCAATCTATGGGCAGACTGCAGTGAGCTTGAAATGCAGCCTTCAGGGGATTTATTCAAATTTTTTTTTTTGCTTTGCAAAGTTTAGACAATTTTTGATGACCTCAAACGTGAGATCAAAATACTTCTGTTTTGAAGTGGTAGCTTCACTGATCATTGCTGCAATATCTTTAGTCTATTTTGGATAAGGATTTTGCTAACACTATGAAAAATAATCAAGGAGTATCTTATTGCATTTCTTCATTGGTTCTTCATTTTATCAGTTGGCTAAACACATAAGTGCTGTTAGTTCATTAAGAATGAGTTCAAATTTCCTCTGTTGAGATCAACAGCTGAAAAAAAACCTAAACTGATTCATTAATCACCCCTTTACCAAACAAAAGCAGATTTTACTCAGTGGAAAAACATGAAAAACCAAATTACTTTAAACTCTGAGCTGAATGCTCACATGACATGACACCACAGAATGGCTGAAAACCATCGAGAGAAGGAAAGGTAGTGAGAGACACTGTGAGTGAAAGGTAGTGAGCTGGACAGCTGTCTAGCTGTTGATCGATAATGATTAAACTGCAGGCAAAATTTCATTCTGCAGATTATTAGGCATTAAACTCTTAAGAAAAAAAAGTCAATATCTCATATGCATCTCCTGTGCTCTACTAATGTCAACAATTCCAATGCATGTAATAATCTAATTTCTATCCTAGCTAAGAGATCAATACAATCGCTTATACACTACTGCCACTTCATTCCCATGATCCACGTTGACATGAAATATACTGAACTTTGCTGACATTTGGCATATTCACTTTTGTGTGCGAGATAGAAAACAAAAGTGGCATTTAAGAAAATGCAGGAAGCACAACATGGAATGTGAAGTCTGAATGCTCACCAAAAATATATGTCCTGAATTGTACTATAGCAAGGATATGTTTCCAACAGTTTGATATAATGGAACATACTTTTACCTTTAGACCAACCAGTATATAATATATATATATATATATACACACAAAGGTAAAAACTTGCAATAATTAGTGTATAATTTAAAAAAACACTTTATTTTGGCTGTTATGTGTATCAAATAAGTTTACAGCCGTCATTATATTCCTCAAGTACTATCCTCAGGAGGCAAAAAAAAGCTGACCTCCATCGTCTCTATATGTCATTTAATCTGATTCCATATCTCAAAGATAGAGTTGTGTGGGGAACATTTTCATGGGAAAGGAAATGGGTTCTAATTCAGCTGATGGAAGGACAATCACAGGTCTGAGGCTGACATATTTCACCACAAATTTACTGTTAGCTTCTGCATTCATGCTTATTGTATTGCATTGAATGTAAAACTCCACCGAACAAATATTAATACCACCAGATATAAACTAGAACTATCCAGGCTTGTGAAAAGCACCAGGTTAGCATCTAATAAACAGCAGTGACTCAATCATTTAGGTCGTCGAGTTGCTGCCTCACCATTCCAGTGCTCTAAATCCTGACTTCTGGCACTATGTGTCAGAATAGTTGATTAATAGATTGGTCTAAGTCTCCTTAGTTTGTAGATGAGTTTTCAAATCAAGCTGGAGCATGAGAGGAGAATAAAATGGGTTCGGATAGGATTAGTGTCAAATTGTATGTTGATTGGTAAAGAGGCCTCCAGCGGACCAAAGTACCCATTTCCATTCTGTCTCCCTCTGTGACTATAACAATTACAAAAGGATAATGTAATGAGGTATTAATCAACTCTCCAAATTCAAAAATACAATGACAGCAGATACTGGGATCTTAAAAGCAAATGAAGAATTGCTGGAGGGTCCCAACACATCAGGCAGAATTCATGGGGAGAACTTGGTATGTCAACATTTCAAGTTTGAACATTATGAAGATGAAAGATAAAAGGTGGTGATAATTATGCATCTATAGAAGGTAAGGAATCTGGAGGAAAGGCCAAGAGGTCATTAGAATCCATTTTGTTGTTTCGCAGCAGCAGTCTTGAGCAGAACAGGTGCAGGACAGAAGATATGAGGTAGAAAGATGAGTAGACGGAGAGACCATTAGGAAGGCGTTGGGGAAACAGGAAAGCTACAAAGAGGTGAGGAAAAGTTAGAGAAATGACAAGCAAAAACCAGAAGTTGGTAAAGTGATGCACATTTTTTGTTTTTAAGTTACAATGGTACACTTACCCTCCCCACAAATTGTTATTTGGTCTGCTACTTACTGTATACTTGGAAGCAGTGAGATGCAACTTGCCTCTAACAAAATATCTGGAGGACTGAGCTTACTATTCATCTGACTATTGTCTGAGATGGAACCCAACTATTGGAACTTTTCTTCCTGCTCTACACCCCATTTCCCTCTCCACCCACCCCACCCCACCCCCACTCTTCCTTGCACTTTCTCCCTCAACCGGTCTCTCTTCTCCAATCTAACACCTGTCCTACATCCTATCACCTCTCCCCCTCCCCCACCTTCTCTCATTTGTGTACTTTAAAGGACTACAAGTTCAAAAATCCTAAACTTGCCTGCAACACAGTTAGCATGGCATTTTACCAAACTCATTGAAATTCCATGGACCCAGATTCGAATCTGATGCTGTCTGTAAGGAGTTTGTATGCTCTCCCATTGTCCGCATGGGTTTCTTCCAGGTGGTCCAGTTTCATCCCACCCTTCAAAAATAGACAGCGATTGTTAGCTAACTGATGTATTTGGACGGCACGTTTGTGGACCAGAAAGGTCTGTCACTAATGCTGCATCTCTAAATTACAAATTAAATTTGTCACATGGAAGAAAGAACCAGAGAGAGAGAGAGAATAAAAACAATCAAAGACCAAGCCCCTACCAACTATAAAATAAAATTCTAAAAGATAAAATATAGAACCAGGAAAATCCACAAACTGACAAGCCTAGCCCATTCACAGACAATGCATAATTAGTTTTATTGCAGGTTGTACTCTGGATGCTTTCCCAGCGGAGAACACTCCATTAATGCTCAATCACTAAAATAGATCACCATCACACTCTATATGCCCACATGTGCAATGCTTAACTGTGACCTATTATCTGCCAGATAGCATTATGCCTACTCCAGCATTGCAGGAACAATTTAAAGGAACACTTGTTATATTCAATGCATATTTGAAATACCATTACCTGTACTAACAATAGTTATGATACTATTATAAGCACTGTATATCAGATCATTATTCTCGCTCTTCAAGATTGCACCCACTTTAGTGTACTTCTGTGGTTGAACAGGAGGCCAATAGTCCCAGATGAAGCATGTTAATGCAGCAACACTGGGAGCATTTTACTTTCCCCAGCCAGCAGAAGCTGAAAGGACCTGAAATGCCAATGTGAAATAGACTGAACAGTTCATGGCAAGGTTGGGATGACAAATTCATTCTAACTATTAAAATGACATATACTATAATATATACAGTAAAACACCTCAAATGGGGATGGCAAGATGCCAGATAAAGGTATTTTCCAGTTGCTTGAGACTTACCCTTACAATGCCTAACCTATACACTTGCATTAAGAAGAAACCATTTCAAAGACAAAAAACACTCTACTGTACTTACACTGAACAAACTTCACTTGTATGAATATATAAACCTTAGAAAAAAATAATTTATTTTCATTCACATCCTTTGAAAGCATTTGTGCATTGCTACATCTGAACGTTTCGCCCCTCCACGGAGTGACCTGAAAGATGAACAATAACATTATAGATAATTAGCACCCTACCCCCCCCACCCCCCCCCCCCAAGTTTACAGCCTCTGTCAGGGGTGACTCTTACTAAGCAGGGATAAGGAGACACTTTAAGAGTCTACGGCGAATGACATCAACCAGCTCTTCATCCTGAGCTACACCGTTGCTGTTTTACACAACTTTTTAATCAGCTGTTATGAGTAAAACCACAACCAAGGCAGGTATTTAAACAGATACTTTTGACCTATTATTTTATTCTTATTCATTTTAACTTATTTTTCTTGATTTTTTTTCTGGTTGCTTGAGGCTGCCAGTTGCATAAATTCTGGATACCAGGGGTTTTACTGTATTTCTAAACTAATGAAATTTACACATTTCAAGCCTTTTGTCACTTGACTGTCTACATAGGGTTAGCATCACTTCAGCTATTTTGGTCCAGTGATTGGATCAAATAAAAGCCTGTGGATAAAGCAGCAAGATTAGAATGACCTTCACTGCAAACAAATACAACTTTCCGTGACAAGTAAATTACCTTTTAATCTGAATTTTATTTAGATTTCAATGACAGTTTGATTCTTCATTGGATCAATTTTGTAAAGTAGCTTGACCAAGAAATTGAAGTAGTTTATCTTCATGCTGCCCTCAGTATTCCGAAGACATTTGCTGGCAAGTTTTGCATCACTACCTTTTCATCAGTATCATCAATCTCACTGTTCTATGGATGTTTTGGTGTCACCTGTGACTTTCAACACAGATCATTTGCTACCTGTTCAGTTCAGAGTGGGCACCAGTTGAGGGTGATTCTGTTTTTTCACTTAATTTCTTTATAATTAAGTTTGGATGATCTTTCCTGGACTCAATGCACTTATGGCATCGTGAAGAAAGTATGTCAGCACCTCCTCTTCCTCGGGAGTTTGTAGCGGTTTGGTATGACACCAGAAACCCCAGAAATTTTCAACAGATGTGTGGTGGAAGGTGTGCTGACTGGCTGCAGTACAAACTACCAGTAATTCTGAGCAGAGAGTTCTGCAAAGGTAGTGGACACAGCCCAGGACATTACAGGCACAACTCTTCCCACCATCAAGAACATCTACAGGGTCAGTTCATTTCATCTTCTTCTCCTTCTGTCATTTTAGGTGGTGAAGGTTCGCAGTAGGACTTCTCTGTTGTGTTCCATGTACGGTTCCCAAATTTGTTCGAATACTGTGATGTTATTTCTTAAATTATATGTTATTTTTTCCCAATGGAATACATTTATTCATTTCTATGTACCATTGCTGTACTCTCAGGTTATCTTCTAATTTCCAGGTTGACATAATACATTTTTTTTGCTACAGCTAAGGCTATCATAATAAATCTTTTTTGGGCTCCATCCAAATCGAGGCCAAGTTCTTTACTTCTTATATTACTTAGAAGAAAGATCTGTGGATTTTTTGGTATGTTGCTTTTTGTGATTTTATTTAACACCTGGTTTAGATCTTCCCAAAACTTTTCCACTTTCTCACATGCTCAAATTGCACGAACTAAAGTAGAAGACACAAATTTCTTGTTTATTTTCATTGTGTGATGACATTGTTTATTAGGTTTAATGTATCATATATGTTGAACGTTGAGTGGGTGGGGAGGGGGGTGAAGGAGGGAGGGAAGGGAGGGGGGAAAAGAGGAGAAAATGACACTATGTATATTCAAGAGGGAAATGTGTGTATTTTGGTCAGTATGGTTCATAGTGTGAAAAATAAATTTTAAAAAAAAGAACATCTACAGGGAACGCTGAGCAATCTTCAAGGATCCCCATCGCTTAGCATACGCTCTGTTTTCACTGCTACCATCAGGAAAGAGTTAGAGGTGCTACAACAAGACTCGGACCACCAGGTTCAGGGACAGTTGCTACCCCTCTACTATCAAGCTCCTCAAGGACAAACTCAATCAGGGACTCATTTAAGGACAGTTAATTTTGCACTAGTGACTATTTTTCTCTCTTTGCATTGCACAGTTTGTTTATATTTCTTTATTTGTTAACGTGCACTTGTCTTCAGCACTGTTTTTTTTTAATTAAAAAAAATAGACATACAGCCTGGTAACAGGCCCTTTCAGCCCATGAGACTATGCCTGCCCAATTACACACAATTGACCTACATCTCCAATCCATTTTTGAACAGTGGGAGGAAACAGGAGCCCTCCGAGAAAATCCACACAAACCTGGAGATAATGTACAAACCCCTTACAGAAAGTGCAGTACTTGAACCCTGGTCCCATGTGGTGAATGTCTGCCAAGCTGGGATTGGGGTTAGATATTCAATCTCAGATGAACAGTGCGGTGTTGATTTTTGGTGGGGCACTACCTACACTTACCATCCCGCCTTGCTAGTTACTGTGGTCTGTCTGCATTAAAGATCAAAGCTCCCAACCTTTTCAGTGACTTATCCCCCAAGTGTCAGCCGATTGCGACTAAGAGCCATTCTTACAGCAAAGAGGATCGTGAGTTTATCAAAGCTGAGACCCAGAGATTGCTTAAAGAGGGAGTAATTGAACCCAGTAAGAGTCCGTGGCGAGTCCCTGGTGCTCTAGTGGTTAGGATTCGGCGCTCTCACCGCTGCCGCCCGGGTTCGATTCCCAGTCAGGGAACCACCTTCTAGCCAGCATAAAATTTACTCTTGTCACTGATCGGAGAACTGTAGCCTACATGTTCAGTACTAAATACAAAAGTAAAATCAAGAACGATAAGATGGCACGCTGGCGAATAGAACTCTCAACTTATAATTATGAGATCCAGTACAGACCTGGCAGGTTAAATGATCCCTCTGACGCATTGTCACAATCTGCACAATCTGCTGCTGGTGCTCAGCTGGAGGGGCTAAAAGAGATCTATAGCAGACTGTGCCACCCAGGAGTCATGAGATTCTTCCACTACATAAGGGCTAACAACCTTCCTTACTCTCTGGAAGAAGTCAGGAAACTGACTAAAAGCAGTCCTGTTTGCACAGAATGCAAACCGCAATACTTCAAAGTTCCAGAGTCCACTCTCATCAAGGCAACCCGACCTTTTGAGAGGATTAGCTTAGATTTTAAAGGGCCATTACCTTCCAACAACAAAAATGTATATTTCCTTTCTGTAATTGATGAATATTCCAGGTTTCCCTTTGCGATACCCTGCCCTGACATTTCATCAGCGTCTGTCATTAAATCACTTGACAGAATTTTCAGCATTTTTGGTTTTCCCAATTATATTCATACCGAAAGAGGCTCAGCATTCATGAGCGCTGAACTGCGGCGAGTCCTGCTACGAAAAGGAATTGCCACCCCCTGTACCATGAGCTACAATCCGCAGAGCAATGGGCAGGTTGAAAGGGCTAATGCTACAGTCTGGAAAACTGTTAATCTTGCTTTAAAAACACATGGTTACCCTATAATCCGGTGGCAGGAGGTGCTGCCTGAGGCACTACATTCAATTCAGACTTTATTGTGTACTGCAACAAATCAAACACCTCACGAATGTATGTTGCCTTTCCTAGGAAATCAGGAACTGTGATGGACTGGCCAGCCTGTTTATCTGAGCCTGAAACCGTGCTGCTGAAGAGCCACGCGAGGGTGCATAATACAGTCCAACCAGTTCAGCTACTGCATACTAACCCCAACTACACACATGTTAGATTCCCAGATGGGAGTACTGGCACTGTACCCCTAAGAGATCTGGCCTCGCCTGGTTCGCCCCTTCCTCACACACCTACTGAGAGTGAGCCTGAGAGGTTGGATTGACGCACCCCAGCCTGTGACCCCTAGTCAGCTTTCAGATGGCCATGCTGAGGCTCCACTTCCTCACGCTGGTGATTCTGGAGCAGGTCCAGATGTCATTCCTTCCCACACTACTGACCCAGGACCTGTACCAGTTCCCAAGGTTGCAAAGGAGCCACCTAGCTTGAGACGAAACACCAGAATTTGTAAACAACCTGATGGGCTGACATATTCATAAAGCATCTCATTATATTTCAATTGCTTGCTAGATATTGGCATATTTTGGCTGTTAAAGTATCTCAAGGCCAAACGGTTTCCATGTATCGCTTTCTTCAGTCTTTCCTAGCAGCTGTCCTTTTGATTTTAACCCTTCTGCCGGGGGGAGACAGTGGTGAATGTCTGCCAAGCTGCCTGTCGCCCCCCCCTCTGGCGAGCCTTGCTGTGTATTATCTCTACTGTTAAGGACACTCGCCTTGGGTATAACTGAATATGCATCTATTGTCTTTCATTATTGTACCATGAGTTTCTGCTAATAAAAGCCATGATTATTGTTTGACCACATCGTCTTTATCAACTGGCACTTCATCCCGATCATTAGTACTGTAGCAGTATTGCACTAAAGCACTGAGCTGACCATGCCACCAATAAGTAGGAGTTTTCCCTCACCCCCAGGGAAAAGAATCTCAGGGCTGTATGTTATGTAATGTATGTACTCCAAAAATACATTTAACTTCACTACATTGCCTACTTCTGGCTCCACAGTTGGTTGAATGGACCATCAATGGACAGCCATTCAGCAGAGTGATTAAATCATGTTGCTTGCCTGAAACAAAGCGTAATGAAAAAAAGAGAAATTGCAGATGTGGGATATCGAAAATAATAGCATAAAATTATGGAAACACTCAGCAAGCATCCATGGAAAGAGAAACCGATTCAATGTGTCAGATAGGAGATTGACAAAAGGTCAGAGAAGTTATCTGACCTGCTGATTATTTCCTGAATTTTTATTGAACAAACTTATGTGATGCAGCTCAAGCCAAATCAAAGAAATTAAATAAAAGATGGGATAAGTTTTTCATCTTACAATGTACTGAATAAGTGGTTCTTGTGTCATCAACAAAAAAGTTTGACAGACATTTCTAAGACTTGAAGGTAGGTTCTTAAGGAGTGCTACATGAGCTTTACAATGCCACATGATTATATGCAATATACAACTCTGTGCTTTGACGATTTTGACAGTTTAAGTTCTGCCACAGCAATCATGGGTTATGGCTTAAGGGCCAACTTTTTGCTATTCCTCTAAACTTACTCTGACTGTTCAAACATCAACAGTACTATATTGGATCTGTCAGAAGGTCGGGGACTGCTTTCATTTGAATAGCAAAAAATAAGTGCAAAGGAGAAAAGCAAGTTTCATGTATTTTTCATTTATTTGAATCCATTGAGCTTATTTGAATGTATTCTGGAGTAAAATAATTTTAGTTTACATCAAGTTACTATAAATAAAACTAATTAACATTCGTGAAGTTCTGCATGAACAATCAAATTGTTTGACAGTTTTAATTTCTGGCAATGTTTGGGAGAATATCTGCTTGTCATTAAGACATTTAGTGCTTAAAGTGGGGCATGTATCAGGGCATGCCATCTGATCACAGCCAGTACTTCACCAGAAATGATCTGCTTTTATTGGAAAAAGATTGTCCAGAGTTGATCCATCAATTGCAATGGTAAAGTTAACAGGTCTAAGAGCAGCTAGCAGATTGGCATTTTAATTGGCTAGGAAACTAGGTGATTCAGCAATGGATCACAAACAAGTTTCAAGAGCAGGACAGAAAACATGGAAAATATTTCTGCTTGGTCTTTATTTTAAGCTCAGTAAATTGTCAATGGATGGAAATTATTTTGATGCATTGTTGCTTGTGTTTTATTTTAGCTTAGCAATGGCTGTACCAGCTTGATATTCCACTGAGCCTGTCTTTACACGTAGTATGTGTGACAGAGAATATAGATATGTTTTTGGGAGATAAATTGGGTAAGGTTTATTAGTGTAGGTCACATAAGAACACTTCAAAATGGATATTATTTGAAATACCGGAGCTCTGGTAATGCTAGATATATTGGCCCCATAGCCTTCGCAAGAGCTTTGGAGAGTGACCAAAGACTTCATTAATGGATTGTTGTTTACAAAAATGTTACAGATGAATGAATTTGTCAGAGCCGCCTTCTGTCTGGAGTGGAACTTCCTGTTCTAGGAAGGTCATGTGGTTTTGTAAGCAGAGAGAGTCAAACAGGCTTCCCCTCAGAGACAGAGAGAGAGAGAGGGAGACAGATGGAGAGACAGAGATCACTTCTACAGTGTTACAGTCAGCAACGGCAGCTAGGACTGGAACAGGACAAGCTTGCAAGCTTGTGGAAAACCCCATTTGGAAGACAGGTTGTGAGTGCTTAGTTCAGCCTGGTCAAAGTCCTTGTGGTTCATGCAAGAGGAGAGGTTGGACTGTCTAATGTTTCACTTGGAATAAGATAAACTGAAATGAACTCTGTGGTGACCTGAAAGAAAGAGGTTATCATCTGGAGAACTCTGAGGCGGTAAGTTTCTTTGGCAAGTCACTGAAGTGGCTGGATGACCAGTGTACAACAAATCTCTCTCTGAAAACTGACAAGAATCTTTCTGACTGGTAATCATTTACCTTTCACAGTCATGACGATGAATGTCCTGACGATCTTGCACAGCTACTAGCTCTGAGAGAGCTTTTTTCAGGTCAATTAAAAAAAACATATTTTTATGAACTTTATAAATGTTAAATTCTGTGCACAGTATAAGAATTGCTTGCAACCAGTGAACTTGGAGGAATGAAAAGTGAGATTGGACTGTGAATTGAAGAACCTTTTTGAACTTACACACACATTACATATATGTGAGCTTAGAATTAGAAGGACATTATGTTAGGTTTGTTAAGTCAATAGTGATAAGTTAAAGTGTGATTCTGTTTTCATGTTTAAAGATAATTAAAAGCAACCTTTGTTTCAGTAATCATTTGTCTTGGTGAATATCTATTACTGCTGGGGTTTGGGGTCCTCTGGGCTCATAGCATATGCAAAACCAATACTGAATAAAAATAATTAGTGCATACATCACATTCTGAATATTAGTTAGAAAAATGTCTTAAATCTTGATGCATTGAATTATAATATAATATCTTCAATTATGCACAATATATTTCAATTGAACTTACAGAAAGAGAGAAAAGGAGAAAGAATTTGCATCTCAAGAAACACTAGGCATTTAATTGGCAACTCCCAAAACAGCTATGTTGGAAAAGGAGTCTTAGCCACGACAATCTGAAAATTGTGTTGGGTTCACCAATTTTATTTGTATGAATCACGAGGACACTGTCATTATCCTCAGGTCTCTTGGGTTTACAAGGAGTTAAATGGATCAGGTGCATGATTAAGCATCCAGATAATGTCAGAATATATCCAAAATTTGGGTTGATTGAAGTGGAAAGAATGATGAGAGGGTGGAAAATGTGCACAAAAGCATCTGGATAGGCATTCCAAATTAAGGGAATCATCAATTGCTTTTAGAACAGTTACTTCATTTTTAATCCCTTCTCCTTCCCTCATAAAGAAGACAGGACTCCAATCACAAAAAACAGGTGTTTTTGTTTAATCATCTCCCTCTATCCATTATTAACAAGATGCCGCTGATGAGTCTTTGCCCTTCCCAGTGATGATTTACTTTTCCCTCCATTAACTTTGCTGCTATTACAGGTCAGTTCCACTATCCTGAATTTGCCAGACTTTTCCCTGCTGGGGCCTTCTTTTAAAGTGGAACAGCATTTGACATCTGGTACCTCTCTTAGCATCAGCAAAAATTTAAAAAGCTCAGTCAGAGGCCCAACTATCCCTTCTACAATGCACTGCACAAAAGTGCCAGAGAAACTCAGTACATCACACTGCATCCTGAAGTAAAAGGCCGTCACATTTTGGGCCTGTGCCCTTGGTTAGGAATCTTTAAACAAAAACCAACCAGATTCCCAACGAAGGGCTCAGGCCTGAAAAGTGATGGCCTTTTACTTCCCGTGGATGCTGCGTGATCTGTTGAGTTTCTCCAGCATTTTTGTGTATTTGCCAGCATTTGCAGATTTTCTTGTTCAACTCCAATAATCCCTCAACTTGTCTCCTGTTGCAGCCTGGAATTAATCTAATTTGGCCAAACAGAGATCGATAGGTTTCTGGATAAAAAAGAAATTAAGCAGCTTGTGGGTAATGAAATAAAATGAATTTGAGACAGTAAAATCACCCATAATTATGATGAATGGTGCAACAGGCTCAAGCACTGAATAGTCTTCCTCTGCTTATATTTCTGTGTTCTCGACTTCTCCATTGATGGAGGAATTAAAGGTTATGAAGAAGGGACACAAATGAAAAGTTAAGTCCTGCACAGATCTATCATGATCAGATGAGATGAGACAGTATGAGGAGCTAAGTGGCCTCCTCCAATATCCCATGTCCTTGTGTGTTCAGATTGAGTGCAAGCATCCTGCAGAATATTCTATGAGCAGCCGATATAACATTAGACCATTTGTTGTAAATTTACCTCCAAAATGCACCTCTCCACACATGCATCCATTGATTTCGCTGCCTTGTGACCTGAAACCTACTGCTGATCTTTAAACCATCCATCTGAAAACCCTATCTGTGTGAAATGAAATAGCCCTCTCATAGTCCTGGATATTGAAAAAAAATGGTTTTTTTTTATTGACCTGAAAAATGCTCTGTCAGAGCTCATAACCGTGCAAGATCGTCAGAACCTTCGTCGTCATGACTGTGAAGGTCTTCAACAATGTTCTTTTCATTTGAAAATATTTTTTATTGAATTTAACATATAAATCCAATGTACAAAATCTTCCAATATAACAAGCAACAGGTCATATTATATGCATATCACAAATTAAATATCAATGTAAATCGAAACCTATCCATATTTGTATTCCTTTAAAATATTAAATTCTGACAATATAGTAATTAACTATCTATCTCTTTCTATTAATATATTACAAAAACATTCTAGATAGAAAATAAGTAAGATTAGATCAGACTTGCCTTATCTAAATATAGGGTAAGTATATGAACAATGTTATTCTGCCCTGAATCCACTTTAGTTATCTTAAATGGATTGAAGTTCCACATTGCTGAAAAGACAAGAAATAAGTAATTTTTCTTCCAATTTCATTCATATTTGTATATGATCAGATGTTCTTATTGAGCACAGCTGGAAGTGGAGGGTTTAGAGGCAAATGCAGGTCTTGTGATGGAGCAATAAATGACAAACTGTGTATTAGAGGAGTTGGTGTAGGCTACACCAATCCCTCATGTCCTCATCATGAAACTGCCAAGTGGATGGAAGATGATGTGAGTTCAACCAGTCAATCTGCCTTCAGACCTTTTTGGAGGTAAGTGTAGTGATGTAAAGGGAGAGAATCTCTCTCTTTACATTTTCTTTTTTTTCTCTCTATAAAAGGGCCTAATGACTGCTAATAGTACAATCACAACATGGTGGCTCAATGTTATATTGTATAAATGCCGATTCACCATCTTCTCGATTGTTTGTTGCACCATTTGATAACTTCATACTTTCAATACAGGAAAAGAAGTAGGATATTAGGCCTATTGAGTCCACTCCATCATGATCTAGTCTCCCACTCAGCCCCACTCCCCTGCCATCTCCCCATCGCCTTTTATACCCTGACTATTCATATACCCATCATAGCACCAGTTCACTTCATGCACCAACATGATCACCAGTTGAAAAAAATAATTGTTTAGTTAAGGTGTACACAAAATGAATAAAGTCTACTTTTCCCCATCTCAAACTTCATCAATTCCTTATTATTTTTGATCTATGGCACAGAGCAAGGAACACACAGAACCTCAGGAACAAAGGTGAAAAAGTAACTCGGTGAATTCTGTCTCAATTAATGGTGAATTTTTAAATTTTAAATAATTATATTTAGAAATTTAGACATACAGCAGTTACAGGCCCTTTCGGCCTATGAGCCCGTGCTGCCCAGTTACAGACAATTGACCTATACCCCTGGTATATTTTGAATGGTGGGAGGAAACCAGAATGCCCGAGGAAATCCATGCTGGAAGAATGTACAAATTCCTTACAGACAGCACCTCATTTGCTGGCGCTGTAACAGCATTGTGCTAACTGCTAAACTAGCAGTGCTGTCCTGAGTAAAGGTGTTGTTGGTGAAGAGCCACTC
The DNA here is from genome assembly GCF_036971445.1 of Narcine bancroftii. Lineage (NCBI taxonomy): Eukaryota > Metazoa > Chordata > Chondrichthyes > Torpediniformes > Narcinidae > Narcine > Narcine bancroftii. Next base: position 93,125,388 of record NC_091469.1, read on the forward strand.
AGAGATCAGTTGGGAGGGCCCAAGGAGAATAAAAATGCATTATTGATGCATTAATAACACATGGTAGGGGCTTAACATCACATAATGACTTCAGTTGAGGTTGGTGTACTTATAGTTAGTTGAATAAGTATAACACAAAGGATCCTTTTGGCACTTCAATTCAACTTTGATAACTCAATTCTAAAATGTACCATGTTCCTCACGCCTGATCCATTTATATCCAGTCTCTTCGTATCTTTGTCTATTTACAGCTATCTAATGTATTCCATTCATTGCTTTCCCACCCTCCCCCCCCCATTCTTTGCTCATCAATGTTATTGGCTCAGAGTTTCTATGTTCATGCATAATCAGTTAACTCAGTCCGTCATCTCCACGACACAACAAACCTGTATTTGACTCTCTATCCCACAAAATATTGTCGTCATGTTGCATTTGCTGTTCCAGTACAGAGCTAAACTACATTTCTAAATCTACATTGAAGATCAGGAACATTTGGATGATAACAGCCAATATATCCACTATCACAACAAATCCACCTCTTCCTGAACTTGAGGACAGAAAATATTAGGTTCAGGTGATGTATCATTTAATCTGAGTAACATCTTTTGACTGGTCATTTTAATTATTTTAAGTCTTTTACTCGTTGCCCTTGTGTTTCATAGACACATAGAAGATAGGAGCAGGAGTAGGTCATTCGGCCCTTCGAGCCTGCTCCGTCATTCAATGAGATCATGGCTGATCTTAAAGTTCAGTACCCCATCCCTGCCTTCTCTCCATAACCCTTTATTCCCTTATACTGAAGAAATATATCTAATTCTCTCTTAAATATATTCAATGAACCTGCCTCAACTCCCTCTGTGGCAATGAATTCCACAGATTCACCACCCTCTGGGTAAAGAAATTCCTCCTCATCTCGGTCCTAAATGGTTTGCCTATTACCCTCAAACCATGGCCCCAGGTCTGGACTCCCCCACCATTGGAAACATCCCTTCCGCATCCATTCTGTCCAGTCCTGCCAGAATTTTATATGTCTCTATGAGATCCCCTCTCAATCTTCTAAACTTCAGTGAGTCCAATCCCAAATTACGCAATCTTTCCTCATAAGTTATTCCTGCCATTCCAGGTATCGCCTGGTGAATCGCCTTTGCACTCCCTTCATTGCAAGAAAATCCTTCCTCAGATAAGGCGACCAAAACTGCACACAACACTCCAAGTGTGGTCTCACCAAGGCTCTGCACAGCTGCAGTAAGGTATCCTTATTCCTATACTCAAACCCTCTTGATATGAAGGCCAACATACCATTTGCCTATTTAACCACCTGCTGTACCTGATGCTCGCCTTCAGTGACTGGTGCACAAGAACCCCTAGGTCTCTCTGCACTTCCCCATCTCCCAATCTATTGCCAAACAAAGAGTAATCTGCCCTCCAGTTTGTATTACCAAAGTGGATAACATCACATTTATCCACATTGTAGTGCCTTTGCCATGTATCTGCCCAGTCCCCCAATTTATCCAAATCACACTGGAGTTTCCTGACCCTCCCTCTTCAGTGCACACAACCCCTCCTAGCTTAGTGTCGTCTGCAAATTTGGAGATATTACATCCAATCCCCTCATCTAGATCATTAATGAAAATTGTGAACAGCTGGGGTCCCAGTACAGATCCCTGTGGCACCCCACTGGTCACCACCTGCCACTCAGAAAACAAGCCGTTTATCCCAACTCTCTGTCTGCCAGCAAGTTCTCAATCCACATCAATACCTTGCCCCCAATCCCATGAGCCTTGATTTTGCATGCCAGTCGTTTATGTGGGTCCTTATCGAAGGCCTTTTGGAAGTCCATGTACACCACATCCACTGGCTCTCCCCCATCTATTTTACATGTCACCATCTCAAAGAATTTCAATAGATTTATCAAGCACGATTTACCTTTTGTAAATCCATGTTGACTCTGTCCAATCCCTTCTCTGCTAGTCATATGCTCCACTATTACATCCTTAATAATGGAATCCATCATTTTGCTCACTACTGATATAGGCTGAATTATAGGCTCACCGGCCTATAATTCCCCACTTTTTCTCTACCCCCCTTTTTAAATAGTGGGGTAACATTAGCTAACCTCCAATCCATGGGTACTGATCCTGAGTCTATCAAGTTCTGGAAAATAATTCTTAAAGCATCTGCTATCTGAATGTCCACTTCCTTAAGTACCCTAGGATGTAGATTATCAGGCCCTTGGGATTTATCGTCCTTCAATCCCTTCAATTTCCCCAAGACCATGTCCTTAGAGATACTGATTTCTTTCAGCTCCTCCCTTGCATTAGTCTCTATGTTTCCCTTGGGAGGTTATTTGTATCCTCTCTTGTGAAAACAGAACTAAAGTAAGAATTGAATTGGTCTGCCATTTCCTTATTCCCCATTATATACTCCCCTGATTCTGACTGCAAGGGACCTACTCTGGATTTCACCAATCTTTTCCTCTTGACATATCTATAAAAGCTTTTGCAGTTGGTTTTTATGTTTGCCGCAAGCTTACTCTCGTAATTTATTTTTGCCCTCTTGATTAATCCCTTTGTCCTCCTTTGCTGTATCTTGAACTGTTCCCAGTATTCGGATTTGGTACATTTTTTGGCCAATTGATATGCTCTCTCTTTGGACCTAATGCTGTCTCTAATTTTCCTTGTTTCCAATTAGTTTTCCTTTGTTCTCCTCTTGTCTCTTTGTCTCTTTGGCTTGGCTTCGCGGACGAAGATTTATGGAGGGGGTAAAAAGTCCACGTCAGCTGCAGGCTCGTTTGTGGCTGACAAGTCCGATGCGGGACAGGCAGACACGGTTGCAGCGGTTGCAGGGGAAAATTGGTTGGTTGGGGTTGGGTGTTGGGTTTTTCCTCCTTTGCCTTTTGTCAGTGAGGTGGGCTCTGCGGTCTTCTTCAAAGGAGGTTGCTGCCCGCCAAACTGTGAGGCGCCAAGATGCACGGTTTGAGGCGTTATCAGCCCACTGGCGGTGGTCAATGTGGCAGGCACCAAGAGATTTCTTTAGGCAGTCCTTGTACCCTTTCTTTGGTGCACCTCTGTCACGGTGGCCAGTGGAGAGCTTGCCATATAACACGATCTTGGGAAGGCGATGGTCCTCCATTCTGTAGAGTTTTTCCAGACTCTTTTGTGTAGTCTTCCAAAGGCGCTATTTGCCTTGGCGAGTCTGTTGTCTATCTCATTGTCGATCCTTGCATCTGATGAAATGGTGCAGCCGAGATAGGTAAACTGGTGGACCGTTTTGAGTTTTGTGTGCCCGATGGAGATGTGGGGGGGCTGGTAGTCATGGTGGGGAGCTGGCTGATGGAGGACCTCAGTTTTCTTCAGGCTGACTTCCAGGCCAAACATTTTGGCAGTTTCCGCAAAGCAGGACGTCAAGCGCTGAAGAGCTGGCTCTGAATGGGCAACTAAAGCGGCATCGTCTGCAAAGAGTAGTTCACGGACAAGTTTCTCTTGTGTCTTGGTGTAAGCTTGCAGGCGCCTCAGATTGAAGAGACTGCCATCCGTGCGGTACCGGATGTAAACAGCGTCTTCATTGTTGGGGTCTTTCATGGCTTGGTTCAGCATCATGCTGAAGAAGATTGAAAAGAGGGTTGGTGCGAGAACACAGCCTTGCTTCACGCCATTGTTAATGGAGAAGGGTTCAGAGAGCTCATTGCTGTATCTGACCCGACCTTGTTGGTTTTCGTGCAGTTGGATAATCATGTTGAGGAACTTTGGGGGACATCCGATGCGCTCTAGTATTTGCCATAGCCCTTTCCTGCTCACGGTGTCGAAGGCTTTGGTGAGGTCAACAAAGGTGATGTAGAGTCCTTTGTTTTGTTCTCTGCACTTTTCTTGGACCTGTCTGAGGGCAAAGACCATGTTCTCCTCTACCATTGAGGTAAATAACATTCCTTATTCATCTTCATTTGTCTATCTCAGCATTCAAGAGATCAATGGTCTGGAGGGATTCAGCATGGCAAACAGCATCCATGGACTTCATCTCAAAATATTAATGAACCTCTACATTGTGGATGCTGACTGACCTCCTACAGCTGCTCTTTATTCATTCAAGATTCCTGCATCTGCAGGATTTGCATTCTTCCAAGGGATCAATGTTTAATTTTCCAATTCTCTCCAACTTTTCATTCATGTTGTTGCTTCAATAATCTCATATTTTTGATATGTTTATCATCATCCCATTTTCACTTTCGATCAACTTGAAACATCCTTTGCTAGTTTGTAAACTTCCCTCATTTTCATGCTTGGTCATGTTCCTTGTTTCGTCATAAATAATCCATTCCATCAATCTCGTTAGATTCAGATTTTGGTTTTATTGTACGTACATGATGTCACATACTTCCCTGAGATTATTTTTTTTTTCCTGCAGGCAAGATAGAATTATCACGTACTGCTAGTGCAAAACAAAACTGTGCACAATGCAAACAAATAAAGAAATGTTAACAAACTGACCATGTAATACAGATAGAAAAATATCAAAAAAGTCCAAAAGTTGGTCCTTTACTGAGTCCCTGTTGCAGAGTCTGATGGTGGATGGGTGTCAGCTGTTCCTGAACCTGGTGGTGTAAGTCTTGAGGCGCCTATACCTCTTTCCTGCTGGTAGCAGCAAGAACAGAGCACGTGCTTGGTAGGGTAGATCCATGATGATTGCTGCTGCTCTCTGAATGCAACATTCCCTGTAGATGTTCTTGATTGTGGGGAAGGTTTTTTTCTGTGATGTCCTGGGCTGTGTCCACTTCCTTTTTGCGAGACTTTACAGTCAGGTGTATTGGTGTCCTCATACCAGACCGTGGTGCAGCTAGTCGGCACACTTTCCACCAGACATCCATAGAAATTTGCCAGGGTTTCCACTGTCAGTAAACTCCTGAGATAGTTGAGACACTGCGTGCTTTCTTTACAAAGCCATAAGTGTATTGGGTCCAGGAAAGATCCTTTGCGATAGTGACTCCCAAAAACTTAAAATTGCTCACTATCTTCACCTCTGATTTACCCTAATGATCACTAGATCATGCACTATCCTTTTTTTTCCCAATGCAAAGTAAATCCATTAAGATTGTTTTTAAATATCTGCTATCCAGTTATAAATCTTTGAACATTTTCTCTCTCAATGTCTATCCAATGGCCTCATGCAGGTCTGAACTCCCTGTAGAATGGGGATGACTGTGGTTTCTACTTTGAAGACCCAAAGAGTTCTTGCCAAAGATGGTGGAGACCACTTTCAACAGCCTGGTCATCAAGGGTTGTGGCAAGCAACAGACTGGATCATGGCACCAGAGCTTAACACCCCCCCTCCTCCTCCACCCTGAGGAGGGGGAGGCTTGGAGAGATCCTAAATTGGAGGAAAATGCAGCAGTAGACCATGCTTCAACTCGGGGTTTTGATGCTGCAGAACTGACACCAGGTTGTGGCCTGATAGCAACCAGATATTGAGATTGGGATTCATGGGGGGTACAGGTGCTGAGAAGGGCTCCCAAAGGGCTTCAAGGGTTCACCAATTCCTAATTGTTGTGGGGAGTTAAGAACAAGGGGCTGATGAGAAACACTTGGATGCCTTAAGCACCAGTTTAGTGCTGGATTAGCCAGGAAGCCATGAGCTAAATGGCTCCAGAGGTCTTGGAGCACAGGAGGAGATGGTGAGATCGATGGACACTTGATATATATTTTTTAAAATTTAGACAAGCAGCACGATAACAGGCCATTTTGGTCCATGAGCCCAGGCCACCCAATTTGCATTCAATTAACCTACACCTCCAGTATATTTTGAATGGCGGGAGGAAACCAGAGCTCCCGGAGGAAACCCACACAGACACGGGGAGAACATACAAACTCCTTACAGACAGCACAGGTTTCGAATCCAGGTCCCCATAGCCGGCACTGTAAAAATGTTGCACTAACTGCTATGTCAACCATGCCATCCTCTGAAAGTACCCTGTCTTGCTTCTCTTTCTCGTTTATAGTGACACTGGATGAGTAGCTCCTCTTTCTGTGGCTTTACAGGGCAAACAAAGCAAGACATTTTTTTTTCTGGACATTGTGTGCATGACAATAAATGGAATCTTGAATCTTGCTAAATTCATTAACTTGATAATTGTTCCTATGGTATCCTTCACTGTGAGATTTCTACCTATTCAGATAAAAATAGCATTGCTTCCTCTCTGGGTCCACAGCATATTCCATCAATAGTTCTCATCTGCCTTAACCAATTTGATTTGAAGATTAAACTTCCTGCATGAATGCTATTACTTTTGTCACAAAACCCCATTATCTCTCAGTCGAAACTCTCTACAACAGTACTGCCATTATTAGGGAGTTGTTCCTGCCTTGCTATTATTCCTCTTCACCCAAGATTATTATGTCATGATCCTCTGATCTGAGGTTTTTTTTCTATTCCCATGTCAATCTTTATTCTTAGAACTATAACAACATCGGAAAACTATCAAACACCAAGAGCTTCATACTGTAACCATTCTGCCTTTCTTGCTCAATTGTTAATGATCTTGGAATATCAGTTCCCAACCTTGGTAAACTTGTACCATGTATCTGTAATCACCATGAGCTGAAACCATTGTATCTTTAGTTATGGCACTGTACCATCTACCTTGTTATAAATACCTTTAATTTGACTTTAAACATGACATCACCATGACCACTTTAGTTACGATACAAATGATTGTATACCATCTCTTTCTGTTAGCCTGTGCTTATCATTACATACAACACCACATTGATATAACCTTGTCCTTTCCTTTTGAATTTCTATATTTTACTTCATGTAAATTACTCAAAATATGCAAATTTACCACACATTTTATTTTAAACCTAATCAAAATACCACATTCTTCTGCATGCTAATCTTTTACACATTCTCCAGGTTTTGATTATGTTTGATATTGTGTCTCAGTACTAATCTCTGTAATGACAGGCTCAAATCTCTCCACCTCATTAGACACTCATAAAACTTCTCTTTAACAAGTCACTTCTTCGAACATACTGCTTTGTCCACAGACAGACACAGATGGAAAGCTCCTGCTTGTTACCTCCAGCCACCTGTGTTCAATTTTGACCTCTGATATTTGCTCTATAAAGTCTATATGGTCTGGAAACAGCGTGGGCTTCCATAAATTCTCACATCCCAAAGACATGCTGGATGATAAGGTGATTGACAACTAACTGTAAATGAGGGAGAAGAGAGGTCATTGGAAAATAATTGGGGGGATGTTATTTGATGGCCGTCGTGAACTCAGAAATTTGATAAATGTCTTTGTTGACAAGCCAACCATGGAACTGATACCTTAGTGAAGGCAAATATAAGTGGCTTGTGGTCCATAAAAGCCATGAAATGCCTGCCTTTTAGAAAGTACCTGAAATGTCTGATAGCTAGATACAGTGCCAACAAATCTCGATCAGAAACACTGTACTTGAGTTCTGGTGGTCTTAGGTGCTTGCTAAAGAAAGCCAATGGTTTCAAATGCCCATGTACTGTTCAGCACTCCTCCTACTGCTGTACTGGACACACCCACTGTCAGATCTGTTGGGACATCCGTTCTTGGGTGGACCAGCAATGCAGCATTAGCCAGTGCTTCCTTGGAGTTCTCGAGTGCTGCCGATGATTCTTCGTCCCAAGTGACATCCCTTGCCTTGCCTGACACACGGGCGAAGAGGGGGAGCATGATGCAAGCAGCTGATGGTAGAAACTGGCAATAAAAGTTCACCATTCCAACAAACTCCTGGAGGCTTTTAACTGTGCTGGCCTTAGCGAATGCCCGAATCACCTCGACCTTTGCCGGTAGTGGCTTTGGTCCATGTTTGTTGATTCTACGGCCCAGAAAGTCAATGGTCACTAACCCAAATTGACACTTGGCCAGGTTGATGGTCAGCCCAAACTCATTCAAATGAGGGAAAAGCTTATGCAGGTGGGACATATTTTCCTGATGACTACAACTAGCGACAACTATGTCGTCTAGGTAGATGAAGGTAAAGTCAAGATCACATTAAATGTTGCAAAGTCTGCAGGACATTCTTGAGCCCAAAAGGCATCCTTCTGAATTCAAAAATGCCAAAGGGTGTAATAATAGCCGTTTTTGGAATGTCATCTAGGTGGACAGGAATTTGATGAAACCCACAGTCCAGATCCACCTTAGAAAAGATGCGGGCACCCTGCAAGTTGGTCATGGATGCAGGTAAATGCAGTACTGATTTGTGGTCCAGTCCGGTAACCTCATTCAATCTGCTGTAATCACTGCAGGGTCTCCATCCACCTGAGGCCTTGGGCACCATGTGGAATGGGGAGGCCCAGGAGCTATCAGACCATTGTACAATACCCATGACATCCATCATTTCAAACTCTTCCTTAGCCAGACAAAGTTTATCTGGAGGGAGCCTGCAAGCTCAGGCATGTAGCAGTGGTCCTTCAGTTGGTATGTGGTGCTGCACCGCACGTTCTAGCATCACCGAGGTGAATTGTGGCATAATTATTGTGGGGAGTTCCACCAAAAACCTGGCAAATTCATTCTCCAAAATAGTAACAGAGTCTAAATGCGGGGCTGGCAGCTTGTCCTCACCTAGGGCAAAGGACTGGAAATTGTTCTTATAAACAAGCCTTCATTCCTCCAGATCAACCAGCAGGCCATGTGCTCTTAGAAAATCAGCTCCCAGTAGCAGTTGTGTGACTGCAGCCAATGTGAACCTCCATGTGAACTTAATATCACCAAACTGAAGTGGGACCCTATGCGTGCAAAATATCTGGATGGTACTGCAGTTTGCAGCTTTCAATGAAGGCCTAGGTTTTCTGTTACATGTGTCATGCCCTGAAGGGGGAGGCATGCTGATCTCAGCCCCTGAATCAACCAAGAAACGCTGACTGGAATGTCTATCCCAGGCATATAAAAGGATGTCTCGATGCCCAGCCACCACAACCATTAGTGACGGCTGCCCCCAGCATTTCCCTGAAATGCACAAGGTGGTAGAAAAACCAATGGGTGCTGTCTTCATCTCATTTTCTCCTGGCTGCCTGACAGTCTGACAACAAATTTGATCGACCCTGCTGTCAGTCTAATGTTGGAGTTGCACAGTCCTGCTGCTCTGAGTGGGATCTGGTGACCTGTCCTATTTTCTTGTTTAGCCTACCATAGAATGTCAGCATGGGCTGCGACTCTCCGTGGGCCAGCAGCACATGGATATCTTCTGGCAACAGTTCCAAGAAAGTCTGCTCAAACATGAGGCATGGCCTCATGGCCCTTCTGCCAGTGCCAGTATTTCATTCATGAGCGCAGAAGGGTTCCTGTCTCCCAAGCCATCCAAGTGAAGTAAACAGGTCACTTACTTACACCTTGAGAGGCCAAAAGTATGGATGAGCAGCCTCTTGAGTGCCATATGCTTGCCCTCCTCTGGAGACCGCTGCAGAAAATCAGAAACTCAACACCCTGTCTCTTGATCCAGGTCACTCACTACATAGTAGTACCGTGTGGAATCAAATGTTAACTGCCTCAAATGGAATTGGATTTCTGCTTGGTCAAACCATACATGTAGTTGTGAAGTCCAAAACATTGGCAGTTTCCGAGCCATAGCATAATTTTCCATGTTGGTGTCCAAATATCACTTGGACCATCAGGGTCGCCAAAGTAGCAAAGTATTCTATACTAAGCTATTGTAGACATCAGTGTACACATTGTGAAATTACTGTACATGTTGTCAAGTTGATGTATACATAAGGAAGCCAATGTACACAATGTGGAATCTAATACAAGACTGACACATCCAGTCTTTTATGCTGGACTTCTATACATCACTGCTTCTGGCACATGGACAGGAAGTGACGTCATCAGCGATGTCATCAACTCAGATAAAAATCTGTTTCGAATGCACATCAATACCCCATATTTTCCACAGCACATCTGCCATTTTGGGAGCTGGTTTGCTTGCTGGTGACTGGGCCACCACAATAGAATATAATGAGAAAAGAAGCTAAGTCATTGGTATAATAAGTGGAAAATAGTTTTTTTTTAAACAAACACAATGCTGGAGAAGCTCAGCAGGCCAAACAGTGTTCTTTATATAGCAAGGATAAAGATACATAACCAACATTTTGGGCTTGAGCCCTTCATCCACCACGTCACTACTCTTAAAAATAGCCAGCTGCCTGCTCGGGATCTTTTAATTTCCAATTGCTGCTGAGACATCAACCGTCTCATCTTCATAACTCTTAAAAAATTGTCTCCGCCTCCAGGCCTACTTCCATGACTGTGAGTCTTCCCCATCCCCCCCCAGATACCGCCCCACCCCCCCCCCTCCAAAACAAGATCCCTTCTCCTGCTTTATGTTGGGTATAAGCCCTCCCTCTGTTGGACATCATGACACCCACGTCATGTTGTCACTATTCCATATATAATTCTGTGTGTCAGTAGCCATGTTAGTCTAATAGAAGTAAAGGATGAGAAAGCATCACATCTCAAAGACTTAATTGTGTGAGAGCATACATAACACTTTAAACTTTCTTCCTCCTCCAGGACACTTTGTTCCAGCTAGCTGCCTGCTTTTTTTCTTTTCTTATTGCTGCCAAGACATCATCTGTCTCAACTTCACCACTCTTAAACCCCCATAATTTTTTTTTAATGGAATGTGTTTGAAACATGATGTTCAGAGGGAAATCGGGGTCCTGTACATGAAATTCTGAAAGTTAACATGCAAGGTAACTGATATTTTGCTGTTCATATAAGAGGAGTTGACTGCAAGAATAAAGTTGGAGAATAAAAAGTGCAATTACAAAGAGCCATGCTGAGATTGGATCAGAATATTGAGAACTTTCAATGAATGAAAAGATAAGCTTTGGCTGGAAGGAATATTTAAGCAACACTTAGCTGAACGATCAGCCATGATCCTTTTGAATGATAGAACATACATAATTGGCTTGCTCCTGCTTCTATGCATATTTGATGTTTTGGGAAATTGCTTCCTGCATATTCATGTTCTCATAGAAAAATGATCAGCATGAATCAGGGTGATGACCATTATTATGTCTCGAATTATGTCTTAAAAAATTGACCAAGGTGAAAAACATATCAATGAAAAAAACCAAGCAATAATCAAATTAAAAATAACATAGATGCACAGTTGATTGTGACATAAACGTCTCTTTCTGTTCTCAAATATATGTTAAACAAGAGCAGGGCTCTTTAAATTTAAGTGCATCCATTGTGTGTAAATTATGCTGTAGCTTTTTCAAAGATTAAAAGCTAAAATCTGTAAATGTATCACAGGGTATTAAACAAAAATGTGCAGAGTTTGACTGGTAACCTTTGGAAAATTAACATTGTAGATGGATGACATTTGTTGATCTTGAAATGGCCCCTGTTTTGGGGATAATGAGAGAAAACAACAGTAATGCACCTGTTTACCATCACACCAGACTAACGATCCTGAATAAATTCATAGATATGTAGAAGTTAAAAATCCTGGACTGATGTAAGATGGATTCTCACACGAATTTGTGTGCAGGGATAATTCCTCGTTCAATGCAAAGACAAATTCAGCAACATAGCTTTCTGTGAATAAATGGGACCACATGGAGTTGGAGAGTACAGCAGAGTGAATTGCACTTATAAAGTAATGTGGAAAAAAAACTGTTTGCTGAAAAACTAGAAACATCTTTTTAACATTATTTTATATTTATAAATCATTAATTAAAAACAAAAAAAAACACTAACGACGCAATGCTAGAAAGACTTGACAGGTCAGGAAATATGTGACAAGAAAAAGAGTTGATATTTTAATTTGATAACTCCTCCTCGGAATCTTATAATCAACCTCAAACATCAACTTTTTCTCCTACCATTGATGCTGTCTTACCTGCTGAGTGTTTTCAAGGTTGTTTTTTTTTTAGATTTCCAGCACCTGTAGGTTTTTAATTGTCATTTCCTGTTAAATAAAATTAAAACCTGAAACACTTGAACATAATTTGAAAATAACTAAAATCCCTGGAATACAGAATGCAAACAAACAGCAACTCAAGCAACTGGCAAAAAATAATTGGAGTAAAATAAATATTTAAAAATAAAGTAAATATTTAAAAATAAAATAAATAAGAATAAAATAAGAGGTAAAATATGCACGTATCAAATTGATTACAAAAGTAACTGTTATCTGAAGACACACATTAACCTTTGGTGAAGATTGGAGCAAATATTCAACCAGTTGCCTGCCTTGGTCGAGTTTTGCTCATCGCAGCTGTTTGAATAAAGTTGTGTTTGAATAAAATTCCATTTCCGGATTGAAGAGCTGTTCACCGCTATTCACCGTTGGGGTGATTCTCTTAAGTGTCTCCTTATCCTTATTTAGTAAGAGTCTCCCCATTTAGAGGCTTCATCTGTGAACATGGGAGAGGAGGGGTTAATTATCTATAATGTCATTCAGGCATCTTGGTGGAGGGGAAGAATCTGCAGATGCAAGGACAGTTAAATGTTTTCAAGGAATTTAACTAAAACTAAAGAAAAATAGTGTAAGGTTTATATATTCATGCAAGCTGAGTTGGCCTTTTAAAATGTTTATCCTTAATGCAAGTGTATTAGTTAGGCATTGTAAGAGTACATCTCAAAGATCCAGAAGATACACTGGTCCAGCTTTTACCAAGCCCTATAAGTGCTGGATACCAGGTGTTCTATTGTAATTGGTGCTTTGCTCTGTTACTCATAGCTGCTCCTTTCCATTGTAAAGAACTTTCCATTCAAAGCATCAGGTCCAATCATTTCTAATCAAGTACAGAAACTTGCAAGCAATCCCTGCCACAAGTGGAGAGACACTGATACAATGCTATGATATGCTACCCATCAGACCAGGTCTCATGGAAACCAACAACTCACCGAAAAATAATGCCTCACCTTTGGTGATGTAGGAGCAGAATCCATGTGCAGATTTTTTTTTACTATTGCTTCTCCCAGCAATAATTGATACTGACACCAGTGGCCCTTCTAACCCCAGCTTACAAATGATTAGAGGTTGTCACTACAAGCCACAAAGAGGATACAGAGATTTTTTTTTTGTTTAATACAAGTCAGTTGACACAAGTTCAAAAAGTGAAGCTATAAGAGATGACAGCTGTAAGGAAATAAATTTAATCTTGTGTGTAATGTGATTAATTCTTCAAGTCAAATGTCTCCCCCACCCATTCATATTGCCTCATTCTTGCTCAAATGATATGTAGCTTGTACTAAATCGATAACAAAATAAGACCCTACCTTATCAAGCAAAACTAGGCAAAGCTACCCAACGTCATTCTGTGGAAACATAATAATCTTGTGTGGAAACTTCACAGATTTAACATGAAACCAGTGGTTCTAAATTTTTCTTTATCCACTCACTTACCACATTAAATAATTCCTTATTAATCATAGAGTACCTATGGCAGCCTGAATGACCTTCGTCTAAAATGTTTGTTTGAAAGGAATTGGAGTATGGGAACATTGTAAACAGCTGCCTGATTGAAATGCAAAACTTGGCATTTCACTGTATCTCCATGAACATGACATTGAACAACTCAATGCATTTGCTCTTCAATCAGGGTCATGGTGAAATTGTCACAACTATAAAAACTGCGGCAATCGGCAATTGAGCAGTTTCCTCATGGCTCTTGTGATCCTGATCTAATCCTGACCTCGAGCATCCACACAGCATTGAAACAAACCCTTTGCCCCATCATCAAGCAGTTTTTTCCACTTTAAAAAAAAATTTAGACATATAGCAGGGTAAAAGGCACTTTCATCTCTCGAACTTGTGCCATCCAATTACACTGATCTCCAGCTCCCAATATGTTTTGAAGGGTGGGACACCCGGAGGAAATCCACGCAGACATGGGGAGAACTTACAAACTCCTTACAGACAACACAGGATTCAAACCCTGGTCACTGGTGCTGTAACAGCACAACACTAACTGTCCCACACACAGTTCCAAATCTTAAATCCTGTCTTACTCTCCCCACACTCCCATGGACTCCCCTAAAATCTGCAACTCACCTCCACAGGAGGGGAAACTTTCAGAAGCCAATTACCAGTAACTTATCAACCTGAATATCCTTGAGACATGCAAGCTGTCGGACAAAATTCACATGATCACAAAGGGGAAAAAAGTGCAGATTCCACATGGACATTACTGAGATCTGGAGTAAACCTGGGCCACCGCAGCTGTGATGTAACAAGCTTATCTGCTGCACCTTCAAAGGGTCTCAGTTAACATCCTTTATCGGCTTGCAATCCTGTTTATTCCAATACAATTCGTAGCATTTATTAATGTTTTCAGATTTTATTGCTGAGAAGGTAGCAAAAGGTGATATTTATTCCTACCTTCCTGGTTACTTGGCAAATATCTTGTTTTTTTTCCTCTTCCATTGACAATTCATCCGAAAGACAAGGCTGAATGACAGCATTCAGCAAGGCATGGAGTTGTGTCGTTGACTCTGCTTTCCAGGGTCATGCAATGTTGGCAACTTTGTGATTGAAGCACTTACTGTAATGAGTGCAGCTCCAATAAAACTCAGAATGCTCAACACAGGATGAAGATGTACCTCTTTTCCTGCACATTCACAGCAGAAGTTGACTGTGGTATGAGAGAAGAGCACTGATATCTTCTATCTTGCCAGAATTACCAGCTAAACCTAATTAAGGTGTGGAGATAAATTGGTACCATGAAAGGAATATCAAACACAAGTGGGCATAGGTATAAGGTAAGAGGAAGGAGTTTGAAAGGGTAACTGAAGATTAAGTTTTATAAATTATTCAAATGGTTCATAAGAACATAAAACATTAGAAATAGGAGCAGGAGCAGGAGTCGGCCATCCAGCCTGTCAAGCCTGCTCCGCCATTCATGACAGATCTGATGATAGGCTTATCTCCATCTACCTGCCTTTTCCCTTTATCCCTTAATTCCCCTATTTTGTAAAAATCTATCCAACATTGTCTTAAATATATTCATTGAGGTAGCCTCCACTCCTTTAATGGGCAGAGAATACTATAGATTCACTACCCTCTGGAAAAAAGCTGTTCCTTCTCATCAAGTCCTAAATCTATTACCTTGGATCATGAGATTATGTCTGCTAGTTCTAGTCTCCCCACCAATGGGAGCAACTTACCTACCTCTCTTATCTTTGCCTTTCATAATTTGTTACATTTCTATAAGATCCCCTCTCATTCCTCTAAGTGAATACACCACAGACAATTCAATCTCTCCTCATAGGCTAATCCCCTCATCTCTGATGAACCTCCTCTGTGCTACCTCCAAACCCAATCTATCCTTCCTCAAGTGAGGAGACTAGAACTGCATGCTGTATTCCAGATGTGGTCTCACCAGTTGCACCCTCCCTACTCCTAAATTGAATCCCTTCAGCAATGATCTAGAATACACTGCCAAAGGACATGGTGGAACAAGATAAAAATATGATGTTCAAGAAATATTTAGACTGACATTTAAATAGACAAGGCCTGGAATATTACAATGCAAATGTGGGCAGATGGGATTAGTGTACTTGATCAGATGTGTCACCATGAATTGTTTTCAGGTGCATTCTCTGCCACAGGATTCAGACCTGTGGAATGGTCATTCAGGTGGCAGCGCTGAAAGCGCAGCGGTGGCCACCTGAAAAGGACAGCTGCAAGGGAGGCAGCTTGGAGTGCATTCCAGCTCCTGTCCCGGCGTGGGCTGTCCCCACACTGATCCCACTGCCCCGTACCCTCCCCACAGCCCTGTGTCGGTCCCCACACTGATCCCACTGCTCTGCTCTCTCTCCATAGCCCCGAGTCAGTCCCCACACTGATCCCACTGCTCTGCTCTCTCCCCATAGCTCCGTGTCTGTCCCCACACTCATCCCATCGCCCCTTGCCCTCCCCACAGCCCTGTGTCGGTCTCCACACTGATCCCACTTCTCTGCTCTCTCTCCATAGCCCCGAGTCAGTCCCCACACTGATCCCACTGCTCTGCTCTCTCCCCATAGCCCCGTGTCGGTCCCCACACTGATCCAACTGCTCTGCTCTCTCTCCATAGCCCCGTATTAGTCCCCACACTGATCCCACTGCTCTACTCTCTCCCCATAGCCCCGTGTCTGCCCCACACTGATCCCACTGCTCTGCTCTCTCCCCATAGCTCCGTGTCAGTCCCCTCATTGATCCCACTGCCCCATTCTCTCCCCTGCATCAGTTCCCACACTGTTCCCACACTGTTCCCACTGGCCTGCTCTCCCCACAGCCCTGTGTTGGTCCCCACACTGATCCCACTGCACTGCTCTCTCCCCATAGCCCCGTGTCGGTACCCATACTGATCCCACGCCGGCTGTCCCACAGTCTGGGGACTGATACAGGGCTGTGGGGAAAGTATGGGGCAGTGGGATCAGTGTGGGAACAACACGGGGCTATGGGGAAAGAGCAGTGCAGTGGGATCAGTGTGGGGACCGACACAGTGCTATGGGGAGAGTGCAGGCCAGTGGGAACAGAGTGGGGACCGACACAGGGCTGTGGGGAAAGAGCAGGGCAGTGAGATCAGTATGAGGATCAACACAGGGCTGTGGGAAGAGAGCGGGGAAGTGGGATCAATGTGGGGACAGCCCATGCCGGCCGCCCCACCGCCGACAGCCTGCGCCAGCTGCTCCTGCCATTATGTCCCGCACTGGTGGGGAGGTGGGGGTGGAAGGGGCAGCGGGGACAGGGTTGTCAGGCCCTTGCCAGCTGATTGTCATCCCCTTAGCAGCACTTTCATGTGACTGCATTCAGGTGCCGGGGGGTGGGGGGGGGGGGGAACCTCAGTGCTCTGGCGATTATCCCTCCAGGTCGAGGGTTACCAAGTGCGCCTCGCAGGCACCTCATGTGCTTTCAGCTGGCCTCCTGACAGCCGCATGGAGGTCAAATATGTGGCTTTACATTGGGGTATTTTGGCCACCTGAAAGTGCCTATGGATATGATGGAACCTACTATCCTCATTCAAGCAGGGGGGGGGATTTGGTTCCCCTACCTCTATCGCCATTGCAGTGTTCCTACTGCTGTCACATTTCATTCTCACTGTGTTCAATTGTGTCTGATGACTTGAGATGAAAATAGTTTAAAAATGGAATGCATAAAGTAAATAAATAAATATAAAATTGCTTAAAAGCACATTGAGTGGGAGAAAATAGCCAGCAAAATAAATTTAAAAAAAAGCCACACATCCATACTCCTTGTTCAATCAAAGTGGGTTCTCTAGGTAGCAAGAAGATGAGGGGGAAAACTGCTTGCCTTGAAACATTTGAGTTCCCACCTGAGTCCAGCAGTGGATTAGCAGTTCACAATTATTAGCACCTGAGCTCAAGCTCCACATGGTTTCCATGTTGAGCCTGGCCAGGTGTGGAAGGCAGCACCAAAGGGACCAGCACTCTACCACTTTCCAGCTGACCCTGTGGCCCAGAACATCGAAGACCCATTCCATCATCTCTCTTTCATCTGCAGGGTTTTCCTCACATGCATGGCGCGTACAGTTATTATGACAACAGTCATGTCTTCAGAGGAGAGTTCTTCTCATATCACCAGTCAAGGATGCATTCCTGACCTCTGGCAGTGTCCACATGGAATTTGCCTGTACTCCCTGGATCAAGTGAGATTCTCCAAAGTGCTCGGGTTTTCACCCACAACCAGAAGATGTGGGTTGATAGGATAATTTACCACGGTCAATTGTCCCTAATGTGCAGGCGAGCAGTAGAATCAGGGGAATGTTGGGGAATAAATAAAAGGGATCAATATAGCATGAATGTCAATGGGTACTTGATGGTCAATGTGGACTGAACTTATTGCAAAGCCTGTTTCCGTGGAGTATGGCATAACTTACTACATGTAGGCTTCACCTGATTGTTAACATTTAGAAAGACTGATTCTGTGCTTATTTTGAGAAACATGTCTATTTGTTCCTGACAACAGCAGATCTACATCTGAGCACTGGCATTATCCCAATTACATTGATGTTGTGGCAATTATCAGCACAGAACTCAACAAGAATTTTAATTTGTCCATCGGAGATGATTCAACACAAAATGCTTGATGAGTGAGTGAAATTAGAGTTAATTATATCAACATTGCCTTTGTTATTGAAATGAATGTTGAATATTTCTAGATAAATAGTTACATATCATTGATGACAGTTTTTAAAAACATTCTTTTATTAAACCCAATGCAACAATCATCTCTAATAACAATCTACACTAAATGACATTAACGGAATTGACAACCCATTAAGATGCAGGTCACCTAGATCAAACCAGAATAGAGCAGAATATTTTTTTTTGCATTTTTTGGGATAAATTACTTTGACAGCTTTCAAAAGGACATTGTTACTTTTATAGAAATCTGGTTCAATGCACATCTAAAATACAAATTATAAAATAATGCATTTTGACATTGAATTTACAACCGGACTGGAATTTTTCAGATAGCATGGTTCAAAGTGCCCATTGAACCAAATAGTTTCTTGAAGGTTAACACTCATAATTACAAGTAAAAAGCTGAGACAGATGTTGGTGTTACAATTTGTCATTTAAGAAAGAGTTGGATAAGTATATGGATGGGAGGGGATGGAGGGATATGGGCAGAGTGCTGGTAAGTGGGATTAGAGGAGGGTACTTGGATCAGTGTGGACTAGAAGGGCCAAATTGGCCTGTTTCCATTCTGTAATTGTTATATGGTTATAATAAGATCATCGGTATGCTTAACTACCCTAAGTATACCAGTGTTGCTGAACTAAGTGTATTTTTATTGATTGGCGAAATCATTCTTGCTTTATTTTAAGTTCATACAGTCAATGTCGGCAAAATTTGGATGTCCAGAATATTTTGGTCATTTCTAATTGGGGGACTGATGTTGATGGGTCATGTTATTCTGAAAAGGAACACAGTGGAGAATTCCAGGATTTAGCTGCCGTGGTGATGATAAGATTATTGTTTCCAAGTGATGGTGGTGCATGAAATACTTCCTCAGGAGTTTACGGATGTTCAGTATGACTTCAGAAACCTTGGCAAACATCAACAGATGTGTAGTGACAAGTGTGTGGACCATCTGCATTACAGCCTGCTATAGGGACACCAAAACCTCTGAGTGGAAAGCCCTGCAAACGATAGCGGATGCAGCTCAGTGCATCACATACTAAACTCTCCCCACCATGGAGAAAGTAAACATGGAACAACACCATTGCAGATCAGCACCAATCACCAAGGATCCATTCTGCAGTGGACCTGCTCTGTTCTCATTGCTGCCATCAGGAAAGAAGTATAGGTGCCACAAGACTCACACTACCCAGGTTCAGGAACAGTTGCTACCCCTCCACCATCAGACTCCAAAACAACAAACTCAATAAGAGACTCATTTAAGAATGCTAAATTTGCACATTTTCAGCATTTTCTGTTTTATGTCAGAGTTCCTGCATCTGCAGCCTTTTAAATCTTTCATTACCATTTGTGTTGGCTCCTTTTAAGGCCAATTAATGGAAACGGCCTCATGCCCTGAGTAGCATCTCCCCATGCAACACTGCAAAATAAATGGAGGGAACATTTCTTCATCAATTGAGTCAAAAGCTTGTGAACCATCTCCATGTGTCAGGGTTCTGTGAATTTGATTAAATGGACTAAAACTGGCAATCCAAATATCCTACTTAGAATAAAAAATTATGTTGACTTTTGGGAATACTTAATTGTTTGCCTGTTTTAATATCGCCACATGTAAATGATGTAGATCCATGGTAAATAAATTGTTAAGTACTTCCGCAGCATGTACCACATGCTGAGCCATAAATGGAGAATGTGGGATGATATATTAATTGGCTCTCAGCTTTCAATTAGTTACAGAACAATTGAAAAATGTTTTCACAGCAAATGATAGCAAAGCGGCAACATATTCAGTGCTGATGTCCTTTCTCAGGGAGAAACATAAGGCTTGAAGTCTCAAAATGTTGTTGGACATCATTGTCTCCTGATGTGCTAGATTGACTCCTGGCTTTGTTGTGCAAGGAGTCAGGACTCACGCTTGAAGAAGAAGAGGTTGTAATCTTCTGGGGCTCGACTCTATGGGAGGTGGTCATGGCAATTTCCCAGCCCGGAGAGTTGGAGGTAGGCATCATCATCTTAATGTAAGGAGTTGGGTCATTCGGAACAGTGTCTTTTTCACAAAGAGCATGGCAATTTTATGAAATTGTCAACCCAAGGGGATACTCAGTCATTGAGTCATTGGGCAAGAAAAGTTTTTTTTTAAAAAGATATTTCAATGTGAAGAAAATCAAATCAGGGGATAGAGAAGGGAAATGTAGCAGGGGTAAAAGATCAGCCTTGATTTGTAGGCAGCACAAAAGAGAAGGTGAATTGCCTCCACTGACTTGTATTCCTTCGATTTCTATATTCCCTTGGAGTTCTTTCATTGTTCCTCGAGCCAACTTTGACAGCTTCAGGGAAAAGGTGGATGCCATTCTTTGAGGTGTCTGGAGGATCACACAGAGGAGGAGATGCATCTTCTTGTGGAAATCACAAGATCTTTTTTTTTGGCCTGACCTTCAAAAAGGAGACATTTCCAATTTACTCTTCTGCAAAGAAGAGCGTTAAGATGAAGGAGTAATGGGCCATTAAACCCTCTGAGCCTGTTCAATCATTTACAGTTGATCTAATCATGGTTTCACCTTTTTTTTAATCTCTTCCCCATCACCCTCGATTTCCCCATAGCCCAAAAATCTATCGTGCCCTTGAATCTCTTCATTAATTCAGCATCTGCAGCTCTCTGGGGTGAAGAATTCCAAAGATCCATGAACCTTTGAGGAAAAGAAATATCTCCTTATTTTACTGATCAACAGGAGGATTTCATTACTAAAAATTGTAAGGCAGTATTTTAATTCATACAAGAACAAATACATCTTAAAAGAATGTGCACATTTCAGTGGTTGCAATCTAAAAGACCAGCATCCAGGAGTCAGAGATAACATTAAGGTGTTCTAAAGATTAATCATCAAGATGGATGATTTAATATTTGTAGCCACTGTGAAATGCAAAGTTACAAAGCTTGTTTTAAGGTCATGAATCTAGAATATTAATCAGAATTAAACGGGACTTAAACAGCACAACTAAAATAAAAGAGGTTTTATTTTAATTGCTGTGATTACTTTAATAATGAGTACGTCTTAACACCAAATGCCCCTTGCTCTGTTGAGACATGATGGTTACAGATTGCATCTTCGTGGTCACCTCCGTTTATTAAGCCTGTTGAGCTGCAAACACTGTGATTGCAGTGGAATACAAAAGTGCCTGGGAAAGTCAGTAGGTCCTGCAGCATCTATAGGAAGCAAAGGGTAACCAGCATCTCAGGCCTGAGCCCTTCGTCAAGGTCTGGTCATAAAACAAACAGGTGGCAGGAAGAGAGGATGAGGCAAAGGCAAGTGGTCATAGAAAGATATTGATGAAAAAAATAGAAGAGATAGGAGGAGGAGGAGGAGGTCGCTTTCTGAATGGGGAGGGAAGGGAAAGGGGTGGGGAGGAAAGGTGACAGAGAGGTAGGAAATTAAACAGGAAAGTCTGCAGATGCTGTGATTGTAATGCAATGTGCAGAAGTACTGGACAAACTTAGGACACACAGCACCTAAAGGAAGCGAAGGAAATAACCAAATGCTCGGGCCTGAGCCCTTCAGGGGCTATGTTAACCTGTTTTTTTGCAAGACAACAGGGCTGCTTTAAGATTTGACAGCATCGTTAAAATAAAGACAGGTGTCTACATTGTTGGCTGCAATTGAGAATAGGTTTCTTAATTGAAGTTGTCAACCTGCGATTCCACCCGTAAATCAATCATCAGATTTTCACACAAACCTCTGGAGTCCCATTTGTCTGTTACTGCTAGTGCATTGGTTTTACCCCAATCTTCAAAGAAACCAGCCATTCCACATGCATGTATTTCATCATTATTTCCTTGTCATTTCCATTAAATGAAATTGTTCCCAGGACTCTGTAAATGAGCAAGGCAATCAAAATTTACATACAATTAAAAATAGCAATCACTGCAGTGTGATTCACTCATTTTATGCTCATTTTATTGCAAGATATATGCTTTATATTTATTTCCATTCATTTGGATTCCAGAGGAGTGATGAGAAGCTTTGAAATTTCCAGCAGTTTAGGGTGACCTTGGTTGATGAATGAGGTACTCTTTGGAGGAGGGAAGAGGAGCACACCATGCTTTGGATAAATGTTAAGTGGCAATCAATGAGATATGGTGTCACATGCTCATTACTATGCAGACAGCAGACGATTGTCAGGCTCAGCCATTCCCCAAGCAAAAACTCATATTGTTCTAAAAAAAATTACAAAATATAATTTTATTAGTTTTACAGCAAATTTCTTTCCAAGGTTTAAAAGTGAACATCATTTGTGCCTGTAGAAGAGAGTCAAGATAACTGGCAGCAAAGCATTCACAAACCTTTGTATTGTTTCTTGGCAGATGCAACCCTGCTAAGACCAGGGACAAATTCACGATCTCATTGAAGTCTTGATGAAGAGTTCCAGCGCAAAACATTGACCAATTCTTTTTCTCCCTCAAATGCTTCATAACCAGCTAATTGCCTCATCAAATTATTTCTTATTCCAGAATCTGTGGTCTCCTGTATGTTCAACACTTCACAATCACCTCCTTAAATGTGCCTGTTCACATGGTGAATCTCATATGCTTGCAATCACAGTTAGCATTCAAAGGTGATATTGGGTAAGATTTAGAGAAGGTTACATACATACACTCATTTTGAAACAGATCTTAATTGAAATACTGAAGAATTCATATTCAGTAACATTGCAGGATCTTTGGTGACTTTTATGCACATTTCACAAGTAGGTGCTAATTGAAATGACATCATGAAATGCATAGACCATTGTTTGGAATTGGAGACAGGCTGGATGGTTGGATAACTACAAGGCTTCTGACCTTTCTGCAAAGTGCTCACAGAAGGTCACTCCTGGGTTTTGTTTATCTAAGACAACATCTTGATCAAGGAGAAGAACTCCTGTTGTTTGATGAAGAAGGTGGGGGTTTTTTCAAGTGAAAGAATCACATGGGCTTTCTGGCAGTTGGCAGTTGGAGAGAGAGAGAGAGAGAGAGAGAGAGAGAGACAAGTTAACAAGCTCTCCCAACTCGTATGGGTGACACTGAAAGCAGCTGAACAGTGCAAGCCAGGAAGAGCTGGTTGGAAACAGAAAGTTCCAGAGCAGTGGATGGCTGGAAGCACTATCTGTCTGATGTTTCTCTTGGAATAAGCGGAACAGAAAGGAACTCTGTAATAGCCTGAAGAAAGAGGTTACCATCTGGAAAACCGTGATGGGGCAAGTTTCATCAGTGAGACATTGAGGTGACTAGTGGTGGTTCCTCAATTGTGGAAATCCTGGAACAACAAATCTCTCTCTGGAAACCCTACAAGAACCTTTCTGACCGGTAAACCTTTACCAAAGCCTGGTGAACTTTATACATGTTTGTGATAGTACAGATTCTATCACCAATGTGTTTATGTACATATGTTCAGATGGTAGTGTAGGATGACTGTGATTGACTGAGAGTGTAGCCACACCTACTGGCAGGTCTTAAAGGATTGCTCTTAGCCAGACCAGGTCATTCTGGACTGGTCAACCTACTTTTAGTTAATAAAAGCCTTGGTTTGGATCAACAAGTCTTTGGTTCTTTCAATGCGCATTACAATTTTATTAACTAAAATTAATTTTGAAGGGTTTGAGCGTATGCTACGGCTGGAACAGCCTCGAATGACTTTAAGCTCTGGGTATGATGCTTTGAAACATACTTAAAGCTCTCTGATCCTGCCGTGATAGAGGACAGCTGTCGACTACTAATATTGATGACTATGGTGTCCCCGAGAGTCTACCAGAGTGTCCAGGATGTGACCACTTATGTTGCAGCCATGACGGTGCTGGAAGGGCTCTACGAGCAACCAGTGAACAGAGTCTATGCTCGGTACAAACTTACTACAAGGAGGCAACAGCCCGGTGAGTCCTGTAAAGCTTATATTCAGGCACTAAGGGCAATGGGCAGGGACTGTGCCTGCACAGACAGAACTGCTGCGGAGACCACAGACGATCTCATTGGGGATGCCTATGTGGCCGGGGTTCGATCGAATGAGGTGAGGCAGAGACTGCTAGAGCACAGGGGAGAAAACCTAGATGACGTGATCTGGATTGCAGAGACGGTGAAGGCTAAGGTATTAAGTATGGACATGTACTCTCTGGGCTGGACCCCACACTCTGATGTGAGTAGGATGCCCTCCCTCTACCCTACTCCTGCCACTACGCTGCACGATGCAACCCCAAAGTGTTATTTCTGCGGGAGGAACAAGCACAGCAGGTCCTAGTGCCCAGCGAGAAAAGCCAGGTACCAGAAGTGCCTTAAAAACGGCCACTTTGCTGCAGTCTGTTGCTCCAAAATGGCCACCATCAAATACAGTGCCTCATGTGAAGCCAAATCGCCAATCTCCATTTCAAACACTTCTTTCTCAGAGCTCTTGTTCAATGAGAGCAAGAACTCCACCTGACGTCATGGGGTAGACATCGAGCGCGCAAGGTTCAACCCACCCTCGCCGCAACGATGTTCACCCTAACGTCTGACCAGGCCCCAGCCCCGACCTTAACGCCCATTGCCACTGCCAATGAGGGACCCGCCGCCGGCAACCAGGGACCTGCCACCGCCAATCAGAGACCTGCTGCCACTGCCGACTGGTGACATGCCAACATTACTGACCAGGGACACGCCGAAGCTGCCGACCTGGTAGCCGCCACCGACCAGGGACCCGACGCTGCCGACCGGGGACCCGATGCTGCCATCCAGGGACACGCCACTGCTGACTACTTCCCCGCTGACCGCCCCACTCCCGACAGCAAGGAGCGACCTCCAACACTTACCTTTGGCTGCAGGGACCAACATCACCTCCCCGACACTGTTTTTTTAGGCCCTACTGTTTGTGTGACATCATCATGCAGATCTCCACTGTCTACATTAAAAGTCTCTGCATCAATAACCCTCGACCAGGACTAACCCCTCACAAAAGCAATGGAACTGTTTAAAGTGCATGGACACTATACCACTTGCTTATTTGACTTGGGGTCAACTGACAGTTTTATCCATCTGGACGTGGCCCACCGTTGCGGACTGGCTATTCTCCCCACTACACAGAGAATTTCATTGGCGACCAGATCGTACTCGACTGGGGTAAAAGGGGTACTGCGTGGCGACCCTGAAAGTCCAGGGCATTACGTTCATAGACTTCAAACTATTAGTCCTTCCCCAGTTGTGCGCCCCTGCTCTGCTGGGACTGGATTTTGAGTACCAGTTTCAAACCATTTCCCTGCACTTTGGGGCGCCTCATGCTCCGCTCTCTGTCTGTAACCACTCCACCCCGGGAACCTCCTGCCAGTGGCAGCCTGAGACAGCTGCCCCTGCACCCCGGGGCCTCATCTATAGTCTCTGCACCCTCTGAGTTGCTCCGCCAGCATTTTTCGCAAATCTCACCCCGATTGGAAGCCTGTGGTCACCAAAAGCAGGCAATATAGTTATGAACACAGAAAATGTATCAAAAATGAGGTGCGCAGACTGCTAGATGAGGGCATTATTGAACCTAGCTTGAGTCCATGGAGGGCCCAGGTAATGGTTGTTAAAAACAGAGAGAAGCCGCGGATGGTGGTTGATTATAGCCAGACTATCAACCGCTTCACGCTCCTGGATGCATACCCCCTTCCACGGATCATGGATGTGGTGAATCAGATCACCCAATACCATGTATTTTCCACCATTGACTTACGTTCGGCCTATCATCAGCTCCCGATCCGCTGAGAAAACCGACCTTTCATGGCCTTCGAAGCGAATGGGTGGATGTATCAATTCCTCATGGTACCCTTTGAAATCACAAATGGTGTCACGGTCTTCCAGTGGGAAATGGACCAGATGGTGGACCAAAACAGACTGACTGCTACTTTTCCGTATCTGGACATTGTCACCATCTGTGGCCATGACCCAGAGGATCATGATGCCAACCTTGAGAAATTTTTTAGACTCCAACTCAGCTGCACTTGACCTACAATTTCGACAAGTGTGTCTTCCAGACCACTCAGCTCGCAATTCTGGGTTGTGTGGTGGAGAATGGGGTGGTCATTGCGGACCCTGACCGCATGCGTCCCCTCATGAACTCCCCCCCCCCCCCCCCACACACACCCAGAAGGCACTCAAACGCTGCCTGGGTTTTTTCTCTTACTATGCCCAATGGGTTCCACACTATGCCAACAAGGCACGGCCACTCATCAAGACCACCTCCTTCCCCCTGTCAACCGAAGCCAGAGCGGCCTTTGACCACATCAAATCGGACTTCGTTGTTGCAACGCTGCACATCATCGACGAGTCCATTCCATTCTAAGTTGAAAGCAATGCATCTGACTTTGCACTGGCAATCACTTTGAAGTAGGCCGGCCGGCCGGTAGGCTTCTTCCCCAGAACCTTCCAGGGTCCTGAGAGCCGACACTCCCCTGTCGAGAAGGAGGCCAGGCCATAGTCGAGGCAATACGTCGTTGGAGACACTACCTCACTGGCAGGTGCTTTACGCTGCTGACTGACCAACGCGCGGTCTCCTTCATGTTTAGCAATACCCAGCGAGGTAAGATCAAGAATGACAAAATCACCAGGTGGAGAATCGAGCTCTCCACCTTTAATTATGACATACTGTATCGGCCAGGTAAACTAAACGAAACGCCAGATGCGCTCTCTAGGGGGACTTGCGCCAACACGCAACTGAACAGGCTGCAGAAACTTCACGAGGAGTTCTGTCATCCAGGGGTCACTAGGTTCGCGCACTTTGTCAAATCTCGCAACCTGCCCTATACAATCGAGGAGATTCACTCCATGACCGGAGCCTGCCCAGTGTGCGCTGAGTGGAAGCCCCACTTCTACCATCTGGAGAACACCCACATCATCAAAACCACACGTCCCTTTGAGCGTCTCAGCGTAAACTTCAAAGGGCCCCTACTGTCGACCAACCTACATCCTTACAGCCATCGACGAGTACTTTCACTTCCCATTTGCTGTGCCCTGCTCGGACATGACTGCCTCCTCAGTTATAGATGCCCTGCACAGCATCTTCACCATCTTCTGGTATCCCAATTACATCCACAGTGACAGGAATTCCTCGTTTATGAGCGCAGAGCTGCGGCAGTACCTTCTGGAATGTGGTATTGCTTCAAGCGGGACCACCAGCTATAACCCACATGGTAATGGGCAAGTCGAAAGAGAGAATGCCACCATCTGGAAAGCAGTTAGGCTTGCCCTCCAGTCCCAAGGTCTCCCCACCTCTCGCTGGCAGGATGTGCTCACTAGTGCCCTACACTCCATCTGCTCCCTCCTATGCACCACAACCAATGCCACCCCCATGAAAGGATGTTCTTTTTCCTGCGGAAATCTGAGTCGGGTACGACCATGCCGGCATGGCTCACATTTCCCAGTCCTGTCCTTTTACGACGCCACATCTAATACTCTAAGAATGACCCCTTGGTTGACCGAGTGACTCTGCTCCATATGAACCCGCATTATGCCTACATTGAGTACCTGGACGGATGGGAGGACACAGTCTCGGTAAGGGACCAAGCCCAAGCCAGATCAAGTGCAGCAGTGCCTTTAACCCAACTTCCCCCTATTCCTTCTTCCCCAGGTCATGTGCTTGAACAGAGGGATCAGCACCACCCCACCAGCTCAGGCCA
The DNA here is from genome assembly GCF_036971445.1 of Narcine bancroftii. Taxonomy (NCBI): domain Eukaryota; kingdom Metazoa; phylum Chordata; class Chondrichthyes; order Torpediniformes; family Narcinidae; genus Narcine; species Narcine bancroftii. The sequence continues at coordinate 93,153,169 of NC_091469.1, forward strand.
GACTGTCAACAACGCCATTATGGAATTGAGCAAAGCAGTGGCCACACCCAGTGACATGACTCCGGCGACCCCTATTCCGGCACCACGGCAGTCACGCCCCTAACCTCCATCCACCCTAGGGTCGGTTTTCAAAGAAGGGGTGAATGTGATAGTACAGATTCTATCACCAATGTGTATATGTACATATGTACAGATGGTAATGTAGGATGACTGTGATTGGCTGAGAGCATAGCCACACCTACTGGCAGATCCTAAAGGATTGCTCCTAGCCAGACCAAGTCATTCTGGTTTGGTTGACTTACTTGTGATATGTTCCAGTCTTTTAGTTAATAAAAGCCTTGGTTTGGATCAACAAGTCTTTGGTTCTTTTGACGCGGATTACAATGTTAAATTCTGTGCACGGTATTGCCTGCATCCAGAGGACTTGGAAGAAGGAGAATTGAGATTGAACTATGAACCAAATAACTTTTCTTAAATTTACACACACATTATATACACGTGCACTTAGAATTAGAAGGGGGTTAATTTGGGTTAGTTAAGTATAGAGATAAGTTAAAGTTTGATTCTGTTTTCATGCTTAAAGTTGATTAAAAACAACTTTTGTTTTATAAACTACTTGTCTTGGTGAATGTCTGTTGCTGCGGGTTTTGGGATCCTCATAAAAATATAAATGAGACTTGTGGCAGGCATCTGATTAGTCAAGGTGTTAAGGGGAAAAGGCAAGGGAGTGGGGCTGAATGAGAGACAGTGAAGCAGATTCTATGGGCCAAATGGCCTACTTCTGCTCCTATATCTTATGGTCTTATGGCCTGAAGCACAATGAATAAATCAAATGAAATAACAATAACGGTTGGTAATCTTTTTCTGAGATTATTCGATTATATTGTGGACTCTTACAAAGATGGAGAGACATTCCAAAGTGGCAAAAAATCTTTTAAATTCAAGCATTCAGAACATTCCATCGAAAAAATAAAATGAATGTTGCATATCACCTTTATCTAATGCCTGACTTGAATCATTGCAATGCATTAAGCAGCATGTTGTACTAGCTTATGGAGAACACTTTCAAGGACACTCCCAGAGGGTCTGCAATCTTCGATCTTTAACAAGAGGACAAAGGAAAAGGCATTATTTATTCCTGATCCGTGTGCACTCCATTGAATCGTTATGGCAATTCCCCGAAAGCAAGAACAGTTTCAAACTATGTCTAAGACCAATTTAACTGTTGCAAGTGGCTTCACAACTTTTTGATGCAAATTTAAATCTCATAAAGCATGAATTATTTACAAGGTTTGTTATGTAGGACTAGATGTTAATATCCCTTATTGCACTCTTGAGACTTGCTCTCTAGGCTCTGTAAGGTAGCCAAGTGAGTGGTGGCATATTCTGGGTTATCTAGTGTGTGACTTCCTTCCTTAGTGTTTCACTGATGGACCCACAACACCTCCAGAGGGTTCAACAGTGAATCCTGGCATCCTGAGCTCACCTCTTAGATGCCATTCACTCACTTGGGGGCCAAGATGGAATCCTTTATCCGCATCCAGAGCAACTGACTACCCTTTTCAGCAACTCTGGAGAGATCTTTGACTGCTTGTAGGTGTATCTTTTCTTGCACAGCCAATTCTTGCAGTATCATTGATGCCAATGTGGCTACAAATCCTCGGCAGCCTACTTCAACTGGTCAGACCCTTGCCTTCCAGCCACATTGCTGCACATCAGCTATAAGCTCTGTGCTCAAATGTCTCAACTGCCTCCTCCCAGGGCACTGTAAGCTCGATGATGTAAACGAGATGGAGTGAGGACGACCACAGTCTGGTCTAAGGTATGTTTCCGCAGTTTCATTTGGGAAGCAGAGTCTCTGGCCTAAGTCTGCCCAAGTAATCTAATCACATGCCCCACCTAACCTGCTGGAGTCTGATCTTGACCTTCACCTCCCCAAACAAGTGGTGTTGATGGCCAGCAGGATGAAGGGGGAGGTAGAGTGTTGACACTCGTCTGCCAATTTTCCATCACTGCTGCACCTGGTTGTGATGCCAGATGAATGGGCCTTGAATGAGGCTGGTCTTGCAGCCCACCATAAGATGTTTAAGTGTTGCTGAAGTCAGGTAGAGGGAACATGTAGGGTTCTCTCCATACCACTGATTGAGATTTGTGGCAAAGCCAAGACATCATATGCAGCCCTGGTGGTGAAGCTTGTTCTGAATGTCTCCAACTCCCACAGTTCTTTTCAGGAGATCTTCCTTTTCTCCATTATCTTCTATCTTGTTCATTGCTCTTACCTTGCCTGAGCAATAGCCTTTGCATACCTTGCTGCCTTCTCCTGCTGACGTATATCCTGTGTTACAAGCCTGCATCTCCAAGTCAGAGCAGCCTTGTTGAAGGTTGGTGTACTGGCCTCGAGACCAAGACTCTTCCTCCCTTGCTGCACTCAACCCATGATGTCCCTGTGCTTGAGTGCTGCCTTTGCTTGCTTAGTTGCTTCTGATGGAATCCATTTCCTCCCAGTATCCAGGATGACAGCAGCTTCAGCTACAAATGGATAATTCGCCTCTGTTAACATAATCTCCAGTCTTACTTTGGCAGACTTATAGTCCTCTGAAAGGTTGGAAATGGGTAGCTCCAGGACTCCTTTGCCGTAGAGCCCTATGCTGCTAAGGCACCTGGGAAGACAAAGCCACTTCCTTACATATGAGTTGATCAGTCTCTCCAGCTTTTCCATGTTCAAGACTGGAAATTCATACAGGATTAGGGGGCACATGAGGCATGGAAATAGCCCAAATTGCATACACCAGGTCTCCAACTTGCCAGGTAATGTGGTTCCATTGATGCTCTAAGGCTACTATTGGCATCTTTCCTGAGCTGATTAATCTGCTCTGTATCTTTGAGGGATGCATTATACCACCGACCTAAGCTTTTAACTGGTTTCTCGAAGACTGTTGGAATCTTCTCATCGTCCATGTAGAAGCATTGATCTACCAGCTTCTGGACTTGCTCGACTTGATCTTCATCTGAACCTGCTTTTTGTTTTTAAATTTTTTTAATTTTTCACACCATGAACCATACTGACCAATATACATAGACATTTTTCTCTTGAATATATACAGTGTCACTTTCTCCCCTTTTTCCCCTCTCTCTTCCCTCCCTCCCTCACCCCCCCCCCATCTATTCAAAGTTCAATATATATTAAACCCGTTAAACAATGTCATCACTTAATAAAATTAAACAAGAAATTTTTGTCTTTTACTTTTATAAACTGAGTCAGTTCATTTCGTTGTCTTCTCCTTCTGTCATTTTAGGTGGTGGAGGTCCGTGGTAGGATTTCTCTATTGTGTTTCATGTATGGTTCCCATATTTGTTCAAATATTGTGATGTTATTTCTTAAATTATCTGTTATTTTTTTCTAATGGAATACATTTATTTATTTCTATGTACCATTGTTGTATTCCCAAGTTGTCTTCTAATTTCCAGGTTGACATAATACATTTTTTTGCTACAGCTAGGGCTATCATAATAAATCTTTTTTGTGCTCCATCCAAATCAAGTCCAAATTCTTTATTTCTTATATTACTTAGAAGGAAGATCTCTGGGTTTTTTGGTATATTGCTTTTTGTGATTTTATTTTATATCTGGTTTTGATCTTCCCAAATATTTTTCACTTTCTCACATGCCCAAATTGCATGTATTGTTGTTCCCGTTTCCTTCTTACAGCAAAAACATCTATCTGATACTGTTGGGTCCCATTTATTTAATTTTTGGGGTGTGATGTATAGCCTGTGTAACCAATTATATTGTATCATGTGTAATTCATGTTTATTGTATCTCTCATAGTTCCGGAGCATAGCTTTTCCCATGTTTCATTCTTTATCTTTATGTTTAGATCTTGTTCCCATTTTTGTTTAGGATTACAGTTTGTTTCCTCGTTCTCCTTTTCTTGCAGTATGATATACATGTTTGTTATAATTTTTTAAATTATCATTGTGTCTGTAATCACATATTCAAAATTGCTTCCTTCTGGTAACCTCAGAATGTTTCCCAATTTGTCCTTCAAGTAGGTTTTCAGCTGGTGGTATGCAAACATTGTATCGTGAGTTATATTATATTTGTCCTTCATTTGTTCAAAAGATAACATATATATAACATATATATAACAATTACAGCACGGAAACAGGCCATTAGGCCCTTCTAGTCCGCACCGAACCAAACACCCCTTTCTAGTCCCACCTCCCTGCACAATGCCCATAACCCTCCATCTTCTTCTCATCCATATACCTGTCCAACCTTTTCTTAAATAATACAATTGACTCCGCCGCCACTATTTCTCCCGGAAGATCATTCCACACGGCTACCACTCTCTGAGTAAAGAAGTTCCCCCTCATGTTACCTCTAACCTCTGCCCCTTAATTCTTAACTCATGTCCTCTTGTTTTAATCTTTCCTCCTGTTAACGGAAATAGTCTATCCACATCCATTCTGTCTATCCCTTTCATAATCTTAAATACTTCTATCAAATCCCCTCTCAACCTTCTACGCTCCAAAGAATAAAGACCCAATCTGTCCAATACTCCAGATGCTTAAACCCAGGGAACATTCTGGTAAACCTTCTCTGCACTCTCTCCACTCTGTTTATATCCTTCCTATAATTAGGCGACCAGAACTGCACACAGAACTCCAAATTAGGCCGCACCAACATCTTATACAATCTCAACATTACCTCCCAACTCCTATATTCCATGCAATGATTGATAAAGGCCAGCATACTAAAAGCCTTCTTCACCACCCTATTCACGTGAGTTTCTACCTTCAGGGAACGATGTACCGTTACTCCTAAATCTTTCTGTTCTTCTGTATTCCTCAATGCTCTCCCATTTACCACGTATGTCCTATTCTGATTCTTCTTACCAAAATGAAGCACCTCACACTTATCAGCATTAAATTCCATCTGCCATTTTTCAGCCCACTTTTCTAAGCAGCCCAAATCCCTCTGCAATCCTTGAAAACCTTCTTCATTATCCACTATTCCACCTATCTTAGTATCGTCTGCATATTTACTAATCCAATTCACCACCCCATCATCTAGATCATTAATGTATATAACGAACAACAATGGGCCCAATACAGATCCTTGAGGCACACCACTGGTCACCGGCCTCCAACCTGACAGACAATTATCCACTACCACCCTTTGGCCTCTCCCTTTCAGCCAATGTTCAATCCATTTGACTATCTTAAAATTTATGCCTAAAGACTGCACCTTCCTAACTAACCTTCCATGTGGTACCTTATCGAAGGCCTTACTGAAGTCCATATAGACAACATCCACTGCACTACCCTCATCCACATTCCTAGTCACCTCTTCAAAAAATTCAATCAGATTGGTCAAACATGACCTTCCTCCCACAAATCCATGTTGAGTGCTCCTGATCAGACCCTGTCTATCCAGATGTTTATAAGTACTATCTCTAAGAATTTTCGCCATTAATTTACCTACCACAGACGTCAAACTTACAGGCCGATAGTTGCCAGGCTTCCTCCTTGAACCCTTTTTAAATAACGGAACCACATGCGCAATGCGCCAATCCTCTGGCACTATCCCCATATCTAATGACATTTGGAAAATTACCGCCAGAGCCTCTGCTATTTCCTCCCTCACTTCTCTCAATGTCCTGGGGAAGATCCCGTCTGGTCCCGGAGACTTATCCACCTTTATATTCTTCAAAAGCCTTAAAACTACACCTTTTGTAATCTCTATTTTCCCCATATTTACCCAATTTGATTTTTTTATCTCACATCTCCCAATATCCTTCTCCTTAGTGAATACCGAAGAAAAGAAACTGTTCAATATCTCCCCCATTTCTCTAGGCTCCACACACAGTTTTCCGCTCTGATTTTCTAAGGGACCAATTTTGTCTCTAGCTTTCCTCTTACCATTAACATATTTGTAGAACTCTTTTGGATTAGTTTTCACCCTGCTTGCCATAGTTTTCTCGTACCTTCTTTTAGCTTTCCTAATTCCTCTCTTAAGATTCCTCTTACATTCAATGTATCTTTCAAACATCTCCTTAACTCCATGCTTCTTATATCTAATGTACGCCTCCCTTTTTCTTCGAACCAAGTTTCCAATATTCCTTGAAAACCACGGCTCTCTCAAACCTTTTGCCCCTCCTTTTAACCTAACAGGAACATAAAGCTTTTGCACTCTCAAAAGCTGATCTTTAAAAGACTTCCATCTCTCTACTACATCCTGCCCATAAAACAAATTGTCCCAATGCACACCCTGCAAGTCCTTTCGCATCTCCTCAAATCTAGCTTTTCCCCAATCAAAAGCCTCAATCCTTGGCCCTGATTTCTCTCTTTCCATAATGACATTGAAGCTGATGGCATTATGATCACTGGAACCGAAGTGCTCGCCAACACTAACCTCCGTCACTTGACCCATCCCATTTGCCAACAGTAGATCTAACACTGCTCCTTCTCTGGTCGGCACCTCTACATATTGTTGTAAAAAACTATCTTGCACACATTTCACAAACTCTAACCCATCCAGTCCTTTCACAGAATGTGTTTCCCAATCTATATGTGGAAAATTAAAATCTCCCATAATTACAACCCTGTGCTTATCACAAATATCTACTATCTCCCTACAGATTTGCTCCTCTAGGTCTCGGTCCCCTCCGGGTGGTCTATAATACACCCCTACAAGTGTAACCTCTCCTTGCCTACTCCTCAGTTCCACCCAAATAGCCTCCGTGGATGTGCCCTCTAATCTATCCTTCCTAGGCACCGCTGTAATATTTTCCCTGACAAGCAATGCAACCCCACCTCCTCTTGCCCCTCCGACTCTATCACACCTAAAACAACGAAACCCAGGGATATTCAGCTGCCAATCACATCCCTCCTGCAACCATGTCTCACTAATCGCTACCACATCATACTTCCAAGTATCAATCCACACCTTCAGCTCATCCACCTTTTTTACAATACTCCTGGCATTAAAATATATGAATTTCAGGGATTTCCCAATTTTTAATCCCTGTTTTCCCTCATCTTTAAGAACAACATTCTTTACTTTTCCTGCCAATTGCCCTTCATCTTCTTCCAGAGCATTTCCCTTCTCTATCACCTGCCCATCCATATTCAAATACTTACTACAAACTTTCTTTGTTTGCATTCTAACCTTCTCCTTACTACTCTGTACTATTTTGTTCCCTCCCCCCAACCATTCTAGTTTAAAGGATCCTGAGTAGCCCTAGCAAATACCTCTGCCAGGATTCTGGTCCCCCTGGGATTTAAGTGTAAGCCATCCTTACTGTACAGGTCACATCTCCCCCAAAAAAGGTCCCAGTTATCCAGAAACTTAAAACCCTGCCCCTTACTCCACCCCTTCAGCCACGTGTTAATCCTCCACCTCATTCTATTTCTATTCACACTGTCACGTGGCACAGGGAGTAATCCAGAGATTACCCCCTTTGCGGTCCTTCTTTTTAACTCCCTACCTAACTGCCTGTACTCACTTTTTAGCTAATTTATTTCCCAAAAAACAATTTTCTATACTTTTGATCCCTTTTCTCTCCCATTCTCTGAAGGGAAGGTTATTTTTTTGTGAAAGGGATTAGTTGATTTTGTGTCAATATTAATTTTGGTAGTTGATAATTTATTTTATTCCTTTCTACGTGAATCTTCTTCTAAATGTTGAGCAGATGGTGCAATACTGATGAATTTCTATGTTGCACCAATTTTTCATCCCATTTCATCCCGTTTATGTTCAGGTATCTTCTCACCTATTTTATCTAGCTCTAATCTGGTCCAATCTGGTTTTTCCCTTGTTTGATAAAAATCTGATAGGTATCTTAATTGTGCTGCTCTATAATAATTCTTAAAGTTTGGTAGTTGTAAGCCTCCTTATGTGTACCATTCTGTTAATTTATCTAGTGCTATCCTCGGTTTCCCCCCTTTTCATAAGAATTTCCTTATTATTTTCTTTAGCTCCTTGAAGAATTTCTCTGTTAGGTGAATTGGTAATGATTGAAATAGGTATTGTATCGTTTGGAAGATGTTCATTTTAATACAGTTTATCCTTCCTATCAGTGTTAGTGGTAAGTTTTTCCAGTGCTCTAAGTAGTCTTGTAATTTTTTTTTCATTAATGGCTGATAATATAGTTTATATAGATGGCCAAGATTATTATTTAGTTGTATACCTAGGTATCGAATTGCTTGTGTTTGCCATCTAAATGGTGATTCTTTCTTAAACTTTGTGAAATCCGCATTATTCATTGGCATGGCTTCACTTTTATTTGTGTTGATCTTGTACCCCAATACTTCTCCATATTCCTTCAATTTCTTATGTAATTCTTTTATTGATATTTCTGGTTCTGTTAAGTATATTATAACATCATCTGTAAATAGACTGATTTAATATTCCTTCTCTTTTATTATTATCCCTCTTATTTTATTTTCTATTCTTATCAGTTCTGCTAGTGGTTCTATAGCTAACACAAACAGTGAGGGAGATAGTGGACATCCCTGCCTTGTTGATCTACTTAATTTAAATTGGTTTGATATATATCCATTTACTGTCACTTTCGCCAATGGTCCCTTATATAATGCTTTAATCCAATTAATATATTTCTCTGGTAGGTTGAATTTTTGTAGTACTTTGAATAAATAATTCCATTCTACTCTGTCAAAGGCTTTTTCTGCATCTAAAGCAACCACTACTGTTGGAGTTTTGTTTCCTTGTACTGCATGGATTACGTTAATGAATTTACAGATATTTTCCGTTGTTCGTCTTTTTTTAATAAATCCAGTTTGATCTAGTTTTACTATTTTTGGTACACAGTCGGCAAATCTGTTTGCTAAAAGCTTAGCTATTATCTTATAATCTGTGTTAAGTAGAAATATTGGTCTATACAATGCTGGTGTTAGTGGATCTTTCTCCGTCTTTGGTATTACTGTAATTATTGCTGTTTTGCATGAATCTGGTATGTTTTGTTTTTTTCCAATCTGGTTCATTACTTCCAGGAGAGGAGGAATTAATGTCTTTAAATGTTTTATAGAATTCTATTGGGAGTCCATCCTCTCCTGGTGTTTTATTGTTCAGTAGTTTTTTTTTTAATATCTCCTGTATTTCTTCTATTTCAAATGGTTTTATTAATTTATTTTGCTCCTCTGTTTGCAATTTCGGTAGTTCAATTGTAGTTAGAAATTCATCTATTTTGTCTTCTTTCCCTTTGTTTTCAGTTTGATATAGTTGCTTGTAGAATTCCTTGAAGTTTTCTTTGATCTCCGTTGGGTTATATGTAATTTGTTTGTCCTTTTTCCTTGATGCCAATACCGTTCTTTTAGTTTATTCTGTCTTAAGCTGCCACGCTAGTATTTTGTGCGTTTTTTTCTCCTAACTCATAATACTTCTGTTTTGTCTTCATTATGTTCTTCTCCACCTTATATGTTTGTTGTGTTTCATGTTTTATTTTGTGTCTGCCAATTCTCTTATTTTAGTTGTATCTTCCTTAATTACTAATTCTTTTTCTGTATTTGTTTTTTCCCTTGTCAACTGTTCTATTTCCCAATTGTAGTCTTTCTTCATCTTAGTTACATAACTTATTATCTGTCCCCTGATGAATGCTTTCATTGCATCCCATAGTATAAACTTATCTTTGATTGATTCTGTATTTATTTCAAAGTATATTTTAATTTATTACTCAATGAATTCTTTAACATCCTGTCTTTTAAATTGCATGGAGTTTAATCTCCATCTATACATTCTCGGTGGGATGTCCTCCAGCTCTATTGCCAATAACAGGGGTGAGTGATCCGATAACAATCTAGATTTATATTCCGTTTTCTTAACTCTTCCTTGAATGTGGGCTGATAACAGGAATAGGTCTATCCTTGAGTATGTTTTCTGTCTACCCAAATAAAATGAATATTCTTTTTCTTTTGGATGTTGTTTCCTCCATATATCCAAAAGTTGCATTTCCTGCATCGATTTAATTATAAATTTGGTTACTTTGTTCTTTCTGTTCGTCTTTTTTTCAGTTTTATCTATAATTGAGTCCAAATTAAGTTTAAAATCCCATCCTATTAGTATATTCCCTTGTGTATCTGCGATCTTCAAAAAGATATCTTGCATAAATTTTTGATTTTCTTATTAGATGCATATACATTGAGTAAATTCCAAAATTCTGAATATATCTGATATTTTTTCATTATATACTGGATCTATTATTTCTTCTTCTATTTTTATTGGTACATTTTTATTGATTAATATAGCTACTCCTCTGGCTTTTGAATTATATGATGTTGCTGTTACATGTCCTATCCAATCTCTCTTTAATTTCTTGTGTTCCACTTCAGTTAGATGTGTTTCTTGCATGAATGCTATATCATTTTTTTCTTTCTTCAGTAAATTTAACAGCTTCTTCGTTTTGATTTGGTTATGTATTCCATTAATATTTAAAGTTATATAGTTCAACATGGCCATTTCATACTTTGTTTATCTTTCTTTTCCGTTTCCTCTTCACCACCTTCCCTTCTTATCCATTTCTGTTTTCTTTTTATAAACACATTGTAAGACAACATTTCTAAAACATGAAATATTTCCACTATTCCCATATCTAAAATTCATTTAACCCCAGTAGTCCCTCCCCTCTCTGAGTTGCCCTTTGTCCCTTGTCGGGCAACCACATCATCCCTCTCCATTTGGATTTGCGAACCCGCTCGCAAGCGTCAACTGATTTCACATTGACTGTTATTCTTCCCCACCCAGCCCCCCAGAAAAGATTTTAATCTTCATATATAATAAAGCTCACTCTCTTAATTCCCTCCTTACTTCCTTTCTCCCCTTTCTTTCCCTTCTTATTTCTTACTTATACTTTATTCTTCTTCTTTATATATAGTTTGTTGTCATTTTTGTTCTTGTTACATCTCTTCATCTCTCTGTCTGTTTTGTAGGTATTCTGCAAATTTTTGTGCTTTTTCCGGATCCAAGAACAGTTTGCTTTGCTGCCCCAGGATAACTATTTTAAGCACCACTGGATATTTTAACATAAATTCATAACCTTTTCTCCATGGGGTTGTTTTTTCTGCGTTAAATTCCTTCCTCTTCTTCAGGAGTTCAAAACTTATGTCTGGGTAGAAAAAAAAATTGACCTTTGTATTCCAGAGGTTTTTTGTCTTCTCTTATTTTTTTCATTGCTTTCTCCAATATATTTTCTCTTGTCATATATCTTAGGAATTTTACTAGAATAGATCTTGGTTTTTGTTGGGGCTGTGGTTTAGGGGTTAATATTCTGTGTGCCCTTTCTATTTCCATTCCTTTCTGTAATTCTGGCATTCCTAGGACCCTGGGGATCCATTCTTTTATAAATTCTTTCATATTTTTGCCTTCTTCATCTTCCTTAAGGCCCACTATCTTTATATTGTTTCTCCTTTTATAGTTTTCCATTATATCTATCTTCTGAGCTAACAGCTCCTGTGTTTCTTTAACTTTTTTATCAGATTCTTCTAATTTCTTTTTGAAGTCATCTATCTCCATTTCTATGGCTGTTTCTCATTCTTCCACCTTGTCTACTCTTTTTCCTATTTCTGTCATGACCATCTCTAATCTATTCACTTTTTCTTCTGTACCTTTTATTCTTCTTTTTATTTCACTGAATTCTTGTGTCAGCCATTCTTTTAATGTTTCCATATATTCTTTAATTTTTTTTTTATCCATGTACTGTCCCTTCCCTTCAACTTCCATTTCTCTGTGTAGAGTTTGATGTTCTCCCTCCTCTTCTTCTGAGTCCACTCCAGGATCTGTGTCCGTTACCTCTGTCCCTTCTGATCTTCTTGTTGGGTTATTTATTTTATTTAGTTGGGTATTTTTGTTTTTATTATTTTTATTAAAGGTGTCTTGGTGTTGGTCGTCTTCCTCTGGGTTGGTCATTTGCTGTTTTCCTGATTTCCTTTTTTTATTCTCTTCCTTCTTGTTCTCATTATTTTCTATGTTTTCCTGTTGAGAGTCTTGCTGTCATGTTATTCTTGTCTTTTCCAGCTGTGGAGATTTACTCCTCAGCTGGTCCCCCTCCCGTCGGTGTTGATTTTGTCTTGTGCAAGGATTCGCGCATGCGCGGTTGCGCACTTTTGTTTGGCTCCGTGAGCCATCTTTGTAGTCGTGAGTTCGGGGTTTCCACTGACCTCAGGGAGCGGGCTTTTCTCTCCACGGCAGGCTTCCTCGTACCGGTAAGGCCTTCACCTTCCTCTTCCGACATCCTTCCTTCTTCTTTTCTTCCCGTTGTTTTTGGTTGTTTTTCTTTGCTGCCATTTTCTCCACACTTTTATTTTTAATTTGTTATGGTTTCTGTGTTTGTGGCTTTGCTTTTTCTTTACTTTTTTTTAACTTTTCTGGAGAAGCTGGTATTTTCTTACCAGTCACTACTCCATCACGTGACTTCCTCCATCTGATGTTCTCTTGAAGCTTCCTTAACAGGAATACAGTACAATTCTTAGTCATGGTCAGTGTTGTGAGATAGTCCATATATGCTCCGATAGGCAGCAGCCTCAAGCCAGGTCTTGTGCTCTGCCCTCCAACCACCCATCAAGATGCTCTAATGATGGAGCATAAGAAATTAAAGAGAGATTGGGTAGGACACGTAACAGCAGCATCGTATAATTCAAAAGCAAGAGGAGTAGCTATATTAATTAGTAAAAATGTGCCATTTAAAATAGAAGAGGAAATAATAGATCCAGCAGGGAGATATGTAATGATAAAATGTCAGATATATTCAGAGTTTTGGAATCTACTCAATGTATATTCACCTAACGAAGAAGATCAAAAGTTTATGCAAGATATCTTTTTGAAGATAGCAGATACGCAAGGGAACATATTAATAGGAGGGGATTTCAACCTGAATTTGGATTCAAATATGGACAAAACTGGGAAAAAAATTAACAGAAAGAACAAAGTAACCAAATTTATAATTAAATCGATGGAAGAAATGCAACTTTTGGATATATGGAGGAAGCAACACCCAAAGGAAAAGGAATATTCATATTACTCGGCTAGACATAAAACATACTCAAGAATAGACCTATTTTTGTTATCAGCTCGTATGCAAGATAGAGTAAAAAAAACAGAATATAAAGCTAGAATACTATCGGACCATTCACCCTTAATATTGACAGTAAAGTTAGAGGACATCCCTCCAAGAATGTATAGATGGTGATTAAACCCCATGTTACTTAAAAGGCAGGATTTTAGAGAATTTATTGAAAAACAAATTAAAATGTATTTTGAAATAAGTACGGAATCAGTGGAAGATAAGTTTATACTATGGGATGCAATGAAAGCATTCATTAGAGGGCAAATAATAAGTTATGTAACCAAGATGAAGAAGGACTATAATCAGGAAACAGAGCAGTTGGAAAGGGAAATAGTAAATATAGAAAAAGAATTAGTAATGAAGGAAGATACAACTAAAAGAAGAGAATTGGCGGATAAAAAAATAAAATATGAAACACTACAAACATATAAGGTGGAGAAAAATATAATGAAGACAAAACAGAAATATTATGAACTAGGTGAAAAAACGCATAAAATCCTAGCATGGCAGCTTAAGACAGAACAAGCTAAGAAAATGGTATTGGCATCAAGGAAAAAAGACAAACAAATTACATATAATCCAAAAGAAATTAAGGAAAACTTTAGAGAATTCTATGAACATTTATACCGAACTGAAAACGAAGGGAAAGAAGGGAAAATAGATGAATTTCTAACTAAAATTGAACTACCAAAACTAGAAATAGAGGAACAAAATAAATTAACAGAGCCATTTGGAATAGTAGAAATACAAGAGATAATAAAAAAAATTACCAAATAATAAGACACCAGGAGAGGATGGATTCCCAATAGAATTCTATAAAACATTTAAAGACTTATTAATTCCGCCCCTCCTGGAAGTAATCAACCAGATTGATAAAACGCAAAGCTTACCAGATTCATGTAAAACAGCAATAATTACAGTAATACTAAAGCAAGGGAAAGATCCACTCACACCAGCGTCATATAGACCAATATCTTTACTTAACACAGATTATAAGATAATAGCTAAATTATTAGCAAACAGATTAGCAGAGTATGTACCGAAAATGGTAAATCTAGACCAAACTGGATTTATCAAAAAAAGACGCACAACAGACAATATTTGTAAATTTATTAACTTAATTCATGCAGTAGAAGGGAATAAAGCACCAACAGTAGCAGTTGCTTTAGACGCAGAGAAGGCCTTTGACAGAGTAGAATGGAATTATTTGTTCAAAGTATTGCAAAAATTCAGTTTACCGGAGAAGTATATTAATTGGATTAAAGTAATATATAAGAGACCATTAGCGAAAGTGACAGTAAATGGACATGTATCAAAACAATTTAACTTAGCAGGTCAACACGACAGGGTTGCCCACTATCACCTTTATTGTTTGCGTTAGCAATAGAACCACTAGCAGAATTGATAAGAACAGATAATAATATAAAAGGAATAAAAATAAAAGACAAGGAATATAAAATCAGTTTATTTGCGGATGATGTTATAGTGTACTTAACAGAACCAGAACTATCAATAAAAGAATTATATAAGAAATTGAAGGAATATGGAGAAGTGTCGGGTTACAAGATAAACGTAAATAAAAGTGAAGCAATGCCTATGAATAATGCGGATTTCTCAAAATTTAAGAAGGAATCATCATTTAGATGGCAAATGCAAGCAATAAGATACCTAGGTGTACAAATAAGCAAAAATCTCGGCCAACTATATAAACACAATTATTATCCACTAATGAAAAAATTACAGGACGATTTAGAGCATTGGAAAGATTTACCACTAACACTAATAGGAAGGATAAACTGTATTAAAATGAACATTTTTCCAAGGATATTATACTTATTTCAGGCATTGCCAATACAACTGACAGAGAAATTCTTCAAGGAGTTAAAGAAAATAATAAGGAAATTTTTATGGAGAGGGGGGAAACCGAGGATAGCACTAGATAAATTAACAGAATGGTATAAACAAGGAGGCTTACAACTGCCAAACTTTAAAAATTATTATAGAGCCGCACAATTAAGATACCTATCAGATTTTTAACAAACAAGGGAAAAGCCAGATTGGACGAGATTAGAATTAGATAAAATAGGGGAAAAGATACCTGAACACATATTATATAAATGGGATGAAAAATTAGTACAACATAGAAGTTCTCCAGTATTACATCATCTCCTCAATATTTGGAAGAAGATTCATGTAGAAAGAAATAAAACAAATTATCAATTATCAAAACTAATATTGACGCAAAACAAGTTACTCCCTTTTACAATAGATAACCTTTCCTTTAGAGAATGGGAAAAAAAAGGGATTAAAAGAATAGAAAATTGTTTTTCAGGAAATAGATTCTTATCCTTTGAACAAATGAAAGATAAGTACAATATAACTCCAGATACAGCGCTGGCATATTACCAATTGAGATCCTACTTGAAGGATAAATTAGGAAGCAGTTTGAGTTTGCCAGAGGGAAGTAACCTTGAATATGTGATTACAGATACAATGTTAATCAAAAGATTTATAACAAATATGTATATTAAACTGCAAGAAAAGGAGAATGAGGAAACAAATGGTAAAACTAAACAAAAATGGGAACAAGATTTAAATATAAAGATAAAAAAGGAAACATGGGAGAAGTTATGCTCCGGAACGATGAGAAATACAATAAATACAAGGTTACGTATGATACAATATAACTGGATACACAGGCTATACATTACACCTCAAAAGTTAAATAAATGGGACCCAACAGTATCTGATAGATGTTTTCGATGTAAAAAAGAAATGGGAACAACAATTCATGCAATCTGGACATGTGAGAAAGTAAAAAAAAATTTGGGAAGATCTAAATCAGATATTAAATAAAATAACAGAAAACAATATACCAAAGAATCCAGAGATCTTCCTCCTAAGTAACATAAAAAATAAAGAATTTGGAACTGATTTGGAGGATGCACAAAAAAGATTTGTTAAGATAGCTCTAGCCGTAGCAAAAAAATTTATTATGTCAACCTGGAAATTGGAAGATAATTTGAAAATACAACAATGGTATATAGAAATGAATAAATGTATTCCATTAGAAAAAAATAACATATAGTTTAAGAAATAATATTGAAATATTCGAACAAATATGGGAGCCTTACATTAAATACAATAGCGAAAACCTACCGGGGACAATCATTACCTAAGTTAACGGAAGGAAAAGGAAATGAAAAGAATGGACTCAGTAGAATTTCTGGTGTATTTTTATTGAATGACAACATTGTCTGACTGGTTTAATGTATCCTAGATTGTATACCTTAAATGGACGGGAGGGGGAAGGTAGGGAGGGTGGGATGGGAGGAGGGAGGGGGGGGGGAGAAAAAGTCACCGTATATGTGTGAAAAGGAAAAAGTGTGTACCATGGTTAATGTGATTTATGGTGTGAAAAATAAAAAATTAAAAAAATAAAAAGATGCTCTAATGATCACCTCCATGTCTAGCAGGGAGATGGTATGACAGGCCATGATTCCCACCTCCTGCTGTTGTCAAACATAGCTACACATCCTGGAAGTACTCCTTAATGAGGCTTGTGAGAGCCATAGGACCCTGAATAAGTCAAAAGCAGACTTTAGGAAGTTATGAGGGATAAGCTGAAGGTGTTGGCGAAGTCCAGGAACACCACATGAAGATCTGTTCCCTCCTTCTTGGCAACCTGGAGCTGATGCCAGAGAGCATAAATATCTTCCAGCCAGCCAGATAAGCCTGATTGATGTATCAATCAGATGGTTTCTTTGCAGATATCTTGACAGCCTATGAGCCACCAAACTAAAGAAGATTTTGCCCGCAACTGATCTGCCGGAATTGACTAATTTCTGATGAACCCTTTTCCTTTTGGACCAGGATTGCCCCGGCTCTCCACCAGGTTGGTTTGGTTAGTGTAGCAGTTAGCTCAATGCTATTTAAGCACCAGGACCTGGGTTTGAATCCAGTACTATCTGTAAAGAGTTTATACATTCTTTCTGTGTTTGCTTGGGTTTCCTCTGGCTTTCTTCCCACCCTACAAAACATACAGTGGTTGTAGATTGGGGTATTTGGACAGCATGGGCCATGGGCCAGAAGAGCCCGCTCTGATGCTGTATGTTGAAAATAAAATGTTAAAAACTGATCTACTTAAGTTAGGAGGAAACAACTCCTGCCTGCACATTTCCAGATGTCAATTCACACAAATTCAAGACATTTAGTGGTCATACAGAGAGTGGTGCCTACCTAGACTGCATTGCAAGGGGTGATGGTGAAGGCCAGCATAATAGGGACATTTAAAATGACTCTTAGATACAGTATGTACATGCACTTAAGGAAAGTAGAGGGGTATGGGTTCGTGGTAGGGAAGGATTAGATCGTTGAGGAGTAGGTTTGTATAAATAAGCACATCACAGACTGAAGGGCCTGTTCTGTGCTGTAATGTTCCATGTTCTAAGAAAGAAGGGAGCAAAGGAAATCAATAAATTAGTTAATATCCCATGGCAAAACTCCATTCTAAGCCAAAGACAAATGAGGATTTGATTTTGTGAACTGACCCTTTTTCAATTTGACTTTGTCTAGTGTGAACATCCTTTGTATCTGGAGCCCCTTTGATTTATTGCCAAGTCAAACAGGATTTTTTCAAACTGTGCTGAAGCACACCAGGTAACATCTGCAGTGGAAATGGACATCAGGCACTGCCATTGCGTTATCATTGGTCTCTCACAACTGATGCAGCTCATGGTATTATATGTGCCCTGTTCCTAAAGGGGGAAAACAAAGATTGTTGAATGATATAAAGTATTCATACACTGTTCTATCAGCTGGATATAGATTCAAAGTAAATAAATAATGAGATTAAGAGCTTGTTCTGTCAAAACTTTGAATATTAAGTGATGCTGTTGGATACGTTTTGAGTACAACGAAGCTCAAACAAAGGAGATTCTTAACCATTTGAATGGATCTATTTCTTGAACAAAGTAAGTTAATGATTTTTGTTAATGTGAAACGAAATAACATGGGCAGTACTGTAAGGAATTAATTCTGCAAGCAACCTATACCCAGAAATCTAAATCATAAAAAAAAAATTCATACACCTATGACTGTGTGGCTCGTTCTACAAATTTGTTGATGATACCACTGAAATGGGTTGAATAAAAAAGGATGATGAGTCAGCCTACGGGAGGGAGATTGAAAGTTTGGCTGAATGCTGCACCAACAACAACCTCACACTCAATGTCACCAAAACCAAGGAACTGATTGTTGACTCTAGCAAAACAAAAACGCAGAGATGTACGATTCAGTGATCATTGGGAATCAGAGGTGGAGAGGGTGAGAAAATTTAAGTTCTTGGGAGTCTATCCTGGAGGATCTTTCCTCCACCCAACACACTAATGACATCGTGAAGAAAGCGCATCAATGCTTCTACTTCCTCAGGAGTTTGTGGAGGTTTAACATAAACTGTGTCAAATTTCTACAGATCTGTGGTAAAAAGTGTGCTGACCAGCTGCATCACAGTCAGGTATGGGAACACCAATACCCCCAAGCTTAAAGCCCTGCGAAAGGAAGTGGACACAGCCCAGAACATTACAAGCAAAACTCTCCCCACCATCAAGAACATGTACAGTGAACACTGGCATCAGAGAGCAGCAGGGATCGTCAAGGATCCACATCACCCAAAATACACTGCGTTCTCTCTGATCAGGGAAGAGGTATAGGTGCCGCAAGACTTGTACCATCAGGTTCAGGAACAGCTGCTGTCCTTCCACCATCAGACTTCTCAACAACAGAGCAAATCAAGGCTCATTTAAGGGCTCTTACTTTTGCACTTTATTGTTTTTTTTCTCTTTGTATTGCTCACTGTTTGTTTTTAATTACTTTATTACATGTGTATGTGGAGTACAGTTTTTTTCTGGCACTACCAATAAGAGGTAAATCTGACTCACCCACAGGTGATAACATGTATTTGACAATAAATCTGAACTTTGAACTTAATTCAATACCTACATGCAATTCTGTTCCACAAATTCACAAATATTAATATGCTGAGAAATAATACAATTCTTTTAAATATTTTCTTAACTGTTTGATATATACTGTCTTTGACTCCTCCCTGGTCTCTCCCATGTGACCCAGGCCATAGAATTTGAGACCCCTCTTCTTCTCCTCATTTTCCCTAGCCTGGATCCGGGCTAGCAGTCTCTTGTATAATAAAGCCTATCAATCCCCTCAGTCTTTGTCTCTGTAATTATTGCGGGCAACTGGTAGCACCCAACAATTTATTATACAAGAATTTGTAGGTCTCCAGTAATGGAGAAGTTGCTGCACCCCGAATGGCTAGAGGTAGACCCCCAAGTCTTAAATCAAGTTGTTGCATGTAATCTTGACCAACATTCTAAAGTTACCCATCAAACCATACAAATTGTTTATGCATTTTTTTTCTTTTGTGGTGCAACATTTAAACTGTACCTACAATAATTCATGATTTTAAATCACCTTAATGATAGAATTTCTGAGAACATAAATTATATTGGTCAAGAGGCCTGGTGGAAATAGTTAGGACAGGAAAATGGTTAAATGGAGATATAGAAAATATACTCTACATCTTATAGTGTTGAAATTGGAAATCATAAATGCATGACTAATAAATTAATTCTGGTCATTTAGAAGCCATTTGAATAAGACATTTAGGAATGCGTGACATGATTAAAAAAAAACTAGTAATATCAAAGTTTTTTAAAGGATGGAGGGAAATCAGTTGCTGGGTTGAAGTTATTTTTATGATTCAATGAAAGGAAATGAGACAAGAAAAATTACACTGAGCAAAACAAAAAATGCTGAAGAATCTCAGTTGTGTTCAGTGGAGGTAAAGAAATATTACTGATGTTTCAGGCCTGAGACCTTACTCAACATGTCAGTAGGCATTTGCCAACTGAGGCTGCTCGGGTCCTGTGTATCCTACTCTTGTAGTGGGCCCCTGCAGCCCCTTACACACTGGACCCTAAATTGCCTGGTTGAACGGAGACCGGCAATTTAAGTGTGCTCCCGCACCTTTGGTGACATGGTGAGTGACGTGTCACACTCACCGTGTCACCAGAGGCCCCAAAGGGAATCCCCTGTTCCCTGTGTTGGCCTCCAAAGGGTAAGTGGCTGAGGCCGGCGCTAATGGGGTCAGGCGTGCACAGAGTTGGAATGCTGTTGGGGCTGGGGGAAGAAGAATGCTGTTGGATGGTGGGTGAATGCTGTCAGGCTGGCAGGGAGCAGAATGGGCTGTCAGGGGAGCAGAGTGGGCCAGCAGGGAGCAGAGTGGGTCAGCAGGGAATAGAGTGAGCCGACAGGGAGTGGAGTTGGGGCAGGAACATTGGGGGTCTTTCTTACCCATAATCCCTCGCTGCTGAAACTACTCTGGAATTGCACATAATCGCTGACATAATTTTCTACCCGAGCAACCATCGATTGCTTACAAATTGATCAGTAGCAACTAAACGGTGCATGTACATGGATAGACAATCCACCTCCAAGGTGGTTTGTCTACCCGTGCAATTTTGTTTTTAAATTCTACCCACTAATTGGCCTGTACTCAGGTAGAAATCCTGTCAAATTGGCAGGTTAAACATGTTAAAATCCAATTTGTTAACCCCGAGTCAAAAAACAAGAATTTGAATTAAAGACTGGGGAAAGAAAGGGTTAAGAATGGGAGGGGGAGGAATGCTGTCTACAATAAAAGCTGTTAATTGCATAAGATAAGAAGAAAGGTGAAAAATTATTTTGGCTCTGTGAAAGGAGAACAGAGGGAAAAGGGAAGAGAGAGAGAAAGAGACAGAGCGAGAGAAAAGGAGAAGGAAAGAATATGGGGGTGGGGGAGGGGAAGTTCTAACATAAGAAGTCACTGTGAATGCCATCTAGTTAGCCGGTGCCTAGACGAAGATGAGGTGTTGTTCCTCCAAGCTGCGGTTGATCTCAGACTGGCATGGCATGGACAGACATGTCAGCAAGGGAATGGGGTAGCAAAATGAAAAGACTGGCCACTGAGAGATCCACGCAACTAAAGCAGACAGAGCCTCAAGTTTATCCTGATGGGTTTACGTGAACAGAGGTTGGAAAACATTAACCTTGAGTTTAAATATATGGTATGGGGTGGTCTGTGTCTGAACAGAAGCAATTTTTACCCTCACAAAAGCATGGCAGTTTAATGACATGATAGAACAAAGATGGTTAAATGTATGCCAAATCTAAGTGGAAAAATTAAAGAAAAACAAGGATATCCATCGAGTGCATTCCATCCACACACACTCATTAAATCATTATGCAAAAGTGAGTAATGAGAGTGTTGGTAATGTAGACTGTGGTGATATGGTTGTGTGTACTGGCTGGCCTGCCCTCCTGGTGACTTCCTGTCCTTGACACCTCCCTGGTCTCTCCCATGTGACCCAGGCCATAGAATTTGATACCCCTCTTCTTCTCCTCATTTTCCATAGCCTGGATCCGGGCTAGCAGTCTCTTGTATAATAAAGCCTATCGATCCCCTCAGTCTTTGTCTCCGTAATTATTGGGGCAACTGGTAGCGCCCAACAATTTATTATAGAAGAATTTGTAGGTCTCCTGTAATGGAGAGGTTGCTGCACCCCAAATGGCTAAAGGTTGACCCCCCAAGTCCCGGGTGCTTCGGTACTCTTTGAATAGTGGGTAAACTGTTTTAATAATTTCTTCGACGACGCTGCTGAGGTGGTCGACTCCGACGAAAAGAAGTTAAAGATCCTGCAGGCACGATTCGGCCAGAGAGGCTACCTGGCCATCCAAAGCCTACGACGAGGCGATGGCTGAGCTGTGGGCGCTATACAAGCCGAAAGTGAATGAGGTCTACTCCGTTACCTGCTGGGGTCCCAAAAACAACAGCCTGATGAGTCCACTGAAGAGTTCATCGATCCTTGGTCACACTGGGAAAAGACTGCCTGGGCACGATATCGTTGACCCAGTGTGTGGAAGATCTGATTCGAGAACCCTGTGTGTTGGGATTGAGATCGGATTATATCTGACAATGACTCTTCGAAGAGGAACCTCTCCCACTTAAAAGGACAATCAATTTGATCAGGACTTTGGACTTGGCCCAGCGCCATGCGGTGTCGATCGTGGGCAGAAGCAGGCCTCGCATGTACGTTCCACCACGAGGGCCACCGTCCTAGGATTCAGTGTTGGGGGGGTTACTGACATGACAGCGGCTGCAATAACATCGACGGCATCATCAAGATGCAACTTCAGCGGGCAAGCTAGGCAAGCAAAACACGTCTGCCCTGTGAGAGGAGCCACATGCTTGGGCTGCAGGAAGAAGGGCCACTACCAAAAGGTCTGCAGGTCCTGACCCCAGTCCGGGAGCAGCACAGTACGTGTGCCAGAGGAGCTTCCGGTGTTGTCCGCATGTGTGGTGAGGGGGGTACCATCTTATCGGCTACTGCCCTCAACCTTTACACCATGGCCTACAGCACTGATGACATCACTTCCACCCATCATGTCTCCACTTCCTCCTTCTTCACCAATGAGTGCTGCATGGTCAACATGGAGATCGCCA
The DNA here is from genome assembly GCF_036971445.1 of Narcine bancroftii. NCBI lineage: Eukaryota > Metazoa > Chordata > Chondrichthyes > Torpediniformes > Narcinidae > Narcine > Narcine bancroftii. The sequence goes on from NC_091469.1 coordinate 93,175,809, forward strand.
TCTTGGGCAGGCCTCCCCACCGATGACAACGACGGAGAAATGCCTGTCCTGGCATCAATGACATTGAACCAAGTCAGCCCTCACCTGATCTCGAACTCCATGATGCAGATTGAGATGAATGGGCATAAGACAAACTGCCTTTTTGATAGCGGCAGTACGGAAAGTTTTGTTTACCCCTTCCTGTCAGGCCGATGACCAGGTCGGTATCGATGGCAGTGAGGGACCAATAAACTTGCATCCAAGGGTATTGTGTAGCATCTCTGACATTCTGGGGGGGAATGTTACAATGACTTGTACTGGTGATTATGCCCCAGCTCTGCACGCCGATCCTCCTGGGCTTTGACTTTCAGAGTCAGTTCAGGAGTGTAACGATGGCGTTCAGAGGTCCCCACCCGCCACTGACCATCTATAACCCCCAGCTCTTGGACTCTCACGCCCAGCCAAGTACCTAGTCTCCGGCACCGTCCTGTGGTCTCACCACCTTTCAGGTGGCCCCTCCGTCACTATTCGTGAACCTCACCCCAGACTGCAACTGATTGCCACCAAGAGTAGGCGCTTTAAAAAGGAGGATATGCAGTTCATCCAGGCTGAGGTTCAGCGACTTCTGGCGGAAGGGATCATCGTCCCTAGCAACAGTCCCTGGAGGGCGCAGGTCCTCGTGGTCAGAGGGGCAGGCAAGCCCCAGATGGTAATCGACTACAGTCAGACCATCAACTACTTCACCCAGTTGGACGCGTACCCGCTATGCCAGATAGTCGACTTGGTCAATAAGGTCGCGCAATACAGAGTTTTTTTCGACCATTGATCTCAAGTCGGCTTACCATCAACTTCCCTTCCAACTGAGCGATCGAATCTACATGGGATTCGAGGCTGACAGGAAACTATTCCACTTCCTGCGGGTGCCTTTTGGTGTGACTAACAGTGTCTCTGCTTTTCAGAGGATAATGGACTGGATGGTGGAGGAGCACAAGCTGATGGCAACTTTCCCATATCTCGACAATGTCGCCATCTGTGGCCAAGACCAGCAGGACCATGACGTTAATCTCGCCAAGTTCTTGCATACGGACAAGTCCCTCAACTTGACGTACAACAAGGACAAGTGTGTGTTCAATACGGATCGCCTGGCCCAGCTCGGTTGTGTCGTGGCATATGGTGTCATTGCCGCGGACCCCGACCGCATGTGCCCCCCTCATGGAGCTCCCAGTCCCAAACACCCTGAAGGCGCTGAAGGCGCTGGGGCTGTTTTCCTACTACGCACAATGGGTGCCCAATTACGCCGATAAACCCCACCCCCTGATTATGTCCACTACTTCCCCATTATCGGCAGAAGCCCAGGCTGCTTTTCACCAGATCCGAGGAGACATCGCTAAGGCCACGATGCATGCCGTGGATTAATCCATCCCCTTCCAGGTGGAGAGCGATGCCTCCGACTTTGCACTGGCCATCACACTGAACCAGACAGGCAGGCGGGTAGCATTTTTCTCCCACACCCTGCACGGTCCCGAATTTCGACACTCCTCCATTGAGAAGGAGGCACAAGCAATCATTGAGGCAGTGCGCCACTGGCGGCACAACCTGGCCAGTAAGAAGTTTACCCTGCTGACTGGCCAGAGGGCACAGGCCTTCATGTTCAGTGCTAAACAGCAGGGTAAGATCAAGAACGACAAGATTCTGAGGTGGAGGATTGAGTTGTCCATCTAAAATAATGATATCTTGTACTGGCCGGGTAAACTCAATGACTCCCCGCATGCCCTATCCCGAGGGACATGTGCCACCGCACATCTCGGCCATCTCCAGACCCTGCACAATAATCTGTGCCATCCCAGAGTCACGAGGTTGTACCACTTCGTTAAGACTCAGAACCTCCCGTACTCCATTGAGGACGTCCGGTCAACGACCAGACGATGCCAGATCTGCGCCGAATGTAAGCCCCAGTTCTATCGGCCAGAAAAGGCACACCTCATTAAGACCACACGCCCATTTCTATGACTCAGTGTCGATTTCAAGGGCCCCCTCCCAACCTCCAATAGGAAAGCCTACTTCCTGACGGTGGTGGACAAATTCTCCAGGTTCCCTTTGCTAACCCCTGCCCGAATATGACCTCGGCAACTGTTATTAAGGCGATCCACAGCATTTTCACCTTGTTCGGGTACCCGACTATATTCATAGTAATTGGGGGACCTCGTTCATGAGTGAGGAGCTGTGACAGTACTTCTTGGCCAGAGGCATAGCCACCAGCAGGACCACCAGCTATAACTCCAGGGGTAATGGCCAGGTGGAAAGGGAGAATGACGCCATTTGGAAGTCAGTGCTCCTGGCCCTCAGGTCCAAAAATATGCCAGTGTCTTGCTGGCAGGACGTTCAGCCCAAGGCTCTCCACGCCATCCAGTCATTACTATGCACCAATACTAACACCACACCACATGAACACCTCTTTTCTTTCCCTAGGACATCGGCGAATGGTTCATCCATTCCTCCCTGGTTGGCAACCCCAGGGCCAGTTCTACTTCAGAATCATGTCAGGGGCCATACGATGGATCCACTGTTTGAAGCTGTGCACCTCATACATGCTAACTCACAATACAGGTACCTGGATGGCCACGAGGACACTGTGCCGATACGAGACTTGGCAAGGGCTGGAAACCCTGCAATTGCCTTGCTGGCCACCGACCACACCGCAGATCCGATTGTGCTGCACCAGAACATGACCCTGGAATCCGAGCCGCCTGCCTCGCCACCAGACGTCCAGGAATCTACTCCCCATGAGGCACCGGACCTCCCCCCAGCACCCCGGCAGATCCCGCCAGCACCGCCCCCCCGACGATTCCAGCAGCAGACTCACCCCGACGGCCCCCTTCTCCAGAGGAGCACCACATGGACACACCAGCCCCTCGGCAGTTCGCCAGAAGGAGAAGGTTGCATGTGCGACTAAACCACAGTCAGAGAGAGCTTCCACTTTTCCATCTACCCTTTGTTATTGTCAATGTTATTGTTGTGTCACTACCCCCGGTTCTCTGTATGTTCCCAGTAGGTTCTATTTTAAAAAGAGGGAGTGAATGTGGTGATATGATTGTGTGTACTGGCTGGCCCACCCTCCTGGTGACTTCCTGTCCTTGACTCCTCCCTGGTCTCTCCATGTGACCCAGGCCATAAATGTCGAGTCCTCTCTTCTTCTCCTCATTTTCCCTAGCTTGGACCCAGGCCAGCAGTCTCTTGCATAATAAAGCCTATCATTCTCCTCATTCTTTGTCTCCGTAATTAATGGGGCAACTGGTAGCGCCCAACATGGACCACAATAACACAGCCAACACCCCATGTCAAATATGCAAGAAGAATCAAATGGTCAGTTGCAGAAAGTAAAACCTTGCACATATTCCTGTGTCGCCCAACAATCAATCTTGTGATCCAAAAATTATCTGTCTATTCCCGGATTCTGTTTCCTGTGATTTAAGTACAATAAAATCATACATTTTGTATTGATCTTTCAGGTCTGTTGTGACAATACATTTCTGGCTTATCCAGGACTGTCACTCAGCAGCTCCATCTAAACACTGATTGAAAGCAAATGTTCATCTGTGACCACACTATTACCTGGAAATATGCAAAAGTATAACCTAGCCTGAGAGCATAACAAAGATATGATCTCTCTCTATGATGTCCTCGACTTGAGGGATGCAGCAGCACCTCTGCAGAAGGAATTTGATGATAGCCCATTTGCTAGGGAAATGTGAAGATTGGAGAGTGCAATGGGAGGACAATGTGACCTCTCCAGCAGCCAAGATATCGGAAGTGACCTCACCATCTAATCAAGGGTTGAATCTGCCCACCTGTGAGGCTGATGCACGATTGGCCCCGGCAGCTGACATGTGATTGCTCCTCCTGGTGCCAATAAATTATTAGATCTGCCCACAGGTTAAGCTTATGCATGATTGATCCTCACAGGACATGTGGTTGGGCCCTGCATTGAAAAAGCCTACCACATAGAGAAGCTCTCTCTCTTTGTTGCTCCCTCAAGACCATTACTGAGCTCCAGGCTGAATAAAGACTGTAATTGAATACTAACCTGTCCATCCTTAATTCTCTTTGAACCTGTCAATCCTATTCTGAATACAACATGGGGGTTAAGCCTGAAGATGCGTCAAAGGAAATTGTGAAAAGGGTTAAGCTTTACAACCCCCAGGCTCTGGTGAAACTTCATTGTTAACATGATATCACAGATGTGGGTTTATGACAAGAATGTGCAATTTCAAAAATAATCATCTTCTGTGTATGAGGAGAATGTTTAGCCCTGACTATTCTAGTGTCTCCATGATATAGGCACATGTCTATTTCACTGATGGTCAACCACTGCAGGATTATCTTGTCAGCAATATGTCAGGACAAAAGGAACCCCAATATAAATCTCTGGGGAGTATCCATGTGCTTGAGAAGCAAATGTGATGTGAAGTCTTTTCAGTAGGAATTTGACAAGGTGCTGCACATGAGGCTACTTAACAAGATAAAAGCCCATGGTATAATAGGAAACATATCATCATGAATAGAGAAATGGCTGAATGGCAGAAAGCAGAACGTTGGAATACAAGAATTATATTCTGAATGACAGCCAATTGCTAATCATGTTCCACAGGGGGTCGGTGTTGGGTCACTTATTTTTATGATGCATATTAATGATTTGGATTGTGGAATTAACGGATTTGTGGCCAAGTTTGCAGATGATGCAAAGGTAGGTCCTGTTTGGCATCTTGTTCACTCAATCCAGCCTATGTGGCTCATCTTAATCATCCACTCAAATCAGCTTCCTCCATTATTTTCCTTGCTGCATGTCCATGACACAACACCTGTCCCTGCTCCAAAATTACACTCTGAGCCCATACTGTCTCCCCAGTTTTGACGAAGTGCTCTGGCCCAAAACTATGCCCATTGTTTACTCCTACTGATGCTGTTCAATCCACTAAGTTCTTCCAACAGGTTGTATTTTGCTTCAAATTCCTGCATCAGCAGTCTATGTGTCTGCAATCTTTTCATGCCACCGTTCTTCGGGCATATTGAATGATTTTAATTAGAATATGGATCGGAGCCATCTGTTATCATTGAATTAAAATACATTGTAGAAACAATTGGACCGCTGGTGAATTTTTTTAAATAAAAAATATTTATTGCAATTATCATGGAGTGATCTTAAAATTGAAATCAGATCAAGAATTGTCGAAACATTTGCATTTTATGTGAACTGTTGTTCTTTCAAAAAGCATCAGCTGAATTTTGCTGAAATGCTACAGAAAACTAAAAATAATTTAAAAAAATGCTTACAACATTTATTGAAGCCATTTTCCATCACACTGGGTATTTAAATAAATCTGGCAGCAAAAAATGTCTGAAAGCAACACTGGGTAAGATAAAACCTCTATTGCAGTCAGTAAGAAAAATATTTTCCATTAATTACCCTTGATTTGCTTATCTTTCCATTCATGCATATTACATATGATATATCTTTTGCCATTTATGCATGTGTCTACACTGACTAACTGTTATACTTTTCAGCAAGAATTCTCAAATTATGAACTCTTTCCAAATACAAATCTCGCAATAACAGGCAATGACCTAATACAACATTCATCTCAATTTAAGCTTCTTACCTTGAGATGAATATTGTGGAGAATTTACAGCCAACTTTCACCTTGAACCTGATCACATTGCAAGTCAACAAAGCAAGATATTGCAATCTTGGGCCATAGTGACCACTGCATTACTCGAGTCATATCATACTGATGTACTTTAAATTCTGATGTAGGAGCCAATTTATTGTTGGATTCTAACAAACAGACATGGAACAAACATTTTGACTTCAGAATGCCTTCTTTCTGAATTACACCAAGAATTTATTTCTTAAAGAAATTCAAATCTTGTACTTTTCTTTCTCTTTTCAAATAACAATGGAATGGTTGATGTTTCTGAAAGAGAAAGTGTTCAATAAAGCACAGTTTGAGGTAGCATCTCACCCATCCCTCACAGATCTTTATAACAACACCCCCTGCCTCAACCTTCCCACTCATACACTTGTACTGGCTTTCCACCCTCTCCAACCAGTCCTGATGCAGGGTCTCAAACTAAAATATTGACTTCAGCAATGTTGCTTGACCCATTTAATACCTCCCACATTCCAGATTTCCAGCATCTGTGATCTCTTGTACATTTGTCCCACTTCATTTGCTATCTATGCAAATAACTTTATTTCAGCTCAAAATGATAGATTTCCAAGGACTCTGAAGGGTTAGTCACAGTGGGGAAGCAGTATCAAAGTCATGCAGGGAAGAAGGTCTGAGATGGCATTATTTTCCCATGATTTGATATCACAATCACTCTCAAGGATACAAGAAAGCTCAAAATGTAGACTAATACACAAAGGCACATCATTTGTAAAATAACCTGCATTGTGCATAGCAGTATTCTGCAATAAAATGTTTAAATTTAATTACATGCTACAAGTCTTCAAGCGGTAATGAACCAATATTACATGAGCTACAATGCTCAGTAACTATCACAAGTACACTTCATTGTCACTATATCACCAGCTTTCATAATGCTTGTCTTCTCATGCATACTCTGTTGTGCACTCTCCTGTATTCATGCTCTCTGCAGGCTTTCAACAGTGAGTGTAAGGACATCCCTTTTCACAAGTCCTGTGGAAACTGTGGTGACAAGTTTGTGATCAGATTGCTGGTCTGCTGAGCACCTTGTTAAGTTGCCTACTGTGAATTGTGGCTCATTATTTTAAAAAGGGTTCAAGGTGTAGGCCAAGCAATTATCGGTCAGTAAGTTTGACATCAGTGGTGGGGAAACTAATGGAAGATATTCTTAGGGATAATATGTATAAATATCTGGTGAGGCAGGGATTGATCAGGGACACCCAACATGTGTTTGTGCGGGGAAAGTCATGTTTGACAAATCTTCTTGAATTTTTTGAAGAAGTGACTAGAAAGGTGGGTGAAGGTAGAGCAGTTGACATGGTCTGTTTGGATTTCAGTAAGGCTTTTGATAAGGTTCCACATGAAAGGTTAATGAGGAAGGTTCAGTCACTAAGGATTAATATAGAGATAGTCAGATGGGCTCAACTATGGCTAGAAGATAGGCACCAGAGAGTCATGGTGGACAACTTTGACTGTCTGTCAGGATTGAGGCCAGTGACGAGCCGTGTACCTCAGGGATTGGTGTTGGGTCCTTTGTTGTTCGTCATTTACATTAATGATTTGGATGACGCTGTGGAAAATTGGGTGAGCAAATATGCAGATGATTCAAAAATAGGGGGAGGGGGATAGTGGGGAAGATTTTCATGGACTACAGAAGGATTTGGACTGTTTGGAAAAGTGGGCTGAAAGGTGGCAGATGGAGTTTAATGTAGATAAGTGTGAGGTGCTTCATTTTGGGAAGAATAACCAAATAGGATATATGCAGTGAAGAGGAGGGTATTGAGGAACAGAGGGATCTTGGAATAATGGTTCAGCATTCCTTGAAGATGGATTCCCATGAAGAAAGCTTTTGGTATGCTGGCCTTTATAAATCATAGCATAGAATATAGGAGCTGGGAGGTGATGCTGAGACTGTTTAAGGCATTGGTGAGGCAAGTTTAGAATATTGTGTGCAGTTCTGGTCTCCAAATTATAGGAAGGATATAAATAAGGAAGAGAGGGTGAAAAGAAGATTTACTAAAATGCTGCCTGGATTACAGTATCTAGAATACAGAGAAAGATTGAGTAGACTGGGACTTTATTCACTGGAGCGTACAAGGTTGAGAGGATTTAATAGCGGTATTTAAAATTATGAAGGGAATAGATTGAGTAGATGTGAATAGGCTTTTTCCCCTGAGGGTAGGGGAGATTCGAACAAGGGGTCATAACTTAAGGATTAGGGGGCAAACTTTAGAAGTAATATAAGACGATGTTTCTTCACTCAGAGTGTGGTGGCTGAGTGGAATGACCTTGCTGAAGAGGTAGTTGTGGCCCACCTCACTGACGAAAGGCAAAGGAGGAAAAACCCAACACCCAACCCCAACCCACCAATTTTCCCCTGCAACCGCTGCAACCGTGTCTGCCTGTCCCGCATCGGACTTGTCAGCCACAAACGAGCCTGCAGCTGACATGGTCATTTACCCCCTCCATAAATCTGAAGCCAAGCCAAAGAAGAAAGATGAGTACATGACTATGAGGGGATTGGAGGGTAATAGGCATGGAGTAGGTAGGTGGAACTAGTTTGAGTTTCACGTAAATCGGTGCAGACTAGAAGGGCCTGTTTCCCTACTGTATTTGTTATATGGTTATATGGACATTATCTATGATCAACATCTCTGGGGCACAATATAATCTTTTTCCACTTGGTATTTTTTTTGTGACTGGAGGAGGTTATCACCCATTGTTTCTGCAAAATGGTCATTGCTCTTCCTTCGACTTTGGAGTCAGCATCATTGTGCTGAACCTGATCTTACCTCTTCCTAAATGGCTCACCTCCATAGATATTTAATCTTCCCTTCATTGGGTTCTACTAATTGAATTAATTTTCCAATCTGTCTCATGCACACACTTCGCTTTGAAATGAACATTTCTTTTCCAGTCACTTTTCGCTGCCCACTGTATTAACGGCACACTGTAGCGAGCATGGAGAAGAACGACATGCACACCAAAGCCTTGAAGTTGAAACTGGTTTATGGCACTGATCATTGCATTTATATGGGCCATGGGCATTGACATCAGGGCACCGCATTGTCAGATTTGCCAGCATTCCCGCCACCGTGCGGGATGTCATCAGGGACGACGGCTGGTGTTACCTCCCAGGTCCGCATGGTTGCTGTGTTTGTCAGCCATTTTGTGAGCCTGTTCGTGTCTTCATTCACGGGCCATTACACAACCCCACCCCGGACTGGCAAACAGGCTGTTGTCTGCTGATTTGGGGGGTATAGATATGCTGATTTCAGGTGGTCCACAGTAAATGTCCCCTCCTTACCACCAACGTCAAGGACATAAATGAAGTTGTTGTCCCTGATGACCTTGTAGGGCCCTTCGAAGGTACATTGTAGGAGTGGCCAGTGTGCATGCCTTCACACAAGCACATACTGAAAAGTCTTTAAGTCCCTGGGGATGTTATGTTGGGACTGGCTCTGTTGAGGGGGGTTGTTGCGGGACCAGGGACCCCAGTTTTCACTGCAAGTTTTCCAGGATGGACGTGGGTATTATGGGCATTTTTCAGGGGCCAAGAACTCCTCCGGAATGATTAAGGGTGCACCATAGATGATCTCCACTGCCAAGGCATTGAAATCCTCCTTCGGTGCAGTGCGAATCCCCAGTAGGACACAAGGCAGTTCATCCATTGAGTTGGGACCCTTGAACTTGGCCATAAAGGTTGCCTTCAGGTGCCTGAGAAACTGCTCAACCAACCCATTGGCCTGAGGGTGGTATGCCATGATGTGGTGGAGTTGCGACCCCAGGAAGTTAGCCAGCGCTGCCCAGAGCTCAGAGGTATATTGTGCCCCCCCCCCCCCCCCACCATCTGAGGTTAGGTGCTCTGGGACCCCAAATCTGGACACCCTGGCACTGGTTTCTGTGGTGGTATCAGCCTGTGGGAATGCCTCAGGCCATCATGGAGCAGTCAACCATGGTCTGCATATACCTCCTCCAAGGGAAACTGGTAGTGGCACACTATATCAATATGTACATGGATGAACCTGGTTCAAAGGTTTGAGTGGGCGCCCTTGTGTGAGTCTGCACTTTTGAGGACTGTCAGTTCATGCAGGTTTTGGCCCACTGGCTGACCTGCTTACGGAAGCTGTGCCAGATAAACCTGTTAGTCACCTTTTTGACCATGGCTGAGATTGTGGGATACACCAGGTTATGTATGGCAGCAAAAACCTGGTGATTCCATGCGGCCGAGACAATGGGGTGAGGGCTGCCAGTGGAGATGTCACACAGTAGTGTCAGATTATCTGGGCTGACAGAGACACACTCCACCCTGAGACCGGAGATGGCTGTCCTATACGTGGCAATCTTAGGATCCTGTTGTTGCACTTTGGCAAGGATCACATAGTTGACCCTAGGACAGGGCATAGACTGACTCGATTGCAGGGGTGTGACAGAGCGTTGACTGCCACATTGCTTTTCCCCACGATGTGTTGTATGACCATGGTAAATTTGGACATGTAGGGCAAGTGTCTCTGTTGTCGGGCCAACCACAGGTCCGATATCTTATGGAAAGCAAGTCCATGGCTTGTGATCAATAAGGCCTTAAATTGCTGATCTGCCAAAAAGTAATGGGTATGTCTTACCGCCAGTTACAGTGCCAATAGCTCTTGGTCGAAAGTGCTGTATTTGAGCTCTGGGGGATGGTGGTGGCAGCTTAAAAAGGTCAGGGGTTGCCACTGGCCTTCAATGAGGTATTCCAGTACACCTCCTTCCACTGTGCTGGAGGCCTTGACTATCTGAGCGGTAGGTGCCTCCGGTTGGGATGCACCAGGAGGGTGGTGTTGGTCAGCGCATCTTTGGCGTTCTGGAATGCCCTTGAAGACTCATCATCCTGGGTAATGTCTTTTGAATTGCCTGCCATCAGCGCAAAGAGAAGGCGCAAGATGCGAGCTGCTGCCGGTATGAATCTGTGGTAAAAGTTTATCATACTGGTGAATTCCTGTAGCCCTTTTACTGTGAGAGGCTTGGCGAAATGTCAGACTGCCTCGACCTTCTTGGGGAGGGGTGTTTAGCCTGTGCCCTAGAAAATCAGTGGTGTCCAGGCCAAATTGACACTGTGGGCTTAATTGTCAGCCCAAACTCACTTTTCGGGATGTACTATTGTCTCAGGTGGGCAGCGTGGCTTTGCATCTGCAGGTAGTGATGAGGATATCATCCAAATAGATGAACGCAAATAGGACGTCTCGCCCACTGCGTCCATCAGCACTGGAAAGTTTGTGTGGTGCTTTTTTTTCAGACTGAAGGGCATGCAGAGGAATGCAGACAAGCCAAAGGGGGTTATAATCATCATTTTGGGGACGTCCTGTATTAAACTGGGATTTGGTGGTTCTCTCAGGTGAGCGCACCTTGGAAAACACATGTCCCATGCAGGTTGGCGGCAAAGTCATGGATGTGGGGCATGGATATCTGTTGGGTATAGTGGCCTCATTGAGGTGGTGGTAGTTGCCGCAGGGTTTCCAACTCCCCAAAAGGGAAGACCCAGGGACTGTCGGAGCACCATATTACCCCTAGCTACTCCATTTTCTTAAATTCCTCCTTTGCTAGGCTGAGCTTTTCAGGAGGGAGTTGGCACACCCTGGCGTGAAGCAGGTGATGCTTGGTCAGAATGTGGAGCCTTATCCTGTGCTTTGGCTTGCGTGCAGCAAACTGTGGTGCCACTATTGAGGGGAACTCCACCAGTATGCGACAAATTCATTGTCTGAAAGTGTTACAGAGTCAAGATGGGGGGAAGGTAGTTTGGCTTCCCCCAGAGACAGAGTATGAAAAGTTGTGGTGTGCACCAAGTCCTGTCCATTGAGGTCGATAAACAGGCAGTGGGCACGAAAGAAGATGGCCCCCAGGAGCCATTGTGCGACTGCCACAAGGGTGAAGGTCTATGTAAAGCAGCTGTTGCTGAACTGAAGCAGGATGGTGCAGGTGCCAAGAATCTAGATGGGGGAGCTATTGGCTGCCCTTCATGCTGGGCCCTGTTTGCCGTTGCAGGAATCGAGGCCTGCGGGGGTGGGGGGGGGGGGGTGTGGTAGGACACTTAACTTGGAGGCAATGTTGTCTATGAAATTTCTGCCCGTCAAGGAGTCCCAAATGTAGAGGAGTCTACACAGCTATCAATGGCGGTTGGCCAGGGCATTTCCTGGGAACCCAGAGTGTGAGTGGCATTGATGGACCTCCACACCCCATCGCTGATGATAGGAGCAGAATTGATGTGGTCTACAACAGCACTGGTGTCTTTCTTTACTCTCCAGAACATGTCTGCCTGGGCAGCAACACTCTGAGGGTCACTGAAGTCATCGTCTGTGAGCAAGAGTTGGATATTCTAAGGCAGCTGCTCCACAAAGATCTGCTCAAAGAGCAGGCAAGGCTTGTGGCCCTCGGTCAAAGCGAGCATCTCACTCATTGGGACCGATGGGTCCCTGTCCCCAGTCTGTCTATATGCAGGAATTGGGTGGTGCACTCATGCCAGGTGAGACTGAAAGTGTGGGTTAACAGCTGTTTGAGAGCCACGTATGTGCCTTGCACCGGAGGTTGCTGTAGGAAACTATGACCTTTGCTACCGTGTCCTGATTGAGGGCATTCATGATGTAGAAGTAGTGTGTGTCGTTGGCGGTGATGTGTCGAAGCTGGAACTGAGCCTCGGCCTGCTCAAACCACAAGTGTGGCTGTGGCACCCAAAATGTTGGGAGCCTGAGTGAGGCCACATGGATGGTTGCTGGCTGCGTCTGGTCCATCATTTTTGGGTCCATCTACCAGTTGGACCAGTCAGGGTCACCAATGTAGCAGTTGTGCAATTCAAGCATGGAGAAGAATAACATGCACACCAATGCCTTGAAATCGAGATTTTTTTTTGCACCAGCCATCGCGTTTATATGGGACCCAAATGCTGATGTCAGGATCCCGCATATGTCAGGATACCATCAGAGTACCAGTCTTGGATAGGCCGGCATTCCTGCCATAGTTTGCCATCTTCCCACCATGCAGGAGGTTACCTGGGACGACGGTTGGTGTTACCCCCCCAGGTCGCTGCACTTGTTGGCCATTTTATGGGCCAATCCATGTCTCCTTGTGCAGGCCACTACAACACAAGTCACCTAGATAATATCTTTGCTTTTTTGCATTGTATTTCATTGTGTTACAACATAGACCAGCAGCAATGGAAATACGCCAACACAATGGCATCTTAAAACAATATTTTTTTATTAATAATATATCTTATTTAACTCTAAACTTAACCCCAACTATGCAGCAATGTATATATATGTGTGTGTATGGATTCCTCTTGGCTATCCCTCATAGTCCAGGATGATCGCCTTTGTTCCTTTGATCCACTGAGCAAAGATGCCTGTTCGTGTATTTGTTTAATGTGTACTTAATGTTGGACTCCAAGAAACACACAATACTTCACAAATCAATCAACTAATTTCAACGGCATGGAGCTGATGGATTTGTTGCAGACTTGGTCCACCTTTACAGCCATTGAGTTCAGAGTAACTTTGTCTGCCTGTTCCACTGTTGAGGTCTTGGTTGGATTGTTCTTTGTCAGGGGCGTCCCCCTCAATCTTACCACAGTGGATAACCTACCAGGAGCATAGTTCCAGACGGCATCACTCTTGGGATCTTAGGACCACACAAGTTTCTCCACCACGACAAGGTGTGAATCCACGGAGAAAAGTGGATTACCCAAACCATTATAGCTTAGACACAATTCTAAAAAGTCAAATTCAAAGTTCAGACTTAGGAATATTGCGTTGAAACATAGAACGTTTAAACTGATGATCAAAAGTAATTATGTCATTACACCTCAAAAGTTAAATAAATGGGACCCAACAGTATCTGATAGATGTTTTCGATGTAAAAAAGAAATGGGAACAACAATTCATGCAATCTGGACATGTGAGAAAGTAGAAAAATTTTGGGAAGATCTAAACCAAATATTAAAATTACAGAAAACAATATACCAAAGAATCCAGAGATCTTCCTCCTAAGTAACATAAAAAACAAAGAATTTGGAATTGATTTGGAGGATGCACAAAAAAGATTTGTTAAGATAGCTCTAGCCATAGCAAAAAAATGTATTATGTCAACCTAGAAATCGGAAGATAATTTGAAAATACAACAATGGTATATAGAAATGAATAAATGTATTCCATTAGAAAAAATAACATATAGTTTAAGAAATAATATTGAAATATTTGAACAAATATGGGAGCAAACACAATAGCGAAAACCTACCGGGGACATTCACTACCTAAATTAATGAAAGGAGAAGGAAATGAAAAGAATTGACTCAGTGGAATTTCTTGTTTATTTTTATTGTATGACAACATTGTTTGACTGGTTTAATGTATCCTAAATTTTGTACTTTAAATGGATGGGAGGGGGGAGGTAGGGAGGGTGGGATGGGAGGAGGGAGGGGGAGGGGAAAAAATGGCACTGTATATATTTGAAAAGGAAAAAGTATGTATCATGGTTAATGTGGTTTATGGTGTGAAAATAAAAAATGTAAAAAAAAGTAATTATGTCATTGAGACATTGTCATCAGACTTCTCAACGCTCATGAATTCTTGTCAAAGTTGATTTCAGTGAAATGTTTCTTCAAGTGAATAATTTGTCACACCTCCCTTGTTTCTTGCATAAGGGTTACAAGACTTGTGACCTCCACAATGCTTTCACAGACCCAGTCAAGGGTTTTAGATGAAATAACCATGAAAATGGTCATGATCCAAATGCAAGAATGATCTTGCTTTCTTTTACCCAAATATGGGTCCATCCCAAGTGACCATTACAATAGCCACAGCAAATCATTGATCCCCCTGGCAAGGAGAACACAACAGCAGTGTCCATCTCACAGAATGTCACTGCATTTCTCTCTTCAAATCATTCTAGTCGATGATACTCAAGGCTGTTTTACAAGTGTTCTTTATTGCATGACTTGCTTGAGAAATTCATGGTTTTTTGGTTTTATTTTCCAAGAAGTGCGACTCATCTAGCAAATGGCTTTTTGTTTAAACAGGTGTCTTTCTCAGCAAACATTCCATTGTTCAAGAATTTCAATTGAATTATAAACAAACTGCTTCATCTCTGATTTACCAGACAAGCTGGCTGCAGAAGATTTTATGGCTTCTTGACATAGTGTTATGTGTGTGTTTCCCTGTCCAATCCACAAAGTAACCCACTAAAATATAATAAATAAAAATACAGATAAAAATAATGTAAGTCTGTATCCATTGCATACTTTTCCATTGCTCACGGCCTCATATAATTGCATGGACTTTGAAAGTTAATTCTCTCACGTAATACCCATTCAATGAAGCTGGACTCGCAGACTCCATAAATAATACAAATTGTGATGAGCAAGTCCCTGAAATCTACAAAATTGCAGTCATCTGCGGAAATTCATAACTCTGTTTAAGTATTATTCCAGGATTTTCTCTGTACTGCCTTGTGTGCAAAGAAGGTTGCCTATTTTGTTTCTAGTTCAAGCTGCAATGTTCTTGGAATAATCTGATGTAATTTTCCAGGATTTTCATTTCTGAGCTTTATGATAAAGTGCATATCTTTTTTTTCGTGCAACTAACAAGATGCATTGCTATCTTTACTTTCTTCTGCTTTGTTTTATCTGCCACAGCCAGTTTCATATCGAGCGTGAGCCATTTCTCACTGTCGCCAATCATTGGACAGGTTCCTTGGCTAGACACAAAGCAAATCAGGAGGGTTACATTTGTTCAGTTCGGTACTCTGTGAATTTTATTTTTAAATTTAATTTAGGCATACAGCACAGTTAAAGGCCCTTCTGGTGCACAAGCCCATGTAACCCAAATACTCCAATGAACCTACAACCCCTAAACATTTTGAAAGATGAGACAAAACTGCAGCACGTGGAGTAAACCTGCACAGTCACGGGGAGAGCAAACAAACTCCTTACAGAGAGCGTCAGACTCAAGCCCAGGTCACTGGTATTGTATTAGCTTTGCACTAATCATTCTGGCCCAATGCTAATTTGGTCACTCCTTGTGTCTTGTTCTCAATCTTGTATTTTGTCAATTGAGATGAATCACATTAACAACCAATACTCTGATTAAAGCTTGGTGTCTAAGTTTCAATTTTATTAATTAGTACTCCTGATATCACATGGCTCCATGTCCATTATTCACTCTCTAATGTGGAGAGTCATAGAGTTTAATAACACTGAAACAGACCATTGATTTTAACGTCCAAGCCAACTAAGATGACAACCTAAGCTGGTTCCATTTTCTGGGGTGTGTCTTTGAAAGCACATTAGTTGAATGCATTGCTGTGTGGTATGGCAGCTGTTCTGTTGAAGAGACAAAGTAATGACAGAAGGGGATGAATGTAATTCAGAACATCATGCAAACACGATTCCCCTCCATTGGCTCCATGTACATCTCCCACTTTTTGGAAAGACAGTCAATGTACTAAAGGACGCATTACACCCCAGACACGCTCTCTTCTCCCTATTCCCATTAGGGGGAAGGCTCAAGTGTGTGAAATCACATGTCAATAGACTTTTATTTCTCTACAGCTGTCAGTTTCCTTAATGAACCACACAACAATATTCTCATGTTGCCTTTTTCTTGCACTAGTTACAGAAAAAAACCCTGTTATCCAGAATTTAAGTAACTGGCAGTCAAGCAACTGACATAAAAAAAAGAGGAAAAATAAATAAGTAAAAAATACAAATTTTCAAGTTGGTGTGCTTCAGCATAAGTTCGCCAAGCCCTGCAACTGGTAATCTCAAGCAACCATAAAATTGACATCTGGCATCTACCAATCCCTTAGCTAATGGATAGCAGGGGTTTTACTGTATGTTTTTATCCATTGCAGCTCCATACTTTGCCATTGTATTCTTGCACTGTCTGCTAAGTGTTTGTACTTTCTCCTTAAGCCCTGCAAGGATTTTCTCTGGGTGCTCTTGTTTCCTCCAAAATGTATGGGATTAGTTGGCTAATTGGATGCAATTAGGTAGTACAGGAAAGGCCTTCTTACCAGGCTGTATTGTTAAAAATGGTTTTAATTTAAATTGCTTTTCAAGGAACTTTTAATGTAGTCTATATAATTTTCAATTCCAGACTCCCAGGCCAGGAACTCAAATGAAGTTTGTAAGGATAATTACAATGTACATCATCTAAATTTTATTCACTTCTGTCTCTGAAGTGCCTGTTGAGCAGTTACATTTGAACATTAGCAATCCCTGATCCCTGAAATATAAAATATCTTTTTTTTTCCCTCTGCCCTTTACTGATTGGCCACCTGTTTTCCCACAGTACACAGTACTGAGTACAACTGATGAAGATCCAGCCTGTAGCTTCAGAATTCCCCAGAGCTCAAATAAAACAGAATTTGTGTGCAGTTCTTTTTTTTTAATGATGGCAGTGGTTAATGCTTGTGCAGTTGACTGATTTAATGAAATTTCATTTCTCCACTCACCATAAAATGCATATGACACATTCCCAAAAGAATATACCAGTCACCTCACAGATGTTGTTATCAGGTTGTTTCATAAATTTAGCACAATTTTCGGACTCCTGTGAGATTCTTGTTGCATCCACAACAGGTTTCAAATGAAAGGAAGCTCAGGGTTTAAAAGAATGTGGTTATTTCAATGAAATGAAACTTTTAGTCCATTACAGTCTACTGTCATGAAGACTGCAAAATACATTAAAAGCACTAAATTGCCTAAAACAACTTGAGACTTTAACCTTTGCTCTCATTCTCTCTCAGTACATATGGGCATACAATCAGTGGAGTGAGGAGATACTAAAGAATTACCTGCCTTTCAAGATTCTTGATTCAATTTATTGTAATTTAATGAAGACATTGTGATATTACACAAACCTTTGTTATCTGCCGTAAGGCAGACAGATCGGCAGAACTTGCTTGAAGCGCCTCTTACTGTCAGAGAAGAAAAAGAGAGTCCTTCAGAGTCACCATGTGTCAATGGAATCCCCTCCAGCATTCCCGCAGCCCTTTCAGCTACACAGAGTCCCCTCCAAACCATCGGCAACCCAAGCTCCAGATCCAAACCTTCATCATGATCTGAAACCCTTCAGCACCCTCGCCACCCTCTCGCATCCCAGTTCTGATACCTGGTACCCCTTCAGCTCGTCTTGAGCCAGTCTCCTGCAGTCCGCAGCCAGGTGCAAATCTCTAATCTGCAGTCACCAGCAGCCCACAGCCTGCATAGGTTCATCACCTCGAGTTACCAGCAGCCTGCTGCCTGTGTGTTCTTTAGCCTAAGAGCCCCTCACTAGTCTGGTGCCATGGTCACCATCCTGTGGGGCATCTCCTCTGCTTCTCCTTCTCAGATGCAAGGTGGTCTTGCTTTCTGGTGTCCTACACCAGCCCTATGCTTCCCCAGCTTCCCCAGATCATAGGAACCGTTACCTTGAGTTCAAAACCCACAGTTGTAGTATTTTTAAATAAAACCACAATAGGCTCCATTTACAGGTAATTTAAAGCCAGTGCAGAGCTGATGACAGTTGAATTGGGCAGTTGGATGCCGCGGGAGCGCTGTGACTTCGCTCCCCGCAGGTTTGCATGAGCAGCACCCCTGCTGTAACAGCAGCCCTAAATACTCTCAATGACTAGGCCTCCTTATCGCATGTAGCAACAAATTCCTCAGATTTACCATGCTCTTGCTGAAGAAATTCCTACGCATCTCTGTTCTCAGTAGACACCCTTTAAACCTGAAGTTGTGCCCTCTTATCCTAGACTCTCCCACCATGGAAAAGAACCTTTCAAAATTTACTTGTCCATGCCTTACAACATTCAAAATGTTTCAATGTGATTCCGCTTCATTCTCCTAAATTCCAACAAACACAGTACAAGAGCTGTCAAACGCTCCTCATATAATAACCAATTTTTTTTTCCCTTGAGGGACTCTGCCTCAGTCTCAACCCTTTAATACTGAAGCTGATCTCAACCATACATTTTAGTTGTCAGTTTCTGCACAAGAACCCACTATAAGAAATGCTGCAATGCAAACAAATTGGAAGAGCTACTGCTTCTCATCTCCAGTGGCCCCACATCAAACCAAATGTCTGCTGTGGATTCTGCCCCTCACATCTGGGTTTGTTTCAGATGCTCTGGCCTTCTGCCACATCCCAACATTGTGAGGGCAAAATCTAGTGGGCAATTATCGGGAATATGGGGAGCAGAAAACAGGTATGATTTGAGTAAAATGAATCCTTGATAGTCAGCATAGATTCAGTGGGTGAAAGGGTCTGTTTTCACATTCTAACTCTCCATGACTTTAATATTATCTCTTTCATCAGAGTAGAATGAATGTTAGTTTTAATCGTGAGCTATTCTCCAATATCTTCGTGAGCAGATAAAAGAAGGATACAGAGACAAGGTGTTGGAGTGGAACCATGGAGTTTAAATTCTGTGCTTAAATCCAAATTTCAAACACTGGAGTGATCCTCCCAACTGAGATACCACATGGCTGTGTGCCAGGAGACTGCACATTATGAGATTCAATGAAGCAATAAACAAACTGAAGCCATTGTGTTTTTGTGGTGTGCTGTTAGCCAGAATCAGATACACACAAGGTAAAGACTGTACAACAGGCTTTAATCCACAAAGACTTCCACAGAGCCAGGCTGGCTGTAGCTGCAGTAACTCTGAGTGAGCTTCGGGAGGCCGGCGGAGGCTTATATGCCAGAGGGTGATTGACACCCGACCGGGTGGTGCTTGATCCCTTCAGGCTGACTGATTGACAGCCGGCCAGGTATTATCCTGTCCCCTTACATTCCTGCAGGTACAGAGGTTGCCCCCTGCAGTAGGCCAGCGGAACACTCCTGCAGGTACAGGTGTTGCCCCTGCAGTAAGCTGGTGGTGTACCACCATAGTTTCTGGACAAGTAATTTATGCAAAGTGTGGAAACACTGGAGAGAGAAAACAATGCATTCTCTAATAAATACGATTAGCATTGTGTACAAAATCATCCAAATCCACAAGAATTACCAAGCGAATGTGAACATCCTTAGTCAGGTCACTATTCCCAGCATCCTCTTGAATCCTGGTTTTGATGCCAGGTTCCCATGATCCAGACTCCAGCAGCCTGCAGTCACTGTATGTATTTCATCTGCAAGTCGACAACTGCCTGTGTGGGTCCTTCAGCCGCTGAGCTCCTCGCTGGTCTACTGCTGTGGTCACAGTCATGTAGGGTTGTCTCCTATGTTTCTCCTTCTGAAATGGGGGTGGGGTGATGTTCTCCCCATTTCTCGTGCCTGTGTCAGTACACTGCTCCCTCAGAGTCTGCTCCCCCTCACTGTATGTTGCCCAACACAGGTGCAACTACTTGGTTGTAGGATTTTTAAAAAAACACTGTCATAAGTGTTTTTTCTTCTCATGTTGCTTCTCTTAGTCATCCCAGAACCTACAAAAGCAGAACTGGAAGGGAGATATTCTTGATCTGTGGTCACTGCTTCAGCAGAAGATGCATCTCAGATAGAAGACAATAAGGATATTTTGAATTCTTGTCGAAGGAAGGTATACAACTTAATTCAACTTTGAGTGACCAATTTGTTTCAGTGTGGTCTATTTTTAAAGTAAGCCACTGCAAAAGACAGCAATAACTTGTTGTGTTGTAAGTAATTTTCCATATCAATTCCTGGTATTTTGTGACAGTTATGTCATAATTGAACAATGTAACCATGGAAATTTCAGCCCAATGTTCCAATGCTTCAGTGATAGAACATCTACTTCTGGAATCAGTAAGTCCTGAACATAGGACCCACTCCAGGAGACAAGTGGTTGGATCAAGCCCAAAATTTCAGAGCAATGAAGGGTAATTACCAATTGGTTTGAGAGGCTTTCCCTTTGGAATGATATGTTAAGATGTGACAGATGCCTCTTCTTGGGTGTACTCAGATCCCGTGGCACAAAAGTACAAGGTAACTCAACTGACTTGGCTATTATTCATCCTTCAATGAATGTCCCAGTAAAGTGTCTCAAAAAGTCAATCATTCACTTATTGCAAAGGACCTTGTGTTCAAACTGACTGCACTGAAAAATAAATGATTTGAATGTGTGGTTCCTTTGAACACCCTGAAATCAAAAATGAAAATATTTAAAATATGATGCCCTTGTTTATCAAATGATGCCAGACAATTCTGAGAAGTCTGTTGCACCAATGCTATAAAAGTATTAGATCTGGCTATCTCCAGATCAAACTTCAGCATTATGCAAATTAATAGCTAAATTTTATGTATTTATTTTAAAAATAAATATTGACAGGAAACAGTATGCAAATTGAAAATTGCCTACTTTGTGGTATCCACAAAGTTTCAGTTCATGCTGCCAAAAGTATTAGTTATTGAGCATAAATGATCCACATAAAGTTCATTATCTGTAAACTTAAAAATTTTGTCAGCCCATCAAAATGGCAGGCAAAAGCTACAGGCAAAATAACAAATTTTGACAATAAACTTGTTCATTTTTTATTGTTCCTTTTCAGAAAACATTGAAGACAGTCTGAATTATTGAAACTTTTACAACATGATAGAGAAAACATGGACAGCTGTTGGCAGCAAACCCATTGCTTAATTTACTGTGAAATTATGAACTGGCCTTTTACTGCTTACATCTATAGCAGATATCAGATTGGTGTAATTTACCTTTCATAAATGGTTATCCTTGTTCAGTGAAATCAGTGTGAAATCTTCAGCAAGAAGACAACTGTGGAAGGGCTCAGGCCTGAAACATTGGTTATGAGGTATGTGGACACCACTACTCATGAACAGAAAGCCTTGCAAAATTTAGTGAACATTACCCAGGATATGACAGGCAAAGCACACCCCATCGTTGAGAACATTTGCAGGGAACATTGCCGTCGGAGAGCAGCAGCTATCGTCAAGGATCCACACCACTAATGACATGCACGGTTTTCGCTGCTACCATCAGGAAAGAGGTAAAGATGCCACAAGATTCCCAACATAAGGTTTAGGATCAGCTGCTGTCCTCCACCATCAGACTCCTCAACAACAAACTCAATTAGGGGCTCATTTAAGGACACTTACTTTTGCACCTCATTGATTTTTTTTTCTCTCTGTATTGCACAGTTTGTTTACATTTCTTTTATTGTTTTCATGTATATGTATGTTTATGAGTACAGTTTCATTTGCACTACAATGTGATACTATGGATGAACTCTGACAATCTTCTTTCTTTTTTCTTTGGCTTGGCTTCGCGGACGAAGATTTATGGAGGGGGTAAAAAGTCCACGTCAGCTGCAGGCTCGTTTGTGGCTGACAAGTCCGATGCGGGACAGGCAGACACGATTGCAGCGGTTGCAATGGAAAATTGGTTGGTTGGGGTTGGGTGTTGGGTTTTTCCTCCTTTGCCTTTTGTCAGTGAGGTGGGCTCTGCGGTCTTCTTCAAAGGAGGTTGCTGCCCGTTAAACTGTGAGGCGCCAAGATGCACGGTTTGAGGCGTTATCAGCCCACTGGCGGTGGTCAATGTGGCAGGCACCAAGAGATTTCTTTAGGCAGTCCTTGTACCTTTTCTTTGGTGCACCTCTGTCACGGTGGCCAGTGGAGAGCTCGCCATATAACACGATCTTGGGAAGGCGATGGTCCTCCATTCTGGAGACGTGACCCATCCAGCGCAGCTGGATCTTCAGCAGCGTGGACTCGATGCTGTCGACCTCTGCCATCTCGAGTACTTCGACGTTAGGGGTGTAAGCGCTCCAATGGATGTTGAGGATGGAGCCGAGACAACGCTGGTGGAAGCGTTCTAGGAGCCGTAGGTGGTGCCGGTAGAGGACCCATGATTCGGAGCCGAACAGGAGTGTGGGTATGACAACGGCTCTGTATACGCTTATCTTTGTGAGGTTTTTCAGTTGGTTGTTTTTCCAGACTCTTTTGTGTAGTCTTCCAAAGGCGCTATTTGCCATTGTCGATCCTTGCATCTGATGAAATGGTGCAGCCGAGATAGGTAAACTGGTTGACCGTTTTGAGTTTTGTGTGCCCGATGGAGATGTGGGGGGGCTGGTAGTCATGGTGGGGAGCTGGCTGATGGAAGACCTCAGTTTTCTTCAGGCTGACTTCCAGGCCAAACATTTTGGCAGTTTCTGCAAAGCAGGACGTCAAGCGCTGAAGAGCTGGCTCTGAATGGGCAACTCTGACAATAAAAGTGAACTTTATACATCTTAGCTTTCTATGGACACTGTCGGACTTGCTGAGTTTCTCCATCAGTTTTGCATATATTCTGGCATTTCTTACGCATGTACATACAGAGTACACCTACAAACAGCTAAAATATTCACAGCAATGTCATTTTAATCACAAAACACAATTTTTCTCTGAGTTTCAATCCATTTTGAACACTGGTGCAGGCTTAAAATCTCAGAGTGAATACTTGTCAGTTACCCACTTACCTCTGCTAGTTGCAGTTGAAAGCAACTTTTCATGATCAAAGGATTTGCAAATCCTGCCTGAATTTCAGAAACAAATCTAAGCTTCACATTCCATTCTCCCTCCTCTGATGAATGAACAGATCTTAACCAATTGGTTGAAGCAACTGAACAGCTGTTTTACACAATCTGTGATGTGTATTGTGTGTGTATTTGTGTGCACCGTGGTGCAGAGAAACACTGTTTTGTCTAGTAGTATATGTATAGTAAGAAGATAATGAACAAGCTTGAACTTGGAAAAAATGGTCAGACATATTATGTCCTTGTTATTTACTGATTATTCATGGAGCTGCGTATTCTTTTGGGGCCTGCCCTTGTTTCTGCTTCACACTTGTTCTGTTGGCATCAAAGAAGTGGAATTGCATATCTGTATTTGTGTGGTCAATCTAGAGCAACCATTTTTAACGGGCCCCTTTGGGAGCCTCAGAATATTTAAGGAGAGCCACAGGCTGAAATCATAAAATATTGGTTTTTTTTTATGCAGTCTATAGGAGAGAAATTCAGAAGAAACCAACTAAACCTTCCTGCTTCCCAGGGAAAAGGACTCATAAAATTTAGGCAGAGTCCTAAGGGGGCCAGAGCCAAATAAAGTTCGAAAATTACTGATCAAGAGTGTGGGTCAAAAGTGCCACATAAAACTTGAAGCTTTCTTACATAGATGTATTTCTATCCACTTCCATTAGCCTTACCAGTATCCATGATACTGATAAATCTGTACTCCCTTTCTCACAAATGGAAGAGCAATATCTTTATTACCAGAAAGATATTAGATTGGGTGGAGCATTAGATGATAGGCAATAACAAAGGGTAGGAATAAAGGGATCCTGTTCTGGTTGGTTGCTGGTTACAAGTGGTGTTCCGCAGGGGTCGGTGTTGGGGCTGCTTTTTACAATGTACATTGATGATTTAGATTATGAATTGAATGGATTTGTGGCTAAGTTTGTAGATGACACCAAGATGGGTGGTGGAGTAGGAAGTGTTGAAGAAACTAAAAGATTGTAGAAAGACTTGGATAGCTTAGGAGAGTGGGCACAGAAATGGAAGATGAGATACAATGTTGAGATATGTACAGTTCTACAGTTTGGAAGATGAAATAAACAGGCAAATTATTATTTAGATGGGGAGAAAGTTCACAATTCTGAAGTACAATTGGACTTGGGGATCCTCATGCAGGTTAACCACCAGGTTGGATCAGCAGTAAAGAAAGTGAATGCTATGTTGGCATTCATTTCAAGAGGAATAGTGTATAGGAGTGAAAAGGTGTTAATGAGGCTCTATTGGGGCACTGGTGAAACCTCATTTGGAGTACTGTGCAGTTTTGAGTCCCTTATCTTAGAGGGGATGCAATAATGTCAGAGAGAATGCAGAGAAGATTTATCAGGATGATTCCTGCAATGCAAGGGCTAACATATGAGAAATGCTTAGCAGCCCTTGGACTGTATTCTTTGGTGTATAGAAGTATGTGAGGGGATCTCATAGAAAGGATTGGACAGAGTAGATATGAATAAGGTGTTTTCCTTGGTGGATGAATCCAGAACAAGAGGTCATAGTCTTTGAATTAGTAGGTACACATTTAAAACAGAGATGAGGAGAAATTTCTTTAGCCAGAGGGTTGTGAATTTGTGGAATTTATTGCCACATATGGCATTGGGAGGGGGGGTGTTAAAGAGGAGATTGTTAGGTATTTAATTAGTCAGGGTATGAAGAGATATGGGGAATTTGGAACTAGATGTGAGAACAGTTTAGTTCCAGGTGGAGTTGTGGAGCAGACTCAGGTGGGCCAAATGGCCTGCTTCTGTTCCTTTATCTTGTGATCTTGTCAAGTCCATTCCAAATCAATTAATCTCTGCAACAATGGTGATGTAATTGTACCAGTTCCCTTGCACTATGCTGGGTTCAGTGTCAAAGCTGCTGGTTTAGATTAGCATCCTGGCTAGCAATCCCAACTAAAAAAAAACAACAAAATATATTACATATTACGTCTAGTTAGCAAACACTTTGGTTAGGAGCCAGTTCTGGATTAAAAAAAATAGTCTTCCAACATAAATCAGTGGTGCCAAACAATGCAAAAAGCTGTGAAAGGTATCTCCTCTCAAATCATTAAATGTACCTGTCATTAACATACAAATTGATCATTGAAATATGAAGCAAACACTGTTGCATTTGTCTTAACTTGATGTTATTTGTGTTGTTGTCTTCTTTGGCTTGGCTTCGCGGACGAAGATTTATGGAGGGGGTAAAAAGTCCACGTCAGCTGCAGGCTCGTTTGTGGCTGACCAGTCCGATGCGGGACAGGCAGACACGATTGCAGCGGTTGCAAGGGAAAATTGGTTGGTTGGGGTTGGGTGTTGGGTTTTTCCTCCTTTGCCTTTTGTCAGTGAGGTGGGCTCTGCGGTCTTCTTCAAAGGAGGCTGCTGCCCGCCAAACTGTGAGGCGCCAAGATGCACGGTTTGAGGCGTTATCAGCCCACTGGCGGTGGTCAATGTGGCAGGCACCAAGAGATTTCTTTAGGCAGTCCTTGTACCTTTTCTTTGGTGCACCTCTGTCACGGTGGCCAGTGGAGAGCTCGCCATATAATACGATCTTGGGAAGGCGATGGTCCTCCATTCTGGAGACGTGACCCATCCAGCGCAGCTGGATCTTCAGCAGCGTGGACTCGATGCTGTCGACCTCTGCCATCTCGAGTACCTCGACGTTAGGGGTGTGAGCGCTCCAATGGATGTTGAGGATGGAGCGGAGACAACGCTGGTGGAAGCGTTCTAGGAGCCGTAGGTGGTGCCGGTAGAGGACCCATGATTCGGAGCCGAACAGGAGTGTTGTTGTACCACTTTATCAAATGCATTGACTAAACAAAGGCCACTTACATGGAAGCTGTCTACTCAGTGAATGGCACCTTAAAATCAACTTTGGTTTTCTTTGATGAGATTGAAGAATTCTCATTGATAAACAGAAGGCAGGCAAACTCAATTAACCAAGTAAATCCTCAATTATGTTGTGGTCTTTAGAAACAGATGTATTTAATCAAATTGAAGCATTCTTATTCTCAGAGTTATATTGTCGTGGTCGTGTACTTACCTGAGTTGGGAGCAGTGCCGGTCGCAGCAACGTGCAGGAGTAATAACACGCATGTGTGGGTGTATTAAATGTCAACATTTGGGTGATGGATCTCAGATGCAGGAGAAGAAGAGTGAGAGCATCAGGATCATCTGTATGGTGGTCAGAGGGAGTCAGAGGGGCTTGGCTGGATGGAGTTATGTGAGTTGAAGAATGCAACGTGTTTGAAGAGAGTATAGAAAATTGACTGTTTTGTGATGAAAGAAATGAGTGAGTGCATTCTTTATTTGTTTGTAAACTGGGGTAAATTAAAGCCATTACAATGCATAGCTCTAAGCGTACCTGGGTTGACAATGTACTCAAGGCCCAGGCCTAACATTGTTTCAGAGTCATGGAATGTAATGGGAGAGGTGATCGTAAAGTTCAGTGAAGCATTATCAGTTCCTGAGTGGAGATAACCAATTAATGCTCTTCCCTGCTGTTAAATTGCCACCAATAAATTATTCTCCTGCAATTATGTGTTCCATTCTCTTTTTAAAAATATTTTTATTGATTTTAATGAAGAACGTTTAAACAAAAAGGTAAAATTCAATAAGAAGATATGGAGAGATACACAAAATAAATAAAGCATTCCATATAACACGAACATACATGAATTGTAAATCATATCAATAGTTCATATTCTAAATGGTATGTAACTTTTTCAGAAAATAAAAACTCCAATAATGCAAAAAAAAGAAGAAAATAATAAAGGAGAAAAACTCAAACACCTTACCTAATCGTGTTGCCAGATGCAACATATGATGAGAATTAAAAGAAAAAAAAGTTAAAAAAAATAAAGCACTTTTTAAAGATACAAGTCAGACAATGAAGTGAAATTATAAATTAAGATATTGAGTCATAAATGACCCCCATAAATTCTGGAATCTAGTATCTGTATTATTAATTAAATAACAAATCTTTTCCATATTCAAACAGGACATGATGTCGTTCCATTTAAATAAAGCTGCATGCCTCACCAAAAGAGAAGCAAAAGATATAGCTCGACTCTGAACCAGAGATATAGAAAAATAATTCCCTACCATTGTACCGAAGAAAAATTTTGAAGTATGGAAAACTTCTCTCCAATATTTTTCTAGATTAGGTCAAGTCCAGAGCATATGAATTAATGACACTGCACCCTTCTTACACCTGTCACACCAGGGAGTCATATTGGAATCAAAAATACTTGGGAACAGAATTTAAATTTCATTATATCAGATGTGGATTGGGACACCATTCTTTAGTTGGTTTATAACTCTTTGTTATGTGCTCAACATTGTCTCTTACAATTCAAAGTGGTACATAGAGCACATTTGTCTAAGGCTAAACTGTCTTGCTTTTATTCCAATTCTCTTTTTGAAAGCTACTTCTATTGCCTCATTAAGCAGAAGATGCCATAAATAATTTGCTATTAATGTTTTCTGAGTAATTATTGACACCATTTTGAAACAGCCAAGATCACACCATATGTTGTGTCACAGTCCTCCTTAAAGATAAATAAAACCCGCATCACAAGCGATATTTTAAGCTGGAATCAACAAGCTTTGTCAACAGTTTCTAATTTTTAAGAAATGATCAATTTTGCATTGTAACTTTAGCATACAATTTGTCTCAGTGTAACACAGCTGTTTGGAAATACCAGAGATGAATCTGATTGCATATTTCTTACCTTGAACTTGAAAGAGGCTATTTAGCTCATTATGTTCACACCATCTCCCATGAGACCAATTCTATTCATCCAATGTTCCCTTCTGTATTCCCCAATACCCACAGCAATTTTCATACAAGCTTATCAACTTCCCTTAGATTTTGTTTGCAACTAACATACAGTGGTGGGTAATTTACAGCAGCCATTTACCTTAGTTCAGAAAAAGTCTCAACGAGGAATGGTTTGGTATTTATTATCACACAAGGATCCAACTGTTTGCTTCTGGACATTTGGCATTTTGGTTCCATCTGGAATAAGGTAGAATTAACTTGAAAAGTGTCTTTTTTTTGTCAGTGCCTCAAGTCTAGGGAATACTTTTTATTGCATGCTAAATTAAAAACAATGTCCTCTTTATTTTATGTTCAGCTGTTAAGGGAGGCCCAGTGAAGGAACAACTAATATAAATTATTATTATGGAGTGTGAGAATTGTAGTTTTCATTAATTCAACCCAAATATGACTTGAGAAAAGATTTTTACACTCCATGTTTCCTCAACAAGAATGGCATGTGTCAAAACTTCATAAATTACTGTGAAGGTGAACATGCACTTAATAAAAGTATAAATTAGTTATGGATTTCATCTCATGGAAGTGAAGTTAATCTAATAAATCAGGAATCATTAGATATGGAGACTTATAACTTCCTTAAGGGGGTTGGCAATTAAAAAAAAATCTGATCAGCAGAAGAGAAATTTGGTGATCAAATAAGAGTTTGAAGAACATCAGAAATATAAGAGCTGTAGGCCAATGGCCCCTCAAGTCTGTTCACTATTCAAATTGGTTGAGCTGCCCAGTTCTCTTCTCTTTTGTGCTCATTGGCTTAGTTTTCATTTACCCCAATATTTTAAAATATATATATATATATATATTGATTTCCTTTTTTAAATGCTCTCAATGGCCGTGCCTCCACAACCTTACTAGGTAGAACATTCCAGAAATTTACTGCACTCTGTGGGAAGAAGGTTCCATATACCTTGGTTTTAATTGACAGGCCCTTAATTTAAAAAAAATTCAAAGCAAATGCCCAAATGCAACAATTAACTTAAAAAACCCTGTGCATTTTTTTTTAGAGGATGGAAGGAAACCAGAGCACCCACACGATCATGGGGAGAATGTACAAACTCCTTGCAGACAGCTCTGGACGGGAACTTGGGTCACTGCACAGTGATAGTGTTGCATTAAACATCGACAAAATATTGTAATTACATACCCTGGTTTGGATTCTTCCAGGAGTGGAAACATCTCAATACATTGTCATGTCCCTCAATATCTTGTGTATGCATAAAATCTCTAATTAAATCAAATTTCTTAAACCACTCATTCTGGAAATTAGCCACAGGAATCTCTTTCAACTGCCTCCAGTACCATTACATCCTTTCCTGAATAAGGGGACCAAAATGTGCACAGTACTGTTAGGGTGGACTCAGCAGAATCCTGTGCAATTGCAACAATATATACAGTCCAGCCCTCTTGGAATCCAGCCCAATATTTCATTCGCATTGTTAAGTACAATCTGCTTGCAAATATTTTTATGATTTATCCACAAGAACACTTAGATCCCCCTGTACTTCACTTATTTGCAATCAAAATAATTGACTGCCGTGATTTGCCTTATTGAAGTGCATGACCTCATATGATCCCACATTCATTTGCCCATTTATACAATCTACATGTTGTTGCAGAGTAATATGGTCATTTTTGTGTCATTGGCAGATGTGGATAATTCAAACCCATTCCCCTCCATCAAGTCTTTGATATAAAGAGTACATAATTGAAAGGCAATTACCAATCATTTGGGCATTCTATTAGGAAGACACTTACAGCCATAGAAAGGCTGTTTATGTTTGTGTTAACCAATCTTTCATCCATATTAACTCTGAATGCCAGGACAGTGTCTTTCTGACAGTTATCAGGCTCTTAAATGAATCTCACTCTGGTAAAAGTCAAGCCCTTGAGTTGTCTTTCACAACTATACTTTTCTCTATTCTGTGCACTATGACTATGTATTTTTCCCATACTCTTCAATATTTGACACTGTTATCTTATTTTTTATTTGTTATTGCAGTGCCTCTATATGAATTGGATTGTCTGGATTGCACACAAAACAAAGTTTCTTATTTCAGTACATGTCACAATGAACCATTCATTGTGACTTATACACACCAACCTTTCATGAGGCACTTTTTCAAATACTTCTGAAAATCCAAACAAACAATTCGGCTCCAGGTTGGAACCAATGAGTTACATCTTTGTTTTTGATGTTTGTTTTTCCCAAAGAAGTGGTAAATTGGAAGAAAACAAAATGTACGGAAGGGAGTAAATACCCCCAAAAAACTTTATTCATACATTTATGTGCATGGACATTAATGTCAAGTGAATTATACTGGACAATGAAGATTTTTCTTCCTAAACACTTTTGGGTGTATTTTATAGATTTTGGGATGATAATCTCAAAAATCACCCTAACTTTATTTTCCATCATGTACTCTATTTTAGATATCACCTATTTTTGTGATATCCTGTCATATTTTAAGTTTACTTCAATCATTCAAAACCATGAAGTACAACATGTCATTGAAACTTCATTTTCTGCATTTGCACCTGGACTTCTCTGCTGCTGTAATCAGTGACGGAGACGATGAAAGGTTTCACCAGGACATTGTGACCATCAATGGAAAAGCAGTATCAGGGCAATGCGAATCTATCAATGCTGGCTGACTAATGTCGGACACTGACATGAGAGGCATCAGATGCTGATTACAAATGAAAAGCAGTGGCAAAACATTTTTAGGTCAGCCGAACTAACGCCATATGTCAGTGTCATGATCCAAATTCAACAAAAGTTAATTTAATGTGCCTCTAACTTCCTATGTGATACAAAAAATCTGAAATTATCTTTGTATTCATCTAGAACTTGTCTATCAAAATCCCTATTTTTTTTTCAGGATGAAAAACTTTTGAAAACATTTGTTGTCCTGTTTAATTCCTGAGAATGAGTTGGCTTTTGGAAAGCTGAAGGCTTTCTGGTGAAGATCCTCTCATCAAATTGTGGCAGAAGGGTTCTAAGCTTTAGATCCAGTGACGATGAAGCAGCTGCAGTATTCTTGTACATTTTTGAGGGGAACATGCAGATGGTTGTTCTCCCAGGCATATACTGCTTTTGTTCTATTGGGTGGATTTTGACCTGCCATTGGAAAACCCAATTCAATCAACTCCAGTGTATATTTCAGACGTTCAATTTCACATGTAATTCCCTAGAAAATTAACAAGTGATATGGTTAGCATAATGTCCTTACAGCACCAGCAATCAGGACTGGGACCGGGGTTCAAATCTCATGCTGTCTGTAGGGAATTTGTACGTTCTCCCTGTGTCTATGTGGGTTTACCCTGGGGGCTTCAGTTTCCTCCCACCTCTTGAAACGTAGTGGGTTGTAGGTTAATTTGGTGTAAATTGGGTAGCACAGACTTGAGGGCTGAAATGGCCCTGATACCATACTGTATGTTGAAATTAAAAATTAAGTTAAGTCTCTGCTTGTATTTAACAAGGCCAATGCAATATTCATCGATAGACCAGAGGATGTAATATTTGTGACACACAAGTATTCGGCAATAACCATTCACAACAATATTGACTGTATTTTGCATTACATCTGAATTCATATTTTAGTTTCTTGTTATTGACCACCCAAGTAAACATTTTAGCTCAGTAATTCTCAACCTTTTTCTTTCCATTCACATACCACTTTAAGTAATCCCTTTGCCATTGGTGCTCTGTGATTTGTAAGGGATTGCTTAAGGTGGTATGTGAGTGGGAAGGGAAGGTTAAGAATCACTACTCTAGATCCAATTGTTACTGAAATATTTTGCTTGAGAAAAATTGTCATTGGCCCATTTCCTTTGGAGTTATGAAACCATACACATAATAAGTCAATCAGGTACAATTTAAACAGTGGCTTCATGGTCAAGAACTCCATTGCCTCCAAACTCGAAAACCTTCCGACAGGCCACACGGACCGGATCATGTCCATGCGACTCCCCCTTCAAATCAAGTGTCGCATCACCCTCATCAGTGTCTATGCTCAACCCTCCAGGCGGAACCAGCAGAAAAGGACAAGTTCTACACTGACCCGCGCAACCTCATCCAACGCACCCCACCCACAAATCATCATAAGTAATCCCTTACTAATCACAGAGCACCTATGGCACAGGAAATACTTAGAGTGGTATATGAGTGAAAAGAAAAAGGTTGAAAACCACTAGTTTTGCTGCAAGAACAAGTCAGAGATTGGGTATCATCCAATACGTTACAGCACATTTTAAGCAGTACATCAGTGAAGGAGAGAGTGACTGCTCAGAAAAGTTGGTGGATATCATTCAAGCATCTGGAATATCACTGTATCTCGAGCAAAGCACAACCTGATAGAGGAACTCAGCAGGTTCAGCAGCCTTTGTGCAGCCATAAAGAATTGATAACATTTCAGGTCGAGACCATTGACAATATTTCCTGCTTCCATGCATGCTGCTCGACCTGTTGAGTTCTTTCAGCAGGGTGATTTTGCTCTAGATTCCAAAAACTGTGCTCTCTGGTATCTTCATGTCACTGGATCATCACTTACCCATGCAAGAGATCCGAGAGAATGCAAACCAGCCCTCATCAAGGGGTCAACAGTGGAGAGAGAAAGAAACTTCAAATTCCTGGGTATCAATAGCTCTGTAACCTATCTTGGGGCCAACATTCTGATGCAATCAAGAAGCCGGCTTGCCAACATCTATATTTTGTAGGGGTCTGAGGAGATTTGGTATGTCACCAAAGAATCTTGCAAATTTCTATAAGTGTGCCCTATAGAGCATTCTGACTGGTTGCATCACTGTCTAGTATGGAAGTGAAAATGTACAGGACAGGAACAGGCCTCAGAGGGTTGTAAACTTGGTCAGTGCCATCATGCGCATTAGTTTTAACACCATTAAGGACACCTATAAGAGGTCATGGCTCAAGAAAGCAGCTTTTATCTTCAAGGACCCTCACCACCCAGGCCATGCCCTTTTATCATCAGGAAGGAGGTACAGGAGCCTGATGATGCACACTCAACATTACAAAAACGGCTTCTACCTCTCTACCATCAGATTTCTGAATGGATAATGAACTAATGGACATTACCTCACTATTTCTCTTTTTTGAACATTTTTTTAATATAAACCTTGTATTTGTGGAATTGTAATTTGTGGTAATTTTGCATCTTGTTCTGCGCAATACTGCTGCCGCAAAACAACACATTTCATGATATATTCTTGGTAATAGACCTGATTTTGATTCTGAGAAGAACATCTCATCACATCTGTCTTGTAGATGGTCAAAAGGCTTTGGGGAATTTAGGAGGCCAGAGGAAGTAACATTTGTGACACACAGGTATACAGCAATAACCATTCTCAACCTTATTTACTGTATTTTGACATTCAATTTTCTCCTAAATTCCCTAAGTTTTTTTCACCATCTACAAGACAGATGTGATGAGATGCTCTTCTCAGAATCAGAATTAGATTCATTATCATGAACATGAAATTTGTTGTTTTGAGGCCAGTAACCTACTGGAAGGTACCCAGAGTGATGATCTAATGCCTTCTTCTATAATTTTGTATATATTGCTTATATAAATTTATCAGTCACATCTAAATAACCGCATCTCCAATGGCACAACACTCCCTTCAGCAACTGGAGTGTTTTCCATTCTTTTACAAGTTCCGAACATTAAAGACAAACCATAATTAACCCTGCACCAAATGGTTTGCTGGGCCATCTTGCATGCAGCTCTGCAATTAACTATATTAATGAAGATAGAAGCACAACAACGTGAACAATGCACAGAAGTTGATGTTATCAATCAGCCTTATATTAGATTTCTTAATGATCAAAAAGTGAAGGACAACTCTTATTTTTTTTAAATTTCCTCTTATTCTCTTGTTGTAAATCTTAATCCACAACTGAGGAATCACAAAAAGCTTAGGCATTTTATCACTAGAATTATCACAGATACCATCACAAGGTCAAATTCAAGGACTCACCATTTCTAAAGGTTATTGCCAGTTTTAGTCGTTTAAGCCATTTGACGCAATTCTGTGACAAAATAAAAGCACATATTTTCTCTAACGACTTTTTAGGCTGTTTAGAATTTTTAATAAAAAGTTGGATTTGCCAAACTGGTAGAAATAAAACAAACTGATCGATGGTCACCATTTCTAAACTGATGTAGCACTGCTAAATACATAATTAAAGAATGATTACAGGGTGCTATATTCAAAGCAAGAACGTAGCTTCGGAGCACTGAATAAAATTTGCCATGGACAATTAATCAACGTTGACAGTTATTGCACAAATACATTTTTTTTCTCTTGTGAAAAATGAATTCCTTATCATGCTTGTTTGATACAAACTAGAAAGTAAATTAGGATTTACTTGCTATCATTTTGATGCATCTCTGGGTTGAGTGTAGAATTAACACTGTCCTTACAAACATCAGCTCAGTGGTCACAATTTCCATTCTGAGCCAGAATGTTAGAGCTTCAAGATTCATTGAAGTAGGTTTTGCTTTGCTCTAAGTGTTAACCTGTGGTTCTCAACTTTTTCTTTCCACTCACATACTGGTGCACCATCAATCACTCAGGAGACTATTTTGGAGAAACACTATGCTTTAATTCACTTGAGAACATAGCATATCTCTACAGTTTGGTTGTCCTGCATGAAATTGCAGGGGGCTGTGGAATAGTCACTTTTATCCAGGAGGCTGTGGGGAGGGGTCACAAGTATAACCAGCCAATAGGCATTCTTGAGCACATAATTATACATTACAGTGGTTTACCACATTCACCCCTTGTTTTTTTTTAAAAAGAGTCCTGCGGGGTGAATTGGAACTTACAAAGTTACACATTTACAATTTAAAAGTCTTAAGTTCAGCCTATCAGGTGGTTAGGTCACTCGGTGTGACCATCGTAGAACCGGTTGTTGCTGCAATGCAGCAGTGGAGTCCTGGACAGTCTCAGATGCCTGCTCATATTGATCAGTATTGTGCTGGTGGGTGGGCCCTATGCCAGGTGTACCCTCCCTCGGGGTGGAGGTAGGACATCAGAGGTTGGGTTCATCATGTGCATTCAACAGTGAGGAGAGTGTGTGGTGATTAGCAGCAGTCTCCAGGGTCCGTGAAGGAGCCAAATCCCTGATGGAAATGGTGTCCTGGTGTCCGTTAGGATTTTCCCCATAGGCATATTAGGGGTTGGCATGGAGCAGGTAGACCCTTTTGACAAATGGGTCAGTCTTATGATTCATCACATGCCTCCGGAGCAGGATGGGCCCTGGGGATGTCAACCATGCTGGTAGTGTGGTCCCTGTTGCAGATTTCCTGGGAAAGGAAAGCATACATTCATGTGGTATAGCATTAATAGTGGTGCACAGCAGGGACCTGGTAGAGTGGAGGGTCTCAGGGAGAAACTCCTGCCAGTGGGAGACTGGGAGGGCTTTGGACAGCAAGGCCAGGAGGACTGCCTTCCAGATCGTAGCATTCTGCCCATTACCCAAGGAATTATAACTAGTGGTCCTATTCATGGCAATGCCTCTGGCCATCAGGTATTGGCACAATTCATCACTCATAATGAAAGGCACAGGGGTCCTTTAAAATCAACACTGGGTCAATCAAGGGGGCGTGGCTTTAATAAGCATGCCCTGTCTGTGCAGTAGAAGTGTGGCTTGCACTCAACACAGACCTGGCAGTTCTTTGTCATGGTCCTGATCTTGTTAGAGTACAGCAGGTTGCGAGCTTTGACAAAGTGGAAAAACCTGGTGATTCCGGGTGACAGAGATGATTATGGGGGTTTTGCAGTTAGCCAATCTGGGTGCTGGCACAAGTCCCATGGGACAGGGCATCTGTGGCTCATTGAGTTTCCCCAGCCGGTACAGGATGTCATAATTATAGATGGATAATTCTATTCTCCACTGCAATATTTTACCATTTTTGATTATGCCCCGCTGCTGATTGTTGAACATGAACGTGACAGCACATTGATCGGTCAGCAAAGTGACTCTCTTACTGGCCAGGAAATGGCTCCAGTGCCGCACTGCCTCAACAGTTGGTTGTGCCTCTTTTTCGACTGAGGAGTGTCGAATCTTGAAGCCTTGCAGGGTGCATGAAAAAAATACAATGGGCCTGCCAGCCTGATTAAGGGTGGCTGCCAGGGCCAACTGAAAAGGGGTCCACAGCATACATTGTGGCCTTGGCGATATCGGACTGGATGCAGTTGAAGGCTGCACAAGCCTCCTCCGCCAGAGGGAAGGACGTAGATTTGATAAGAGGATGGCCCTTGTCTGCATAATTAGGGACTAATTGAGGACCCACTGAGCATAATAGGAGAGAAACCCAAGGCATCCCTTCAGGGCCTTGAGGCTGCATGCAGTCTGGGACTGGGCCATTGACATCATTCTCCACGACACAACCAAGGATATCCAGGCAAGTTGTACTGAATACACACTTGGCCTTATTGTAGGTCAGATTAAGGAGCTTGGCTGTCTCAAGAAATCTCGAGAGATTGGCATCATGGTCTTGTAAGTCGTGGCCACGGATGGTGACATTATCGAGATACGAAAATGTGGCTCGCAACTCATACTGGTCCATCTCCCACTGGAAGACTGAGACACCATTCACGATACCAAAAGGGACCCACAAGAAGTGGTAGAGGCAGCTATCCGCTTCGAACGTCGTATACTGGTGGTCATCTGAATGGATGGTATGCCGACCCAAAAGTGGGCAAAATTGGTTGACCATGTCAGCGATTCATGGAAGGGGGTATTCATCCAATTGCATTGGACTGAATGCGGCTCCAATGTATCTATTGATGGTCTGACTGTAGACGATGACCATTCTATTCTTTTCCCCATTCTGCACTACCACTACCTGCACTCTCCAAAGGCTGTTACTGGCTTCAATAACCCCTTCCTTCAGTAAGTGCTGTACCTCTTCCCAGATGAAGGACCTGTCCCTGGTGCTGTATCATCTGCTTTTAGTGGCGACAGGTTTGCAGTTGAAGGTGAGCTTACCAAATAGCTACAGAGGGGGCATTTCAAGTGTGGAGGGCCCACGTCAGGAATGGTAAGTGATTTGGTTGGTGGACATGTACGTCAGAGGGTGGAGTATTGAATCTGCTGGTTAAGAATGGTGAGGAGTGGATGGGGCCCATCAAACACCATCATCACACTTTTAAGGTGACATTGAAAATCAAGCCCCAACAGTACAACAGCACAGACATGTAACATTACCAAAAGTTGGCTGTATACGACTTGAATGCCAAGAAGACTTTCTGGTTCACCAGCAGTACTGTGAGGGAGAGGCACCACACTGTGTCTGAGTGTATAAAACTCTCCATGCTCCCTCTGTTGAACAAGCAACTCATCATGTGGCTGTTTACCTTGATGTCCATCATCAATCTGTTGAGTTGGTGCAGACTATCCTGGTTGAGGGTGATGGAGGCTAGAGTCAGGTGGTCTCACCTCGCTTCAGTAGAATATGATGGTATCCAGGATGGTGGCCCCAAGCGTCAACATGTGGTATTTCCCGAACCATAAGGTGGTATCCAAGATGGTGGCCCCCATGGATCGCACATGGCACTGCTTGCCCCAGGTGATGGCAGTGTTGTGGAAGATAGTCCCCATGATCTGCACATAGCGCTGTAAGGAAAGGGTCTGGACTTGCACACTTTGGCGCCATGGCCCTTCTTTCCAAAGATGGAGCAGATTGAATCCTTCACTGAGCAGCGTTTCCTCTGATGCTTGCCCAGGCTGCAGAAGTAGCACTTTGGGAGTTCCCGGAATACCACAGCTGTGGTTGGGTCATTACCAGGCTGGCCAAGAGCATTGGGACGCTTTCACGGAGCACTGTTGCTGTAGTCTGTTTGTTAGTGGAGCAGGGTGGTGGTGGTTCATCCAAGAATGGCTGTGACCGGAATGACCATGAGGTGTTTGCGTTGTTGGTCGAGTAGGCCTCTGTGTTCTGGAGAGCCACCTCCAGTGAACCTATGAGCACAACTGCTCTCCACAGACTGAGTTCCTCTTTCTTCAAAAGTCTCTAGCCACTTTCAGTTGGCCAGAATACCCGAATGTAAAGCCACCTAAAATACTCGAATGTGACTGTTGGGAGGCCACCAGAATGGAGAAAACCTGACCCCGAGGAGCACTTACTCAACCCACCTCGGGGAGGTATATTCTCCGCTTCTGAGTGCTCCCCCAGGCACCTAAAAACAGCAAGGCAAAGTGACTAGTAGTTTTCAGGCATGGGATATCAGGGCTGAAGCGGCTGGTGTGGGACTACAGGGCTGGAGTGGCTAGCGCAGGACATCAGGGCTGGGGTGGCTGCTCCTGCCCCGTAGTCCTGCGAGGGCTGCTCCAGCCCTGACGTCCCACCCTGACCGCTCCAGCCACGTAGTCCCACACCGGCCGCCCAGCCCTGTAGTCCTGCACTGGCCATCCAATCCTGTAGTGTCACGCTGGCTGCTCCAGCCCAGTAGTCCCACGCCAGGGGGCTGTCAGGCATCGAGCAGAGGGTTATCGGCAGTGAGGAGGGGAGCTGTCAGATGGCTGCCCCTGCCCTGACTCAGGAGCCGGTGTTTGCTCCACAGCACCTCTCCCCGCTGCGGACCTTTCAGTTGGCAAAACCCCACCTTCAGTGCAGCCACTTAAACGTCCCTTCACGAACACCCACAGCAGCTCTGGAGCTGCATTCTCCCACTGATTCCACCTGAAAGCGGCTTCTGTCATATGTAATTAGACCTGTGTAATGAGACTGATTGCACTCAGAGACAAATACGAAGTACAAACACACTTTTAATAGATTACAGTCAATGGCCGGAGGACACAGAGGTCCTCAGGTGAATCTGAGGTAAGGCAGGAAAAGCAAGGTAGGTGATGGTAGAGCCAAGGGAGGGGCCAGCCATCAGGACAATACACAGCGAATTCCAGTTCACTGCATTCACCTCTTCCTTGAAAATTAAGCCTGTGGGTGAAAAACAGGGAACACACATTCAAAGAAATAACTAATAATTTACAAATATTTCCAAGTTAAGTCTGTCAAGGGGTTTGGTAATTCTGGTAGAACACCTCAGTACTGGAGGACTTTGGGCTTCCTGAACTTCTTGGACTCCCTTTGGTTCAGAGATAATGGGTATCGAGGGCTCTGGCTCTGGTTGCGGTGTAGATTGGTCCACTTTCCGAGCAGTGTCGTCCAGAACCCTGGGTGGGGTTCTCGGTATTTCCCTGCTCATTTGAGGCATCGGATCCTCATTTCCGGCATGTGCCAGGTATCTGATTGAAATGGTGTCCTTTATGCCATCAGAGTATAACACTTAGGCATACATTGGGTTGGCCTGCAGCAGGTGCACTCTCTCACGCGGGGAGTCTATCTTGCTCCTCCTCACGTGCTTTCTCAGTAGGTCTGGCCCTGGTGCCATTAGCCAAGCCGGAAAAGTAGTCCAGGATGTGTTTTTTTTCTGGAATGTGAACATAAGCTTGTGAAGAGTTGCATTGGACAATGGGTAGGACTTCTTGCCAGCACAAGTCTGGAAGGCCTTTGGACTGGAAAGCCAATTTCACGGCCGTCCATACAGTTACATTTTCTTTTTCAACTTCTCCATACCCTTGGGGATTGTAGCTAGTCGTCCTGCTTGAGGAAATGCCTCTTACGAGCAGGTACTGGCGTAGCTCTTCACTCATAAATGATAAGCCCCGGTCACTATGAATTTAGCTGGAATATACGAATAGGGTGAAAATAGAGTGCAAGGCCCTAACGACCATGGTGGTGATAATTTCTGGGCAGGAGATGGCAAATGGAAAATGTGGATACTCGTCAATAATGTTGAGAAAGTACAAGTTTTTGCTAGTGGAAGGGAGGGGACCCTTGAAATCGACACTGAGTTGTTCGAAGGGGCAGGTTTCCTTTATCAGGTGTGCTTTATCAGGGCGGTAGAAGTGCAGTTTACACTTCATTCAGACCTGACAAAACCTCATCATTTCCATGATATCCTCAATGATGTAGGACAGGTTGCATGCCTTGAAAAAATGAGCCATACCAGTGATGCCCGGGTGGGCAACTGGCTGGTGGGTGCAGAGGCATCTTGATAGGGCATCTGGAGGTTAATTGAGAGTATTTGGCCTGTATGCTATGTCATAATTATAGATGGAGAGTTTGATCCTTCAACTGGCAATTTTATCATTCTTTATTTTGCCCCTTTTTGCAAAATCAAACATGAATGCCACCAATCGCTGGTTGGGGAGCAGTGTAAATTTTCTGCCAGCTAGGTAATGCCTCTAGTGCCTGATGGCCTCTACAATGGCTTGAGCCTCTTTCTCCACAGATGGGTTCTGAAGCTCGTGGCCTTGTAGGTGCGGGAGAAATAAGAAACCAGCCTGCCCATCTGCTTCAGCCAACAATGGGAAAGAGGTGGACTTTAAGAGGGGGTGGACTTTATCCACATAGTGAGGGACCCACTGGGCATAGTAAAAGAAAAGAAGCCCAGGCACCTCCTTAAGGACTTCATGGTCTTCGGGATTAGGAGGTCTTACAAGGGGTGCATTCAATCAGGGTCAGGGCCAATGATGCCATTCTCCACCTCATAGCCCAGAATTTCCAGATGCTGAGAGCAGAACATGCTGGAGTTGTATGTGAGATTCAGGGCCTTGGCCGTGTGGAGAAACTTTTGGAGATTGGCGTCGTGTTCTTCCAGAGAGTGGTAACAAATTGTTGAGTTAAGCAAAGATAACCTTCAACCTGTATCATTGACCATTTTGTCCATCTCTCTCTGGAAGACTGAGATCCCATTAGTGATACCAAAAGGGACCCTCTAGAACTGATAAAGCCATCCATGTGCCTCAGATGTTGTGTAGGGATGGTCCTCAGATTGGATCGGTAACTGACGGTATGCAGCTTTCAGGTGGAATCTCGAATAGACCCAATACTGCCCAATTTTGTTTACTATGTCCGAAATTCGAGGTGGGGTTAAGCGAACAGGGATGTGAAATGATTAATTGTTTGGCTGTAGTTAATCACTGGTCTAGACTTTTCTTCCCCTTTCACGACTACCACCTGGGCTCTCCATGGACTGTGGCTCAATGATATTTCCTTTAAGCAGCCACTGCATCTCGTCTCTAATGAGT
Organism: Narcine bancroftii; assembly: GCF_036971445.1. NCBI lineage: Eukaryota > Metazoa > Chordata > Chondrichthyes > Torpediniformes > Narcinidae > Narcine > Narcine bancroftii. Next base: position 93,216,952 of record NC_091469.1, read on the forward strand.
TCCCAATCCCCTGCACTGTATCGTCTGCTCTTTGTGACTATTGGTTTGCAATTGGGAGTCGGGTTCAAAATCAATGGGGGGGATCAATATTTAGGGTGGAGGGACCACATGTGGAGTCCGACTTTGGGACCCTCCGTTCCATACTGTGATTGGAGGAAGTGGGTCTGAGTACTCCATGGTCACACTTTTAAGGAAGTCCAGGCTCAGCAACACAGTGGCACACAAATCCTTCAGTACATACAATCAGAACTTACAAAATTCTCCCTTTTTACAGTTTGATGTACTATACAATACCCCTGGATTATCACAGAGTGTAAGTGCGATGCTAGGAAAATACGATAGACCATCAGGTACACTTTTAAGTTGTACTGCAAAGCCATCACAGATTTTATAAAGCTCCAAGTGGAGTCAGTGTCTTCCAAGCAATCAGTCAAATGTCCGTTTACCTGCACCTCCATCGTCGAGTTATTCATTTGGTGAAGTTTTGCCTGATCCAGGGCAACCATTGCCAGTACTCTGGAAACCTCAATACTCCCCATGCTGATGTTGACTCTCTTCTCTTGGCCCACAGGCAGACAAGATGGCATCAACCAGAGGTGCAGCAAGAGGACTAGGTGGTGTCAACCATGAGGTGTGGCAAGATGGCTGCCATTGCTTACCTTGATGCTTTACTTCCAGCAGCGTGTCTCAGCATGAGGCACAGCAAGATGCTGGTGGTGAGCAACATGGAGAGGCTGATTTTGACATGGGTCGAATGTCGATTCGGGGGTCACATGCATGGTTGTCCTCCCCTTAGCAAGTGCCCTCGCTTACCACATCCTGAGGACACAGAGTCCTTCACAGGGCATCGGGCACAGGGTTGCTGTGCCTGTCCACAGAAGTGCCTGTCCCTGGTCATGCGTGGCCACAGCAGTCGCTGATGGAACTCTGAAATGGTGTCGCTTTTACCCGTGAGGTCATCAGCTCCTAGTTGGGCCTGTTCAAGTGTTTTTGCCAGCTCCAGGGTGCTGGCCAAGTCTTTCTTCCCCAACCATACCAGTTGCTGCCTCATTTACCTCAACCTTACTCCTTCCTCTCTTGCCTGGGCCGTGACTGCTTTGTAGTGGCCTTTTCTAGTCAGGACCAACAGTTCAAGGGCATAATTGTCCAGCAACTCTCCCGAAAATTCCCAACGTCGAGAGACCCCGTGCCTTGCCATCACGTATTCTGAGACCTCATATAGTGGGCCTTCAAGCCTTCTATGGCAGACTCATAAGTTGCACAGACCCTGATGACAGCTAATCATTTGGGGCTGACTCAAAATCCAGATCTGGAAGTTTTGCCTGAAGTTAAGACTGGAAGCATTTTACCCAATAGGCAAATTCCTCTGGGGCCTTTGAGGACAGAGGGTTGATCTGGAACATGCCTGGCTTCAAAAGGGCTTCCATCCTGCTTCAAAGTTAAGCTACTAAAATTGTAATGCATCTGATTGCTCTCAGAGACAAGTGAGGAGTACAAACATGCTTTTAATATATTTCAATCAATGGCCAGCAGATATAAGAGTCCTCAGATGAATCTGAGGTAAGGCGGGAAAACCAGGGTTTATATAGAGGTAGGTGAGGGTGGAGCCAAGGGAGGAGCCAGCCAGCTAAACAATACACAGACAATGAATTCCAGTTCACTGCAAATTGATCCCCGCAACGCAGGCATCCCGGATCAGGTCCTCTATATACTCTGTGATGAACACGGGTTTGGATTCATAGGCCCTGCCCAGTGCTCGCAGAGCACAAAGATATTCAGTGTTTGACCCTCCGGGTTGTTGTTTTCAAGTCACTAGAAGGTGTCTAGCATAGACAACAATGATTTTACATAGGTGTTTCCCTTTCAGGGTATCCTTGGCTTCCTGCACATTGTAGCATCCCTGAATGTGGACACCTGGGAGTCCAGTACTTGCAGTTTATCAGTCTCTGTTCACACAATCGTAGAGCAAGGCTGCAGGAATGCTTCAAAACAACGCAGCCAGAGTTCAAACCTGGTGGATTCCTCAAGCAATTGAGGATCGATCTCCAACTTTTCTGGTTTGAAGATCTGCTCCATTGTAGAAAAAAAACTTCAAGTGAATTAAATTGATGCACCATCAATCATTCAGGAGGCAATTGTGGAGAAACTAATAGGCTTTAATTTACTTCAGAACATAGCATATCCCTACAGTTTGGTTGTCCTGCACTGAGTTGCAGGGGAACTTTATACAGGAACCTGTGGGGAGGGGCCACAGGTGCAACTAGCCAATAGGTGTGCCTGACCAGATAATTATCATTATAGTGGTTTACCACACACGGCACCTTAAGTAATCCCTTTCTAACCACAGAGCCCCGATGGCATTGTTAGTAAGGGATTATTTAAAGTGACATGAGTGGAAAGAAAAGATTGAGAAACACTGGCATAAAAGATCTGATGTAAGTTTTACAAACATCTGAAGGTTTGTTTTTCCCCATAGTGTTTTCAAGTCAACGATATTACCAAAAAAATTACAGTTTACGCATTTTAATCAGTACCAGAAATAGCAGTGACATAGTTGGTAGAACTGCTGCCTCGTTATGCCAGTGACACAGGTTCAGTTTTAATCTCATCTTCTGCCTGTGTGGAGTTCATACATTCTCCCTGTCACTATGCGAGTTTCCCATAGGGTACTCTGATTGCCTTAAACACCCCAAAGATTTGCTGATTTGAAGACACGGTGACCATTGGAAATTGATGTAAGTACACAAAGAGCAAGGAGAACCTGGGAGGAATGAATGGGAATTTGGGAGAATCGGGTTAAAACTTAGAAGAATAGTGGGATTTGCCTGTGAGCCAGTATAGACTCAATGTTTTCATTCAGTAACTGTGAATAAGTATTCAACTTGTCAGGATGTGACAGATGTGTTGGCAATGGAATTGGGGGTGGGAGGAAGAAGGGAAAAAATGTGGCTGATGTATGGCCACAGTGATGGCTGTGTCTTTTACTGTATCTGGTGGCAGCCAGTCCCAGCTGGTTCCCAACACAAGATGAGGTTGAATAACTTTCAAAACAAGCCTCATACCTTTCTAGAAGGGGCATTTCTCCATGCAGAGTGTAATTGTGCAGAAGTAGCACCCAGATATTGGTCATATGGCTTTTAGATATCAGTACAAATGCGGCCACCCATTTTATATACATGGTGGACCCAAAGACAAAACTGTGAACTTTGAGATGCATATTAAATGGAACATTACATTTATTTACATCTCTTCCTTGTCCATACATTACATTGTTCAGAAAACTGTTTTGTTACAGAAATTCTTCAAAGCAGATTTCTTAATTCTTCAGGGCAGTTGGAAGTTTTTGGAGCAAAAGGGCTTTAAGGCAACAACTAATAGTCAAAATAAAAACATTAGAACATAAGAGCTGGGATGAATTTATCACTTGAATTTCAGATGAAAGTTGGGAAGAGGGGAAAGCAATTTGGAAGATAAATTTCACCTTGGTTGATGTTCATGCTTACAGAAACAGCTTGTTTGCTCCAGTGCATCTATGCTGACCTTCAGCTATTTTATGTTCATCTTGACCTTATCCTTGACTGAATTCTACTTGCATTCCCTTAAACTTTTCTCAGATTCTACCATTCATCTGCTTGCTTTGCATCATTCAATTAACCTCCCAACCTGCAAGTCTTTGGGTGCCCCTGCATCACCTTAAACTGTCATGGCATTTGAACCTTGCTCGGTTTTCCACAAATATGTAAACCCCTCTATAATCTTGAAAGCATCAAATGAACTCAATGAAATTACCTTAAAGATTAAGCTTTACCAGGATGATTTGCATGAAAGTCATTCATTATCGTCCTCTTGAATAAAATGAATTTTCCATCAGCCAATGTCTTGAAAAGCACCTAGGAGAGTGTACAACAACAGCTGTTTTCTCCTTCTCTGCTTCCAGGGGACTAGTTTTCCTCTTATCTGTCCATGCCTGCTAAGCATTGCTGCCAGAACTGGGAAATCATCATTTGGGAAAACATGGGTTCTTTGTGATGTCATGTATGTACTCTGACAATAAACATGAAATCTGAAATCTGAAAGCAAATGCTCCAAGGCCACCATTCTTCAGCTGACAGCATTGTACCATGTGTGGATATCCGAACTCAAGATGTGCTACTGGGCCATACTATTTTGATTGGAAGCAGACTATTACCCAATTATCTTGAGCACAGCAAAACAAACCTTCAGTTGGGAAACTTCCCAATGGACAACTTAGCTTCTTTGGCTGGAAATAAATCAATAGCTGTCATCTTTGCTGTACTTTTTGTTTAACTTCAGGAGACATTTGTGCTCATTCACCTCCCAATTTACTGATTCATCTTTTGTAGACTCGGGATAGACATTATCACTACTGTTCTGTCATATACAAGCAATTGGCATCCTTTTATTCAACTTGTTTTATAAATTCCCTGTTCAAGTAAAAACTTTTATTTTGCATAATCAGAAGCTATGTGGCATTCAAATAGTTCACTCACACAACATCTGCCAGTTTAACAAAATATATAATGCTATTCAAAACTTTGGTAAGCCCCAAAATGATTTAAATTCAATAAAGTAATTGAAGAATATTCACCAAAGTAAATCAGGTGAGGAGTGAAAACTGGATTTAAAAAAAAGATCCTTTCTACTTTTTGCTCTTCAGTTCCCTTCAATTTTTCATTAATCTTGTGGATGTGGATATCTATACAGTCTGACAGAGCCATGTGAGCACGTAAGATGTTGCTTGGAAGAATGGCAAGAAACTAATCTTCAGAACTATCCTGATCTACAGAACAATACAGGACAGCCCAAAAGCAGCTCAACATATGCAACACATCCAAACTCAACCTGTCTATAAATCTTATTAAATGCACAAGGAATGTTGTAAAAATACACAAAAGTGCTGAAGGAACTTAGCTGATCTCGCAGCATGCATTGGAGGTAAAGTATATATTACCGATGTTTTGGGCCTGAGCCCTTCTTCAAGGTATAAACAAAAAGTAGACAGGAATCTTAATTAACAAGAGATTAAGGGGACAGATTTTTTTTCTCTCTCTTTCACAGAGCCAAAATCAATTCTCACCTTTCCACTTATCATATCCAGTTAACACCTTTTGACTGTTATCTGGGCTTCTCCTCCTCCTCCCATTCTTCAGTCTTTATTTAGATACCTTCCTGTTTTTGCTGATACATTGAAGGGCTCAGACCATCAGTAATCTATTTGTACAGGCAGTCCCTGCGTTGAAAACATGTCCAATTTACGAACAACCCGTAGTTATGAACTGACAAGCCAGAAGGAGAATGACATCTACTTCTGGTTCGAGCACACTCGCTTTCCATTGGCTCACTGTCAGTGATACGATAATGTCATACTATAGTAATAAAGTATATTATTTAGAGTGATACAAATATATTAATCACTTCAGTCAAGCTCAGCTTCCCTCATTGGAGTATAGGCATGAGTTGGAAGCTGGAAAAAAGATCATTCATCAGGTAGCTGCTGACGTGCATCCACTGTCAGACTACGCCACACGCAGCCTGGGCAAAGCAGTGAGTGGGCGAGGGGACGAGGGGGGCATAGTGAGGGGAGGTGGGTGAGGAGAAGAAGAAGGGGAGGGAGGGGAGGTGGGAGGTGGTAGAGGAAGAAGAAGCAGCAGCATGCACCACCGCTCAGCCCCACAAAATGGCCACCACTCAGCCCGTAAAATGGCAGGCGGACTGGAAAGGGAGAGGGAGAGAGAGGGAGGAAGGGAGAGGGAAGTGGGGGGGGGAAGGGGAAAGAGTGAGTGAGGGAGTAGGTCAGAGGGAGGGAGGGATAGAAGGGGAGAGTGGGAGGGAGGGAGGGAAGGGGATGGATGGAGGGAGAGAGGGAGGGAAGGGGAAAGAGGGAGGGAGGGAAGAGGGAGGGATGGAGAGTGAAAGAAGGAGCCGGGCATGAAATTCGGAATTGGAAATTGAAAGTACCTGTACTGTAGCCATCTCTCAATCATCTTCTCCAGTGAGTGTAAACTTTTATTATGATCTTTTGACCGCATGTAGTTACTTTTATTGTTGTGTACAGTCCTCTATTATTACCTGTATTATTATTACAAACTATTATTATGTTTAAGATATTTTAGTGTTTGGGAAGTGTTTTATATTCATATAAAGGTCAAATATATACTATATATAAACAATATACTAAGATAAACATTAACTGCCGCTAAATATGTACTGATTCTGACTTAAAAACAAATTTGGGTTAAAGACAGACCGAGGTAACAGAACTTGTATTTAACCCAGGGACTGCCTATACGTCCAATGTACGCTGCAAGATCAACTGAGTTTTGCAGCATTTCTGTGTGATATTTTTTCTGTAATCTCAGTGTATGCAGACTTTCATACTTCACTCTACACATGGAAAATAGTTCAGTTGGTTCAGTCACTGCAGATCTCAGTAATATCATCCTTTAATTCATTCTCTCTCTCTCTCTCTCTCTCTCTCTCTTTCTCTCTCTCCTATCTCTCTCTCTTCGTTCATTATTCATGCTTTGAATGCTTCAACAATAGTGACATTATATCTGCAACAGATATTAATGTCCAATTTCCCTATGTTTAGTTGTTTCTTAAGTGAATTACAAACAGATCAACATTTTTAAAATTGCTTGGAAACATATCAGGGCAAGATGGTTTTGGGAATAATGTTACTTTACTGATTGATGGATAAAACAGAAGGTGATGCCAATAGATTGATTAATTAGGATGGTGAACTAATATAAACATTTGCCAAAAGGTTATTACTCCAATGTAAATGATCAAATGTCTTGGAATTATCCCTAAAATTCCTGTGCTCCCAAGGCAGTATAATAGATTTTTTTCTCCTGTACACCCATAAAATTTCCTGAGCTCTCCAAGGCAGTGCTGGGTCAACCAGACATCCACAGATGCTGGGATCTGAAGCTAAATACAATTAACTGGAGCAACTCAGTGGATCAAGCAGCATCAGTGGGAGAAAAAAAATGCTTGATGCTTTGAGCCAAACCCTTTAAAAAGACGGACAAAATGTGGAAATAAGTCAATGTAAAGAGGACAGTCCTTTTTGCAGTGATTTCTTTTCCATATTTCCCCAGTTTCAAGGGAAGGTTTCGATTTGATTCATTGTCCATTTTTTTTCCCTCCCTCTGATGCTACTCAACCCGCTGAATTCTTCCAGCACATTGTGTTTGTTTAGTTCCATCCAGATGTGCCTGTCTCTACAAGAAGAGAAATCTTTGTGAGAGAACACTGGTTATTTAAAAAAAAATGTAGCCCATCACACATGCAACTGTTCTTTAAAGAGTTAAAATTTGAGTTAATGCCATGAGAGACATTTCCAGACCCACACCAGGTCTTGTGCACAGGTCCTGGCTGATACATTAGGCCATTCCCTGGTGTCTAGGCTAGTTCTCTGTGCCCAGACCCAACTTTGCTCCCAAATTCTGGCTGTATCCTTGTGTCCAGCATTGGCTTCTCCCAGGTCCAAGAAAGACCTTGCCCCTATGCTCAGGTCAGTTCCTACTGTCTTGGCCTGATATTAGATGGGTCTTAAGCCCAACTTGTTTGTTATGTGCACAGTGAAGACCTTGGCTTGGTTTTCAGTGGTCATTGGGATGAGGGAAAACCATGGGGAATGTCAATCAGTGAAGATTAATAAAAACATTGTTCCACAATTTCCATCAGTAATGGAGCATCATAGGCTGATTTCTTAGCCTTCTGCTCTACTCACTATACGCCTATGGCTGTGTGGCTCGATGCACTAACAACACTATTGACAAATTCACAGATGACACCATGGCAATAGGTGGTATAAAAAGGGGCAATTAAAAACTTGGCTGCATGGTACACCAACAAAAGTATCGCATGCAATGTCACCAAAACCAAGGACCTGATTGTTGACTTTAGGAAGAGAAAACCAAAGGTGTACAATCCAGTGATCAATGGGGGCTCAGAAGTGGAGAGGGTGAGCAAATTTAATTTCTTGGGAGTCACTATCTTGGAGGATCTTTCTTAGATTCAAAACACAAATGGCATCATGAAGAAAGCATATCAGTGCCTCTACTTCCTACAGAGTTTGTGGAGGTTTGGTGTGACATTGGTTTGATGGCAAATTTCTGCAGATGTGTGGTTGACTGGCTGCATCGTGCTCTGGTATAGGGAAACTAATCCCCCTGAGCATAAAGTAAAACACTAAAATCTGTAGACACCATGGTTCAAATAAAAAAACAATGCTGGGGAAATAACCTTATACCTTGATGAAGGGCTCAAGCCCGTAACGTCAGTTCTGTATTTTTACCTTTATATAAACAACACTATTTGGTCTGCTGAGTTTCTCCAGCATTGTGTTTTCACCCCTGAGCATAAAGCCCTGCAAACGGTACCAGGACATCACGCATAAAACCCTTCCCATCATCGAGAACATCTACAAGAAACGCTGCTGTTGGAGAGCAGCAACAATCAAGGATCCACACCTCCCAGCACACACACAGTTCTCATCGCTACCACCAGGAAAGAGGTGTAAGTGCCACAAGACTCACAATATCAGATTCAGGAACGGCTTCTACCCTTCCACCATCGGACTCCTCAACAACAAACTCAATCAGAGACTTATTTAAGGAGTCTTACGTTTGCACTTTACTGATTTTTTTTTCTCTCTGTATTGAACAGTTTCTTAAAATTTCTTTATTTGTTTACAGGTATGTATTCAGTCTGTTCCCATAAATGGTAATTCTGCCTTGCCCACAAGAGAAATAATCTCAAGGTTGTATGTGATGTCATGTAAGAACTCTTACAATAAATCTGAATCTGAAACATACCTTGAATCTTCAACTAAAAACTCTATTGTGCTTGTTTCATTCATTGTCCAATGGAGAGCCTTGGAATCAAATGCAATGACATCATCAGATATTCCTGTCAAGGACATGTGACTGTCCTGGAGATTCCTGTACCCAATGTTGCATCGTCAGTTAATTTATGGAAATGTAGCTTCTCATATCAAAACCTTATGGGACAGACAATTTCCTTTCAGCTCTATTAAGTCTTGTACAATATGGCCTCTAAGAATAACGTGTGTACAGTTAGTTTATTGAAGGCCTTTGCCTGATGTGTTATTTTTGTTCTGAATATCTTCACATATTACCTTTGGAGTTCAAAGGTCTGATTTCTCGACCAGGCAAATGGAAAATCTGAATTTATGTCAGTTACAGTGCAACTAACTCCATGTGTCAATTCCTCACAGAAGCCTGGAAAATGGCTGTCAGAAGAACCCTCATTTGTGGAAGTGCTTAGGGTTTTGTAGATTTGTTTGTGACTGGGTGAGAGATTTGTAGCTATGTCAGAACTTAGTGACAGTAACAATGATACTGATAATACACCTCCTGCCCCATCGCAGCAGTGATCCAGTCGATCCTGACCTGGGCACTGCTGTGAGTTTGGTGCCTGTGACAACATGAGTTTTGCTCCAACAAAGATTTGTGGGTTGGCAGGTTAATTGCCTGTTGTCGAGTAGGTCTGCAATTCTATCTGTGGGGTGAGTGGGAGAGTTGAAGAGATGGTGGGGTGGTGCAGTTAGCGTGGTGGTCAGCACAACTCTATTACAGCGCCATCGACGCATGTTCGAATCTGACAGTCTGTATGTTCTCCCCGTTTTCATGTGGGTTTCCTCTGTGTCGTCCGGTTTCCTCCCACCCTTCAAAATGTAGGAGGTTGTAGGTTAATTGGGGGTAATTGGTCAGCAAGGGACCATAGGCTGGAAGAGACTGTTACCATGCTGTATGTCTAATTTTAAAAAAAAGTTACGTATTTATAACTTTACAAATTCATGGCCATTGTGAACTTGAGGACTCGATGACTTGAACTCTATGGGCTCATTTGGTTGCAACTCTGCCATTGGAAATCTTCTGAAATGTTCAGCATTGGTTCTGTTGGAAGCTTTGGTGATCATTCTGCTGAGCTCCAGGGTGAAGAGGAGGCAGAGGATGCAAAAAGGCTCAATCGACAAACGAGGAAGACTAGGAGAAATTGTAACAGCACTGATTTACCATGGCGGATTTACAAACAAATAAAGAACACACTCACTAGTTTCTTTCATCATGCCATGAAGTCGAATTTCTTTTTATTATTTACTCGACTCAACCTTGCATTCTTCAATTCCCCAAACACCACCCACCTAAACACCTCTGACCTTCTCATTGGCTCACTGCCACATGAGTGACCCTAACACTCTTCCTCCTCCTCCTGCATCTGAGATTTATCACCCATATATTGACACTTAACACATGCATGCATGCATGCTATTACTCCCATGTGTCATATCGCTTGTGTCATCAGGGGCGCCGGCACCGCTCATGATGAAGATAAGGTAACTGCGAAAAAATGCTCTGACCAGCAGGATCTCCAGATGCAGATTGTTCAAGGGGATGAATGCCCAGGCTCTGCTACAAACTGCAGCTCCCGTCAACAGTGCCTGGACCACACAACCTGTGGCTGTGAAGAGTAGAGCAAACATAAGTTCTTGGACCTGTGCCATTCATGGGTCAGAAAGCTTACCTTGTTTCCAATTTAAAGGGATGTGAGTTCATCTCCTTCCTGTTGGGTAGATACAAAAGGGGGGCATATGAACATGTGTTTCAGATATTCCCAAGTTGAGAGAGGAGCAAAACACAAAAGTCTGCAGATACCATGATTGGAATGAAAACACAAAACTCGGGAAACTCAGCAGGTCAAACAGGTAGTTTATGTAGCAAAGATAAAGATACATAACCCATATTTTGGGCTTGAAATCTTCATCAAGGTATGACAAAATGTGGGCAGGTGCCTGAACAAAATGGTGAGGGGTGGCAGGAGGAGCACAGTCTCATAAGAAGGGGGTAATAGATGGATAAGGAAGGAAGGGCATGCCAGCAAATAGGGGGAGAAGGGATGGCTCTATGAATGGAGCAGGAAGGGGGTGGAGAGTTAGAAGAAAGATGACAGAGGGATAGGGAAGAGAGAGAGAATGGGGAGTAGGCTAGCAGAAACCAGAGAAGTTGATGTTAGTACCATCTGGCTGGAGAGTGTCCAAATGGAATATTACATTTTGCCTCCTAATTTATCGATGGCCTGTGGTTGGCAGTGTATGAGGCCATGGACAGCCATGCCAGTGTGGGAGTGGGGCATGTAGTTTAAATGGTTCAACAAAGGGAGATCCGTATCATTGATGTGGACAGAGCAAATGTGCTCAGCGAAGCAATCTCCCAGTCTGTGTCAAGTTCTCCAATGTAGAGAAGGCCACAACAGGAGCACTGGATGCAGCTAGTGGCGGATTAACCATTAGGCTGAGTAGGCTAAAGCTCGGGGCTGGGAAGGTAAGGTGGCCTGTCAAACAACATTAGAAATAAGAAATACAACAATAGAAATAAAGGATACAACAATAGAAATGATACTAAGCCATAATAGAACAATAGAACAATACAACACAGTACAGGCACTTCGGTCCTCAATGTTGTGTCAACCCATATATTCCTTCCTAAAAAAAACTACTAAACCCTCCCTACACCTAAAACCCTCTATTTTTATTTCATCCATGTGTCTGTATAAAAGTCTCTTAAATACCCAAATGTTTCAGCCTCCACCATCATCCCTAACAAGATATTCTAGGCACCCACAACTCTCTGTGTAAAAAAAAAACTACCTTTGATATCTCGTCTAAACTTCCTTCCCTTAACTTTGTGCTTATGTGGCTGGTTGTCCATCCTATCTATGCCTCTTATAACTTTGTAGACCTCTATTAAGTCTCCTCTCCTCTCATCCTTCTACACTCCAAAGAGAAAAGTCCCAGTTCTCCTAAACTTGCCTCATAAGATTTGTTTTCCAATCCAGGAAAAATACTGGTAAATTTCCTCTGCTCCCTATCCATAGGTTCCACATCCTTCCTATAATGAGGTGACCAGAACTGAACAGAGAACTGAACAGAGATTTGTAGAGTTGCAACATGACCTCTCTACACCTGAACTCAATCCCCCTATTGACGAAGTCCAGCGTCTCATAGGACTTCTTAACTATCCTATCAACCTATGCAATGACCTTGAGGGATGTATGGATTTGAACCCCCAAAGTCCTCCTGTTCATCCACACTCCTAAGTAACTGATCATTAACCCTTCTGGTTTTCCTTCCAAATGCATCACCTCACACTTACCCAAATTGAACTCCATCTGCTGCTTTTCTGCCCAACTCTGTATCCTATATCTTCTTGTAACATTTGACAGCCTTCAGCTCAATCCACAACTACTCCAACCTTCGTGTCATCCGCAAACTTACTGACCCATTCTTCTGCCTCTTCAACCAAGTCATTTATAAAAATCACAAAGACCAGAGGTCCCAGAACAGATCCTTGCAGCACTCCACTAGTCACCGACCTCCAGGAAGAATACTTTCCTTCCACTACTACACTCTTTTTTTTCCTACAAGCCAATTTTTTTATCCACACAGCCAAGGTTCCACTGATCCTGTGCCTCATGACTTTCTGGATGAGTGTCTTGTGGCGAACCTTGTCAAATACCTTGCTAAAATCCATGTAGACTAAATCTTCAGCTCTACCCTCACCAATTTATTTCATTACCGCCTCAGAAAAAAACTCAATTAGTCTTCCTTCACAAAGACATGCTGTTCTTGAGTAGACGGTACATGCCTGTCGTTTCCTGCCTTCTACCCTCAACTATGTATCCAATTGTCATTGTAGCATTAATTCCAACAATTATAATCATAACATAGGTCAGTAGAAAAAACCTATACACTTCAGGAAATTTTATTTTCTATTCAAATAGTTACACATGGGTGGGACGTGGGAGTACTGGAACACTAATGTTAATAACATTGTTTGATCTGATTTGAGCTTTATGTATGGTGGTACTTTGAAATAAATATAAGATAAAATCCACTCTTGATATATGGTCCAAGGACTCGAACATGTCCTGGCTCCTCTCTGTACATGTAAGCGAAAGCCACATGCAAATGTATTCTCTAAAATGAGCAGTGGATTATCGATGTTGTGTTCCCTGTTGGCCTCCTCAGAAGTTAAATTAAGGGCAATCTTTGACAGTCACAAGGCAACCAGTGATGGAATTCAACGTTGAGACCCCAAAAAAACATCTAAATTAGTATTATTCATACAAATTATCGTGGACTTTAGTGAGGTCTATATCCAATGGACTTTTAATACAAAATGTGATTTTGTGTGTTTTAATATCCATGTTCTCATCTGGAAGCTTCTTAAATGTTCCTATTCTATTTCTTTTACAACCACACTTGGCAAACAGTTCCAGGCACCCACAACCCTCTATGTAAAAACCTTGCCCTTTACATCTCCTTGAAATTCCTCCCCTCAGTTTAAACACATGTCCTCTTGCACAATATATTTTTATCCTGGAAAAAAAAAATTATCTATTTATGCCTCTCATACACTTATCTCAGATCTCCCTCAGACTCCACAAAGATCTGAATTTAAAAAAATCCAGGTTTGTTCAACCTCTCCCGTGATTCATCTTATCTAATCGAGGCAGTTTCCTGGTCAATATCTTCTGTAGTCTAAATAAGGCCTCCGCATCCTTTGTGCAATGGGGAAGCTAGTTGTGGGAGCTAGGGGGTTCACCCCTGTTCATCTATTCTCTCTTTCCAGCCAAGGTTCTATGAACATATGCAAAGATGTTGTCCTACAGGTAGCTACTGGGAAAAATGTGGAGATGAAGCAACCAGCTAAATGTTTTCAAACATACTGCAGTTTCAGATGTTCAATCCAATATAGGGCAGAGATAGTCCCTCATTTCAGAATTTTACCTTTTATAAACTTGTCATCATGCAAAGATTTCTTTTGCCTATAGTTGTGTGACTGCAGCAGTAAGTGGGAAGCGCATAGAAGAGGCAAGGAAAGGGATGCTTGTGGAAGTCTCACATGGGTTTCTTCACATTGTATTATACAGCAACTGAACTCAGTTAAGCGTGTGTGGCTGACTGGCAAGTAACATGAGTATGGCAATTGTGTGTGGGAGTGACCAATTCAATAAGACTAACATTCAGGGGCAGTATTGATTAATGCTGAAACCCGACTCTATTAGCAGAGAGTTGCCATGAACCAGAACTATGACAGCAATGGCAAAGGAGCTGAAATTGGTAACTTCTGTTTTAGCTGCATTGGAAACCGAGAACTTGAACATCCAACTCCACATGAAAATTTGATCTGAAAGAGTTGAAATAGAGTTAGCCAGCGCAAGCATGCTAGATAGGACAGTCTCCAATCTTTGCACAAACCTGGGTGCAAGTTTGAAAATGGATTTCCGGTTTTGAGGGAGGACCAATGTGAGATTGTAGATGCCTTTACCTGAACTATTTTAGCTCTGGGGATCTGATTTCTGGGTTGCCAATTCACCACTGACCTGGTTGTGGACAATATAGATCTATGACTTAAAGCATAGTAGAAGGTTGTAAGGCATAAAATGAGAGGTTCTGCCATGAGCTACTTGCAAAAAGTCACCACACTCTGGGAACGACTGTGATCATTAATATTCCCTGTGTCGGCTGCGATGGTAGAACCAGTGATTATCAGCAGTCACTCTGGTAGGTTTCAGTAGAGATATACATGGGCATGTTCCCCAATAGCCTGCTACTGCTCTCATTGTTTATTGGTCGTCTTCTTCCTCAATGGTAGTGCAAATGTGTGACTGGGTATCAGCCGATATATGTGGGTGAAGTACTTGGTCTGATTGAAAAGCTGGCAGCATGGGACTGGTGATTTGAAGCATCTCTTAATTGAAACATCATCTAGATTTTTCTGCTTAAGGGTTGTATAACAGTTCAGAAACAACATTGGCTCCAAATGACCACAACAGGATAACCATGAAGATATCTGGCATCTAAGGCCTTACATTATGATCCACAAGAATAAAAGAAAATAAAGCATTTTATGGACAGGATATTCAATGCCAGGTTAAATATATTCAGGATGGACTCAGATTCAGAATCAGAAACAGCGTCAAAATTTGTTGTCACGAGCAAGTCACGAAATTTGGTGTTTTGCAGTACCATCGACAATAGTGCAAAATACATATTATAAACATTGTACAACATTACTATAGTAAACAAAAAGATAATAATAGTGTGCAAAAAGTAAGGCAGTGTCTTCAGTTCATTGATTATTCAGGAGTCCAATGGCAGCAGGGAAAATGCTGTCCTTGTGCCGCTGAGTGCTGTTTTTTAGGCTCCTGAACCTTTCTCCCGATGGTAGCAGAGTGAAAAGGGCATAGCCTGGGTAATGGAGGTCTTTGAGGACAGAGGCTGCTTTTTTAAGACACCACCTCATGTAGATGTCCTCGATGGAGTGAAGTCTGGTGCCTGTGATGTGGTAGGCCGAGTTAACAGCCCTCTGGAGTTTATTGTTGTCCTGAGAGTTGGTGCCTCCATACAAGGCAGTGATGCAACCAGCCAGAATGCTCTTCACAGTACACCTGTAGAAGTTTACGAGAGCCTTTTGTGACATAGCAAATCTCCTCAGACACCTCATAAAGTATAGTCGCTGGCTAGCCTTCTTTGTGATTCCATCAACATGGAGGGTCCAGGACAAATTCTCAGAGATGTTGACACCCAGGGACATTTCAAAAACAGGAAAAATAGCCACTCATCGAAACAAGGTGATGAAGGGTAGAGCCTTATTCCAAAGGTAAGTGCAAGATATCAAAAGCATTATCTCTCATTGGAGACTGAGTTTCTTCATTATCATTCAACATGACAAATAAATAAATAGATCAAAGCTCTTAAATACTTTATTGTATCAAAATAGATCTTTAATTAGAGGTCAATTTGCAAAATTCATCTTATTGTTTAATTTCCATATCATTTTCTTCACCAACTCACTGGGAGAAGAGATTTCCACATCATAATTGGATATTTAAAATGTACTGAAGAAGATTTCCTTTATTAGATTGAGCTATTTCAAAGGGACATGAGTTTTAATTTAATTTTAATTGACCTTCATGAATGGTTTGTGTCCACTGCACAGTTACCATCTGTCCATTTGATTCCATATGGAGTAATAATTATGTTACACTCTATCCATATTTCACTGTGAGATAAAGGTTTGGGAAAAGAAAGGCCTTAACTATTTGAGAGAATGAAGCTTTAAATATGATTAAAGAAGATGCAAATGTGAAAAGTTTATTTAATAAAGCTGCACAGCCACCAAGAATGGACATTACAGATAAGAATATATTCAATCTTGAGTACCTTTGACTTTGTTTCTCCATGTAATTTTCTGTTGGATTATCATGTTATGACTTCCATTCTGTACATGCAATTGAAACAGAATATACAGAATTGGGAAGCATGATTAGCCCTGCTATTACAGCACCAGCGACCGTGGTTCGAATTCGGTGCTGTATGTAAGGAATTTGTACTTTCTCCCCATGTCTGCGTAGGTTTCCTTCTGGTGCTCCAGTTTCCTCCCACCTTTCAAAGCGTACTGGATTGTAGTTTAATTTGGGTATTTGGGCAGCATGGCCTCATGGGATGGAAGGGCCTGTTACCGTGCTATATGTCGAAATTGAAAATAATGCACTTAATTAACATGTATTGTTGACAGACAAGACTCCTGTTTATTTATGATTGGAACTATGAAAGACAGCCAGCAAGACAAAAATAATATGCCACTTCATCAGACCCAAAATCATATTTTCTAGCAGATGCATCTGCTATGATATGTTCCCAGAGCCTTACAGCTCGACATTATTTATTTATTCTATTATTTATTCAGATATACAACTAGTTGTGACAGGTCTCATTGGGTACCAATCTAGAGCTGGGAACCAGAGCTCCTCCATAGAAACATAGAATATTACAGCACAGAAACAGGCCTTTTGCCCTTTTGGCCTCGGCCAAACTATTTTTCTGCCTTAATCCCACTGACCTGCATCCAGTCCATAGACTTCCAAACCCACCCCATCCATGCACCTGCCCATTTTAAAATAAATGTTAAGATTGAGCCTGCATTCGTCACTTCAGGTGGCAGTGTTCCCTACTCCCACCACTCTCTGTGTGAAGAAGCTTCCCCAAATGTTCCCCCTAAACTTTTCCCCTTTCCACCCTTAGCCTATGTTCTCTGGTTGGTATCTCTCCTAACTTCAGTGGAAAAAGCAGACTTGCATTTACTCTATCTGAATCCCTTATAATTTTGTGTCTGTCAAATCTCATCTCATTCTTCCATTACACAAGCATGTTTCTGCTTGGGAAATAAAAGTTGCTGAACTAAGACAAGTAGCCAAATAAACAGATAAAACCATTGTTAATAGTTATTGTACCTCATGTGTAATGTCACAATTTTTTGCTTGATTTCTTCTTTAGACTGGAGCACATTTCCTCTGCAAGGAAAAAAGGATATTTTAAAAGGAAATTATTATCAAAGGCTGAAAACATGATCTGCATGTCCAGTTTATACCAAGTCACACCTGACACTAAACAGGTTGGATGTAATTGGTACAATGTGGACAATCCTGATTCTCTCCTATTCTTAAGCATATGTAAACCATCAAACTCATTATGGTTAATTTGTCCATTTGTAGGAGACCCCATAAACTGGTTCTGGTTTATACGATCTCATAATCTGAAATGATTGAAATAATTATTTATATGGTAGCTGCATCAGACAGGAATACAATACCGAGGATCATCAAAACTACCAAGAAGATCACTGGGGCCTCCCTTTTCTCTATTGATCATATTTACCAGGACTGTTACTTAAATAGGGCTCAAAGAATTATAGAGCACCCTTTCCATCCACATACAGCATCTTTAACCCACAACCATGCAGAAGGTGATACAGGAGCATCAGTACTTACAGGTGGAGAAATAGCTTTATTCAGCATGCTGTGAGATTGACAAAACAGTGTTCTGCAACCAAGCAATTTATTCCAGAATATTTGTACATTTATTTTAAATTACCGGTATATCTTCAAGTGTTTATGTGATCATTATGTTCTGTGCACCGTGGTCTGGAGAAACTTTGTTATGTCGGGTTGTATAGAGTTTGTACAATCAGATGATAATAATTTTGAACTTGAAGATTAACCTTGTTGAGTACTTCAGGAAGCAAAAATAAGATATAGGTGGCAGCCATGCATTCTGGGAAAAGGAGGAAGAGGAAAATCGAAAATCAGTATGGTTGAAATCAGCATCAATCAATGTGGACTCCATAAATAGTGGAAACAGTCGGATTATTGTTCAGAAAATCTAGAGATAGAAGTTTTACAATTATGAGAGGCTGTATGGCTTGACCAATACCAGAATTCAAATATTAATTCTACTTTGTTCTGGCAACGAGCCCAGTAAAGATCCAAAGGTTACTAAATCATTTAAAATAGGTAGAAACCCTAAATCATGAAAGCAATTCAAAAGCTTCAGTGAAAGATTTTGACACTCGATAATGTGAGTTGAGCCACTCTTTGGTTGACCACATCATGGATGTAAAATTAGGTATTGTCTTGAAAAGGAATCATACAACAATTATTGAAAAATTGTGCAGCTTTGGCATAAACACAATGCATCAGCGACAGGAATAATAAATAATTTTGCTCTTTTATTTAATGTTCACTAGATCTGGTACTGCTGCAACAGGGTGAGGTCAATTCCTATATATTTCGTACATATATTGTAACACGCTGCCAGCTATATTTAAAAAAAATGATTGAAGCATACACGTTGTAATTGTTGCCATTTTCATTTTGTCACATATTAACAGCACTGTTGAAAGTCTCAAATCTTCTATGAGCTGTCATACAACAGATGGACTGACTGGACTCCTATGAAATTTGGAAATATGGAAAACAGTCATTAAGTGCATTGAAACTGAATGCAAGTACTCTATTTACTGTGTTAGATTAAGTCTGTAACCTTCAAATATGGGCACAATTTGTTCTGTCACTCGAAATTGGAAGAATATTGTGTTGGCAGATGTGGTCATTCACAAATCAGCACTGTTGATACAAAAGATACAAACACGTCACACCTCAACAGCATAAGAATTAAGAGGGCAAGTTGACTGACAGACAACATCCACAGGCTCTTGTATTCAAACAGGTTAAATTATATCCAGTGATTTTATAGACCAAGGTCAAGACATTCACAAACTCTTCATCCAAAACAAATCACTGACTCTGTTTCATTCCAAATTATTTTGTTGTCCAGTCACAGGCGAAGCGGTTTTTGAGAAGGGTGTTCAGAAAAGGGATCTATTACTATCATCAAGATAGTATCACTGAATAAAGCAAGATTTTAATACACATTTTAGTATGACCCAGGGAATTAAAATTTGTGGCTGAATTTTACATTATGCCTCTCTTTTTTTTAAAGTTTTCTTCTGATTTAGGGCAGTCTGGATTCCCCATCATCAACACTATGAGACAAGTCAATCATGAAAGCATCATCCACTGAACAAAGCAATCAGGGTATTCCTTAACACTGAACCAGTACAACAGACTCTCCATAAATGTTTTTGATTTGTGAATGACCACATCTGCCAACACAATATTCTTCCAATTCTGAGTGACAGAACAAATTGTGCCCATATTTGAAGGTTACAAACTTGATCTAACACAGTAAATAGAGTACTTGCATTCAGTTTCAATGCACTTAATGACTGTTTTCCATATTTCCAAATTTCATAGGAGTCCAGTCAGTCCATCTGTTGTATGACAGCTCATAGAGCCATCCTATTCCCCAACTGTGATCATCCATTCTCTCAACATTCCCTTTGATTCTGCCACCCACCTACACTCGGGACAATTTTGCAATGGCCAGTTAACCTATCAACCTGCATATGTTTTTGGAAGAAACCAGAAAATCCGAAGAAGACCCTATTCAGTTACAGAAAGACCATGCAATCTCCACTCGAACATGAGTCTGGATTGAACTCAGGTCACTAGAGTAGTGAGGAAGCAATTCTCCCATTCACATGACTGTGCAATTGATGACAGGTTGTTTACTTGGGAAGCACTTGAACTCTTTGCTTTGAGTGCTTGGAAAATGCAAGAAAAAAATTTAAAAATCATCTGCTTTACAAACTCATTTCTTTAGACTTATAAATTAGCAAAAAATATTATTTTTTTTGGCAGAAATTTGCATGTAAACCGCCACCGCTGTGTTCAAGGTTGTCGGTCATTGAATCTTTACATGCATTCAAGTGCATCCACGTTATGGAGTAATGATGTGACTTGCATAGTACCTTTGGACAGAAGAAATTCACAGCATCTTTTATAAGGAAGCCAAAATTCTGAGATTATTGTCAATGAATTTAATAAAGAAAAAAAGCGAAACAACTCTATCCAGAGAATTATGAAATATAGAATTAACAGTCATTGAGGCATATTATGTTGATATATCCAAGAAGAATAAAGAAGTGATTTTCATTTATATACTGTAGCTCCTTCACAACCTCAGATCATGGCTTTTTTCAAGTCCAGTCATATATTTAATGCCGAAAACCAGAGTGAAGTTAATTGAAATGAAGTTTACATTGCACAAAACGAGCTTGTGAGGAATAAAAATGCCATCAAGGACCAATTAGTTAAAACAATCTTTTTAATTTCTCGTGTGTTTAAATCAAAAGTGCAAGATGAAAACTGGACTCATGGAATATTGCATTCAGTTCTGGTTGTCTCGTTACATAATGGATGTGCAACCTTTGGAGAGGAAACAGAGGAGATTTACCAGGATGTTGCATGGATTGGAGAATGTGTCTTGGGAGCCAAATTAACAGAGCTAGGAAGTTTCTCTTTGGAGTGAAGAAGGATGAGAGGTGACTTAAACAGAGGTCAACAAGATTGAGAGGTACAGATACGGTGGACTACAAGAACCTTTTTTTCCAGGGCAACAAACACTAAAGGACATCTGCATAAGGAGGGGGGAGATGACAGCTTTAGGTTTCCTTAAACAGACAGTAGTGGGTACTTGGAATGCATTGCCAGGGAGGTGGTGGAGGTGGGTACAAAAGAGACATTTAAAGGTCTTAGACAGGCAGATGGATGCTATTAAAAATAGTGTTATGGGTGTGAGGTAGGAAAGATTTAGATTGTTAAGTAGATTTGTATAGATTGATACAACATTGTAGGCCAAAAGGCCTGTCCTGTGCTGTAATGTTCTGTAAATGGATCATCAATTCTCACCTTGTTGGTTAGAAACTCGTCTTCTGGACAAACTGCATGCTGGCCTCTCATCAAAGTCGAACTTCCTCAAGGACTTCAGCAGGGTATTGCTCCAGAGAATGAAAAAAACGATCCCATCAGATATACAATGAAAAATCAGTGAAGGGTATCTGACTAAATATGTTCACTCTGTTTCTCTTCCCTTAGATGTTGCCTGACCTGCTGACAATTCCAGAGTCTTTCTGTTGTTGCTATCAGATGAATAATCTATTTCCTTTCTCCCAATCCCAAACTGCATCCAGGATGCATATAGGCATGCAGTTCAGTTTTATTTGCTAAACAGGCTGATTGCAGGTTTCTGAATGCAATTACACATGATGGACTATGCTGCTTGATTTTGTGAAGGGGAATGGTGATCTCCCTGAATTAACCTACAGTTCTTGTCATTGCTTAAGGAAAAACTGAGTAATTCATTGCCACTTTTGCTTCACTCAGTGGGACTGTTTCCCACTTCAAACTAATGATCTGTTGAGGAGATGTTCATGGGGACTTCATAAGCAGAGTATAGTCACCCACATCTCCCAAAATTAATCTCATGGTAATTAATGTCTTTCAACCAGGTATAAAAAAGGCTACACAGAGCATTTGTTTCTTATTGCCTCTTGTCAGCCATTGTAGTTCTGGCTCTATCCAGCAAAATTGGCAATCATTTCCATTTAGCTATTATCTGTTGTTTTTATTGTCAAAATGCACACCATCAGAAAAAAAGCTCGAAAAAGTATCACACATGCATCCAGAGGGGAGTTATGTTTCTTGGTTTTGACATTTAATTGCAACTTTCATCCTGGAAGTCAGGAAAGCTGCATAAATGAGGTTTATTTGGAAAAGTGGCAGTCACTGGTTATAAACTGAAGAGACGATACAACATCAGCGAACGAAAGACACCAGCATATGTGTGAATAGTTGGTCCCCTTGAGTAAAACTTCTCTTTAAATTGGCCTTTTAAAATAAGAATCGACACAATTTCTCCCACTGCTCAATTTCTCACCCTGTTTTATGCCTAGAATTTACAGATCTCCCTTGACACTTTTGAATCTTGACAATCGGCAGTTTTCTTGCCAAGTGTTCACAACATTTTAAATAAGGCAGCAATTAACTGTGGCTTCTAGTTACTCGTTTTACTATGTGTGGTTCTTAAGTGATAATTATCTTCCAGTGGACTGCTTCTACTTCTCACATACATAATGGTATGAGACATGCCATCAATAATTGAACAGTAAAAGAGGCTGCTTTTACTATAACTGAAAGCAGTCACATAAACATGAATTATTATCAACTGAAACATAACTTTGCTGCAATAAAACTGCCTCTTATCTCCTCCAAAATCTGCACAATCAAAGAGCAAACACTTCATTGTGGCAAAGAAGGGTTTTATTAAACACCTTGCACAGGCGTGAGCTGTCCTAAACTGTATTGTAGCTCCATCAAGTTTTATTCTGTGGATAAGGCAGCAAACAGGAAACTCTTTCCAGCTCATTCACCAGCAACTGCAAATGGCAATATGAAAACAACCAAAGCATTAAAATCTACAATGATTTTGTTGGGAGATAAATTTTGATGAGGACACCAAAAAGAACTTCATTGGTCTTCTCCCAGCTCATCATTTTGGTGCTTTTCTATCTTTCTGAAAGGCACTTGAGGCCTTGGTTTTAAAAGGCCTCTGGCTCTACTTTAGAGAATCTGCTCATATCCCACATATGTATATGAAGCACTCATCTTTTGGAAAGCAGAGGCAAATGTGCTGCCATCTTAATCCATGCTGCACACTACAACTGGTCAGGACCTTTGTGGCTTCATTATTAACCTCAGCTGACTATTTTTCAAGGCCTGTCACACTTTGAGAACTTTTTGTATAGTCCACAGAAGAAATGAACATTTCTTGGGACATGACCTAGCAGGGGAAAACAAAATTCCAATGCGGAAAACAGTGCGTCACAGACCAGCAAGGGTCAATGACTTTGTAATGAAGAATTTGAATGAAGGTGATAGAATTTCAAGGAACTGATAGACCCAAGAACACGAAGGACAGAAGCAAGAGTGAGCCATTTTGGTGCATTTGGCTTTTTGGACATCCAATAAGATTAAAAAAATATATATTATATTCATTAACATCATATTAGAAGCTGATTCCAATCACTGAAACCCGTGCCCTCCAATTACACTCAATTAACCTATCAAATTCTGCAAGGCCTTCTGCACTGATCCTTTCACTCTCAGTTTGCTCAATATCAGAGTATCTCACATAACTGGCCAACTCAGGTTTGACATGCAACATTTCTCTACTAAAAGAAACAGGGTAGCTCCTGATGATGAAGGGCTCAAGACCAAAACTTTGGTTATGTATCTTTATCTTTCCTACATAAAGTACACTTTTGACCTGCTGAATTTCTCTAAGGATTGTATTTTGACTTTTAGCTCCTGAGATATCTCACTGAATATTCAAGCCATCCTGGGCCCATGCTCAAATGCTGGTCTTCATTCATAGCTATTGGATGAGCTATGTAAATGAGGGCAGCGAAGAAAATTAACAATCACTTTGAGTAACAAATGCCTTCCCATGTTGAGGGTGAACCACATCAGAGAGGAAAGCATGTGAATAAATTTTATTTGGCTCAGTCAAAATGTACTTCAGAGTGAACTATCAGATTAATTTCTATTGAAGAGAAAATTTTTATCATTTAATATCACCCTGCCTGGGTCAGATATTTCCTTGGGTATTGATAACATGACTAATGTGCCTGGGATAAAAGTTCATGGACCCTTGTCTCATCATCTCAAAATAAATATTTGTGGCCTTCTCCACTCACATCATTAATGCTATAGTTGGCTATGTTGATTCAAGTGCTGATCAATGCAGTCCGTCATAGAAAAGATTACCAGGTGAACAGAGGAAAAGGCTCAATTGTAATACATAAATGTGCTGGAGAAACACAGCAGGTCACTCAGCATCCACAAGAGGACAGGTAATTAATGATTTGGACCTGGGACCTTCATCAGGAAAATAGACAGACACTCGAATGAAACGGTGTGGAGAGGTGGAGAGGAGGGAGGAAAGGGGAGGAGCACATGCTAACAGGTAAGAGGTAATAAATAGATGGATACAAAACAGAGGGTGGAAGAGAAAGAAGCTGAAAAGTGATAGGGGAGAGGGCAGAGGGTAAATAGGGATAGCTCTCTAAAAGGAGAAGGAATGGGTCGTGATCTGGGGGAAGGAAGTCAAGATGGTTTGAGAAAGAGAGAGACTAGGGAAGGGCCGATGGTAATTGGAGAAGTCAACATTGATGGCATCTGATTGGAGATCAGAATATAATGTGTTCTTCCTCCATATTGTGGATGGCCTCAATTTGGCAGTACCTGAGGCCATGGACAAACATGCTGGCATGGCAATGGTGTGTGAAATTTAAATAGTTGACCACTTGGACGTCCTTGTTGTTACAAGACTCAATCCCAACATTCACAATTTTTTTTTTGCTTAACTCAGAAAATGTTAAGGATATGCTCAAACAATTTTTGAAGAGGTAGAATATCCCTTCTCAATCTTGGGCATCAGGACACGTGAACAGTCAAAATGTTGAGAACCACTAGTCCGTGAATTGTGTAATTGGACAAGCAGCTGACCACCTCAAAAGCTTTCTACCCCACTGCCCAAACATGATCACCTGCCAATCCATGACCCCCATATTGGCCACATGAGCCACTCTGCTTCATACAAAACCAGAGTGGAAAGAAGTAATTAATGATCCCATAGGACTGCTGAAGAAGAATGCCACATGTAAATCAATTGTCAATTAATAGTGATATTTTTAAATAGTTAATGTGTTGACTCGTATTTCTCAACAACAGTTACATTGTTAATAGCTATAACTTCTCAATATTTCATTTTGGACAAGGTGGGCATATCATGTAATAGGTAACATACCATATTTTATTGATCTTTATAGATATCCAAGGCTCTGAACTCAGCAGTCTTCAGTCACAGCTGTGAGAAATTTGCATCTTATAGGTTGATGACAAAATGTTTAACAGTGTAATAAAGCAGTGCTGAAGAAACAGAACGTTTAACTTCCAAGTGTCAAGATTTCAACCTATTTGACGATTGTATAAATGATCATCAAATTATATTGGTTCTCCTTAAAAGACTTTAACGATGGTGTTAATTGTAAAACAGAAACTGGCATGCTGTTGATCAGATTGCTGCATCAATTTTTTTAATGCATTAGGCATGAACTTTCAAGAAGTTAGAGGTTCAATGAATACAAAGAAACATAATGCTGGAGCAGGAAAAGAGTGAATAGAATTGAGGAACAGACAAATTAAATTATCTGTTCAATTTCCAATATTTCAATTGGAATATAGTCATGATGGCTCTGAATGGCGGAGCAGGCTCAACGGGTCACACACACACACACACACACACACACACACACACACACACACACACACACACACACACACACACACACACACACACACACACACACACACACACACACACTATGATCTTATCACAGACTTCCCCTTTATTTTCTCAACCTTCTGCTTACAAATTAAAACATGTTTGACTTCTAATTTTTCTCAGTTCTAATAAAATTAGTGTGAAAACTTAACTTGTTTTTCCTCTTTCCACTGATGCTGCTTCGCCCTCTGTCTATTCCCAGCATTCCCTGTTTTTATTTCAGAATTCCAAGCATCTGTATTCTGTGTATATCTCAGAAACTGAAGATGAAGTTCTCTTGAGCCCATTGAACATATCCTACATTACATTTACAACATCTGTAGCAATATCTAGGACAGGATGATCAATTTGATAAGAGGTTTTCTCAACCTTCTCTGTCAAGTTTTCCTCAAAATGGGAAATTTAAGTGACCTAAATTTCTGAATGCCATGGTCCTATCGCAAATGTAACTTTGACCAATCTAATTGCTGCCTTTTATCATACTGTCTTGCCTTACTTTCACTTGTGCTTCAATGACAACTTTATCTGTAAATGGCATTCATTTATAGATCATTAAATCCAACAGTATGTCCCTCTTAAAGTCTTCCATCAGTGAACCCAAAATATAAAATAAATGAAAGAAAAAAACCTCATTCAATATCTAATATGTTCTGTTTGTTCCATCTCCAAGAAAAGGTCCCAAGATATGTACCACATTGGAAGCAGTTTGAGGGATCAAATTAAATTTTACTGCTTCCTTAATGCTGGTAAATAGGATGCCCATTTTCCCTTTTCACGTCATGAGAAAAATAGTTCTGCTCATTGAGCTGATGAAAATGACCATTACTACCAGGTTCACATAAGTGTCCTTCTAATCTCTTGCTGAGCACTGCAAAAACAAAAAATCAAATGATTGATGTACAACCAAGTCTCATAAGAGGACAGACCCAATAATGCAGTGGAAGATGGTAAAATGATCCTACTTGTGTTTGGAACCATACTGAGCTAGGGCATAATACTTTATCCTGAGACAGGTTAAGAAATCACAGTATCAAGATGTCCTCACCAATATCATCCATCCCTAATAATAGATGGTGATCAGGAATGGGAGCTATTCCTTCTTGATTAGCATCCTCAAATTGAGAGGGAGAATATTGATCTCCCACGAGAAAACCGGAAAGCAAAAGAAACGTCACTCACAAGGACACCATTAACTGGAGAGAATGGGTGTGTATTAGATGCACAAGCACTCAGTTTTTACTCTTCTTGCATTTCTCAAAGAAATATCACATCATTACTGAATAGATTACAACAGTTCACAAAAAAAGCTTTGCACTGAAGAGGTTCAAAGGATGGACAGAATTATTAACATGAGAGACAGTCAATGAAAATTGAAATTTGGTCCAGATCACACAATCATTGCATCACTCCTGCTGGGATTTTACAGTGAAAGTCTCACATCATTAACATGAGGTCGAGCATCACACGGAAACTAAGTACAGCAGGGATAGCGCGTACCATCAGTTATGATGTAAAGCACATGATACAAAAGAGAGCATGTAGTTCTGGAAAATAAAACAACAAGAAAATCCCTTTACAAAACGATCATCTTCCAGCAAGCTCTGCAATGCATTTGGGGCTTTTGATTTTTTAAATCTATACACATCAATATTGATCTGCAGGAGTGAGAGAGGATGTGCTGGATAAGGAAATGAGTTGGTAGCTCCACCTTTAACAATGGGGTTTCCCTTCAATGGACCCAGTCTCAGCTTTCGTGCTCCAAAAGGCACAAGGCTTCATAAGTTGGACACACAGGTGATAAATTCATTGGTTATAATGTTCCAGGGTCAAGGAGATTTCCCAAAGAATAAGGTGGGGAAGGGGGTGGGAGGGAATCAAAAGAGGTATGCAAGCACTGAACTCCTGCCAAGAGCTGGGTAGAAGAAGAATTTGAGCAGTCAGAGACCATGTTCACAAAGTCAGCGAGCTCAGAAAAAAAAGTATGTCATAAACATAATAATTTTACCAACCAAAAGAAACCATCCTTGACATTTTTAGGAAGGTAATAAAAGGAAAATTATTACAGGGATACACATGCCAATCAGCATCAGAAAATAAAGACCAATTATCTTCTGACAGAATGAGAGATCCTCTAAATCACTGGCTGGTATTTTTTTTTTTCTCAGGTGTCATCTAGTTTATTATGTGTTTTCAGCATTTTCTCATTTTATTGAGAAAAATAAATCCATCAGCTCCTTCAGAACATTTCTCACTGACGATGAAGTAAAAGATCTTCATGTTGAATTATTAAGTCAGTGGACGGCTCTTAAAACATCTGTACATCATTAATCAAACAGTGAGGGGTAAACACTGTCAAATTATATATCTTTATTTCTCAATTTATGAGCTGGCTTCTGGCCCTTCTTGAGCTTTCCCAATTAAGATTTTTTAAATCCTGATATGCCAACTAACCTTAACTGATGCTGAATCAATATCACTGAAGATGTTTAATTTCTGATCTAAATGCTGGACAGACAGTGCAATATTCACTACACTGTTCTGTGGCTACAAACATTTTTCTTTTGTGATCACTCAATTCAATCGACAACCTTTCGAGAGGGGCCACTTGACAAAATGTTTGAAGTAAGGTTGACGTGACTTTTGAGCAAAAGTTTGTTGATGTTTTTAAGGTGCTCTCTGAATCCAGTCCGACAGTGGTGATGTCACGTGGCCTACAGACAGAATGAAATTACTCCTAAGGATTTGCCTACCTGAACCACCCCCACTTCCCCACTATCAAGCTCCACATGTGCTCACACTTGACATTTCTTGCATCCTTAACTGCTTTTCAATTGTTTTTCATTCCATTTACCCCTTTGTGTGTGTGTGTGTGTGTGTGTGTGTGTGTGTGTGTGTGTGTGTGTGTGTGTGTGTGTGCACATATATGAGTGTGTATGTGTGTATGTATGTGTGTATGTTTGTGTGCATATATATGAGTGTGTGTGTCTGTATGTGTGTGTGTATATAAGTGTGTGTATATATGAGTGTGTGTGTGTGTGTGTGTGTGTGTGCGTGTGTGTGTGTGTGTGTGTGTGTGTGTGTGTTTTATATTTTTTGTACAGATTCACGCTAGGTACCAGCTAGCATGTGCACCTGTGGAAATTATAAGAATGCTATCAATATTTTGAATTGGCAGTAGATCACAAGAAGTATTCCCAACTGCCTCATCCATTCCTCCTTAAAGTGGGAACTACAAAGGTGTCCTTGGCCTAAGGAATAAGAAACGTGCTTGGACAAATTGATGGTGAATTGCCCACCAGTCCTGCCCCTTCTCCCCGTCGACTCCTTGCCTTTTACCCAAGAAATCACTTGGCGGTGCGTGTTTCTTTTTGTTGTTTTTCGGTCCGCCATACAAATGTCATCAGAAAATGTCAACAAAGCTTTGTGGTCAGCAGGTCAGTCTGCTTCAGAATTTCGGAGTTGTACATGTCCAGGGCATGGTTGACCCGCATGACCTCGCTGCTGTTCAGCTTGAGGCGATGCTTCAGCATGCAGGAGAAGAGGTCCAGCTGTGCCTTGCCTGGGGCCACAGGAGGGGCCAGCCTGTTGATGCGCTCTCGAATGTCTAGCAGCAGTAGCATGACCGATGACGAGGAGTGGTACTGGCCCCCCTGTGCGTACGACTGGTTGACCTGCTGGACTGCACTGCGCAGTAGGTCGGTGTTGAAGCGTAGACTGTATCCATACACCTGCACATCCGAGATCTTGATGTAGATCTGCCGTTTGCTGGGGTCCGAGAGGTCCACGGGACCCTGGGCCGTCTCGTTGCGCAGGGCAGCCGGTAGCTTGGCTCGGCTACGCAGATAGACGTGGACGGTCTCAAAAACCGTCTTCCACCTGTTGCCCAAAAGAAGGGTCCAGTTGTAACATGGTGAGTCATGCAGTCTCGTTTTCTCCCAGCTGGGGTAACCGTACTCACCAATGGGCGTGTTCCACCCTTCTGAGTGACTTCCGCTGAAAGGGTTAATGTAAACAAAAAAGACGGGGTCCAGGCTGCTGTTTCTCATCTGGCAGATCTTCATGGAGAGGCCCACTACCATGTGGATAAAATCCACACGGTTTTTGTTGCTCTTGAGGGTCAGCGACATCCGCTTCCGCCATCGAGGGTCGAAAAAGGTGTCCAGGCGGATCTCGTTGCTGATGAACAGGGTCTGGATGGACAGTCTGGAGTCCTTTTTGGCCAGGAGGTAATTCAGCTCCAGGTCGTGGAAGTCCAGCTCTGTCTCGAAGCTGACAAATTGCTCGCTGCGCTCCGAGTCCACATTCTGAGGCTCGCAGCGACCCCGGTACAGCTTGAAGCCCCGATTGCAGGAGCCACAGAGGGAGATGTTGGCCAGGCTGCACATGGCACAGCTGCCATTGCTACCAATGTTGCAGGGGATGGCCCGTTGGCATACATTGGCAATGGTGTGGCAAACACAGGTCTTCTGGCTCTCCAGGAAGGTGCCCCAGTAACCGTTCTCACTGCAGTACAAAAATGACTGGACTCGATTCAGCCACTGATGCACTGACCTGCAGACAGAGCAAACAAAGATGTCTTTAATAATCCTGCATGGGGACTGAGGTAAATTTTGTCATGAAACATGAAACTCCTTATCAAAGACACATTAAACGGTGCCTCAACATCTGAGCACCACCCATTCCGTGATGCACACCGTACACATAGAACCATGGACATGACAGCACAGAAAAAGACTCTTTGGCCCATCTAATTTGTGCTGAACTATTATTCTGTCTCAGCCGAAAGACTTACACCGACACCAGACCCCTCCTATCCCATCCATGTACATTGCCAAATTGTTGTTCTTAAGTGCATTTGCATTCACCAACTCCAGGTCTCATCCAATCTCAGTGGAAAATTTATCTATAACCATCATAATCTCCACACCAGTCCTAGAATCAGGCAGTTCAGAAACAGGCCCTTAGTCCACCAGATACACATCTATTGTGTGTGGAGGAAACATGGCATCCCTGCCTGTCTGGAATGTGTGTATTGCTGGTGGTCACGTGTCCTCCCTGTCTGAAACTTATTCGGAGTCACATCACCCATCAATCAAGACTGGACTCTGGCCTTCCATCAGTGCACACCTTGCTGTTGGCTAATTTAAATCACCGAGGGTAATTATTGGCTATAAGCACAGATTAGCTCTGTATGAAACAGCAACGCACAGCACATTCTTTCTCTCTGCCTCGGGGTCAAGCCCCAGACATCACTCCATGCAAGGTCACTACTGTGATCATCTCTGGAAGTGTTGAGTGTAAGGTGTGTACTACATTGAAATTGAGCTGTTAATGCTGCGATAGGTCGGTATTCACAGAGAGCCACAACCCCGTTGTGGACTGAAGGACATGGGTTAAGGATGAAAAGTAAAATGTTTAAGTGGAGCGTTTGCGGGTAAACATCTTCACTCAGAGGTTGAAGAGAATATGGTATGTGCTGCCAGGTGAAGTGGTGAAGGCCAATTCACTTAAGAACAACAATTTGGTAATGTACATGGATGGGATAGGAGGGGTCTGGTGTCAGTGCAAGTCTTTCGGCTGGGGCAAAATAATAGTTCAGCACAAATTAGATGGGCCAAAGAGTCTCTGTGTGTCTCTGTTCATAGTGTGTGAGCGGGTCGAGTATAGGTTTACTGTTTTCGGAGTCCGACCAAAGTTTGAGGTGAATGTCCATATCGTCATTTAAGTGAAATAGTGATTGAGCACCACTTAACATTCTGCTCTGTTTGTTTCCTGTGTGTTAATAAAAGTTACATGTGATTGTAACACTTGTGTCTAGACTTGTCTCTCTATGAACCCACCGAACCTGATACTCTTCCCAACATGACACCATCTTTATCAGAACCTGTTTCATAGCCTTCAGAGTCTTGGTATTTCAAATGCCCAGGCAGATACTCCTGTTGTGATTAGACCAGCATCCATTACTTACTCAGATTTTAACCCCTCTCTGGGTGAAATGTCCTTCCACAGGGCCACTTAAGACCTCTAAACCCTCTTCCTTTACTGCTCCCATCATTTATCAGTGGCAGTGCTATGATTCAAAGAGCTGCTGCCTCCCAGGTGTCAAAAGCTCAGCTTTGAGCCCAACTTCCAATGTTGCCTATACCGCGTTTGCACGCTCTTTATGTGACCATGCAGGCTTCAATCAACTTTTCTGGTTTCCTCCCACATCCCAAAAAGGTGTGGGTTCGATGGTGAGTATCCTCTGTAAATTGCCCCTCATGTGCCAGTGAATAGTATGATCTGAGAGAGGAGTCAGTGCAGATGTGGGGAGAATAAAACTGAAGTGCATGTGAGGTTGCCCGATGGTCAACATGGACTGAAGGACCTGTTTCAAGCTGTATGATTCAGTAGCACTGTTGAAGCAGTTCATCATCTGACAGAAATCAATGAGGTGGCTAATAAGTAACACTGTCAGCCTTGCCACACATCATGCTTACATTTCTTTTTGAACCACAATAATACTAATTTAAAAGCAGAACACATTGTATAATGCAAAGTTGACATCAATGCACCTGACAAAGAAGAGTGCAAACAATGCTTCAAAAATGGATCCTTGACCAGACCTGACCGAAGCTCCAACTGAATCAGTCACCAGGTCATTCTTGGTTTTGGCTGAGAACAGCCTGTTGATTTTTACAATCATCACTCGGTGTTAGAATATTTTATGCATGCTTGACATATGTTAACACACACACACCCCCACAGGCACAGATAGATGCACACACAAACACACACATACATACACATGCACGGACAGACAGACACACACTCACACAGGCATAAACAGACACACATACATACACTCACACGCACGCATGCACAGGCGTGGACGATCACATACACATGGCACTGACAGGCAGACAGACAGAAGCTCACACAAAGACACACATACACATGCATGGACAGACACAGATTCACACAGGTGTGAACACACACACACACACACACACACACACACACACACACACACACACACACACACACACACACACACACACACACACACACAGAGGCACAGATGCTCCTCTGCACACAGTCGCTAATGCTCAGGTGTGCATGTGAACATGAAAACACAAGCCTTCAGCATTAAGTGCAATAAATAGGATGGATTAAATTTGCTGATCTGAGAACATCAAAAATTGTTAACACACAAATTGGAGCCATTATATCCCATATTTTTCTGCATTCAGTCCTGGCTATTAGACAGTAATTTTTTGCTCTTGCAGCTGTGGTCTCTTTGATAATGGAAGATTATGAGGAGTGAACTTAATGCTAACCCTACATGAAGCTTTTGGACTTCGTCTGGATTCAAATTCAGATCTGGTTTCATGCTTCAGAATAAAGGATGTGGCGCAGTCACTAGAATTACAGAGGCTGAAAGGCAAAATTTTGAGATGAGATTTCCTGGTCCAGATTATTATTCCCTCAAGATTAAAAGATTAAATCATGATCTTGATATAATTAAAGATCTTAATGACATGGAAAGAAAGAACTCATTTCCTTATAGAGGTTTAGCTAAATCACGAGGGCAGAGATAAGCTAATATTCAGGCTTTTTCCCCAGGGTAGGGGAGTTTACAACTTGGGAGCATAGATTTAAGATGAGAAGAGAAAGATACAAAAAGGGGTCCTGAGGCGTAATTTTTTCACACAAAGGGTGGTTGATATGTGGAATGAAATACCAGATGTGGCTGTATTTCTAATGTTTAAGAAACATTTACACAGATGTATAATAGAAAAGATGAAGGAACACAACCAAATGAGACTATCTTTGGGAAATAATGTGGCCTGCTTAGACAAGTTGGGCAAAAGGCCTGTTCCTGCGCTGTAAAGCTCGATGAGTGTGAGGGCAGTCTGGAACAAATTGGCCTCAAAACAATCTTAAATTTAGTGTTCAGAGAAAGGACATTATCATGCAAACTTATTGAAATCCTGAAACTGATACCCAAACCACCCCTTGCTCCACCCATGAGTCACTGAGACAAGAGGGATTGGAAATGTTAAACTGGCAATGTTGCATTTTTTTTATTTGACAAGGGTTTTAAGAAAAAATATAACAAAGAGGGTTAATGGAGTTAGAACAGTTAGAGTCCTAGAGACTGCAGGAATTATTCAGGATTCTGAATAAGTGAGTGGAATAAAATCACAGTTTGTTTTATATCCAAGTTACTGGGCCAGCATTTGGAGTCTGCAGCCACCTTCCACTGATCTTTACATCGAACCTGTATGATTGTCTCAATGCGAAGTTGGCTTCACTAGTCATGATGAGGGTCTGTGTGAAGCAGGACCTATCGTCTCATGAGCCATCGTATGGTTAGAGTGGGAATTGGGTGGGTGGAGTAATGGCAGGCAGAATACTAGAAGAAATAAAGTGCTGACAGCGAGTGAAACCACTCATGCACCATGGGTTTGCCAACCATCAACCTGCAAAACCATGGATTGTTTCTGAACTTTTCCAATAGTCAGAAAAATTCAAAACCATCTATTCAAATTACTAAATTTATTGCAAAGGTCCAGCAACATTAAGAGTTCTTTAAAAACAACAACATTTACACAAGCACAAACAATGAAAAAATGGTCTAAACCATACATTTCCCCTCTTTCCCTCAACTTGACTTGGGGTAATTTGCTATGGAGAAATAATTGGGCATATTGTCTTTGCACTGAGTCCCAACTTGTGCAGCTTATGAGTAAATTTTCCCTGTAATTTTGTTAAATAAATCTATTGAACATAATGACATAGAAAATCAAAGCAAGGCCATTAAATCCTTCAGACCTGCTCAATCTTTCAATAAAATCTTAATTGATATTTTTATAATCGCATGGAAGTTTACTGCCATGATTCCTGTCACAGCTGATGACAACTTTGGGACTTTGCTATTTGTGACACATTTCTTAGAGCAGCAGATAGATATGAAGGAAAATGTCAGCATCTACATAACAAACTGTAACCATTTCTTTGAAATACCTATGACAACACCAGGCAAAATATTGGATAATAATGGCACATTTTAGCCAATCAGGGTGTGGAGATGTACATGTAAAGAAAGCGTTGAAATGCTCCTCAAGTTTGGGGGTGAAGGAGGGAGGGAAGGGAGGGGGGAACAAGGGGAGACAATGACACTGTGAATATTCAAGAGGGAAATGTTTGTCTGTATTTTGGTTAGTATGGTTCATAGTGTGAAAAATTAATATATTTTTTTTAAAGTTTGCATTTGGTATTATCAATGAGGTTGGAGGCAGTGCATGTGAATCTTTAACCTCTTTCATACTTGCCAGTGATCTCAGGAATTGAATGTCAATCAGCCTTTAAAGTGGCAAGTGTGAAAGCAAAATCTGCTCAATGTTGACATCAGATGATGTCATCTCAGTCCGGGAATTGCCGGTCTTGACCTAGTACAATCCCCGGCATCTGCAGATGCCGGCATTGAGATCAGGCAAGTATTAAATGGGCAGCAACATTACACGCACTTCTGATTAAAGGTAGAACAGATCAAATGCCAGGGATAAACCCTTGCCAGTGTTAAAGCATTCAGTGACCCGGTTAGGAGTGGTATAGTGTGAAAGGCTAAATCCCCATTCCTATCCTGGGACACTGAATGGCCGATTTGCTGGGATGCCAGGATGAAAGGAGCCTTTGTCTCATGGATGGGCTTCTTGGGACCCAGGACGGTGATGAGGACAGAGTCCAAGTGCAAGTATTGTACCTCCTGAGGTTGTAAGGGTAAATGCATTAAGAATTTGTGTTATGGTATTAAGCTTCTTTGCAGAACCTTTATATTACCAGTTGTAAATTGCATTGACACTCCTGAATCATTCAAGCACTTTTTCCTCTCCAATGGGCTGAGCTTGTGATAATGGAGGATAAAAGGTTAGTTAGTAATTTTCTTCACTCTTTTTATTCATATTTTAACAGGATCGATCAATCATGTGAATGCAGCACACATCAGTTTTGTAAGGCTATTAATGTGAATTTGATTGAATACTCTTCTTAATAAAGTTGTCGTCGTATTTAAAATATTTTCAGTCAATCTATTTCCTTTTCATTTCTTACACACAGTTAAGAAATGCATAGGAATTTATTTTCACTGCTGATACACAAATATTATGTGTAGGTTGAAATATGCACATTTTTACATGCTTACTAAGTACTGGGAAAGGTCAATGTTTATCATCACGGCCTTACACTCCAACAAGTTACAATTCTTTGTTCCCTCCTGACCATAAATTCCCTCCCATCACACCTGCTCCCCCTCATTGTATTGTGAAATAGAACACTGGGTACTGGAATATTTAGCCAATCAGTCAATGTCCCTGGTAAAAGAAATAGAGAATATTTTGGCTCACTGCCTTTCATCAAGGCATGGAAAATGTTTTGAGTCGAAACACGAAAGGTAGCACGGAGAGGAAGAGGTAAAATAGGGAAAGACTGCAATAGGGTAGAGTATTATGCTGGCTGGTGAGGATGCTAGAGTTATGTCTGGATGAAGAAAAGATAGTTGGAGATAAATCAACAAATACTAAAACAAGAGAAAAAAAAATGAACTCTGGATATTTTTTTCTCTAGTACATTTTAGTTGTTTAAATATCTTTTGCCTCCTTCCAATTGCATCTCTTGGCCTACATTGACTGTGCT
Source organism: Narcine bancroftii (assembly GCF_036971445.1). Lineage (NCBI taxonomy): Eukaryota > Metazoa > Chordata > Chondrichthyes > Torpediniformes > Narcinidae > Narcine > Narcine bancroftii. The sequence goes on from NC_091469.1 coordinate 93,253,334, forward strand.
CTCTCACCAGGCACCACAATTAATTGGTGACATTCTGCTTCTTCTCATCTCCACCCTATCACAGCACTTTTCTGTTCGCAATGCCCACCAGGCCCGTTTCCCTGCAACTTATTTTGAATAATTTTGTTTCCAACTCATCAAAGAGAAATGTTAAATCTGCTTCCCTTTCCATTGACCTATCTTCTGCCTCCCTTTCCAGGTAAGATTAGGAGAGAAAATTCTGCCATTTTTTTTTCAAGTTGAGTAGTGATTTGATCCCTGCCTAAAATGATGAAAATATCCAATACATTACAGACAGAGAAGCCATTACATCCTCCTTTGAATTGTTAAATGTAATAGATTTCTCACTGGATTGAGAATGGAAGAATTAAGTGGAATGAAATATACCTATTGATTGACTAAATTAGGAGCATGAAGATCTAACTAACCCTTATGCTCTTCTTATTCAAGCCTAGCACCATTTCTTTATTCACTCAAGGTACTTGGGTTCCTCAGGCTGAGCCTGCCTTCAACTGTCCATCCCTAATTGCTGCAGTGTTTGAGGTTTGCCTCGACTTACAATGGTGTTAGGGAAGGAGTTCCAGGATTAGGACCCAGTGATAGTGAAGGAACAGTGATGCATTTCCATGGCAGGATGGTGTGTGGCTTTGGAGGGCAACTTCCTGGTGGTGCCTTTGCTGCCCTTGTTCAACTAGCTGGTAGGGTATTTTGGATGGAGCTATCAATGATGCTGTCCTATTATTTATATTCAGTTGTTTTCGTTTGACTTCCAAGAGAACTTACATCACCCGCTGAAGGTAGAAGTCCATTATTTTGTTCTTCTCTTTCCGCACATCATCTGCTTTCTTCCTATCAGAGAAACTTGCCTGCACCCAGCATGTTGAGACAATCATGAAGGAAGTGCACCAATGCTTCTACCTTCTCAGGGATCAGAGATTTGGATTGTCATTGAATACTCTATCAAACATCTACCATTGTACTGTGGAATATAGACTGCAAAACACAGAAGTGCTGGAGAACCTCAGCAGGCCACGCAGCGTTTAGGAGAAGCCAAGAGATATAATGAGCATTTCGGACCTAAGCCCTTTGTTAAGGTAAGAGCAGAAAGCAGGCAGGTACCTGAATAAAAATGTGGGGAGGAAGGAAAGGGCTTAAAGAAAAATGCTGAACAACTTGTAGTTCCCTGGCTTGTAAATCCAAATGCCCAGGATCACAGAAGACTGATGAAAATGGCAAACCCAGCTCAAGGACACCGACCTCTCATCCTTTGAAGACATTTACATAAAGCGTAGCATCAGAGGCAGCTAACATCATAAAGTATGTTAACCTGGTCATCCTGAGTAACCATCACCCTGTCACACTCTCTTCTTGTTGCTATTTTCAGGCATGAGGTACAGAAGCCTGAAGGCCCGAACCTCTAGGATCAAAGACAGTATTTTTCCAACTACTATCAATCCCTTGAATTTCCCCATACTACCCTGACCAAAATACCCCACTATCACATACTCCAAGTCTGCCAGAACACCGTCTGCACTTTTTCAACTGCACATTCTTATTCATTTATTGCAACTGTGAATATCCTTCAAACAGATGGCATTGACATTGATTTCTCTGGTTTTTGTTGATGCTCTAAACCCCCTGCTCTTCCTTATCTTTATGCCTCTTTTCCTCTAGCTCTCTCTCTCTCCTCTTCTGTCGCTTTTGCTCTAGCACTGCCTTCACAGAGTCACCCACCTCCCATGATCAATTCTCATGTTTCCTCTTCCTATTCTCCTATCCTTGTCCTGTTGCCTGTTGAGCTAGGTTCCTCCTCCTGCCCTGTTTTCCTCTTCCCCCAGTCTTTTTATTTAGGTGTTTTCTCAAACCTTGAAGAAGGGTTCGGGGCCAAAATGCTGGTTCGATATCTCTATGAACGCTGCGTGACCTGCTGTGCTCCTGCATCATTTTGTGCTTTTACTGTGGACATTAATCGATCCTTGTATGTATGTATATATTTATCTTGTGGCACCTTGTGCAAATGATACTTATTGTTTGCCAGTTTATGCAATCCTGTAGCTGGAGCCAGCCAGAATCTAATTGCATCTGGGCATTGTACACATTAATATATCAAACTCTCGCCTCATGTTCTCAGTTATTTAATTTTCTTCATGCTCGCCACTAGAAATAGAGCAAGTTGAACAATGTAATTTGATTCAAAAGTTGATTTATCTGCCTAAACTCTCCAGATTTCCATCTACAAGCAATGAGACCCTGATTGGTAATGGTTTCCTTATCACCATTTCTGAGGTCAATGGCATTTCTTTGCAACAGACATTGTATTACTGGAGGAAGGCTTTGAAAACACTCTTTTGCAACAGGCGTCCATTTTTTTTTTCCAGATTTTCAGTAGCTATAGTATTCACAGAAGATCAGCAAAATAAATCTCACTTACTCCCTCAAACGGAAGTCAATCTGATCGTACATTGGACTGACGGGGCAAAGAAGATGGAAACATTTGTGAGTGAAAACAGGAAACTCTGTAGATGCTGTGACTATAGTTCAACATACAATAGTGCTGGAGAAACTCAGCAAGTCATCCTGTGCTCCTTGTGGAACAAAGATATGCAACCAATGTTTCAGGCCTGAGCCTTTCATTAAGGTGTGAGCAAAAAGCAGGCAGGCTCTTGAATAAAACGGTGGAGGGGTGAGGGCAGGGGGAGGAACACAGGCCCACAGGCAAGAGGCCATAGGTGGATATGACTGGGATGGCAGAAGATAAAAAAAAATCTGTCAAGTGACAGGGGGATGGGATAGCTGAATGGAGAGGGAAGGGGTGGAGAGCTGGAAGAAAGAAGTCAGAGGGATCGGGAAAGTGAGAGAAACAGGAAAGGGGCCAAATGGAAATTGGATAAGTCGACATTAATGCCATCTGGTTGGAGAGTCGTCAGACTAAATATTATTCAACTGTTCATCCAATTTGCAGATGGCCTTGGCTTGGAAGAGCATGAGGGCATTGGACAGACATGTTGGTGTGGGACAGGGGAGAATTTGTGAGACCTAATTTCTTGATTCCTTCAGGTTGTCCTGTTGAATTCCAGCACTCCGAGCACCTCAATGTGGAAACAACGTGTGACTAAAATCGTCAGAGCTCCTGACAGATGTTCTGGCTCTCTTACCTTTCTCGAGGCATTTGGTGGTTGGGGTTGTGCCGGCAACGGATACTAAGACTGAAAAGTTTGCGAGCTGTGCGTTGGATCTTCAGCTTCAACATCTCCACGGTGCTCAGAAGCATCTTGTAACGTGCCTGGAGATCCCAGTCATTGCCCCAGTGCTGATGAACACTCCCCATCATCAGGAAATGGGTGGTGGGTAAACGCTTCAAAAAGGACTTGAATTCATCTGGAAGGATATAGATATGATAGTCAGAGAGTCAAACAGTAAACAGCACTATATACTCTTTTGCCCAATGCGCGTCAACCAGCAAGCATCCACTAATCCCTACACTCATCCCATGTTATTTTCCTCCACACCTGCACATGAGCAGCATCTTTTTTTTAAAAAAACAATTAAACATACATGACAGTAACAGGCCCTTCTGGCCCATGAGCCCTTGCCACCCAATTACACACAATTGACCCACAACCCCCTCCCCCCATACATTTAGAATGGTGGGAGGAAATCAGAACACCTGGAGGAAACCCATGTAGACACGGGGAGAACATACTAACTCCTTACAGAGACTGTGGGATTCAAACCCAGGTCAGTGTCACTGTAACAGTGTTGCGCTAACTGCACCACCCATTATAATTGTCATTTCACCGATTAACTTGCACATAATTGGGGTGTGGGAGGAAACCGGAATACATGGAGGAAACCTAATCACTGAAAGAATATGCAAACGCCACAGAGACAGTAGCAGAAGTCATGACTAAAATGGAGTGTCTGGACCTGGGGAGCAGCAGCTATGGCATTGATAAATAAATAAACAAGACTATGGAGCCAGAGGTTTTGAGGGAATTTGAGGTAGAAGTTTCACTCAAAGAAAGGCTGTGATATGGAAAACTCTGTCAATGTGTCAAATTGATGCAGGTACTCTCACAACAGAGCCCTAGCATTCTAATAACCAACTCACTGAAGACCATGGACCATGGCAAGAAAGGGGTGGGGGGTGTGGAGAAAGGAACATGGAACACATAACCTGAGTTCACGCAAAGAGAACAGGAAGTCAGGATTGAACCCATGTGAAGCAGCTGCTCTCCCAGTATTTCTATTGTGCCAATTATGCAAGAAATGCTCATTGATTCTGAAACAAGGACATTTTAACAGAGGGACTGCAACAAACTGCAGGAACTTAATAGGTCGAGCAGCATCAGTAGGAGAAAAACAATAGTCAAGGTTTTGGGCCAGAACCTTCCATCAAGGCATTTTAAACCTGGTACTGAAGACACTACAACAAAGATTGCCTGGTATTTACATGATGTCAATTTCAGTGCAAGGTTATCTTGCAATTTTAAGTGCAGTCATTTTGCATGAACACACAATAACAGGTCAAGTACATCTCCAGCAATAAAAGTGACATTTATTCCAGTCTCAATGCCAAATCTTGGCACAATTCTACATTACAAGCTAGTGTTGAGCTCATTTCTACTCTGAATGGGATGCTTTCTCATTTTTTTGATAGATTAACGATGGTGTGACAGATGCAAGAAAGTGATGCCGACATGAAAGATCAGCCAGGATTGACCAAAAGTGCAGAAGGGATGAGGGGCTGAATGATCTCATCTAGCATTGATTTCTTCTATTACTATAGCAAATTTTAATATAAGAACATAAGAAATGAGAAGGTTATCTGGCCCATCGAGCCTGCTCCACCATTCAATGAGATCATGGCTAATCTGAAGATAGGCTCATCTTCACCAACCTGCCTTTTTTTCATGACCCTTAATTCCTACTATGTAAAAATCTATCCAACCTTATATTAAATATACTTACTGAGGTAGCCTCCAGAGCTTCAATGGCCAGTGAATTCCATAGATTCACCACCCTCTGGGAAAAGCAGTTCTTCCTCATCTCCATCTTGAATCTACTACCCTGGATCTTGAGGCCATGTCTCTGAGTTCTAGTCTCCCCACCAATGGAACCCTCTTACTTACCTCCATCTTATTTATGCCTTTCATAATTGTATATGTTTCTATAACATCGCCTCTCATTCATCTAAATGCAAGCGAGTACAGTCCCAGCCAACTCAAAGGCTAACACCCTCATCTCTAGAATCAACCAGGTAAACCTCTTCTGCACCACCTCCAAAGCCAGTACATCGTTCCTCAAGTAAGGAGACCAGAATTCCATGAAGTACTCCAGCGGCCTCATAAGCACCTTGTACAGTTGCAGCATAACCCCACTCCCTCTGCTCCTAAATTCTATCCCTCCAGCAATGAAGGTCAACACTCCATTTGCCTTCTTGATATCACTGCACCTGCAAACCAACCTTTTCATGATTCATGCACAAGCACTCCCAAGTCTATCTACACGGCAGCATGCGGCAATTGCTTGCCATTTAAATAATAATTGAAGTAACACCAACTCCTATGAAGTACACTTGCCAAAAAGCTTGAGGCTCCACAATAGAGTGGTTCTTTCCTCACAATTGAGCTGGGACCAGAAGTCATTCTGCTTCTTCTCAAGGTTCACCTGGCTAGGAATCTGGCATTGAGGTTTACTTCCAAGTCTCTATCAGCATCCACTTGCAACCAAAAGATATGGGAGCATCCAATGGCTGCAATATTTCCTCACTAGCTGACAAGGGGCCATCCAGTCTTCAATCCACACCTTGGTAGTTTGGCAGCATTGCTGGAGCTGTTGTAATGGCAATGCTGCCGCTGACGTAGACCCACGGAGAGTAGGGAGCAGAGACTTGGTACTCCCCCACATGGTTAACAGCCCAGTCCAACTGCAATCAGCTCCACGTAGGTTTTAAACTGTTAAAGGAGCCAATGCTGGTTTATTTTAAAATCCTGTGACTACAGGGTCTGGGCCCAAGATGGCAGCACCTATGATCAGCAGGGGCTATGAGGTATCGCAGGCTCCAGAGAAGCAGAGGACTGGCACAGGGCACAATAAAATGGGAAGACCACTCCTGTTCCAGAAGGAGAAACAAAGGAGACAGTGACCATAGCAGTGGACCAACAAAGGGCTCTGATGCTGAAGAACATGCAAGCAGCGGGCAGTTGATGACTTGAGGTGAGGAACCTGCTGCAGGCTGCTGGTGACTGCGGTCAAGGGTCTCATCACTGGTTGTGACTGCTAGAGACTGGATCGAGGCTGGCTGAAGGGGTGCCAGGCATTAGAGTCGGCACACGAGAAGGATGCTGAGGGTTCTAGAGGCTTCCTAATTATGCCAGAAGTTTGGATCCAGAGCTCCAGTTGCCAGTGGTTTGGACTGAAAGGCTGTATGGCTGCGGGAGTGCTGGAGGCAAATCCATGGACACTCTCTTACTGTGCGTGGACTCTCTTTTGCTTCTGTTTGTCTGACTATAAGGAGTGCTGGGCAATTTCTGTGAATCTGCCTGCCTCATGGTAGAATAACAGAAATTTTGTGTCATATCACATTTTCTATTTTATTACATGACAATACAATAATCAAATCTAAATGGTCACTGGTACCTCAGAGGTAACAATTCTGCTGAATTTGATGGTTGAGGAACCAAATCCTATGTTTGAGTTTGAACACACAGACCTTCGTTGACACTTCAATGCATTAACAAAGGAGCATTGGGCAATTACATGAATCATCATTTGGATAGAAATGAAACCGAGGGTCCTGTGGCTCCACTTGGGTGGACCAGAGATCCCAAGGCAATAGGTCAAAGCTTCTTAGCCAACACTTATCCCTTTACAAATACATTAAGAGCAGTTACCTGGAGCGTTGGCATTACTGTGCATGGTGACTACATCTTCAATGTAAAGCCGTTGAAGATCTCTTAGGGTCACAAATATTTTTTTAATGCAAATGCAATTCTTTTATTGCTTTAATTTATGTTTTAATTTCAGATTCTCCCTGGGTTACTAATAGACAATTCATCCATATGAAAAACGTTTGGGAGATCGGCAGGTTAGATGGGGACAGATTTGCTTGCTCTGGGGCATCCTCTTCCATGTGGGAATGGGTCATTTCCATATACCTCCCCCTGCTGAGCTAGATCAGGACAAATGGAACTGAGAGCTCTCTACAGGCTCACACACACTGAGTCAGTGAGGTTGGTGGGCGGGTGCTCTTCCTCTCCAGTACAACCATTGACTATCCTCTCCAGTACAACCATTCTTGTTTGTTTCTGAGTGACATACTGTTCAGGCTCTGAACAGGTCTTAGGAATGGAACCCTGATTTAACCTGCAGATTTTCTGTCCAACAAAACTATCCAAATGAGGAAGTGGCAACAGTAGGATGGTGTGATGATGACCAAATCTGTCATTAAAGAAATAGGTGTTGAGGACATGTGATGAGGTGCTTACTTCCTATGTCACAGACAAGACTGTTCATTAAGCCCATCGGTTCCATTTGCATTGGCCTATTTCTCAGCAGCTTGTTCTCACTCATATGTTCATCAAAACACCTTTGAACCTTGAGTCACTTACTAACTTGAAAAAGCAATTTACAGCAGCCAATCAGCCAGCAGCTAATCACCTGATCAACCACACCACCATTCAGATGTAGAAGGAATCTGAAGAGAAGTACGAAAATGCAAAACACCAAGTGGACACATGCAAGGTCAGGATTCAACCCAGGTTGCTGGAATTACAAGGTCGCAGCACAAACTGCTGCACCACTCTGTCCCCTGAGTGGCCATGACATTACAGTGGCTCCATCACCAGCCAAAGGCTTTCTTTCAGCATAAGATCTTGATCAGTGTTGCCAAGCTGGAAAAGTACATTTTATTTCACAAGCACAGTTGGGAAACCATCCAAGGCCAAGATAATGTATACTCCATTTTTATGGCACTTTTTTGTCTTTAGAGATGTAGCACAGTTACAGACACTTCCAGCCCTTGCCATCCAATTACACCCATGTGACCAATTAACCTTCTAATAACGTGAATCTTGGAATGTGGAAGGAAACTCACGTGGTCATGGGAAGAATGTTCAAACTCCTTACAGTCAGCGCCAGATTCAAACCCAGGTTGCTAACTTTGTAATGGTGTTGCACTAACCATTAAACCATGTTTAATATGGATATTAAAAATATGGATATTAAAAGGATACACAACAAATTACTGGAATTTATTTCCCCACAATTTCTGGATTTCAGGTAAAAAAAGAAATTGGCTCAAGCAAAAGGATTTTGGGGATAATAAATCAGACAAGCCCTTCACAACGCTCTGATTTCAGCTTTTAAGTTGTCAGCAGGAGCTCAAATAACATTAGCAGGATGTGAAGGGTTCAACAATTTATAATTTGATGGGATACTACACCTCAGTTGCTCCAGCATAATCAGGAATGGTATTTCTTTAGAGTGAGTTAATGGTGTAGTTTCATTGGTATGAAAGGCCAATAAATTATCAGTGCTGATGACAAGATTTATAGTAGCCTAAAGCATGATGGAAATGTAATGAGGGCCATAATTCTGCTCTGTGTGTTTTCACATCTTACCCACCCTTCAATGGCTGCTCATGCAGGGTTATAAATCTGAGAAAAAAGACTGATGATTATTTTGTGCAGCTGCGGTAGGAAAGGAATCAGTATGGGGGGTCAACACCTTAATTTCTGGTATCCAACATGTACAGTTTGTTCCTTCTGAGATCCCAAAATGCCATCTAGACAAGAGCAAGATGCTTGGCCAATTTTACCCCTCACTAAGCAGGGCATTGAGGCATTTAAACAGCTGTCCCAGATCAATTCAGCAGAAAGCACAGGATGGAATTTTGTGCTCAGTCTAAAGGGAATGCCAAGTTTTATCCAATTAACAAACAAAATTTTTGGAACTGATTTGGAACCCATTTGCTCTGGGAGCACTGATCAAGACGATGGTTACTAACTAACTTGAAATTGTTCAAATGAGCCAGTCTAATATCCAGGTTATTTGGGTATCTGTGAGACCGTTTAGTGGAATACAAGTGAAAAGTGTGGTTGATGGGAATGAATGGAGGAGTACAGGTGAAACCATAAACAGACTGGGGTGATGAGTGAGGAAGAAATGCATTTGGGGAAAGTTTAAGGTTTGCTGAATGGGAACTTGAATTTGGGTGGCATTACAAAGATATCTCAAGTGTATATGAAATGGTGGTAGAACTTATAAGTATTTGTCACATTATACCTGGCACAGTGAGAAAGGTTATTCCATGAGTTGTCTAACAGGTCGACTCTAATATGCAGCCAAATAAATTAGAATGGCAAGAGTACAATTGCGGAGTGTGGAGTTGAAATGGAAAAACGTACAGTAAAACCTCTGGTATCTGGCTCTTATGGGGATGAGTAGATGCTGAATAAGTGAATTGTACGGTTGCTTGAGATTTGCGTATTGTGTGATTGACGAATTAGCAGTAAGGCGTGCTAATTCTAAGCTCCTGTATTCTTTACCTATTTATTTTTCATGGTTTGTTTTTGTTAGCTGCTTGAGGACGCTATTTGCTTAAATTCTGGATAACAGGGGTTTTACTGTATTATTTAAACAGGAAACTCAGGGAGGTCATAAAAGAGGCTTTATCACTTGCTGAGGATTTTTGGAAAGGATTATTATTTTTTTGAACAAAATCCAGGGATGTCAGCTTGGTTAACATTCTGAGTTTAAGCATGAGTGAATAAAAGTTATTTTTAAAAAGTAAATACAGAAGAAACTGTCAAGTATTTCATCTACTTCCTCAGGAGTTTGCGGAGGAGCTAGTGGAGTTGTTCAAGTGAACCGGTACGGACTTAAAGGGCCGACATGGCCTGTTTCCATGCTGTAAACGGTTATATGAAAAACAATAGCAAGAATCTTCAATTGAATGTAAGTGATCCCTTGCTTTTCAGAATGTAATTTTTTATGTTAGACATTTGGTTTGTTTACCTGACATTTCAAAATCTTTATAGGCAGTGTTCCAAGCCTCAGAAAGTCCGGCCAATGTATTTTCCATGATCTCGATGTCGGTGATGGGACAGTTACATTGTGGGAATTCCACTGCACATTGACAAGCACACTGGCTGTTCTTACAGATGTATTCCCCCTCGGCATTGCACATGATGTAGCTTAAGGCTGACTGCACAAACTTCTCCCTCAGGTATTCGGGAAGAACAACCTGGAGACCTACAGGAGCGGAAAACAAAGGAAGAGGTGTTATTGATTTTATTTTGCAGTTATTGTCACTGCAGTACACACCATTGCCTTTGTCAAGCTGAAATCAGTACCTCAGCATGTTTAACACTGGGGTTCTTTTGGGAAGGTCAACTCCCTGAAAACAACTCAAATATTTAAATGAACAAAGATTATTTTAAGCATATCAAATTTGAAGGTGGAATGTTTTTTTTAAGTAGCCTGGGATACTGTTCCAGTTTTGATTTTAATTTTTAATTTATACATATAGCACAGTAATGGGCCATGCCAGCCCACCAGCTCATGCTGCCCAAATACACCAATGTGACCAATTAACCTATGTCTTGGGAATGTGGGAGGAGACTGGAGCACTCAGAAGAAACCACAAGGGGAGAAAGTACAAATTCCTTAAAGACAGCGCCAGATTCGAACACAGGTCACTAATGCTGTAATAGCATATTGAACCACCACACTAACTGTACCACATACATTATAATAAGCATGCTGATGTCAGCCTATACTGCCATTAGGATGACTTAACAGCCTGGCTCATTCTATGTATCACTGTAATCTCTCACTCAGGTGAAGTTTCTGATTAAAGCAGGGCAAGTGCAGATATGAATTACTTGTTGGCTTAACACGGCAAAAAAATTAAAAAAAAACTTGTTGCAAGAATTATGGTGCCATGGATTTTGGTAAGGACAATGAAAACTCCCTAATAGTTGGTCCAAGAAGCCACAAAGATGTCCAGTAGTTCCTGCTGTACTGCCTGGCAGGAGGAGTGGGCATTACCATACCTGGGCGATATGCATCTATCAAAATTCATCAGAAATGGGAAAGGACCACTCTGTCTCTCATTTCATCATTGCTATTGACATCTTGACCATTCAAAACAAATTATTTAGAGATACAGCATGGTAACAGGCCCTTCCAGCCCACAAGCCCGCACCGCCCAAATGTATCCATGTGACCAATTCACCCTGTACATCTTTTGAATGCAGGAGGAATCACCCATGATCATGGGGAGAAGGTACAAACTCTTTATAAACAGTGGTAGATTCAAACCTGCATTGCTGACGTGCTAATAGCATCGCGCAAACTGGAACACTGACCATGCAGGTCAACTGGAGTGGCTTGGTTGAAACCAACAATCCTCTGGATTCATCAGGGAAACAAGTTAGATAGAGTGCCTAAAACATTGCAGAATGACATTGTAAAAGGATAATCAAAAGCTGAAGGGCTGAACTTTCTGAATATGTCTCATGATATTAAGAAAAAAAATGAAAAGTTCAACATAAGTGACAGTGCTATCAGATCTGAAAAGCAAGCAGGATGGACTTCATATCCTTTGCCAGAAATAGATCTAATTATGGCCCATGCTAAAAAAGATTCACACCAAAAATTTGATCAGAAACTCTCAGAGAAATGTAACTAAGACAGAGTTTGACATCTATAGCTTGGAGACATCATGCTGTGGTTGATGAATGACACATTCATGTTAAAACTGTACTTGATTTGATACTTTGTTAGTCAGAGATAATCCAAGTCTAGTCATGCTGAATGACAAAGGCAATTTTATCATTAAAACATTATTTTATAATCATTTTTTTTATCATGCCTTCTTATTCCTTGATACAATCCAGAGATCATTGGGGGATCAGAGGTGGAGAGGGTGAGCAAATTTAAGTTCTGAAGGTCACTATGTTGGAGGATTTCTCCTGGACCCAACACACTATTGGCATTGTAACAAAGCATGTCAGGACCTCTACTTCCTCAAGAGTTTGCGGAGGGTTGGTATGACATCGGAAACCCTGGCAAATTTCTACAAAGGTGTGGTGGAAAGTGTGCTGACTGGCTGCACCACGGTGTAATGGAAGATTTAAACAGTGTCTTTTACTGCAAGGCTGAGAACTTGCCTGTTATTTTTAGAATTAGTAGACACATCTGGTTTACACTATGAGGCCCAGGATGCATATTTAGTAAACACCCACCATGGGGCCCAGGATGCAGTTGAATAGGAAATCATTACCTAATTTACCCTTATGAGGCCCAGAGCAATTTACATTTGTTGGTCGCAGACTGTCAGGAGACTTTGAAGATAATTAAACCATTTGTTCAAAGAGATAGGATTTGAGGTAAACAACTTTTGGGGTGATATGTGCCATGGTTCAGCTGCTGAAGTGAGAGACTCTCCAAGAGGTGGCAACATCTCTCCTCAAGAGGAAGATAATAAACCATTTGTTCAAAAAGATAAGATCTGAAGTAAACAACTTTTGGGTAATATAAGCCCTGGTCCCACTGCTGAAGAGAGAGACTCTGGAAGAGCTGGCTACATCTCTCAGCAAGAAGAAGAACTTTAAGGGTCCAGCTAACGTCCCAGTCGAGGGAGGTAGAGAAGCTGCTACCGGCGCCCGGACAACCTACTACAAGTGTGCAGTCGTTGCCTCGCTTTGGCAGTTGGGACCAGTCTAGGCGTTGATAAGTATAATTGGGAAGGGCTTGCATATTGTAGTGTGAATTCAGCTTTCGATTTAGTATAAACTGAACTGCTCTCGGTCTATGTGTCTATTTTCTTTCGGTAGTTCGAACACTGACCAATCTAAAGCGAACAAAGTGAGAGGTACAAGTTTACCCAAGACACACAGTCTGTATGTGAACACCAATATCCCTGAGCACAGAACCTTCCAGGAGGTAATGGATATAGCCCAGGACATCACAGGCGAAATCCTCTCCACCACTGAGAACATGATCAGGCAACATGGCAGACAGAGAGCAGGAACAATCATCAAGTGTGCACGCCACCCAGCACACGTTCTATTCTCATTGTTACCATCAGGAAAGAGGTCGAGGTTCCACAAGACTTGCACACCAGGTTCAGGAACAGCTGCTACCCCTCTGCCATCAGAATCCTCAACAGCAAACTCAATCAAGGACTCAGTTAAGGGATTTTACTTTTATACTTTATTGATTTTCTTCTCTATCTGTATTGCGCTGTCAGTGAGTGTGTATTTTTTTTACATGTATGCTAAGTACTTTTTATGCACCACCAAAAAGTGGTAATTCTGCTTCACCCACAGGATAAAAGAATCTCAAGGTTGTATGTGATGTCATGTATGTACTCTGGCAATGAAGGTGCAATCATATATCTCTATGCCAAAATGATGTCCTCAAATGGTGAAAAGCACCGTGCCAGTAAAGGTGCTATAAATGCACATTGTTGTGGCTTTGGATCAAGTCAGCAGGACCCACCTCAGAAAGGCAACAATAGGTTTGTTAGTGAACCACTAAGAACTGATGATGCTGGAAGTTTGAGCAAACAATGAAGCACCAGGGAAACTCAGCAAGTCAGGCAGCAGCCAGGGGTAGAAATGCTCTGTAATCACTTCAGATTGGGGCTCTACATTGATGTTCTTTCAAGGGTCCTATCCGAAATGTTTAATGACTAGGTCTACCTATGGATGATGTCTGACCCACTGTGTCCCTCCAGCTTCTCAGTGTCTGCAATAGGTGTGTTGGAATTACCTTCAGCATTCCAGGATTATGATGGGAGTGATGTTGGGGTGGAGGGGCAGGTTGGAGGTGGAGCGCAAATTGGTTCCCACTGCATTTCATCTGGCAGCAATCTTCTCTTGGAAGAGTGCTTGCACAGAAACCTGGGAGGCCAGCTGCCTCCTGTGGGAGCTCAAAAAGTCTGGCCCAACAAGTAGTAAAGTGCTCATTGGAGAACTAAACTCAGTGAGTATTAGTTCTTTCAGAAAGCAAAACCTATGGAAAACCTGTTCTTTGAGAAAGCAAAACCTGCAGAAACACTACAAACTGCTGCAATTTTTTTTCCATGAGCTTCCTATCAACAGTGGAACCCACGGGTGAGACTGCGGCCAAGTAATCACTCTCAGACAGGTACCACTAAATTCACTTTTCTTTGCAGACTACTTTTCCTCTCTGTATGCAAAGAACATTATAAATCTTTCCAGCAAATAAATTGTACAGCAGTAAGCTGGTGGGAAAATATATTTCCCTTGGCCAGAATCACAGTGCTGGAAATGCCATGAGGTTCACGGTGAATAGGTCAAAAAAAGAATGAGAGCTCACTTCACGGGATGATGAAAATCTATTCACTCTCAATTCCTTCATTGCTGGAAAGTACATGAAAAATAGTTTTCAGGAACTGGACACCAATGGAATATCATCAAAATGTCATCAAAATACAAGGGTGAGATGGTTAGCGTAGCGGTTAGTGCAATGCTGTTACTGTGCCAGCGACTGGAGTTTGAACCGCCACTGTCTTTAATGAGTTTGTATATTCTCCCTGTATCTGCGTGGCTCCTCCAGATGGTCCAGTCCCCTCCCACCATTCAAAATATACCTGGGATTGTAGGTCAATTTACGCGTGGCAAGGTTGGCCTAACGGTTAGTGCAATGCCTTTACAGTACTAGCAATCGCGACTGGGGAATCAAATCTCACTCTGTCTGTAAGGAGTTTGTAAGTTCTCCCTGTGTCTGCAAGGATTGACCTCTGGGGCTTTGGTTTCTTACCATCATTCAAAACATACTGGGGGTGTAAATTAATTGGGTGTAAAATTAGACGGCACAGGATCACTTGCCGAAATGGCCTGTTACCATGCTGTATGTTTAAATTTAAAATTTTAAATCTAAAAATTGAGTGTAATTGGTCGACACAGGCTCGTGAGCCAAAAGGACCTGTTACCAAAGGATGAACTCCAGACGAACAACACCACCAAAAGACCAAATGTGTCTTTGAAATCTGGTACATTTTAAATCCTAACTTCCTTCTCTCTCCACAGTAATGCAATGGAATTTTTTTTTTCAAATGTATGTTTTCCTTCATCATTTATCCTCCCCTTGGCTCTCCACTGTTGCTTTCTGCTATTCTAGCTCTTCAAAGAATGCAGGAGATGGAACAGTTTGTTTTGTAATGGATTATAAATATTTGGGATTTTGGTAAGATTAGTGGGTTACATACATACACACACTTTTAAACAGATCTTATTTGAAAGACTGAAGAATTCATATTCAATAACATTGCAAAATCTCTGAAGAATGTGATGTACATTTCACAAGTAGATGCTAAATGAACTGATACCATAAAATGAATGGACTGGAGACACTCGGGCTGTTGGAAGGTCTTTTCAAGGGGTTTGACAGAGTGGACAGAAAGGCCACTCCTGGGTTTTGTTTATCTATGACAATATCTTGACCAAGGAAAATAACTCCTGTTGTTTGCTGAAGGAGGTGGAGGTTTTGCAAGTGAGAGAGTCACACGGGCTTTCTGGCATTTCAGCTTAGAGAGAAGAGAGAAGATAAGTCTTCTCAGCTCGTGTGTGTGGCACTGAAAAAGAGACTAAACAGTCACAGCGGAAACAAGCCAGGAAGAGCTGGTTGGAAACAGACAGTTCCAAAGCAGTGGATGGCTAGAAGTGCTATCTGTCTGGTGTTTCTCTTGGAATAAGAGGAACATAAACGGAACTCTGTGGTAGTAGACTGAAGAAAGAGGTTACCATCTGGAGAACCCTGATGGGGCAGGTTTCATCAGCAAGACATTAAGATGACTAATGGTGGTACCTCAGTTGTGGAAATCCAGGAACAACAAATCTCTCTCTGCAATCCCTACAAGAACTTTCCTGAGCGGTAAACATTTACCTTTCAAGCACCAAAGCCTGGTGAACTTTATACATGTTAAATTTTGTGCACAGTATAAGAATTGCCTGCATCCAGAAAACTTGGAAGAAGGAGAAGTGAGATTGAACTGTGAACCAAAGGACTGTTCTTAAATTTACACACATGTTACAAACACGTACACTTAGAATTAGAAGGGGGTTAATTTGGGTTAGATAAGTATAGAGATAAGTTAAAGTTTGATATTGTTTTCATGATTAAAGTTGATTAAAATATATTTTGTTTTAAAAACTACTTGTCTTGGTGAATATCTATTGCTGCTGGGTTTTGGGGTCCTTTGGGCTCATAACATTTTGGCTGACTGTTAGTCATTCCAGCACTCATCCAACAAGATAATAAACAATCTGTTGTTTCAGTCATTTTCATCATACTTTTCAAGTCAACAGGCCATCATTTTCAAGTGTCAGCTCAGCTGTTACTGAGCAAAAATGTCCAAATCCGAAGGTGTTGATTCCAAGTCCCCTGCCTGGAATATTTGCACATTATTATCACAAACAACACAGCAAAGTGAAACACTAGTGTGAAGCTCTATCAACAGATGAGAGGTACAAATGAGTATTGAACATCTGATCAAAAGGTGGAAATTGTCAAATACATGCCTGGAAGTTCCAGTGCAGCCACCGTCATCACAGATCAGAATTCACTTGTGACTGAGCTGGGAAGGGCGCACAGAACACAAGTTGGCAGAGGACCCTTCTGTGAGGGAGTAGGGCCAGTTGAGGTGAACATTTTTAGAACGTTATCAGTTAACCTGCCAGTTTCCTGATGTTGGCGCATTTGGATTCTGACCACATTCTCCCTGGAGCAGTCTAAAATGAGAGATCCCCAGGACAAGGTGCTGCAATGGTGAAAGGAGTGCTGTACTCTGAATTATGAAGCTGAATAAAAAGATGGTGGGGGGTGGGGGAGCAGTTAGGAAAGAAGAGGAGGCAGGAAGGAGCAGGGGGATTATCTCTCTGTAGAAAAGTGAGATTTTCTGCTTTAATTGCAGATTTCCAGCATGGATGGGAGATGTCTGGAGATTTATGGAATGAGTGCAGGTCATTGGGTTGAGTGGAATGATGTTTCAGCTCAGACTTGAAGAGCCGAATCACCTGTTTTCTATGCTGTAATGTTTTATGGTTCTGTAGTCAAGGTCATGAGTGAAGCCAGAGATAAGGAAGAATTTCATAGGGTATTCTGCAAATTAAGATGAATTCAGTGGTTCCTGACTGAGAGTGGTTATTTGGCTGTAATCTCACCCATGGGTTCCACTGTTGATAGAAAGCACAGAGAAAAAATTGCAACAGTTTAGAGTGTTTCTCCATTTCTTCAGTGAATAAAGGCTGGAAATAATGATTGGTTATTATTTGGCCACCATCAGTTCTCCTGATGTATCACCCTAGATGACTGGAGGATTGAAAATGATCATCCTCAGTATTTAGGTTTTGTTGATTAAATAGTGAAAAGATAAAAATAGCGATCACTTGAAAAAAAACAGTCATTGAGAAACAAAATTGGCATGGATCTATTAGAGGCAATCATGTTCTACATCCTCCAATTCTATATGAAGAAATAATGGGAAATGCTGATCAGATCAGTTCATCAGTGTTAAATACAAGACATTTTCCAAATTTAAGGAGTACCAACTTCTCTGGGATAAGGTTTTAATTTTTCCCCCAAGTTATAGGTTGCAAGATCACAATATATAGGAGGAGACGTAGGCCCACTGGCCCATCAAGTCTGCTCTGCCGTTCTAATCATGAGCGGATCCATCCTCCCACTCAGCCCCACAGCCCAGCTTTCTGCCCATAACCCTTCATGGCCTGACTAATTACATACCTGTCAATCTCTGCCTTAAATGCCCCCAATGACCTCACTTCCTCAGCTCTCTGTGGAAACAAGTTCCACAGACTCATGACCCTCTGACTTACAAAATTTTCTAAACTACACTGTCTAAAGTGTCTATGAAGAGGTTGGATCTGCTCGTTGACAAAGAGATTACAAGAAGCATCAATGTATCAATGCAAAGCAGATAACCAGCCCGGAACAGAAGCACTGATTATTGAGTGATTGGTCCAGCATACAATATTAGGAAGAGGCCTCGCACTAACCCTGGGCCACACAGGTCTTCTTGTCCTTTATTTTATGGAAACCAAGCTGTTAAGTCAAGGCTAACATCTCAAAGGTGCAGTTGACTATCTTTCATCTTCCATCCACATACAGTAATGTTTAGCAATTGATTAAGTTACAAAGAGAGAAGTATCTCCATTAACTTCTGCTTGATTGGATAATGTTGTCCTAATTCTTCCTTATCTCTGGCTTCACTCATGACCTTGACTACAGAACCATAAAACATTACAGCATAGAAAACAGGTGATTCGGCTCTTCAAGTCTGAGCTGAAACATCATTCCACTCAACCCAATGACCTGCACTCATTCCATAAATCTCCAGACATCTCCCATCCATGCATCTATCCAATTTATTCTTAAAACATGAGAAAGCCTGCATTTACCACATCAGATAGCAACTCATTCCACAATCCCACCATTCTCTGAGTGAAGTTCCCCATAAACCTTTCCCCTTTCATCCTAAAGCCATGTCCTCTTGTATATATCTCTCCTAATCTAAGTGAAATGAATCTATTCACCTTTAATCTGACTATACCCCTCATAATTTTGTAAACCTCTATCAAATTTCCCCTCATTCTTCTATGCACCAAGGAATATAGTCCTAACCTATTTAATCTTTCCCTGTAACTCAACTCCTAAAGACCCGACAACATCCTAGTAAATTTTCTCTGCACTCTTTCAATCTTACTGATATCGTTCCAATAGTTTGGTGACCAGAACTGCACACAATACTTCAAATTTGGCCTCACAAATGTCTTATGCAACTTCACCATAACATCCCAACTCCTGTATTCAATATTTTGATTTATGAAGGCCAAGATACCAAAAGATTTCTTTACAACACTGTCTACCTGTGATGCCATTTTTATGGATTTATGCAATTGTATTCCCAGATCCCTTTGTTCCTCTGCACTCCTCAGTGCCCTACCAGTTACTGTGTATGTCCTACCTTGGTTTTTCCTTCCAAAATGCAACACCTCACACTTTGGATTAAATTTCACCTGCCATTTTTTGGCTCATTTTACCAGTTGGTCCAGATCTCTCTGCAAGCTTTAAACATAGAAGATAAGAGCAGGAATAGGTCATTTGACCCTTCGAGCCTGCTCCGCCATTCAACGAGATCATGGCTGATCTTAAAGTTCAGTACCCCGTCCCCGCCTTCTCTCTGTAACCTTTAATACCCTTATACTGAAGAAATATATCTAATTCCCTCTTAAATATATTTAATGAACCTGCCTCTACTGCCCTCTGTGGCAATGAATTCCACAGATTCACCACCCTCTGGGTCAAGAAATTCCTCCTCATCTCGGTCCTAAATGGTTTGCCTATTATCCTCAAACCATGGCCCCGGGTTCTGGATTTTCCTATCATTGGAAATATCCCATCTGCATCCATTCTGTCCTGTCCTGCCAGAATTTTATATGTCTCTATGAGATCCCCTCTCAATCTTCTAAACTCCAGGGAGAACAATCCCAATTTCCACAATTTTTCCTCATAAGTCATTCCTGCCATTCCAAGTATCAGCCTGGTGAATCGCCTCTGCACTCCCTCCATTGCAAGAACATCCTTCCTTAGATAAGGTGGCCAAAACTGCACACAATACTCCAGGTGTGGTCTCACCAAGGCCCTGTACAGCTGCAGTAAGGTATCCTTGTTCCTATACTCAAACCCTCTTGATATGAAGGCCAACGTACCATTTGCCTTTTTAACCGCCTGCTGTACCTGCATGCTCGCCTTCAGAGACTGATGTGCAAGTACCCCTAGGTCTCTCTGCACTTCCCCATCTCTTAATCTATTGCCATTCAAATAGTAATCTGCCCTCCGGTTTGTATTACCAAAGTGGATAACCTCACATTTATCCACATTGTAGTGCATTTGCCATGTATCTGCCCAGTCCCTCAATTTATCCAAATCACACTGGAGCTTCCTGACCCCCTCTTCCGTGCACACAACCCCTCCTAGCTTAGTGTCATCTGCAAATTTGGAGATATTACATCCAATCCCCTCATCCAGATCATTAATCTAAATTGTGAACAGCTGGGGTCCCAGTACAGATCCCTGTGGTACCCCACTGGGTCCTATGTGGGACCTGCCACTCAGAAAACGAGCCATTTATCCCAACTCTCTGTCTTCTACCTGCCAGCCAGTTCTCAATCCACATCAATACTTTGCGCCCAATCCCATGAGCCTTGATTTTGGAAGCCAGTCGTTTATGCGGGACCTTATCGAAGGCCTTTTGGAAGTCCAGGTACACCACATCCACTGGCTCTCCCCCATCTATTTTACCTGTCACCATCTTAAAGAATTTCAATAGATTTGTCAAGCATGATTTACCTTTTGTAAATCCATGTTGACTCCGTCCGATCTCTTCTCTGCTAGTCATATGCTCCGCTATTACATCCTTAATAATGGATTCCATCATTTTGCCCACTACTGATGTAAGGCTCACCGGCCGATAATTCCCCACTTTTTCTCTTCCACCCATTTTAAATAGTGGGGTAACATTAGCTAACCTCCAATCCATGGGTACTGATCCTGAGTCTATCGAGTTCTGGAAAATAATTCTTAAAGCATCTGCTATCTGAATGGCCACTTCCTTGAGTACCCTAGGATGTAGATTATCAGGCCCTTGGGATTTATCTGCCTTCAATCCCTTCAATTTCCCCAAGACCATGTCCTTAGAGATACTGATTTCTTTCAGTTCCTCCCTTGCATTAGTCTCTATGTTTCCCAACATCCTTGGGAGGTTATTTGTATCCTCTCTTGTAAAAACAGAACTAAAGTAAGAATTTAATTGGTCTGCCATTTCCTTATTCCCCATTATATATTCCCCTGATTCCGACTGCAAAGGACCTACTCTGGATTTCACCAATCTTTTCCTCTTGACATATTTATAAAAGCTTTTGCAGTCGGTTTTTATATTTGCCGCAAGCTTATTTTCGTAATTTATTTTTGCTCTCTTGATTAATCCCTTTGTCCTCCTTTGCTGCATCTTGAACTGCTCCCAATCTTCGGTTGTGGTACTTTTTTTGGCCAATTGATATGTTCTCTCTTTGGACCCAATGCTGTCTCTAATTTCCCTTGTTATCCACGGTTGAGTCACCATTTTTGGTTTATTTTTATGCCAAACCGGTATAAACGATTTTTGCAATTTCTCCATTAGATCTGTGAATGCTTTCCATTGTCTATGCACAGTCAACTCCCCCATAAACACCACCCAATCAATCTTACTCAACTCCCGTCTCATACCATCATAATTCCCTTTATTTAAATTCAGGACCTTAGTCTCGGTTTTAATTTCATCACTCTCCATGTCGAGTGAGAATTCGATCATATTGAGATCGCTCCTACCCAAAGGGCCTTGCACAAAAAGATTGCTGATTAGCCCCTTATCATTGCATAATACCCAATCTAAAATGGCCTGCTCCCGAGTTGGTTCCTCGACATATTGATCTAGATAACCGTCCCGTAAACATTCAAGGAATTCCTCCTCCTCTGTATTTTTAACAATTTGACTAGTCCAATCTATATGCAAATTAAAGTCTCCCATGATGACAGCTGTTCCCTTATTGCACGCTTTTCTAATTTCTCTTTTAATGCCTTCCCTCACCTCTACACTACCATTTGGAGGCCTATATACCACCCCCACTAACGTTTTCCACCCCTTGCTATTCCTCAATTCTACCCATATAGATTCCGCATCTTCTGAGTTAATATCCTTCCTGTCAGTCGTGTCGGTCCCTTCTCTCACCATCAATACTACCCCACCCACTTTTCTTTCTTGCCGATCCCTCCTAAATATCGTATACCCCGGGATGTTAAGTTCCCAGGCTTGCCCACCCTGCAGCCATGTTTCTGTAATCCCAGTCAAATCATATTTGTTTATCTCAATTTCCACAGCTAATTCATCTGCCTTGTTCCGAATGCTTCTTGCATTAAGATATAAGGCCTTCAGATTTGCTTTTTTCACCCCCCTTGCTCTTTCTGATTTTTTACTTTCACTGCCTAACCTAACTTTTCCTGTTTTATCTTTTCTGTCCTTTGCCCTATCATACAGGTTACCACCCCCCTGCCAAATTAGTTTAAACCGCATCCGACGGCTGTACCAAACCTAGCTGCCAATATATTGACCCCTTTTGGGTTTAGGTGTAACCCATCCTTCTTGTAGAGGTCATGCCTTCCCCAAAAGAGATCCCAATGATCCAAGAAGCCAAAACCCTGTCCTTTACACCAGCCCTCAGCCACAAATTCATTTTTCTTAACCTTCCATTTTTGTCCTCAGTTGCACTTGGCACAGGTAGCAAAGCAGAGATCACCACCCTGGCTGTCCCGAGTTGGTTCCTCAACATATTGGTCTAGATAACCATCCCGTTCCTCACTGTCCACAACATCTCTAATAATAGTGTAATCAGAAAACTTGCTTAGCCAATTTATCACACTATCATTCAGATCTTTGATGTAGACATCAAGCAACAATGGTCCCAGTATCAATTTCTGAGGCACTCCACTAATCACAGGCCTCCAATCTGAGAAACAATCATCCACTACTACTCTCTGTCTCTTCCCATTCAGTCATTCTGGAATCCAGATTACACTAGTCTCCCTCAAGGTCTGAGGGAATATTGTGTCAAGGTCTGGGGATTTATCTACATTTATTCACTGTAAAGCAGCAAGTACCACCTCGTCCTCTATATGTTCCATGCCACTACTCCTTGTTTCCCTTTTTTCCTTATACACTATGCCAGTTTCCTGAGTAAATACTGATGCAAAAATAAACTGTTCAAGATCTACCCCCATCTTTTGAGGCTCCACACATAGATGTCAGCTCTGACATATCCTTTCACCTAACACTGCTATGAGGATGCAACTGTTTTATTTGTCCAATAGTATTAATAATGTGGCCTCTCTTTCCCTTAATATTATGCAAACACTTTTAAATAAAGGATGATTATATTCACTCAAACAATCAATCTTTATAATTGACCCATTTGACATCATTATTGTGTGACAAATATATAATGTAGTGGGCTTGGATGTAATTTTGTTTCAATTGTGGAATTGGTTGTAATGCACAGGAGAATAACTGTTCAACAGTTCACTTGTTCCACTTAATAAGCAATCAATACTGCACTATTATGGATAATTCTCCATCAGGTTCTTTCATGGGGCATGTGAAAGAAATAAAATAAAAGTTTTTAACCAAGGAAACATTAGATTACCCACTTCTTCAAACTACAGCTGTATAAGTTTTATTGTGAAGGAGTAATGAAGAGGAGAGAAGTGAATTTATTTGTAGCTACAACCTTTCTGTAACTTGAGTTATCCAGTGTAGAAACAGGTCATTCTGCCCAATGTCTGAAACAAGCACTAATTCAACAGGGATATCATTTTAGTTTTTACACATTCCCATCATCTATCCCTGGAATCTTCCACTCATTCATGTACTAAAGGTGATTTATAGCAGCCAATTTACTTGCCAATCCTCAGGATGTAGAATAAGACCAGAGCAACTGTTGGAAGTCTACCATGCAAAAAGGAGAGGGTTCATGCTCCACAAAAACTGTCTTGGAGTTCATAATTGATCCCTGGCCTCTAGAACAGTGAGGCAGAAGCTCACCACGCTAGTGGATCAATGGAAAAGTACGATGCGATTTTACAACAGCAGACGTGTATTGATTATTTTGTTCAGTTTTGATTGAGTTTGTTTGCAAAATGGCAGTCTTGCTTTAAGAAGGGCAAATATACAAGACATGACTGGGTGATGAAATTATTTAACGTCATGTCCCTGAATGAAGAACATTCAAATCTGACATGAGGTCCAAATTTCACATAATGATGACATTTATTTTTAATCATAATTTTTTTCAGAAAATATTAACACATTGGGGAAAAAAATGACTTCATCAACAGTACCTGGAGTTCAATATGTAACTAATTGGATGTGGAACACTGGGTTTTACCTCATATTGACATTTCTACTCTTGTAATTTTAAATTCTGAATGTAAATGAATTGAACAATATTGGGTATTATTGGGAATGCTAAGCAACAAAATTTTAATAGTCTAAATTCATTCAGGAAATTTGTTGCATCTGAAAGGAAATGGTTCATTACAGAAGGAACTTGAAACCTACTTTGTCATATTGAGTTCTCATCAAACTGAGAAGTGCCTTTATAGTGGGGGTTGACTATTCATTACACAAAGCTGGTTAATACCTGCCGTTCTGTGATAGTATTCAAAGATAATACAAGATTACTCATACATTGATGAATAAGCTTTAATTTGTCACTTTCTTGCATTGGGGTAGGGTATTTGGAACACGTAACAAAATGTCGTGGTATGGCACAAGTTGTTTACTTTTTTGGTAAGAAAAGCTAATAAGTGTAGAGCCTTAAGATCACCCAAAAGTTGGCCATATGGCTTGATAACATTGCTAATGAGCTATTCTGGCCTTTGTGAGGAAATCTGGTTCCTTTTGAGCTTTTTCCACAATTGATTTTTTTTTTCATTGAATGGAATTCTGCTTCGTGTCAATTGCTACCTTGCATTGATAAACTACAGTTTCTCAAAGAAATATCAGACTGATTAACCTGAGATATCCAAATTTAGGTGAAGCTCCAATAATCTATCAGGTAGATCACCTTTCATTTGAATAAACAATTCTTCCATCTAATCAATGATTAGGGAGAAGCAGATCTGCCTGCATGCATCTTACAAGTAGATGGGAAAATTTTTCGTAACTTAATTTTACCACTGGTATATTTTGTTAGAATTGATTTAATTGCTAGAAACAGAATGTCTATTAGGCAGCATAAAATGTTGCAAACTATTTCAGTTTCAAACCACATCATGGATAGTTACACCAATTTATACAGCATTTGTCTGCTCTCTGGTGACCAAATAATCTGAAAATAGATTGTCTTCTAAAAATGCTGAGAAAACACCTAAGGGACTGATAATGCAGAGGTCTGATTTCCACGAACTCAGCCAACACCATTCAGTCAGAGAAACTCTCCAGCTATAATTGGATACAAGTGCTATGATTACTGTAGGGTTTCACACTGCAGGGAAGTACATCTCTCAGCAGAATAACTATTGAGGGAAAGGATTCAAAACTGACTTAAAGGATGATGTTTCTTGTTACCTTTAGTTCCTTTCATGTTGGGGTATTTTCTTGCTCACCAAGCAAATATTACCTTGTTGAGCATCATTGAATGTGAAGAGATTGTTATGAAGCAAAAGGTACCATTGAGGAGGTTCAATAGTTCAGCCTGCCTACTTTAGTTCTTTTAAAACAGTGGTTTCAAACATTTTCTTTCCACTCACCTACCACCTTAATGCATCCCTTACTAATCACAGAGCACCTCTGGCATGAGGATTACTTAAGGTGGCAGGTGAGTGGAAAGAAAACATTTGAAAACCATTGTTTTAATCGTACCTAATTGACTAATTATGTGCACCATTTCATAACTCCAAACGAAATTGGCCAATGACAATTTTTCTCAAGCAAAATTTGGGTCAAGGGCAGTGGTTCTCAACCTTCCCTTCCCACTCATATGCAAGCAATCCCTTACTAATCATAGAGCACTTATGGCATGGGAATTGCTTAAGGTGGTATGTGAGTAGAAAGAAAAAGTTTGAAAACTACTGCTTTAAAAGATATTGCAATACCATCTTGCAAACTAGGAAAGGATCTGATTCAACTACTTCTCATTTCCCTCATTAAATATTTCTCATCAACTCCCTGATACTTATGGTATTTCTATTAAATGTAATTTCTAGTAACTTTTACAAGTAAATTAGTAAGGTTGCAAATTCATGCACCCCTTTTCATCTTTCTTAATCTTCTCTAGTCTAAAAGTAATCCCAGTTCCACATTTCTGAATTTAAAAAAAATCTCTGGGTACAACTGTACTCTTGTACTTCCATATTTGAGTAGATTGAGAAATGCAATTCTTTTTTTTCAAGATTACATCAAATTGATTTTAGATTTGCTTCAAATCCCTAAGAAGATCATAACAACTCAGTGATGAAGAATGTTGTTACTGAAGAGAGGGAAATGTTGTTGAGGTGATGTGGATAATCATCTGAGAATCAAGCAAATGAGCAGGTTTTATGGAAAACCTCAATGGCCAGAAACTGTACGACTTCAGCAATTTTCTGTGGTGGAGTATTCCATGGGTTTACCATCATCTGAGTGAAGACATTTCTCCTTATCTGAGACCTAACTTTCTCACCCATATCTTGAGACTGTAACCTTTGGCTCTGGAATTGCATAGTCAAGGAAACATCTTTCCTATATCCAATATCTCCAGCCCAGTTATAATTTGTCAATCATAATACCAAATGGTTATGACATTTCTAGACTGGACACCTATTTTTTTTCTCCCTGTTATCTTCCCTGATACACTTTAATCAAGAGATTAACTTGCATTTTTCTGGTTGCATTGCCCATCACAACTCATTCTTCCCCAATATCAGACAGTTACTTGACAATCTTCAGACTGCATTAAGAGCATTGGATAGTGAAGATGGTTTTTGGGAACTGCAGAAGGATTTGGTCTGTTTAGAAGAGCGGGCTGAAAGGTGGCGGATGGAGTTTAATACCGATAAAATTCATTTTGGGAAGAATAATCAAAACAGGACATATACAGTGAATGGGAGTGCATTGAGCAATACACAGGAACACAGAGATCTTGGAATAATGGTTCATCATTCTTTGAAAGTGGAATCCCATGAAGATAGGGTGGTGAAAAAGGCTTTTGGTATGCTGGCTTTTATAAATCAAAGCAGAGAATACAGGAGTTTGGAGGTGATTTTAAGACTGTTCAAGGCATTGATAAGGCCAAATTTGGAATACTGTGTGCAGTTCTGGTCCACAAATTATAGGAAGGATATCAATAAGATAGAGAGGATGCAGAGAAGATTTACTAAAATTTTGCCTGGATTGCAGTATCTAGAATATGGAGAAAGATTAAGTAGACATTGGAGTGTAGAAGGTTGAGGGGGAATTTGATAGAGGTATTTAAAATTATGAGGGTGATAGATGGAGTAGATGTGAATAGGCTCTTCCCCTGGCAGGTAGGTGAGATTGGAATGAGGGGTCCTAAGTTAAGGGTTAGGGGGCAAAAGTTTAGAAGTAGCATGCGAGGAAGCTTCTTCACTCAGAGAGGGGTGGCTGAGTGGAATGACCTTCTGGAACAGGTGGTTGCAGCAGGGTAAATTTTGTCATTTAAGAGAAGGTTGGATAAGTGCATGGATGTGAGGGAATTGGAAGGTTATGGACAGGGAGCAGGTAGGTGGGACTAGAGGAGATCACAAATCGGTGTAGACTAGAGGGGCCGAGATGGCCTGTTTCTTTACGGTAATTGTTATATGGTTATGGTTGTAAACCAGGGGCCATGAGTTCATTCCTTGCTGGGGTCTCATTTCTGAGAAGGGCACTTGACAAAGTGGTGACTCTCTGTCTTTCTTATGGAAGAGAAAGTTAAAGAATTTCATGTATGTTACATTCTAAATGTATTAATATGTGACAATAATAGAACTTTTACCTTTACTTTATTAATATTCTGGTCATTTCAACACAACAATGTGGAAAACATCAAAAACTCACCTCATCAGTTTAATTGAAATATCCATCACAAGTAGATAGACTCTTAGCTAATTGAATGCAAGAGCAGTGTTATTAAGTCTTGTTTTGCCATTGCCCCAACATTAACAAATTAGATGTTGGCCTTTTAAACAACCTTTCATCAATTCTGCAGTCATGGTATAATTACTGGGATAGAAGTGAATTTGAAAGAGTTCACAAAATAATAACTATCATCTATTTTTGGATAAGCTTTGGATGATGGAGTGTGAAATTTTATCCTTTCTCCATTCCTGTACATGACTCTAATTAGGGAACAAACCTGGCTGCCTTCTTTTTGCTACTTTATAATTTACAATTCCTTCAGGAGGGTAATTATGTTGGAAGGAAGATTGTAAATGATGCTGCATTCCTGCCGCCTTTGAATTACCTTTCAAAAACTGCAGAGAAATTAAAGCATGAACCCAAAGCAAGCTCAATATTTTACAGAACATATATATATATCCCACAGAAATGACATCTGCCGATTAGAAGATGAATATCCCCTGTCAAGATGTCATTGGGTATTTAAATCATTAAGTGAAAATTCATTTGCAATTCCACATGACTAATTATGCTTAATTAGAGCACTGAACCAATCACAAGTATCATTATTGTATTTATATTATGTGCGTGGGCAGGGGTGTAGAAATTTGGGGAGTTACTTTTGAAGAGAGTTTGCAGTTAATCTGCAATAATGCCAACTATCCAATTGATTTAGGTGGGGAAATTGTTAATTTCTGACTTCACAATGATGTACAACTCGCTGATGCTAGCTGAGAAGAATTTACAGTTAGGCAAATTATGATATATTCCTTACATGTGTGCCTTGAAAGGAATTTAAATAAAAAGAAAAAAGGTTCAGCATGATGAGCTTTTCCCTCAGAGCTCAGGCAACCTGTCCTTGGGTGCTCTCTGTGTGGAGTTTGCATTTTCTCTCCATGACTTTTCAAGTTTCTCAGGTTTTCTCCCACATCCCAAAGACTAATGGGTTGGCAGGCTGATTAGCCACTATAAAGTGTTCCATGTGTTGGAGGAATAGTGGAATTTGGGGTGGGGGGAAGAATATAATGGGATGATTATAGTATTAGTGTAAATAGAATCTTGATGTTTTACTGAACATCATGTCTCCTTGTTCCTCTCTATGACTCTATTAAAGCAACCTTTGGGCCAGTCTGAAACTAGTGAACCAATTTTTAAAAAAGCACCTTATTTGTCAGGTTGTATATACAAATGTTTTTTTTTAATGGGATTTGAATCTGAGTTTTCTAATCAGGAAACGTTGGACTGTTTAAGTTTGGATCTTCTGGAGTTTAGAAGGTTAAGGACTTACTTGAAATATATAGTAGTCTTAACGGTGTGTGTATATATGGAGAAAATGTTTTCTCTCAGGGTCAATCTTAGGGTCACAATTAAAAAAAAGATAATTCCTTCATATCATTAGCTTAATAAGCAGAAGAGTGACAGGAAAGTAGGAAAATAAAATTAAAATGCAGTGTTGAGGCAGTCAGCTCTGCTTCGCCTTTCATCTTAAAAGTGCTGGAGAAACTCAGCAGGTTCCACAGCGTTCAAAGATAGGTAACCAACTTGTTGGGCTTGAGTCCTTGAGGTATGATGAAGGTAGGCCGAAAACATTGATTATATATATTTGCTTCCTATGGATGCTGCAGGTCCTGCTGAGTTTCTCCAGCATTTTTGTACATTTACTACAATCACA
Source organism: Narcine bancroftii (assembly GCF_036971445.1). Classification (NCBI taxonomy): domain Eukaryota; kingdom Metazoa; phylum Chordata; class Chondrichthyes; order Torpediniformes; family Narcinidae; genus Narcine; species Narcine bancroftii. The sequence goes on from NC_091469.1 coordinate 93,282,751, forward strand.
GAATTTCCAAACTTTATTGTTTCACTTCACATTTCATATCACATCTTTTCCTCTCAATAGCAACACTGCAAAGTCCTGTGAAATACACTATCTGTAAGTATGCTCGTGCTTTCAAGTAGACTCTGTGATTAATCAAAATAAAATGTCAAAGACAATGGCTCCTGCTTTCTCAGAAACAATGAAAAAACAGAGAACAACAATTAAAAAAAACCCAGAAGTTTGTGTGAAGAAATCCCACATCAATCTGTCAGAATAGCAGGAAGCATATTAAAAAAAAACGAATTTTAAAACAAGGGTCTTTTCAGAACGCAGGATACAATGACAAAAACATCAATAAAATGTCTAAATTTTCAAAATGGTGGACAACTATTTGACAACAGGCATGTCTAGGGAGGAACTAATTGGACAGGACTTTTAGAGGTGTGTTACTCATGGATAGATAAATATTATTTGTGCTTGACAAATTTGTGAACATCTCAGCAACTGTTCACGATGCTGCTGGTGTTAATGGTAGATTAAATTAAATATAGGGACGAAGACATAATCAAGGTAATTGTACCAGCCTGTTTTTATTCCACATTGTTGGATCCAGAAGGACATACAATTCAGACTCAATGACAGATTTTGTTCTTTTTAGGAAAATAGTAATCCAGATCTGTTTTAAAATAATTCTTTATCACTTCTCTTAATACTTTCTTATTATTTTAGATATATTTACTTGCCCCATCTTCTTGAGTCTTATGTCTCCACGTGTTGGAGGAATAGTGGAATTTGGGGTGGGGGGAAGAATATAATGGGATAATTATAGTATTAGCGTAAATAGAATCTTGATGTTTTCCAACGCATGGAACAGCGTACAGAATTTGAGTCGAGGTACCACTGCCCTTTCAAACACTTCATTAATCACCGTTTATATACTTTATTCTCTGAGTCCACATGGAGATATTTAGCAGACAGCTCCATTGCTTGAGGGAGCTGCTGTAGCATTTCTGTCCATATTGATTGTTTCCATGTTGGGTTCCATTTTTCAGTCCAATTCAACTGAGATCATCATCATTCAATAATCAAGAGGGGAGCTTTACAATGTGTTAAATGCTCCATTTACATAGTTGGAGATTTTTCCATGGAGGATGTGGAGGCTCAAAGTACAAAAAATATAAATTCAAGATATGAGATGAAAGTTGAACATGAAAATACGATATATTTCAAACAAATAAATCACAGGATATGACAGACAAAGCATGGAAACATGAACCCTATAAATCCTGGCAATGGGCTGGCTTAATGTTTTTTTTATTCCTGGAAGAAATAGAAGATGCTAAATGTATTACCTGACAAACACCTTGCCAAATGATTTGAGGAAAAGTAGACATGCCTGGATTATATGGCACTCACTCAACAGTTGAACCGAAGGAATGAAATTAAATTAACTTTCAGGGAAAAAAAATTGAATAGATTTGTGTATTGTAGATGGGCTTTTTTATGACTTACACAATTTATAAGAAACCCTTTTATAAATTTATGAGATCTTCTCCAAAACCAGTAGTTCTTTAGGAAATAGTCTCTCTCCCTGACAATTAAACAGATATATTTTTTTAAAATGTAGTTTGAGTCTGAAGCTCCTATTTTAACAACTGTCTCTTATATGTCCTTATTTTTCTGTCATTTGCATGAATTCTAATAGAAATTATTCAGCATTAGACTTTTGTAAGCTTAGAGTGCTCACTAAAAGTGATAGCTTGAAGTCTTCAAAATATACTTTTTGTATGTAAATAACAATACCTGTGCTTTATATCACGTTTCTTGTGCCTTGGCTGTTTTGAGGCTAATTTACACTGATATCAGCTCATTTATAATTAGCATAATGATAATGGAATAAAAGTCTTGTATAAATCAGGAAAACCAATGTTTAAACCAGTAAAACAAATCAAGTTTATTATCATCTGATTGTACAAGCACTGGGCAACCCAACAAAACAGTGTTCTCTGGTCCTCAGTGCAAAACATGCAGGCACACAACCAGACATAACACGCATACAGACGAACAATACATATGCAGGACAATTATTCATAAATATTTTAAAAAATAAATGTTGTTTCATAAATATGAGAGTCTCAGATGGTTAGTGTGAGCAGTTCCTGGTGTAAATGCAAGCTATGAAAAAGATCACCAGGCTGATGTTTGCAATATTTCAGTTTATGGCAACAGTCACTTCTCCGACCACCAAAATCTGGGATTGCAAGGTGAATGCATTATTCAAGCAGTGAGACATGATCTGAATTCCCACGACCACTGATATTCTCACCCACCCTCCATCTCTGCCCCTCCAATCTAACCTAAGCACTAACCTTGCAAATGCAGTCTGCTCTCAGGACTCTGCAGAAGAACTGAACTCACGGAGTCGAGGTTCTCATAGCTGCTACATCCCAAAGGTCCAGTCCGAGTCTCGGTCACCTGAAACACAGATACCAGAAAATTAGCTCAAAATCTTAAACACCCTGGTTGAGATAAATTTTAAATTTCTTGCATGTTTCCAAAGCAATGTGACACACACACACACACACACACACACACACACACCACACACACACACACACACACACACATCCCAGCTCCAAGAGATCTATCCCCACCTTCTATTGCAAGTCATGTCCATCCTCTCAGACCCTGTCCACCCTTTGAGAATTTGCAAATCGAATGGCTCTCCCTTTATAAGTGCCACTCACAGTTTGTGAAGCAGTTAGCACAATGCTATTATTCCATCTGGTTTTGAATCTGGGGTTTCTATGTTCTCCCCATATCTTTTCTCCCAGCACTCTGATTTCCTCCCACACTGCAAAGATGTACAGGTTAGTCAGTTAGTTGGTCACATGGGTGTATTTGGGCAGTGTGGGCTTATGGCTAGAAGGATCTGTTGCTGTGCAGTATCTCTAAATTAAAAAGTTGAATAATTCTTGATCATTTTTCTAACTCACTTCTTTGATACTTTGTAACTCATAAATATTTTGCTCAACCAAGACAAAGCCAAATGACTATTCTCCAGAATTGCTCACTCCAAAGTTCTGGAAACCATCCTTAATTTCTGAGTTCCTGGTAAACCCAGAATATTGGAAAACTTTATTTCCATAAGATCCAGCTGTGAAGTTCATAAAATTAGACCACTAAATTCTGTTTTGCTGGGTTTTTAGAGTCTTTTAGATTCCAAGTTGTCACCTTCAGTAATTTTGATCACTGTCCTGTCTTATCAATACCATAAAATATGTTGAAGGCAAGAATTGTCTCTAGTCACCAGATCTAAATACAAACAAGGATATTCCCTGCTGGTAGCACTCACTTCCACAGCCTTGGCCCATTGGAGCTCAGTGGGAACTGGTGAGAGTTGAATTTCTCCCTTATTGAACATAATGCTATCTTAATTTGTTAGATCACAGCTATACTTTTGAATATGCAAGAATGTCTAGGATGCTCGTTGACAGGGGAAATATTAAAATCCATTGACATCCAGACATAAAAGTTGCCTTAGCTTCATATAATACTTTACTATTTTGAAGACACATGTAAAATATAAATGCTAAAAAATGCATCCCTTGTCATCAGCTCTGTGGAGTCCTATCAGTTTGTTAAAATGATGCAGGCCCTTCTGGCCCATGATTCAGAGTCATACCATTACACCCATGTAACCAATTAACCTAGGAATGTGGAATGTGGAACATACAAACTCTTTACAGATGGCGACAGATTTGAACCCAGCTTTCTGCTACTATAATAGCATTTTGCTAATCGTGTTGCCCCAATTTTATTTTGTTTTAACTTTATTCTGATTGGGAATGCTTTGGGAATTGGATTGGCTGCACTCACATTTTAACCCTTCGTTCAAGAGCATTTAAAATAAAAACAAATTTCTCATATATTGCTGAATAATCTTTGTACTTTCAGTCTTTACTTGTTGTGTGGTAGCTTCCTTTGCAGGTGTATTGGATAAGTGAAGTCAAAACCAATGACTAAGCATTGTGCTTGGCCAGTATTCATTTGATACCATTGAACACCAACTTCACCATCTTCAGCTAACATTTCATTCCCATAGGGCAAGATCGAAGAATACCTCCAGAATTAGGGATGACTGCAAATTTGGAGCAGATCAAGGCACAGTAATTAAAGACCTCTTGGATGACTGATTAAATGTTCTAATTATTTTATTTCTGTTTCAAAACAGGCTTCAATAATTTTGAACAGTGGATCAAGTTTGAGTTCCACTTCAGCTCTAAATAGAAAAAAAATTAATGGCAATGATTTCCCTTTGCAGATCAAAGAACATGAAACAGAACTGCTCTGCATTTATCCAGAATTGTATAGAAATGAGAACCTCTTCCTTCACTGTGAAATCAAGCAGCCACTTTTTCCGCTTTCATTAATGTTATCCTAGAAACTGCTGCGTATCAGACGTGATAGCACAAAGGCTCGACATGGTAAATGAATGAGAGTATAACATGAGCACTACGACTGCTAACAGCAGTTTCTTCTGTTACACAGCTGTATAAACTAAAATGCTTCCAATGAAGCAATCGGTTCACTGATATAGTAGCATTATGCAAACGTTAAGGGTGAATCCCAATTCTTTTCTTCCCACTTCCTTCTGCTGTGACAAAACACTCAACTCAGATTTCACAGCACAAGTTCAACCACAAAAAGTTTTGGCTAAGATATTGTAGGCAAACTATTACTGAGATTTACCTACATGCATTTGGATATAGGTCAGATACAAGAAACTCGATGATAGTGAACAGAGCTGCTTTTACATTGACTAGATTAGCCAGCATTTCTAACATGAAACACAGCTGTAAAGCCTGACTCCTGAATAATAGAAAATCCCAGATTTTAACCCTGGACAAAATCTGAATGGGCAGCCAACAACTACACAATTTTTACATCTGACTGGCAAGTTAATAAATTTAACCCAGATACTGACTTGCTGCTTAAAGCAAATATGGCTAAGTTGGATGGTGTTTGAGGACAAATGAATTGTTTAATTTTAATTAGATAAAACTCTTCAATTTAACTGGGGTATTGATAATCATTTCATTTTTTTTAACAGGATATAAAGACAAATTACAGATCCGGCATTAAGACGATTCATTTGGAGTTGATCTGTTATGAATCCTTAGAGGCTTTGTCTTAATAAGTCCAAGCACAATGAGAACAGGGTTAAAAATGTTTTCCTAAAAACCTAACTAATCTAAAAACCAGCAAGGTTGGAGTGGCAGTTTGCGATCGGGACTGGGGTTTGAGTCCTGCACTGAATGTTCTTCCCATGCCTGGGTGGGTTTTCCCCTGGGGCTTTGTTTTGCTCCCACCATTCAAAATATACTGGGGATGTAGGTCAATTGGGTGTAATTGAGCGGCATGGACTCATGAACTGGAATGGCTGTTATTGTGCTGTTTGTCTAAAGTTAAAATTTAAAAAAATTAAACTGGAAGATAGTGAGACTTATTTCCAGTCACTCTTCTAAATTTAGTTGATTCTCGGAGGTGAATCTGACCATTCTTGAAATGTTATAAAAAAGAACATGAGATAAAGCGGCAAGAATAAGCCATTGAAATAAGGCTAAGCTTTGACTTTCTCGCACTATTCCAATATCTCTTAATTAACATCACACCCAAATTTTCAGCAAACTCATTCTCAAACATGAACTTCAAGCATTCAAAGACTTCTGACATATACTCTACAATTTCAAATCATTCACAACAGCGAGGCCAATATTATTTAGGAAAATGCCCTTCCTGCAATATGCTTGGTAAGCCCACAGAAAACATAATATTTTTGACATTTCATATAACAGTCAAAAATGCACAGACAATATACGCGATTTTTCTTCGCTTACCAGTGAAATATTTTTTGCACTTCTTGTTCAAGTTGGGATGCAAGACCAGATGTAACTTCTCCAAAACTATTTATACATTTTCTGCACATTTCTCTAGTTTATAAATGCCCTGGTGGCACATTAATAGCGATACAGCAATTACACATCACATCAGTAAACCTTGGAACTAATTCATCTTCATTTTTTTTTTGGAAAAAACTTGAAATGTTCAGGAATGTTAATATTCCATTGCGCCTTTCCAAAGAAAGAAAGCAGATCATCTCATTATTTAGGTAGGCTCAAGAGACAGCAGGTGCTAGAATCTGGAGTGCAAAAAAAAACAATCTTCTGGAGAAACTCAGAAGGTCAAATCAGCAAGACCTAATGTAGTATTTCAACCTAAAATGTTGACCACCCCTTTGCTTCCATGACCTTTTGAGTTTCTTTAGAAGCTCTTTATTTTTGCATTCAATTACTTCATTGTTTTTTTGTGGAAATTTCCTGGGAATAAATAATTTCCAGAACCCTTTTCCCACTGGTATCCCAGTTAATTGGCAGTGCAATATCCTGGGATAGGAAGACATTTGTGCTGTTTCCACTAGGCCACCTTTAACTGGAACACTGACTGCTTTTCTAATGAATGCAACTCAACGCTGGAGATTGGTGAGTTTACCTTCCAATGGAATGGAATGGATGGAAATTGTCCTTTTTTCAATGAGTGAGCTGGCGTTAGCTGACGCTGGGGATATGAGTAAGGGTAGAGGCTGTCAATCACTGGTGTGATTTGATGTCAGCATGCTGATTGATTTCCTTTTCTACTGGACCCTTATCTGGTTAATTCCCTGTTAATTCCTGGGAGAAGGAGCCAGTGGAAAAAAAAGGCACTCTATTTCATGTACTATTTCCAGTTTAATTTCTATTACATATTTCTACCACATATTTGTGAAGCAATGAGCTCATGAAACTAGCTACCATTAATGGAAGTACAAATTTATTACAAATTAAGACCAACTATTTCAAGTGTATGTGACTCATTTCAAACTGGATTCCCAATTTAGCCAATCTCAGAGGTGAATTATGAGAAAAACAACTATAAAAGAACACTTCCAAGTTGAATTAATTTAAGGCTGCAATATACTGAACCACAGGAGAGATAGATGGGGGTGGGGGGGGGCAGGGGTGCATTTTTCAGAGCCTGTAACTTCTCAGCAATTGCAGATCTTAGAATAAGACTGCAGCAACATGAGGTGATTGTATAAATACATGCATAACACATTAGAAATCAGAGGTTATATCCTCTACCCAGCACATTTCACCATTGAATGAAGGCATCTTTCATTACAACCCCACTTTCTTACATTATTCCCATAACTCTTTATCCTTTGAGTGAAAAATTGCAAAAGACTGTTGTCAGTTTAGGATCAGTTATGGATATTATGCACAGGCTGTGCTCTAAACATTAAAAGTTGAATTTGAAAGATGATCATTTACTTTGCAAAAGATGTAACTCTGCATTCAATTCAATGGCATTACTAAGTATGGGATGGGAATTCATCTTCTGTTGAATATTCCCAAAGAATGATATGGTGGCATATGTGAACTGGACTACAATTCTAGAATTCAGTTCCATTGAAGTTTATGGGAAGCAGTGGAACTGCATACTTGTCAAGTTCCCTGGGGGTACCTGGTTATGAAACCTCTGGCTTTATTTCTGTTTGGCTGGGATGTCATTTGGGGATCTGAGCCCCAGGAGACTTGCAGCCTTTGAGAACAGGTGATCAAACCACCAGAATACTTGCACAAAAAAAATTGTAGTTAATCCATCATTCAATGCATATCTCTTCCTGCTGCATGTGTTTCTTCTTCCGCAGTCCTTCAGGATTAAGGACAATTGATTTCCATGTTGGCTCTGTGGGTTCTGTGGCTGACATGGGACCCACAGACTCTGACACAGCTGAGAAAGGAGTTGCTTGATGGAATAAATCTGGAATGTGGTTTGGAGTAAGGTGCACTCCATCCAGTATTTACGTTGGGCTTCCATGACCTGCTGTTGAAGGAAATCAAGGTTTCCAGGATCTTCCAAAGTGCTCCTTCACTTCAAATGGACACAGGTAAGGGACTGAAACATGACTGGGGTGCAACGGTTGGCATAACGGTTAGCACAATACCTTTGGAGCACCAGCAATCAGGACCAGGGTTCAAATCCTGCACTGACTGTAAGAAGTTTGTATGTTTTCCCCATGCCTGCATGGGTTTTACCTGGGGGCATCTATTTCCTCTCACCATTCAAAAATGTACCAGGGTGTAGGTCAACTGGGTGTAATTGGGTGGCACAGGCTGGTGGGCTGAAATGGCATTTGAATTTGAAAGCCTGCAGACTTTCAGGGTCTCAAGGTATACCTTGAAGAAAGACTCAGGCCTGAAACATCACTAATATATCTTTACCTCCTACGGAAGCTCCAAGGGACGCTGAGTTCTCCAGCATTTCCGTTATTTTTTAACTGTAGGCAAGGGATTCCCAGGAATCAGTGGGCATGTTAAATGTTTTCATAGAGCCTCTGAGAACGTCTTTGAATCTTTTTTTCTCAGTTTATGTGATAATCTCCTGCTATTCTGGAGATCAGAATTGGGTCTGGCACATCAAAGGTTTATTTATAAAGCAAAAGATGAGGCTTTATAAACTCAGTTATCTTTAACACAAGCTCTCCTGACCTGTTTTAATGAAAGCTTGAAACTTTAATACAAAATGTTTACAATTGCAGAAAATCTAGCTTTTTTTATTTCCTCAGTATTATTAAGATGATTTGTATGATCAAACACTCCAAAATAGGGCATTTTGCACTCTCAGAAATTAGCAACCGAGATGCAGTCAGATTAGACCACATGTAGACAGAATCAGTTTTGATATTGTATTCTGTTGTTTCCCCCATAATTCTAACAATTACTAAATCTGATTTTAACATTTTGAAATATTATTTCAATTTTCTTTTTCCTCTCAATAAGGTGCCCAATAAGAACTCCTCTCTTTCCTAGCAGCCATTCGTCTGTGGACACTTGAGGCAGTATTACATTATTATCCCTGCTGGCCTGATAATCCTGCTGAGAGACCTATGAGCCGTGGAGAATCCAAAAATGGAGAAAGAAAGTGTAACTCATAAGAGCTGTGGCAGGAGAGACGCCGGGGATGCAAAGCTACAAAATCAAATTTTTTCATACATACAGCATGGAAACAGGATTTTGCAGCCCATGAGCTTGTGCCACCCAATTACACTCAATTGATCTAAAAGCTGGTAGGCTTTGAGGGTGGGAGGAAATGGGAGCACCTGGAGGAAACCCACAAAAGCATGGGGAGACAGACAGTGCTGGTTTCTAACCCTGGTTGCTGGTACTGTAGCAGCATTGTGCAAACTAATATGCTAACGTGGTTTAGAAGAGAACAGAACACATTTTAGCGGGGGGTGGGAATGGGAATGACAGTGCAGGGATTAAGGTAGAAGGACAATGAGATTTGAAGGGGGAGGAACCAGATTGTTAAAATTCATGAAGGAGAGAGGGTAGAAAAAATAGATGATAATCAAAGGAGTGAATGTGCAGAGTATTCTCTAAAGCGTATATATTTCAATGCAAGGAGCATTGTAAGTAAGGTGGTTGATCTTAGAGCACAGATTGACACATGGAAATATGATATTGTAGCCATTAGTGAAACTTGGTTACAGGAGGGGCAGGACTGGCAGCTAAATGTTCCAGGAATATGTTGCTTTAGGCATGATAGAACAGAGAAGCTAAAAGGTGGAGGAGTCTCATTGCTTGTTCTTCTTTCTTTCTTCTTCTTCTTTGGCTTGGCTTCGCGGACGAAGATTTATGGAGGGGGTAAAAGTCCACGTCAGCTGCAGGCTCGTTTGTGGCTGACAAGTCCGATGCGGGACAGGCAGACACGGATGCAGCGGCTGCAGGGGAAAAATGGTTGGTTGGGGTTGGGTGTTGGGTTTTTCCTCCTTTGCCTTTTGTCAGTGAGGTGGGCTCTGCGATCTTCTTCAAAGGAGGTTGCTGCCCGCCAAACTGTGAGGCGCCAAGATGCACGGTTTGAGGCGATATCAGCCCACTGGCGGTGGTCAATGTGGCAGGCACCAAGAGATTTCTTTAGGCAGTCCTTGTACCTTTTCTTTGGTGCACCTCTGTCACGGTGGCCAGTGGAGAGATAACATTATAGCGGTGTTATGGCAGGATAGATTGGAGGGCTTATCCAGTGAGGCTATTTGGGTGGAAGTGAGGAATGGGAAAGGCATTAAAGGACTAATGGAGTTGTATTATAGACCACCAAATGAGCAGAGGGAATTAGAGGAGCAAATTTGCAAGAAGATAACATATATGTGTAGTAAACATACGGTGGTGATTGTCGGAGATTTTAACTTTCCACACATTGACTGGGATGCCCATACTGTAAAAGGACTGGATGGGTTGGAGTTTGTCAAATGTGTTTAGGAAAGTTTTCTAAATCAATACATAGAAGAACTGACTAGAGAGAGGGCAGTATTGGATCTCCTATTAGGGAATGAGATAGGTCAGGTGACAGAGGTTTGTGGCAGGGAACACTTTGCGTCTAATGATCATAATACTATTAGTTCTAGATTAATAATGGAGAAGGATAGGGCTGGGCCTAAGGTTGAAATTCATGATTGGAATAAGGCAAATTTTGAGGAGATGCAAAAGGATTTAGAAGGTGTGGATTGGGATAATTCATTTTTCTGGGAAAGATGCAACAAATAAATGGAGGATATTCAAAGAGGAAATTTTGAGAGTACAGTCAGTATGTCCCTGTGAGGATGAAAGGAAAGGTTAGAAAATATAGGGAGCCTTGGTTTTCAAGGGATATTATGAATTTGGTTCAGAGGAAGAGAGATGTGTACAGCAGATACAGACATCAGGGAATAGATGAGGTGTTTGAGGAATATAAAGAGTGCAAAAATAAATCTTAAGAAAAAAAATTAGAAATCCTAAAAGGAGATATGAGGCTGCTTTGAAGGCAATGTAACAAAAATAATAAATCCAAAGGGTTTGTACAGGTACATTAAAAGTAAAAGAATAGTGAGGGATAAAATTGGGCTCCTTGAGAATCAGAGGGGTAGGCTATGTGAGAAGTCAGAAGAGATGGGGGAAATTTTAAATGATTTTTTTTTCTTCAGTATTCATTTAGGAAAGAAATATTGAGTCAAGTGAAGTAAGGACAACTGGTAGCGAAGTCATGGAAAATAGACAGATTAATGGCTATTTTAAAGAGAATGAAGGTGGATAAATCACTGGGTCCTGATAAGATATTCTCCAGGACCTTTAGGGTGGTTAGTGTAGAAACAGTGGGGGTGGTCTTACACAAATATTTAAAATGTCATTAGCCATTGGGGAGGTGCTGAACGATTGGAGAGTAGCTCATGTTGTTCCATTGATCTAAAAAAAAGGCTCAAATATAAACTGGGTTATTATAGACCTATGAGTCAGACATGAGTGATAGGTAAATTAATGGAATTTGTTCTTAAAAAATGGTATATACAATTATTTGGATAGAAAAGGATTGATTAGGTGAAGTCAACATGGTTTTGTATGTGGTAGAGCATGTAAAACAAATCTTATAGAGTTTCTTCAGCATGTTACCAAGAAGATTGACAAGGGGAAGTTTGTGGATATTATCTAAATGGAGTTTAGTAAGGCCTTTGACACATAAGAGATTAGTTAGGAAGGTTCAATCATTAGATTTTAATGTTAAAGTAGTGAAATGGATTCAACCAAAGTAGGATGGGAGATGCCAGAGTGTTGTGATGTAAAATTGTTTGTCAAATTGGAGACTGGTGATTAGTGGAGTGCCTCAGGGATTTGTACTGGGTCCATTGTTGTTTGTCATAGATATTAATGATCTGGATGATAGGGTGGTAAACTGAATTAGTAAGTATGCAGATGATACAAAGATTGATGGTGTTGTGGACATTGAAGAAAGTTTTCAAAGCTTGCAGTGGGAAAAAAGCCAGTAAGAAGAGTGGGCTAAGAGATGGCAGATGGAGTTTAATACTGATAGTGAGGTGCTACATTTTGGTAGGACTAATCAGCAAAGGTTATACAAGTTAAATGGTAAACAACTGAGGAGTGAAGTAGAATAAAGGGATTTAGGAATTCTGGTATATAATTCCCTGAAAGTGGAGTCACATGTAGATAGAGTGATGAAGAAGTCTTTTGGTAGGTTGGCCTTCATAAAATGATTTGATCACAAACATGTTATGAGTTTCTTCCAGCTTAAAGGGCAGAGAAGAGCCCCCAGAGGTTTTGAGTTGTAATGGTTTCCTTTTAGATTCTTCTTTCTCTAACTTGGAAAGGCTGCTAAAAATTCCTCACCATGCCATGAGGTAAAGCCAGCTGCCAGTATGTGGTCAACAACATCTGCGAAGACACATGGACACACCAAACAATTAGCTCTATTGTAGGCTTTTGAGTCAGGTGATTTGGATCCAGGCATGAATTAAGAAGACGATGAAGAGTGAGATAATACTACTATCAGCCTGAATTACAGGTGATGCAAATGCATCAAAGCAATCTGACCATATGCTATTGTGAGTACAAGAAAGTGTATTTTCAAAGGGTGGGAGTAACTCCTCTTCCTTTGATTCACAATATCACAGAACTCCACTACTACTGAGATACTGTGCTTGGTATATTACACTAGATGCCTGTGTAGAGACCTTTCATTACCATACAGTTAAGTCATACCTCTGGACATATATATACAAAGAGGGTCGTTGTCTTCTGCCTGATGCCAAATCCCAAGCACAGCCTTGGGAAGTCCAAAGACATTGATTGTCGTCAAACAGAATGATGGTTTCAGATCCAAAGCCACAAAATTCATGGATGTCCTCCCTCTCAAAGCTACAGTGAGCCACATGATCTTTGCCATCACCATCCCTATCTTCCCAAGTCTTCAATCAGAAGCTCTGACTGAAAAAAACACCCTTGAAGCTTGAATCTCTGCTAAACAACAGGAGTCAGATTGAATACGTGCTGATCCACCCCTTGCCAAATAATTCTGACATCTGGTGCTGTCTGTGCAAAACCTCACTTTGTCCCTGTCATTTTCAAGGCTCCTGGTGCTCTTCTTCCCTCCCAATTTCCAAAGGCATGCAGATTGGTATGTTACTCAGTCAGTGCGAGTTATCTTGAATATGCAGGCAAGTGGAAAAGTGGGGATAGTCAATTGGAATGTGGAGAAAATAGAATGGGATTAATGTAAGATTCATTTAAATGGGTGCTTCACTGACAGTGCACATGCAATAGGCTGACGGCCGGCTTCCCTGCATTGTGACTCAATGACTTAACTGTTGCAGAGCACACTGAATGCCATTCTAACTCAGCTCAACCGCCTGATGTTAAAAATCATCTGAAGACCCAGCAGCTTTTCCCTCATGGCTTAGAGCTCTTCAATCATTTTGGGCACCGAATCATTCTCCATTCCCCATCCTGGGTTGCAACCAGATTGTTCCTTGGGGGTGGTTATTTGCTGCCTGGCGCCTCCAATCAGCTGAGTTGTGGAGGCACCTCCCACCTTGCACATTCAGGGCCTAAAAACGACTGGGGAATGATGAGATGGCGCACAATGGATGGCCATTATTTAGTTCATGGAATTGGCTTTTTTTTAATCCCTCTGGGGATTCTTACTGGCCTACTTAATCAACATGCTGCACAGACCACAACTCACCAGTAAAACCTTGCAGCAATCGAATGTGTTTTTGCATAGTAAGGGTATTTAAGATTCTGAGAAGTCAGTTACAATGAAAAGATAATAGTACAGAAACAATAAAACCAATATCTTATTTTTTTTATCATATAAAAGGCTTTCAATTATTGTATTTCCCTTAGTCTATCCAAATTGCACAAAAAGGTACAGAATTGTACATTGATGCAAAAGCTCAAAATGAATTCAAGTTCCTGAACAAGCCATTGGGGAGGCCCTTTTACCTCCAAGGATTCTACAGCTTTGAGAAATTAATGGATAATATCAGTGTGAAAATTTAATTTTGATGCTTTGTTTGATAAAGGCAGAAAAACCCAAAATATTGGCCGGCAAAATCAGAAGGACATTTGGGTCAATGCACAAAAGTGCTGGAGAAACTCAGCAGCAGTGTTCTTTATGGCAAAGACACAAAGCTATATAAACATTGAATATATATTAATATCAATGCATATATTCATATAGGAATAATGGCCATCCATCGTGAGCCATCTCATAATTTCCCCAGCCCCAGTCCTTTTAGCGAATGTGCATTGATATTGAGGTGCTTCAGACCAGAGCCCTTGGTCAAGCTATGAGCAAAGGCAATAAAATATAAAAGTCTGCAGATGTCGTGAAGGCCATAAAACCACAGAAATGTTGAAGGAACTCAGCCAGTCTTGCAATGTCCATAGGAGCTATAAATGTATTACTGACCTTCCAGGCCTGATCCCTTCTTCAAGGTATCCTGTGAGACCAGTTGATTTCCTCCAGCATCTTTGTGTTTTCACAATGAATGAAAAAACAGGTAGGTACCTTGGCGGGGGTGAGGAGGGAGATGTCATTGGGGGGTGGGGGGGGTGGTGAGCAGGAACATAGGCCTACAGGCAAGAGGTCATAGGTGGATATGGGTTGGAGCATGCAAGAGAAGAAAGCTGGGAAGTAATATGGGGAGGGATAGCTCTCTAAATGAAGAGGGAAAGCATTGGAGAGCTGCAGGAAAGGAGACAGAGGGACAGGGAAATAAAGAGTGGGATGGGGAAGGTGCTAGAAACGGGAGAAGTCAATGTTAATGCCATTTAGTTGAGTTTCAGGTCCCCTTTTTAATCTCATGGATGTTGTTGCCACATAAATTGTATTCATTACATTGTGCAAGCTGTTACCTTTGCATGATTGCTTGATTGTAATTGGGGGTCATAACGTGAAAACGGACCCTTTGAATTACCAAGTCCATAGTGACTATCAGGAACCCTTTTTTTTTAACCTTATCCTACCTGAACCCATCCATTCTACCTCCCATTCTCATCATCTTCCCCCTCAGCATCCCCAACCCACACACACAAATCATAAGGAGGCAATTTCAAGTGGTCAATTAACTGAATAACTTGCATATGTTTCAGATATGGGAGGAAACCAGAGGATCATGAGGAAAGCAATAGTTGCAGGGAGCACATGCAGACTCCACACGGACAACACTTGACCTCAGGATTGGAGACAGATTGGTGGTGCTGGGGCAGCAGCTCAATGATCCGCACCATTGTGCACTCATAAACTATCTCGAAAACAGTTGTCTTTAGCTCATGGTTCTAAGGGGCAATGTAGTTAGACTAAAGAGCAATGTCAAAACTAAACAGGCTCTTCAATTCACCAAATCCATGTCAAACATTAAACTACATTTTTACATAAACCATACATTAATCCCATTTAATTCTTCCCACAAAGGTAGAAATCTTATTTTTGCTCATGGATGTCTTGAGTTTTGAAGTGCACAGATTCAAATGTGGGAACAAAAGGGTGTCAGATACTGGTGCACTGAACCTTACTATCTCCCAGTGGATTCACCAATGTGTTTACAAGGTCATCTGAATGGTTATACACAGTAATGACAAATAATGTCACAAGTCATGAAGAAAGAAGCACAGTCTTACCTCAATTCACTGTTTCAGGTGTTCAACCTGAAACAGACTTCCCAAATCGGGATTACAGACTTGGAAACAGTACCAAACTGTGACTGGGGATCATTATAGGGTTGGACTCCCCAGAGGAGCCATTAGTTTATTCACTAGCCTTCCCACAAAAAGAACACAAGGACATTTGCTTCATCCTCAAGGGTCATTGGTGAATTGGCCCACAGAGATCCAGATGGGAGATGGGCTCTTCAACTTTCACTTTCATCTTCTTGTTAAGAATTATTTCCAAGAGAATGAAGCAGCAGGAGGTCATTCTCATGACCAATGCACCATTCATTAAAATCCTGACCATCTTTTGCTTACTGGCAATTGGTGTGCCGACTCCAAATCAATTGATTCCTTTAGCACCCGAACATCTAACAATCTCTGCCTTGAGTATATTCACAGATTCTCTGCAATCTTTTTTACCCTTGTGTGAAGAAAGTTCTTCTCATCTCTGTCCTGAGTGGCCATCCCATAATTTGAAATTGCAACCCTTGGATCAAGGCAACCACCTGAACATGAACTAGCAGAAACATCAATTCAATATCTGTCCCATGAAGTCCATTCACCATTATAATTCTCATTCTTCTTGATCAAAGTTTTGATCAAGTTTTCTTAATCTCCATTCATACTCAATCTACACTCCCTGGTAATATGTATAGTTTCATTGGGAAATTTTCACTCTCCAGTTTCATGGCAATGTCAAATATTTGATTTACCTCACAGCAAACAATTTGTTTTATGTGAGTGAGGGCTTCTGAATCCATTATTCACCACATGTGCATGTTATTTCCATTTGCATTTGGCAAACAATTTAGCACCACAAATCTTCCATGATTAAATTCCTAAAGCTTTTTGTTCCGAGTAAGACTGAGAGCTAAAGGTTGGCATTGTTGGTGTGCAGTACTGGCAGAACAAGTCAAAAGACACTTAAAACTTCTCACCCATAGGTGGCAGCCAAATTCAAGTATCAAACTAACCCAAAGGTGAAAACAATGATCAAAGCTCTGCAGTTTTGTAAAGAGAAATGTTATTATTAATGTTCCATCCAAATCCCACCACCAACCAAATCAGGGTAAAGAAAATAACTATCATTCTGGAGACACACAGGAGATGGCAATTGCTGGAATAAAGCATGAGGAACTTAGCTTGTTGAGCAGTGTCAGTGGGGAAAAGAAGGGTCAACATTTTTATCAAGTCTGTCCAGTTTTCAAATACCTACTTTAGAAATGATCAGCTCCACCAAATGCAAAGGTGTGATTTAGGTTTTCCTCCAATTTGGGTGAAATATAATTCTCAGATCAATTAAGTTTTCTCACAAAAACTACAGCGGTTCAAAATTCCAAGGATTCTCAATTGGAGACTTGGTGGGGTTGAATCCTTGTCTGCAGCAATCCTCTCAGATAGTTGCATCAGGTGAACAATGAGGCTGAAAGGTCACTATAGTATTTCCCACTAGACATATAGTAAACTGACACAGCTTCATGCCAACCACAAAAACTCTGCAGAAGTTGGAAGTATGGATTAAAATCTGGAAATGTTCAGAAACACAGTGTTAGGTCTGCTTTGTTCATGAATGAGTGAGACAAACACCAGGCTGAGTCGAAATCAGGGTTCTTTGTTCTTTATTACCGGATTGTAACACTTGCGACTAACAAAGTTAGTCGGAGAATGCATTCTGCCGTTATCAGCAAAATGGTGATTTTTTATACCCTTGGATATGTGCTTAGAACATCATCATATCATTACTTGTCCAATGACTAAAACTGTTGCTATCCTTTCCCTGCTAGCTTCCTGCCTCTCAATCCATCAATGTCTCTCTTATCTTGTAAGTACAAGGATGCATTCACATCTTGTTACAGCCCTGTACATTCCCATCTCATGATGTTTTATCTAACAGGAGTACAAGGACACCTCCCCTTCTTGTTACTGCCCTGTACAGGGTAACTCCCTACACATTCCCATCTCATGATGTTTTACCTTACAACAGGCAGCATCTGTGGAGAGAGAGTGACCTTCATCAGAACTTTATCCATTCTGATATAGGGCTTTCAACCTGAAACATAACCTCTGCTGATTCTTCCAACTATTTCAACTTTCATTTCAATAGACAAAAAAGTTAGTTTCTTTGAAAATAAATACTCGGTGAGCTCCAATCAACACAATCAGTTCTTTCTGGGATCGGCGTTGCCACCTTGTTACTCAGCAGGACAATCAGAGGCTTCCAGTGGATAAAAGTTTAATTGAGGCTCATGTCAGTGGAACTCTTAGGGTAATCCTTCTGAACATTTTCCCTTGATATTAACAGGGACAGAAAATTTGTCCACATTGATTCACAAAATTAGCTTTTAACATTTTAATCAATCCAGAATCAAGGTAAAAAATAATATTATTACATGACAGGGATGATAAGCAAATATATTCATCAATAACTATTTAAATACTGATTAAAAGTATCTGAGACCACTGATTATGGTTAATGGTTTGTTCCCTCAAAAATAATGCTCGATAAAATAGGGATATTGAAGTTGAAATCAAATAAAGACTTGTTTTAATATATCAACTGTCAAGTTACTTTTAGGATGTTTCAAACTGACAATGCATTTTATGTGCATTCAGTGTGTAATTAAGCTTTCCATGCACAAATTGGACCAGTGACTTGGGTTCAAATCCGGCACTGCCTGTCAAGAGTTTGTATGTTCCATCTATGTCTGCATGTGTTTCCTCTGGATCCTCTGGTTTCCTCCCATCCTTGAAAACATATGGGACTGGAGGTTAATTGGGGTATTTTGGCAGCAAGGGCTCGTGAGTTAGAAGAGCCTATTAATGTGTTATATGTCTAAATGAAAAATTTAAAAAAAACAACAATTTGTGGCTATATCCATGCTCCCTCTACCACATTTATCCTTCCTTATCTTCTCCACTGCCCAGAGCATAAATTCAAGCCCATGATCTTGTTCCATGAACTTATCAATATTCTTGGTATTATTGAAAATATTTTAAAAACATGGATTTAATTCATCAACAGATGACATTTCTACCACGAACCACTATTTCCCTAAGAACTTTTTGATGATAAATAGGAAACACTCCTGCTGTGTGGATCGATATCATTATTGCATGAAATTCTGGTCACCTCACTAAAGGAACAATTTCAGTAAGACTGGAAGAGTGCAGAGAAGTTTGACAAGGATGATGCCAGGATGAGGAACTTGTTGAAACCATCATTATCAATGATCTGGATGATGATGTGATAAATTGCATCATCAAGATTGCTGATTACACAAAGATGAGAGGCATTGTGGAGAGCAAGGAAGACTTTTGAATCTTGAAGAGGAACCTGGACCAGCTGGAAAAAAAATAATGCAGAAAATTGTGAGGTGATGTGCTTTGAAAGGACAAACCGAGAAGAGACATACACGTTAAATGGTAGGGCACTGAGGGATGCAGTAGAACATAGGGACCTGGGAATACAAATACATTGTTTTCTGAGAGTGACATCAGAGGTAGATAAGGTTGTAAAGAGTGTTTTGGGCATAATGGCCTTCATAAATCAAAGTATTGAGTATAGGAGTTGGGATGTTATGATAAAGCTGTAGAAAACATTGGTGAGACCATATTTGGAGTAGTGTGTGCAGTTTTAGTCATCTAACTACAGGAAAGATATCAATAAAAGAAATTGTATAGAGAAGGTTCTGAATCAGAATCGGAATCAGAATTTATTGTCATGAACAAATCATGTGGCAGCATCATAATTCAATTTAAATCATCTGTGATGTTTAAATGTTTATATTACAGCCAATCTTACAACATTACTATAAAAAAGAAAACATAACTGCATGAGAAGTAAGGCCATGTCCGTGGTTCATTGATTCTTCAGGAATCTGATGGCAGCAGGAAAGAAGCTGTCCCTGTGCCACTGAATGCTCGTCTTTAGGCTCCTGTACCTTTCTCCCGATGGTAGCAGAGTGAAGGGGGCATAGCCTGGGTGGTGGGGGTCGTTGAGGACAGAGGCTGATTTTTTAAGACATCACCTCATGTAGGACTGGGACATGATCATCACGTCTGTGCACCACAATGAATTGATGATGACACAAACACCACCTCCTCTGTTTTTTTTTCAAAATGGTGATGTTTGGTCAGCATGATGGAGGGTGTAGCCCTTGGGCTTAAGCTCTATGTCCAAATGTCTGCATTTAGCCATGCTTCCACAAAGCACATCATAATGATGACCCTGATGACTCGCTGATGTTGAAGTCTGGCCTGAAGTTCATTAAGTTTGTTCTTCATGGATTGTACATTGGCCAGGAGTATGGTAGGGAGCAGAAGCCTCAGTTCCCAGCATCTCAGCTTGACTTCTAGCCCCACTTTGAGTCCAGGTGGCTGGGTCTTCTTAACTTGGCCCATGAGTCCACTGCTGGTAGTTCCCACAGTGTTTAAATTGTCTGTGCGCTGTCCCTTCAAATCGTCTGTGATGTTTAAATGTGCTGAGTGTCTGCAGTCTGTGACTCCTGCAAAGATTAAAGGGTCTGACCGCTGGCTGTTTAAAACTCCCATGGTGTTGTTGTTGTACTTGTGTGAGCTGTTTGAAGGTCCTTTCCGATGGAAACTACTGATTGTTCGAATTCCAAGGTCTGCCAGCGATCTTAGGACAATGATGTTTCAGGTAAGTTTGATTTTATGTTTCTCATTTTTTGTTTTATTTCTATAAGTTCTGAATGGAAATATTTGATTATTCCCGTCTGAGTTTTTTTAGCAAAGAGTCACCGCTGTAAGGTGACATTTTGAGGAGATTTACCAGGATGTTGCCTGAACTTCAGGAACTGAGTTAAAGGAAATGTTTAAATAAGTCTGTAGTTTGTTCCCAGGAGTGTAGATTTGATAGAGGTATTTAAAATATTGAGGGGTATGGAGAGAGTACATCTAGGTAGGCTATATCCACTGAGGGTAGATGAGATACAAAGCAGACGATATGGGTTAAAGGTGAAAGGGAATGGTTTAAGGGGAACTTCACAGAGAGAATAGTAGGAGTGTGGAACGAGCTATTAGCTGAAGTGGTGAATGCAGGCTCAATTTTAACATTTCATATGATTTTGCAGGTACATGGATGGGAGGGATATGGAGGGTTTTGGACTGCGTGCATCAGAAAGACTAGATAGAAAAATAGATTGGCACAGACTAGAATGTCAGAAGGGCTGCAATGTTCTATGGTTCTAACTGAGTTATAGGAGAAATCTGAACAGATTTAGATTTTATTCCCTGGGGTGTCAGAGGATGAGAGGAGATTTGGTAGAGGTATATAAAATTACAACGGGTGTCAATAAATGCAAGCAGGCTTTTTCCACTGAGGTTAGGTGAGACAAGAACGAGGGGACATGGATTAAGAGTGAAAGGTGAAATGTTTGAGGGGAACATTTGGGGGACTTTATACAGAGAATGGTAGGAGTATGGGATGAGCTGCCAGCTGAAGTGGTAAATGGGGGCACAATTTTGACAGTTAGGGAACATTTGGATAGATACATAGATGGGAGGAGTGTAAAGGTCTGTGGTCTGAGTGCAGATCAATGCGATTAGGCATTATAATAGTTTGTCACAGACAAGATGGGCTAAAGGGCCTGTTTATGTGCTGCAGTGTTCTCTCAATCTAAAAGCAAATTAATTAGCCAATAGTAATCCTTCAGTGCTTCTGCCCAAAAATAGCAATTAAAAAAAAATTTAGACATGCAGCACGGTAACAGGCCCTTTTGGTCTACAAGCCCTTGCTGCCCAATTGACCTACAACGCCTGAACATTTTTGAACAGTGGGAGGAAATGAGTGCACCCAGATGAACCCCATGCAGATGTGGGAGGACTTACAAACTTCTTACAGAGAGCACTGGTTTCGAACCCCGGTTACTGCTGCTGTAACAGTGCTAACCACTACACTAATCGTTGCACCCTTAAATTTTGTTCACCCACAAAATCATGTCGTAGTTTAGAACATAGAACAATACAGCACTGTTTAGGCCATTTGGCCCTCAATGTTGTATAATGTAAATCAGTTTGAGACATTACAGAGAGTTCTGATGTGTTGATATGTCAATAGTTTTATACCAAGAGCATCAGTTGCCATGATCTTTTTAGTTCCAGTGGTTGTTGGTACATGCCTTCAAACATTCCTACCATGCTGACTCAGAGGAGAATTTTGTTATCCGATGTTTAATAAACTGATTGTTCCATTTATCATCAATCTCATTGGACAGGATATTTTCACTTTGCTAACACAGCCAGCAACAAGTCTTTCTCAAACTTGTAATTTCAAAATCTCACAAGCATGCATTTGTCACAGGAAGGGCAAATAAAAGTCAAACCCACGAAACTTAGGTACATTTTTCAAATCTTTATTTCTCCAATTTATTCCTGACTTCAATGCTACAGTTTCATGTAACTGTAACCCTCTTCAAATGATAACCAAATAAGTACCAACTCATACGATCACAAGAGTAGAAGTAAGCTAATTGGCCCATTGAGTCTGCTCCACCATTCTATCATGAGCTGATCTATCCTCCCACTCAGCCCCACTCCCTAGCCTTCTCCCCATTACCCTTGATGCCCTGACTAATCAAGTACTTGTCAATCTCTGCCTTAAATACACCCAAGGTCCTCCCTTCCACAGGCAAAAAAAAATCCACAGACTCATGACCTTCTGGCTAAAGAAATTTCTCTGCATCTGTTTTAAATTGACACATTTTTATCCTGTGGTGCCCTCTTGTCCTGGATTCCCCTTCCGTGTGAAACAGCCTTGCCACATCTACTCTGTGCAGGCATTTCAGCATTCAAAATATCACTATGTGGTCCCCTCTGATCTTTCTGTACTCCAACAAGTCGTCCAAGAGCGAATAAATGCTCCTTATATGCTAACCCTTTCATTCTTAGTATCATTCTAGTAAATCTTTTCTCAAATAAGGCACCCAAAACTGTACACAGTGCTCTAAGTGTGGTCTCAGACATCGTGGAAGACCTTTATGAGGTGAGCAATACATATTTTTTATTGCAAACACCCAGTTTGAAATGCTCTGTTTTGTCTTCATTCACATCATGAATTTCACCTGCATCAAGAATGAACTAACATTTCTTCTGTCTTTTTGCCCTTTCCTTTTTTGTAACTGTTGCCAAGGAGGCTTCGCTTGAACAGGGATTCATTCAATCAATCCTTGACATGACAGAATTTGGATGGCACTGAGCCAGACTTAAAGAGAAGGCAGACAACTAAATCAAGTAAATTGCCGTTGTCCATTTTGAGCCCTCCAGTGCAATTCAGCATCTGAAATTCATGTATTTGCAGTCTGGAAGCTTCACAATTGTGCATCTGTTGCATTGGGATTAATCAACTAAAATTGTGTTGTGAAAACAAAAATAACTGAAGCAATGTAGATTCAAGAGCAAAAATAAATTCCTGGACACTGAAGGGCAATTATTTCAACAAGCAACACTCAAACACAAGCTTCACTTACTAACATTGATTGCGTTTCATAGCAATTCGCCATTACTGAAGTGCTTTGGGGCATTCTCAGGCACAAGGTGAAGCTATAATTTTCACCTGCCCCTCACTTTCTTTCTCAAACCACTTAGATGCTTTTGAAAGCAAATGCCTGTTGATTGAAAATGGTATTTGCTCTTTGGTTGGATGACATAATCTTGCATATCAATATTTGATGCATGGAGATGTGGTTTGATTATCAAGATACATGTGCCTGCCTTGAAACAACCTGTTTTTGTTACCAAAATAAAGACAAATTGCAAATGTGGCTCAGTGCCAAATGTCCTGAACCAGAGTGAAACCGGCTGTGCAACTCCTGATGCTTCACTATAATTCTGATGTAATCACAAAGTACATATCCAGCCAATACACTGGACAACACATTATTTTAAAAGGTTTGCTTCCTGAAAAAGAAATGGGGGATTATGATAGACAACTTCAGACTGAACACAAAGATCATTTCAGATCTACTGTTTCAAATAGGAAGTACGAGAAACATTAATCTAATTTATTTTAAATTTAACATGTTGCATAATGATGCTGAGCCAAACTCTCAGGTCGACTGCACATGTTGCACAACAAATGTGATGAACCCAAGACTTATCCTGGTCATCAATTTTACAACTGAAGTAGAGCTCATAGGCTTTCTGAATAAGTGCAGTGATGCTGCGTCCTTGAGCCTTAAGCATATACTTGGCACAAATGTTACAGAATGTATTGTAACTGTGGTGACATTGACTAGATATTTCTGCTGTAATGAATCTTTCTGAAGACAATAAATGTTATTTTTATGCACTCTTACTATGCTATTACCTGAAGAGCATGTGCATCAACATGCTTTCAATCTATAATCAGTGGAATGTACAGCATCTGGATGAACTGTGGATTTTTCAGGAGGCTGAGGTAGTAATAGAGAAGAGATACAGGGAGGTAGTCACCCCAAATAGACAGGACACAGATAACCGGGTGACTATCCGAGGTGGAAAAAATAGGACACAGGTAGTGCAGAATACCTCTGTTGACGTTCCCACTGACAATAGGTATACCATTTTGGATACTGTTGGTGGGACGATCTACTAAGTACAAGTCTAGGTGGTCAAATGTCTGGCACAGAGGCTGGCAACTTGGCTCAGAAGAGAAGGACTGAGAAGAACAAAACCTTAATAATAGGGGACTCATTAGTTAGGAAGGTGGACAAGAAGTTCATTGGAATGTATTGAGACTCCAGGTTGGTGTGCTTCCTCCCAGGTGCCACGGTCAGGGATGTTTTGGATCAATTTCACAGTGTTCTGGAAGAGGAGGGGGAGCAGCTAGATGTTGTGGTCCATGTGGGGACCAGAACATAGATAGGAGTAGAGATGAGGTCCTCAAGAGAGAACTTAGGGAGTTAGGAAGGAAGTTAAAAGGTAGGGTCTTAAGGGTAGTAATCTTTGGATTGCTGCCTGTGCCATGCACTAGACAGGGTACAAATAAGGAGTTATGGCTGATGAATGTATGGCTGAAGAATTGGTGCAAGGGGCAGGACTTCAGATTCCTAGATCATTAGGATCATTTCTGAGGAAGGTCAGATCTTCACAGAGGGATGGGCTGCACTTGAACTGGAAGGGTACCAATATCCTGGCAGGACAAAGTGCTGCTCAATAGGAATACAGTAAAAATGATATTAGTAGAGGGTCTAAGGGCACTGTACTTAAATGCACATAGCATTCGAAAGAAAGTAGACGAATTGGTTGTACAAATTCATTTTAGAAAACATGTCATTGTAGCCATTACTGAAACATGACTCAATGAGGCATGCGATTGGGAGCTCAATATCTAAGGGTACACAGTGTATAGGAAAAATAGGCAGGTTGGAAGAGGTGAAGGTGTGGCTCTGATGGTAAGTAATGATATTAATTCAATATAAAGAAGGGGCATAGGGTCAGAAGCAGAGGAATCATTATGGGTTGAATTAAGAAATGACAAGGGTAAAAAGACAACATTAGCAGATATATACAGGCCCCCAAACAGCAACTGGGAAGTGGACTATGAGTTACAGCTGCAAATAGAAAGGGCATGTCACAAGGATAATGTCAAAATAATTATGGGGGATTTTAACATGACAGGAAGGGCAGGAAATTACTGGATCCCAGGAGAGAGTTTGTAGAAAGCTTAAGAATCCGCAGTTCTGGATTGGGTGTGGCACTAGTGAGACCTCATTTAGAGTGCTGTGTGCAGTTTTGGGCCCCCTATCTTAGAAAGGATGTGATGTTATTGGAGAGAGTGCAGAGGAGATTTACTAGGATGATTCCTGGAATACAATGGCAAATGTATGAGGAACATTTGGCAGCTCTTGGATTGTATTCAATTTCAAACTTGGAAACGTTTTGACAGAGTGGATGAAAATAAGGTGTTTCCCTTGGTGGGTGAATCAAGGACAAAGGGTCTTAAAATTACAAGTTATCCATTTAAAACTGAGGTGAGAAAAAATACTTCTTGAGTCAGAGGGTCATGGATTTGTGGAATTATTGGCACATACAGCAGTGGAAACCCAATCACTGATAGAGTTTAAGCAGGAGATTGATAAGTATCTAATTGGTTGGGGCATAATGGATATGGGGAAATGGCTGGCAATTGTAACATGAGGGGGAACTTCTTTACTCAGAGAGTGGTGGCTATGTGGAATGAGTTTCCAGAAGTAGTGGTGACAGGGTCCATTTTGTTATTTAAGGAAAAATTGGAAAGGTATATGGATGGGAAGGGAATGGAGAGTTATGGCCAGGGTGCAGGTAGGTGGGACGAGAAGAGAGTACTTAGTTCAGTGTGGACTAGAAGGGTCAAAATGGCCTGTTTCCATGCTGTAATTGTTATATGGTACAGTTCACCTTAGGATCGTAGAACAGACTTGATGTCCCATGGGCTACTTCTGTTCCTTTATCTTGTGACCTTGTGTGATGTGAGCTGCTGTTATAGCCTATCTGCATGCCAAGGCCCAAGTCAACATTTGCATAGCACCTGCAGTGAGTGCATCCTCAAGCCTGCTTGGACAGACCAAAACAGATGGCTTTGTGGGCAATATATTAGCAGACTTAAAATATAACAGGAAATCATAGAAATAGGTGAAATCTTAAATACATGTGATAAGAACATCTTGATATGATTTTTGTGATCAGTAGTCCAAAATCCATAAAATACTTCCAGAAGCCAAATCTTTGCTGTCTAGTGTAATAAGTTCTTATTATGTTACTCTTTCTCTCAAGGTATAGTAAAGCACTTTATATATCCATAAAGCTGAAAAAACAAAATCCCAATATCAGCGTTTGGAGGAGCTTTTCAACTGATGTAATGTTTGTTAATCAAAAGATGCTGCGATTATTTTCCTGGTATGGCAAAAAAAAACATGATCTATCTCAGCAGATGCCAAACAATACAGGTACACAGGAAATTGGCTGGTGGATTAACCACTTTTGCTGCATCAGGAGAGAAAGGGATTTCAATTAAAAATGGAGCAAGCATCAATTGTTGGCTGCACTTACCTTACAAGTGACAGAAGGGGAATCAATTGCAAAATGAATTCAGCAGATGAGGATGGTGCAAGGTGGGTCAAGATCACCTTACACCTCTCGGATCTTAGTCCTAATCCAGTGGGAAATTTTCCTTCCTCAGGCATGAGCATCAAGTTTGAATGCAGTATCGCACGGATATATATTGCTTGATTAGAATTCATTGACGATGCTCGCCATGGCAGAGGGTCTAGAATAGGAGGGCACAATTTCAGGATTGAAGGGCATCAACTTAGAATAGAAATGGGTAGGAATTTCTTCAGCCGGGGGTGGTAAATCTGTGGAATTTGTTGCCACAGGCAGTTGTGGAGGACAGGTGTATTTAAGAGGGAGATTGATGAGTTCTTGATTAGCCAGGGCATTAAAGGCTATGGGACTGACAGTGGGGCTGAGAGGGAAAATGTATCAGCTCATGATTGAATGGTGAGGTAGACTTGATGGGCTGAATAGCCTATTTCTGCTCCTGGATCTTGTGGTCTAACATTAATTAGCATCTCCAAAGCTGCCTCAGATGTATGATATATATATATATATCTTTTTAAATGTAGACATATACCACAATAACAGGCTATTTTGGGCCATGAATCATTGTCGCCCAATTAACCTAGGACCCCAGTACATTTCGAATGGTGGGAGGAAACTGGAACCCCTAAGGAAAACCCACCAGATAGGGAGAGAATGTACAAACTCCTTACAGACAGCATGGAATTCAAATCCCTGTCCTAATCCCTGGTGCTGTAAAGGCACTGCACTAACCGCTATGCCAACCATGCTGCCCCAATGCGTGCAGTGAAATACTGTATTGATTGGCTAGTCTTAAAATTAGGTAAAGTAAAGAATATAACTAAGAGATTTATTTCACTGGCCCTAATGAAGCCCCCCATTAAAACACATAATTACAATGTGGAGTAAAATTAATGGTCAAATTGGGGACAAGGTTGGAGGGGTGGGGATCTTTCACCAAAAACATCCCTGGCTCAAAATAATGTTAATTCCATTCACATTTGATAATAAAATCCTGGAAATTTGGTCCCAGAGAGGAGTCAAGTGTATTGAGGATTGTTATGAGGAGGGACGACTTATGACATTTGAGCAAATTAGGAATAAATTTGGAGGTTTAAATACATCATTTATTTCTGTTATCTTCAGTTAAGATCTTATTTAAGGGACATTAGCCTTACCGCAGGGTAGTGAAATAAAGACTCTGGTTTGAAAAGAGAGCACAAGAACATTAATTTCAAAAATGTACCCTTATTACAAGTGGGAACTCCTAAACCAGGGCTTGATAAATCAAGACAAAGGTGGGAATTAGATTTGAGTATAGAAATTAATCCATTCTGCTGGTCTGACATGTCAGGACACCATGATTAACACAATTTATGTAAGGCATTGGGCTGGTGCAATACAACATCTTGCATCAACTATACCTTACTCCACAAAAGTTACATACATTGAATTTGGAAATATCAAACCAATGTTTTTGATGCGATCAATAAATAAATACTTTCTTGCATTCAACATGGTAATGCCCCAAAGTGAGGTCTTTCTGGGAAAATTTGCATAATCTCTTGGGGGGAAAAAATACTGGAATTCAATATCCTCATGAAAATGAATTATTTTTATTGACGACATTAGAAGACATAAGACCTAAAATTAGGCTGTCAAAATGTCAATTAAAATTTGTTAATCTTGCATTATCAGTGGCCAGGAAATGCATAGCAGTAACTTGGAAATCTGATTCCCAACTAGGTTTAGCCGACTAGAAGTTAGAAATGCATATGTGTTCCCCTGGAGAAAATCACCTATAACCTCAGATGCATTTTCAAGAATATGAAATTCATACTTAAGGTACATTGGTGTAAATCTTTAATGATCCCCCCCTCCTGTCTCTTACCCCTGGTGCTTACAGTAGGTTATTTGTTCCTTGATGGGAGTGGGGTTTATCCTAGGTAAAGTCAATATTTTCTTTTTCTTTTCTACTTTTTCTTCTTTTCTTCTTTCTTGTTTCTTGGGGGATGGGAGGGCTCCTCTTATTTTGTTCTTCTTTCTCTCTATTATCTTTTTCTCCCTTTGGTTCAACATGGACATTGAATTTGCATTTTTGTAGTATTATTGTAATTTTTCTTTCTTTGTAATAATTGAATCGCATGTTGACTCTTTTCTTCACTTTCTTTAATATCGACATGTGGATCGATATTTGTATTTTTTTTAATATCATGGATATTGATGTTTTACTTTTTGATTATTTTTCATTTTGACTGCATATTGATTGAAAATTCTTAAAATAAAATATTCAAAAAAAGAGATTTATCTTAGCATTAAGAATTAAAGGAATTTAGCTCATTTACATCCACAGATTATTGTTGCAACTTATACCCCAGTTTTTTTTATCCTTCCACAGGAAATTGCTGCATATTTCCTTGTTGACAAAAAGTCAAAAGGAAAAATAAACAATTATATTCTTGCATTGCTACTATTCATACCTACTACCAAAGCAGAATAACCTCATCTCAAAGAATATTTGAATAATAAAGTGATTTTTCTTTTGTTTATATGCCTTCACTTCGATCCTGAGATAGATAATATACAACCTGGCAATGTGAAATGCTTCTATTATTGAACTAAAAATGTCTTCACTTTCTATGGCATCTAAGACTCTATGGAAAAATTGTTTTTTTTTAAATAATATCATTGATCTTTTCCTTGATGATATGTTCTATTTCTGAATGAATCACAAATGGTTTAGAATTTGGGTGCTGAATGCCAAAAAAAACAAAACACTTGGGTTGCTTTTCTCAATGGGACTACTGAACGACTGGGTAAAAGTATCAGCAAGTACATTATTAAACTTTCAGAGCTGATGATCCCAAACTTATTTTGCCAAAGGCAACTGGTTGTAGTTGGTGGATGTGCCATCCTAATGTAGAAAAGGGGAAGGTAATCACACAAAGAATCATACAGTCACAGAGACATATAGTGTGGAAACAAGTCTTTTGGCCCAACTTGAAGATGCCAACCAAAATGTCCCACCTTCACTATTCTCACCTACCTGTGTCTGGTCCATATCCCTCTAAAGCCTTCCCATCAATGTAATAATCAATTTTTAAAAATATTTAACATTGCAATAGTACCTGCCTGAATCACCTTTTACAGTGGCCAGTTCCACACAGCCACCACCCTCTGTGTAAAAGAGATTACCTCTCAGATTTTCTCCTTCTCACCTTAAACCTATTGCTTTTGGTTACCAATTCACTTACATTGGGCAAAAGACTATGTTCACCTGATCTAGTCCTCCCTTGAAGGGAGTTTTGACATCAGGGAGCTGAAGCTGTAACGTTTGAGTTTGCTTCATGTGTGATTCGGTCTTCTCCAATGATAAGAATTAATTTCAATCCACTTGCCACTTTCCATTTCTATTTATTAATATTTTCACCATGCCACATCATGTGGTTATCAGAATAATTTTGCAATTCATTTTGACTACTTCACACATAAATCAATTTTATTATATGCTGGAGGGAACAAGGAAAGATAACAAAAAAAGTTATATTGCATTATATAACTCTTGTCACTCTGGCTAAGCTGTATGAAGAAATGGATTAGTTACTTCAAAAAGAATTGCTATTTATGCCCATAAGGCTTTGGAAAGAAGAACATGATAAAAATTAATAATTTTCTTTTTGTACCTTCCCAGTTTTATTTACCCTACACTTGGTGGGAATGTGATTCTTCCAGGCACTGACTTCAATGGAAGTCATTGTAAAATCTCCTGTGTTGCAGCAATGCAAGGCTACAAACTATTACAGTGACCACAAACATTTCTTTTGAAACTCGAAAAAAATTTTTTTTGCAAATAAATCTCGGTTTTTGGAGTTAACATTTTTAAAATTCTGCTTAAAGGTTTAAATCTGAATTTCAAAGACAATTATTTGATTTACTTAGCAATGAATGATCAACTCTCCTTAGTAGTTTTCCATGTGGGAATCATGAGCTGAGGGAGAATAACAGAGCTCTTCAGGAATATATGGAAACATACTGCAGCAGACTTGTTGGAGAGAGATTCAGAGGATATGCATCCATTTTGATGCTTTTGAAACATTGCTCTTTTTTTTCAGTTTCAATAGTTGGTAGTGTTCTGGCTTGGCAGAATGGTTGAAGAGCACTGGTTAGAGTCTTCCTCTGACAGAGTAAATCAGTGCAACATCTAAACATCCTACATGGAAAAATGTGAAGCAGTCATAGGCTCATACAGCACAGAAAAAAAAGGCCTTCAACCCACAGTACACACTGATCTTCAATTACTTACTAACGCAAATATGACACCAATTCCACTTTATTCTCTCACATTCCAATCAATGGCTCCCAGGTTCTACCTCTCACCTACCTGTGTCTGGTCCATATCCCTCTAAAGCCTTCCCATCAATGTAATAATCAATTTTTAAAAATATTTAACATTGCAATAGTAACCAGTTTACACTGGTTAATTGACCTAACATTCTGCATGCCTTTAAGAGGTGGGAGAAAAACAGGACCACTTAGCAGTAACTCTTTGTCACAAAGACAACTTCACTGAATGTCATGATCAAACCCAGGCCACTGGAGCTGTGAGTCAAGTCAAGTCACCATTATTTATCGTTCATTCCATGATAGCACAGTAAAGGCGTGAGAGTGTTTCTCCAGGACCACAGAACATATTTGCACACACACACACACACACACACACACACACACACACACACACACACACACACACACACACACACACACACACACACACATATATATATATATAAAAGTTAGAATAGAAGTTAAACACGTTAAAATAATAAAATGTCAAGACATATACAACAAAAGTGCATGGTATACCATAAGCATATATTATTCTGGGAATTTAGGAGCATGATGGGCTTGGGGGGAAAAACAACTGTTGCCCAATCTGAACGGAAGGGCCTGAGGTGCTCCTATCAGATGGCAGAAGGGAGAACAGTTTACATGAGGGATGTGTGGGTCTTGCAGTCTGAGGTGGTGCAGCTTCCAAACCAGGTGGTGAGGTAGTTGCACAGACTGTAGTAAGGATGGAGGGTGTGATATGAACTTTGCTCAGCCTTCACAGGAAGTAGAGGCACTGTTGGGTTTTCTTGTCTATGGAGCTGGTGTGAAGGGACCAGATGAGGTTCTCCAGCAAGTGCACTCCAAGGAACTTAATACTCTTTACACCATCAATGGTCAAGCCATCGATAGTCAACAGAGTATGTTACCCCGGGTCCTCCTGAAGATGGCAACCATCTCTTTTGTTTTATTAATGTTCAGATATGGGTTGTTGCTTCTGCACCAGTCCATTAGCAACTGCACCTCATCTCTGTATGCTGATATTCTTACTAATCAGGTCCACCATAGTCGGGTCATCAACGAACTTGATGATGTGGGTCAAGCTGTTTTATTAGCTGCACAGATGTGGGTAAGCAGAGTGAACAGCAGTGGACTAAGCACATAGCCCTGAGGACCCCATATGCTCTATATGATGGCTTTGGAACTGCTGTTACTGATCTGGACTGTTTGATGTCTCCCAAAAGGAAGTCAAGAATCCAATTGCAGAAGGAGATCCAGCAGGCTCAACATCCTTATCAGATACTGAAGTATGACTGTGTTGAATGCTGAACTAAAGTCAATGAACAGCATTCAAACATATGTCCTTTTTTCCAGGTGGGTGACGACTAGATGGCATCATCTGTAGAGCGGTTGGATCTGTATGCGAACAGCCGGGGGTCCAGTGATGGGAGCAGCAAAAACTCGATGTGCCCCATGACAAGCCTCTTGAAGCACATGAGTGTGACAGGGCAGTAGTCATTGCGGCACGACACAGACTACTTCTTCAGCATGGGGGCAATGTAGTGGCTTAGAAGCACATTGTGAACACGGAGCTTCTCAGGGAGATGTTAAAGATGTTGGTGAGAATATCTGCTAGCTGAGCTGCACATCCCCTGAGCACTCTGCCAGGAATGTTATCCAGTCCAGCAGCTTTCCTTGGGTTGACCATGTCTAAAGCTTTCTCCTCATCGGCCATTGCAAGACACAGCACCTGATCAATTGGAGAAGAGGTGGTCTTCTTCACCACCGTGTAGTTTTTTTTTGCCTCAAAATGTGCATAGAAGTTGTTCAATGCATCTAGGAGGGAAGTATTACCAGCACAGGAAGATGGCATAGTCTTGTGCTTGGTGATATCTTGGATGCTCTTCTACATGTGTCATGTGTCCTTGCTGTCCAGGAAACGACAATGAATGCTTTGCTTCCCTGAAAGCTTTAGACAGCTTGGCTCTTG
This sequence comes from Narcine bancroftii, assembly GCF_036971445.1. NCBI lineage: Eukaryota > Metazoa > Chordata > Chondrichthyes > Torpediniformes > Narcinidae > Narcine > Narcine bancroftii. The sequence goes on from NC_091469.1 coordinate 93,315,685, forward strand.
CAATAGCTATGTATACCTTGTTGGTAGCAGCTCTATCAGCTTTTCCACTGTGTCTGAGACCAGCAAGGCAAAAAGCAAAGTCAATTCACCAACTGGATCCGCAACCTTGTAAATCTACCCCACTTAATGAGTGCAGAGTCTGGCCACAGATCTTAGCCATCTCTTTGCCTCCAACTGACTAATTGAATTTGTCCCACAATTTATTTTTTTTGCTTTGGTTAATGACTGCCTCCATTGTTTATCAGGAACTCAGCTAAGTAGTTCCCTTGATGTTAGCATTGCCCATCAGTATGTGGCAGATGGTGACATATTGTTTCAGTTTCCAGAGTTATGAGCATGACCCCCAAGAATTAAGAATTATGAAGTTTTACAATGAGGAAACAGGCCATTCAGCCTAACTTGTCCATGCTGATTGAGTTGCTTACCTGAGCTAGTCCCATTTGCCTATGATCAATCTCTGCAAACATTTCTTATCCATAAATCTTTCCAAATGTCTTTTAAACATTACAATGGTATCTATATCTACTATTTTCACTGGAAGCTTGTTCAATTTACACACATCCCCCTGTGTGAAGAAGTTTTTCCCTGAGATCTATTTTGAATCTTTCCCCATTCATATGAAATCTATGCCCACTACTTCTCCGACCCTGTGAAAAAGACTATGACTCTATATTTTATGTATGGCCCTCATTAACCTTTTTATGGTCCTCCCTCAGCCTCCTATGGCCACCAGTCCTGTTAACATTGTTGTGAATAATTTCTGCATCCTTAATAATATTTTCATTACATCTAGGTAATAAAACAGTACATGATATTCTGAGTATGGTCTTACCAACATCTTGTACGGTGGTAATATGACATCCCTGCTCCTGCATTCATTCCCCTCACCAATGAAGGACAGTTTGCCAAACACCTTCATCACTATGCATACATGTGTCACTAATTTTATTAAACTACTGTATGCACTTGTACATATAATTGTATTTTATGTTCCCAATTGTCCCAACAACTACCCACAGATTTTAGAACCCACTTACTCACTTGGAGCATTTCATAGTGGTAATTAACTGCCCATCTGCACATGACAGAACTATGACTGATGTTAAAAAAATTAACAGCTTGAAATAATTCAAGAAGAAAAAGGTTGAATTTTCATCATATTTTTCTGAGCCCCATTGCAATGAAGGTATCTCCAATTACACTGGTCAACAATTTTTTTCAAAAGATTTGCTTCTTGAGAAAAAAATTGGGGATTATGATAGATAACTTGAAGTTGAACATAAAGATGATTTCAGATTTGCTGTAACACATAGGAAGTTTGAGAAACATTAAATGAACTTTTAATTGCATGTCTAATTGCATATCCCGCTTCGGAATCCCGGCACATTTGACTAGGGACCAAGATGCACAGTTCACTTTCACCCTATGAAGAGAGTTGGTCTGCCTGCTCGGCAATAAACTGCACCACACGACAACCTACCACCCCCAGTCGTATGGCCTGGTCGAATGTTTCCACAGGCACCTCAAATCGGCCCTTATGACACAATTGACCAGCCCCAATTGGTGGACGAACTACCCTGGGTCCTTATCGGGATCCAAATGGCCCCGAAGGAGGACCCCCAGGTATCATCAGCTGAGATGGTGTATGGTTCCACCCTCACACTTCCAGGTGAAATCCTTCCAGCAACAGGTGATCAGGAGTCAGACGGCGCCACGATGCTCGAACAGCTCCGCAACAAGTTAGGTAGACTCGCCCCACCCCCACCTTCCCACCATGGTCAGAGCCCCTCCTCCATACCCAAAGACTTAAAGTGTTCATCCGCAGGGATGCCCACCTCCCACCCATACAACGACCTTATGAGGGCCCTTACAAGGTAATCCGAAATAACTTTGGACATTGGAGGTAGGGAGGAACTTTTCATCATTGACCATTTGAAACCAGCCCACCTGGATTTAAGCCAACTGATTTCACCCCCACTGGTGAATATTAAAGGTCCCTCAAAGTATGGACACTCACGCTGGTTCTGGGGGGAAGGTGCACATAATTGATGGACAGGTGAACCAGCTTTGTGTGTCATGCACGCATCAGCGGAGCAGCTGCATCAAACCTGGCTCCGTGCATTTGTCTCCTCCAGCAGAGGCTCCAGTCACACGGACACAGCTTCTGGCCTAGGGTCGGGACCTCTGAGGGACTTAAAATGCAGCATAGGAAAGTAAAATAAACTTTCAAGTGAAGACGAGTCCACCAACTTCTGATCTCTTTGGTTAACTTCATTAGCGCTCCGCTACACTATATCTACCAAAACAAAGTTATATTTTCATGATCAGCAGGCCAAAAACCATAAAATACGCCGATAAGTGTTGAGGAAGCAAAATTTTAGATGTGCAGTCGTCGTCGTCGTCGCCTCCTCCTCCTCCTCCTCGAGGTACTCCTTCTGAGTGCTTCCAAAGGACTCAAGATTCCTCAACCTACGCAAAATTCCTTCTTCTTTCTGTGTAGTCATGGGACAGGAACTCCCAAGAGTCATGGCGTGTTGCGTTTTTATAAGGAGGCTTTGCCTCTAATCACTGAATCTTTTTCTTCTGTCTATCTGATATTCTTTACTACAAGTTCAGACTTTCTGTTGCCTTAATTTTGAGGATATTGGTTTGTAAGAGGACACTGACTTTAGTTTTGACAAGAGTTTGAGTAGACAGTATTGGAAGTATCTTTCCATGCCATGAGGTGTTAACTGCTTTTACTACAACATATTTTCATCTTGACATGTACTTTGAGCCTTATGTCAGCTCTCAAGATATTCCCATCAACTCTATTTGCCAGTAATTGCTCTCCAATTTATTCTTACATGCATGCCTACATGCATGCCCATTAACTCCTGATTCATTGATTCATTCACTGTCACCTAAACTAGGGGTAATTTGATGAGAGTCAATGAATCAAACATCCCAAGACATCTTGTGGGAGGACACCGGAGCAACAGAGGGAGATCTACATACAAGTAGGACACAGGACTACAGTTCAGCATTGAAACTTTGGTCATTGGAACTAAGGGAGAGCTGGAATACCTGCAGCACAATTGCCAGGCCCTTGAGCAATCCCACCACTCTTTGAAAGGAAAAGATTTGTCTCACAAAAGATATAGTTGTCATTTTGGACCTAGTTTTATTGCATTTCTATCAAATTTTCCGAGTTTCTAATTGGTTATACGCAATGTGCTACAAATATGCCCTTCATGTGGCTCTTGGGGTTTCACAATCCAGAAGCATAAGGAGAAAGTCTGAGAAGAAAGTCCAGCAAATTATTAAAAACTCACCTGATAGGCCTGGGGATATCAAAGGTAACAACCCAAGAAGGCTTAAAACGTGACATCTATGTGTTTGAGCAGTGATGCTGATGCACATTATTTCCCACAAGTGAAAGATATTCACCAGGAAGTAACACTGTAAACTCTGCAAATTAATTCTGAATCCCCCTTGCAAACAGAACCCTATCACCAATGACTCTCTCACCACAATAACCTCCGTTGCTCTGATGTTCCAATAAGTGCCACAGATGCTAAACTTTCCTTTCTATCCCATATACTGAGTGATCTTTACAAGCACACACGGTGATTATTCATATGTTACAACTTTTCAGTCAACTCATTCTCAAGGTTTTAGAAAGTCATGCAAGCTAAAAGATTGAGACATACAAGGTGTGAAGATACAGAACTTCACAGTTTTGAAAGCCTCTTTCAACTCATCTCTATTTTTGTCTGTCGACTTGCAATTATTTAAAGAATTGGATTACATGGGACGAATTACATTGTGAATTATGGAGGAAAACATTCTGCTTCTGCCAGTTACAGTTCTCTGGATAATTTGATCTGCTACACAGATTGACATTCTTTTGACTTCAGTGACTGAGTTTACTCCCAAAAGTACCCAACCAAATTACTGGTGAATCTGGGTCATAACCACAAGGATTTCAAGTGTGGCAGTACAGTGTTACAGGACATCATATATATGCAAGTAAAAGCATCTGAATGTTGAAAACATTTAGCACACAAGTTAGCATCTGCGGAGGGAGAAACAGGGTTAACATTTCAGGTCAATGATCTTCCATTTTGTCACACCAAGTATCAGAGTTGATAAGGCTCAGGAAAACTGAGAAGGGATGTGATGATTTTACTGCAGGCTCTGAAATTTTTCATTTTAACACGAATAGAAATCTTCTTTTAAATAATCTACAAACTGATCTCCCACATGACTGGGGATTATATAATTTGCCACAGAGTAACATAGTTTAGCTGTGATCAGACTCTGGGTTCTCAGTATTATCCAAGACTTTCATTGCTTCACCATTGACAGTCATATCATACTGTTCCCAAATAAATTCATGATATCTTTCAGTTTATTGGCAATCCTCAACAAATTATGATTCATAGGCACCTGTAGTGTAAGGATATTAGACACAAATCCCTTCCACGTTGTGAATCAGTTCCTCAAGTCCCTGAATGAAAAAAAACCCTTCTGAGCTAAGCTAATATATGTGCAAGATCATACTCTCTCTCTCTCTCTCTTTCTCTCTCTCTCTCTCTCTTTCTCTCTCTCTCTCTCTCTCTCTCTTTCTCTCTCTCTCTCTCTCTCTCTCTCTCTCTCTCTCTCTCTCTCTCTGTCCTTCTCTCCCCCCACTCTCCCCCCTTTTCACTATTTTTTTCTTCCCATTATTGCTCAGAGAATGGTGGGCATGATTGGGGAGGCATATGTATTGTACAAGATTGTATTTTTTACCTAGTTTTTAACACGACCTTCAGAAATACCATGTTAATGACAACAACCAGTGATCTGAATGATCTTGCAATATAAGCACACATGGAATTATTACAAGCTTGAAGTATTGAAGAAATTCAAGTGTTCTGAATATCAGTTTGATGGCATGTACTAAAGTGAATGGAAACCCTGCAATTATAATCCTCAAGACTATGCATGGGGGTAGTAATTCAATGAGAGTCAAAATACTAATTGGTATGGCTTAATTTAAAAAAATTGCACCATTCCGGTGCTTCCATACTGGCAGGGCTACTGCTGGTGTGGACCCATGGAGAGCGGGCAGCTGAGTCACAGCACTCCTCCACAGGGTCCAACCGCCAGGTCCTAATGCCAACTCCCTCACACAGCCTTTGAACGGCCTGTTGAAGTAGGAGGTGTTTTTATTAAAAATCCTGCGACTGTGGGGTCTGTGCCAAAGATGGTGGCACCTGCGCTGGTTATGGCCCTGTTAAAGTTTTGTGCCTTTCAATCTTAGAACAAATTTCAGGGCCACAACATTACAAAGAGTACCACTTTACTTAATACACAGGCCTGTGGGAGGTCCATCATCTCCGTAGAGCAATGGTTCTCAACCTTTTTCTTTCCACTCACATACCACGTTAAGCAATCCCTTACTAGTCACAGAGAACCTATGGCAAAGGGAATTCTGAAAGTGATACGTAAATGAAAAGAAAAAGGTTGAGAACCACTGCCATAGAGGATCAAAGAGATCCCCAAACATGCAAATGGTTGTCTCCCATGTGAAAAGCAATACCCTATCAGCATCAGCTACATACTATTTATCTGTAAATTGTGTAATTTTCTAAACCAACCGCAGAGATATATCCCCTTTTCCCCTGGCATTGTTCTTGCGAGACAGATGATCTGGGGAATTGAGGCTGGTGGAAATTTACTAGCTAAGATGGGGTTGCCTGGCAACACAAGTCATCGGGCCCCTCACTTCTCCAAAATAATTAAAATTGATCAATCTACATTAGTCTACACTAGGCAGACCCTTACTTCCACACCTCTTTCCCCCATCCCACCCCCACCACCCACCCACAGCACTTAGAAGAAGTAGAGGTGATGCTGCTACAGGATGATGATGATGGCAGTGGACCAGCTTGCAAGCTGAAGGACCCTCACAGGCCACGAGCTGCTGACAATTTGTGGTCATAGGGCCCACACAGGCTGCAGGCTATTGGAGTCTGGCTCTTAGATATCGGAAACTGGATTCGAGAAGGTCCTGAGGGCAAGATGGGCTCTCAAAGGCCCTCAGGTGCTGAAGGTTTCCTGGGTATATTGGAGGTTTAGATCTGGAGCTTAGATTGTCAATGGATAGAACAGGGGTCTGTGCGGCTGCAGAAGCTGTAGGAGCACTGGAGGCGAATCCATTGATACTCTGAAGGGTGTCTCTTTTGCTTTTCTTTCTCTTACTGCATGAGGGGGCGAGCAATACTAATGGTGACTGTCTGCCTTAACACAAACTATAGTAAATTTCATTTACTACATTTATTACATTAAACAGAATCTTGAATTAACCATTTTTTAAAAATCTGCTCTGTTCCTTGGACTTAAATCTGTCAGAATTTGTAATAAACAGCCAATTATAACCATTATACTATATACTTCATTCAATCCTGGAGTACAGCCATTGCCGTGGGCATCACCCAAAGACTTGTTTGCATTATTAAAGACTGTGTGTGAAATACCTTGATTGCTCCAGTAGAGATTTGTATTTCATGAAGTCTTCGCATGGTGCCGTCACGATCGATGAAATATGAAGAGGCAAGCTGATGAAGGGCCTCCACACTCTGACTGGCATTAGTTGACTTTCCATCTAACTTCCTTTTGTCCATGTACATGGTAAGTGCTTCTTCTCCTGCAGAGAGAAGAAATATTGAAAGACACAGAAATTCCCAAATAAGCATGGACAGCACATGAACCTTCTTGAATTTCATGTGATGGGAACCATCCAATTATTGCATCAACTGTTTATTTTAGCAATCTGAAAGTAAATCATCTATAAGTGATGGTTGAGGAGCTGTTTCCTGATAACGATAAATCGTCTCTCCAAAAATATATACATCTATTGAATTTGTGTAAGTCAACTGTCGTGATGTTCAAAGTACTTCTAAATCATTGCAAGTACCAGGTAGGCAGATATCCTTGTCTGGAATAACACGTAAGCCAAGTCACTTGACAGTCATCAGTCTCCTTCTTGTTACAAAACATTCTCTTAATAAGCTTGAATATGCAGTAATAACACAAATGCACATAATTCTCATTCTGCAGAAACAGAGGTAAGTCTCTCCCCATCCCATCTGAACTTCAGTCATATCAGCAAGCTTGACTGACCCAAGCGTGTGCTCAGAATATTTCCTGCTGAGCAAATGAACCAGTGACTTAAAGAATAATAGAGACCATTTCATGTCAGCTTTTTTGAAGCTATCCACATGATTGCATTCCCTCTCATTTCCTCTATGAAATGCAAAGTGACATTTTCTTCTTTCTAAAATCGTCACCATTGATTTTCTTTTTACTTCTCTTTAATATTACACAATCCAAATCATGAAAACTTGCTATGCAGTAGATATTTTCCTTAACTTCCTTAACTGTTGGATTTTCTTTTAGAAGTTATCTTAAATCTGTATTCTTTGGCTATTGACATACCTTACAAAATATACCGGTTCAATTTGTTTAGGGGACAATGAAAATATAATTTAGTTTTTATTGAATAAGAGTGGTCAGAATGGTACAGCAACAAAATAATTCAGCAGGCTTAGATATTTAAGTCTTAGCTTATTCTTCAGATTCACCCATTGAAATCTTTTAGAATGTACAGTGAGCACATTCAGGAAGCTAAGACTTAAATCTGTGGTTACATGATCCTCCCACCACTTTCCCAGTGTACTCACATTTTAAAATACATGCCACTCAAAATATTGCTCTGGTCCTACTTGTTCTCAGAGGTATGTTGACTCAGATGATAACTCCCATCAATCTCTGCTAAAAGGCTCTGCCATGTCTTATTCGAGCATCTTAATTGTTTCAGTATGAGCGTCACCACTGAATCGAGTGCCCCTTCAATTTGCTTGCGCAGGTCATTTCATTTCTATAGTCAATGTGCACATTGAATGAATAGATTGTGCAGATGAAGTTTTGTCCAAACATTTCTTGGCCTCAAGATGGGTAGGAGGAAAGGGATGCGTCCTAAATGAGCAAGTGATCTAATGATGCAGAATGCTTGTTCAAGCAGTTTGATTAGCCTCGAGAAATATGGAATGTGACCAAGAGCTGAAGTAGTTCACAAGAGATTTGCAAATGATTACGATATCTCTCTCTCTCACACACACTCACACACACACACACACACACACACACACACACACACACACACACACACACACACACACACACACACACACACACACACACACACACACACACACACACACACACACACACAAAACAGCATGGGACAAGACAATATTCCACCAGCATAGACTTAAAAGGGGTGGCACAGATAGCATAGCGGTTTGCGCAATGCTGTTACAGAGAAAGCAATTGGGACTGGGGTTTTAATCCCATGTTCTCTGCCCCTTTGTGTGGTGGACCTCATTTTACTGTCCAGTTAACCTTTATGTCCTGCTTCCTGTGTTGATTGGCAGTTTCTTGATCCAAAGGACACCCTTGATTTAAAACATTCTGCCTTGTTTACAGTGAAGTGGCTCACTTTTAATTCCACCATTAGATCAACACTCAGATTAGTGACAGCTTTAAAAGTCAGGATATCTGCTATATCTTGGAGTGAAACATTCAGGTAGAAATAACAATACCTTTATGACTTGTAAACCTTAGGCAGAAAATTATGGAATTCATATTGGCAGCAAATTCATTATGAACTCTGCAGAAAGGAAAATAGTCATGAATCTGCACTTGAAAACCTGTAGATTTCAAAACATCTAAATCCAGGAACTTCTATTTCATCTTTCAGTTGATACATCTTGTTTACATTTTATTATCTTGGTCAGTGAGCAAGTTACATTTTGAGCCTTCAATATTTAGACAAAAAAAAACAAGATAAGCAGAAAAGGTGTTGTCTCTTATGAGATTCTGTGTTCAGACATGTCGCATGGTAACAAGCAATTCTGAATCACAAGCCATGCCACCCAATTAATCTACAACCCCTGTACTGTTCGAAGGGTGGGAAGAAACTGATCACATGGAGGTAACCCTGCATTCACAAAGATGAAAACTCCTTATAGACAGCATGGGATTCGATCCTTGTTCACTGGTGCTGTTACAGTGTTGTTCTAACCATTCTGAAAAGGATGGAATTATCTTGATTTTACATAATTGGAGAGTGACTGAAAGACTTGTGTTTTTAATGACTTGTTGAGCCACTGGCCATCCTGGCCAGTCCTTGGAAGAGAAAACTGGTGAATTTGGATAGTCTAGCCAAGTACAAGTGCTTGGTTTACTTGATTGTAAAGTTTAGATGGGTGGGGAATGCTCAACAGTATGGGGGATTTTCCCTGAGAAACATTAAAAGATTGTCTATCTTGTTTAGATGGATAACAAAGTTTTTAAAAAATCTGTTTAGCTGGCAGAATGAACAGAAACCCAGAGATTAAAGTGTTCAGGAAAAGAACAAGAGCGGAGAAGAAGGAAAACTTAAAAGGAGTGGCACGGATAGCATAGCGGTTAGCGCAGTACTGTTACAGTGACAGCAACTTGGACCGGGGTTTGAATTCCATTCTGTCTGTATGGAGTTTCTACGTTCTGCTTGTGTCTGCATGGGTTTTCCCCAGGGGCTCCGGCTTCCTTGTCACAGTTCGAAATGAACTGAGGTTGAGGGTTATTTGGGTGTTATTTAGCAGCATAGGGTCGTGGGCAGAAATGCTATGTTACCCTCTGCGAGTCACTGAACTCTTCTGCCATCTTCACCAGCCCCCACTTCCTTTCTCACTGCAGCATTCTATACATCCAGAGTGTGGTGGAACATTGTATTGCAGTCATTGCACTAGTTAGCCTGCCCTGATACTGTAACTCCTCCTCCTCCAGGATCCCTAATAAAGGTGGTATTGCTCAATCCCCTCCCTCAGAACTGCCTTGGAATCAGGCATGTAAGAGGTGACTGTAAGTTTATAATGATTAAAGCCTATTAATCTCGATTTAAGGTCTGTCAGGTCTAATTGATAGCACTATAGCTATGCGCCATGGACAAGACTATTCGAGCGGAGAAGCTGGACACTGACCCCCCCAAGGATCCAGAGGCCTCTGTAAAATTCAATCAGTGGATGCACTGCCTGAACGCCTTTGTGAGGCTGCACAACATCCAGGATGAGGCCGATAAGAGACACCTATTATTTGGACAGGTTGGCCACCACATCTTTCAGATGATTAGAGACTGTGAGATTTACTCAGTTGCTATGGGACTCCAGCAGAAGCAGTATCTGGCCCCAAAAACCATGAACTATGCTAGAAAGTTCCTGGGCAGCTGTCGACAAGCACCTGGTGAGTCCAACATTATGGCAGCCGCCTACTAGGAGGAACTGATCAGGGATACCTGTGCAGCCAACCTCAGGTCTGATCATATCAAGCAAAGGCTCCTGTAGAAGGACAATCGGACTCTGTAGGAGGTGGCCAATCTTGCAAAGACACAAAAATCGGCCCAATAGAATGCGGAGGTTTACACCACCAGCAGCCAGTCGCCACATGGGGAGTTCAGGTGCCACCATTTTGGGATGCAGGGTCCCAAATTGCAGACGCCATCGCTGAGCACCCCAAGATATTACTGGAACCAGACAAAACATCAGCGGAAGAAATGCCCTGCTAAATACATGACTTATTTCAGCTGTTGAAATACTATGCATGGGTATGTATCACTACGCATCACTTCCGACCCCACATCTGGTCATGGAGAACAGCATGGCAGAGGTCCAAGCACAATGGCTAGGGTTGATGTCACTTCTGGCTTCACTTCCGGCGGCAACTGCATGTGAATCATGGGGGCAGCCATCTTGAGGGGGGGGGACATCTTGGAGGTCGCTGATGTGCACATACAGTAGCAGTGAGTCAGACGACAAATTGGCGTTGGCATCCATCTCTCTGGATCAGAGCTGGCCACAGTGAGGTAAATGGTTGCATTATGAACTGCTTGTTTGACACAGGAATCACTGAAAGCTTCCTACATCAGGGTTCTGTACAGCACTGCTCCTTCATGGTGAAACGAGTCAAGTGTAAAATCTTGTTCGCTTCCAAGTCTAAAATCTGAGGGAGCTGTATAGCTGTACAGAGATTTGACTAAAATCTGAGGGAGCTGTACAGTAATGCTAACCATGGATGGCACCAAGTACAAGAATTTTAATTTGCTCATGATGCCACAACACTGCACCAGTCATACTGGGACTTGACTTCCAGTACCAACTTAAAACTGTACTGATGGAATATGACGGGCCCCATCTCTCCCACACTGTCCATCATAACCAACTTTTAAACTACCCGCCCATCACCCAAACATAGCCAATCAGCAACCTGAACATCACCCACTGTTCATGACCTGCAGTCTGTCCACCTTCCAAGTTCCACTGTCCCCCCATTCGAACTTCTCACCTCCAACTATAAGCCAGTGGCAATTAAGAGCAGGTGATACTGTCCTGGGGACAGAGGCTTTGTCAAGGTTGAGGTTAAGCGTCTCCTGGCAGAGGGCATCATAGAGCCTGGCACCAACCTTTGGAGAGTGCAAGTGGAGGTGGTAAAGAGTGGAGAGAAGCACAGAATGGTCATAGATTACTGCCAGACGATCAACCAGTTCACCCTCTTGAATGCCTACCCCCTCCCTTGCCGAGCCAACATAGTGAACGAGATTGCCCAATACCAGGTCTTCTCCACTAATGAACTCAAGTCAGCCTATCACCAGATCCTGATCTGCTCAGAGGATAGCCCATACATGGCATTCAAGGCAGACAGCTGCCTCTACCATTTCCTCAGGGTCTCCTTTGAAGTCATGAATAGAGTTTCGGTCTTCCAGAGGAAGAGATGACCACCAACTAAAAGCCACATTCCCCTACATGAGCAATGCAACCATTTGTGCCCATGACCTGCAGGATTACAATGCTAACCTGCAGAAATTCCTCCTGACAGCAAAAGCACTAAATCTCACATATAACCAGAAGAAATGTGTGTTCCTCACTTTGCATCTGGCTAAACTAGGGTGCTTTTTGGAGGATGTAGTCATTGGACCTGACCCTGAGTGTATGCGACCCCTGCTGGAGCTCCCACTCCCCCATAACTTCAAGGCCCTGCAAAGGTGCCTGAGGTTCTTTTCATATTATGCACAATGGCTCCATAATTATGCGAACAAAGCCCACCTCCTGGTAAAAACTATTACGTTTCCTCCATTGGCAGAAGCCCAAGCAACCTTCATTCACATCAAAGGTGACATTGCCAAGGTGGCGGTGCACACCGTAGATGAATTCATCCCATTCCAGGTGGAGAGCAATGTGTCTGATTTGGCTGCCATGCTGAACCACCCAGGCAGGTTGGTGGCATTTTTCTCCTGTACCCTCCAGGGCCCCGAACTTCGGCACTTAGCCATTGAGAAAGAGGCCCAACCCATAGTGGAAGCTGTCTGCCACTGGAGACATTACTTAGCTGGCAAACCGTTCAACCTGCTGACTGACCAATGTGCATCGCATTTGCATTAAACAGTAGGGAAAAAATAAGAATGACAAGATCCTGAAGTAGAGAATTGAAGTTTTCACATACAACTATGAGATATTGTACCGGCCCAGGAAGCTCAACAAGCCTCCCGATGCCCTGTCCTGTGGTACCTGAGCCCACAATCAAGCAGATAATTTCCAAGCCCTACACAACAGCCTCTGTCACTAGGCTCTATCACTTTGTGAGAGCCTACAACCTCCCATACTCAGTTAAGGACATCAAGGAGCTAACCCGCAGGTACCCGATCTGCGAGCCGTGCAAGCCACATTTTTACTGGCCGGAGAAAGCTCACCTTATCAAGGCCACCTGCCCCTTCGAACATTTAAGTATGGAGTTCAAGGGCACCCTCACCTCCATGAACTGGAACATTCATTTCCTCAACATTGTTGATGAATACTCATTATTCCCATTTGATATCCCTGCCCAGATATGACCACAGCCACTGTCATTAAGATCACAAGATCACAAGACAAAGGAACAGAAGCAGACCACTTGGCCCATCGAGTCTGTCCTGTAAAACTACACTAAGCTACTCTACACTAGTTCCAATTTCCGGCCTTTTCCCCATATCCATTGATGTCCTCATTAATGAGATACTTGTCTATTTCTTGTTTAAATACTTCAAGTGATCTGGCTTCCACTGCTGTAAGCGGCAACAAATTCCACCGATCCATGACGCTCTGGCTAAAGAAATTCTTCCTAATCTCTGTTTTATATGGATAACCTCTAATTTTCAGACTATGACCCCTTGACCTCAATTCACCCACCAAGGGAAACATCCTACCTCCATCCATCCTACCTAAACTTTTCAAAATACTAAATGCCTTTATGAGATCTCCTCTCATTCTGCTATACTCAAATGAATACAACCCAAGTGCTAGCAAATGCTCCTCGTACATTAGCCCTTGCATTCTGGGAATCATCCTAGTAAATCTCATCTGCACCCTCTCCAACAACATCACATCCTTTCTAAGATAAGGGGCTCAAAACTCCACACAGTACTCCAAATGAGGTCTCACCACCGCTTTACTCTAATACACTGTTCCTCTTGAATTGAATGCCAATATAGCATTCGCTTTCTTCACTACCAATTTCACCTGGTCATCAACTTTTAGGTTTCCCTATATGAAGAGAACCAGGTCCCTTTGCATATCCGAGGTCTGAATTTTTACCCCATCCAAATGGTATTCTGCCTTTTTATTTCCACTGCCAAAATGTACAACTGTACATTTCTCAATGTTAAATTTTATCTGCCATAAATTTGCCCAGTTTCCCAATCTGTCTATATTCTTCTGCAACTTTACGGTTTCTACTACACTTCCTATTCCACCACCTATCTTGGTGTCATCCACAAATTTGGCCACAAAACCATTCATACCACAATCCAAATCATTAATATAAATTGTAAACAGCAGCGGCCCCAATATCAATCCCTGCATAACCTCTTCACACTCTTCACATACCTGAGTTACATCCACAGTGACCAGGAGTCCTTATTTATGAGCAAAGAGTTGCACCAATACCTTCTAGCCAAAGGCATAGCCACAAGTAGGTCTATCAGTCATAACCTCCAAGGGAATGGAAAGGTGAAAAGGGAGAATGGCATCATTTGGAAGACAGTCTTCCTGGCCTTTAAGTAAAGGGCTGCCTGTCTCCCAGTGACAAGAGGTCCTACCTGAGATGTTTCTTGCCACCAGGTCTGTCCTCTGAATGGCAAACCCACATGAAAAATTATTCTCCTTCCCCAGGAGGTTGGCTTCGGGAATAACGCTACTTGTCTGGCTGATGACCCCAGGACCTGTGCTACTCCGGAGACACACCAGAACCCACAAAGCAGAACCCTGGTTGAGAAGGTCCACCTTCTCCATGTGACCCCCCCCCCCACCCCCAGTATGCCTACATACAAAAACAGGATGGGCAGAGAGATACTGTCTCTGCCTGAGACCTGGCTTATGCAGGGGCCTTCACAACTGAGGGGACCACATTCGATTGACCAGCATCTCTTCCCTTCCCCATGACTAGCAGAGACATGGTTGAGGATCTGACCCCACCATTGGTGCCAATTGCACTTCCCCAGTCCCAACTCCCCTTCCCCCGAACAAGCCCCAAATGATTCTGTTCAGCCATCCAAGTCATAGCCTGTCACACAGAGCACTGCCCAAAAGCCTACAGCAACACCACTACAATGGTCAGTTTGGTGGACAAAACCACCAGACAGGCTGAACTGTAAATAGACTCTGAATGACTCTGAATTGATTCTGACACTTCACCCTGCTGGACTTTGTTTCAAAGAAGGGTGAATGTGGTTGAACATTGTATTGCAGTCACTGTACTGGTTGGCCCACCTTCAATACTGTAACTCCTCCCCATCCAGGATCCATAATAACAGTGGTATCATTCAATCCCTCCTTCAGTACTGCCTTGGAATTGGGCCCACAGCATGACTGTAATTTATAGTGATTAAAGCCTATTAATCTCGACTTCTGGTCTGTCAGGTCTAATTGATAGCAGAAAAAACAACACCTGCCATTTCACAACTTACCACAATTCAGGGACTAAAAAATCACATTCCATATAAAGCCGCAATTCAGTGTTTTATATTTCAACTCACAGTGCTGCTTTAAGTGCTCACAGTGAGGGCTCCCCAACAATGGAGAAACTAAATGGGTTACTGCTTTGCAGTACAGCCCCATTGTCTGCAACAGTGATCATGAGCTAGACTATTGCTTTTGGCCTATCTTGTCCATGCCGAAATATTTTTCTGCCTCATCTCATTGACTTGCACCCAGACCACAGCCCTCCACATCCCTTCCATCCATGTACCTATCCAAATGTTTCTTGACTTAAAATTGAGCTTGTATTCACCACTTCAGCTGGCTGCGCATGCCACACTCCCACCACTCTCTGTGCAAAGTAGAGGGGTGGATTTGTGTGCCGTCTGTGTTGAGTTTGCTTTCCTTCTCTGTGACTGCATGGTTTCCATCCATATCCTTGAGGACTTGCGGACTGTTTCGTTAATTGACCAGTGTAAATTTCCTCCAACATTCAAGTGTGTCATCGGAGAGAAATGAATGTCCAATGGTTGGTGTGGATTTGCTGCATCAAATGACCTATTTCTCTGCTATATGACCCCAAGGCTGTAATATTGTCCATACATTAAACAAAAGCTGAACACTTCCATTTAACGACTGGCTAACCTGCATGTAATGGATGATCCCTTTTAATTATGTAGATCATGAAAATTGAGGCTTTTTCCTTTTGCTGAATGCTGGATCTTCCATAAGTGAAAAGCAGAAAGGAAAAAGTGCGTCATTACTCTCTATGTGGCCGCAGCACCATCAGACCAAGTGTTACTAATCCCTTTTAAAATGGTGGGCAGCATCGATCTCAATTAAAAAAAAAGCATGGGTAACATTTCAAGTAAAATTTCACTTTAATTGGCAAATGGGGCAAACAAGATGTTAGAGAGCCCAATTTTATGGGTTTACCCACTATATTGATAACCCAGACTTGTTGTTTCTTCTATTTGACAGTTGGAAGTTAATCGTCAACCTGAGCACACATCAACTTTGCCTGGCTTGCCAAACAGAATCATTTCCTAAACATTAGGGGACATGCAATCCAACATGACATTTAATTTTATCATTGAACATACTCCATAAACAAGAACAAAAAGACAATGGGTGGGAGGAACGATGGAAAAAATATGATTCCATCTCACAATTAAAAATACATGTTCCATTTCTCTGTTTATCCAATGTCACGGGCAGAAGATTACTGCAACAAAGTAATGGGTAAGAATAAAACTTATATATGGTTATATATATGGTTATGGTTATATATGGTTATTAATTCAAATGGCAATGATCCATAAATTATTTGAATCCTCCACTGCATAGGTTTTATTCTTACCCATTACTTTGTTGCAGTAATCTTCTGCCCGTGACATTGGATAAACAGAGAAATGGAACATGTATTTTTAATGGGCATGAAAGATAATGGCAAGCATTATTTTTCTCTGCCTGCCTTGAGGTTTTCAACTCTGCATGCAGCAGGAATAAACTACACCAAATAAAATGACTGCACCTTCCACAGCCCCTGTATTTGCTCTGCATCATTACCATATTTGCAGCCTCAATATCCAGCTTTCTTCACTGAATCAAATCATAAGATCAAGTTGTTAATGGGAAGAGGCTCAAATTTGAGTGAAACTCCTGGTATCCGGAATTCAAGCAACCAAAGCCTCAAACTACCGAGAAAAATATCGAGGAAAATTAAAAAAAAATAAAATAAGAATAAAATAATACGTTCAAAATATGCAATTTTAAAACATACACACCTTACCGTTCGTTCGCCAATTCACCACTTGCGCTGCAGGTGGATTCGTCGTGGTATCCATTTATAAGACTGGTCTGGTGACCAGAAATCAGTGGATCATAAGGCAACGGATAAGTTTTAGAAAAGCATTGTAAGAGTAAGTATCAAGCATCCGGAAAATACACTTATCCCCATAGGTGCTTGATACCAGGGGTTTTACTGTACTTGCTACCTTCCAAATGACTTGCTAAGTAAATGCTTGGAACCAAACTGCAGGAGGTCCTCAGTTCCACTTCTACTATGTGTGGAGTAAGTTGATGACTCAAACATGAATTTGATGTGGTTTATAAACAACAGTCAATGTATTTTAGGTGTTGGCATTGCCAAAGCTGCAAGATTTTCAGGGGGGAAATAATTAGTTGTCAATAAAGCCAATAAAACTCTCTCTTATCCCTCCCTTTTATTTGTTTTCATGTGCCTGTGCTTTCTGAATTCTACAGCTCCCACCCACTCAATGAGCTGGATGGAGGGAAAACTATTTTTCAAGCAAATGTAATTGTTCATTGTGTGTAGTTTTGGCACCACATGGGAGGAAGGATGTGATTGAGCTGAAGAGTCACCAGGACATTGCCAGGATGGCATGTTTGTGATCAGGAGGAAGGTTGTTAGTTTTCCCTGTAGTGGAGGAGGAGGCTGAGGGATGACCTGATGGAAGGATATAAAACTGTGAAGGAAATGGACAGGATAGTCTGAAAGAAGCCTTTGCCAGTGAGAGAACACAAGTTTAACCCATGAGAAGCAAGAGGTTTGCAGGGGATCAGAGGGGAAATATTTTTTTACACAGGTGGTTGGAATTTGAAGAGGTATTTCCCTGACATTTCAGAATCACTAAAGGGACATGATGTGCCTATATGGGACGAGTGTAGAGATGGCCACTTGCCACTGACGGCTCACGTATGAATGCAGTTTTAGTCTTGCTGCAATGTGCACTTTAGCTGCTACATTTGCTGAAGAACTCAAGAAATAAGTGACCACATGTGTTAACAATGTGAGCAAGCATTTTAATTTTTTTTTAAAACATTTGTTTGTTTCGTAATCATGATCAGAGGAGACAATGCAACTTGCACACAGTATGTTTAATCTGCAGTTAGAAGGTGAAGCAAATATCTTCAATTCAAGGACTGAAAGACTGCAGATGAGGAAGATTGAAGTTGGAAAAGACCAAAAAGACCAAGGAGCTTTGAAATACTTGGAGCTGAGCACCAAAAAATGAATGTTTCCAGCGGAGCTCATGTATTTTTTTCTTCCCTATCACCTATTGTGTCAAATCACAGAAATGCCATGAATGGTATGACCTTGCTTTCTTTCTACCTGCTTTCATCAACTACTTTTCTCTTACGCCCACTACATGTCTGCCATCATCGCCCACACTGATGATTTAATTCCAAGTCCTTCAAAATTGTAAATATTAAGTAAGAACTGTGTTTGAGACATCTTGCCACATTTTACTTCTCCACATAAATCAAGCATCAAGGACTCGATTGCCAAACAAGTGACGCAGCTGTTGCCGATATTCAAGGATATTTTTACCTTTAGCTGCCACAGAGATGCAATATCTCGGCATGTGAAAGGCATGATCAATTTCTACCTTGTGGGATGAATGTAAATAAGGGTGGGATGGCTAGTGTCGCAGTTAGTTCAACACTATTACAGCATCCAGACCCGGGTTCAATTCCGACACTGTCTGAAAAGAGTTTGTGTGTTCTCCTTATGTTTGTGTGGGTTTGCTCCAGATGCTCTGGTTTCCTCCCACATACTAAAGATGTATGGAGTTAGAAGTTAATTAGTCACATATATGTATTCAGGCAGCACAAATTTGTGGCCAGATGGACCTGTTACCATGCTGTATCTCTACATAAAATTTTAAAATGAATATTTAGAATTAACAGGTAGACCAAAGCAAGATGGTCAATGTAATTGCCAGGTTAATTGTTTCATTGCTGAAATAAATTTAAGATCAAGGGTAAAATAACCAAAATTGATATGTGCAGAATTTTACTTTGAAGTCAATTGAATGACACAGTGGCATAGCAAGTGAAGTTGCTGTCTCAAAGGTCCAGTGACCCAGATTCAATTGTAACCTCTGACGCTGTCTGTATGGAGTCTGCAAGTTCATCCTGTGACTACATGCCATTTCCTCCAGATGCTCCGATTCCCTTTCATCTCCCAAAGACGTGGAAGCTAATGGTTAAATGGCACTGTAAGTTGCTCCTAGTCGGCAGATGAATAGAGAATCTGAAAATAAATGGGAATGTCATGAGAATGAAATGGGATGAGGGCAGGATTGGAGTAATCAAACGTGGTAATCGTAGTGGTTAACTCGACGCTGTTATAGTGCCAGCAACTTGCGTTAGAAACTGGTGCTTTCTGTAAGGAGTTTGCATGTTCTTCCTGTGTCTGCGTGGATTTCCTTTGGGTGCTCTGGTTTCCTCCCACCCTTCAAAACATATGGGGGTTGTATGTTAATGGGGTGTATTTGGTTGACATGGGCTTGTGGGCTGGTATGGTGTATTATTGCACTGTTTGGCTAAATATTTTTTTAAATATATAAATTAAAACTGAACTTCAGCACAAACATGATGGGCTGAAGTGGTGGTTTTGATTCCATAACTATGGTGGTCTGTATGAACTTGGTGTATTTGTGTGGTGGAACCGGATTAACCTTGCTTGCAAAAGTAGACAGGATTACAAGATTAAATAGAAACAAGATTAGGACCATGGTGAAAGGGTTTTGGAGGGGAACAGATGAGAGGGCTGCTATTTAGGCACCACAGATTCAAGGGCGGTCAGATCCAATGGCCCTGTTATCTGCCTGAATGGATAAGTAGAGCATGAGAGAAAGTAAGGAAGAATTTCCCAGGGGGAAGCCCAAGCACCTCTTTTTCATTCACACTCTACATGACTTGGACCACACAGTATGTTTTATTTCAACAAGCTTTACTGTTTGATTGGTCCTTGAGAATGACCTGTTCTTAGAAATGGATTACCGACTGCTAGTGGAGGAGGGCAGTTGGCAGTTTGCGGAGCGTCCAAACACCGATCCTAGTGGATTCAGGTGGGTGGTCCATTGGTAATCCATAAGGAACAAAAGAATATGAGAAAAAGGGGTAGGAAAAGGCCATCTGGCCCATCAAGCCTACTCTGCCATTGAATGAGATAATGGGTGATCTGATGATAGGCTTATCTCCATTGTCTCATACCTCTTAATTCCCCATACGAGGTAAAAATCTATCCAGCCAGGTCTTAAATATATTTACTCAGTTAAGTCTCCACTGCTTCAATGGGCAGTGAATTCCACAGATTCACCACCCTCTGAGAAAAGCGGTTCCATCTCATCTCCATCCTAAAACTACTACCTTGAATCTTGAGGCTACGTCTCCTAGTTCTAATCATCACCACAAATGGACACAACTTACCAATCTCTATTTTAACCACGCTCTTCATAATTTTATACTTTTCTATAACATCTCCTTTCATTCTTCTAAATTCCAATGAGTACTGTACCAGACGACTCAATCCCTCCTCATATGCAAATACCTTCATCTCTGCAATCCAAGCACCTGGAAGAATGTGAAATCTGGGAAATAGGCTTAAATTCAAGATATGTAACCACCATTATAATATTCAAAAGAACAATTTTCTGCCAGGAACTTTGCATTCATGAGATGATTTATGGTTGGTTTTAAATATTCAAAATTTTAACTCCTGATCTTATTTTTTAATTTACATTTTATTGTATTAAAATATATATTTAAAAAAATTATTTGTTGAGGGGTATCTCGTTTCCTTTGAACAACTTTAAGTTAAATACGGTCTACCAAATACTCTTTTTTTTCCATTATCTATATATTAGAGTTTTTTTTTATGATCTCAATTACACGCATTTCCTGAGGACTGATAAGAATTTAATTGATGCACTTTTTAATTTACAATCTTTTTTATAATGGTTCAATATCTAGCATGTCATAAATGTCATTTGGAATAAGAGGGGCTCCCTCAGATAAAATTAAAAAAGCCGGTGAACAGGATCTACAGCTTTTAATTTCTGAAGAAATGTGAAATCTTATTTTCAAATTAGTTAATACCTCTTCTTTATGTGGCCACCAGTTTCTACTACAATATAAAGTAGTCCATAGGGCTCACATCCAAAGTCAAACTATCTTGTTTTTATGAAGATGTATCTCTTTGTTGTGATAAATGCAACAGTGGAGATGCTTCATTAATTCATATGATCTGGACATGTCAGAGACTTGAGAAATATGGGATCAAAGTATTTCAAACTTTCTCTACAGTTGTGGAAGTTAATTTTAAACCTAATCCCTTAACTATTTTATTTGGTATTGTTGGAGAGAGTGACATAACTTTAAAGGCATCTAAGCTGCATGTAATAGCTTTTATTTCTCTTATGGCTAGGTGGGTGGTATTGCTCAAGAGGAGGGATTCAAATTTTCAAACACTGTGGGGAGCCTTTTTGAATTACTTTTATAATCTTTGATTGGTTATGAAGGTAGATATGTTGACCAATGAGGTGATTTACCACCCTGAAAGAATTCTCTCTTTTTTTTTGGCTAAACAGCTTCTTTCCTGGTAGTGGGTTTAGATTTTCATTTTTATAATAAAATATCAATACCATATAATCTGTGTGATTAAAATGTGGGGTACCTTGGATGAAATTATATGATTTATGTGTAATGTATCTTTTTAACTTTTAACATATATCTGTATTTTTGGAAGTAAAATTTCCATTTTAATAAAAATACTGAAAAATAAATTTTATTTACAACATGATCAAAGCTAATTCCATTCAACACTGCACAATTATACCCAATTAACCTACCAGCCCCGTATGTGGGAGGAAACTGGAGCACTCGGGGAAAATTCACACAGGTTGCAGCGAGAACGTACAAACCCCTTGTAGACAGTGCCGGATTCGAATCCTGGTTGTTGGTGCTGTAGAAGCATTGTACTAATCTGATCTCAATGTATTCACACATTGGATTAAATCCCAAATACGTTGACTTTATTTTTTGGGGGTCTATGAATCCAGG
Organism: Narcine bancroftii; assembly: GCF_036971445.1. Taxonomy (NCBI): domain Eukaryota; kingdom Metazoa; phylum Chordata; class Chondrichthyes; order Torpediniformes; family Narcinidae; genus Narcine; species Narcine bancroftii. The sequence continues at coordinate 93,337,629 of NC_091469.1, forward strand.
AGGAAGAGCATCAGTTCCAATAAACAACATTTTCCAAAATTTTGTCACTCCAATGTCTCAGATAAAAACAGGTTTTGCTCAGGGTGGCAATTGTATCTTATCATGAGTTCAAAGGTAACAATTCAGTCTATTTGGATCTGAGCAAACACCAGTTCCATCTGCCCTTGACATTCTCCAGTGGAGCTCAAACTTATTCCCTATCACACACCCATCAAATTTCCTCTTTGATTCTTTTGTCATCAACCAACACAGACATATTACATTGGACAAAGAAAATTTTGCTTCCTGAACACTTTTGGGTGCAGTTTATGGATTTTAGGCTGCTGATCATGAAAATCTTCTTAACATTTTTGTACATCCTTTTTTAGATATAAGATACATTTGTGATCTCCTATTATATTTTGTTTACTAGTATTTTGCTCGCAAAGCAAGATGTGTTGGTCAGTTCAAGCATGTCTGGGCATGCACTCAGTGGAGATGCTATGCAAATGTTGATTTAGGCCTTGGCAGCATATTTAGTCAGGACAGCAGACAGGCTATAAAAGCAGTTAACACATACAGACCATTACATTGACATAAGATTGAATGCATGTTGATGCACATATTCGTTGGGCAGTAGCATAGTGAGTGTACTTAACAATAGCACTTAATGTCTTTAGGAAGATTCAGTAGAGCAGAATTGTCTGGTCAATGTCGCAACAGCTACAATACATTATTTTGCATTTGTAGGGAGTATATGCTTAATGCTGAATTCAAAAAATGTTAATTTAATGTTTCTCCCACTTTCTACATGATTCAGCAAATCTGAAATTATCTTTGTGTCCAGCTTTAAGTTGTTTATCATAATTCCGTATTTTTCTTTTCAGGAAGCAAGCCTTTTGAAAAAAAATGCTGTCCAGTGTTTAGAAACATAGCGTACATCAGCAGAGAAATAGCCCCCTTCAGCCATTCTAGTCTGTGCCGAACCATTTTTTTTGGCTTAGTCCCACTTACCTATGCCCAGATTATAGCCCTCCATATCAGTACATTCCATGTACCTGTCCAAATTCTTCTTCAATATTAAAATTGAGGCTGCATTCACCACCTCAGCTGGCAGCTTGTTCCACACTCCCACCACCACTTTCTGTGTGAAGAAGTCCTCCCTCATGTTCCCGCTAAATTTTTCCCCTTTCACTCTTTACTTATGTCCTCTTGTTCGTATCTCACCTACCCTCAATGGAAAAAAGCCTATCTATATTTACTCTGCCTGCCCCCTCATAATTTTAAATACTGCTATCAAATCTCCCCTCATTCTTCTAAACTCCAGGGAATAAAGTCCTAACTTTTTTAACCTTTCCCTGTAGCTTAGTTCCTGAAGGCCAGGCAACATCTTATTAATCTCTGCACTCTTTCTACCTTATTGATATTGTTCCCACAGTTAGGTGACCAAAACTACACACAATGCTCCCAATTATGGCCTCACAAATGTCTTATACAACAATAACATTACATCCAACTCCTATACTAAACACTTTGATTTATGAAGGCCAATATGCCAAAAGTTCCGTTTACAATCCTATCCAATTGTGATGCCACTTTCAGGGAATTACATATCTGTTTCTCTAGGTCCCTCTGTTCTACCATACTGCTCAAGGCCCAACCATTTACTGTGTATGCACTTTCTTGGCTTTTACTTCCAAAATGTAACACCTCACACTTGTTTATATTAAATTCCATCTGCCATTTTCAGCCCATTTTTGCAGATGGTCCAGGTCCCTCTGAAAATTTTTGAAAACCTTCGCTGTCCACAATACCTCCAAACTTAATGTCATCTGCAATTTAGCTGATCCACATTATCATCCAGATCATTGATGTAGATGGTAAACCACAATAGTCCTTGTACTGATCTCTGAGGCACATCACTAGTCACAGGCCTCCAGTCTGAGAAGTAATCATCCACCATTCCTCTCTGGCTTCTCCAGTCCAGACATTGTCAAATCCAGTTCATTACTTCACCATGAATACCTAATATCTGAACCTTCCTGACTAACCTCTCATGTGGGACCTTATCAAATGCCTTACTAAAGTCCATGTAGACAACATCCACAGCCTTTCCTTTGTCAACTTCCCTGGTATCCTCCTTGAAAAACTCTATAGGTTTGATTAAAACAAAGCCATGTTGACTATTCTTAATCAGTTTCTGGCTATCCAAATAATTGTATATCCAATCTCTGAGAATACCTTCCAATAATTTACCCATTACTAACATCAGGCTCACTGGCCTATAATTTTCAGAGTTACTTTTGGAGCCTTTTTTTTTAGAAAAACAGAACACCACACCCGTGGCTAAGGACATTTTAAATATTTCTGCCAGACCCCTTGCAATTTCTACACTAGCATCTTGCAAAGTCCAAGGGAATATCTTGTCAGGCTCCAGGGATTCATCCAACCTTATTTGCCTTAAGACAGCAAGTACTTTCTCTTTAATCTGTAAATGTTCCATAATCTCACTGCTTCTTTTCCTTACTTCCCACAAATTTGTGCCCATTTCCTGAGTGAATACTGATTAAAAAAATTAAGATCGTATGTTTCCTGCAGCTGTCTGCTATCTCTCTACAGATTTGCTCCTCCAAATCTCGTTGACTATTGGGCTGTCTATAACACAACCCCATGAGTGTGGGCATACCTTTCCTGTTCCTCATTTTCACCCATATAGCCTCTGTAGACAAACCATCTGATGTGAACTGCCTGAGCACAGCTGATATATTTTCCACCCAAACCCCCCCCCCCCCCCACCCAATGGAAGCCTGGAACAATGAGCTGCCGTTCCTGCCCCTCTTGCAACCATTTCACTAAAGACCACAATGTCATAATTACACGTGCCAATCCGCACTCTAAGTTCACTTGCCGTTTCTACGATACTCCTTGCTTTCAAATAGATGCAACTTAGAAAATTTCCATCATGCACAACTTATTGACTTCTAATGGTACATGTAATTTTCTCATTATCTTTTCCCTCCTTCACTCCTCTATCTGCTCTGGCACTCTGGTTCCCACCCCCCTGCAAATCTACTTTAAGCCCACGGGAGCAGCACTAGTAAAACTTCCCACAAGGATATTAGTCCCCATCCAGTTCAGGTGCAAACCACCCCATCAGAATAAGTCCCACCTGCCCTGGAAGAGAGCCTACTGATCCAGAAACCTGAAGCCCTCCCTCCTGCACCATGTCTTTAGCCTCATTTTAAGTATTATCCTCCTATTTATAATTTCACCAGCACGTGGCATAGGTAGCAATTCTGAGATCACATCCTGGAGGTCCTGTCCTTCAACCTAACGCCTAACTCCCTGAACTCTCCTTGTAGGACCTCCTCACCCTTCCTACCCATGTTTAAGTGGCTAATTCACCCTCTAGCATATCTTCTATATGATGAAGGAAAGAGGAGCATCTAATGGGCAGCCAGATGAGCATGGAGAAAACATTCAAACTCCAGAAAGGCAGCTCTCAAGATCAGGACTGTATTTTGATCCCTGGAGCAGTGAGATAACAGCATTAACTACTGATGCCCTATGCCACAGAAATGAAGCATTCGGTTCCAGTCTCCAAAGCTCATCCCTAAACGGAAAGGTCACTTGTGGGCGGCTGCAGCAGAGGAACCGAGTCCCAGACAAAGTTTTATGGAGAGTATGCTCCCTGCTGCGCCATCGCTCCATTTCCACTCTAGTTCTTGTCTGCTAACTGCAGGCAGCTGGTGTTCAGTGCTTGGGATTGTCTGTTAACTGCAGGCAGCTGGTGTTTGGTGCTTGGGAAAAGGCAGGTAGCTGGAGATGAGTTTATCGTCAGATCAGTCACGATCTTATGGAATGTCACAGCAGGCTCGACAGGTTGAATGATCTTCTCCAGATCCTATTCCTTCCTATCCTCGTTCTGTTGAGATTGATGATTACTGCAGAATAGTGAGCAGTTTTGAACAGTGTATTTGTTAATAATTTTATCCAATTCAGAGATAAAGTACTGCAACAGCCCATGGCACTCAAATACACAGTGGTGACCAATCAATCAACCAAACTCTTTTGTGTTTGGAAATCCACACAGTCATGGGGAAAATGTATAAGCTCTTCATTGGATTCTAATCTGGGTCTTTGGCATTGTAATGGCATTAAATTTAAATTGCACTTACCACAATACTACTTAAACTTCTGATGAAATTGCCAACTCCTCGAACCTGATTCAACTTACACAGCTGATAAAGGGACATTATATGAAAGTTTGAAGTGAAGCAATAGCTCATAATTTGTATACACTCTCTAACTGCTTAGAAAATTTCCATCATTCTCTGATGTAGAGGAGACCACCAGATAATTCAAAGTAAAAGCAAAGGAAAGGGCATACATGGAAGCAAAAATTAATGGGAAGAGACAGGATTGGGAAGCTTTTAAAAGTGAACTGAAAGCAACTAAGGTAATTAGGAAGGAAAAGATGAATTTGAAAGGAAGCTAGCAAATAATATCAACAAAGATACCAAGGCTTTTTTAAAGTAATATTAAGAGTAAAAAAGAAGCAAGAGTAGATATTGGACTGAAAGATAATGAAGTAATGAGAAAAAAGGGGATGGCAGAGGAACTGAATGAGTATTTTACATCAGTCTTCACTGTGGAAACATGAGTTCACCTGACTTTCAAAGGTGTCAAGGAAGAGAGGTGAATGCAGTCACAATCACCAGAGGTAAGGCACTTGGGAAGCTGAATGATCTAAGTCAAATCAAGTCAGGTCGTTTATTGTCATCTGATTGCACAGTTATAAACTGACAATATGGTAAATAAATAAATGTTACTTCAGAAATATGACTCCCAAGTTCTTCTGCACAGTAGCATTCTGCATTTGCTTGCGATTTAAAAACATAGCAGACCTTCCATTTTCCTTTCCAAAGTGGATAACCTCACATTTACAAACATTGTAGTCCATCTGCCACTCATTTAACCTAAGCACACTCTCCATTTACTTTGCACATTTTTTTCTTTTCCACTCAATTTAATGTTATCAGCAAACTTATATAAACTACACCCTGTCCCCAATTCCAGATCAATAATGCATATTGTGAAGAGTTGTGGGCCCAGCACCGATCCCTGCGGCACCTCGCTCACCACTGATTGTCAACAAGAAAAACACACTTGCATCCCAACTCTTTGCTTTCTATTGGTTAGCCAATCCTTTATCAATGATTAAAGTATATCACTCCCCTGTTGAATCTGCCTGATGAATCCATTTTACTTCAAATGCCTTGCTATTTCTTTTTTAATTATAGCTTCAAGCATTTTCCCAACAACAGATAATAAACTAACTGACTAAAAGTTCTCTGCCTTTTGCCTATGTCATTTTTGGCATGACATTCACCATCTTTCAATCCACGGGACCTGCCAAGAGTTCAGAGAATTTTGGTAAGTTATCACCAAAGCCTCTACTATAATGCCAACCATTACTTTCAGTACCATGAATGCATTCTATCAGGACCAGGCGATTATCTATCTTTAGACCCTCAAGTTTTCTTAGTACAATCTCTTTAGTGATAGCTATTACATCCAGGTCCTCACCTCCCATCACAACCATAACATCTGTCTTTGGCATGATAGACATGCCCTCCACCATGAAGACTGATACAAAATAGTTATTCAAACCCTCAGCCATTTCCTCATTACCCAATATCAATTTCCCCTTCTTATCCTCCAATGGACCAATCTTCACTCTCAACCCCTGTTTGCACTCTGTATAATTATAAAAAAAACTTTTACTGTCTGTTTTTATATTTTGCACTAATCTTTTATCATAGTCTGCCTTCTTTCCCTTTCTTGCTTGCTTTGTGGTTCTTTGTTGTTTGTTAAAGTTTTCCCATTCTCTAGTTTCCCACTGCTCTTGGCAACTTAGTATGCATGAGGTTTTAGTCTCATACTCTCCTTTATTTCCTTAGTTATCCAATGCTGACTGCCCCTGCTGTTATTGTCCTTGCTTTTGTTGTGCACTGTAAAAAATCTCTTTGAAAGTCTTCCACTGTTTCTCAACCATTCCTCCATATAGCCTGTGTTCCCAGTCTACCCTGGATAACTCCTCCCGCATCCCTTTGTAGTTTCTCTTGTTCAGGCATAATACACTGGTTTTAAACTGAACTATTGTACCCTCTAATTGTACGAGAAACTCAATCATACTGTGATCACTCTTTTCAAGAGGATCCCTAACAACAAAATTGCTAATTTTACTTGTCTCATTGCACAAGACCAGATCCAAGATAACATGTTCCCTGTAGTAAAACACACAGAAATACTGGAGGAACTCAACTGGTCACCATCTATAAGAGACAAAGATATATTGTCAATGTTTCGGGCCTGAGCCCTTCTTCAAAGAAAAAATCAGAAAAGGCAGAAGGAGGATATATCAGAAAGTCTCAGAATTCAAACAATGGGGGAGGAATCCAGACCAACAAAAGGTGGATGTGATAAGGGACTAGGTAGAATTTATCATGGAGAGGTGATGGGAGAAGCAAGGAGGTGGGGTGGGAGGGGGTTCGATTTAATGAAAGCCATAGAAATCAATATTAATGCCATACAGTTGGAGGGTGCCCAGAGGGAAGATGAGGTGTTGTTCCTCCAATTTTCAGGTTTTCTCAGTCTGGCACTACACGAGGCCATGGACTGACATGTCAGCAAGGAAATGGGATGGAGAACTGAAATGGGTGGCCACTGGGAGATCCACGCTATTGTGACAGACGAAGCTGAGGTACTCAACAAAGCGATCTCTGAGTTTGCATCCAGTTCTCTGATGTAGAGGAGACCACAACAGGAGCAACAGATGCAGTAGATGACCCCTGCAGATTCACAAATGAAATTATGCTTCACTTGGAAGGACTTTTCTGGGCCCCGAATGGTGCTGAGCGTGTGGATGCAGGTGGAGCATCTCTTGTGGTCACAGGGGTAGGTCCAAAGGGGACAATTGTTGGGGAGGGAGAAGTAGACAAGGGAGTCATAGAGTGAGTGTTCCCTGAAGAAGGAGGAGAGGGGACTATGTGTCTAGTGGTGGGATCAGGTTGTAAGTGGTGGAAATGGTGGAGGAGGATGTGTTGTATGTGGAGGCTGGTGGTATGGTAGGTGTGGACAAGACAAATCTTGTCCTTGATATGCATGGGGGTGGATGGGACCAGGGCAGATGTGTAGGTATTGGAGGATATGTGGGTAAGTGCTGAGTTGATAGTGGTAGAGGGAAAGCCACGTTGATTGAAGAAGGAGGACATCTCTGATGATCTGCCATGGAATTTCTTGTCCTGAGTGCAGATGTGAGGGAGGTGGAGGAATTGAGAGAATGGAATGGCATCCTTATAGGGATCAGGGTGGGTAAGGTATAGTTGAGGTGGCTGTGGGAGTTGATGGGTTTATAGAACATGTCTGTCGAGAGTTTGTCTCCTGAGATGGAGACAGAGAGATCGAGGAAAGAGAGAGTGCTGCTAGAGATGGACCAAGTGAATTTGAAGTTGGGGTGGAAGTTAGCAGCAAAGTGGATAAAGTCAATGAGCTCATCATGAGTACATGAGGCAACACCAAATTAATCATTGATATAGTAGAGGAATTGAGGGGCCTTACCTGTGTAGGCATGTAGCATGGATTTCTCCACATAGCCAACAAAAAGGCAGACATAGATGGGACTTATTCAGGTACCAATGGCTACCCCTTTAACTTGGAGAAAGTTTGATGAGTCAGAGGAGAAATTATTGAGGGTGAGGATGTTCTGCTAGCCAGAGGAGGGTGGTGGTGGAGGGAGGCTGGTTGGATCTGTTATCCAGAAAGAAACAAAGGGCTTTGAGGCCTTCAGTATGGAGAATGGAGGTGTATAGGGATTTGATATTCATGGTAAATATGAGGCCATCGGGTTCAGGGAACTGGAAGTTGTTGAAGTGATGAAAGGTGTGAGAACTCTCCCAGATGGAGGTGGGTAGGGACTGGACTAGGGGGAACAAAACAGTCAAGATAAGCGGAGACCAATTTGGTTCAGCAACGTTCTGTTCATGAAAGCCAACATTCTATGAAGTCCTCTTCAAGATTGTCTCAACCAACCTGATTCACCCAGTCAATGTGAATGTTAAAGTCCCTCATGAAAACTGCTCTAATATTTCTTGATTTATTGCCTGTGCCACTTGAATTATAGATAATTCCCACCAATTTTTTTTTTTTCCCTTTATTCTTAATCTCTACCTAGATGGATTGAACATTTTGCTCCTTAGATCTTATATCATCTCTCACTATTGCCCCGATCTCATTCTTAACTACTACCCCATGTTCCTTACCTTCCTGCCTGTCCTTCCTTATTAGCTGATGTCCTTGGATATTTAATTCTCAATCCTCTGCATCCTGCAAACATGTTTCGGTAATTGCCATTAAATCATATCCCTTTGTACTGACTTGTACCACAAGTTCACTATGGGCATTCAGAAAAAGTGTTCATATACTTATTGTGTGCTTAAAGTCTGGTAATCTTTGCTTCTTTTGCATTTGACTTTTATCTCCTCTGCTCTTACTTTTTAATTTACTTTTGCTTTTACTTTATCCATTCCTCTCCGATCTGTTGAACCCACCCCCTACTATATAGTTTAAAGCTCTGCCACAGTCGTAGTTATGGGGTTTGTCAGGATCCAGGTCTTCATAATACATCAGAACCTGTTTTAGTCAGTTAACCTTTGGAAAGAGAAGGCATTTCCTTGAAAATTAATGCTGAGGTTCAGAATTTAAACTCAAGATCAATATAAAATTGGATTCCACTTTTGTAGAGCCTTGCCCTCCATGTTAAAATATCTTGGTCAAATATCCAAACATTCAAGGATTAAGGTACTTCTGATAACGCACAAAGCTAATTACACCCATTTATACTTCAGCATACTGGGAAAAAAACCTTTGCTCTTGATCGCCAGATCAATTGGAAAAATGGGCTATATAGTGGCAGATGGAAACATCAATAAACAGGCCACTGAAATTCAAACAGGTTGCTTCCACTCAAGTCAGTGGAAACAAATGTCAGACTGGCAACATAATCCTCAAGCAATATTCAGGGTTTTATATACATCTTTTGCAATAGTCTCATTCTATGCATAGCATTTAAAGAAGAGGTTAATAGAAGGCAGGAAAATGGAGTTGAGAGATAAAATGCATCAGTCATGATTTGAATGACAGGCAACTCAGTGAACCAAATGGGCTAATTCTGCTCCAACATCTTATGGTTTTATTTTGGGATCTTAACACAGGGCACGCAGGGTTAATGACATGGATTATACCAGTCTGAACTGAGAGGGCATAACATGGTAGAAGCCAATTCCGGCCATTGAAACCCCTGCTGCACAATTATAGCCGTTACAAAAAAAAAATCACATTCAGACCTACAGCACAGTAACAGGCCCTTTTGGCCAATGAGCCCATGTCATTCAATTACAACCTATTATCCTACAGCTTCAGTTCGATTTGAAAGGTGGGAGGAAACTGGAGCATGGGGTAAAATCCACGCAGACACAGGGAGAACATATAAAACTCCTTACAGACAGCGCTGGATTTGAACCCCATTCCCGATCGCTGGCACTGTAACAGCATTGTGCTAACTGTGCCACCCCAATTTAACTTTCTGCTATTAAAGGAATGCTTAAAAAGTGAGGATGAAGGCTGCTACATCACAAGTCTGTTTAACCGCCAACTGTACTGATTCCACAAAGATCAGGTGGATGCATTGAAGTCATCCTTGACACTTTCTGATATCAGATTTATAACCTGTTTATTTTTTATTTATTCCATAGAACAGCACAGAAAACAGGCCATTCATCCCTCTAGTCTGTGTCAAAACCACACTGGTCATCCCACTGACCTGCATCTATTCCATAACCCTCCAGACCTCTTCCATTCATGTTTCTATCCAGATTATTTTCAAAATTTAAGAGTGAGACCACATTTAGCACATCAGATTGCAACTCGTTCCATACTCCCACCACTCTCTGAGTGGAAAAAATCCCCATTAATGTTCCCCTAAACCTTTCCCCTTTTCCCCTAAAGCTATGCTCTCTTGAATTTATCTCTCCTAATCTAAGTGGAAAGAGCCTACTCACGTTTACTCTGTCTATTCCTCTCAACATTTTGTAAACCTCTATCAAATCTCCACTCATTCTTCTATGCTCCCAAGATAAAGTCCTAACCTGTTTAATCTTTCCCTTTAACTCAAGTGTTGAAGACCCAGCAACATCCTAGTAAATCTTCTTTTACACTGTAAAAGTCTTTCAATCTTACTGATATCCTTCCTGTGGTTTGATGACCAGAACTATACACAATACTCCAAATTTGGCCTCACCATAACATCCCAACTCCTGTACTCAATACTTTGATTTATGAAGGACAAGATACCAAAAGCTTTTTTCCATAACCCTGTCTACCTGTGGCATCACTTTCAGGGAATTATGTATCTGTACCCCAAGATCCCCTTATTCTCCACACTCCTCACTGCCATTTATTGCATATATCCGACCTTGGTTTGTTCTTCCAAAATGCAACAGCTTACACTTTTCTGCATTGAATTCCATCTGCCACTATATGGCCCATTTTTCCAATTGGTCCAGATCCCTCTGCAAGCTTTGAAAGCCTTCTTCGCTGTCCACAACATCTCCAAACTTAGTGTCATCAGCAAACTTGCTGATCCAGTTGATCTAATTATCATCTAGATCATTGATATAGACAACAAACAACAATGGCCCCAGTACCAATCCCCAAGGCATGCCACTAATCATAGTCCTCCAGTATGAGAAGCAATCATCCACTACCACTCTCTATTTTCTCCCATTCAGCCAATTATTAATCCAGTTTACAACCTCTCAATGGATACCTAGTGTCTGAACCTACTGAACTAGCCTCCTATGTGGGACCTTGTCAAAGGCCTTACTAAGGTCCATGTAGACAACATCTACAGCCTTTGCTTCATTTACTTTCTTAGTAACCTCCTCAAGAAACTCTATAAGGTTTGTTAAACATAACCTACCACGCACAAAGCCATGCTGACTATCCTTAATCAGCCCTCAGCACTCCCAATACTTGTATATCCAATCTCTCAGAATAACCTCTCATAATTTACCTGACATGAGGCTCACTGGCCTGTAATATCCTGGTTTACTTTTGGAGCCTCTTTTAAACAATGAAACAACATGAGCTACCCTCCAATCTTCCGACACCTCACCATTGATAAGGTGATTTATATATTTCTGCTAGGGCCACTGTAATTTCTACACTTGTCTCCACAAGGTCCGAGGTAATATCACGGTAATGCCTTGGTGATTTATCTACCTTTATTCTCTGTAAGACAGAAAACACCTCCTTGTCACTACTGCTTGTTTCCATTCCTTCCTTATACACTATGCCAGTTTTCTGTGTAGACAGGATAAAATGTTTCTGTTAGCACATCGATTTTACTCGATGAATACTGCTCTTCCATTATTTACCTACCGTCACTAATCCTATTTCTTCAATAAAATGCCTCTGTCAAACAGATAAATTACCTCTTTTTTTAGTTGTAATCTAAGGACACTCTTAAATGAATGCAATCATGAATTTACTGAGAGCCCATCTGTAATGTGTATATGTGTGCTTCAGTCTGATCCACTCTCGATGCCACTCCTGATATACTTATGATTTGTTTTATTTATTTATGTCCAAGATATGCCTCTGTCTCCCTTCATTCCTCTCACAAATTCTCACTCACTTTCTATATCAAGGATCTGGATGATAATGTGATCAATCAGATCAGAAATTAGTTCTCAACCACTCCTACTCTTGCTGCAAATTTCCCTTGTAAATTAAATATTTTTTATTTTGAACTTGAAAAGATTCATTCTTCCTACCCCACTGGATGTGATTATTAAAAGGCAAAGCTATCTTAAGAAACCAAATCACAAGGATAGACCAAATCTAATAAGCCAAGATGACCTATCACCCCTGTGAAAGCAATTACCCAAATAAAAATCATTACATTTAAAAAAATTAAAGTAATACATTCACAAAGAAAATCCATTATATTAACAGAATGTAATGCAGCTCCAGCCAAAAAAATATATATAATTTTTGGGTTATGACTGTCAGTAGCAAGTCAAAGATTTATTGCCTATCTCCAGCTCCCTCGTAAATGATTCATGAATTTGCTTTCCTCAATCACTGTATTCTGTGATGGAAATGTATTCTCACAGGGTGCATAATGCAAGGAATACCGGATTTTGAACCTGCAATGATTAAAAAAAAGTCAAAATCTGTCCAAGATCAGGTGGGCAATGGGAGTGGATGGTGGGGGGGGGGGGGGTGGGGGGGGTGGTGGGGGCGGAAAAAATTCACAATCCACCTCACAAGCCTCAGTAAGGGAAAACTAGTGGTGTACAATCAGTGGTTATTGGGGGATCAGAGGTGGAGAGGGTGCGCAAATTTAAGTTCTTGGGAGTCACCATCTCAGAGGACCTTTCCATGACCCAATACATTTTGATGGCATTGTGAAGAAAGCACATCATCATCTCTTCAATTATCAGGAGATATCGCAACACTTGACATATTTTGATAGGTGTGTGGTGGAAAGTGTGCTGAGCAGCTGCATCAGGGTCTAGTATGGGAACACTAATATCCTTGAGCATAAAACACTGCAAAAGGTAGTGGACACAGCCCAGGACATCACAGGCAAAACTCTCCATACCAGCAAAAACATGTACAGGGAACGCTGCCGTTGGAGCAATCATCAAGGATCTATATCACCCAGTATATGCTCTGCTATCACTGCTACCATTCGGAATGAAGGATCATTAAGACTCACACCACCAAGTTCAGGTACAACTACTACCCCTCCACCATCAGACTCCTCAACAACAAACCCAACCAGAGACTCATTTAAGGACTCTTGCTTATTGATTTTTTTTTAAAAATCTTCTCTTTGTATTGCATGGCCAGTTCTTTTACATTTCATTATTTGCTTACATGTGTACAGTGAGTATAGATTTTTTTTTGCAGTACATAAAATGGCAATTCTGCCTCACCTGTAGAAAAGAGAATTTCATGGTTGTGTGTGATGTTATATATTTACTTTTGACAATAAATCTGAAATCTCAAGCTCATGTTTACAGTTTTCATTTTTAGCCATTTAAATAAAGTAGCTTCCTCAATGTACACTCTCGTTACAGTGATAAAAGGCACAATTGTTGTGTGGGATTGGGTTAGCAATCAGTTAAGCAACTAGATGGAGTTTTGCAGTTTCAATGGGGCTCAAATGACCCATGATCTGGAGTTTGGCATCCCAAATGGTCAGATCAAATAGCTGGGGAAGATAAATGGAAGAGGAGTGATTTTGTTTCTCTTGGTTTAGTGGGGCTTTAGAAGATCATTGGATTAGAACCTGGGCGAATCAGGCAATCAGTAGATCTGAAAGGATTAGCATTTCATTGGGCCATGGTGAGAATGTTGCTTAATTCTGTGCTGTAGACGTGCCTTGAAGGATACAAGTTTAGTATGACTTTTACCTTAATGAGCTCCCAATCTAATGCAATGCCATGAAGTTGTTGTTTTTCCAGGACCACGAAGCAATGCTGGCCAAATCCACCCAGCAGCAAGCTGATGTATGCCTGATGCGAAAATTGTGTCAGGCATGCATGCTTTGATATAAGCCAAGAAGGTAGCCAGTCACATTTAGAGTGGTGTAAAGCAACCTAGAGGTGAACTGCTTCATTTTTTGATGTGTTGTGAGTACATTTACAATTGAATGTGGCTGAAGTACACATCACCACTTGATATAATTTCTAGATGATGGAATTCCTTTAGAAAAGAACATTCAAATCTGGCTGGAAGTAAATGAATAAGCTTACCTCCAAGAATTGCAGATGACAGCACATGTGTTCCGTATTTTCTGATGATAGTGTCTATCACTTGCTGGGTTGATGGCCTCCTTCCAAGCAAGCGAATACTTCTTTGGAATTCAGGCATCAGTGGGATAGGATTCCGGATTAGGTCCCTCCTCTCAACTGCAGTATTTCTCACCTTCCAACGTGCAAACTCTCTGAAATGACAACATTAGAATGGTGAAAAGACTCCAGCAAATGATTTCCTTCATTATGTGGTGAATGGGAAAAAAAACATGACCCTCTTCACTAATCTTTGAGGAATTAGTGAAGTCTGTGGCATGGACTTGCAAACAATTGCTAATTCTAGTTTTGGAGTGTCCAGCTTTCAGTAACAAGTACACTGGACAATGAAGATATTTCTTCCTGAACACTTTTGGGTGTATTTTATGGATTTTTGGTTGCTGATCACGAAAATCATCTTAAAATTTTTCTATTATGCACCGTTTCCTATATATAAAACCCTTTTTTGAGATTTGATGTCATATTTTAAGTCTACTTCAAGCATACAAAACCATGAAGTTCAACATGGCATTGAAAATGCATTTTCTGCATTCACACTTAGACTTCTTCCCTGCTGATCTTGGAGCAGTCAGTGATGAACATGGTGAAAGGTTTTAGCAGGGCATTGCAACTATGGGGAAGAGGCATTAGGGCAACTGGAATCCATCAATGCTGTTCGACTATTATTGAACGTTGACACGAGAGGCATCAGATGCAGACTACAACTTAAAATTAGCAGCAAAACATTTTTAGGTCCGTTGAACAAATGCAATATGTCAGCATCGTTATGTGATTAAACAAGTTTAATTTAATAATTTAATGCTTTGTCAACTTCCTGAAATTATCTTTGTATTCATCTTGAAGTTGTGTATCATAATCCCCATTTTTTTTCAGACAGCAAACATTCTGAAAAAAAATTGTCTATGTTATTGCGTGAACAGACTGCAAGTAAAAACCTGATATTAACATTCTTTTTGCTCAGCAGTAAATATTTGCAATTTACAAATGCTTACATGTCAACCTTAAACATTTCAGAATTAATTTAGCAATTTCTTTTGTTTACAGTATTTTAGGTACAGTATTTTCTGAGTTAGAGAACAGAAGGAAATATTTTATTTCTCGGACTGAAAGATAGACAGCATTCACTCAGGCTCAGCAAGCCACAGGTTCCCAGTATTTGCAGCAAGATTGGTTTGCGTAATGGTAAAACTGATTCCATAAGTTCAAAAAGATTTCCACCTACAAGCACTCTCGTAGTGTTATCCACTGAGCACCCAGGCTTATACAAATGCTGATTTCAGAACCTGCTGTGAATTTCATCACACAATTGCAGTGGATTTTGTCATTCTTATAACTATAAAATCTATAACCTTTAGTTTTAAGTTGACTTTCAGGATCAAGACCAGCATTTATTAGCCATCCCAATTGCCCTTCAAGAACCTTCTTGAACTGCTGCTGCCATTCAAAAGCAGCTTTCAGAAAAAAAAAGATCAGAATCAGAATTTATTGTCAAGAACAGGTCAGGAAATGTGTTGTTTTGCGCCAGCATTACAGTGCAAATATTGCTATAAAATTACATTTTTAAAATAAATAAATGCAAAAAATAAGAAAAAGTGAGGTAGTGTCCGTGGTTCATTGTCTGTTCATAAATCTGCTGGTAGAAAGGAAGAAGCTGACCTTGTGCCACTGGCTTTTCATCTTCAGGCTCCTGTACATCCTTCCCGATGATAGTGGTGTGAAGAGAGTATGACCTGTTTGTTTTCTTCAGACACTGCCTCTTGTAGATGTCCTTAATGGAGTGAAGACAAATGCCCATGCTGTTTGGCGCTGGTCACCATTAGTGACGCTGATGTTTTGTGTAACAGACTTATTTCACAAACCGAGTTTAAGCTAGTGATGGATGAATAGGAGATAGAGCAGCACTTGATGTTGGTTACCTAGGGGTGTACTGAGAGCTCACAACTCTCAGAAGTCTTTTCCTGTCCTGTGCTTTTGTACTTCCATACTAGTCTGTGATGCAACCAGATACTCTCCATGGTATATCTGTAGAAACTTGCAAGAGTCTTTGATGACAAAACAAATTTACTCAAACTATTCACAAAGTATAGTTGCGGGTGAACCTTCTTCATTATTGCATCAACATGAAGGTCCCAGGATGGATCTTCAGAGATGTTGACACACAGGAACTTCAAGTTCCTAACCCTTTCCATTGCTGACCCTTCACTGAGGTCTGTTTTGTGTTCTTTTGATTTCCCCTTCCTGAAATCCACACTCATCCCTTTGGTTTTGCTGACGCTGAGTGAAAGGTCCTTATTGTGGCACCATTCAAGTGACTGATTCATCTCCCTCCTGTATGTTTCTACATTTCCGCCTGTAACTCTGCCTATGACCTTGGTATCATCGGCAAATTTGTAGACGGCATTTGAATTGTGCCTAGCCCCACAGTCATGGATATATTGTGAGTAGAGCAGTCAGCTAAGCACACATCGGTGAGGTGCACCTGTGTTGATCATCAGTGAGGAGAACACACTGTTTCCAATTTGTACTGATTGTGCTCTTCCGATAAGAAAATCAAGGATCCAACTGTGGACGGAGTTCCAGGATTTATATCCAGCAATCAAGAAGGTCAAAGTTAGGATGATGTGTGACCTGAAGTGTGTTCTCATGCATCAGCTATGCTGGTTGAGGTTGTGGTTCAGGGTATGTTCAGTACAATCAAGGTAAGCAACCACAATGCAATGTGTTCTGATATTGGTGGTGATGAATGCTCAGTGTAATTTATGGCTGCCAGTCAAAATGTGGTTTTTGTTCTGGGCAATGTCAATCTTCTTGGCTCCATCAGCCTGCCTGCTTCCCTTCACCTGATCCCTAGCTTGTGATTAGTGGGAAGGCTTTGGTATGCCAAGAGGTGAGCTACCCACCAGAAGATTCCAAGTCTTTGATGTGATCTTGCACCCTGACTCCAATTGAGATGTCAGCCGTGACCCAAGGGATATTGATAGTAGGTGTCTTGGCAATGGTGTCAAGAACAATTGATTGGATGTTCTCAGATCCACCTGGTGTTGGAGTGGTGTACAATTGTACTACTTTATGTCATCCAAGATTATGTCATCCCTCTGTTTCGACACCTCTTTTTGTCATGAAAATTATGGAGGATGTCTGCAATGCGAATCTTGACAAGGTCTGTGCAGTAGTCGCTTATATCAGTGCTTTCATAGAGGGATGCATTTGCCCAAATGTGGAAACTCAATCACCAGCATCTGTTCTACTGTCCGATGCAGCATTCCTCAGACTTGTACTTAAAGACAACAAAAAGCATGAGCTGGCATTTTGGATTTGAAGCTGTGCATGGAGGTGTTTGACATTGAATGAGAACTTCATGCAAAAACAGTTGCAAAAACCTTTAATTAATGGATTTTTTAAAAGTGTTTGCAATTGGACGAGTTGTGGAGAGGGCCAAATTATATTCATTGATTATGAGGTGATCAATTTGAATATAGAAATATTGGTGGTCATTAGCAGATTATAATTGAGAAAACAGGATTATAGTAATTGAAATTTGGGTTTGAATCCCACCACAGCATCTGAGAAATTCAAACTCTCCAAGTAAAGGTGAAATCATCAGTAATGGTGACCAAGAAACTTTTGAATTGTCATAAAACAGAACTTGATGCCTTGCAAGGGAGGATATCTGCCATTCTTTCTCAATCTGACATTGATATAACTCAATCCATCCAAGTGACTGAGTTGACATAATTCTACAGCATGATGATCAATGTTTCACACCCATGTTGTACCCCATAACAATGACGTCTCCTTCAGCAATCACTGGGCTTAATTCATCAAAAATACAATCTACTGCATACCAAAACTGGAAAGCTGAAATGATTTTTGTATTGATGAGAGCAGAAGAGAAATAACTTTTATTGAAAAGAAATTAAAGAAATTATGTCAAGAAAATGGCCAGAGACATCATATTATAATAAACAGGAAGATGATACTCAATGCCTGATGATCTTCTCAGCAATCTCCTTCAAGTTAACTTGGCAACTCAGGCAGGGGTTTGGCCAGATATTATCACAGCTTCAGAAATCAGGAATGAACCTGTTTCCGTGGAGGAACAGTACTACTATCTGTGCCAACACACTGTCCAACATATGCAAAACATACATAGAGAAACTTATGGAAACAGCTGGAGTCCATGTTATATTTCAAAATTTACATGCATGTACATTCAAAAAAATGTCAGTGAGAAAATGGTGATTGCCAATACTGAAAGCTTCTCTTTCATCTCTGAGACTGTGGAAGACCACAGTCAGTATGAGTTAGAAACATCTCTTCCTCAATGATTATCAACACAGGCGCACCCCAAGGATGCATGCTTAGCCCATGGCTCTACTCATTATACATCCACAACTGTGTGGCCAGGCTCAATTCCAATGCTGTCTACAAGTTTGCCGATGACACCACAGTTGTCAGCAGAATCATAAATGGCAATGAGGAAGTGTAGAGGAGGGAGAGAGATCAACTCATTGAATGGTGTAATGACAACAACCTTATGCTCAATGTCAGCAAAACCAAGGACATGGTTGTGGACTTCAGGAGGAAATCAGTGAAACACATTCCAGACCTCATTGAGGGATCAGTAGTGAACAGGATCAAGGACTTCAAATTCCTGGGTGTCAGCATCTTCAAGGATCCACACATTGATGCAATCACAAAGAAGGCCCGCCAGTGACTATACTTTGTGAAGTATCTGAGAAGATTCTGTATGTCACCGAAGACTCTCATAAACTTCTACTAGTGTATAATGGAGAGCTTTCTGGCTGATAACATCAATGCTTAGTATGGAGCTGCCAATTTCCAGGACAAAAATAAACTCTAGAGGGTTGTTAACTTAGCCTGCCACATCACAGGCACCAGACTTCACTCCATTGAGGACAACTACATGAGGCAGTGTCTTAAAAAAGCAGCCTCTATCCTCAAAGACCCCCTCCGCCCAGGCCACACCCTTTTCACTTTGCTATCATCGGGGAAAAAGTAGAGGAGCCTAAAGACAAGCACTCAGTGGCACAAGGACAGCTTCTTCCTCGCTGCCATCAGATTCCTGAATAATCAATCAACGAAAGATCCTGGCTTAGTTTTTGTGCATTATTATTTTTATTTTTGATGGTAATGTTGTAAGATGGTTATAATATGAATGTTTGCTCTATAATTCTGTTGCATAACTCCAAATTCATGATTTGTTAATGACAATAAATTCAGATTCAGATTCTCTACCTACTTTAATAATCTTCATGTCTTCTTTCATGATCAACAGTAAATTAATTTGATGTGGGTGTCTGAATTAAAGTGCATGCATGTGTGTGTGTGTGTTCAGGAGGAGTCAGTTACAAACACAAAGATGAGAGTGCAAGTGTATATGGTAGAGGCAGACAGAGTGATCAGGAAATGGTAAGAGGCCATAGGTGACCAAAGCATGAACACCATGCAATGAGCCTTAAAAGTACATTAAATGCAGTACATCTCAATCAGAATGGAATCAATACATAGAACAAATATATTGCCGAGGTGAAATTTCATTCAGGGAAATAAGATTAGGACAAAATAAAATTTAACTTGATGCTTTAAATGTGGTTAATTCTGATTACAAAACATTGATATTTAAAGTTCTTAAATTTTTTTTCAGAGATGGTTCAGAGTTAATTTACCAGTTCAATGTTAAACCATGTTAAACTGAAAATTGGAAGGGGCAAAGAACTGGAATAACATTTCATTTTACTCGGTGTCTTGTGGCTGTAATGAATATCTGACGTGATTCCACTGACGTGTTCCATATTTTAAACCCATACCCAACAGTGAAAGGACATCTGTCTGACCCATTGTGTATTTAGGATAAGTTTTTAACTGTGCATGGAAGCACTGTGAGATACCACGTTGATTTGAGTGGATTCATTCTGATTTGATGCAAGAAAGAACATTTTCTTGTCCATTATCCCAATATTTCCCCTGCAGCCCAGTATTAAAACTCTTAATTCTGGATAAAGTTAATCTTCAAAATGCAGTAATCCTTCCTTTTACACATTGCTTTGACATACTTGTTGAAATCAATATAAAAATCATATTGACCTCATTTGACCTGCTGTAATTGCTTCAACCAACTCATTTTTTGCGCAATTATATTTTATTACCATTAATTACTGATATGTTATCTTTGTTTCTCAGTCAGCCCCAGTGTAACATTTGGTTCATTTGAAGTTTATGGAAATAAACTATACAATGACTGCTAGATTATTGCAAAAGAATATTGGAATTTTCATTCACATTCTTATTGCTTTCTTGATCTACTAGATAAACCTATTCTAAAAAAAAATGGGTAAATTAAGGTTAATAGGAACATGTTTCCATTGCACACCTTATTCTATTGAATTTGTCATTGAATTTGCTGAGGGCTTCTGGTCCAAAACATCCTTGATCCTATAGATGATTTAGGCAAAATGTACCTTGCTAGCCAATTTGTTGCAGTTATTTTTCAGCATTACAAATATGCTACTTCTCAGTATACCATTTCTAAATGCAGACTGAAGTGTAGTTGTGTTCAATCATGATGTTGGTTCCTTGTTTGGAGCAAGTGATAGGAAGCATCAACATGATTGTCCTTCCTGCTGGATTGCAGTCGTTTCAAGTAGATGTTATAAAAATAAATTCCACAAGCAGAATAGTCAGACGTTAAAACAAAGGGTTTTGCTGCCTCCAGAAGGCGATGTGACACTGTTCTGAGCTTGCATCTATTGTGGTTTGTGATGGTACAATTCTATGCTTAGACAAGCAAATGCCCAGGTCACTCTTCTCAATTATAACATTGGAGACCAGAATCAAAACCAACAATATAACCTATGCATACGTCTGCATCTCAGACTCCAGATGCTCAATGTTATAGAATGGTAGTTCAAGTATGTTTGGATAACCGTTCATCTGACCTGAAGTTACTTTTATGTGGAATGTTTAAAAGGCATGAGACTTTCCTCTCCTGTGAATATTTGTATGCACACACTTCTCTGGACTTTTATATGCATACATAAAGTGTATGATATACATGGACAGGAGTGAATGGAGGACAAGTTGTGTGAGATCAATGATTGATATTTGAAATTTAGACATACAGCATGGTAACAGGCCATTTCGGCCCACAAGCCCATCCCACCCAATTACACTGAATAAACATTCACCCCCGGTACATTTTGAAGGGTGGGAGGAAACTGGAGGTCCTGGAAAAAAAACCCATGCAGATATGGGGAGAACGTGCAAATTCCTTACAGAGAGTGTAGGATTCTAACCCCAGTCCCGATCGCTGGTACTGTAAAGGCTTTGCACTAACCACTTCACCATCTATGATGCCCATGTTAAATCAAGGAACCTTCTACTATCTCAGGTAGAAATTAAATAACATCAATCAAGTTTAATGTCATCTCATTGCACAAATACACCCTGATGAAACAGCGTTCTCTGGTCCTCATTGCAAAAAGATTCAGACACACAATCAGACATAGAACAGCACAGTTCAGGTCTTTTGGACCTTGATGTTGTGCCGACCCATATATTCCTAAAAAAAGTACTAAACACTCCCTACCCTGTAACCCTCCACTTTTCCTCCATCCATTTAAGAGTCACTTAAATGCCCCTAATGTTTCAGCTTCCACCACCATCCCTGGCAATAGCACACATACAGACAAACAATACATATGCAGGAGAAGTATTTGTATATACAAATAAATAAATAGATAATGCTTAGTAAATAGGAAGATCTTGGATGGCTAGGGAGAGCATTTCCATTGGTTTTTCAGCAAGGGGTCCTTCAAAGATTTTGCATGCCATCTTCAGACAGTGACCCTAGTGGATCACATTGAGGGGGAGAGGGAGACTCTAGTGATCATCTCTGCCACTTTTATGGTCCTGTGGATTGAATTCCAATCCATTTCTCTGCAGCATCTGTCCAACACTGTGAATTAGTCAGCCTAGGACCCTCTCGATAGAGCTCCTATAGAAGGTTGACATAATGGTTGCCAGTAGCCTTGCCCACTTCATTCTTAGAAAGTGCAGTCACTGTTGCACCTTCCTGACAAGTGAGGAGATGTTGTGTGTCCTCGATAGGTCACAAGTTAAGTGGACTCCAAGGAACTTGGTGATCTCTGCTCTCTCTACTGCAGAGTTGTTGATGTGCAGCAAAGGATGGCCATTGTTGGTCCTCATGAATTCAACGATCATCTCCTTCGGTTTGTCCACATTGAGGCTCAGGTTGTTATTCTTGCATCATATCATGGCAATGTTTTGAAAAGCAGAGGATTAAAAAAGATAAAATAAACTTCAGATGCTGAAATCTGGGATAATAAACAGAAACAATGGAAGCATTCAATGGGTTAAGCAGTATATATGGAAGCAGAAGGTGTAGGTCTGCTTTTTGGGTCAACAGCCTACATCAGGGCTTAGGAGGAACAGGAATGATTGACAATAGATAGCATTAAAGATGGAGGGATAGAAGCTGCTAGGTGATAGGTGGAATTAGGGAGGAAGGGGAGGATGGACATGGGAACCAGATCGAGGAGGGGATGAACAAAGGGAAAAGAAAAATTGGTGAACAGTTCAATGTGCATGGGAGAGTGTCAGAAAGAAATGGAAGAGCAATGGCACAGGATAGTGAGAGGGAAACTGATAGTCATTGACTGATGGGTGAAGCAGAAGATGCAAAACAGGGCAAATCCAGAGTTGTAAAAAAATTTGAATCTTAATGTTCTTTCTTTGAATGCACAAAACATTTGCAACAAATAGACTAGTTGACAACACAGAAAACTATGGATCAGCACATTTTTATGACAGATATATGGCTGTCTAGTACTCAATATTCCAACTTCCCAGAAGGGAAAGGAGACACCCTAGATCTGTAGATGTTGGAATCTTGAACAAACAGAGGAGCTGGAGGTCAGACAACATCTGTGGAGAGAAATATGAATGAGAAAAATATCTGCTGGAGGAACTCAGCAGATCGAGTGTCATCAGTCAAATGAAAATTGGCAATGTTCTAGGCTGGAACCCTTCATTGAGAAGGGTCTTGATGAGGGTCCTAAACATTGATCGTTCTTTTTCACTCAATGACTCGCAGAGTTCCTCCAGCAGGTCAATTTTCACTCCAGATTCCAGCATTTGCAGACTCTTGTGTGTACCCAATGTTGACTGTTTCGCTCTATGTATGGTACTAATTTTGGGATGGAAGTACTCAAAAATAAACATAATGTGCTCTTTCCATAGGTCAGTGGGGAAATGGAACATTATATTTTAAGGGAACTGCTATTATCATGGACGATATTAATCTACCTACTGATTTGATGAACCAAAGTGACAAAGGTCGTGCAGAAAAATTGTGGAATTCGAAGAGGATTGCTTTATTGTGAGGCACCTTGTAGAGCTTGACTGGAAATGGGTTATTTTAGCTTTTATCTTATGTAATGAGAGATCTTGGTAACTGACCAAAATATGAGGTATTTTCAGTTTGAGGATGTATACTATCAGTCCATTACCAGAGTTCAACTCATTATCACCAGCACCAGGAATGGGGATTTCTTGTGCTGATTGCCAGGGACAAAAGAACAAAAGTCATGGCCATGCTCTACTTTTTGCACATTAATATTCAGCTTACAACCAGCAGCTGACTTTCGTCAGGGCCAGGCACCATCACAAGGCATTTTGCCATCCCAAAACTCACCTCTAAACAATGCTGCAGGATATTTTGCAACCAAGTCCCTGGAAAGAAACTTCCTCTGATAACAATGCTCATGGAATGCTGCATTCCAGTCTGAGTCAAGCTGATGCGTGCTCATTCCAAAATTACACGCTGTCTTCTAATCTGGAGTAGGCAGCGTTCCAGCAACAGAGGGAATTTACACAAAGGACGCAATTGAATAAATTTCCTTAAGGGAAATCAAAAGTGTTGTCATTGCTACAATTTGTTTATCCCCAGGATATCAATAAACCCAGTAAGAACACAAAATGCTGGAGGCACTCAGCAGGGATCGTAGTGCCCATCGGAGGTAAATATATATTGCCAATGTTTCAGGGATGAGAACTTTTTCAAAGAAGAAGAAGAAGCAGGCAGGACCTGAATGAAAGAAATAACAGGGGGAGGAGTACAGACCAAGTTATTAGATGACATTGATTGGATATGGAGAAGAGGCTAGAAGAGAGGAAAGACAAGAATTGATAGCGGAAGAGGGGATCTATCTATGTGAATGCAGAACAGAGGTAAAGGAAACAGAATGGAAAGGGAAGAAAGTGGGACAGAGCTACATGCAAGGAGACTTGGGGGTGTGGGGTGTGGGGGTGGTGGTTAACGGAAGCCGGAGATGTCAATGACAATGTCATCTGGTTGGAGAGTGCCCAGACAGAATATGAGGTGCCATTCCTCCATTTTGTGGGTGGTTATAGTCTGGTAGTGCGTGAGATATTCGCTAGGGAAAGGGGCGAGGAATTGAAATGGGTGGTGAGTGTGAGATCTCCACAATTTCAGTAGAATCGAGGTGCTCAACAAAGCAATCTCCCAGTCTGCATCAAGTGTCTCTGATGTAGACTCAACAATTTGATGAATTCCATCAACCTCTTTCATGACTAGTATTAAAATTGATTAAAACTTGAAATCGTTAATGCTGGTTATTGATTCTATCAGAGAAAGAAGACCAGAACAATGGCAGAGCTATGACTGTTGCAAGTGTGCATAATGCAAAAGGAAAGTGCTGGATGAATAGATTGCCTCGTGAACCAATGATGAACTCATCGACTTAATCCACTTTGCAGCCAGCTTCCATCCAGACCTCAATTTGACTTGATCCATCTCGAGCAACACTCTCCCTCTTTGAGATCTCTTTGTCTCAATCTTGGGAGACAAACTCTCGACAGACATCTTCGACAAACCCGCCAAATCCCACAACTTCTTCGACTACACCTCTTCACAACCTGCCCCCTATAAGGATTCCATTCCTTTGTTTCCTTCACATCTGCTTCCAGGACGAGGTCTTCCATACCACATCATCAGAGATGTCCTCCAGTACACGCACATCTGCCCTGGCCCCCTCTGCTCCCACATGTAACAAGGACAGGCTTCCCCTTGTCCTCACCTTCTACCCCACCAGCCTCTGCATCCAACATATCATTCCCCACAATTTCCACCACCTACTGCATGATTCCACATTTTTCCTGCTCCTCCCCTCTCCATCTTCCACAGGCACCACTCCATCCTTTGGCCTCTATCCTGTGACTGCAGAAGATGCTCCTCTTGCATCCACACTTCCTCCCTCACCACCATTTGGGGCCCCAAACAGTCCTTCAAAATGAAGCAACAATTCACTTTGAATCTGCAGGGATCATCTACTGCATATTTTACATAATGAGAGATCTTGGTTATTCACTAAAATATGATGTATTTCACCAAATTGTTGTGCATTAACCTATTCATTTCTACACACCTTATGTTTATGGATTCACTGGAAGCAGCTGTTTGATTAAATTATAAAACATGCCAAAAATGGAGAGCAGTTCTCAGGATGCCCATATATTCATTAAAAAATCAAAAATCCAAAATAAAACTGTGTGTGCTGGATATCTGAAATCAAACAAGATATGCCAGAAATACTCAGCGTCAGGTAATACCTCTGGAGAGAGAAAAACACTTCAGATGGAAGATTAAAGATTGGAAAAGCTCTGACTGGAATATGTTTTAAGTTGCAAAGAATGAGGAGTGGGGAATGGAACCAAAAGAATGTCTGTGTTAGCTTGAAGACAAAACAACATAGTCAAGGCTAATATTAAATTGTAAAATGGAGCACACAAAACAGTTGGGTTAATGACAGACCAGAAGTCTGGGAATTTTTCTGGAACAAACAATGAGAGACTGAAAACTTAATAAGGAAGGAAAAAAAGATTCTCAGGGCAAGCTTTGAAGTAACAACAAAATAAACAGCAAGAGGTTTTGTGGTTACATAAAAATGAAAAGGGTAGTTACATTAAGTTTGAATTGAATATTTTATTTACATAGCACATTTTATACACAATAGAATGTTGCTCCAAAGTGTTTTACATCAAATAATCAAAAAATACACAAAACACCAAATCAACAAGTGCAAAAGACTAGACACTGGACAAGAGAGTCATCTCGCAGATGTTGGAGAAAAAACATGGATGGCAACAGGCTGCTGAAGCACACTGGCACGGCTGACTCAATCCTGTGCCCTACAAACCCAAACTATCGGTTGCAGCTCCCAAGACAACCATGACAAAAGTGAGGCCAAGACTTTTATCTGAGGTCAGGAGAATCAATATAAATTTAAACATCATCATATCTTTAAATTGTGGCCATTATAATGAGCAGCAGTTAAAAGAAAATGAGATTACACTCTTGGAGACTGGTGCATCACTAGGGTAAAACACAAAACACTTTAGACTAAATACAATTTAGACTTTAGACACAAAATATTACATAAAGTTAATTAATTAACAAGTTAAGCTAAATTTATTATACATAAAATACAGTTGCAATTTGATATAAAAGAACAAAAAATCTGTGCCACCAATACTTCATCTAGAAACCAATACTAGCCCAATAAGGGTTGAAAGACCACAGCAGCCCTTGGTAGCTCGAGTAAGGAGTCTCTCCGTTCATGTTCTCTGGTGCCTGGGGTTATAATAAAAGCACTCCATGCTCAACAGGCACCCACATTACCACCAAATCCCACAACGAACCCCCTCAGGAGTGTACCACCAGCGTGAAGAAGTCCTGGCCCCACAAACAGTGCACAATTCAGCTCTATAATCTTGGTGAGGCATCCCCTTGAGCACGTCCACCAACTTCACCCAGCGACAACCTTGGGGTCCACATCGGTAACCAGAGATGCACATTGGTCATCCTGACCCCAGGCTGGACCACTTTGGCCTCCACACCAGTCATTTAGGCCGCACCTCTGTCCTCCAAGCCTCAACCAACATTCCATGCACCCAGGCCGTCCACAATGGATGCTCCTCAGATGGAGCTAGAGTCGCTGCCAGCAATTTTTTCAGCCTGCATTAGATCCCTCAACCTCTCTCTGGTGCTTGTCCATCAGTTCCAGTGCCTCAGGCATTGTGCACAGCTACATACTTCAGGTAATATGCACCCAGAGTCCAGAGAGCTGCATCGATCTGCAGTCACAAAAAGTGTGGAAACAATCTATAAATTTGCTGATGACACCACCGTTGTTGGTCCAACGGGGAGAAATGATGAGTCAGAATGCAGGATGGAGATTGTGGTGCCAGAACAACAATCTCAGCAACACCAAAACCAAGGAGCCTATTATGGATTTTAGGAAGGGGAGGCTAAAGTACCAGGCACCTGTGTTCATTGATGAGACAGCAGTGAAGAGGGTTAATTCCTTCTTGTTTCTGGGAATTCAGATGTAAGAGGGCCTTTCCTGAAGTCCTCACATCAAAACAACAGTGAAGAATGCATATCAATGCTTCTGCTTTTTAAGAAGTATGAGGAGATTTGGGATGTCGGCAGATACTTTTTAGAACTTCCATGAACATACAGTGGACAGTACATTGACCAGTTGTATCATGGTCTGACTTGGAAGCTCGAGGACCCAGGACTGAAGAAAGTTATAGAAATAGACAAACCTAACCAAGTCCATCACTGGTTCCGACTGCCCATCCACTTAAGACATCCATGTGAGATGCTGCCTTAAGAAGGAAGCCAGTATCATAAAAATGTCCCATAATTCTGGACCTCTTCTCACTGCCATCTTCAGGCAAAAGGTACAGAAACCTCAAGTCCAGGATCTTTCGGATCAAGAACAGTTTTTATCCAACAGCTATTGGGCTCTTGAACCTTCCCAAATATACCACCATCCCAACCTTAAACTTGTCTGAGACCACCACAAGATCTGTCTGCATTACCTTTTTCTCTTGCAGTAACCTCAACTGAGAATATATATCTATCCTTTTGCATTTATTTTCTCTTGTCTTGGCAATATTGTGGTAATGTAATATATGATATTTCATTTTGTTCACCTTGCACACTGCAGCAAGTAAGACTTTATGCATATGACAATAAACCCAAGAGTTTGAGCTTGAGAATTAATAAAAGGAAGCAAAAAATGGGCAGTTACATTAAGCCATCTGTCTTCATGAAGAAGAACATGGCAAATATGCCAAGGATATCTGAGAGAGAATTTTCAAATGATGCAGTTGTAGCAATCGTGATCACAAGGGACAAGATATTGAAAACACTGAAAGGACTGAAGGCAGACAAATCATTAGGGCCTGATGATCTGCACCCAAGAGGGTTAAAAGAAACTGGTTCAGATAATAGTGAAGCCATTACTTAAAGTTTTCAAAACTCACTAACAATGATGAGGCTCCCTTAATTGATAAAGGAGGGAGAAAATACAAGTTAGTTTGTTTAACATCTATTGTTGGCAAGATGCTAGAGTCAATAAGCAAACAATAAAGAATTTATCATTAATATAATTAATCCAAGACATTATGATCCTCTGAAAGATAAATCATGGTTGACAAATTTCCTTGTGCTTCAGGGATATAACGAGCAGAGTCAATAGAGAGGTATGACTTACTGTAGTGTATTTGGATTTAACATAACATAACATAAAAATTACAGCACGGAAACAGGCCATTAGGCCCTTCTAGTCCGCACTGAACCAAACACCCCTTTCTAGTCCCACCTCCCTGCACAATGCCCATAACCCTCCATCTTCTTCTCATCCATATACCTGTCCAACCTTTTCTTAAATAATACAATTGACTCTGCCGCCACTATTTCTCCCGGAAGCTCATTCCACATGGCTACCACTCTCTGAGTAAAGAAGTTCCCCCTCATGTTACCTCTAAACCTCTGCCCCTTAATTCTTAACTCATGTCCTCTTGTTTTAATCTTACAGGTGTCAAATTTAAAAAAAAACTGATGCTCATGGGAAGAGTTCAAGGCATCCATGTTAACATGGAGTCAAGATTGGTCTTCACAGAGAAAACAGAGAATTCTCTGAGTTTTTCTTTTTGGGGTGAAGAAGGATGAGAGGTGACTTAATAGATGATGCCGCTTTAGTTGCCCATTCAGAGCCAGCTCTTCAGCGCTTGACGTCCTGCTTTGCGGAAACTGCCAAAATGTTTGGCCTGGAAGTCAGCCTGAAGAAAACTGAGGTCCTCCATCAGCCAGCTCCCCACCATGACTACCAGCCCCCCCACATCTCCATCGGGCACACAAAACTCAAAACGGTCAACCAGTTTACCTATCTCGGCTGCACCATTTCATCAGATGCAAGGATCGACAATGAGATAGACAACAGACTCGCCAAGGCAAATAGCGCCTTTGGAAGACTACACAAAAGAGTCTGGAAAAACAACCAACTGAAAAACCTCACAAAGATAAGCGTATACAGAGCCGTTGTCATACCCACACTCCTGTTCGGCTCCAAATCATGGGTCCTCTACCGGCACCACCTACGGCTCCTAGAACGCTTCCACCAGCGTTGTCTCCGCTCCATCCACAACATCCATTGGAGCGCTCACACCCCTAACGTCGAGGTACTCGAGATGGCAGAGGTCGACAGCATCGAGTCCACGCTGCTGAAGATCCAGCTGCGCTGGATGGGTCACGTCTCCAGAATGGAGGACCATCGCCTTCCCAAGACCGTATTATATGGCGAGCTCTCCACTGGCCACCGTGACAGAGGTGCACCAAAGAAAAGGTACAAGGACTGCCTAAAGAAATCTCTTGGTGCCTGCCACATTGACCACCGCCAGTGGGCTGATAACGCCTCAAACCGTGCATCTTGGCGCCTCACAGTTTGGCGGGCAGCAGCCTCCTTTGAAGAAGACCGCAGAGCCCACCTCACTGCCAAAAGGCAAAGGAGGAAAAACCCAACACCCAACCCCAACCAACCAATTTTCCCTTGCAACCGCTGCAATCGTGTCTGCCTGTCCCGCATCGGACTGGTCAGCCACAAACGAGCCTGCAGCTGACGTGGACTTTTTACCCCCTCCATAAATCTTCGTCCGCGAAGCCAAGCCAAAGAAGAAGACAAGATTCTGACAGGGATAGATAAAGTAAACAACCAGCATTTTTTTTTACCAGGGCGGGAGTAACATCTATACAAGGTGAGGGGTGAAAGGTTTAGGCACGATTTTTTTTACATAGACTTAGTGGGCACTTGGAATGAATGACCAGGGGTGGTAGTGGAGGCTGGTACAATAGAGGTTTTTAAAAGACACATGGACAGAAAACAAAAGGATTATGTGTGTAGTTCGGGAAGGTTTAGTTTCTTAAGTATGTTTCTATTGGTTGGCACAGCACTGTGAGATGAAGGGCCTGTACTGTACTGTAATGTTCTAATAGGAATAAGTGGATTCATTTCAGGCTGGAAGAATGGAATTAGTGGTATGTCTCAAGGATTAATTATTATCTCCAATAGCATTCTAATTATATTAATGTTAGGTAAGATGTTCAAGTTTCAGTCTCTGGGGAAGAGAAGTGGAGAGATGCAGCACAGAAACAAGCTCTTCAGCCCATCAAGCTTTCCCACCATCTATTACCTATTTATATTAATCACATTTTTTCTCCTCTCTACATTCTCATCACCTCCCCCTCGGTTCTGCCACTTACCTTTACAGTTGTCAATGAACATACCAACCCACACATCTTTGGGAAGTGAAAGGAAACCAGAACACCTGGAGGAAATCCAGGGGTCACATGGAGAATGTGCAAATGCCACACAGACAGCACTCACAGTCAGGACTTTACCCAAGTGAGGCAAAGGCTCCACTGGCCCTGAGATGTTTATAGTGAAATGTAATGACACTGAAAGGCAAAGGGAGCAAGTGAACCCTTTTCTTGTTGAAGATAGGCATTACTGACAACTGTGTAGCACAAGAATTATTTATAACATCTCAGCCTTACCCAAATATTGCCCTGGTTTTTCAGGTATAGACAGCTATCTGCTGTACACCCATCAACAAATGTCTCTTCTTCTTAGCAAGAAGATGGATGAAGCAGCTGAAGGTAATTGGGTGAGGAAATGGTCCTGATGAATTTGTGTGACAACATCTTGGAGTAAGATGGTTGGCCACCAACAACAAGACAACATTCAAGCCAGTGGAAACTTCAATGATTTCAATTTTATTGAGATATGTTGGCATGAACCTTCATCAGACGATGCCTTGATGTAAGGTATGAGTACTCTCACCTTCTCTCTGATATTTACCTGAAAGGAGATCCAATGCCACCTGTTTCTTGTGAAGCCCAAACTAAAGATCAATGAGAGCTTGCTGAAGATACAAGCTCAATTTTATAACAAGTAGATGACATCTTCTATGATTTCACTAATGGTTGAGAATAGGCTGGTAGGCTGTGATTGGCCTGAGTGGAATTTTTACTGAGTAGACAACAACATTATTGTAGTTTAAGATGACTGAATAAGATAGTTAACAACTGGTTGATAATAATCTTCTATGGACGGGGTGATGACAGGTTGAATCTCTTTGTGACCAAAAGACATAGGAGCAGAATTAGGCTATTTGGCCCATCTAGTCTGTGCTGCCATTCTATCCTTTTTAACCCCATCCTCCTGATTATCAGCATTCTTAAGTAAGGACTCAGGAACACAATGTCAAATGCCTTTTACTATCTCAGGACCAGCTGAGTTTCTCCAAACACTTTTGTGCACTGCACTGTATCAATATAACTGTGGAGATCCAATTCCTGGAGTGTGCAGGAGGATTTTTTTTTTAGGCCATTGTGTGGCAAAGCAAACTGGAAACAGCATAGAAAAACAAGAACTTCTTTGGCTGTAATCTTGATTGAACAAAGAGAAACTGGAGGGGGTTGAAGGATCAAGGCATACTCCATGGAGAAAAAAATACCAACTCATTGTTTTGGGTTGTGACCTTTATTGAGGCAGTGAATCTGAGATTGTACAATGAAAATTGTTCAGTTAGTTATCTGAAGGCAAGGGAACAGGATTCATAACATATTAGAATTCCTCATTAAGATGAAAGAGTTTAAACTGAAATTGAGGTTTAAGATTCAATCAAAGGAATTGATGAAGTCATGTAATCATGAGAACATAAGATAAAGAGACATAGGCCATTCAGCCAGTTGAGTCTGCTCTGCCATTATATCATGATCTGATTCATTCTATCACTCAGCTGTACTCCTCTGCCTTCTTCCCTTGACCTTTGATACCCTAGCCATTCAGTTCCTTAAAGACACCCAACGACTTGGTCTCCACATCTACCCATGGCTGCAAATTCCAGGTGTTCTCTACAGTCTGGCAAAAATAAAGTTCCTCCACATCTCTGTTTTAAATCAATCCTGAAGTTGTGCCCCTTTGTCCTTGACCACCCCCCCCACCCCCCCCACCACCACCATGGGAAACAACTTTGCCACATCCACTCTAGTCTGACTATAATAGATTGGCAGTTTTTTTTTAATATCCCATGACAATGAGTATGATTTCAGGAATGAAAGCAGAATCTGCACAATTATACATTCTTTGAAGGAAAATCACAAAATTAAAAAAAAACAACTAATGGAAACAAAAATGAAGCACATGTATTTTTCAGTTAAATTAGCAGGCCTGATGCCCGAGGTCAGTTTAGAATCAGCAATAGAAGTCCAGAGGAAATATAGAATGGGAAAATGAGAGACGCAAGTGGAATTCAGCCACTTCGGTGTATGTCAAAAGTAAAAGGATCGGTGAAGACAAATGGTGTATTTGGATTTTTTCAGAAGGCCTTTGATTGAAGCTCCACATCAGAGGTCCAAATCCAAAAGAAAAGCATATGGGTTTGAGGGTGACATAGTTGTGAGGATTGAAAATTAATTGAAAAATGGGAACTCCTGGTGGGATTGTGATTTGTGAGAGGAACAGAAAGAAGATTCAATGCAATTTAGCTAAGTTGAGTGAATGGGCATGTGAGGCGCACAAGAGTGGCATGGATAGCATAGTGGTTAAGATTTGGAGAGGAACCGCTGATGTGGAACTTAAATCAAAGGCCTTCTCAAGTTCCATTTGCACCAGACATGCAAAATCATTAAGCATCCCTTCCACCCCACACACGGCATCTTTCAGCTGCACCTGTCGCGCAAGAGATACAGGAGTATCGGAGCCAGCATCACCAGGCTGAGGAATAGCCTGGGCAATGAGAGTGCTGAATGACCAAAGGAACTGCTCACACTAACCATCTGAGACTTTCATATCCATGAACTGATATTTAATTATTTATTTGTATACATGAATATTTGTCCTGCATATGTATTGTTTGCCTGCAAGTGTATTATGTCTGGTTGTGTGCCTGCATGTTTTGCACCGAGGACCGGAGAACGCTCTTTTGTCAGGTGACAATAAACATGACTTGGGTCAAATCACTGATTCATTACTTTTTACATATATTAAAATGGTTGGAGACCACTTTCATGTCTCTCATTTTCCTCTGGACTTTGTTACTAATTCTCAACTGATACATTTATTTATTTTGTATGGTGGTTTATATCAAAGTTTCCACCATAATGTTGCCGCAAAAAAAACAAATTTTGTGACAAGTTCATGACAATAAATTCTGATTCTGTTC
This sequence comes from Narcine bancroftii, assembly GCF_036971445.1. NCBI lineage: Eukaryota > Metazoa > Chordata > Chondrichthyes > Torpediniformes > Narcinidae > Narcine > Narcine bancroftii. The sequence continues at coordinate 93,371,192 of NC_091469.1, forward strand.
TCATTCCTTAAGCTGGTCTTCATGGCAAAAGGTTATGGACAATGGTCTAAGGTTGTCTTGCTGCAATTATGCAGGCTTTGGTGGGTCCACTCTTGTAGTTTGGAACTCTTTGACATTGAGGGAGTGAACTAAAAGTTCACCAAACCAATTCTTGGAAAAAAAAATAGAATTGACAAGTGAAAAAATATTAGGCAATCTTGAGTTGTTAGAATGAGTGAGAATCTCACTGAAATATTCAAAATATTGACCAAAAAAGATAGGCAGGATTCAGAGAGGAGTTTTCCCTATAGCAGAGAGGATCTAGAACCAGGTATCACAGTCTCAGGGAATGAGTAAGATACTGTATCCTGGACAGACCACCAGAGATATTTCTTCATTCAGAAAATGCTTTGGAGGCCAAATCAGTGATTATATACAAATTGGTGGAAGATAAGAGTTTGAAACATAAATGGCATCATAGGGCTAGTCGAAGAGTTAGTTGAAGCCTTCATATTGAGTGCTGGATCAGCCTTGAAAAGCTGAAATGACATCTCCTGCTCCTATTTTCTCTGCTCTATTGCCACACTTTTGCAGATGGATTAATAAGCATTATTGAACCCAGGCCACAACAGTTAGCGTGCTTCTAACCATCAGCTTATCCCAAGATGGCTAGAGTAAGAAATATACAGGCTGGTCAACCCATTGAGCCCTTGCTGCCATTAAAATAGAGCATGGCTGATGTGTTTCCCATTTCATTTGTCCACAGTGGTAAAGTAACATGATATCCTTGCCTAAGATAAATCAAGCTTTGTGTTCAACATATTTAATTAACCTAGCCTCAACAGAAATTTCTGATATATTTCCACTCTGTATGAATGAAGCAGTCACACCTGCCCTCAATGTTCTGTGGCCTGATGAAAGTTAACACCAACTTGTTCTTGGCTCCCTCCACAAAATTAGATAAGTTTTCTCTCTGCTGCCATCTTATTCATCTGACAGGACACTAATTAGATATTCTGCCTTGGTTGAAGAGCAGAAGTGCGGACAATTGAGCCAACTTGCTCCTTTTTAAGGGAGACATTAACCTATTTCAGGAATTTGAGTGTGCTGTTAATGGAGAGTTGAGTGTACCATTAACTCTAATGGAGCATACATAATAGCCCTTTATATATATTTCATTTGACTGACTTATTTCAGGGTATGAGGAATGGTGCAAAGGAGCCTGTACTTTTGTTTTCTGGTTTCCCTGATACATAGTAAACACACATTATATCAGAAAGCACAGCTTAGTAAAAGTGTTCCAAGCAGATGCAAGATAATTGCATTTCGGAGGCTCCGTACAACTTTGTCATGGTGGGAATTGCTTCCACTGAGAAATTAAGAATGGATCTAAGTGAAACATTTTGTCAATTATGTTTATATCTGACATGATCTGTAAATTTGCCCAAAGCTTGAGAGTTGCCAAATCTGTAAGACTGTTCAGAGGGCTATCTGTCTCACCTCCATCTAAAGCAGCCATTCTCAACAGGGATCCTAAGCTTCCCTCCCACTGACTCAAGACCACAGCACATTTATTTTCATTTCACCCCATGTAATATTTTTTTAATGTAGTCAGGATAGAAGAACAGAAGAAGCCAAAACTTAACTGCTTCACTGGGAAGGAAGCCCATAAATTTTGAACATAGTCTGGGGTGGGTGAAGGTGGGGGGATGTTAAAAAATGATAATGTCTGCTCTAAAGGAGACCAACTTGACAGAAACACACACACACACACATCAGGGAACAAACACACAGAAGTATACAAACATTTATTCTTTCTTTCCATTATCTTTTGTATGCACTATTTTCTATTTTAACATTTAAGAAACATTTGGACATGGATGGAGGATATGGAGGGATAAGCACAGGTGCAGTCCAATGGGAGAAGGCAAAATAATAGTTTGGCACAGACTAAACGGACCAAAGTGCCTGTTTCTGTGTTGTTGTGTTTTATGGTTCCAATTATGATTACTTTAAGATTGAGACTGAAAATAAGACAATGCTATTTCAGTCATCCTGTATGAGGATGTTGGCATATGGAATGTAATTATTTTCAGTACTATTTTTCAGATTATGAACAAAAAAGTAATCCTGATTTTGAAATCGATTTGGTTTGGAGAGAACAGCAAGGATGCTCAGAAGCCTCTTGTGCGTCATCATAAGGTTCCTCGCGTCACAATGAAAGCAAGTCACTGACCTGATCAGACTCAGCCCATTACACACACTGCAGGCAGAAAGGTTGTTCCATGTAAGAACCTCAGAAATGAACAGGCTACTGAGAGAAGATGATTCATTTCACAGTATCACCCTCAGTAGAGAAAAAGAAGTTAATAGATTGTCCTTGGAAACACAAGTCTACTATTTTTGCTGTTTAAAATAAAAACACACACACAGTAAATTAAGTCTCGCAGCATCCATAGGAGAAAAGAATATATTACTGACATTTTGGGCCTGAGCCCTTCTTCAAAGAATGAGTTAAAAAACAGGGAGGTGCCTAAATTAAAAGCCTGGGAAGAAGGGAAGAATGGGAGGGGGAAGAGCATAGACCAACTGATGAAAGGTGATAAATGGATACAGATGGGATGCAAGAGAGAGGGAAAGTGATAATTGACCTGGGGAGGTTGGTCTGATGACTCTCTGTTGGTCTGGACTCCTCCCTTTCTTCCAACTTTCACTTTCAGTCTTCATTGAGGCATCTGCCTGTTTTTTTGCTTATACCTTGAACAAGGGCTCAGGCCCGAAATGTCATTAATATATCTTTACCCATTATGGACACTGGAAGGCTGGCTGAGTTCCTCCAGTATTTACTGTTGATTTTTTTTAAACTACACTCAAGCATCTGCAGAATTCCATGATCCACAACTATTTTTGTAATTTTCTCCCAACCTAATAGCCATTATGGGTTGTTAATTTCTGCTAGTTTTAGATTGATATGTATGATTAAGTGAAACATTAATTAAAATAGTGCCTCTAATAAAGTTAACTAATATTCAAACTAATCAATTTTCTGATAAGTGTACATTGTTGGTGATGTTTATATTAGCTTTTTATTTATAGTTGAATTAGGAATTTTCACGTGGCATGGTGAAGTTTGAAGTGTTGTTAAGAACAACAATACCATTTTCAAATTTGCTGACAATACCACAGTAATGGGTTGTATAAAAAGAGACAATGAATCAGCATATAGGAGGGAGATTGAAAACTTGGCTGAATGGTGCACCAGCAACAACCTCATACTCAGTGTCTTTAAGCATGACAGGACCTCTACTTCCTCAGGAGTTTGCGGAGGTTTGGTATGACATCAGAAACCCTGGCAAATTTCTACAGAGGTTTGGATCTCCTTGACATTGAGGGAGCGAACTAAAAGTTCACCAAACCGATTCTTGGAAAAAAAACTACAATTGTCAAGTGAAAAAATATTAGGCAAACTTGAGTTGTTAAGAATGAATGAGAATCTCACTGAAATATTCAAAATATTGACAAAGAAAGATAGGCAGGATGCAGAGAGTTTTCACTATAGCAGAGAGGATCTAAAACCAGGTGTCACAGTTTCAGGGAATGGGTAAGATACTGTATCCTGGACAGACCACCAGAGACTTTTCTTCATTCAGAAAAGGCTTTGAGACCAAATCAGTGATTATGTACAAATTGGTGGAAGATAAGAGTTTGAAACATAAATGGCATCATAGGGCTAGTCGAAGAGTTATTAAGATCAGCCTTCATATTGAGTGCTGGATCAGCCTTGAAAAGTTGAAATGACATCTCCTGCTCCAATTTTCTCTGCTCTATTGCCACACTTTTGCATTGAGATTAATAAGCATTATTGAACCCAGGCCACAACAGTTAGTGTGCTTCTAACCATCAGCTTATCCCAAGATGGCTAGAATAAGAAATATACAGGCTGGTCAACCTATTGAGCTCTTGCTGCCATTCAAATAGAGCATGGCTGATGTGTTTCCCATTTCATCTGCCCACAGTGGTAAAGTAACATGATATCCTTGCCTAAGATAAATCAAGCTTTGTGTTCAACATATATAATTAACCTAGCCTGACCAGCTGTATCATGGTCTGGTATGAGACACCAATACTCCTGAGAGTAAAGTACTTCAAAAGGCAATGGGCACAGCCCAGGACATCACAGGCAAAACCCACCCCACCATCGAGAACATCTGCAGGGAATGCTGCCATCAGAGCAGCAGCAATCATCAAGGATCCACACCACCCAGCACACATCCTGTTCTCACTGCTACTATCAGGAAAGAGGTGAAGGTGCTAAAAAACTTACATCACCAGAATCATGATCACCTGCTACCCCTCCATCATCAGACTCCTCAACAATGAACTCAATCAGGCACTCCTTTAAGGACTCTTACTTTTGCACTCTATTGATTTTTTTTCTCTCTATATTCCACAGTTTGTTTATGTGTATACATAGTGCACAGTTGTTTGCACTACCAATAAATGGTAATTTTGCCTGGGCCTCAGGAAGAAGAATCACAGAGATGTCATGTATGTACTCTGCCAATAAATTGAAATCTGAAATCTAAAGGTGATACTGACCTTGATCGTCATTAAAGCATCACCCCTCTCAGATGATGTGAAGCAGAGAGCTAAGGTAGGGGAGGTAGGACAATACACATATTGCTTAACGCGCCATAGGCATTCATAAGGGGAATCCTGAGTTTTGGTGAGTAGGTCATCCAAGAATGGATGTCGGACACTGAATGGTGCAATCTTCTCTCAACTATCATCTGACAGAGTGAGAGGTCTGAAAGAGGCCAGGTCTCCAATGCACCCACAAATGGTAGTGTTGTACCACTTTAAGCAGAGAACCATGGGATGTGAACCATTGTAGATGACAAGCTTGGACATGGGTTATCAGGCTCCTAACAAAATGAAATAGAAATCACAAGACTCCAAATAAAATGACAATTTTCCTCAAAGAAGAGTGACCTTATGTCCACACTGAAGGAGATGATGAAGTGGAATCTTCCTCACTTGTTTCCTTGTGAATTGCCCTGTCCTTCAAATAATGTGGCAGCAGGGCTTTATCTTCAGAGTAAAAGTTGGGCCTACTCTCCATTCTTACACCATTCAAGTCACAAATTAACAAAAGAAACTCATGACATTAAAATGAATGGTGTGTTGCAGGCTAACTGTTGTCACTGCAGAAGTCCAGAAACCTACATTTGTTTATACAGGGAAAATCTTGTTATGATTTCCAAAATGTGATCATATTTTATTTTTAAAGATTTAAATGTAAGCCCTTCTGGCCTATGATATCATGCCACCCAAATACCCCAATTAATCTATAACCCCCGTATGTTTTTGGAGGGTGGGAGGAAACCAGAGCACCCGGAGGAAACCCACCTAGACAAGGGGGGAAGGTACAAACTGCTTTCAGACAATGCCAGATTCGAAACAACAGCTCGGTTAACCATGCCGCCCAATAACAAAATAATTTTTAAGATTAAAAAAAAATCCCTCATATGAATATTTAAAATAATGCCATGTTAATTGCTTGGCCATGGAGCATTGTACTCACATGGCAGTCAACATTTTTGACAGCTCAAATATTCCATCAAGTATGAAGCTCGACTGCACTAAATCATGTATCATTATCTTTCATTGCATTTCAAATCGCAAATAGTTGGAGCACCATCCTGAATGATGACCTTGCTGTCCATTTGAAACAAAACTGCAGTCTCCACTACAGGATTATGGAAGTCCTTAAAAATAAGATTTAAAAAAAAAATCCATGCTATTCCAAAATATTAGATTGAATGCAGTTTATAATTTTAAGCTGATCATAATAACTACCACTTAACAACATAATAGTTTACGGGAATAAATTTCCCTTCTTGTACAAGGTGCGTTTCTCATCAGAGAACATTTTTATTGACTAATGGGAGATACGAAATGAACTGAGTAACAAGCCGGCAAGAGTTCCTCTTTTTGACGAAGCGGGGGAACAAAATTACAGCTGTAATTGCACAGTGTCTTTATTCGTTTATCAGCCTCGAGTTCATAACAGCATGCCTGTCACTGTTGACTCAACCCAACATATCATCAGCCTTTAAACATCCCCTGGGCCACCACTCACAGATCTCATCGTCACTTGTTGTAGCAATGTACCAAAGAAAGAAATAACAACCCATGGAATGCATCCATGCCAATTTGAATTTTTCAGAACAATTTAAGGCTTAATGAGGAATGAAGATGCTGTCTGTGGGAGAACAACATTGTAGGGATCACAGTAATTGTTATTCATTTTCAAGCACTTTTCTGTTGTTGAACTGTCTCAGACAGCAAGCAACCCAATTTTGTTTGCAGTGAACTGCAGTCATCCACATTATACAGCCTTTCTACTTCAAATAGAATGATAGAACATGACAGCACAAAAACAGGTCTTTCAGCCCATCTACCCTCACCTAGACCATAGCCCTCCTTACCCCTCCATTCATGTACCTTATTCCAAACTCTTAGCGCCCTCTGAGTAAAGAGTTCCCCTAAGATTTCCCTTAATTATTTCACCTTTCAAACTTAACCTTAGTCCTCTAGCTTTAGTTTCACCCAACTTCAGTGGAAAACACCTTTAGGGATAAGGGTTTAGCCATTAGGATGAAGCATTTGCATAATCTGTAGCCCTCATATTTTTGTCCACTTCAATCAAATTGCCCCTCATTTTCTCATGCTCTGCGGAATAAAGTCTGAACTCTTCAACCTTTCACTAAAACTTAGCTCCCCAAGTCTTCGCAACATCCTTGTAACTATTTATCTGCACCCTTTAAATATTATGGCTATCTTTTTTGCAGGCAATTGACCAAAACTGCACACAATATCCAATATCTTTTACAACTTCAACACAACATCCTAACCCCTGCACTCAATACTTTTATTAATGAAGGTCAATGTTTCAAAAGCTGTCTTTACAATCCTATCTTCACATGATGCCACTTTCAAGGAATTATGTATCTGGATTCCCAGATCCCTCTGTTCTCTGGTTTGTCCTCGCAATATGCAACAACTCACGTTTGCCCATATGCCATTTTACAGCCCATTTTCCACCTGACCCAGTGGAAAGTCTTCCTCGCATAATTCTACGCAGAATTTGATGAGAAGAATAGGATGGTGCCAAAGAAAGCTCCATATCACCTTTATAAACAGGCCACAGCTGAGGTAAGGAGAACCCTATCCAAAGTGAACCCAAACAAGGCAGCAGTATCAGACAAGGTACTGAAGAGCTATGTAGACCAATTGACAGAAGTCTTCACAGACATCTTCAACATTTTACTGCAGAAGTCCATCGTTCCAACAGAGGTCAAGGCAGCCACCATCATCTTGGTACCCAAGGGGGCAACAATAACAGGCCTCAATGACCACCATCCTGTGGCACTGACCTCAACTATTATGAAATGCTTCAAATATTTGGTGATGGAATGCATTAAAGCACACCTCCCATGGATACTGGATCCATTTCAATTTGCTTATAGAAGAAACCATTCCACAGATGATGCTATAACCTTGTCACTTCACTCCATCTTGGCCCAGCTGGAAAATGACACCTCATATGCCAAGCTACTGTTCACTGACTTCAGCTCATTGTTTAATATGACGATTCCCCAGAGGCTGATGGAGAAGCTGTCCTCACTGGGACTCAACACTCCTCTTTGCAACTGAGACCTGGATTTCCTAATGGAAAGACACTGTTGGTCCAGGTCGGTAGCAGAATATCGAGCACTGACATGCTGAGTATTGGTGTACCTCAGGGCCATGTTCTCAGCCCGGTCCTGTTCATGCTACTTACCCATGACTGCATTGCTATATCCAGCTCCATCAGTATCATCAAGTTTGCAGATGACACAACAATAATTGGCCTCATCATCAACAATGATGAGTCACACTACAGAGAAGAGGTAGAAAATCTTGTGATATGGTGTTAAGAGTAACAACCTGAGTCTCAATGTAAACAAGATGAAAGAAATTATTGTGGACCAGGAACAATCACCCTCCACTACACATCAACAACTCTGTAGTGGAGAGAGTGGAAAGCACCAAATATCTTGGAGTTCACTTAACTAGTGACCTATCATGGACACACAACATCTCCTCACTTGTCAGGAAGGTGCCACAGTGACTGCAATTCCTGAGAAGACTGATGTGGCCAAGGCTACTGGCCACGATTATGACAACCTTTTAATGGAGTTCTATTGAGAGCATTCTGATTGGCTGCATCACAGTGTGGTAAAGTTGCTGCAGAAAAATGGATCAGAGATCAAACCACAGGATCAAAACAGTGGCAGAGAGGATCCCTGGCATCTCCCTTTCCCCAATTTATGTGATCCACCATAATCATTGTTTGAAGAGGGAGCGCAAAATTATTGAAGACTCCTTCTACCCTGCACATGGCATATTTCAGCTGCTCCTGCTGGGGAAGCGATACAGGAGTATCAGAACCAGCACCACTTGGCTGAGGAACACCTCCTTCTCACAGGCCGAACGACCAAAGGGACTGCTCACACTAATCATTTGAGACTCTCATTTGTACAAAATAATATTTATTTACTTATTTTATAGATATAATACTTGTCCTGCATATTTATTATCTGTCTATATGTGTTATGTCTGGTTGTGTGTCTGCATGTTTTTGCACCGAGAACGCTGTTTCATCAGGTTGTACTAGTACAATCAGATGGCAATAAACTTGACTTGAAATTTGCTAATTCAATTCGCACATTATCATCCAGATCATTGCTATAGATGACAAACAACAATGAACCCAGCACCGATTCCTGAGTCACACCACTTGTCACAAGCCTCCTGTCAGAGAGGCAGTACTCAACTACTAATGTCTGGTTCCTGCCACAGTACTACCTCATCCTGGATACCGACTGAATGAATATTTTTTGATGAATCCCGCCACGTAGGACCTTTTCAAAGGCCTTACTAAAGTTCATGTGGACATCATCCACTGCTTTTCCTTTATCAATGTTCCTGCTAAATCCCTCTGCCAGATTGGTTAGACATGATGGACCATGCAGAAAACCATGTTGACAATCCATCTATCCAATTACTTATATTGTCACATCAAATCATTAGATTTGGAAAGTTTATTCATTGTCATGAGAAAACCTATCCTTGTCGACTGAAGTCACAGTGTCCTAGAGAGAGACAGGTTGGAAATATGCCCTTCATCCCCACCACATCCATGGTGACCATCAACACCTGTTTTTACTTTAATCCTACCCTAAATCACTGTATTCTCCCCACATTTCCATCACCTAACACAGATTCTACCAACGATCCATACATTGGCGGCAATTGACAATGAACAATGAATCTATCCACCTGCATATCTTTGCATGTGGGTGGAAACCAGAGCACCCAAAGGAAACCCATGTAGTCACAGGAAAAATGTAGAAACTTTATACGAGACAGCACCAAAGGTCTGGATTGAATCCAGGATAGTTGTAGTTAGAGGGAATGGCTCCACCATATTCACTGCCATGTCCTCTGTTCATTCTGCATGTTCTTCCTTCCCCAGTGACCCCTATAAGATATTCATAATTGACTTTGTCAGGATTCAATATATTGTTATGGTAAGGAAGGCATGCATGTGCTAATATAGTTTCTCTTTCTCTCCATTTCAAAGATCTGGGATGATTGCAGCAAACGTGATTCAAGGTCAATTCTCAGATTGCAAACTTAAGTACAAAAGGTCTGTAAGAAGGTGCTGTGGTAAAGTGTCTGATAGGTTTGCAACTTTATACCATGCTTGCAGTCATTTTGCTCTGTAAAGTTTGATGTTTTTTCAGAAGTATCGGATGGTCTAATCTCCTTCAACTCTGCACAATGCATCTTTTAAAGATCTTCTTGATCATTTTTAACTTTCATTCTTGTCCTTTTGAAGACTGTAAAAAGGGATCAAACTGTTTGTGGATATCATCTCTCTTCAGCTTGCCACCAAACTGTTCAAATCAGTTCCAAAATAAAAATATCAAAGCTCTCCTGAATGCTATCTCCTGAGCATTAATGGGTGACACACTGGCATGGCAGGTAGTGTAGCTGTCACAGAACTAAAGTGACCCAAGAATGAGGGACTTACACAGGCTGTGGGCAACTTGCGGTCAGGAGATCCACACTGCTGGAGAATGGCTCTTGGGACCAGGTATTAGAGCTGGTATATTAGTGGGTGTTGAGGGCAAGAAGGGCTCCTGAATGGCCTCAGGTGCTGAAGGCTTCATAATCTTGTGATAGGGTTGGATCTGGTGCTGGAGGTGCCGATAGATCAGACAGGTGTCTGTGCAGCCGCAGTGGCTGCAGGTGCCCTGAAGGCACATCTACAGACAATCAGTGTCTCTGAAGGGACTCCCTTTAGCTTCTCTTTCTCTCATACTATAAGGGAACAGGGTGAAACTAATGGTGACTCTTTGACAGCAGAAGGCAATTTCATGTAATATTATCATATATTTTGACATATAAGTTGACTGGTGTACGTCGACCCCCTTTATCAGCTTCATTTTAAGGTTTTATTGTATATCTGACATATGTCAACCCCAATTTTCTGGCTGCCTGAGGTGCCCCATTGACCAGCATGAAGGTTGACCCACAAAGATTACGATGCTTGAGATGGGTCATTGACCGGTATACACGTCGACCCCCATAGATCATGTGGATTGATCTGCTTGCCTTTGGCTGGAGGTGATTGCTATCATGGAGGATCCATCGACACAATGCAGCATGCAATGGAAATATGGAGTGAGCTTGAAGTTGAAAGTGATAGAAATGGTGCTGCTGCAAGAATATTTGATGTGCATGAGAAATTGGTGAGAGATTAGGGGAAGAAGAAAAAGACTTTAAGGAACATACCAAAAAGCCAATGTTCTTTGAGAAAAGGAATCACTCCTTGGCCAGAGTTGGAAAAGGTACATTGCAGAATATGAACGTGAACAGAGGCAAGATTGTTACATAGTTATCCAAAATAAAATGAGAACATTTTGCACTGCATTGGGCCAAGTCACACTCAGACTTTAGTGACAATTTTGAGGCTACAGTAGACTGGTTCAATTGTTTCACTAACAGGAAAAATCTGATATTACGACAAAAAAACAAAAATTGCACAGAAACTACCAAAAGATTTTGATCATCAAGTTGTAAGTTTTCATTATATGGAAATGGGAGAAACACCAGTTTGTATTGCCAAAAATCAGAAACATGGATGAAACCCTTACGAATATCGACATGATAGGCAACAGAACAGTGGAATGGAAAGGTGTTAAAACTCTTCAAACCAGAAGTACAAGCCATCAAAGGAACAGGAGTAATTGTGCTTGGCCAACAGGACATAGTTAAGACCCATGGTAATCTTCAAATGCAAAATTAAACTGAAAATGAAATTCCCTGCAGGTATTTTTGTACATTTTCAGGAAAATGGATGGATGGATGAAAATAAGGTCAAACTATGGATAAACAATGTGTGGAACAGGCAGCCAGGAGGTTTATGCAAAAAATGGAGTTTGCTGGTCTGGAATATGTTTCGTAGCCACTTAACTGAGAACACTACAAGTAGATTACCATGTGCACGAGGAATGGAATACATGGATGTTGAGTACAGAAAAGTCATTTATAAAAGGCAGGGCAATGCATTTTGCATCACTTGACGTGCTGTGTAAATTTGTGCTTAAGGCATGAGACAAAGTTAAAGCAGATACTATGATAAAATCATTTAAAAAGTGCGATATGTCGTGCAATTGATGGCACAAAAGATGATTTATTGTGGGACACTGGCAATGAAGCTGAAACCACCTCATCAGATACAGACTGTTTAAATAGTGAGAGTATGGATGTGCTTACCGCCATCTTTCCTTCAGTCGATGATAACATTCTAAATGTGTTGTTTTTAGACAATGCTAGTGATTTTGAAGATCGTGTTATATGGCGAGCTCTCCACTGGCCACCGTGACAGAGGTGCACCAAAGAAAAGGTACAAGGACTGCCTAAAGAAATCTCTTGGTGCCTGCCACATTGACCACCGCCAGTGGGCTGATAACGCCTCAAACCGTGCATCTTGGCGCCTCACAGTTTGGCGGGCAGCAACCTCCTTTGAGGCAAAGGAGGAAAAACCCAACACCCAACCCCAACCAACCAATTTTCCCCTGCAACCGCTGCAACCCTGTCTGCCTGTCCCGCATCGGACTTGTCAGCCACAAACGAGCCTGCAGCTGACGTGGACTTTTTACCCCCTCCATAAATCTTCGTCCGCGAAGCCAAGCCAAAGAAAGAAAGAAGAATTGCATTGTTATTTTCAATAAAAATCTCAATGAAAATCTGTTGCAGTCATTTTTTTTGTTTTTCAAGGCTTGATTTATACACTGAATCAGTTTTTCACAGGTCAACTTGTATGCTGGATCAGCGTGAATTATATTTTGAGCTGAATTTAAGGTCTCAAAAGTATATGCGGCGTATAAGTAGACCCCGCTTTTTGATAATTTTTTGTGTTTCATGACTCGACTCATACGCTGAAATACACAATACACTCTGTACTCTTGAATAATTCAAGATTCCATTTATTGTAATGATGTACACTAAATAAATAAAACTTTTTTTCTTTGTCAAAAAAGATGTGCTACTAGACCAGTGCCATGATTAAAACAAGTCAAAGAGAGTTCCTTCAGAGACATTGAGTATTGTCCATGGATTCCACCATTTTCTCCCAGGTTGCCAACTTCTATGCCCCTGTAACCTCCTTAGCCTTCTGTCCAGTCCAGGAGCTGAATCCAATTTCAAGGTATTCAAGTCACTCACGGTTTTTAGTGATTTGGAACCTCTCAGTGCCTAAGGCATTTGGCGCCCTCAAGAATCCTGGTCCCATAACCTGGATAGTAAAAACCAGTCTCCAGCATCCTTCGGCCTAATGTGAGGCCCTTAGCTACTTAACCCTGTGCTAGAGTCTGATCCACTGCTGTGGTTTCCTTCCTTGTTGGGTATTTTCTCATGCTCTGGTGCCCTAACCTCCTGGAGCCCACAACTCTCGAGTTTAGGTCTGCCAAACGTGCATGCTGCTACCTTGGATCTGGACTATGTCAATTTTGTTGCCCCATTCGATAGACACAGGTTCAATTCTGACCTCAGGTGGTGTCTGAATGGAGAAATCACCTCCTCCCTGTGACCACATAGATTTTCATCAGGTACTCTGTTTTTTCCCTGCACCCTATATCCTGTATTGGTTGGTGAGTTAATCAGCTTCCTAGTGTGGGTGGGTGGCTGGAGGATCGGGACAGAGAGATGGGGTTGTGACGGAATATCGATTACAGGCAAATTAGTGGAACAATGGGATTGTTATGAAAGTCTGCAAAGATTAGATGGGCCAAATAGTTTCCTTTTAATGACTTAAGAAAATGTGAGAAAAATAAGATTAACTTTGATGCTGTGTCTGAAATTTCAAGTTACAGCCATTGAATGAGGTATCATTAAATAACAAGTCACAGACATCGAAGTGCCTGTGAGTCCTGTTCTTTTACCATGAAATATTTATTGAGATTTCAAATGCCAGTGATGTCTTGTCAGTGTCATTGTACACAGAATCTCTGCATGCAACCTTTCGAATCTGCATTCCACAGGTGATATATCTGCACCAAGTTCAAACAAGAAAAGGTCACTTCCTTCATCAAAACTGCTCATTCCAGAGACCATGTACAATTCATCCTATAAATGACTCAGTACAATTAATTACATCTCTGATTGAAACCGCTCCATAACTAATTCTTGTCACCAGTCCTCTGCTGACAATCAGGATACTCGTTCGTCTTTATTCTTTCAGGCCTCTTGCCTTCCAAATGAAACACAATTTCCACTTCATTACGCGCCTCCTCTTATGCCATCACAGATTTTGAGTGAGTCATATCACGTCTCCCCCAGAAACCATCCAAGCCACTGCCAATCATGTTTAATTCCTGTTCAAATGATAAATAAAATGGTGCCGGGCAATACTTTGCAAGTTTCTCCTGGCAGACTGACTTTAATAATGAAAAATCCCTGGTATCCAGGACCTATGGAGATTGGTAGATGCTGAGTAAGTGAATTCTCTGATTGTTTGAGATTACATGTTGAATGAATGGACAGCTAATGGCGAATTGTGCCAACTTTAAACTTCCATATTTTTTACCCATTTATTTTCCCTAATTTGTTTTTTGCCAGTTGCTTGAATTCTGGATAACAAGGATTTTACTGAACCTTCAGAATTACAAACATTGTTCTACTAAATACTCTGCATTAACACCTTACCTTGCCATCTTTGACATTCTCTTTCACTAAACCATGCACTTTTATTTTGTTTTTGCAGTTATGCATGGGTTGACTTGCTTGGATTGCACACAAAACAAAGCTTTTCACCATATCTCAGTATGTGACAATAAACAATTTAATTTAATGACTTACAACTTCACAACTCTACTTGTGATGTAATATCATAACAGATTGAAATCCAGAAAGATGATACAGGTACATGATTCTTTATCCGGAACCCTTCGGGGACAGTGTGTTCAGAATTTTGGATTTTTCTGGATTTCGGAAAGCCCACCCAAATTGTGCTGTCACATCCTCCCTCACCCCCTTCCAGTCACCCGGCTGTCTCCCCCAACCGCCAGTCCCTCGGCTGCCTCTCCCAACTGCCAGTCCCCACTTAATAGATTTCAGAGCTTTCTGGATTTTAGATGTCTGGATAAAAGATCGTGTACCTGTACAATGTGTGTCTAGTATTCAAAGGATACCTCTACACACTTTATAGTGAAGGCATTCTTCTTTACGAGCATGATCACAGATCTCTCACTATTTATCTTTCCAATCAGGGTACATTATAAGAAATTAATATAGATAACAAGAAGCTAAGGTAGATACAGTAGTAAGAAATTTTGCCTGCGGCTGTGGTATCTAAAGCCTATTTCACACTTGCTAGTGATCCTAGGAATCGAATACCAATGGCCTTTAAAGTGGCAAGTGTGAAAGCAATATCTGCTCAATGCCAGCATCCGATGATGTCATCTCATGCCGAGGATTGTACTAGGAGTTGAGACTGGCAATCCCCGGCGTCTGCAGATGCCGGCGTTGAGATCAGGCAAATGTGAAACAGGCAATTGCACTGCAGGCACTTCCTATTAAAGGCAGAACAGACCAAATGCTGGGAATAAACCCTTGCAAGTGTGAAAATATTCAGTGTTCCAGTTAGGAGTGGTCTAGTGTGAAATGCCAAACCCCAATTCCTATCCCAGGACACTGAACAGCCGATTTACTAGGATGCAAGCGTAAAAGAGACTTAAGAGAAGACAACAAATTTTTAAGGTGGGGTAAGAGATTTAAAGGGAATCTGGATTGCAAGCTAATAGATGCAGACAGGCACACAATATTTTAGAAGCATCTGAACAAGCTCTTGATTCACCAAGGTACCAAGAAAATCAAGCTTTTTGATGGTCAGTATGAACTTTGGTGAGCTGAAGAGTCTGTTTCTGTGATCTACAACTTAATGACATGCTAAGAACAAGAATCTTACTTTTAACAGTGCAATGATCACAATCTGTTTTGCATGAGGGTTAAATATTGGCTTAGACAGTGGGGGATCTTTCCTATGCTGTGGGAAGAAACAGAGATTCAGTTCAGCAGGGATTGGGCTCATTTTAAGGCAAGCAGTAAACTATGAGTGGAAAGAAGCAGCCATATACATAAAACAAAATGCTGAAACAACTTGGTGGGTTGTGAAAGAGTATATAGAAATGTTTTGGGGAGATAAATTGGGAAAGGTTTGTTAGAGTAGGTCACATCCAAACACTTTAAAACAGATCTCAGTTGAAATACTGGAGACATAGAGGCTTCTCACACTTTTTTGCAAGAGCTTTGAAGAGTGTTCCAGAGATGTCATTAATGGATTATTGCTTATCAAGGCAACAGATGAAAGAGAAAGTGTGAGAGAGAGAGAGAGAGAGAGAGAGAGAGAAGCACAGATCACTTGACAGGGTCAGCCAGCAGAAGTTGCTGGGACTGAAACAGGACAAGTTGGCAAGCTTTTGGAAGACAGCATGGTCAAAGCCCTTGTGGTTCATGCAAGAGGAGTGGACTGACTGTCTAATGTTTCACTTGGAATAAGTGAAACAAAAAGGAACTCTTAGGTGACCTGAAAGAAAGAGGTTATCATCTGGAGAACCCTGATGGGGCAAGTTTCATCAGCAAGACAGTGGAGTGACTGATGGAAGTACATCAGTTGTGGATGTCCTGGAACAACAAATCTCTCTCTGAAAAACCAACAAGAACCTTCCTGAGTGGTAATCATTTACCTTTCGAGCACCAAAGCCTGGTGAACTTTATACATGTTAAATTCTGAGCACAGTATAATTGCCTGTAACCAGTGAACTTGGAGGAATAAGAAGTGAGATTGGACTGTGAACCAAAGAACTTTTCTGAACTTACACACACGTTACACACACATGCTCTTTGAATTAGAAGGGAGTTAAGTTAGGTTAGTTAAGTTAATCGTGATAAGTTAAAGTGTGATTCTGTTTTCATGTTTAAAGATAATTAAAAGCAACTTTTGTTTAAGTAAACATTTGTCTTGGTGAATATATACTGCTGCTGGGTTTTGGGGTCCTCTGGGCTCGTAACAGGGTCAAGAAACAAATGAGGAAGCAAAGGTTTAACATTTGCTTGACCTCTGAGTTCTTTTGGGCCCGAAACATTGTTTATATATTTTTGCATCCTAAGGACACTGGGGTCCTACTGAGTTTCTCCAGCAATTTTACCATAATCTCAACATCTTCAGATTTTTTTGTTTCATAAGTTTTTGCTTTGCTTCAAGTTACAGTTTCTAGCATCCGCATTCTCTTTTTGTTTTCAGCCAGGTTCGGATACTTTCAACGCCAAGGTATTGCACAAATAACCAAAGATGTGGCAATTATCACTGTATCATTCTTTTAGTCCTCCCTCACTCATGCTGAAACAGATCACATGGTTTCCCCTTTCCTTCACACCACTGTCCTCACTTAATTTCCAACCATCTCATCCCTTTCCACCTTCCTGTGTATCCCAGAATTATTGGGTTTTTTTAAGCATTTCATTGAAAGGATATAATTTAATAAAAGGACTGAAATAATATCAAACCACCATTTTGTAACTTTAGCCAATTTAACACAATTTGCAACAGATCATGTTAAGAGTTATTTTCTGGCATCTGGAACATTTTTCAATCAGAGAGAGAAGGGACTCTCATTCAGATTTTAAAAATATATTTAATTTAGACATAAACATGGAAACACTCCTTTCCAGCCCATGAGTCTGTGTTGCCCAAATATCTTAATTAACTGACAATCCCCATACATTTTGAAGGGTTGGAGGAAACCGGAACTACTGGAGGAAACCCATGCAGACAAGGAGAGAACGTTCAAACTCTTTACAGACAGAGCTGGATTTGATTCCAGGTTGCAGGCACTGTAACAGAATTGCACTAACCTTTATGCTGACCATGCCACCCCTTCAATCTTCATCATTCAAATTGTTTTAGAGCAAAAGCCTTCCTTATTCTTTACAGATTCATCACACTGTTGGACACAGAACAACTATGTGGTTGAAATACAGAGAATATGGATGACGAGGATATAGCAAATACATTTTAGTATTCATTCAAGCTACACTGTTTATTTCAGTGGTGCCAATCGATGTTGCTAGAAGTATTTTTTGCAACATGTAAGCTTGCCGGCTTTGACATTATCAAAGGCAATTATCAAAGAGCCAGATTTCTGTTTCAGTGTGCGTCTCATGTCTGTGGTACTAGCATGGAATGTAACCCTTGCAGTGAACAGATGGTAAATAGAACATTGACAAAAAAGGTAGCCAATAGTCCAACTGTCTTAGGTTTGTGACATTATGTTATTTTTATCACTCTGTGGCAATAAACCTCACCATTCCACTTTCTTCATTCTCCAACAACAAAAGAACACCCAATTCCAGACGTTTTGCCTGCAGTGTGGGTTCACTGATATCAAGTTTATGGTGATGCACTGGAAGATTTGATTAGGAAAAAAAAAGTTTTCCATGGGGCACGCGACAGAGAATGAACCAACATTATACTTTGAAAATATGACTTGAGAAGATGTTATTTACCCAACTCTTTATTTGCTTTGTCCTTTTCCTCATGAGCAGAGTTTGAGCAACTGGCTGGGTGATTTTGTGCAGTCAGTCACCCTTTTCTACTGAATCATTACAGTATCCTGTGTGGATTTTTCCTTCTTGTCCTATTAGTATGCTCCATATTCCATTCCATCATGTTGAGCATTTGAACCATTGACCAGGTTGTGATAGGTGACAAAAATCTGCCATGCAACATGGGATTGTGAAACAGGTGAGGCGGTTGATATCCAAATATTTCTGAACTATTCAAACACTATCTAGTCTCTCAGAACTGAGCACAAATCAAGAACTCAGAATAGCTTTATATATTTTCTTTTATTTTGTATTTGTTCTCTCTAATAGAAGACCAGGTCACCTCATGTACAGTTCCAGTTAAAACATGGCCTCATACAGTGTCTTTGTCCTATCCCTATGCTGCTATGGCCAAGATTAAATTATCAATCAGTCAACTGGCAATTAAATGTAAACTTCCTCAACCTCTTTACAACAGTGTAACAATTAGCACAACTTTAAATGTGGGCTCATCCATTTGGATGTGTTCCACTAATCCACTGGGGTATCTTAATGAACATGAGCACTCGTGTAACAATAAAATCTGCTCCTCAAATGCCAGAAAATGGTACTTGAATCAAGCACTGTCTATAAGGGGTTTGTAAGTCCTCTACGTGTCTGCATGGGTTTCCTCTGGGTACTCCAGTTTCTTCCCACCATTCAAAAGGTATCGGGGTTGTAGGTCAATAGTTTGTATTTAGGTAGCACAGGCCTCATGGGCTGAAAGGGCCTGGTACTATGTTGGATATCTCAATTTAAATTTAATATTCTCTATTTCCAAGGGGACTTTGAACAAAAACATTAACTTTGTTTCTCTTTCTGCAGATGACTGAGTACTTCCCGCATTTTCTGGCCATAGGCAGTACCGCTAAACATGAAGATGCTCCATCACATTGAAATGACTTCAAAAGGAAGAACTGAAATTTTATGTTTTTTCAAAAAGACAAATCTACAAGTTACTATTGACATTCTCAACTTTAAATGTGGGCTCATCCATTTGAATGTGTTCCACTAATCCACTGGGGTATCTTGATGAACATGAGCACTCGTGTAACAATAAAATCTGCTCCTCACCAGTAACAACAGTTACAGGCCGTTATTAGTAATGAATCAAAACATGTTTCTGCAAATATCAATTGAGATCACTCAAGGTTTGAAGGGAAATGTAAGGAAGAGCAGAGGATGCTGATGGTTTAATATTGGCCACAGCAGCATTGCAGACACACTTAAAATATTCCCCAAACCAATTCACTATCATCTCGGAGGACTTTAGAACTCACATTTATTAACTTCCAAAAAATATTTTACTCTATTGCTCCAGCTCCAGGATCTAAAATCCACCTGTTGCCCATCTGTTGCCCACCTGTTGCCATTGTTGCCCACCTGTTGCCCACCTGTTGTCCATCTGTTGCCCACCTGTTGCCATCAGATCAATAGTTACAAGGTACAATGTCACACCTTATTTTTGTATGTCTACCTAATTAGTGAAGAGGCAATTTTTAATCACTCATTTTTCTTCTCATCCGGAGAGACCATCCTGATGCTTGTGTATGTCTGGTGCTCAAAAATGATCAAGGGCAATGGAACTTAATTCTAAGGTAAATAGACCACATGATTTAGTAAGAAGAGTATTAGGATGTGAGTTACTGTACTACTGTACAGTACTGTACACTTTATTACTGTATTACTGTACTGCAACCGTGCCTGCCTGTCTCACATCGGACTTGTCAGTCACCAACAAGCCTGCAGCAGACATGGACATACCCCTCCATAAATCTTCGTCCATGAAGCCAAGCCAAAGAAAGACTACTACTGCATACCAACCTGTGAATTATCTTACCTGTCAGATTGAAAAATATAAATGTATGCACAAGCTATTATCAAAGAGTCATATAGCACAGAAACAGGCCAGCAGATTCATGTCAAACAATGCGCTCTCCTGGTTTAGCCTCACTTGCCCACATTAGGCCAATCCCTTGCCAACCATGCAGTTATTCAAGGAAGCTAGCAAGCCTGCCTCTACCACATTCTCTAACAGCATGTTCCATATCCCACTACCCACTGAGTGGAAAAACTATCCCCTCACATCCCAAATCCCACCCACCTTATCTTATAGTTATGATCTCACATTTTAGGTTCTCCTACTCCATGAAACAGGCTGTCCCGATGCACTTTATCTATGTTCCTCATGATTTCATATACCTCAATAAGATCCCTTCTCAATCTCCTATGCTCTGAGAAAAAACAGGCCAAGTTTCTCTCGAATCACGCAACAACTCAACTAATCCTGGCAACAACCTTGTAAACTTCTTCGGTACCATTCCAATTTTAATTAGCCAAGCTATAGCCTCCACCATTTTTTTTTTCTGGCAGCTTGTTGGATATGCCCACTACTCTCTGAGTGAAGAACTATGATTGAGTTTCCTTTATCCACCTCCTGCCTGTGGGACTGTGTGTGTGTGTGTCCCCTAAAATTGTGTTTAGGTGCCTGCCTATGTTTTTCTCATACCTTGATAAAGGGCTCAAGCCCTAAAACATTGGTTGTGTATCATCATGTTATATAAAGTACTCTGTCTGACATGCTGAATTTCTCCAGCATTGTGTTTTTATTTCAGTCACCGTGTCTACCTACTGCTGTGTTTTAATATTGAGTTTTCAAATGTTTTTCAAATTGGCAAAATGATTCTCTGCTGTTAAATTTTAGGCTGCAGAATTCATAACTCACAAGTTTCAATTCACATGATGCTCTCAAATATGCTTCTCTAGGAGTTTGGTCAAGCAAAGTTTATACTGTTATTTGGAATGATATTCATTAGCTGGAGCAAAGTTGATGCAAATTTACGAATCCCATAAAAGAGAAGGGATGTAGAGGGAATTTTAGAGTTTAGTGCTAAACATGTGATATCAGAAACAATCCTGTAGTAGGGAGATTGAGAGGGCATTTGAGAGGCAGAAATTCATGAGAATTATAAGATTGTGGCGTCAATCTAGCTTAGTATGTTGTGTTCAAATAGTGAATAGAACTGGACATCATTGAGACTATTGTCAGTGGTGTTTGATCTTTAGATTACAGTTTTAGAAGCTGGCAGGATGGCCTAAATATATTGAGAAGTCTGTTTTTTTAAAGGTAACAAAAGACAAATGAAGATTTCAGTTGGTATAAGTTGTGAGTTGGTCAATAAAAGAAAGCGAGAAATATGGCCTTAGTGACAATGCAAATATATGACTGGAAATTCACTATAAGGTGCCATTGTAACACTGGTGGTGTTATCCAGAGGATTATCCAACAGGTTGGATGGAAAATTGATCTGAACAAAGGAATTTCCATGTGCTTGCTCCTG
The DNA here is from genome assembly GCF_036971445.1 of Narcine bancroftii. NCBI lineage: Eukaryota > Metazoa > Chordata > Chondrichthyes > Torpediniformes > Narcinidae > Narcine > Narcine bancroftii. The sequence continues at coordinate 93,392,770 of NC_091469.1, forward strand.
GAGGGCCATCTGACCAGGCAGGTTTTTTTTTAATTTTTAAAAAATTTTCTTTTACACAATAAACCATATTGACCAAAATACATACAGACATTTTTCTCTTGAATATATACAGTGTCATTTTCTCCCCTTTTTACCCCCTCCATTCCCTCCCTCCCTCTCCCACCTTCCCATTTATTCAAAGTTCAATCTATAAGATACATTAAATCCATTAAACAATGCCACTTAATAAAATAAACAAGATTTTTTAATCTTTTACTTTTATATACTGAGTCAGTTCATTTTGTTGTCTTCTCCTTCTGTCATTTTAGGTGGTGGAGGTTCAAGGTAGGATTTCTCTATTGTATTTCATGTATGGTTCCCATATTTGTTTGAATATTGTGATGTTATTTCTTAAATTATATGTTAATTTTTCTAATGGAATACATTTATTTATTTCTATGTACCATTGCTGTATTCTCAGGATGTCTTCTAATTTCCAGATTGACATAATACATTTTTTTTTGCTACAGCTAGGGCTATCATAATAAATCTTTTCTGTGCTCCATCCAAATTGAGTCCAAATTCTTTATTTCTTATATTACTTAGAAGGAAGATCTCTGGGTTTTTTTGGTATATTGCTTTTTGTGATTTTATTTAATATCTGGTTTAGATCTTCCCAAAATTTTTCCACTTTCTCACATGTCCAAATTGCATGTATTGTTGTTCCCGTTTCCTTTTTACAGCGAAAACATCTGTCTGATATTGTTGGGTCCCATTTATTTAACTTTTGGGGTATGATGTATAGCCTGTGTAACCAATTATATTGTATCATGCGTAACCTTGTGTTTATTGTATTTCTCATAGTTCTGGACCATAGCTTTTCCCATGTTTCATTCTTTATCTTTATGTTTAGATCTTGTTCCCATTTTTGTTTAGGTTTACAGTTTGTTTCCTCATTCTCCTTTTCTTGCAGTTTGATGTACATGTTTGTTATAAATTTTTTAATTATCATTGTGTCTGTAATCACATATTCAAAATTGCTTCCTTCTGGTAACCTCAGACTGTTTCCCAATTTGTCCTTCAAGTAGGTTTTCAGTTGGTGGTATGCAAACCTTGTATCATGAGTTATATTATATTTGTCCTTCATTTGTTCAAAAGATAATAATTTATTTCCCGAAAAACAATTTTTTATTCTTTTGATTCCTTTTCTCTCCCATTCTCTGACACCCACAGTAAGGGCACATATTATGAGTGGCTCTCTTAAACATTTGCCTTATTTGGGCATACTAGAGATGGTCCCTTCAGCTGATTGCCACATAAAGCCCCCTCCTCCCCCCACCCCCAACATGTGGAGTAGATCTTTCTCTTTTTCCTCTGGAAACAAACCCTAGGTCCACTCGAGGTTGCAAGCCATGGGTGATGCTGGAACATCAATTGTAAAGGTGTGTGCCAATACAGGGTATTGGGTATTGTGGTGCATACCTAGAAAAGACTGTGGTGTATTTTTGTTGTTATCAGTGTAATTACATCCTGTATACGACTGAGTATTAAAGCCACTATGTTAAATATGAAATGTACATCAATGAGACGACAATGTGTATAAATTCTGAACATTTTTCCCTGTACTGTAAATAACTTACTTGATATAATTATGGAAAGAGAAAAGTCTGGCCCAAAGATTGATATATTTGAGAGGGAAAAAGCCAGATTTGAAGAGGTGAGAAAGGATTTGCGATGAGTGGATTGGGATAATTTGTTTTATGGGAAAGAGGCAGAGGAGAATTGGAGTTCTTTTAAAGATGAGATTTTGAGGGTACAGAATCTTTATGTTCCTGTTAGGATAAAAGTCAGAGGCAAACGTTCGAGGGAGCCATGGTATTCAAGAGATATTAGAAATTTGGTTTGAATAAAAAGGGAGGCCTACATTAAATATAAGAAACAAGGGATGATTGGAAAATACAATGATTGTAAAAAGAATCTTAAGAAAGAAATTAGGAAAGTGAAAAGAAGGTATGAGGTGGCTATACCAAGCAGGGTGAAAATAAATTCAAATAATTTTTACAAATATGTAAATAGCAAAAGGAGAGTGAAGGATAAAATTGGTCCCTTAGAGAACGAGAGAGGACAACTGGGTGCGGAGCCAAATGAGATGGGCAAGATAATTTATTTTCTTCAGTATTCACTAGGGAGACAGATATTGAATTGTGCAGATAAGGGAAGCAAAAGGGGTGATTATGGAAAATTTAGGGATCAGGAATGAGGGGGTATTAGAGCTTTTGAAGCATATAAAGGTGGTTGTCTTCTTGGTCCTCAGGACTTTGAGGGAAGTCAGGGAAGAAATAGCAGAGGCTCTGACAGTGATTTTAAGATATTAGGGAGGGGAATAGTGATGGAGGATTGGTGCATCACACATGTGCTTCCTTTGTTTAAAAAGGGTTTGAGGAGTAAGCCTGGAAATTATAGGCCTGTAAGTTTGACGTCAGTGGTCGATAAGCTAATGGAAATTATTCTTAGAGATAATATATATAAGTATCTACAGAGACAGAGTCAGTCAGGAACACTCAGCATGGGTTTTTGTGTGGAAGGTCATGTTTAACGAATCTAGTTGAATTTTTTGAGGAGGTGACTAGGAATGTTGATGAGGATAGAGCAGTAAATGTCTATATGAATTTCAGTAAGGCCTTCAATATGATTCCACAAGGAAGGTTGGTAAGGAAGGTTCAGGCATAGTTATTAATTTTGGGATAGTCAAAAGGGTTCAACAGTGGCTAGAAGGTAGATGCCAGAGAGTTATGGTGGATAATTGTCAGTCAGGATGGAGGCAGGTAACAAACGGTGTGCCTCAGGGATTGTTATTGAATCCCTTTGATATTTTCCATTTACATTAATGATTTGGATGATGGTAGTAAACTGGATTAGTAAATATGCAGATGATACAAAGATAGGTGGAGGTGTGATAGTGAAAATGGTTTTCAGGGACTGCAGCAGGATTTGGACTGTTTAGAAGAGTGGGCTGAAAGATGGCAAATGGAGTTTAATGTAGATAAGTGTGAAGTGCTTAATTTTGGGAGGAATAATCAAAACAGGACATATGCAGTGAAGGGGAGGGCATTGAGGAATGCAGAGGAACAGAAAGATCGAGGAATAACGGTTCATCATTCATTGAAGGTGGAATCTCCTGTGGATAGAGTGGCGAAGAAAGCTTTTGGTGTGGTGGCCTTTATAAATCAAAGCATAGAATATCGGGGTTGGGAAGTGATGTTGAGGCTATTCAAGGCATTGGTGAGGCCAAATTTAGAATACTGTATACAGTTCTGGTCCCCAAATTATAGGAAATATATCAATAAGGTAGAAAGGGTACAGAGAAGATTTATTAAAATGTTGCCTGTATTTCAGAATCTAGATTATAAAGAAATATTGAGTAGATTAGGTCTTTATTCATTGGAACATAGAAGGTTGAGGGGGGATTTGATAGAGTAATTTAAAATTATGAGGGGGATAGATAGAGTAGATGTGAATAGGCTCTTTCAATTGAGGGTAGGTGAGATTCAAATAACAAGTCATGAGTTAAGAGTTAGGGGGCAAAAGTTTAGAAGTAACATGAGGGGGAACTTCTTCACTCAGAAAGTGGTGGCTGAGTGGAATGGCCTTCCAGAAGAGGTGGTCGCAGCAAACTCAATTTTGTTATTTGAGGAAAAGTTAGATAGGTAGATAGATGGGAGGGGATTGGAGGTTTATGGGCAAAATGCAGGTAGGTATGACTAGAGGAGATCACTTAGATCAGTACAGACTAGAGGGGCCAAGATGGCCTGTTTCCATACTTTAACTATTATATGGTTATGGTTATGTGAGATGTCTGATACTACATAAGAGTTTTGTAAATACCTTCCTCAAATAGGATTGAAACTATGAATGTAAAGTCTGGAAAAGTGTTTGCTCTTGTATATAATTTATTGCAAATAAAGTTTATTTTTTGGGGGAAAAAATTACATCCTGTAGTTAATAAGGATACTGTGGCTGTCAGTTAGTGAGGGGTTGGAGGTATTGTTTGTTTCATCCTCATGTTTAGCCATAGGAACCGCGATTAGTTGTAATCTGTGCGTTTAGCCGTGGGAACGATGATAAATAAAAATCTGTCAGGTATAGTGACAGGTGTGTGTGTGTGTGTGTGTGTGTGTGTGTGTGTGTGTGTGTGTGTGTGTGTGTGTGTGTATGTGTGTGTGTGTGTGTGTGTGTGTGTGTGTGTGTGTGTGTGTGTTTGTTCCTTGTAAATTTCCTAGCATTTAAATAAAGACCATTATTTCCTTCTAACATGTGTAATATGTGTCTCGGACTTGTTACTTCTTGAAACCTCCAAACTTTTTTTCACTATCACAGGTGGCTCACAGTTTCAGAGTTCAGGCTCAATCTTCACTTCTACTTCACTCTGTGAGCAGTGTCTGTGTTTGTCCAGGATGCTGCAGTTTCCACTGAAGTGCTGGTAGGTTAACTGGTCACTGTAAATTGTTCCTTGGGTCAATGATTAAAGAACCATGGGGGAAAGTTGACTATGGGCATATGCAAAGAATCTGGAGGACTGCAAGGGAATTAGAGAAAAGGCAATTTGAATAAATGGTTTGTTTTACTGACAGCTGGATGGACTTGATGGGTTGAATGGTCTTCATTGACATACTAAAAATAACATTGAGGTTACAAACAATGTGGCACAATTATAGCCAATTGCAGTGGTTTAGAGCCAAATTAGTCCCATGGGAATGGAGATTATATCTACCCTGAAATCAACCTTGTGAATCTATACTGCACACTGACTCCAAAGATTGTGGAAATCCTTACAACAGCACCAAAAGTAATTGCTGTGTGATGAGTGTTACTGCAGAGTTCTTGAGAAATTTGTCCCAACATTGTAGAAATTGTACTCCTAGTGATTGGCTCATATATTTGACAGTTCATGAAAGAGACTGAAATCTTGTCACAATTTAATGCATTGATTTTTTTTTCTGATTAATAATGGATGCTGACATCCAGGTACAGTAGCCTTTCTGTTCCTGAAAAATGTATAGAATCCATCAACAACAAAGCTGTTCCAGTCATTCATTCATAATCTTACAAATCTGCATTGCTGCAGATTTGTTGATGCCCCTCTGATATAGGTTAACCTGATCAGATCCACAGACTCAGAATGCACAGGCTCCAAGAATATTTCTGGAAGGATACAAGCCCAAAATTGTGCTGCAATTCAAACAGATGTGCTGCATATTTTTTTGAATCTTATTCTTCTTCCAGAATCTTTCAACCATCTCTTGTGCTATTTTTCTCTTGAATGAATTTGCCGGTTGGCTTAGTATCCATAAGCTCATCGTTTATTCCCATGAGTCATTGACTTGGATTTTACTTTGCAGGAAGTACAACCTATTCATCAGTTCACTGTCCATATCTACCTTTAAGAGCCATGAATTATATGGTTTATATTTTGGAGGAGAAAATGAGCAGCTCTGTTAATCCATACCATAATCAGCATAAAAGGCCCTTGACACCTCAAAAGTACCCACCCGGTAGTTCAGGTGAAGGACAGTGCAAGACTGATCATCAAGCACTCTCCAGGGGATCGCAGCATGGGTTTCACAATGGCACCCGGGCACATTTATCGTGACTGGTACTTTGCACTCTCCAAGGAAATCACAAATTCAATTCAGTTGCTCACCAGAGACAGCACAGCAGGTACAAGATTTTTTTTTTCAGGCAAGTGCTTCATCCGATCAAAAACACTCTGCAAGTGACTGGAGCTAATGCATTTTGATTTTACACGGAGCACGAAATTGCCTGCACTACCCAGCAGCTAAAACAGCAGCTAAAAATGAGTCAGTGCGATATTAATCATCAATGATCTCTCAGATCATAAAAAAACCACAGTGTGGATGCTACTGTTGTCATGGAGCATTTTTGTAGGAACAAAACTCATTTGACATTAAAATCTCTGAGTCAAGAATAATCACACATAGCTCTATCACCGTGATTTCCAGTAATTTTCTGTAATCTGCAAGGCTCAATCTACTTTGGGGTCTGATAGTCTTGGACAAATCTTCTAATTATCATTTGCTTTCTTCAATCTTCTTCTTCTTTGGCTTGGCTTCGCGGATGAAGATTTACGGAGGGGGTAAAAAGTCCACGTCAGCTGCAGGCTCGTTTGTGGCTGACAAGTCCGATGCGGGACAGGCAGACACGGTTGCAGCGGTTGCAAGGGAAAATTGGTGGGTTGGGGTTGGGTGTTGGGTTTTTCCTCCTTTGCCTTTTGTCAGTGAGGTGGGCTCTGCAGTCTTCTTCAAAGGAGGTTGCTGCCCGCCAAACTGTGAGGCGCCAAGATGCACGGTTTGAGGCGATATGTACTTCATATGTAAATAATGAATATTAGAGCTCTTACTGGCTAAGAATATAAGAAAGAGCAGCAACAGTAAGCCATCAACTGTCATTCAATAAAATTATGACTGGTCTGCCTGTGGACTCAGCTCCACTTACATGGCTATTCCCATCACCCTTAATTCCCCAAATTTTCAAAAATCCATCTATTTGTGTCTTAAATATATTTAATGAGGCAGCCTCTACTGCTTGATTGTGCAGAGTTTTACAGATTCACCACTCTGGGAGAAGCAGTTCCTCATCATCTCTGTCTTAAATCAACTCCCCTGAACCTTGATACTCTTCTCTTTGGCTTGGCTTCACGGACGAAGATTTATGGAGGGGGTAAAAAGTCCACGTCAGCTGCAGGCTCGTCTGTGGCTGACAAGTCCGATGCGGGACAGGCAGACACGGTTGCAGCTTGGCTTCGCGGACGAAGATTTACGGAGGGGGTAAAAAGTCCACGTCAGCTGCAGGCTCGTTTGTGGCTGACAAGTCCGATGCGGGACAGGCAGACACGGTTGCAGCTTGGCTTCGCGGACGAAGATTTATGGAGGGGGTAAAAAGTCCACGTCAGCTGCAGGCTCATTGGTGGCTGACAAGTCCGATGCGGGACAGGCAGACACGGTTGCAGCTTGGCTTCGCGGACGAAGATTTACGGAGGGGGTAAAAAGTCCACGTCAGCTTCAGGCTCGTTTGTGGCTGACAAGTCCGATGCGGGACAGGCAGACACGGTTGCAGCTTGGCTTCGCGGACGAAGATTTATGGAGGGGGTAAAAGTCCACGTCAGCTGCAGGCTCGTTGGTGGCTGACAAGTCCGATGCGGGACAGGCAGACACGGTTGCAGCGGCTGCAGGGGAAAATTGGTGGGTTGGGGTTGGGTGTTGGGTTTTTCCTCCTTTGCCTAGAAAGCACATACTCTTATTTACCAAGCTTTTCTCAGTGTTTTGAGTGCCATAAGTTTTAAAACACATGGTACATTTCCCAGAATGTCTTATCTTTGTGAGATTGCAGCGTTTAAAAAAAGGGCCCTGTCTGCTTTTTGCTCACTCCTTGAGGAAGGGCTCAGGCCTGAAATGTCGCTAATATATCTTTACCCTCCTATGGACGCTACGAGACTTGTGGAGTTCCTCCAGCATTTCTGTGTTTTGACTCTAATCACAGCATCTACAGAATTCTGTGCTTTACTTCAAAAAAAATCAGCTTGGTAAATTTTCAGGAAAGCTTTGTGCGACGTTGTTAATTATTAACCAATAGAAATCATGTATCTTGCTGCACTGGCTTCATCTTTGCTAAGGCACTTAGTTTCACTGTTTTGCTGATATTCCCATGAATCAGATGTATTCTAGAAACACCCAATGTGAGTATACACTAAGCATTTTCTGACACTGTGAAAACAACCCATTTTCTGCTGGTAAACACATCCTTAAATCAACAGTTAAATCAAATGACACACATGGTTGTGCCATGTGCATGTTGCAGCACTGATCCTGAGCTCCCGGTTGCCTGTCATTGTGATAGCATCCAAATTTCATTAGCTTTGAAAGTTATTTGTAAAAAAAAACCTTTGAAACTTTCTCTTCTCACCATAAACTGATGCCCTCTCCTTTTCAATACCACGACCATGAGAAAATGATTCTGATTTAGGCACCACAGTTGATGTAAAGGTTAGCACAACACATTTACATCACCACCAATCGGGACCAGGGTTCGACTTTCTCCCCACGTCTTCATGGGTTTCCCCCATGGGCTCTGGTTTCCTCCCACTGTTCAAAATAGAACAGGGGTGTAGAATAATTTGGCGGCACGAATTTGTGGGCCAAAACGGACAGTTACCATACTGTATGACTAAATTTATGAAAAATTTATGATTATCCACAAGCTTCAATGTGGATGTGGTGGGCCAAAGGATCTATTGCTGTGCTGTATGACCCGCTGATATCCAAAGATATCATATAAATGCGACAAAAATCTTTACCCTCCATGCAATCTATCACATCACCACTCAGCCTTCTTTGCTTAAGGGAAATGAAGCCCAACCCATCCAGTCTCTCCCCATAATTGAAGTTCTCCATCCAGGCAAAAGGCCAGTGCCTCTCCTCTGGAGTCTCTCCAGCTCAATCACATCCTTGCACATGATGTTGCCCAACACTGCCTTAATTGCTCCTTGACTAAAGAAAGCTGAGCCCTACAGAATAGTTCTAATTCCACGTGAGGCCTCTATTTCAGAGGGCAGTGGCAGGGGCATGCTTCCTTCAGAGTACCCACTGGTTTGAAAGGAGATCAGCCAGTGAGCACCCCCGCTGCAAATCCCATCACAGGGCATTCATCTGTCTGAATATCAAATCATCCTAAGACTCAGATGCCGTAGCTCAAGACCTTATTGATCCTCAGCATGTGGTAACATGGATGAACTTCTTAACTCTACAAAGTGAGCTGAAAACAGCAAAACGAACCATGGTAATTGTCCATACCAACCTGCAAAACTGTGCATTCTCCAAGGTTATAGAATTATTGCTCATGTACAGGGCTTGGGAATGTACACAGTATTGTAATCAATAACTACCGAATATCAATAAAAGTTCTGGGAAGAAAACAAAAGCACATGTTCCTGGTGTCATGACACATAAATGATGACAGATTATTCTTGTACACCAAACAGGAGTTAATACTTGAAAAAAAAATGACTGGAAGCACCCCTTCAAAATAAATATGATTGAATTCACAAGAAATTAGAGTTACTTGAAAACAATAACACTTTATAATTACAGTTTCCTTTTAATAGATTGAAAAGCAATTTTTAAAATTAACTGCTGGGATGCAGCTACAGTTGAAGTGGTTACAGCCCAAAATTTGTGTTCATTGTTGATGATTTACACAATGGTGGTTGCAAAGAGATAGTTTATGGGGAGCACATTGCTCTGGCAAACTACCACATCTGTTCAGTCCACCTCTCCACTGACTGCTGGATGTCTGCCATGCTCCTGTGGGGAGGTGCCAGGTGGTGTTGATCTTGGCTTGGGTCCAATTGGGGAACCGACCAGTAAGGAAAAGGTATGTGCTGGGAACAGTGAGTTCTTGAGCTGCAACTGGTCTTATCTCCACAAGCTCCCTTTTTCATTTTACCTCCAGCTAGTCCCTGGAACTTGACCAAGTGTCCATTCGTCATGTGTGCGCCTTGAAAGCAAATCTTGGCAGCCTGTTCAAGTGGAAGGGAGCTTCAAGTATCCAGCCTGATGCTATGCGCAGCCAACATCCATACACATTCCCCCTGCTCTTCAACCTTGTGACAGATATTTGACAATCCCTCAGCACAAGCCTGTCAGAGCTGTGTTCCGAACTGCTGACTTGGTTCTGATCAGCTAATAGCTGAGGTTAGAAAATGAATGAAAGTTAAGTTGCAATTCTGAAAATAATAATCACAAGCAGGTGTCTTGTCCAGTTCTCTTCCATGAAAAATGCCCTGAGGGAGCTGCTGTGACACTCTGATAAGCTTCAACCAAATGCAAGCTCTCAGACAAGAAATATAACAAATATTTTATTTAAATGTAGCTTCACAGCATTTTGTTCTTTTTGATCTTTACAGATAAAGTTCCTTTTTTTTATGATTAATGATGCTGTGGAGGTGATAGTTACTTAGAGCTGATTAAGTCGGGAGAATGAAAGGGTTGGCTTGCAATTTGACTGAAAATGAAGTTAATCATAGTTATAATTATTCTTCAAAGACCACCAAAAATTAATTAGCTGGAGTGGGACTAAGATACAGAACTCACTGATGGTACATGAAGCATTTAAATCAAGGTGTTGCAGAAGATAAAAAGTGAGAGAAAACTATCCATGGTCTCCTTGATCCAGTAATACTTTATTGACACTTCACTGTGTGTCTATATACGCAGATTCATTGGATTCATGCGCTGCCTGATTTCAAACCCAATGCACTTCTAAGGTTCTTGAGCTGCAAATGGTCTTATCTCCACAAGCTCCCTTTTTCATTTTACCTCCAGCTAGTCCCTGGAACTTGACCAAGTGCCCATTCGTCATGTGTGCGCCTTGAAAGCAAATCTTGGTAGCCTGTTCAAGTGGAAGGGAGCTTACTTATTGCCATGTAAAAATATGTAAAAATGTAAATATACATGATAAACTTCAACTTTTGTCTGCAGTAAGACATCACATAAGCATTGCCCAGCGCCCCTAAAAATAAGAGAAAGAAAGGCACTGAGAGAACATGGAATTGCCTCCAGTGCTCTTGTAGCTCCGCAGTCACACAGACTCCTGTTCAAATCTTTGGCAGCCTGAGCTCCAGGTCCATTCCTTCAGGGCCTGAGGCCCTTCAGGAACCCTTCTCAGCCTCAAAATCATCTCGAGTCCAGGTTCTGACACTGGGTTCTGTTAGGTCTGCTTTGTTCATGAATGAGTGAGACAAACACCAGACTGAGTCGAAATCAGGGTTCTTTGTTCTTTATTACCGGATTGTAACACTTGCGACTAACAAAGTTAGTCGGAGAATGCATTCTGCCGTTATCAGCAAAATGGTGATTTTTTATACCCTTGGATACATGCTTAGAACATCATCATATCATTACTTGTCCAATGACTAAAACTGTTGCTATCCTTTCCCTGCTAGCTTCCTGCCTCTCAATCCATCAATGTCTCTCTTATCTTGTAAGTACAAGGATGCATTCACATCTTGTTACTGCCCCGTACATTCCCATCTCATGATGTTTTACCTAACAGGAGTACAAGGACACCTCCCCTTCTTGTTACTGCCCTGTACAGGGTAACTCCCTACACATTCCCATCTCATGATGTTTTACCTTACAGTTCCCAAGAACCAGTCTCCCGTGTGAGTCCATCGACCACAAGTTGCCAATCGCTTGTAGCTTCTGTGGGTCCTTCAGCCGCTGAGTTCCTCACTAGTCTGCTGCCTGTGGTCACCTTCATCACACCTTCGTCATCTTGCACTATTAGTTGGACAAGTTGCAGAGTACATCATGTACGTCATGATGTAATACATACATCAAAATGTGTTCTTGATAGTTCTATAGTAACTGTGAAACCAGCTTGAAGAGAGTAGTCACATGCTTATTTTACTTATTTGCATTTTAGGTAACTTCAAAGGCAGAATGAAACACTCCCATTGATTGCTCCTTTACCAACAACATCTAATCTACACAAAGCAGGTTGGAATCTCGATTAATACTGAGGCAGTGGCTTCAATGTTCATCATGAAAAGGAATAGATAATCAACTTTTTGGGTTGGGATCCTTTTCCAAAACTCTGCACACTGGGACACCTTCACTTTCACCACATCCCTTCTGACTATCCAGCGACCCAAGGTATTCCCCAACGTCCATTTTCCTCCAATCTGGTGTACACTGGAGAACCCAAACCCAATTTGGATAACTGCAGAACACCTCTGTTCGGTTAGCATGGCCAAAATCACTGATTTACCTGGACAGCTTCAGTCTCCATTCTTTCAATGATATTCTCTCTTTCTCTCTCTTTAAAATACATACTCCAATACTGTTAAAGGATTATTTGACCTGAAACACTGAATTTCCGCAGATGCGACCAAACCTGCTATGTATCACAAGCACTTTCTCTTTTTTAGCTCAGATTTACAGCGTCTGTAGGCTTTTATTTATTTTCAACTTTACATGATCAATGTTATATTGGCTCTCATTCTGTCCAGATCAAAAATAAAGCAAATCATGTTTTCTTGTTTTTGATTTTAAAGTGTTATTAAATCCTCTACTTTTCTGAACATTTTCTCAACAATTTACAAAGCAGTGGGTGAATTGGTAGACGGAAACTTGCTCTGAGATTTGCCACGACTATTGATGGATAATGAACAAGGGCTGAAAAAAAAACAGTTTTGCTCTACCTTTCCTTGTTGAAGCCAAGCATTATACCTGCACAAATGACACCCCTGCCCTGCAGTAATCCTCTCATTTAAAAGAAGGTAGTTGAAAAGACTACCTCAGAATGATTAAACCAATCTTTCACCTTGATTACAGTGTCATTGGTTCAGTACATTGTTGCAATTGCAGGATTGTCCACAGCAGAGATGAGCAAATGAGACACAGTGCACAGCTTAATGACAATTAAAAAGAAGCAAACCATTATGATTGCTGACAAAAACACTCATTCCCAATCATCTCTGAAATGGTAGTGATGAAAGACAAATCCTCATATGTCCAGGCTATCAGGCAAAATCCTTCTGGAGAATTTCATCCAATGAACTTCAACTTTAATTCAGTAAGTCATGAATGTCATTCTTTACGGGTTGACCAGTGCAATTGCGGGGCAGAGAGATCAAATTGACATACATTAAATTTCCGTGAGTTAATGTTATTGATCCCAATGTAAAATGAAGATCAACAAGGTAGAACTACAAACACAGTTTCTAGCACAAAAAAAAACATGATGCAGGACATCAAAGGGAGAAGGCCAGGTAGTGGTGCTGAGTGAAAAAATGGATCAGCTCATGATTAAATGGTTGGCCAGACTTGATAGACTGAATAGCCTATTCTGTTCCAATGTCTGGTATATTCAGATGGATAATATTTCAATGGATCTATCAAAAGGACAATTCAACAAATTCACACATATGGACATTTTAGTGTACTGCACTCATAGGATGCAAAATGGACAATCAGCTAGGAGAATCTATTTCTTTTGAACGTGAACTCCACAACAAGGGAGCACAACTCATGGTTGGAATAGACCATTCAACAGTGAAAACAGTAGAAACAATTTACACACTGAGAGTTAACGAAATCTGGACTACCCTTCCCCAAAAGGATCTGACAAAACATGAGAACTAAGATGTCAAGGCTTGTATCAAAAGATTAAAAAGAAGCAAATCATTATGATACTGACTTAAACCGTACTGACTTAAGGATCATGTGGACCTAAGTGTCTGATCAATGGCAATGCCAATGAAGGCAGCACAGGCTTCAGATTTATTTTATATGACATCACAAACAATCCTAAGATTCATTTTTTTTCCTGCCAGTAAGGCAGAATTACCACTTATTGGCAGTGCAAAAACAACTACTTTTACAGATTCAGATTATATATAGTATTGGATGGTTGTGATTGGCTGAGAGCATAGCCACGCCTACTGGCAGATCTTAAAGTGTTGCTCCTAGCCAGACCCAGATCATTCTGGACTGGTTGACCTACATGTGATTCGCTCCAGTCTTCTAGTTAATAAAAACCTTGGTTTGGATCAACAAGACTTAGATTCATTTGACATGCACTACAATTTTATTAACTAGAAAGTTTTCAAGGGATGGAGCATATGGTGCGACCGGAACACTTCAACATCGACCCGCAGTTGGCGACAGCTCCGAATGACTTTAAGCACTGGGTGAGGTGTTTCGAAGCTTACCTACAACTCTCTGACCCTGCCGTGGAGGAGGACGGCCATCGACTACTAGAATTGATGTCTATAGTGTCCCTGAGAGTCTATGACAGCCTCCAGGATGTAGCCACGAACGCCACAGCCATGAAGGTGCTGAAAGGACTCTACGAGCAACCAGTAAAAAGGTCTATGCCTGGTATAAACTAGCGACCAGGAGGCAACTGTCCAGTGAGTCCTGTAGAGCTTATCTGCAAGTACTAAGGGCATTGGGCAGAGCCTGTGCCTGTACAGACAGAACTGCTGCTGAGACCACTGACGATCTCATTCGGGATGCTTATGTGGCCGGGGTCCAATCGGATGAGGTGATGCAGCGCCTGCTAGAGCACAGGGGAGAAAACCAAGAGGAGGCGATCCAGATCGCAGAGACAATGGAGGCTGCGGTCTTAAGTATGGATGCGTACTCTCAGGGCTGGACCTACGCCATGAAGTGAGTAGGATGCCCTCCCTCAACCCTACTACCCCACGGCCCACCAACGGCCTATCGGCCACCGCTACACTGCCTGATGCGAACCCGAAGTGCTACTTCTGCGGGAGGGACAAGCACAGCAGGTCCCAGTGTCTGCCAAGGAGAGCCAGGTGCCAGAAATGCCTTTAAAATGGCCACTTTGCTGTGGTATGTCATGTCAAAACGGCCACTGTAAATCACAGTGCCTCGTGTGAGGCCCAACCATCACCCTCCCATTCAAACATATCTTTTCCAGAGCTCTCATCCAATGAAAGCGAGTGCTCCATCGCGCGGTAGTGCCTGTTGTCACAGGGCAGGCGCCGAGCGCAGAAGGTACACTCCACCCTCGCCGCGATGACATTGGCCTTTTTGTACCTCCAACATGGAGTAACGACTACCCAGGCCCCGGCCCGACATCAGCGACCGCTGCCACCAACCTGAGAACTGCTGCTGCCACTACCATTGCTGCCGCTGCCGACCAGGGACCCGCTGCCACTATCGCCGCCACCGAAGCTGTTGACCAGGTACCCACCACCACTATCACTGCCACCGATGCTGCCGACATGGTACCTGCCGCTGCCACCAATGCCACCGACCTGGTACCCATCTCTGCAACCGCCAACGACAATCCAACTGACCACCCCACCACAAAATGCAAGCAGCGACCCACAGTGCTTACCATTGGCAGGCCGACACCCCCAGCAGGCTACTGGCAGCAGCCCCAGCTATTCAATGCTGACAACTCCAGCCCGACTGCTTCTGTGACATCACCACGCTCGCGTAGTGCACTTCAGGCCCAACACTGCGTGACGTCATCATGCAAGACTTCACTGTTCCCAGCACAGGTTGCTGCATCAGTGAACCAGGACCAGGACTACCCCCATCCCCTCACAAAAGCAATGGAACTGATTAAAGTGCATGGACACATACTAATTGCTTATTTGACTCGGGGACAGCCGAGAGTTTTATCCATCCAGACCTGGCCCAACATTGTGGACTGGTCATTCTCCCCACTGACCAGAAGATTTCATTGGTGACCAGAGCACACTCGACTGGGGTAAAGGGGTATTGCATGGTGACCCTGGAAGTCCAGGGCATCACATTTACCGATTTTAAACTGTTAGTCCTCCCCCAACAGTGCGCTCCCGTATTGCTGGGACTGGATTTTCAGTGCCAGTTCTGAACTATTTTCCTGCACTATGGGGGGCCCCACACTCCACTCTCTGTCTGTAACCACTCCACCTCGGAGGCCTCCTGCCAGCAACAGCCCAAGCCACCTGCCCCTGCGCCCCAGCACCCCAGGGCCCCAGCGCCCCACTTGTAGTCTCTCCACCCTCCGGGTCGTTCATGCAGCACTCTTCGCAAACCTCAGCCCTTGGCTGGAAACCAGTGGCCACCTAAAGCCAGCAGTATAGTTATGAAGACAGAAAATTCATCACAAGCGAGGTGCGCAGACTGCTGGATGAGGGCATTATCGAACCCAGTTCAAGTCCCTGGAGGGCCCAGGTGGTGGTTGTTAAAAACAGGGAGAAGCCGCGGATGGTGGATGACTACAGCCAAATAGTCAACTGCTTCACACTCCTGGATGCATACCCCCTCCCACGGATCATGGATGTGGTGAATCAGATTGCCCAATACCATGTGTTCTCCACCATTGACTTATGTTTGGCCTATCACCAGCTCCCAATCCACCGAGAAGACCGAATTTTCACAGCCTTCGAAGTGAACGGGAGGCTGTATCAATTCCCCAGGGTACCCTTTGGGGTCACGAATGTCTTCACGGTTTTCCAGTGGGAAATGGACCAGATGATAGACCAGAATGGACTAACAGCTACTTTCCTGTATCTGGATAACTTCACCATCTGCGGCCATGACACGCAGGATCATGATGCCAACCTTGAGAAATTTTTTTCAGACTGTGATTTGGCTGAACTTAACCTACAATTTCGACAAGTGTGTCTTCCGGATCACTCGGCTCGCAATTCTAGCTTGCGTGGTGGGGAACGGGGTGGTAATGCTGGACCCTGGCCGCATGCGTCCCCTCATGGACTTGCCACCACCTCCCTCCCACACACCCAAAAGGCACTCAGACGCTGCCTGGGCTTCTTTTCGTACTACGCCCAATGGGTTCCACAGTATGCTGCCAAGGCACGGTCACTTGTCAGGACCACCTCCTTCCCCCTGTCAACTGAAGCCAGAGCAGCATTCGACCGCATCAAATCGAACATCGCCGCTGCAATGCTGCACGCCATCAACGAGTCCATTCCGTTCCAAGTAGAGAGCAATACATCCGATTTTGCACTGGTGGCCACTTTGAACCAGGTTGGCCGGCCAGTAGCCTTCTTCTCCAGGACCCTCCAGGGCCCTGAGTGCCGACACTCCTCTGTTGAGAAGGAGGCCCAGGCCATAGTCGAAGCAGTACGTCGTTGGGGGCACTACCTCACTGGCAGCTGCTTTTCACTGCTGACCGACCATCGCGCGGTCTCGTTCATGTTTAGCAGCACCCAGCGAGGTAAGATCAAGAACAACAAGATCGCCAGGTGGAGAATCAAACTCTCCACCTTTAATTACGACATATTGTACCTGGATGGTAAGCTCAACGACCCGCCAGACACGCTCTCCAGGAGATCTTGCACCAACACACAACTGGACATGGTGCAGAGACTCCATGTGGAGCTCTGTCATCTGGGGGTCACTAGGTTCGCGCACTTTGTTAAGGCTCGCAACCTGCCCGACACAGTCGAGGAAATTCACTCCATGCCTGAGCCTGCCCAGTGTGTGCTGACTGCAAGCCCCACTTGTTCCATCCAGAGAACACCCACGTCATCAACGCCACCCGGCCATTTGAATATTTAAGCATTGACTTCAAGGAACCCCTACCGTTGATCAACCGTAACACCTACTGATCGATGAGTATTCTCGCTTCCCGTTCGCTATGCCTTGCTCGAACATGACTGCTTCCTCGGTCATAGAGGCCTTTTACAGCACCTTTGCCATCTTCGGGTACCCCAGTTACATCCACAGTGACCGAGGGTCCTCGTTTATGAGAACTGAGCTGCAGCAGTACCTCCTGGAGCGTGGTATTGCTTCGAGCAGGACCACCAGCTATAACCTACACAGTAATGGGCAGGTCGAAAGAGAGAATGCCACCATCTGGAAAGTGGATACGCTTTCCCTCTGGTCCAAAGGCCTCTCCACTGCTCACTGGCAGGACGTGCTCACTAGCACCCTACACTCCATCCACTCCCTCCTATGCTCTGCGACCAATGCCATTCCCCATGAAAGTATGTTCTCTTTTGTGAGGAAATCCAAATCAGGAACAACCACGCCGGCATGGCTCATGGTTCCCGGACGTGCCCTCCTGCTATGCCATGTCCAGTACTCAAAGAACAACCCTTTGGTTGACCGAGTGACGCTGCTCCATGCGAACCCGCATTATGCATACATTGAGTACCCGGACGGGCAGGAGGACACAGTCTTGGTAAAGGAAATAGCCCAAGCCAGATTGAACCCAGCATTGCTCACAAACCAACCTCCTCCAAATCCTTCTCCCCTAGGTCACGTGCTTGAACAAAGGGATCAGCACCACCCCACCAACTCAGGCCAACCTGTCGACAACTCTGCTGGGGAATTGAGCGAGGCAGTAGCCGCACCAAATAAACCCACCAGTGACACAACTCCAGCGACACCAATCCCAGCACCACGACGGTCACGCTGGACAATCAGGCCCCCCAACCGTTATAGCCCCTAACCTCCCAGCAGTCTCTTCACCCCGCCCCCCCATTTTTTTACAGCCCTCCATTCACCCTGGGGTCAGTTCTCAAAGAAGGGGTGAATGTGATAGTATGGATTCTATCATCAATGTGTATATGTATATATTGTAGTATAGGATGTTTGTGATTGGCTGAGAGCATAGCCACACCTACTGGCAGGTCTTAAAGGGTTTTTTTCTAGCCAGACCAGGTCACTCTAGACTGGTTGACCAACATGTGATATGCTCCAGTCTTCTAGTTAATAAAAGCCTTGGTTTGGATCAACAAGCCTTTGATTCTTTCGACATGCACTACACTACACAATATAAACAAACTGATTGAGCAAAAGAGTATAGAAAAAAAATCAATAAATTGCAAAAGTAACAGTTTTAAATTATTGAGTTTACTGTTGAGGTGTCTGATAGTGTAGGGGTATCAGTTTTCCTGAACCTGGTGGTGCAAGTCTTGTGGCACCTATATCACTTTCCTGACAGTAGCAGTGAGAACAGGGCATTTGCTAAATGGTGGGGATCCTCGATGATGGCTGCTGCTCTCTGAAGGCAGTGTTCCCTATACATGTTCTCGATGGAGCGGAGGGTTGGGTTGGGCCTGTGATGTCCACTATCTTTTGCTGGGCTTTATTCTCAGGGGTATTGGAGATCCCATATCAGACTGTGATGCAGCCGGTCAGCGCACTTTCCACCATACCTCTGTAGAGATTTTCCAGGGTTTCCAATGTTAAACCAAGACTCTGCAACTCCTGAGGAAGTAGAGGCACTGACATGCTTTCTTCATGATGCCATTAGTGTGTTGGGCCCAGATAGTGATTCCCAAGAACTTAAATTTCCTCACCCTCTCCACATCTGATCCTCTTATGATAACTGGATCATGCACTTCTGTTTTTCCCTTCCTGAAATCAACAATAGCCTTCTTGGCTTTGATAACATCGAATGCAAGATTGTTGTTAATGCATCATTCAGCCAAATTTTCAATCTCTCTCCTGTTTGTTGATTCACGTCCCTTTCCATACAATCCACTACTGTGGTATCGTCAGTGAATTTGTGGATCGTGTTGTTCTACTGAGCTACACAGTCATTGGTATATAGCAAGTAGATCAGGGGTCTAAGAACACAGCCCTGTGGTGCTCCGGTACTGATGGAGATTGCGGAGATGTTCTTACCAATCCTCACTGATTGTGGTCTTTAGATGAAGAAATCAAGGATCCAATTACATGGGGTGTTGAGTCCCATGTCTTGGAGTTTTGTGTATGGTTGAATCTACTTTTATTAAATATTTTACAGTACCAAGATCACTGTTTGATAAATTTTGTGGTTGGTACAATTTATTGGTATTCATTTGATTTATATTCATCCTAATTTCAAGAACATAGAGGCACATTTAAGATATTTAAAAATTAATAAGCATGCCTGATTATTTATGCACATATGGTAAAATGGCACATGGCTTAAAAACGCAGAGTCTCTATTGAATTTGATCATGAAGCAGACAAGCCTTTTATCTCAAACGAGTTTCATTGACTTGTACTGATCCAACACAACAAGCAAAATGCTCCAAAATTGCCTCATATTTGTACATGGAAAAAATGCTGAAATTTATTATCTAGACTTCGTACAACTTTCAGTAAAAAAAATAAACACCATCAAACAGAGTCAACATGGCTTTATGAGCAGGAAATAGTGTTCAAAAATTTTGCTGGAGCTCTTTGAGGATTTAAGATCAAAGTGTATAAAGGAGAATCACTTACTGTAATAGATTATCTGAAAACATATATTAAGCTGTCTCATAATGTTAATAAGGTTAATGGCCAAGGGAATTAGGGGCTATATGTATTTACATAAAAAGAGGAGTGGTTACAGAAAACTGAGAGTGAGAGTAAATGAATCATTTTCAGACTGGCAATCAGTAACTAATGAGCTTCCCCAGGGATTACTGGTGGGGCCTGAACGACTCAAAATCTATACTAACCACTCGCATAATGTGACCAACTGTCCTGTAACTAAAATATTTCTAATGATAGGCAGGTTCACAAGTTGTGAAGAGGACAAAAAAAAACTTGCAAAGAAACATAGACATGTTAAGTGGCAAGGAATTGGGAAATGAGAAAATGAGGGATGATTTTTTTTGTTTAAATGAAGTAAGACTACAAATATTACATTATTAAGGGAATAGAGATTCATCATACATGAAATCAATGCAAGCTCAACAGGTAATGAAGGATAAAACACTGTTTCATTTATCACATGGGGCACGTTGTATAAAAGCTGAGAAGGACTTTGGTAAGATTACACCTGGAGAAAGGATGCACTTGCATTGAAAGCAGAGCAGAGAAGTTTCACTGGGTTGGAACTAGGATGATGGTTTAGAAGTATGATGGAAGGTTGAGATTAGGTCTATTCTCAGTAAAGTTTAGGTGACCTTATTGAAATATGAATGTACTGGGAAGGATTTACAGAGTGATTGGTGGGAAGCAGAGGGGTTTCATTGTAAACATGCTGAACTTACTTAATTTTCTGAGAAGGTAGATGAATTATTGTACTTTATTAACTGTCACATCAATGTACTTCTCCCAGGTCAGGTCATTGGAGAAATTTATTTCTGAGAACTTGAAGCTATCTAATCTTTCCACTTCAGCACCATTACTGTGGACAAGGATTATGGACTCTACCCATTAACTCAAAGTCAATGATCATCTCCTTCATCTTATTGATGCTGAGAGAGTGGATGTGATCTTGGCACCATGCCACAAGATGATCAGTCTCTTTCCTGTATTCCATCTCATTATTATTGCAGATGCAGCCAACCACTGTAGTGTCCTCTACAACTTAGAAGATGGAATTGAATTTAGTATATAGCTGTAATTAATGGGTGTGGACAGAGTATGGTAGGGGACTGAATAAGCATCCATGATAATTACTGGTGTTGAGTGTGATCATGAAGGAGAACCTGTTTCAACATGTTCCATTCCTCTAATAACTCTGCCCATGTAGGTCCCCAGTTTAATTGACCAGCAAGGTCTAATAAAGCCATAGATTTGATCTGCAGGTTAAACTATAACTAACCTCGACTTGCAGAACACTTTGAAAACATTCATAGCACAACAATGGACTTCTCAGTGAATGGTTTAAACTGATCTGCAATGAGCAGTGCCCTAGCAGGTTCAGTGTTCCAAGAAAGCAGGCAGTTCAAATTTAAACAAAAGTAACTATCTAACTGGGAAGCAGAAGGACAACAGCAACACAACATTTGCCCGAAATTTGATGTATTATCAAATGGCACCGTACAAGGTACAGAAGTCTGATGCTCTTCTGCTTGAATTCTCTGTGATGCTATTCATAAAAAAACAATGACACACAAAAATCTGAAAATGCTGTGATTATAGTGAAAAGCATACCTTGAAGAAGGGCTTAAGCCTGAAACATCAGTTATATATCTTTACCTCCTGTGGATGCTGCATGACCTGCTGAGTTCTTCCGATATTTCTGTGTTATCACTCATCAAGATAAAACAGAAAATGTTGGAAACGATCAGCAGGTCAGGCACCATCCATGGAAAGGGAAACAAGTGAAGGTTTGGGTCTAGGTCTCTTCATCAAATATTCTGGAAAATGGTCACAGGGCACTAATGATAACTGATTTTCTTTTCACAGATGCTGCTGGGACTGCTAAGCATTTCCAGCATTTGCTGTTTTTATTTCAGGTTTCTAGATTCTCCAGTTTAGACTTTGCACATATCAATGTCTTTAAAAGAGATGATGTACAGAGTGAGAATAAATTCCATTGCAGTTCATATAAAAATACAGTATGTAATGGACAAAGTGCTCAATCAGGCTATAAGCTGACAGGGCATTATCAAAATCCACATACAGTAGTTAAGTACAGAATTTAACAAGTATCATGTCTCAACAAGGACAGGTTTAACATTTAAGTCAGATTTAAATGGTAAAGCTGTCAATAATCACTGAAATTTGGCAAGCACTTGGTTTAACACCATCAAAGGGTGAAACTCCTAGCAGCCAGGATTTCTATTTTCCTCAGGTGCCAAAATACTGGAACCTTTCTCTGGATACGCCATCAACACAAACATAGTGCAGAATCACATCACACACCAGAATGCAGGTGGAATATTCCCATGGGTGAGACTATTTAATGTCTCCAGTCTGATCTGATTCAGCATGTAGTGATTGTCCAGTTCAGATTCATACTATGACTATATCCAATGCAAAGTTTTCTTCAGTATTGTGTTTTTACTTAAAATCGCACACTCAGATTCAAATATGTTCCAAGAAGTGGTATGACGCTGGGAAATCTATTTGACTGAAATTTAAAGATTGGAGATTAAAGAGACATTCTTTTCTTTGGAATCTACAAATTTATTCTAATCCTTGGGAAAGAAGTTTGCAGGTACACAGCTCATTTCTTAAGAGTGGACCTGAAACACCCAACAACATAGAGAGTTATTTTATTGAATTAAATTTGAAAAGAATCAATGGCCCAGATTAGCAATGCCAGTGTATATACACCCTTAATAACAACTGTGTCACTATTATGACTAAGAAAAAAAACTCCAAAGTTTTACTTTCTCAGAAGCCAACATGTCCTCAAGGCCTCTTACCAACTTTTACAGATGCATCGTAGAAACTATCCTGTCTGGATAAATCATAGATTGGTACAGGAGCTGCTCTGCCTAAGACCACCAGAAGTTGCAGAGAGTTGTAAATGCAGCACAGGCTATTGAACAAGCCATTCTATCTTTCAAAGACAGTCTATTATTCTTGTTCTTTTGAGAAAGCTGGGAATATATGAAAGGGCCTATTCATTGGGAAAAAAAAAGATGCATGAGCTTGAAAATACAAACCTCCAGATTCAAGGACAGTTTCTTTCTTGCTCTTGAATGGATGTCACACTGGGAAAAGTTGAAGCCTTTTCACTGCCTTTCTCTATACCAAGAACTATTTGACCTATTGTAACACTACTCCTTATATCGTCTCCTCTATTTGTTTTTACTGTGCTAGCTGGCATTTCAATTGACTTGTCTGGATGGCACACACACAAAAAAAAAGCTTTTTACTGCATCTCTGAGCATGTGTCAATAGCCAATTCAATATAAGGGAACCTTTTACACTTAAAAGGCCATGGTATCCGCAATAACAAAATAAAATTACACAATCTCAAAAACTATTGCCCTTCAAAACCATAAATCAGTGGTTCTCAACCTCTTTCTTTCCACTTACATACCACTTTAGGTAATTCCTATGCCATTGGTGCTCTGTGATAAGTAAGGGATTGCTTAAGGTGAGAAGTGAGTGGGAAGGTTGAGAATCACTGCTCTAGACCCAATTATTACTGAAATATTTTGCTTGAAAAAAATTGTTGTTGGGTCATTTCCTTTAGAGTTATGAAACCGTTCACATAACAAGTCAGTTATGTACAATTAAGACCGTGGTTTTCAAACTTTTTCTTTCCACCCACATACCACCTTAAGCAATCCCCTACTAATCACAGAGCACCAATGGCATAGGAATTACCTAAAATGGTATGTGAGTGGAAAGAAAGAGGTTGAGAACCACTGATTTATGGTTTTGAAGGGCAATAGTTTTTGAGATTGTATAATTTTATTTTGTTATTGCGGACACCATGGCATAGGAAATACTTAAAGTCGTATGGAAAGAAAAAGCGTTGAAACCACTGCCATAATTCATCAGTGTATTTCAAGATCAATTTGTAAATGTGGTATAAATGCCCCAAGGCCCTTCATGGAAACATTAGGTCACATCACTAGATCTGAGCCAACACAGAAGATACCTGAAAATATAACGAAAATCATGGTCAAAGAAACAACTATTAAGAAATATTTTGAGACTGGGAGGGTAGCATGGTAGGTGGATGACAAAGGAAGAGAATGGGGAAGTGGGGGAAAGGTGGAAGAGTGACAACAAGGTTTAGAAAGGGAATTCCAAAATTTTCTGATCCAAGAGTTCCGAATAATGTGAAAGGCATGGCTTCAAGTAGTTTACATGAAATCACACTCCAAACATATAACCATATAACCATATAACCACTTACAGCACAAAACAGGCCAGTTCGGCCCTACTAGTCCATGCCGTAGCAAATCCCCACCCTCCTAGTCCCACTGACCAGCACCCGATCCATACCCCTCTAGTCCCCTCCTATCTATGCTATCCATGACTCCACCATACTGAATCAATCGAATAACTATTTTCAGAAAGTAAAGTATTGGGTGCAGGAATTTGAATGTTATGCTGTGCATTCATGAGGCCAAATGTGGAGTGCTGTGTGCCGTTTTGGTCACTTACCTACAAGAAAGGTATCAATACATTTGAAAGAGTGCAGAGAAAATTTACAAAGATGTTACAGATACTTGAAAAGCTGAAGTATAGGAAAAGATTGAATGGGTTGGAACATTAGTCTCTGGATTCTGTCAGAGAATTAGGGGAAATTTGATTGAGGTATACAGCATTATGAGCGGTAATGAAAGGGTAAATGCAAACAGGCTTTTTACACTAATATTGGGTGAGCGAAGAATCATAGGACATGAGTTAAGAGTGAAAGATGAAGTCAGACGGTGGTGAGAGAGTGAAATGAGCTGCCAGTGGAAAAAGTGGATGCAGATTCAATGACAGCATATAAGAGAATATTGGGTAGGTTACTTGTATGGGAGGGGTATGGAAGGCTATGGTCTAGGTGCAGATCGATGGATTTTAAAAGGGACAGACAGAGTAAATGTGGATAGGCTTTTTCAATTAAGAGTGGGGGAGATTCAAACTAGAGGACATGGTTTAAGATTGAAGGGGGAAAATGATAAGGGGATCATGAGGGGAAATTTCTTTACGCAGAGGGTGGTGAGGATGTGGAATGAGCTTCCGGCAGACGTGGTCGAGGCGGGATCATTGGTTACATTTAAGGAAAGACTGGATCGTTACATGGATAGGAGGGGTATGGACCGGGTGCTGGTCAGTGGGACTACGAGGGTGGGGATTTGCTATGGCATGGACTAGTAGGGCCGAACTGGCCTGTTCTGTGCTGTAAGTGGTTATATGGTTATATGGTTATAGGACATAAACATAGTTTAGCACAGACACGATGGAATGAAGGGCCTGTTTGTGTGCTAGAGCATTCTATTACTTCTCTCTTTTCCAGGATCCTATTGTCTTGTTTCTGCCTAGTGTTTCCCCATTACTTGTTCATCTTATACAGCTTGGACGATATATTAATATTACATCAGTATATCTTGAAGTCAATGGCACAGCAGAGCAGAAGTAAATTACGTTGCACAGGTACCGTTAAATGTCAGAGAGAGAACCAACACAAATGTGGTCATTTCACCAAGTCTATGCACATCCATTGTTTCACACATAAAACCCATTTATTTTCCTTACAATCTCTGGTCTTCAGTAACACAGCAGATAGAGATGATGCCTCATAGCACTCGTGTCTCATGTTCAATACTGACCTCTGCTCCAGTTTAGCGTGACCAATTAATCTACCATTTCACATTCCAAATATCTATGGGTTGCAAGATTAATTGACCATTATAAATTACCTTGAGTGTGTAGCCAATTGCTAGAATCTTGTGTGTGTGGTGGGGAGTTGGAGGGGCGGGGGGGATTGGGATTCTAATTGGTGGGAATGTGGGGAGAATAAAACAGATTAGGGTAAGATACCACGCAAAAGTGCTTGAGAAACTCAACAGGTCACGCAGTGTTTTTTTTGTGGCAAAGATATGCAATCAACGTTTTTGGCCTGAGCCCTTCATCAAAGTATGAGCAATAATCAAGCAGGCACCTGAATAAAACAATGGAGAATGGGGCTCAAGGTATATTAGGATAGAATATATACTTGATAGTTGGTGTGGACTTAATGGGCTGAAGGACCTGTTCTCATGCTATCTCTAGGACTGTGAATCAAACACTTGCTGAATCGAACAACTATGTCCAAATCGCAGGTGAAAGAATCACAGAGTGTGCTAACCTCCTGTTTCAAGAATTGAAGCAGGAGGTTAGCACACCCTTCATAGTTCTTCAGTATCACATCAGCCACGCCGACACATGGTGCCAGGCAGAGGACAAATCATTCTATGCTTGCAGATGCAGTAGTCATGGGATGTGGTCACTTGCCTTTGAAATGAGAATGAATAGTTCCACAATGGACTTACTGTGACTGACACAGATATGAAGAAAGTGAATAGCAAAAAAAAATATATTTTTCGTCAACAAAACTTACTGGAAAAAGGATAAAACATGCAGAGGTTTGCAGGAAGGACAAGGGAATAGGATGAATTCACCAAAAGATCTGGGTTTGGTATGAATTTGTCAGACCAAAAGATTCCTTCTGGGGCAAATAATTCAATACTTTAAAGAACAAAGAACTGAAGACTTTATTACAAATTGTTAGATGTTGTAGTTTTGCAATAAAGCCACAACCGATTACAAATCATTAATTTGATGAAGAGAATACCATTTAATGAATTCTAATTTAAAATGCATCTTATATTTGTTATTTTTGCTTTACTTATGAGCTTGGTGCATCTCAATAGAGTCAGCATTTAGGCCCCATTGTGGTAAATTAACACCAAGAGTGGTTGCAATATGTCTCAATATGTGTTTTCACATGCTCCGAATCACTTCTTTGACCTAAAGACCGATATTATATTGCTTTAAGCTCGAAAACCTTTGTGAATCCTTATGTGGCCCCCAGGATAAGCTCAACAAAATTGGATTATGGGTTTCAATTATTTTCAGCAGCTTTCAAACCTCCAAATAGTTTCCACTGTGGGACATTAACTAGAGATGTCAAACAGTCATAGCCTTTGAGTTATTGCCCACCACATCACTGACAAAAAAAAAATACATTTTACAGAAGTAAATGCGAAGAAATGTTGAAAACTTGATTTTTTTTTCATCCCCTTGAGCAACTCAGATTTTTTAGATATTTTAGCCCAAGGATTATCAGTGTTATTTAATACAAGCTTCGTGTTAATTATTTTACAAAGGCGAATTTTGAAATACACGATTAACAAATAGAGTGAATTATTCTAACCCTCCTAATTAGAAGAGCAAGTTATCCAATTAGCTCTCATTATCACATTGATAATTGCACGCATAGACAGGAATGTAAGGTTTTGAATTCCAAATTTTGCTCGCTGCTGGCCACAGAGTTTTGAGCTGCTATGATTAAGCCCAAATTGCCATAATGCTATCAAAGGCTATATTTCTGGAAGACTGTTATGATGAAATCTGAACCATAGGGTTTCAATTTTAGGTTATTGAAATAGAAGCACAAATCCTTGTGTTATGAAAGTCACATTCACTTGAGAAGCCTTGGGTTCAACCCATTTGTGAGATTTATATGAAAGGAAATTCAGGCACATTTTATACTTGAAATTCTGCCTTCTGCTTCAAACCCACAGCTCCTCCCTGCAGATTGCTTTGGCCCAAATGTTCTGAAGGTTACTTTTTCTTCTGAATTAAGTGCAAAATCATTTATTTTTCACATACATTTTATATCTTTTTCTTGCATTATTTGTCAAATAAAATTTTACAAAGGAACACATAAAATAATCTTTTATCTTATGGTGTCCATGGGGTCAGAAGATGAAAGATTATTTTCAGTGTCTTTAACTCGGACATAGAGGCTTCTCGTGGTTCAGGGAGATTGCTGAGTATTGCTGATCACCCAAGCCTTCTGGGAGAGATAAAATAGCAATCCTCAGTCAAGGCTGTAGAAGCGTATTAAGTTCTTCCATTATGAAGAAGAGAGTAAGGATTGCCACTCCTCATTATATGAGTGATCGTGGTTAAAACAACTTGTAAGAACAATGATAAAAAGGATTGGAAACCAACGATGTTTTTTCATAGTTTAATATAACATAAATTCTTATCCTTGAGGATATAAGGAACAGCCAGGATGAATTCTCTTGGAGGACAAATTGTGACATCTTAATACTAAGTGGCATGGTGGCATAGACCAGAGAACCAGGTATGATCCTGATCTTGGGTGCTGTCTGTGTGGAGTTTTACATGCTCTCCTATGATGGAGTGGGTTTCCTCCAGGTGTTCTGGTTTCCTCTACATCACAAAAACAGGCAGGGTGGTCAGTTAATTGGCTCCTGAATAAGTTCCCAATTGTTAAGGTGAGCAATAGGAATTAGTGAGAGTGTCAAGGGAGGGGGAAGATAAGGAGAATGCGGGGACTCAATTGGCAGTATGGTTTATTTCTGTGCTGAATCTTTCTATAGCTAAAGAAATCATTGGTTTGAAGAGGGAAGTGCACAGGAAAGACTAAATTTGTACCAATTACACTGAGGAAGTGGGGAAAATGACTCATCCTTGTCCATTTCCTTGGGGAAATATCTGTTCTGTTCAGCATCTCAGCAGTACTCACAGCTGAGCTCAGAGATTTGCCTCGTGGAAAACAGCAATCATTAGTGTGGTCTATAATGAGAACGTGGAGTCCATCTCACCATCTTTGCAGATCTTTGCAATCTACACTTGTGCTCTGGCTATTGTGACAACAGTATACCCAAGCATAGCTAGGCTGAACATTTATTTCAAAATTCAATGGAAAAAATAATCTCAACACTTCTCACCTCAAACACTTGATTGCTGATTCATTGCAGAATGCAGTCAATTTCCAGATAATTTCCATTAAATGAACTAATATTGCATTAAATTTCAACTGAATAGATATCAGTTTATTTTAAAAAAAGCATATTTTCCAAATCCATTTTCTTTGAACATATCTGCCATCAGCAGCTTTCCAAAACTCATGAGGCATTTACCTTTGGGATAGGATCTCATCAGCTCAGACAGCTGGGGCTATGCGCACACTCTCATCTTTTAGGAGACAGCTAGTTAATTCACACATGATGCTCCCTCTTCATTGCTCTTCATACTTTCCTGTGACATCCCACATGCAGTCAAAGGTTGACAGAGGTCCTAATGACAAAAACCATAAGCCAATCGTCTATTCAGCCCAACGAATATGCCCTGTTATTTATCATGAGCTGATGCACTTTCCCACTCAACCCCACTGTCTGGCCTTCTCCCCATAACCTTTGATTCCCTGGCCAATCAAGAACCTTTCAATCTCTGCATTAAATACACAAAATAATCTGGCCTCCACAACCATCTGTGGCAAAAATCCACAGATTTGCCACCCTTGCGCTGAAAAAATTTCTGTGCATATCTAATGTTAATGAATGCCCTTTAATCCTAAATTGTGCCCCCACTTGTCCTCTCCAGCTTTCAACATCTACTCTGTCTATGTCATTCAGCATTCCGAATGTATGAGTAAGCTGCCCCTCACTTTCCTAAATTCTAATGAATTCAGGGCAAGAGCATTCAAACGCTCCTCATATAACTCTTTCATTCCCATAATCCTCCTAGGGAACCCTCTTTAAACCTTCTCTAAAGTCAGCATAACCTCTCTAAAATGAGGAGCACAAATTTGCTCATAATATTCTGAGCTTGGAGTGTTTCAATAAAATGTCTCCATGCAAATGTCACTGACTGTATTGACATGGTTTTGTCAAAGAAGGTTTTTCAACACAGTGAGCCGGAACTGCAGCACAACAGCTTTTCATCTCCAGTTACATACCAATGTGTAAATTTTACAACATCACACAATTCACATTAAAAAACTATAAGAAATAGGAGCAGAAGTAGGCCATCCAGCCCGTTGTGCCTGCTCCATGTTCAATTAGATCATGGGTGACCTACCTTTTCCTCATATCCCTTAATGTCCCAACCCTCTAAAAATCTATCCAATCTTAAATAAGTTTACTGAGATACTCAATTGCTTCAATGGGCAGCAAATTCCATAGATTCAACTCCCTTTGGGAAAAGCAGTTCTTCTTCATCTCCAACCTAACTCTACAACCCGAATCTTGAGGCTGTCTCCTAGTTCTGCTCTCTCCCACCAGATAAATTATCTACCTCTATCTTATCAATGCCTTTCATAAGTTTATACATTTCTATAAGATTCCCTCTCATTCTTCTAAATTCAAGCAAGTATAGTTCCAGACAACTCAACCTCTCCTCATAGGCTAAGCCCCTCACCTCTGGAATAAATCTGGTGAACCTCCTCTACAACATCTCTAAAGTCAGTACATCCTTTCCTCAAGTAAAGAGACAACTGGAACATCACAGAATAGATAATGGAAATTGAAGGGAGGATTAGTGCAGTAATATAGGACCAAGGCAGACTAGGTTGGAGTAACAATTCATTGTCAGCCTTTGCTGAGAGCTCACCAGCTTCAGTTGTAAATACAAGTTGTTTTCATCAACAGGGACTACACAAAGTGTCAATCAAAAGTGCGATGTTTCCTTGGAGTGTGTTTCCTTGGATCTTTCAACATAAAACTAACAACTAACACAAGTGGAAGTGCACCTGCCATTTGAGTCAAAAATACCTGCCAATGTTTGATCTCCACTTCAGGTACCTGCACACTACATTTGTAATGACAATCTGGTGCAGTGTTACGGATGGTAATGCAATCACAAATGCTGCATTTCAGAGAGGATGTTACACAAAGGCTACACTCTACACACAGCAGGAGCAATAGCCAATCACCAAAAAAAATGCAATGTGGTTGGGCAAAATAGCTTCCAGTCACTAGCCCTGGTGGAAACTGACAAGACCTTTCAGTATCTGGGGGAAGGAAATTTCAATGTTCAAATTTGGCCTGGATTCAAGCAAAAAGCAACGGAAGAAGGCCATCCCATTGGATCACTGGAAAGCTGCATCTCAAATTTAGTTAATACATAAAAGTGCCGGAGAAACATAGCAGGTCCCACAGGTATCTTCACAAAGGGCTCAGGTCCGAAACATTGCTGATATATCTTTGCCTCCTATTGACACCAACGGACCTGGTGCGTTTCTCCAGCTCTTCCGAGCATCAACAAGTCTGCAGACTTTCTTATTTCACTCAAATTTAGGGACTTCGTTTTCACCTCCCTTGAAAAATATGTCAAACATAGAACTATCCATAGTGATCTCAAAAAGTCATACTGTCCACAATATTCTTCACTTCAGCAATTACACTGAATAACAAAGATTTTGCTTCCTGAATACTTTTGGGTACATTTTATGGGTTTAGGGCCGCTGATTATGAAAAACGCCTTAAAGTTTTCCTATCACAATTAGAATTTATGAACAATTCATGAAATTTGGTGTTTGTTGCAGCATCATAGAGCAAACATTCATGTTTTAACCATCCTACAACATTACTATAACAATAAAAATAATAGTAAGGCAGGGTCTTTGGTTCATTGACTATTCAGGAATCTGATGGCAATGGGGAAGAAGCTGCCCTTGTGCCGCTGAATGCTCGTCTTTAGACTCCTGTACCTTTTCCCTGATGGTAGCAGAGTGAAGATGTCACGGCCTGGGTGATGGATGTCTTTGAGGATATTTTTGTAAGACACCACCTCGTGTAGATATCCTCGATGGAGTGAAGTCTGGTGCCTGTGACGTTGCAGGCCAAGTTAACAACCCTCTGGAGTTTATCCTTATCCTGATACCATACCATTTTTTTGTGATTTCCTATTTTAAGTCAACTTGGACATTGCACACAATGTATTTTTGTCAGTCCAAGCAGATTTGGGCATGCTTAGTCAGGATAGATGCAGACAGGCTGTAGAAACAACTCACATATACCAAGGTTGTGCATTACATGGATTATAGATTAACTGCATGTTGATGCACACGTTATTCAGGCAATAGCATAATCTGTGTATTTAACAATAGCATTTTTTGTCTTCAAGAAGATTCAATACACCAGTAATATCTCGTCAATGTTGCCACAGCAGCGATACATTTTGTTACATTCGCGGTGAGCTATTTCCAGTTGATTGACAACATGCTTCAAGCATACAAAAGCATGAAGTGCAAAACATCATTGAGAATTCATTTTCTGCATTTGCACTTGGACTTCTTCCCTGCAATCAGTGACAAATACTGTTAAAGGTTTTATCAGAACATTACAACCATGGAAAAGCAGTATCAGTGCAATTAGAATTCATCAATGCTGGCCAACTATTGTTGGACAATGACATGAGATGCATCAGGTGCTCAGTACTAATGAAAATCAGCGTGCAAAACATTTTTAGGTCCATTTAGCACATTATGTGATTAAACAAGCTATATTCAATAAATGCTAGTTAATGTTTCTCTAACTTCCTACATGATACAGTAAATCTGAAATTATCTTTGTGTTTAGCTTGAACTTGTTTATCATAATCCAAAATTATTTTTCAGAGCCAAATGTTGTCCAGTGTTATCACAGTCCTCTTTGTTAAACAGTGTGAAAGCCGTGGATCAGTATAATTTCCTATTTCTAAGTCATGGATCACCAAATTATTCCTGCAGTCCACCTCTGTCCATGTTGCCGAACGTGCCGTTTGGTGACTCCAAGGAAGAATGTTTCAGGGATTCTCTTTGATTTTTGTTATCCACCACAAAACCTCATAGGTAGCTTCATTAAAATAAAAACACACTGTCAGCTATTTCTGAGCAGATAATTCAGTACTTTTTATTTCCTCTGGAAAGGCCTGATGGTATCCTTAGTGCATTTGAGGCGACAGTCTGTGAAATAAATAACTGGGGTCCTCTAGCCAGTCCTTTATTTTCCTTTAGCCTCAGGAGCTCTCACTGGAAAGCTTCGTTCTTTTAAATCCTATTGACAGCGATCTCCATGATGCAGTGACAAGTTTGGGCTGAGGTCATTTGTGATGTGAGTGAGATTGAAAAATTTGATCAACTGGCTGTCATGTTTGGATGTGCAGACTTCAACAAAAGATTCATTGCATCAATGTGGCCTTTAGGTGCCTGAGGGAAAGACTACATGAAGACTATCAGCTAACAGGTTATTGGGCAGGAGCAGATCCTGGCCCTCCAAACTGCTTTGAAGATTTAGAGGGCCACAGACCAAATGCTACTATTGATAAGTGCTTGAAGGTCAGTATGAACCAGACAGACTGAATGGCTTGAGTTATTACTTTATTACTTTATTACCTAGTGTGAAGAAATAGCAGGCACCTTCAAGCAGTTTAAGTTTATTTGTCACATTATACCTAGTACAGCATAAAAGGTTATTCTGTAAACAGTTTAGTAGGTTATCTTTAATATTCATTGAGCGTGGAAAGAGCTCAATTTACAGAGTTACAATGAAAAGAAAGATTAATTAATGACAAATGAGAACAGTATAATAGCCCTGTTGTGGGGTTCATTCAGGAGCCTGGTGGCAGCAGGAGGCAAACTGCCTTTTTTTTGGTGTGTCCTTTCACACTTTTGAGCCTTCTCCGCAATGGGAGAGGGAGAATGAAATATGTCTGGGATATGATTTGCTTGTTGGCTGCCTTTCCTGGGTACAAGGAGATGCAGATGGAGTTCTTGGGAGAGAATGGAAATTGTGTTATGTTCTGAGCAGCACTCACTCCCTTCTACAGCTTCAAGTTCAAGTTTATTATTATCTACACATATCGAACTAGACAAAACAGTAGTTCTCTGGATGGACTATATTGCACATACATATTACACAGCATATGATAATGATCTATGTCTCTATCTATATCCATATATATTTAGATATGCATACAGATATCATTTAAATATATATTTTGAGATGATATTCTTGGTTCCAGAATACTGCTCATCAACCTTCATAATTTGCAGGAAGAAGCTATTTCCCAGCCTGGCAGTCCTAGGTTTGATGCTCCTCTATCTCTCTCTTAATGGTACTGTGTGCTGAATGGAAAAGGTCCCTCTGTAATTCTTTGAGCCCTATTTAAGTAATGCTCCTGGTCTTCTGATCTTGACCAGAGCAGCTGGTCACTTTATGCTTTTGTATGCTTGAAGCATGTGGTCAATCAACTGGAAATAGTTTGGTGGTCACCACAAATGTAAGAGAATGTATCGCTGCTGTGGCAACATTGATGGTTCCTCCAGAAATTCGCAGGCAGTTAAGGGAACCAATGTCAGTGTTGTCTCCTGGGCCAACCCAGTGCTGTGTCCCGAACTGCACTCAACTGGCTTCAAAGGGAAGATCACATTTTGTGCATAGCCAGGTGCAGATGACCAAAACGCCCACTCAATTCTGGGCTCTGTCATGGCTACTGATGACCAGGAAGACAAAGAAATGGCTTCAATAATTTCTCAAAGACTCCTTAAAAACAAATGCATCCCCACCCTAAATACTTCCTGGAAGAGCTGGCCCAAGGCCCTTTAACATTAGTCAGAAGCATCTGAGAAGGCACTAAACTCTTCAAATATTAATGAGAGCAAGTGAATATCAAGCATAAATAGCAGAAGAGGTACATGGCATTGCAAGCAATCTGACCCGTGGCAGTTCCCATCCAGGACATCTTAACACCGACTGAGCTGTATGGGAGCAAGTTATCTTTGACCATCAGGGGGAACCTCAGGGGAAAGGAGGGGTGAAGACAGAGTCAGAGGTAGGTGAGAACAGAATCAATTGTATTATGGCAGAAACAAGTTACCGTCAACCCATAGGGTTGCTTGGGGAGGGGAAAGAAAGAGATCTAGGGAGAGTGATGGAAAGGGGAGAAGAGGGAAGAGAAAGAGAGGGGGGAGAGAGAGAGAGAGAGAGAGAGAATGCCATGAAGTGAGAGAGAATGGGAAAGAGAGTGCATGTTTGTGTGATTCTCCAACCAGTTTGTTTCCCCCCTTGTAACAAAACAAAATATTCTTACATTGCAGGCTCGGCAAAATTATTTACGCTAGATTACACAAGTGACAGGCAATGATGCAAGTTCAAGATTCAGATCTTTTGATTCACCAAGCAAGTCTAATCTATGGTCAAGTAGCTGTGTAATTAAATCATTTGCTTAACCTGACGTGGCAATATTCAGTGCATTTATATCTGCTTGATAGTCATTTAAATATTCACAACATAACCGAGCAACCCATGCTAATAATCAAAATCATGCTATTCTAGACATTTTTAATTTAAATTCTCTAATATTAATACATCTCAATCGAGGTTTGTACTAAGATGGGTTTTTTTTCTTGAACTTTCAGGACTGAACTTTAGAATCTTACAAACCAAATAAGTCAAAGGAACTGCAAAAGGTTTGAACAGTTGAAATACATTTTATTGAGCTATTACTCTAGAAAGCTATTCAGATGCAAGAAACATCAAAGTGACAATTCTTTTTTTGGCTTTTGAGTGCTACTCCATGTAAAAATCAAAATCTCAAAGCATGTAACGTGGTCAAATAAATCTAATTTGTGAATGAGAGATTTGAGCGATTCACTTTTTAGCAGACTTCGAGTAATTGCTTTGACATGAGGCTTCAAGTAATGTAGTCATCAAATAGCAAGGATTCAGTGGGCCACATTTTTTTTGTTCTCTGGCCGTAGCTATGCAGCAAACCTATATTTCAGGCACATCACCATGTGATATTTTAGCTTGTGTTTTAAATTTAGTTCATTCCAGTCTGATATAATTCCACATTCATAATTTTAAATAAAACTTTTCTGCATTTTGATTTCCATGCCATGACGTAGTCATGTCCTCCTTCAAAGATTTGGTGCTATTTCAAGACCCACATCAAATCCTTACCATTCATTATCCTGGCAGTGAAATTTTAGCTGAAGTTAATGCTTTCAGTAAGGATTATCCTTTTTTATAAAAAAATTCTAATTCCATCTATTAGCAATGAAGACACAACACACATCAACTTTTGGGGGACATTTTGCAAAATGGTAACGTGGATAAGTCACAGGTGAAATGAGAATGAAGTCCTGGTAGGTGTGTCCCAGATATGCTCATCTTATACTCCTACAATGGGCAAATTATCCACTGAAACATAGAATTAAATGTTTTTTTTCTTGCTGAACTCACACTTCCTCTGCCACTTTACTTGTATTTGGTTAATTATACAATTAAACATTTAAACAAATAGCAGATGAGATTAGAACTTGTGATTGTACAGTACCAATTTACTCTTTTCCAGAAAGATCCCACCACTACTAGGATCTATGGGAAAGATTACAAAGTGGAATTGTCATTGACAAAAGTGCAAATTTTTGTTGATCTTTGAAGGAACTCTCTTTTGTTTCTCTTTCTTGTCTTGACAAGTGGCACCTACAGAAAAGGGCTGGTCAGTGAAAGGACTCACACAGGTTGTGGGCTGCTGGAAACGAGGTCAAATGACCCATATAGGCTGTGGGCTTCTTGAGACTGGCTTATGTGAGCCAGGTATCGGAAGTGGGATTTAAAAGGGTGCTGAGGGATCCCTAATTTGGTCAGAGGGTTGGACCTAGAGCTTGGGCTGCCAATAGTTTGAAGAGGAGTCCATGCGGCTGCAGAAGTGCTTGAACTGAATTCACGGTCACTCGGTGACTCTGAAGATCATTTCTTTTGCTCCCTTTTCTCTTATTGTTCAGGGCAATGCTCATGGCAACTCTTCATTTGCCTTATGGCAGATGGAAGTTGAAGTATATCATATATTTTAAATTTTTTTGGATTATTACATAATTAAAGAAAGCACAAACTTCTTTGTAAATAAAGGAAAACATTTTTCAGGTATTACTATGTACATAACAATAAACAGATTGTTGAATCTTGCTTGGCATCTATTGACTCTGCATATTTACATCCACAGCCAATACACATACCATATTTCCACTGATGCATTTCTTTGGCTTGGCTTCGCGGACGAAGATTTATGGAGGGGGTAAAAAGTCCACGTCAGCTGCAGGCTCGTTTGTGGCTGACAAGTCCGATGCGGGACAGGCAGACACGATTGCAGCGGTTGCAGGGGAAAATTGGTTGGTTGGGGTTGGGTGTTGGGTTTTTCCTCCTTTGCCTTTTGTCAGTGAGGTAGGCTCTGCGGTCTTCTTCAAAGGAGGTTGCTGCCCGCCAAACTGTGAGGCGCCAAGATGCACGGTTTGAGGCGATATCAGCCCACTGGCGGTGTTCAATGTGGCAGGCACCAAGAGATTTCTTTAGGCAGTCCTTGTACCTTTTCTTTGATGCACCTCTGTCACGGTGGCCAGTGGAGAGCTCGCCATATAACACGATCTTGGGAAGGCGATGGTCCTCCATTCTGGAGACGTGACCCATCCAGCGCAGCTGGATCTTCAGCAGCGTGGACTCGATGCTGTCGACCTCTGCCATCTCGAGTACTTCGACGTTAGGGATGTAAGCGCTCCAATGGATGTTGAGGATGGAGCGGAGACAACGCTGGTGGAAGCGTTCTAGGAGCCGTAGGTGGTGCCGGTAGAGGACCCATGATTCGGAGCCGAACAGGAGTGTGGGTATGACAACGGCTCTGTATACGCTTATCTTTGTGAGGTTTTTCAGTTGGTTGTTTTTCCAGACTCTTTTGTGTAGTCTTCCAAAGGCGCTATTTGCCTTGGCGAGTCTGTTGTCTATCTCATTGTCGATCCTTGCATCTGATGAAATGGTGCAGCCGAGATAGGTAAACTGGTTGATCGTTTTGAGTTTTGTGTGCCCGATGGAGATGTGGGGGGGCTGGTAATCATGGTGGGGAGCTGGCTGATGGAGGACCTCAGTTTTCTTCAGGCTGACTTCCAGGCCAAACATTTTGGCAGTTTCCGCAAAGCAGGACGTCAAGCGCTGAAGAGCTGGCTCTGAATGATGCATTTAGGTGCTTGCTTTCCACGAAGTGGTTGTAGTCAAGGCAGCTACTATACTTCAGAAGTATTCATTCTTGATCATACTGCATAGTTCTTATTTTATCTTATTACAACAAAGTCTTCACTGTAATAATACTTTCTTGACAGTCTTGCAAATGCAATTATTTTATTTTGCTGTCATCTTGTTAAAATCTTCAGGGTAAAATAGTTGCTTCAGTGGAATCATGTACAATTGGCACTCCATTAAATTAGAGACCCAAATTAAATCCCAAACACTTGTTGGTGGAGGAGGTGTAGTTGAATCCCTGGAAGATAACAGGAGCAAAATTCACAGCAAGTAGAGTCAGGAAATTTAAAAAAAAGGGTTTGTGATGGAAACCTTCATTATCCTCCTAAAAGGATTATTCCAATTAATCTAGAAACATGGATTTCAAGCCTATCATTGATTTTCAATTTAAAAGAAACTTTACTGATCTGCTGAACTGTAATCAAATATAGAACAGACAGCAAGTAGAAGGGCATGCTGAATTAGAAAGGCTGCCTAGACAGAAATTTGGCTTAAATCACAAAGCAGAAAACATATCTAAAGGGAAGTCTGTTGAATTAGATTTGGGCAGTATGTTGTGTTCCACAGCAATCTGTGTTTGAGAATCTGTTGTTAACTATGCATTACATATTGAAATTGCAGAGTAGATCCTCACATTCTACTTACATTACCTTCATGTTGTCTCTTGTCAGAGGCATGTTATAAAACTGACAATGTTCAACAGCAGTTGCAGTGACACCATGAAAGGTTTTATCAATATTAATGTCATGTATTGCTAAAATAACTTACGACAAAATAAATTAAGAATCAGTGATAATAGTGAAATTCTTTGGAATATATACAAAGACAGACAGACAGACACACACACACACACACACACACACACACACGTGTGTGTGTGTGTGTGTGTGTGTGTGTGTGTGTGTAGCAACTGTGTCACAATGTGAGATGAAGAATGAGAAAATGATCAGATGTAGTCGACCTGAAGTTCAGTAAAAGTCATTTACTCCGATACAGGCAGCTTTTTTTAAATCCCACGTGTTCCAAATGACGACATCGCTTTGTGATATCAAGATGTCACTCAGAACCTCCTGAGCTTGTTTGATTAACCTTCTGTTGAGCCACTATAGAATGGGTGATAAGAGGCTAAACAATGTCGGGAAACTGTGCAAGAAGTTTGGCAAATTCGTTGTTCGAGTACTCCATGATGTCTAGATACAGAGCAGGTAGTTTGGCTTCTCCAAGCTGGAAAATCTGGAATGTTGTGGTGTTCACCAACCGGCTCCCTTTAAAGTCTACCATCAGTGAGTGAGCTCTGAGGATGTCGGCACCCAGCAACGGCCTGGACATAGCAGCAAGAATGAACTTCCATGTGAACTTAATATCGGCAAATTTCAGGGGTATAGTCTGTGCTCCATACATACCAATTGAATTGTTATTCATTGCAGTGAGCACCGGACCCGCACTCCTGGTACGGGTGTCAAAGCCTGAAGAAGGAAGGACACTAACCTCAGTTCCAGTGTCCACTAGAAATATACGCTGGAAGAGTTTGTCCCAGATATAGAGTATGTTATTATTGTGGTCAGCCTCTGTAGCCATTGTCATGGAGACATGCTTGCCCAAGGGAACTTATGCCCTTGTCACCAGTACTCGTGGAGCCTGGGCCTTTGGGTGTGATGCAGCACTAATTTCTGTGGGCCTTGTGCCTTGCTGTTTTGTGCACCACAAAATGTCTGCATGGGCGGTCACTGTTCGAAAGTCCTCATCAGCCAACATGAGACAGATATCTTCTGACATGTGCACTAACAACAATTGCTCAAAGAGCAAGCAAGGCCTATGGCCACCTGCCAGTGCCAACATGTCATTCATTAACTCCAAGGGGCCGTGGTCCCTAAGAC
The DNA here is from genome assembly GCF_036971445.1 of Narcine bancroftii. Classification (NCBI taxonomy): domain Eukaryota; kingdom Metazoa; phylum Chordata; class Chondrichthyes; order Torpediniformes; family Narcinidae; genus Narcine; species Narcine bancroftii. The sequence continues at coordinate 93,432,376 of NC_091469.1, forward strand.
CATTGATATGGAGGAGGTGTGCATCTTGCTCACCTGGTGAGAGGCTGTAAATCTGGAAAAAGAGGGCTTTTAGGACTTTGTACTTGTCAAGAGTTGGTGGGAAATCCACTACTCGACTGGCTGTGTCCTGGTCGAGGGTGCTTACCACATGATAGTACTTGGTGGCATCCACTTCTATATTGCGAATGTGGAACTGTGCCTCAGCCTGACAAAACCAAACTTCATGTTGAGTGGTCCCAAAGACAGGCAGTTTAAGCAAAACCGGTGTGTGTTCATTGTTGGGGTCAAAAATCCGTTTGAGCCTGTCGGGGTCAACAATGTAGCAACTGTGTCACAGTGCAAAATGAAGAACGAGAAAATGATCAGACGTAGTCGAGTCGAAGTTCAGTAAAAGTCATTTACTCAGTCACTGGCAGCTTTTTAAAACCCAACACTATCTAAATGATGTCATCGCATTGTGACAACACAATGTCACTCAGAACCTCCCAAGCCATTTCAGTTAAACACATGTGTGTGTGAGTGAGTGAGAGAGAGTGTGTGTGTGTGTTTATGTTTATTACTGAAACAGTGAAATAGTGTTCTTAGGTCATCAGTGCAAAAAAACAAGCAAACGCACATCCGGACATAATATACATAAAGACAAATGATACATATGCATATATGTATACATATATACATGTATAAAAATAAATATTGTTTAATAAATCATAGAGTCTCGGAGGATGTGTATGAGCAGTTCATTCAGTGATTCAGCATTCAGACAAATGAAACATTGCCTTACTTTTTGTACACTCTTTTTCTTATTTATAGTATTGTTGTAAGATGATTATAATATTTATGTTTGCTCTGTGATGCTGCCACAAAACACCAAATTTTATAACTTGTTCATGACAATAAATTCTGGTTCTGATTCTCACTGCCCATGGGAAGCAACTGTTTCTCAGCCTGGTGGTTTTGATACTCTCGCATCTCTTTCCCTATGGGAGTGACTGAATTATCCCATGTCCGGGTGATAGGTGTATTCATAGATTTTGCAAGCTGTTTTCAAACAATGATCCCAGTAAATCACGTCAATAGGGGAGGGGTGGTGTGCTGGGGGGAAGGTGGGAGGTAGGGGAGAAGACCCTGGTGATCCTCTCTGCCACTCTTCTAGTCATGTGGATTAACCTCCGATCAAATGATCTACATAACTGTACCACACTGTGATACAACTGGCCAGCACACTCTTGATAGAGCTGCTGTGGTAAATTAACAGTATGATGGCCTTTAGCCTTGCCTGCCTCAGTCTTCTCAGGAAGTTCACTGTTGTGCCTTCCTGACTAATCAGGTGTTGATGTGTGACCAGGATAGGTCACTTTTTTAGAGAACTCTGAGGAACTTCATACACTCTACTCTCTCCAGCATTGAGCTATTAATGTATAGTGGATGGTGATAGTCTCTGGTCCTCCTTGTTATGTCTCTGGAGTTACCTGGAAGGCTTCTTAAATAACTTAGAGATGCAAGATTCAAATAACAAAAGAGATTTTACTTACTGATGTCTTCCACCATCTCAGGAAACTTTCACACACACACACACACACACACACACACACACACACACACACACACACACACACACACACACACACACACACACACACACACACACACACACACAACACGGTTACAAAATAGTTCACATTATCCTGACTATATAACATAGATAAAGAAAAAAATTAGTTTTCTTTATCACTTTCTTTCCACTGCAACTTAAGTAATTGAACTTGCTCTGTGTTGCTGGTACATGTGTAGGTGATGTAGCTTGGTGTGCTTCACCTAACAGCTGCTGTGTTGATGTTTCGGTATTAGTGGTTGTGGTCTCTTCACTTGATACTGGTGTTGCAGGATTTGCTGGTGTGAAAGCTTTCTTCATCATCACATCTTGTTTCAACCAGATGTGAAATCTGTTCCTCCTCAGCTGATTGCCAGAGTCTGTCTCGACTATGTATGATCTTGGTGTCTGAGCTTCTCTCTTGTCCTTTACTGGGGTCCATGTTTTCAACATCGGCTCTTGAATAAGTCCTCTGATCCTCTGAAGAGATTTGGCAATGTGTGTTAGCCAGTCCTTTTCTGGTTTCCTCCTGGTATTTTAGAGAGTGCATTTTGCTTGGCAGAGTTGTTTTATATCACCTGCTGTTTAGAAGTTCTGCTGGGGACTTCATGTCAGCCATTAAAGGTGTTACTTGTAATGATAGAAGAGCTAGGTATGGGTCATCTTTTGTTTTGCGACCCTTAATTAGCGTGTGTTTCACAGTTTGCACTTCTCTTTCAATGAACCCATGACCTTTGGGGTAGTATGGGGATGATGTAGTGATAACAAACTCATATTCTGCACCCAGCTTTCTAAATTCTTGTGATGTGAACTGTGTTCCATTGTTTCTTATTACTTGCTCGGGTATTCCTTGTTCAGCAGGGAGTGCTCTCATTTCTGAGGTAATAGCTGGCACTCTCAGGTTTTTCACCCTTTGACGAATGGAAACTAGTTACTATTAAATACCTCTCTTGATTCTCGGTGAACAAGTCTGCTCCCACTGTGTGCCATGGCCTGGCAGGTACTTCTGTGGAAATGATTTGCTCTTTTAGTTGTGTGCTTCTGTACTTTTGGCAGATACTTCTGTACTTCTGGATTTCATAATTGACAGAAAACAATTGCAACTCCTGGAAGCTATCCAGCCCTAGAATTGCTGGTCCATCTGCATCTACCATGTAAAATGTACTGTTACGAGCCCAGAGGACCCCAAAACCCAGCAGCAATAGAAATTCACAAGACAAATGGTTACTTAAAAAAAAATACTTTTAACTTTCTTTAAACATAAAAACGGGATCAAACTTTAACTTATTACTATTTAATTTAACTTAACCTAACTTAAGCCCCTTCTAATTTTAAGCACACGGATATGTAATATGTATATGTTCAGGAAAGCTCTTTGCTTTTAAAGTCCAGTCATTCATTTGTCACTTCTTCAAGTTCACCGGTATCAGGCAATTCTTATACTGTGCACAGAATTTAACATTTATGAATGTTCACCAGTTTCTGGTGCTTAAATGTAAATGGTTACCACTCAGGAAAGTTCTTGTTGGTTTCAGAGAGATATTTGTCGCTTGTTGGACAAACACAAACAGATTTCCTCTGATCAGCCACTTCAGTATCTGGCCGAGGAAACGTGCCCCATCATGGGTTTTCCAAATGATAACCTTTTCTTCTGGGTCACCACAGAGGTCCACTTATTTCAGGAAAAACACTCTAGCCAGCCATTTCCTCTTGTAAGGACTACAAGGTTTTTCAACAGGCTGAACTCAGAATTCACAACCCATCTTCAAAATGGGGTTTTCAACAAGCCTGCCAGCTTGCTTTGTTGCAGCTTCAAAAGCCATTCTAGAACTTACTTCTCTCTCTCTCTCCCTCACACACACACACACACACACACACACACACACACACACACACACACACACACACACACACACACACACACACACACACACACACACACACACACACACACACACACACACACACACACAGAAGCATCCTGGTATTTCTTTTCTCTCTCACTGCTTGTAAAAGCCATAACCCCTCCCAAGGCTCCAAACCCAATCCTTGAAAGATTTTTTTATCAGCACTTGAGCCCAGACTTCTCCATTTCCAACTGCTTCGGAAGTTCCTTCCAAAGGAGTTCCATTGTCTTTTGGAAAGCCACTGGACCCTGCATGTCTAGCTTCAGCAAAGCTCTTGCATTTCAAATAAGATGTGAAGAGTAATTATCTGTGAAGTGACCTATATAACCACCCCCCCCCACCACAATCAGTCTCTTTTAAAAATATATTTATATATAATGTAACCCATAACAGTACAGAGGATATTCTTTCCATTATGGCAGCCATTGATTTTAGCTTTTCCTAGCTGCTTGATCGTGGGTCCACTGGAGGCCGTTAATGTAACATTTGCTGTTTCCAATGCACTATCTTTTGGATCCCCTTTTATTATGTTCTCTAAGAACATCTTGTGGTAGAGTCTGAGTGGAAGGATGTTGCTTAGTGATCCAATATCGAATTTCACCTTTAGGTTAAATATCGTAGGCTTGTTCTGGATTGTCCTCTGTATTTGGATCCTTGTGTGCAACTCGCTTTCTTCTTTCATCTCACCCGACATCTCGTGAAGGTGTATGGATTATGTGTCCATTATCTGGGTGCCTGAGTCCTCATTGTTGTTTCCTTTTATGTGGTGGATTTTCTTCTTGTCTTTTTTCTTCATTGGTATTACTGTTTTCTTCATACCACACTTGCACATCTTCGCCCAGTAGTTTGCTTTACCACAGGTTCTACATTCAGAACTGTATGTAGGGCATTTGTTTTGGTCATCGAGGGGTGGTGTCTGTCGCACTTAC